>NC_133582.1:8546374-9878041 GCF_964106895.1 Numenius arquata
AGATATTTACATATTTACATTTTAAATGTACCTAGTCACTTTATTGAACTGTCACTTGAACTATATCAGGCTGTAAAACAGAAAGTCAACTGCAACCCTGCGATGTGGACATCACTTTTCTTCTTTGATACTTAATTAAAAATTTATTTGTTAATATCTGTATTCTTCCTTGTCACAATTTCCATGCTGTGGTTGCTACTGAAGCGGGTTTACAAAGTAAATAGGCAGCAGGCATCCCTTTATGTAGCCCCAAATTACAACACAAATGCAGCCTTCTTTTTTGTGGCCCAACTTCTCCTAAAGACAGAAGACACCTTGTGAATCAGGATTGTGTTTGCTTTGCAGTGACAGAGCTGGACTCAGACACACTTCCTTGAAGAAAGCTTGAGCAGAGCTAATGTTACTGGTTCCTCACACTCACAGGTGCCAAGGGGAAAAATAATTTAAAAGTTGTACATTTAAAAGTAGCATGCACCATTAAGCTGAGTCTGCTGTTGTGGAGAGGCATGGATTGACTGATTTATAAAACACACTGTGCTTAGTGCAGCAGTGCAGACCTGCACGTGGCTTGAGACTCTAATAGGGAGGGGGAGGAGAGCTATTTGTTTTGTTGTGTCAAACCATTCTGCTCTCTCTGAAAGGAAACTCATTTTGGGATAATGAAAGAACAGGCATAGAAACTCAAACAATAGTTGCTGGATCTTAAAAGAAACCCACATATAATTTATTTCCTTCCTTTTTTTTAATAGACTGTTATCCATTCCTTTTTTTTATAGACTGTTATCCATTAAAGTGTCCATAATGTTATTAAACTGGTGTATTCAGAATAATATGAAAGAAAATTAGATCATATTCAAGCTGACAGACAGTTGTACTGAGAACAGGCAGTCTTTCTTTCCTTGATCCCAAAGATGTTGTCTTATGGTTCCAATTTTTTCTTCATTTTAAGAAAAGCATCAGTTCGTTGTCTGTTTACAAGAACCTCATTGTATCTATATTCTCTTTAGTGTTTCATCATTAAGAGTACAAAATGAGAGATATTTTAGGTTCACATTGGTGATTTTAAGATGAGTTTTTCAGCATCAGTTTTATTTGACACCAATACAGGTTATCTGCACTCCTTGATCAATCCTTCACATGGATTCCTTTCATGGTTTTTTAGCGCCGTTGATCAAATGTAGGGACTGTGCAGAAATGAGCCTCTTTTTCTTTGGCTATTCTGGCTGTTATGAGGCAGTCAAAGCCTAAACTAGGTTAAAATTGCTACATGATATGGGTAATGAAATGCAACAATCTTTTCTACTTACTCTGTTGAGTGAACCAACTGATTTTATATTGTACTATTTGCACTGAATGTAAATATATTGGAACCACAGTTTCTACCCTTATACTGTATAGAGAAATACCATTTGAAAACCCAATAGGCAGGAAAAACACCCGAGAAATATAATAGGGAAAGCAGTTTGCACTGTAAGTATTATATTTTCTTATCAAAGGATAATTAAACTGAAATGATCAACTCCCTAACATAATAAAAAGAACATTGAGTATTCTATGGAGCAAAGAGGTATTTTTGGCATCTGGCTACAGCTTCTCTACAGACCCACTATTTAAAATAACTATCAGTTCAGGAATACTTGCCAACAACATTGTGTTAGAATAATGTTGGAAATTCATTGTTGTTGCTATTGTTGTTAATAATAATATTAGCATTATTATTTAAAAAAAGATTTTTTGGTTATATATCAAGGATAAAATCAGGAAACACAATGTGTGATAGAGGTGGTTACCTCAGGTTTGATGCTAACATTCAGTTATACTTTTCCACTGAGAAGCATTTTTTGTCAACATTTTTAGGGAAACTGGTATTGGCTTCTGGAAACCCTACAGTAAAAATGGAAATGTAGCAAAAAAAAAAATAATGCGGGCTACTGGTATTGAGCACAGATTGCTTCAATCTTCTTTCTGCTCTCTCTCTTTGATTTCTTATTTCTTTTCCTTTTCACAATAGCTGACCAAATAGCATGGTGTCCAGCAGGAGAATGTCAACAATTACTGGAAATGTGAAAGTCCTTTCTCTTCATTGATTATTGTAATTAATCTTAACAGGGGGATGCAGTGAATCATATGTTAAATGGCTCAGTAGGTTAGATAAAAACTGGACAGGAATTAAAAAGAAGAAAAACAACAGAAAAAATTACACTGGTGCAAATAATAGCAGAAAAGTTTAAACAAGAGCTAGCACTTCCACTTGGCTTTAAAAATATAATATAACATCAAATGGATAGCCACTTTTAACTTTGTTCCAGAAATGAACTGGATACTGTCTTCATTTTGGGCCAGCTGATCCAAATGTAAATCAACCTTTTTGAAAAACTAAATACATAAAAGAGTATTTCATTCACAGCTGAAATCTATACCAAGGTTTAGATGTCTTCCTTATATGGAAAAATGATTGCAAAAAGATATTGTGAAGTACTATTTGACACTGAGGTCATGGTGCTCACATACATTACACACAAGAAAGAACTCTTTATGCTTACTTAGTAGAAAACAGTTGCAGTTACTGTTTGAACTGATTAAGGTATTGTTTTAAAAATGCACTTCTGCCTTTCAAAATGGTTTCATTAACACCACTGACATATTACCACACGCCTGTAATTCAAATTTGTTGCCACTGAGGCAATAAAAAGCAAGTGCTTTTTTTTTTTTTTGGTGCGTTAAGCAGATTTACTTTTTAACAGTGAAGCTTCAGTGGATGATTATGACATCAAAGTGTGACAGACAGTGATTATGTACTACAGGGGGAAAAGACGGATAAAAACAGACATTTAATTCCCTTAGCTTAAAGAGACATTATCCCTGGCTAGAAGGAAAAATAAGCATTCCATTTCTTTTTCATTTAGGCAAAATCAGGTACTGATATAACCACCTTGCCTTGTCTGAAAGATTTTACTTTAAAATCTTAATTGTAAGCTCATTTCCTTTTTTTAAGTATATTTTCAATAAGTAAGTTTGTTTTTTCTTGACTTTGAGACTTAATGCAGGCAGTTTGATGTTCTTTCCAAAGAGATCATCCATAATTGTGCCTAGGCATGACCTTTTTTTTTTTCTTTTTTTTTTCCTCAGAAGAGCCGTAGGACTAGGGAAACAAATTTAAAAAGAACATACTGGATATAGAGGCTGATGAATGTAATTAATTTAAAAATTATTTAAGATTTTTAGATTTCCTCTGAAATTGAGAATTATCTTTTGAAAGTAACTCTCAAAAAGAAAAGAGAAAATACAAAATTCAATGCAAGGAACACGGGATTTGATACAGCTACTACTGAAGTCCCTGGAAAGATCTTTGTTAGATCAAGTCTTTGTTGCAGATATAAGTAACTTCATCATTTTGATGTTTTACCCATATTAATGGAATGTTTGGATTTGATTTTAAGTTGCATGAAATATGCAGAGCAACAAATTGCTGTCAACCCTTAAAAGGAGACACAGACAGACAGATTAAATTCAAAACAATTTTTGGCTTTGGCTCAGAAGACTTTATCCCATTAAAGGTAGGGAAGGAGAAAGATGGGGGCTGGGAGGGGGTTGTGGATTTAGTCACTGAGGGGAAAAAAAAGACATCAGAAGAATCCTCTTGATCTAGAGCCAGTATATATCATTTAAGTGCCAGATTTCAAACACATGCTCTTTAATGAAGAATTTTTTTTAATTCTTCTCTGACCAAACAAAAGGGATAGTTATCAAAGCAAACCAATAAGACCTGTAGATTATCTGCTTTTTAGTGTTGCCATTCCTGTAAAATTCTGCACTTTACAAAAATATCCCTGGCTTCTGCTTTCACACATACTATAATAAATTAAATGGCTGATGAAGGCTTTTTCTTTTGAATTGCAGAATGCATTTTTATGAAGAGAAAAGAGTTCATAAACTAATTGTTCAAGGGGAGAGAAGGAAGAGATGACACGAGGACAGAAGAACAGGAGTGTGAAGTAAGAATCACAGCTGAAGTTTCTGTAAGGGGCCAGTTGTCTCTTGTGTCCTGAGATTCATGTTAGAAAGTAAAAACAGAGGGGTAAGTTTCCAGTAATACGCTGATGAGAAGTTGGGAGAAAATGCTGCCTCCACAGAAATCAATGGCAAACATCTACCGACTGCAACAGAGCCTAGATTTCACCTCAGTTTTCCAGTTAACAATGATGTGTCCAGCTCAAATACTAGACATTGAATCTTCTTCAAAATATGCTTTGATTTCAGTTTAAAACATCTTGTGGACTAAAGCCTCCTCTTCAGCTTCCAGAAAACACCTGCATTAAGTTTTTAACCTATCAACCTGTAAACGGTTTCTGTTCCTGCAGTTCTTGTAGATTTGCAATTTTCCTTCTCTTCTTTCTCTTGCACCTTTTCTCATCTCCTCTCCTGGCTGAAATTTTAAGGTCTTGTCCTGCGTTGACATAAATAAGAGAAAAGAAAAACAGTTTCAAATGAACTGTTTACAGTCTGTAATGCTTTATTTTGCAACTCAGTGTATCCTGAAACTAGATCGTCATTCCACACAGCCAGAATGATCATCGAACGCTGGATTTTTCTAGCAATTCTATGAACTTCTGTGTTGTGCACTTTGCAGTGACTCAGTGTGAACATCCAGTTGGGTGGGTTAGCAGTCCTGCAGCATCACCCGAGTCTAATTTAACACTCCTTGAGAAACATGTTTTAGCATTGTTTGCAATGCAATAAAGCCACTAAACTGGCTTTATTTTTAAACAAAGAGGATAGAAACTGTAAACCTGTACTCTGCTTTTAAACTTTGGATATCTTGTTTATTAAAAAAAAAAAAAAAGGAAAATAAAATCTCCCAGAACAATGTACAAACTTACAACCACACCCTAAAGCCCTGCACTGCCTGTGATCTTCTCTGGGATGATTGCAAGGATTTCCTACACAACTCACACTACCATGTGGGAATCTAAAAGAAGAATTTGATCCCCTATATATAGATGCCTGGAAGGCATTCATAGAAAAGTGTCATAATGTTCATCTGATCTCTTCCCAAATGCACTTTTGCAATCATTACATATTTAAGAGATATTTTTTAGCTAATGATTTTAGACATGTAAACATGTCAGTATCTTTTTCTAAAAGATCAAGACAGGAATAATAAATCCAAAAACATTCAGGTGGTAAGAGAGGGGTTGCTATGTGTTATTGCAATGAACACTGAATGACATACATGCATTAGGAAGACACCTCAGAAAGATTAGAGCATTTCTCTCTGATTCATTTTAATGTAGCTTTTAATATTAAAAAATTGGATTTTTCGGGGCACAGAAAGCAAGCACAGCTGCTTGTGTAATGTATTAAACCTGTCACATTTTTCACTCTTGATTTCCTGTCTCTTTTATTATTTTATAGTCTAGCTTCTAAAAATGTTAAGAATTTTGGCAGACTTCATGGAATTCTGATTTTAAGAACACAAAACAGGAAGCTATTTTGAATGCTCCCACTTGATCCATCTTTGTGCTGGCAACACAATGCCTGCAAAATCCACCTGCTGGAAGTCGGGTGGTTTATGCAAAGGGATGTCATGGTAATTTGGAAACTGCTGAATACAGAGTGAAGCCTTTTCCTGCCCCCAAACCTGCCACACCAGTTTTTCTAGCTCATTACATGCCAAAACTTTTGATTGATGTGCTCACTTCAGTCACGGGTAATTTTACCTCCTATATTAAGTAGCTGCTGCTTCCACTCCATTATATTTCCTCGTATGGGGCAAATCAGAGCTCAAGCTTGGCCTGTATTGGTCTGACCTAAAAGCCAGAGTAAGCCTTTGTTTAGTTTTGCGTAGGCGGCAAGCCAATATTTCAAAACAACTTAGACAATCACACTGCCTTTTCTTAATTGTTAAGATGCCTTGAAATGAGGCTTTTGAGGACTACTACATAGCATTTTTTTGGGAGCCCCAAGGAGGTGAGAAAGTTGTAAAAAGCTTTCTAGACACAAACCTTTTCACAAAATTTAAGTAGAATTACCACCTGGTTTAAGTGTAACACAAAATAACCTGTGACTGCTTTGCATTGTTGCAAGTGGGATGGAACTCCTATTTTGCACAGCCTTGTTCCTTAATTCCCTGGATGAGTTTAGGACAGAAAAGAAGCAGAACAGAAATATTGGGTGTTTTCTCTCAGAAAAGAGCCCCCACCTGTAGTCCTGTAGAAACCAGGCTACATTTTAAGAGTGAAATGATTCCCTAAAATAGGATTCATCTATCCTATGGCTCTTTAAAAGACACCTCATCTAAAACGACTGTTTAGTTTCTCTATTCTGCAAACAGGAAAATATCAGTACTTCAAATACATGAATCATAAAGTTAGTGTTTAAAACAGGTGAGATTTTAACGGCTGTGAAGGGGAAGAACTGATATATGTAATGTTTCTCAAATCTGATCTCTGCCTTCAGGTTTAGGGCTATATATCATCCAGTCACCTAAAGATTTGAGAATGATACAGATTATAAAATGTTTAGACAGCAAGTGGATTATCCTTCATTTAATCCTGTTTCAGATACCACTACAGGGAGGAATGCGGTTAGCTTGAGATGTGGCTTAGCTTTTACAATAGGATAGCTCAGAGGAAACGGTACCCCTAAATGGTTTGTGGACCTCCATTTCCATATTACATATGTCATTTAAAGATCTGTGTAAAGCCATTCGGTGGAACATTAAACATTCAACCTCCTACCAGTGCTTCACTGATGAAGTTCAAATGTACATTTTAAATATATCTGTGCAGATCTTGCAGCTTGCTGACAAAGCACATTTATTCAGCTGGGCTGGTTATAAGTAATAAAGACACAAATTATAAAGGTGCATAGCCATTCCTGGCTCCATTTTATATTTTTTGTAAAGCACATACCTAGACACCTGGCACCTTCAAAATGATCTGCTGGATAGATTATTTATGCTCTGTACAAAGACATTATACTAAAACCACAGTATAATACAACACAAAGTGAACGATTCATTTAACTAAACAAATACAAACATCAGAAATGTTGATAAATCCCTCTTTGAGCTAATTATGAAGATATACCCATCACCAGAAACAAGCAGGCTCTTACTGAGAGTAGTGCATCTCATCCTAAAATAGTCAAATAATATAGACCAAGAGAATTACTTCCTAAAATGACTGATTGTCTCTGTTTGGGAGAAAGTGAGACCAAATTGTACAGCCTGGAGTATATCTCTATGCTGGTGGTGGCAAGAGCCAGATAAGATTAATTCCTTCCAAAGATCTTTAAAAACCTAGTGCTGAAACACAAACAAGAAGCTACCTATGAAATATGTCCTTTTTAGAAGAATTTCTGGGCTACTTCATCTGCACAACTTCAAAAATAGATTGTAATGCTCTTTGGATCAGTTAGAAATAAACTTAATTTCTTGCTACTCCTTCATTAAAAAAGTCTTTCATTATCCTCTTTCATCAATTCCAAAGTCACTTTGTAGGAGACAAAATTGGTATGTCAGGAATCTACATATTTAACTTACGAAAGTATCTACTGCCTTCACCCCTTTGTAAAGAATCAGAAAATAAACTGGGTCCGTCAATATGGTAGTGTTGTAAAAAATCCTGCCAAAACCAAAAAAGTAAATCAAGAACCCATTCTGTATTAAGATGAAAAAAATGAAAATCTTTATCAGAAGTTATACATTACACTCAATAAAAGGAAATTACATTACACAAAAGAAAATGAATTTACATTTAAAGATTATGGCTATAGTGGTTAATCTATTCTGCCTGCTGTGAGGAGCTCCATGGTATCTCTTGCATTATGAAAGTACACATGCCACCTTTTACAAGGAATCAGATACACTTACCAACCTTTTCAAGTTTACAAAATCAGTTGTCAGAATATTGACACAATATTGACACGATTATGTCATTGCCGATATCTAAGTGTCATAACCTCCTCTAACTACGGTGGTATAGATGCTCAATATGTTAACTCATCCAAAATAAGGCTTTCTTACTCAAAGATTTAAAAAGAAACTACAAATATTCAAACTGAATTAACTTACAAAAAATTCACTCTCTAACAGTGTCTAAAATTAGGCAAATGTGGTCTGTCTCATGGAGGAAAAAAGCAAAAAGAAAGCATTATCTTTTTAAAAGAATAATTACATAAACATATGCAAGTTAATTAAAAGGCACTTAAGCAAGGCTAAACAGGTGCCATAGAGATTAAATTAGCTACATTAGAGGCTCTATATATGGCACAAACACAGAAAGAGACTCTAAAGGGAGGTGCCATAAACCAGCCTGCTAAAATCTCAGAATAAAGGAAGTTATTAGAATGATAAAATCAGACAAAAATAGTATGAAAGAGGCCTTAGGCTGTCATTTAACACATCCCCTGGCCCAGTCACAATCAGCTATGCTTATATGATGTCCAGTGTGTATATTTCTATGATGTTCTGAAAGACCTCCGGTACTGGATACTATCTCCACATCTAACCAAGTTCCGAGATTCATTGTCGTTACACTAGTAAGTTTTTCTTTCCACACAGCCTGAAATTTTCTTGCTGCTGTTGAAGTCCATCCTAACCACTATGGACACAGAGTACAAAGTGTTTCTTCTTACAGAGCCTCTTGTGTACTTAACAACTGTTTTTAATGTCCCCATTCAGTATCCTCTGGGGTTTTTTTCATTTGTTTTGTTTTGTGTGTGCATGTGTGTGTCTGTTGGTTGCTGCAGTCTCCTCAGTCCTACAATCATTTTTTTTAATCCTTTCTATTTACTTTTGGACTCTCTTAATGGTCAGCATCTCTCCTGAAGTGAAACATTCAACTAGAAAGACCTCCTTCAGACAGAGAAAGTAGAAATCAAATAAGAATAGAAAGCTCTGGAAATTTACACATAAAATTACAGTAAGCCACAGAAATATGAGAAAGTGACTTACCAAGAGAATAAAATATTTTCAAATATTAATACTAAGTAGTAGACTACTAAGGTCTTTGCTAGAATTTTTCTCAATATCAGAAAAATATAAATAGTAGATCTCATACAGTCTTTGAAAAGACCTCCAGGATTATCTTTGGAACTGGCAACCTAAGGCTTTAGGTTGTTGACTCAAGCGTAATAGAAAATTGGATACGATTGCTAAAGCAGTCACTTCCCAGGGTTCCTACTCATCTCCTAAAGTTTATTGTCTCTGCAGTAGAGCAGCTGACCTAAACTATTGCCATAAACCAGCTTTGATTTTAGTTCACAGAAATACAAATAATAATAATTTAAAAAGCTGAAGATAACAAGTGTCCCAAAATGGGACAAAAAAAGTGTCTACCAAAATGTGGTAATAAAGAACAAAGTTAACATATGGATAGACAAAATTGGCACACCAAAATGTTAGCCTGGCTTTTGTGGACATGAGTTACTTACTGGAGTACTTCTCTTAGCTTCTTCACAAATTTATAATAAAGAGTGACTCAGTCAGTGAAATTCATTCAGTCATTCACCAAAGACTCTTAAAACTGTGTAGTATGTCATTCCTCCCACGAAGTGACATGACAGGGGATGGCAGTTATTATAAAGTTATTTTGGAGAGTCAAATTTAAGGAGATGGCGTTTACAAAGAGGGCACACTGGTTCTTCTTGAAGAAAAAGGAAAATTAGGAAGTAAATAAAGGAATTGTTTTTGCCTTGTTATATGCTTGAGGAACTGTGGAATTTACCATCTCAGGAACCTGTGGAGGCCACTAACTATAACATATTAAAACAAAACATGGAGCAGACTTTGACATGAATACCTACATATTCACTAAACATTCATGTTGCTACAGACTCCGAGATCATACACTCTTCTGTGTCTTAGTACAGAACAACAAAAATGTTTTCAGACATCCATTAAATACTCAAGGAACACATTTTTCTCTTTTCTTTTTTTCAGGGCTACCTGAAATATCACCAAGTTACTACCAAGTTAACAAAAATTTTAAGGAGCCTAAATCAAGTTGTACCTACTTTTGCAGCTGTGACATAAAGAAAACAAGTAAAAGAAATATCTCCAGTGTGCTGTATTTCCCTCCTCACTTTTTTTATAATTTTCCACACTTCTGTGTACCATGTGGCATGATTTTTGCATTCGTATCAAGTAGGTGAATGTTTGTTGATAGACTTCCATAATTTAATTCTAAAAACAAAAGACAAAAAGGTGAAAGTGACATTTTTATTTTAGAAAACTGGAAGACAGGAATGGACACATCATTTAATTAAAATCAGGCTAAAATTGTTTGAATATTTATGTATATAAGCTGTAAAATTTTAATATGAAGTTAGAATCAATCTACCAGGAAAATTCCCTCTGGCAAATTCATGAGGGAACTTTAAAGGGCCCTAGCACTGACTCTTAACTCCAGAAAATTCACAGTACAGAAGGAAACATTGTTTTCATATAAGAATCCAAGTTTGAAGGCAATGCTAATTTTCCTTTGACTTAGAGATATTATATTGCTTCTTGAAATACCACTGCCAGTAACACAGGAACAAGAGATGTTATTTTAAAATCTTTTGTTTAAAACTGCCTTTTTTTTCTTTTTTTTTTTTTTTTTTTTTCTTTTTAAGGAGCTTTAATCTCCCAAATCATCAATGTCCTCCTCAAGGACTTTTTTTCTCTCCTTCTACATCTTTACTAGGAAAGAAACGTAAACATGAACTTTTACATGTTCCATTTGGTTGCCTGGTTAAATCATTCTGTGAAACCTTTCTAAAGTCCGTTTCTTCATAGAGATTCAAAGCTTAATATAAATACATCATATCTGTAAAAGAAGAAAGAAGCTGATGCAGTTATGCAGATACTCTAGAGGAGTTCAGCTGTGTTAACTTCAGGGAGAGTCTGGGATTTTTGACAGCCTTGAATATGGCTTTCATTGTTAATTAACTCTAAGGTAAGGTTTAATACTTTCTTCTTTTGCCATCAGAAAATGTTTGTCTTGGGAAAATAGTATATATTGGGATTAACAAACTCCTTTTATTTCACTATTGCACAGGGGTTGTTTATATGTGGAAAGCTGGGATGATGTTCTTATTCTGGGTTTAAATCAGGTTTGGTTCAATTTAATATCCAGAAGCATCTATACTAGAAACACTTTACCATTATAGAAATACCAATACAGTAAACCAGCAAAGTGCTCCTAATGGAGCCCTTATCAGGCTGAACCTTTGTATCAATATAATAAATTCACTGTCTTGAAGCAAATCAAGCTAAAGGACATCTTTGCTGGTAGAACAGAATCTGTAGTAGGGATTTATACCAGCTCAGATGTGTGAGTTTAAGTTCACTCTCTGTACCTTGGCTATTTGAACTGTAACAAAGTCTTTAAGGTAGACATAGTCTAAATCAACTGGGAGCAAGGTTGGAGGAAATGGCTTAAATTAAGCTTCAATAAATCAATGTGGAATTGAAATAAGCATGTTTAATGAAATTGTATTGGATTAAAAAGTGGTTTAAATTCAGTGTAAATTTGGTGTAAATTTCTTGTTTGTATATACAACCATTGTGAAGTCTGAATCTCAGCTGTTTCCCTACTAATTCTCCCAGTTCTACCTTGGAATGTATTTTATTCAAGCTCAGATATCAGCTTTCCTTCAAGTATAGCCTTCACATATAAGCAAATGTGTGTCAAGCAATTTAGGAATATGCCTGAAAGAAATATGACTTTCCCTCCTGAATCAATCAATCCTCTCTTCTTCCTATACTACCTATACAATTCTTATAAATGATACCTTCACAATTCTACTGGGAGGTTAAGTAAGTGAAATGTTAATGCAGTTCTCATATGAGAGAAAATACATGTAGATTCCCAGTGCTCTGTAATCATAACGCTTCAAGATCATATTCATATTCTTGAAATGCTGGCTGCCTAAGATATCACAATCTATATTTCTTTTAAGAGATTAAAAAAAAAAAAAAGGAAAAAGGAAAGAAGCAGGTAGAATGAGTGTCATTATGTGAGAACCTATTTAATTAATTCACTGTAATTGGAACTTTGTGAAGGATTTACAAACAAAGGGGTGGGATTGCGATTAACATGTTCCCTTGTCCCTGAGCAAGCCTCCCCTTTGATCTTTCCAGATGACAGGAGATGTGTCTTAGGAATTAGAATGTAATGCAGGCATCAGCCGTGATTGATGGAGGGGTATCAGGGCTGAGCGAGAGGAAACTCTTCAGGCAGGCATGCATGTGTCACTGTATTTATTGCACTGCCCCTCCTCCTAGTTCTTTCCTGAAAGGAACCTTTTCACCTAGGTTCAGCTTGTCATTAGCAGTGGCACTACAGATGGGTGTTTTTCTTTTTTAGCTATGATCTCTGGAAGCTGTGTTCTGTGTCAGTTGCTCCTTTCTTTTGACCTACTTTGGATTGCAGCTTTGCCTTTAATAAGAACACAGTGCTCTTTTCACAGGTTGATAGTCACTAATGCAGATAGAGCCTGGGAGAAAAAAACATAAATATGGAAAGAAAGTATTTAGTATTTAGGTTCTTACCTTTAACCTGAAACAAGGTAGAGTAGAAATATTTTTTAGGTATATAAAGAAAATATCTTAGGTATTGGAAGTGATATAGCTTGATTTTGCACAGGATAATGTGCTCATTGTCTTGTTTATGAGTATTAGTACTAGTCCACAGAGTATTTAATAAAAAATATGTTAGTACCAAAGACTCGGTCAAAAGAAATGTCTTTATCAGTCACTTTTCTGAGTCCTCAGAATGTACAAAATTACATGGCTCAAGTCTCTTTAAAAAAATTGTGGGTGCTTACATCAGCTGGACCTCAGGGTTACTATTTAGTCTATGAAAAGCCCCTGAAAATAATTTGCTAATAATTTAAATTATGTTAAAGAAGTAATAAAGGTAATGTGTTTCATGGCAATGATTGTTGCCTTGTGACTGCTCAGCTGATAGTCGTTTCCCTTCCAAAGTATAGTCAGATTAATGACATCGTACTACAATGGCCTCATGTCTTAAAGAAAAAGGGGACTCTTATTGACAGCAGCACGTGTGATTCTTCTGTTATATAGCTCTTGCATGAAGCTGTAATATGTGGAAAAAGCTGGTCCTATGGAATAGGAACATTCTGGAAGGAAGGTGAGAAGTTTGCCATGCTGATTTGCATACCAAATTCTGTGATGATCTTATTTTAGAGCTTTATGTCATAAGAATGTTGCCATTTATATTTGTGTAGGCTAATTTAGTCATTCCTACAACACATGATTCAACAGAAAACATAGGCATATGACTAATTTTCACTATATATGTAACTCAGTCCTTATTTAACAAAGCATATTATGTTTCAAAATATATTATACTATATGGAATATTATAAATGTTCTCTTTTGTTAAGGAGTTTAAGTCATTTTCCATTTGGGACGTGAGAGAAGAATGAAATTATTTTTGTTATTTTGAGTGAGGAAGGAAAATAAACCCTTCTGTTTTACATAAAGGTGTCTAAGCAATTTATATAACACTTGTAAAACTCCTACAAATCTAAAATAGCATTTCTTAAGTAACTCTGGCTGAACAGGAAATGTAGCAAGAAGCAGGAATCTACCACATCAGTTAAAGCTTTTAGGAGTTGCACGTGTCTGTACCGTTATGGGAGAATTCCCATGTAACTGAAGTGACTTTGTAGCATTAGTTCTTTCCGGGATTTAGCCTTCACTAACTATTTTTTTATTAAACTCTACCAAACTTCAAGGAGGTATCTCTCAGGTGGCACATTACAACAGCATACAGCAGCCTTTTGTAGACGAAATATAATTAGGGTTAGCTGATTGCTGAGAGAATAGAGGAAAAACATCAGGAAAAAAAAAGGGGGGAAAAAAAAAAGCCCTTGTATCTTAAAAGCTGTGTTCAAAGCTGCATGTGTCAGTATACATAAAAGTTTTAATAAGTACTCACTAAGGATAGCAGATATATAACATAACTAGTTAACTAAGCTATCATGCAAAGAATGCTGCAGTAAGCAGTCATTAGAGAACCCCTCAACAGATTCACCTGTAGTATATCTCAGAAATTATTTCATTTGTTAAAAAAAAAGAAACAGCTTCATTGGCAAGAAGTCAGCATCACACGTTTTCTGACTTCTCTGTAGCCTTTCAGACAAAGTTTTATTCAGGCTTTCTCTCTTTCTGGCTATTTAAAATGGTTGACAGGCAAAAACATTCCTCATGGAAAACTATTGTGGCTGATCCAAACATTTTATGTTGCAGAATAAATACCCAGATTCCACTCTCTGCATGTGTGTATTATATGTTCATGGTGTGTTTATGAATGAGAATATTCATGGAAATTAGAATGATACAACTGGCTTTATTTGATGCCAGATAAGATTTAGATATCAAAACAAGGCCTTTTAAGGAAAATGAAGATACAGGGGTTGAACAGTAGAGTGTACATAAACTTGACAAAGAGCCAGTCCAAGCTAGAATGATATGGAGGAATAAATTTGCTCTTCTGTGAGTATTTTGAAAGCCTGTGTTCCCAAATTAAATCCCACTCAAGGCTTATTTTTTTTAATGTTGAATGAGAAAGGCATAAAGCTGTAGATCTGCAGAAAGGAAGCAACTTGTAACATGCATTCCTTGGCCTTCCAAGCCCAGGCTATACACTACTGCTATGTCTCATAATCTGAGAATCAGGTGAAGCTTTTAGACCTGAGACAGACATCTCATAGGAGAGGATTTTTCATAATGAAATAAGTTATGATAAATGCCATTTGTTCATACAGAACAAGAGCCCATTTTCCTGAACACGGGAAAAATAAAAAAAAAAACCCAAAACACAAAACAACAAACCAACCACCAGGAGTGCTTCTTTACTTGTGGCTTCAAGCCACTTTTATCCAGCATGTGGTTTAAAACGTCGTCTTTACAAGGCCACGGTCTCAATGCTTTTGCAATCTGGGTGTCATTTTTCATTATTGATTTCCCAAGCTTCTCACTTTCAATGGCAAAAGCTGATGCTCCTCTCCCTTCCCCACCTTTTTTTTTTTTTTTCTTTTAAATGTTCTGGTTGGGTCTATGTGGAGGGGTTGATATTTCTCTTCTCTCAGCTGTCCAGACCTGGAGAGCTCTCATTGTGCAGTGTGGTTCAATTCACATCCCAGTGCTCAGATTTCCTTCTGAGAAGAATCTGGAGACATGGGAGGGCAGTGTAGACGTGGTCTTCTTCTGACATGCAGAGATGCTGGCAAGACTGAAGTGTCGATGCAGTGGAGTATGCTTGTGCTGCCTGTAGACACAGTTGTATTTTCTAGACTATCAGACTTTTGGATTAATAAAGAACAAAAATATCCATCTGCTTATGTTACAACTTTTTCTTAAATCCCTTTTAAATAGGAACAATTTCCACTTAGTTCTTCCTGATTTTAGTGCATTCATACATAGTTTTTTCATTATTTCTGTGCCACAATGCCACTTACAAAATAAATCTGTATCTGAAAACTAAACGGGGCCAAGGACTCAATTGTCTGTGTAAATTATTAGAAAAGTCTTCATGGTATTGTCTTGGGTGAACTATTCTTCAGACTATGTCCAGAATACACAATGGTTAGTATGGGTGGGTCAACTCCCATCAGGAAGTTTGGATGCAGCTGTCCTGCAGCAATTCAGCTGATAAAAAAGTTAACTTGATCATGAAGCATCATACCAGGATCTGCATCTTTTTGCATAGTACTTTGGAGGCAGCCATAGTGTTAACAATTATCCCACCTGAGCCTTAATACATGCAAACTCTCCCTAGACAATGCAGAGAAAGACTTTCTGGAGGTCAGAGAACCATTTCATTAATTTCAAGTGGAGATTTTGTTATGCTTTTTTCTTGGGTGGAGGCCATTCATCGTTATTTCAAGAACTGATTAGATTTCTTCCTGATTTCTTCACGAAAAGGCAGCCAACAAACCCATCAGTTATACATTCTTGAGTGCCATCTACTGGCACATTCTCTATTACAAGCACATATGCACATTTGCATGTATGTATACATATTTATATATATATGTACATATACAGACACACATACCTATATGCACATATAGATATATAAATATCTGTATATGCATGTATAGATATAAATGTATCTGTAAGTCAGGCTTGTAATAACCAATTTACAACGTGCATTTACCCGTTTAAAACTCTTAACTCCTTGTTACTGTGCTTCGGAGTTAAAGCTAAGTTAAATTAGCAGAATTAATGAAGTCGGTTTTCCTACGAGACTGTGTCCTGTATTCCTATTCAATTCCATGTCCCCTCCCACACACAGACAACTCACAGCTCCGAGCTCCCAGTCTCCCCAGCGTCATCCTATCCTCTCCGAATTGGCGGAGTTATAATTGTTCTTTCCTCAGAGAGAACATTAATTTCTGTTCTTCACTCTGTCTCCAGAGTTAGCATAACTTTCAGAACATGCAAATCTTTGAGCTACCTTCCCTTCTTCTCAGTCCTCGCTAAACTGATCACTAAGGACATAAAAGTTACCAGGTAGACCAGTACAAAGTACAGAGGCTGTAATCCCATCTCTCGTTTCATTTTAATTGCATTCATTTTCATGTAGTTCATTGTAATTAATTGGTTGCCCTAATAATCATTAAACATGGATCAACAGTTAAATAAATATATTATTTCTTCTTGAAGATTTTTTTGGTTTGATTTGGGGCTTGGAGGTGAGTGCTCAGGCACTGAGAAATATACTCCTGCCATTGGCATTCATATAGAAATGAATAAGTGAAAATGAGAACAGAATTTTGCTTACAGTGGTTCAGATATCTCACTTGTTACTTTGCCATTGGGAGTGGCATTCTCAGAGTATTAGGTTCTATCCTGCAACCAATTTCTTCCCAAAGCAATGTTAAAGAGATGATTGATAGTTTTCTGAAGTCTATGTTCAGGATTAGTCTTTTCCATTTATTTCTGTCCCACAGAAAATTCCGTGTCCTGTTTGTACTAGATAATGATGAATAAATATCAGAAAAGACGTGCACTTTACAGAGCAGGGAGAATTGCAGAGGCTACACACCTATGCTCTGTCCAGGTGATGAAGTGTAGCAATAGATATTTACCAGAAACAACTGTTAATTACAAAGTATCGAGCCAAGTAACAATCATTCATGACTTTTCAGTGTGGTCCTGTCCTACTCCATGCATTCACCCTTCCAACAACAAAGGCCTGAGAAAAAAACATTTCATGCAGCCAGTTCTCATTTCGTCTTTAAGAAGTAAATTTCAGTGCTGAGCCCAAGACACAGACAGTTGCTAAATACTGTAGAAATAACATTCAGAAAGAGAAAATACTTCTTTCAGTTTATAACCATTGGCTAAACTGAAGAGCAGAACCTTGGTATGGAATCACAAACCTATTGCCATGTATCAAGACCCCAACTCAAAATGTTTTCTTCCTTTTTTTTTTTTTTTTCTACAAAAAAAAATTTGCTTGCTACATGAAAAGAATAATTTTGGTCTAGAATTTTCAAAAGAAAGAATAAAGAAGTAACCATTTGCAACTAAATCATGATCCTTTTGAAAAAATGTGCTTAACTTCATGGATATGAGTAGTTCCAGCAATGTTCTGTGTAAAAAATAAACACTAAGAAAGGGTAGAGTTCACATCTAATTTTAAGCTAACACAGAACAAGGAAATGTAACAAACAATGGAGAGAAGAAAAATAAAGTAAAAAGAGATCAACTTATTTTCTCCTTTGTCTTTCTCTGCTGGTTTTGTTTCTATATTAAACCTGTATCTATTTCAAATTTTATTAAATGTCTGCTTTACTGGCTTTGAATTGATTGAGTGTTTTAACTTTTGGTTACTTCTAATATTGTTCTTGGGAGTTTTATTTTCCTACAAGACATCTGCTTCGTCTTCTGAAATATGTTACATTCTACACATTGCCTTTTAATTTTAAATTAGATCAAAACAAAATAGAAACATAAACTGAAAGCACTATGTGGTTTCCTGTTGTCTACTTTCTTCCCTTCATTCCTTTCCTATAGTTCGAGTGCTCTTCTTGCCCTATGTAAATAGCCACAAACTATGAGCAAGCAGTTAGGAAACAGAGATACCAATGGTTCCCTGTAAAGTTGCATTCGTGTTACACATCTATCCACTCTGCTTATCCTCCAAAATAGCTAATATTAATCATACTAGAGGTCAATGGAAACACAACTATTGATTTTGATGAGTTTTGGGTTAAGATCAAAAGAAACTGGAACTTTTACTAGGTGATTTCCAGGGAGTGGGGTGGGGGAGCAGGGGATAAGATTTTCACGCACTGCTGAATCATACATAAAGAGCAATATCATTATTTAGTGTTTTAACTCTCCTGACTTGAAAAGATAAGAGATTTTGTAGATGAAGTAGCTTTTGGAACACAGTGAGTAAAAAAATCTCAATAGTACAAAAACAGTTCCATGATTTTGAAAATACAAAAAATACAAAAAATTACTCACTAGGTGAATGAATTCTCATGCATTTATCCTACAGTATATTACTCTAGACTTGACTAAAAACAGCAAAGGTGATTTCTGCTTGTTATGATGGGATCTGTACCAGCATCTATAGTTAAATGAATCATGTTTTTCAATATAGTCCATTATAGTTTCTCATAGATTTCTGAAACTTTCAGCTTTCAAATTGAAATTTTGCAGGTTTGTTCTCCCTGAATATGACATTTATTGGTAATGTCATTATTCTTATCACTGGTTATTATTTTCTGTGTGAAGATGGTTTGTGCAAGATATTTGGTAAGTTTTGAAAGATAACCAAGACAGGAGAGAGGACGAATATGCTTTTTTAATACAAAAAAAAATCTTATTTTTAAAGATTTTTCATAAAACTGTTAACAGTTCAAATAATGACAATAAAATTTTAATTTGCCACTGCAATGTATTTATTACAAGTGTCTTTGTTCCCAGAAAAAAAAAAAAAAAGGTGAAAACCCAAGAACAAATAATATAATATTAGACTGTACTATTCGAGAAATTTTATCTGATCCTGTAATTAAAGACTGCTATAATGAACACATGCAGAGACAAAGTTAAAGTTGTACGTTCCACAGAACAGACTGAATACTTGGCACAGCTATTTAGGAATCAGCACTATACAAAAAGAATGAATTAGTTGACCAGCAATAGAACTGATCCAAGGATCAAAATAAGGGGTGCGTGTGACAATTATAGCAATAAATGTCCAAGCTATTAGTAGAATACATTATCCACCTAATAATAGGACACCATAAAGGATGTGCAATGTAACACTTGACACTGCTACTAATCCATCTTTTTACAACAGTTCTATGAAATGGAATAAAAATTCAGGGGATAGTTAATATTTCTGGTCATCCTTAAAACCTTCTCTGTAGCCTGATATCAATAGATGCCTTTTTAAATATTCTCAAATGAAACTATATATTTTTTTACCATCCTGTCTTTCTTTTTCCTTTTTCTTTTTTTTTCTTTTTTTTTTTTTTTCCCCCGATTCAATTTGCACATTTTCTTTGAAGTTTACTATTTGCCTTTAATTACCTTTGATGGACTGGCAAGACTTTTTCCACAGAACAGTTCATAGACTTAGGCTAATATATCATAAATGAGAAATCTTCTGCTTGAAGCACCATTTTAAACTGGAAGGACACATCGCATTGACATACACTCAATAATAACATTTCACAGCTTTTAACTAAGCTGGTAAGCGTGCTCTTTTTTTTTTTTTTTCCTTTCCCCTCTCAGAGACAGCTGCCCATTCCTGTTCATGTACTGTTTCTGCCAATACTCTGATGTCTTTATTTAGGGAATTATAAAGAATTGCTTGGAGTCTTCTGCAGTTTCAAAAAACTAGCCATTGAAGGGGAGGAGGATAAAACTTATTCAGAAGACGGATGACAGCTTTTCATCTGGGGATCATACAGAAGGACGCTTCCTTCCATAAAAATAGATCCTGCAATGTTCTTTGCTGCTCACATTTCACAAGGGCCAATCATTCTTAAAAAGAAAAAATAGCCTTAAAACTGTAAAGTCAGCTGAATCCTACAATCCTCATTCAGCCAAACTGGTATTTTTTACAATTATTACTATTTTACACAGTAAGGCATGCGGAGTTGGCTCCTAAAAGAAACAGATTGTTCTCGCAGCCGCCCCTCCTGCCCTTCAAGAAACAATACCAGCCTGAGTCAAATCAGCTCGCACAAATTTTGTTTCATAAAGAGACCATTTGAATTGCATTTGTCGACAGTATCTTTTTTGTATCAGAATGTTGCTAAAGAGGGAAAAAAGCAACAGAAAAAAGGAACATTGTGATCATTATTAAATAAACTGTCATCCTATTTAACAGAATGGAGTGATTTAAATGTCACCATAATGAGCTGTTTGGAGTTTATTTTTTAAATTATAATCTGTTAATTAACGATTAATGTGTGCCTTTAAGACATAGCCCACTGCAGGAGGTACTGGTGAGGCATTTTTGCCTCAGCAGGAGTGCTAGGCAGTAGTTAACACAGAATAAGCAACTGGGACAGATCCTCAGCTGGTTAGGATTTAACTTTGTATTTTCTGGAGTACAAAAGAATCTATACTTTCATATGGAAATGTAGGTTTCAGAAGTGTCTTTCAGCAGTTGGGGAAGCATAGGGGTGGAACATGCAAGCGTACTGGTCAGTTGTATTCCCTGGGGATGGAAAAGGAGCAATAACACTGGAGTTTCATTAGCAATAAAGACAACCAGGGATGAACCGTTTAGCTGACCCGCTCCTACCCATTATGCCAAGTACTGAAGGATCAGTGATCATACTGTTTGTCACAAGTGTTTCAAACATAAGTAAAGAACAAAGCAAGAAACGTTTGTACTTACAGGTTGACAGTAGGGGAGTTATAAAGATTATCACTGTCATTTACTTCCAGGTGTTACAGAGGACTGATGTCTGGCCGAAATAGTTCAGCCACTGAAACTTTCAGTTTCAACTGAACTAGTTAGTTATGCAGAAATCCGAAGAAGATATGATCATATTTTCTGAGTTAATATCAAATTATTCTGTTGATCTAGCTATCAAGTTGATTGCTTTGTGCTATATGAAGCAGTGCCCCTTTTTTAAATAATTAATTACTTGATAAGGCTCATGTCTTTTTTAGGTCTCGGCCCCCAATTTACCTGACTCAGTGTTAACCATTATGTTTAGGTCCTAGGCGAAGATTTGATTGGGAAGGTCAAATTATTCCATGTGACTGCTAACTACATACTAGTGTGGATGCCATTGTTCCCTATAGCACCAAAAGACTTCTAATCCTCTACAGATAGAAACTGGAAATTTTAATTTAAAATACATGTACACTCCACCTCCCCAATATTTAAACAAGATGGTTGTGCAGTTTTCATATTTTTTTCAATTTCTTCATGCCAGAATGTGATTGAGAAAGGTTGTCTGAATTTTTTATTATTTTTTTTTTTTTTTTTTTAATTTACTGATTAAAAGCAGTGGTTACAGATGCCTCAGCTAATGTCAGATCTCTGAGACCACACATTACTGGCATTTTGTTTCATCTCACCTAGCTTAAACTGGGAAGAAACCTCAAGCTCTTTGGTATTGCTTGGTTGTCTTGCAGAGTTAGAAGACAGCAAATATGTCTGTCTTGTAAATGAAAAGCTAGTAAATACTAGAACTAAAATCAAGTTTTAGTTGATTACAAATTCATGTAGCTGTATGCAGAGGGATTGTTTCACACTACACATAAATGTCTTTGATTTCCTTTTTACACTGGTGTGTTCATCAGCTGAATTTTCTTTCTCTCTTTTTTTTTTTTTTTTTTTTTTTTTTTAATTTTTACACCAGGTCTTGGAGAAATATTAAACTCAGCTAAGTAACAATGAGAAGTGTACCTGCTCCTCCAATGTGGAGTTTCAGCTGTAGCTGACACTTGTAGAAAGACTTCTGTGCTGTGTTCAGGTTTCCAGCCAGCTGGAATGCTTCCCACACCCTGCCTACCTTTACACAGAGCTATGTACAGTCATGGTCCCAAAATGGATCATTTGCATTTTTATTCTGTATTTTTATGCCTCTTGCCTTATATTCAGGCTTCTTTCTTCACCGAATCTGAAATTCCTAAAATATTAAGTCACTGTCTAAAGTCCTCACCATATTCTATGTTTGTTTTTTTTCTGTTTGTTTGTTTTGTCTAAAATATATTTTTGAAATACAGTTGTAAACAAATTAAAATGGCATAAACAAATGCAAGATATGCTGAAGAAGTTCAGTACAAAGAAACAGAGAACTTGTTAAAAGGGAAATATTTAGCTGAGCTTAAGTCAAAAATAATGCATAAAGAGGAACAGAAAAAGAAAGAGGAAAAGTTATTTTTGAGGTTATTTGGAAGCTTAAAGGCTTTAATTTAGACACAACCATCAGCTGTGTTAACTGACACAGGTCGGCTTGTCTTCATGGTACCGGAATCTATGTAATTAACGAGAACTACTGTGGCCTGTGCTAGCTACTGACTCATCTCCAGGGAGTCTATGGGAGAGTGCTGGCTCGCTTCAGCCAAAACTGCTCAAGAACCGGTGCTAATAATATAAGGCTATAGATGAATGAATATTTCTGAGAGCATAACTTTATGGTATTTGCAAACAGGGTTTCTTCTGGGGAAATTTTTTGTCTGACTTTCAAGCCTGTGCTGCAGCTGCTAGTACAGCTCTGCAACCTCTCTAACAAGCCTCTCTCACTTGCGTAGTTCAGAGGCTGGAGTTGGAGCACCTCAGTTGCTCTCTGGTTGAGGTCAAATGTGCCTTCAAAGGACTGTGTAGACATCGTCCTTGGTTTCTTCACTATAGATGGAATATAAATATGGTGTAAAACTAGGCCGGTGGGATATTTCATATATTCTCTATTGCCTCATACAAAATTTGATTTTTTTCTTGAGAGTAGAAAAAAATATATATTGTATCACAAATAACAATTACAATTCTATATTCTACTAAAAATTGTTATATCCTTCCATCTCCGTCAAAAAAAAAAAAAAGTTGTTGTTTTTTCTTTTCCTTACCAGAAAGTCTTATGCTACAGTGAGTTTCATATGATTATTTCCAGCACTTTGCTTATCACAATGCAGCCTTCAGATAAATAAAATAACAATTTCCCTCCATTCACTACAAAGGGTAAATTCAGAGATAACAGTGATCTGGGGATTTAGAAATTGTGCTAAATTCATATGGTAATGAACATCTGTGATGTTTTGGTGACTCACTTGCTCAAAAGGATACAATCCCCAGGTTTCATTATTGTCTTTGAAAACTTGCAGGAAGTCCCACACTGAACACTGATGACAGACAACACAGGATGGTTTTAAGCAGTCTCCCAGTAAGATACCGGGCAATGCTAGGCTATATCCCAGTGTGATACAATGGCTAATGCCTAATATATGGAAAACTTCTCAATATTTTAGTGTTTTAATGACATCCTCAAACATTAATGAAAACGTATCTTAATGAATCACCTTGAGTGTTATTGTAATTTTTTGCTTGTTTGTTTGTTTTTCTCCATTTGCTGAAGTGGCACAAATCAAGCCACCTGCCAGGAAACTCTCTTCTGAATGGCTTAATTCCTTTCTTTTGCCTCTCCTCCCACTAGTCCCTTGACAGATAAGACTTTTTTCAAGTGTGTTCTGAGAATTTCAGAGCGTATTTTCCTAATCAACTCTGTTAAGACACTCAGCCTTAACACTGGAGGATTTTCTTTTACAAAGTAGGAATACCTCCCTCTCAAGTTATTTTGTCACTAGTTTTTCACCAATGCAGTTTAATATGCTCAATGAATTTGAAGTGAGAAAAACACCAAAAAGCCATTTTAAAAGGGAAGCCACACAATACTTGCTATTCAGAGAGTAGTGGAAAAGCCAAGAAAGGGTAAGATAATGCAGAAAATCCAAATGCATGCTACTACTCAGAGTAGAAAAGGAAGGGCTAGGAAAGGTACTGAGGTGTAAAAAGTATGTTGCAGGTGAAAGCAGCCAAACTGTTACAGTGCGATGCACTATATCTCAGCAAAAAATGTCTATATTCCTGGAACACAGGGAAAACATCACTAAGCCCATGCAAAGCCAGTGCATGCTTCGTTAGGCCCACAGGAGCCTGTACTGACAGGAGTGTGAGTGTAACCCACCTAAATGGGGACAGCGGTAGCTGGACAGGAGTATCGATGGACCAACATTATGTTTAACCATCTTGTCCTTCTGTGTGATCTTGATCACCATTAATCCTACCAAGCAGTCTGTAGCAGGAATTTTTTCATTAAGGCTCACCAAAAGCTCCTTTTGCACAGGGTCATTTGTGTCTCTTAAACGTTGTTCATAAGAAATAAAAAATATTTGCTTCCTGAGAGGAACAAGAGCTCAACACAAGCTACTTCTGAATTCAGCTTTTTTCCCTTCTCATCTGTTTTACCAAGATACTTATTTGAAGGCATCTGTACAGTAACCGGCAGGATAATGAGCTTATTATAGGCCTAAAATACATGTAGGTATTTTATTGGATAGGTGAGATACTTGGTTTTTGTAAGATCAATGATAATTTACCTAATAAGGCTCATAAAGTGACATTTTTTTATAGCAGAAAAAAAGATTTGGACACACTCCATTTGTGTGCGCATTTTTCATCACTGTTGATTTTATCATGCATTTACATTTTTAATTTATGTCCAGTTAAACTCCTCTTCCTGGAAATCTTTTAGTCCTCTAGAGACTGTAGGTTCTGAAGCCATAATCTTAACCAAAAAAGCTGGATTTACAGATTGGTACCAAGAGTCCATGGGATTCTTATAATTAACAACAATTTTATTGCAGAGGTCTTTACCTCCAGGCTTCAGGGTTTAAGCTTTCTCTGATATCAAAAATCAGGAAGAGATCTAACTATAAATGAAGATTTTTCTATGCTCTTTTGCTGTGTGGTTCTTAGACCTTTTCTTTTCTGAAACTCTTTGAACTGGCCCCAGTACGAGACAGTCTATCAAACCTGACAGACTTGACATTTGGCCTGTCATAACAATTTCCTTTTTCCTAAAAATGCTTACAGATCTGTTTTAACTTTCAGGATGCTTGGCCAAGCCATAAATCTCCTTTCCAATCACTTAGCTCTCTTAAATCCTTGGTAGTTTAAATTGTTCTAAACTTTGTTGGAGGGATTATTCTTTTAATTGCGATTATACAATGAGTATTGCATGATCTGTATTCATTGTACAATCATAGAAAAATTTTAATCCTAAATAAGATGTTGAATAATAATTAAAACTACTGAAGACTTGATTAAGAGTGTTCAGGGATTAGAAATGAGAATTAAAGATGGCTATTGGGCCCAGGGGTAAATTCAAGGACTTCAAACACCTTTTCAAGGAAAAAATCCCCAAAACAACCCCACACACCTCAAACACAACAAAATGAAACATGTTTTTCAAAGTGATTAAGAAATTTATTGGACTAAGGATTTCCTTCAGGAAGCAGTCTAAAAAAGCCACATAAAAACAATAGAATGTATTTTCTGAGCTCCTCGGAGAGTTCATTGTGTATCATAGGGGACACAATCTCTGATTAGCTTTAGAGGGAGTGTTAAATGCCTGAACTGCTGAAGAAAAATGGGGGGTTTTTTGGTGATATCTAATAAAGAAGTGGAGTAAAAGAAACTTTTGAGGACAAAGAGCAAATCAGGAAATGATGGCAGAATTTTATTTCCTGTCATAATGTGACTGTGGGCAAGTACACAATCTTTTTTTTTTTTTTTCTTCCCAAAAAACATTTCATTATTAAATGTGCTTTAAAAAAATCTCTCATCTAAATCAGATGGAGGGCATTTTGCATAATACTACAGATACATTTGAAACGAGTGAAAGTGGAGTATTTTGTCCTGACTAACACAGAGTCAAAATCCATCCTCTTAAGAAGGTAAGAACTTCTTATTTTGACTAAGCAATAATATATACATGTTTATACATAAAAAATTATGTGCATATACAGGTACATGTATGTATACGTATATATTACATTTTACTGCAGCTCTTTGCAATTCTTCATCCCAGTGTTGAGCCTTAAGATAATTGCGTTATCCTTCCTTTCCAGTAAATGAATAGAAGATGTCACTGGAAGTGCAGAACAAATCACAAATGTGTGAAGCATGAGAAATGTTTTCCAAAAGTATCAGTACCATCTATGTTTCAAAATAAAGTTTTATGGGAAAATTCTTTTCTGGTACCAATTGATGTAACTCTGCTGGCTTCAGTGATGCTGAGACAATTTCTACCAGACAAGGCTCATTAAAATATCTAAGTTCTCACCTTCAAATTACACGTGTGGTCACGCCCATATAAATGCTCATTTCCTAGCAGAAATAGGCCAAGAAGTGCTTCCCCTAACAAAAGTAGTACCCCTCTGACATCTCTGAGGTAGTCAGGTGCTTGGAGGCATCTAGCTGGAAAATATCTCTTTCTGATTTCCTGTGTATAAATTTACTTGGGAGTCACAATAAATAGGACCTGACTACTTCAAAATTGAACTCTGCTACTTTCACATTTTCTACATTTTTGTACAAGGTATTCTATATTTCCTCATCAGTGTATATTAAAAGCCTCCTGGATATGCAACTGAAACTTTATACTGGTTAATGATGAAAATAACTCATAAAATCAATTAATTTGCCTCTAGTAAGGCATCGATTTCACATATGAGTATAAAGAGTAAATCTTTCTGAGCACTGCAATTTCCCTAATATTTTTCTTTTTTTTAATTCCAGACTGTATCAAAAATTGAAAAGGTTAACATTTTTGATTAGAAAACAATCAATTTTTATTTGATCAAAAGTGTTGCTAGGGTAGAAATAATATGAATGTGATTTGGGCATATTATATTTTCTGAGCTACATATTGAAATATGACTTATTTTTAAAGAATCAGTTCTAAATGAAAACTTGAAGTAGTCAATATAAATGCAGAAATGGAATATTTTTACACTATTAATAAGTTTTGATTTTTTTAAAGTGTCATCAGAAAGATAGTTCTTCAAATTTGCAACAGAAGGCTTGTTTCATTCTTAAAAAAAAAAAAAACGTCACAAAACCAACATAGTTATGAGGCATGTTTCAGAAAAGGTGTTTTTAAATACAAAACAACTTTGATTTAACTGTCTAACTGATCATGATTTGATTTAACTGTATGAGATATGGCACAAGCTTTTAAACCTTTTTTAACCTCTGCCTTGAGCATCTCTAACACAATTTACGTAGACGTGGCTAGCACTGACTGATAATTGCCTTTGCATATTATTCTGTGAAGGAATTGGCCTGTCAATCAACAAGAAATTAATTATGATTATTTTCAGTGATGTCACAAACTGACATTGTACATTCTTGACAGAAGAAGGAGATGCAGTACATACGGTCTTGCCTGAGTGTCACACTGATAGGAAAGCATACACCCAAAGCACAAAGATAATTCCTCTTTGCTTTTCCAGTCAACTGTAAAAGGAAAACAGTGTGCTATAAAGCAGAATGGGGCCAGACCAGAGCATACAGACTGCTAAGCCCCACTAATTATGCCTTACATGCGCAAAGTAGGAATGACAGCATCATTGTGAGTGACAGCAGATACTAAAACTCCCTCTGGAAAGACACAGTCTTAAATGATGTCCCAGATACAGTTGTAGAAGTAATACAGGCCCCGTGATTTGAAGTTAAAATTCAGCAGAATTATGCGTATCAAACAAGAAGCTGAAGTTGCCTGAGAAAAAGGGGTGTATCAGGCACCATGACAGCACCTTTAGGCAGCACCCTAGGCTTGTATCCTCTCTAAACCCTGTAACTTTTATGAATGATTTATTATTTGTCATTATTCCATCCAGTGCTACATGTGTTTTGAAACACAGCTCAGACAATTATATCTGTAGGTGTTTATCGTGAAAGATTTCAAACAATTGATGATAGTTTTATAAAACAATTATCGCAAAATTATTATTTGTGTGAATGTGTTACTGTCTCTTGCCTGATGACTTAATTCTGGCTGCATACACACGTCCTTCTGCATCTCCTGTGGAATCATCTATTACGTATGTGCCGTGACAGGTACATACAGATGGGAGATCACAAGTGTTTTGTAATTTGCATCTGTGTATTCCTTGCTAATGTGTACGTTTTTGAATTTGCCTCTAGATGGATGAGGGACGTGCATGTTTTCTGTGAATTTCACTCTGTGTTTTTTATGGCATAAACTATAAAAAATATCTTTTGAATATGTCCAATGAAAGTTGCTCACCTAACATCAAGATATTTAAAAAAAAAAAAAAAAAAGATAAAGAGACTTTGTCCAGAGGAAAAGTTAATAATTAAAGGAGAAAAACAGTAAAACAATTCTGTATATTAAACTTCAGGGATGGCTGGACCTTAAGCTTGTTTAAGATAAATATACTAAAGCTCACAGGCTTTTAATTCATAATTCAATGTCATATCCAAATTTATCTGAATTTCTTGAAGCTCTGAACCTTTTTCACATCGTAAGAGTAGGATTTTGTATGGAGCATCCTGAGTGGGTTTAGGTATTTTGCCGAAACATGCAATTAGGACTTTTTCTTTTTTTTTTTTTTACTGAATCTTTGTCACATCAAAAAATGGACGTCTTTAATAGAAGTTTTGTTTCCACAAGATTTCAGGAAAAGCTGACTTTCAGATTTGAATTCAAATGAAATCCACAATTGCAGGTCTAGAGCTTTATGCAAAGCTATGCAGATCTACATTAGATCTACTGCAGTCAACAGGTTTAGGATAATGAGAAAAAGTGTGAATTTATGTGAGTTTTGTAACAGTTCATTTAAATTTTTTATTTTTTATTATTATTTTATTTATTATTATAATGACTGCAATTCACATATCATTTCTAAGTTTAAAAACACTTTACTAAAATACTTAAAAGTTTCTGGAGCCTTCCATCAATACAATTTACTTGCTTGCTAGAATGTATTTAATTTTGTATTATCTATTGCTTTGCTTATGTATGGAGAAATTTAAATTAAGTACTGTGGTTTATTTTTCAAAATTAACATGCAATTGCAAAAGGATAAACTGCTCCATATGCAGGAATATATCATACCATAGGGGCACCTTTCTTCAAGTTCAAAGGAGATTAATGCACTTGTTAGGGTGTAAATTAAGATTCTAGCACTGACATGAAAGAATTGCTGTAAAAGATGTACTGTAAATATATATAGTTTTGGCACCAGATAATACTTATGTGTAATTAATTTAGAATGTATATTTTCCTCTGTAAAGCCCTCCAATAGGATAGAAACATTTTTTTCCCTGTGTGTCTCCTTTGCTCCCTCCCAAAAAGATCCACTGTTTCTCAGTTACATTGCAACTGAAATATAACTTTGAAATTCACATCTATCTCAATCTAGAATGCCGGGGAAAAGAAGTTAACTCCCTATAACGTCCTTTTCAATCTACTTTTGCTTTACAGTGTATTAACTTTTAGATATGTGAATCTTTTATTATCTGTTTGAGCAACTATAATGGGTTTTGATTTTCCACAGATATAGACTGTTTGATTTTCATTAAGGATTTTAAAAACATTTAAAAAAAAAAAAAACCACAACACCGAGGGTTCATTATACTTTTCACATTTTATTTGTGTTGATGATTTGAAAATATAGCCTCAGTTGGTATTTTTTCTTCTACTGTAAGTAGAATTAACCCTTTTAGCTGGATAACCTATGACCCAAGGTGTATGACATCACACAGACAGAAGCTTGATGACAGACTGAAGGCAAAATGAAGTATGCAACCTGAAAGTTTTTCTGGAATGCAGCCCATATTTAGACTATTTAGACTGACATTTTTCATATCTGGTGCTCAGGAAAAGGAAAAAAGGAAAAGTCTGAGACATGAAAAGAAAGAGATACCTGAGTCTTTTGGAAAGCCTGAAGCAGCAATAAGTGGAAAACCCCATTGCTGGCTGAGTAACATCACTGAGGTCTGGAGAAAGATGAGAGATAGGAGTGGGAGCTGTCAATTTTAAAGGAGAATCTATTAGACCTTCAGGTGACTCTAAGACACAATGAATAGGTCTTCAGCATGAACAAGCAGGCGTTACAGGCCCAGGAAAGCAGGAGGCAGAGGAAGGAGAAGGGAGAAAAAGGAGATCTAAGAGGGTGTAGGCAGAGGTACACAGAGGCAGACTATAGGACCTCAAAGACAGAGGAATTACTCTTAACATTATTAGCACTGAGTAGTGTTTTGGAGCTGCAGACTTGTGACTAGGCCATTGGCTAAGCCCTGGCCTGAGGTTAAGCGGCAGCAAAATGAGTCTTCCTAGTGTGTATGGATCTTTTAACAGGAGAAGAACAAGGCTTTTGTTCTGGAATCCACCATGATGCACCCATCATACGCTACTGTTGCTATGGTATTACACACATACATTTTGCTCAAGAAGCAGTTTTAGGAATGAGTACCTCCACAACCAGCCATACCTCCCCTTTCAGAGCTGTATTTACAAAACTACTGACCTGAGAAGTAGCTCCCTGACAAGCAACACGTTCAGAGGAAATTCAGCTTTGCCAAATTGACTTGGCCTATAAGAGTTACATTAAATATAATACAATACTGAAAAGGAGCCAAAAATGGGTCAGGAAATGTTTGCTTTAGATACTGGCAGTGTAAACAGTTATGCTGAAAGTAACAGAGAGCTATTGCACTGTGTAAAGTTTTATTAGGTTTAATCTCCCATTAAAGTTAGTTCCTTTGCAGTTCAGGAATAAAGAATTATTTTATAAGCACTGCAGATCAATATAAAATGGAAGCTTTGTTTCCAGATAATCTATTTCTCGTGAAACAAATGCTTGTCCTAATGGGAAGAAGGAAAAACTCAGGATACTGATTCTAATATTTAAAAGTGACCAATGATTTTACAGCTTCAGACAATAATGTGCTGGCTCAAAAAAAAACCTAAAAAAAGAAGGCTTTTTAAATATTGCCATGCCAAAGATTGTATCAAGGAGTACAATGGGAGAAAACAAAAATAAGTATAATTTTACAGGGAGGTGTTTACCATACTTGGTTTTGAAAAACTGGATTACATTTGCAGAAAATTAATTTGACTAAGTCTGACGTAAATAGCCATGTTTAGTTCATCAAAATGTTCCATGAAGACACATCACCATCTCTGAAGACCCGTAGAGGGACTTTGATTTAAAATTGTTATCACTTTATTTTTTATGAGCATATCACTTTATTTTTTTTATGAGCTAACAGTAATCTTGAAAGTGTATCTTTTTCAAACTATATTGATGCTTCAGAAAAAATAGCCCCACAGAGCTCTTTAAACTCTGTGGAAGTGCTATAGGGGTAACTGAGCCTTAGAGCCTCATGGAGGCTAATATCAGCAGGAGGCACTAAGATGCAGAATGCAACTGACTGGGAAAATAACACCGCAATGGTATTTCCCACAGTTATAGGTGACTGGTATGAGGAAAGGCACTTGATTTCAGGATATTATATTAAACCAGTTGAAAATTTATTTCTGCCTGACAACACTGGAAGTTGTAATGACCTTTAGCACTTCATCTTGGGACTAAGCTAATCAGAAGGTAGCACTGTGATGGGAACATGACTGCTTTCTCTTGTCTATAGGAAACTAAGGTAGTATGGCTACAGTTGAGACATTCAAACTGTAGAGTTTGAAATTGTTAATCATTCATAGGAAGAGGACTTTCTTGCTTTCAAGGCTCTGGGAAGTTTATTTTCAAGAATTACCAATATACCCCTGATGACCTTGAAACTGATTCCCAGCCAGCAGAAATCACTGAAGTCAGTTAAATGCTTGTGATTTATACCAGCTGAGTTTCTGTCTTCTTATCTTTCCAATGCTTTTTTCTCCTAGATAAGATTTTTGATGTCACTTAAAGCTATATCAAGATTGGAACTTTAATTTTCTTTACATTTTCTGTTTCCACTACAGAATTTAATTGAATGGACATGCTGTTGTCATTCCCGTTATCATCGTTATTCTTGTTCTTCAGTCTTAAGGAAAACATGCTATGTGCATTTGAACCTAAAATATATTTCCCATGTTCACTTGTTAGTTGTCATGTTGTTGTGTATGTCTCCTCTGATCAAAAGCATGTACATATTTATTGTTGCATTGACTCTTCCACTGAACTTGACATACCTTTGTAATGCATATCCAGTAAACTACTAAGTAAGATGAGCTGGAAAAGTTCTTGGAAATAACAGTGAAGTGTTTCCTAATTCTGTTCATCCGGACAGCCAAAAATAATTGTATTGTAGTTTAAATTTCAAACTTTCATTGCAAAATATTTTGACTTTGATGCATTGAAGGTTTGGGTAATTTGGTAGGGAGGAATGCTGTCTGGAATTCTGACAGCACTGTGTGTGTCAATACGACTGATCAACGTGTTTGACATGAGACATTCTTTCCCTAGAATGCTTCCAGATATTTGTCAGAATATATTTCCTCAAAAGAAGTCAAACTGCTAAATTCATTTTGCCTTCTAACAAGAACCATCCACAGTGCAGCAGCAGAGCTAAAGCTCCTGTGTGGAAACAACAGCAGGAGATATTCAATACAATTTTACACTCTGGTTATTGCTGAACACCACTGTGAGTAGTGGTGACTCTCTGATTAGTTTGCCTTAGTACCAAAGTACTGTTGTTTCATAGAGCCATGTAAACGGAAAATAAAAATCTAAGCCTCCTTCTGGGAAAAATGTTATATCATTTTATATCTGCTGCCCAAATCAAAGTGAAGCAAAAATTAGAGAAAATGTACAGTGTACCTAGGGAGTGCAGGGGTTTTATTGTCTTGAAAGAGCTTGGTAACTTCAGCCAAAATGTTAGCAATGCCACATTGTAAGTTTTTCTTCATAAATGCTATGGAAGTTGCATGTTCTAGTAGAAAATATGCATTTCCATTACTTTGATCATCTTATACTCATAATATATATTTGGGGACAGAAATACAGCTCTAGCTCGTCATGCTTCATATCATTCAGCACTTGAGTGACAGTAAATACCAAGCCATTATGGTTACACTGCTTTGTCTTATCAGGGAGAGATAACTATTTTGTGATTTTTAGTTGAGACAAGCTTGTATAGCTCAGCTCTCTTGCTGGAAGGAGAATTGTCTCTTAGCTCATTTGACAGACTTTAACAGTGGCCTTGTCATAAGTCCAAAGAGATGCCCATGTTTTACAGAAGACCGAAATACAGAGACACAGAGAGAAGACACTTGGAGAGGAAAATCCCAGTGGTTCAGAAGTGAACAAAGGAACTTTCTAGGACTGTTTCAGGAGTACTGCATTAACCAGGGTGCAATGCAGTACCATCAGCCATCACCTTCCTGTGATAGTCTGATCCATCACCTGGCTTGGCTGCTGAATGGCAAACCGAGGCTGTGCTCCTATAGGATGCAGTATGGCAGACATAGACACAGACTGAGTCTCTTTTACCTGCTGCTGGCTAAACCCTAACTCAAACTTAACAGTTCATGGTTTCTTCCCTTCAGTTCAGCCCATTAAAATGTCCAGCTGCTTTTTGGTAGAAATAAGGCAATTATCTCCAACAGTGAAGCTACTATCCTCTCTCCATGCATACACACCTCTCATCCCGTGTGAGCTAGCTGCAATTTAGATCTCAATCTCTGTACACCACAGTAAAGGAAATATCCCTCATCTGGCCACTATCTGTAAACAATCAAATCCTTTTAACTTAGCTGCTAATTTTTGTTGAGTATTTTATCTCAGAATCAGTTCTATTGTTATGGATGACGTTGGACCATGCAAAGTGATTCACATCAAAAAGAGCAAAAAGACACTGTGGAGTATCTTAAAGTAGAACTCTTTTTATATACCTAAAAATATGCACGTTCTAGGCTTAAACTGGCATAAATGTTATCTTTACTTCTGATGTCTTCTTTTGGAAAAAAACCAACCAAACAAAACCAAAATAAAACCAACCATAACGTAAATAGAATGATGAAAAGATATAAGTTTTGCTTTGACATGTTAACAGCTGAAGCAAAGGATTTAATTTCTGTTTCTATTACCTGGGCATGCTTTTGTTAGTCATATAGCAAATTTCAACCATGTTCAATAAATTATTAGCAGACAGCTACAGGGAACCAGCCTGTGCACCCACTGAGGGATGTAAAAAGAATGTTCAAATGATGGTCTTAATATTTGCTTGACAGATATTTACAAAGCAAAAGAAACGGAGAAAAGAAGCCTGTGGTCCTTGATCAGCATAGGATGACCCAGTCATGTGCCCACAGGGACTCCTAACCCACAGAGAAAGATTTGGGGTAACCCATAGTAGCTCCCCACATCTCATGTATGTTTGGTTAAATAAAACTCTCCACTGAGATGAGCTGTAGTTTGATCTCCCTGATTGTATGAGCAATGGTAAGGAAAATGGGCTGTGGGCATTTGCTGAAGCACTGGCTGATGTCCTCAGTGTTTCTTAACGTGATTCCTGATGCAGGTTTGACATCAGCTAGCTCACCCTCACCACATAATACATAGACACGGTGTGGAGATAATACATTACCAGGACAGTTCCCAAAAGACTGGATGAATAAGGCCATGCCGTCTTAAGAAGGGAAAGGAGTCAACTTCAAATGCCTGTCAAGTAATCACTGTTGTTTATCCTTGCAGTGAGTGAAAGGGCACCGATACATTGTGTTCACAGTGGAAACAGAGCGTCTCTTGAAGCCAGAAGGGTCCTACCTTGTCTTACAGATGCCGCCACGATAGAAACATGGACAAGAACTCTCCTAAGTTATAAGTTGTTTGTAAACGAAATTAGATATTATTCTGGTATGCATGCTTACCACCACTAAAATACTGTTACACTACTTGTCACTAAAAAGGTAAATTGAGCAATGAAAATAATGCAGGGCCACATTCTGTCTTCAATTTCTGACCATAGATGCAAGATTGGAAAAAGAGAAATTCCATAAATACACAGGGAGGCAGAATTTGGGTAATTTTGAAACATCTTTCTACATTCAACATGCATAATTTCTGGTAAAGCTTTTTCTTTTGCATTAGTTTCCTATTCTCCTGCATGCACTGCACAGTCAAATTTATAATCACATCACTGAATCCTAATAATACATTTTTCAGCGTTTCCATACTAATCATTGCTTCTTTGTATCTCACTGATTAAATGCACACATATATATTTCTAATACTATTTATAATTTCTTGTCTATGAACTTACATTAATTAAAGATTTTCAGAGAGCTAAGCCCTGATTCTTAAACTGAAAGACTCTTTTTACTCTAATGCTATACGACAAGAGGTAGCAACTAATGTTTATATTATTGATTAATCAGACACTGAAGGGATTAGGTTCTAAGATTGTTTAGCACACAAAAATCCATACTTATTGCATTAAAACAGATTTTGAGACCTTGTTTATTGGCTATATCCAGGGTCAGGCCTCTGGGATTTATTCAAGCTGAAATGTCTATATTATATGTGAACATAGACCAATCTGTTAAGAGGTATATCTAATGTTGGCGACACAAAGGCAAATAATTGTAGTAAATTACAGGTCAGTAATTGAAAAAGACCATTTATGCAAACACTTGTAAATTTAGAAAACTGCCTAAACATTAAATATATTGGGTAAATAAAGATGAAGTTTGGACTAGTACCCAATTTTGGCTACTGTTTTCTTTGCTTAATGGATTTTCTATTATGCATTCATTTTGTAATTTTCACAGATAAAAAATTTCATTGGCTTGGCCATAACTTCTACACGTGTATTCAAACAGGACCATGTGTTCCTATTTCTCTTCAGTGTATAATGTACTGGCTGGTGCAAGCAAATTCTGGTTGCTCTTTTAAAGAGACAATGTCATAGGTACTCAAGTATGTGGAGAGGTGGGTCTTTGTGCATGTGTGTTTTTGTGGTTTTAGCTGTGTATATGTATGAGATAGTGACTTTCTGAGAGTGAGACACACTAAAGACATGTAAAACTTCATTAATAAAATACATTAATAAACTGCATTAAGAAAATATTTAGTGATTTTAAACCCTTGCTATATTTGAGAACCATCTACAAAAAAAATATTGGGTTTTCAGGTTTGTTCCATCTTTCTTGTAATTTGAAATGCCATTTGGACACTTAAAATAGCATGGTTTACACAATAACTTTTTTCAGTTTCCTGCAAAAGAAATCATGACAATTTCTCATAAGTCATGTATAAAAAATGGGTTTGGATTCTTAAGAAACATTTTGAAATTTTTACCCAGAAATTTTTAACAGTTTTGCTGACTTGAGGTTCAATCTCTAATTGTCATATTGCAAAGACTTGCATGGATGTACTTAATCCTACTTACAGGTGCATGGCCCATGCATGCACCTCAAATAAGTAGGTGATTGTATGCAAGAGATGTTTTCTTTCTACAGCTGTTCTTGCAATTCTGTTTTCATTTCTATTTATTATTGCCAAGAAGAATCTTGACACAAAGTCATGGCTCATGGCTTGCCGTTATGAACTCAGTCTTTTAGTTCAAATACCCTTTACATTGAAGTGCTTTGTTCTGATTCCTCACCTCTAATATTAGCCCATGTTACGTTGCTGGAGGCTTCATTGATGGAAAAAGCTTTACTCCTTATACCAATACAGTTTTGAATTTTTTAAAAATTCATCCCCCATGATAAGAATCTTATTAAGAAGTAAAATTGCCTCTTTAGCTTAAAACTCATCCTGACTGGTATAAAGTGGAATGATAAAATTCTTTCCTTGTACAAGGAAACATTTGCACAGGGAGCTAGCATTAGTATAAAAATATTTATTTTAGTTAACACCCAAGGTTATATAGAAACTATTTCCCTACGTAGACAAGATGTAAACTATAAATCTCAAATGAAATTTGTTCAGATATAGAAATATTACGTATTAATCGTTTGTTTGGGGGACAGGCAAACGGACTACAGAACTGCCTCTTTAAGAGAAATATTTACTACCCCACTACTTATTTTTTCCTTACACAGGTAGCTGTGGAGACTATAAAGGACACACAGATCATCCCAGATTGCAAATGTGCTACTAATCCTGGACTCTGAGAAGGTAAATAAATTTGGAAAACTAAACATTGCAGTATAGTTATCTCATATGATTAAGATAAAATAGGAGATGATAAAGACTGGAACTTCACTGTGGTATATGGTGTCGTGGCTTAACCCCAGATGGCAACTGGAATCACACAGCCACTGTCTCACTCCCCCAAGTTGCGATGGGGGAGAGAATCAGAAGAGTAGAACTGAGGAAAACCTCATGGGTTGCGCAAAAGCTGAGCACGCAAGCAAAGCAAAACAAGAAATTCATTCACAGCTTCCCATCGGTAGGCAGGTGTTCAGCCGTCTCCAGGAAAGCAGGGCTCCATTGATCATAAGAGTTACTTGGGAAGACAAATGCCATCACTATGAATGTCTCTCCCTTCCTTCTTCTTCCCCCAGCTTTATACACTGAGCATGAAGTCACATGGTATGGAACAGCCCATTGGTCAGTTGGGGTCAGCTGTCCTTGCTGTGTCCCCTCCCAACTTCTAGTGCATCCCCAGCCTAATTGATGGCCTTGACTGCATAGCAACAACCAAAATCACCAATGGTGAATATCAAAAGTATTTCTCATGCCAAATCCAAAATTATAGCACTACACCAGCTGCTAGTAAAAAAAAATTAACTCTATCCCAACTGAAACCATGAAAGGTGTATATATTCTAAACATGTCTACTCTGTATTCTTTATCTTTTTACCTTTATCTATGTTCCAGTGTCAGATTCTGCTACACTGTCTAGCTGACACGCAATGTATTTTCTTATTGCAGTACCTTGCTGTTTAATTCTAACAGAAACGTTTCTAAAATTGATTTAGTTTTTCTTGGTTTTCCAAGTGCCACACTATTGGCAATTCAAATGGCAGTTAATGTCGTCTTGTGAATCCTTTTTTCAGTTTCATGTAACTGTCCTCTTCAGTAATAAAATAAACATTTAACAAAAAAAAAAAGATGTAGTGAAATACTTTGAAGGAGAATATTAAATATAAAGACACCATAAAATACCCATTAGCAGGAACATTAGCAAATACTTGTGCCTTATTTTTTTCGTACTTTCCTGGTCTAGCTGGAATTTAATTTGTAGGATCATTTGCAAAGTCTAAAGTAAGAAAGAAATCCTTTGCACATCCTGAAATCTTTGCACTCATTTTCTTTCTTTTAGGATAAATTTGAACTCTTGCTATAAAAAATGTTTCAAGTGATAACTTTTGATGTTTCACATCTTTTGATGTCTTGCATTTCAGGAACATTGTACATTGCGTTGTCCTTTACAAAGGGCATCTTTCCCTACTGTGCTGTTCTGTTAACACTGATCTTGTCGTATAACCAAAGCCCTTCCCTCAGACCCTTTCCGTCTGACCAGCGCAGGAAGATGCACCTGGGACCTGGATCAGGTCTGTTCCAGGGCACAGCTACTGCTCTCTGAATGAGTCCACTCTCTGGTAACTGGACAGAGAGAAGGCAAACACGAAAGGGGAGTCAGCAGAGCTTTTGTACCATTCCTGCCTTTATTCTCTGACCATAATAGACTTTTCAAGGACTGTAGTAATTTACTTCCTTCTGCCTTTTCCCTCCCATCCCCATCCCACACACAAAGAAAGCAAGCAGGACATGTTATCTTTCTGAGTCACCAGTACAGAATCTGGCCATTCCTTCTACTCTACTTTTGTCATGCTGAGCTCAAACTAGCGCTGGATAGTGTTACCAAAGCTGAATTGTTCTATGCAAAATAATCAAAACAGGAAAAATTCCAACAATCTTCCTCCCCAACAAACAAACAAACAAACCTTGCATTTGTTTCTCCTTGGAAGTTGGCAGATTCAGAGGGTAATAAAAATGGGCACAGTTTGTCTTCTAACAGATTATGAATGCCACGTGTGACATTGCTTGAGAAGATGGAAAATGTTTATACAAACTGTCAGAGATGGCTAAGCTAATTTGTGGCATGTGGCATGCATGTTTTTGAACCAAAAAGTTTGTTATACACCTACTGTTTGGCTGTAGAATATATGAGGACAGATCTTGTTGACACATCGCAGCTGCAGCTCAACTCATTGTGAAATGCTTTGACTTCAACAAAATTCAGAACATGTGCCAAAGAAGAAGAAAAAGGAGTGTTACAGTCTCCATCTATCTTTTAATGTCTTTCACTGAAGGTGAACTACTCTGATTTTGCAGCTGTAGTGAATGGGGTAAGTGAAGCATCTCTGGTTTTTTTGAATGTAGATTTCTAAGGGAGATAAATATGACCCGCTGTCCACTGCTGTTTCACAGGAATGAGGGATGGAAGTCTGCCACAGCTAGATGTTGCCTAGACAGGCACTGGTAAGGAAAATGGGAAGAATTAGCAGGTAACAGCATTTGTGAGGGATGCAGGTGAAGTACACATGCCTTAGGAATCAAAATACTTCATATGGCTTTGCGTGGCCTTTAACAACATTGGAATGCAATATGCATATATTATGGTCTTTCAAAGTCTCTCTCTTGACCAGCAGATTTCCAAACCAGTGAATCCTACTCCATCTCTATTAGACAAAATGGTCTTCTGTAGACATAAGTGAAGTGGAAAAGAGAAAAACCGTAAAAGCATAAGTTGAAAATAGTCTTATTCGGCTCAAATTGCAAGCGAAGCCCTGACCATATATCAGCCATAAGTGAGATGATGTTCTGCAATGTTGTTGGCTTCCATTATTTCTCACTTCTCTACATCAGCATTCCCAGGAAGACAGTCCATAATTGGCACCAGATGTTATCTAGTAAATTACTTTGGTCCTGCAAACTCTGTATGGTTTTTTTGTATGATGTCATTTGGGTCAAATCTGGTCTCCGTTTGTCACATGTTTTTCTACTTTCTTGTTTTGCTTCCATGAAATTGATGATTAATTAAATAGTCAGTAAATAGATTAAGAATTTAAAGTATCATTTCCATTAATTTTAAATTAAGTACATAGAGTTTTTTGGGGAAAAAATACTTTTTAATTATTTTAAAATGTTGTTAACTTTTGTATACACAGATTTCTTACTGCAATATGTTCTGTGCTATTTTGTAATATAGGTCCATGTTTTCTCTGACTTCCCCATAAAGCTGATTTTCTTAATAAGATTTCACCAAAAGTGGACATGACTGTATCACAATACCCTATGTCAAGCAGATATCTGATGGAAATTATATACTGGTTGTATAATAACAAACTCTTATTATGACCTCCCATAGTGAATTTTCCAACAACCTGAAGTGATGCTTTCACTGTGGTCAGGGATGTCTATGTTCTTAAAGTACTGGTTACTCCAGTTTAATTAAATTTAATTTAAAATTGATTCTAAATGTTTCCTAGTCTATCCTGACAAAATATCTGGCATCATAAGGTTTGATAATATGAATTGTTCAAAAAAATTACTTCTCAGGAATAATTCAGAGTAATTATTGAAAAGACAGTGATAGTGAAAGAGCAAATCTATTCCAGAATGAAAAATCTATCAGAACATAAAGACATCTAGGAAAAAATCTAATTAAATTTATCAGCTTTTAAGTTTTTACCATTATATTTCAAAATAACTTTCAAAGTTCTGCCTCTTCAGCTAATTGGATAAACAGCTTTTTTACTTCCTCCAAAACTTTTCAGAGAAGGCTGGACATTCATCTTTTAGGGTGGTCCTGTAATGATCAGCTGTCCCTGATTCCCAAGATTGGACAGATGACTGGCAAATCAACCATCTCATTCGTAAATTCCTGGAAATATGGAAGGGTCATGAGATGACCTTTCCAGAATGAATTATAAAATAAAATATTTCCTGTCATTGGCAAACCCGTACAAAACTCACGATATTTTGGAGCATTGCATCCTTGAGTACATTACATCCAGGTAGGCTTGATATAACCTGCAAGTGAGAAATTTGTCTAAGGAGGGAAGACAATAAGTGGTATTATCCTATAATATTTAGGATGAATGAGGTAAGAACAATGGCCCCTGAAGTCCTACCCTATAATAAACAAGAACTGAGGAAAAGGATCTAAATGTGGAAGCAAGGTTATGTTGTGATATTTCCCCACCCCCTGGCAATATCTAATTATGACAAGTCCTTGAATTGATGCACTTGTCTCAAACAACTTCAATAAACTGGTTGAGAACTTTGATTTTTGACTCATACTCTGTAAATCCAGCATACTGTAAATTTCCAGACAGGGGAAAAATAAGAAGAAAAGCACAACAGAGGTCAAGTTGTCTGAACAAAAATTTCACCAAAAGTGTATCAGAATCCAGTCTCTAAATCCTTAAAGATGTTGCTGGACGTGCTAGCTGAAAGTTAGTAAATATTTTTCATATACAGAAAATCAATAGTAAAATCTCAAGAATACTATTATTGTGAGGTATGGGTTTTGGGGGTTTTTTTGTTGGTTTGGGTTCTTTTGGGTTTTTTTTTTTTTTTTTTTTTTTTTTTTTTTTTTTTTTTTGAATGAGACCCTGCTGATGAGACTGGAGCTGAGTAATTGAATTTCAAATGCTGATTAACTGAAACTACAGGATTTGGGCTCAATCTGAAAGGATGTAAAATGAGATGTTGAAACATCTCACATTGTCTGTTTGAAAGAGTTTCAAAATTTAAAAAAGCATTTGTCCTTCAGAAAAAAAACCAACATATGGCAAACAAACATAGTTTGTAGTAGGCAAATTGGTATAACATGGTCCAAAACGAGCAATACCTGACTTAGCAATAGCCAGTGATTTTAACTTTAATGAAGAGTAAGATCTATGAGTTCTCACAGATTAGGGTGAGACACGAGGGTGTCACAAGGGGATCAGAGTATAAATTCGGTGCTTTCTAAACTGAAAACAGGATATGAGGTTGGGAACTATCAGGCTGCAACATTTACTAACATTTTCTCTCCATTCTTCCTATGGCAGTGCTGCAAATGGATCTGAAAAGAAATTCAAAGCCCGTACTTTACATTGAGTGGAAAGAGCAAGGGGCTGTGAAACCTGAACTCCTGCTGCTGTTCTCAGTGCATCGGAAGAAGTTGCTGGGACCATCAGGTTTGACACCCTTGTCATCATATATATTTGTGTGTGGAAAAGAGATGAAGAAAAAAAGTAAGTCCAGAAGGTGAGAAAAGAAGGTATTTTACAGTTGCAAAATTGAAGGGACTGTTTATGGTGAGCAGCCCAAAAAGCCAAGGATTTTGATAGTCTGCCCTATTCTGGCTGTTTCTTCTATAAGGGCAAGGGAGGAAAGTGTGCTGATTTATCTCTTGCTGGTCTGGTTGTCTTCTGGGGCAGGAACATTACAAGACACAGTTTCAAATACAGGCTGTCACTTTAGATGGTAGAACAAAGGGAAGTGACTGAAAGCAAATAAAACTTGAATTCACACAGGTATAAAAGGACCTTTTTCTATAAGCAGGCAGTTATAAACATCATTCTGAACGGTTTGTGAGGCAAAAATAATGGGCTTGTTTGAGAAGCAATTGAGGTGCTTTCTTACAAAAATAGTATATTAGGAGATTAGTCTCCAAGGGGTGGATAACCTTTTCAGATTCTAAGTATTTCTTCTGTTCTCATGTGTGAGCTTACAATCTGTTAGTCTCAAAATATATCTGCAAACCCACAGGCCCACCTTCCTGACAGCTGCTCGAACAACAGAGCGGAGGAGCAGAGAAAAAACTCTGCACCGTCACCCGCCCAGCAATTCTGAAAAGCTTGGTAAGTTACTCATACAATTCAGAAATGCCAGTCAGGGCGGGAGGGGGGACAGGCAGTGGGGAAGAGAATGCTCTTAAAGTGCAACATTTGCAGCACACGCTCAAAAACTAAAGGGGCCAATTAGTATAATAGGTTTGAAATCATTTCAGCATAGTCCTAAAGACAAAAGAAAAATTGTCCTTCAGAAATAGGGCTTTATTGTTCAGACGAGTATAGAGACGAACAATGAATTCTATCAGTTTTGGAGGCAACATTCCTTCTCCTTCATACCGGACCATACATTATTAATGAGCACTATTTTCGAGTGTGAAAGAACTGTTTGAAAAGCATTAACATAGTCTATTGGATGTGATTGACACTGTCATCCCTTTCATTTTGCTGTTGGCAAGAGGCATCCCTGTAGATTTATGTGCATCTGGACATTACTAATATTCTCCTTGTTATGCACTCTGGGCAGCTGTGATATGGAAATTTTTAGCACAATTTTTAGAGGGGGAGTTTATTGTTGTTATCTGCACAAAAAAGGAATAATTTTTTTTTCTCTGAGATTTTATCAGCCAAAAATATTTAATGTCTGGTTCCTTAATAACTCTAATCTCTTTTCAATATGTGCACTGTTTAAAGGAATTTCATCACGATTACAAGGATTCTCCAGATATTTCCGGTGACTCTTTTCCAGACTTACAGTTTAGACTCTGAGACTCGTGTCCACTCATCCTGCTTCTATTTTAACTTCCAGTTCTCCAACTTTACTGCATTTTTAATTGGGTTGGTATGTCAAGGACTGCAGCTAGTGTCTGCCTGATTTTTAGAACCACCAAACCTCTTCTGATTTGCCTGTGTAATGGCTTTTAATCACAACAATTTAGACCAGTGAAATTAAGAACCACTGAAACAAAGTATCTAAATGACATATAAAACAAAATTACCAGGGGTTATCGTTTGTTTTTTTTTTTTCAAGGTAATGGTATTTATACTGGTTTTATACATAGATTTAGAATTATTTTACTTTCTCAGACCATATAAGAACATATGTCATCATTTTATATACATGAATCTTGTAATGTATAACAAAGAAGAGCGATAGATAACCTTCACCTAGATAACAGGGTAAAGACTGATGCTAAACATGAATGATTGTGTAGACACTGCATGAATAGAAGAGTTACCAATATGGAGGGTTTGTTTCTAATCTAGATTTTTTAATGTTAATTTTTATGTACCTATATACAAGAACATAAAATGTATAGGTACACAGAGTCAAATATTTTATTCAGGGGGATAAATTATCATTTTATCTATAATTTTTAATCTCTTTTAAAGAGGACCAATTTACTACCCAGTCATCTCTTGAGTGATCCTAACCAGAATAGATCTTAATGTTAAGGATCTGTTTGAAGAGTTGGGGTAAGAAACAAGGTATTTCCATTGAGCTAGAAGATAATAACTCAAGGCTATATTATTTTAAAATATGTTTTCATATCTGCAGATATTCTATGCAGTGATATAATAGGGAAGCCATGAGTTTTTAAGTCAGTGCAGTTATATTCCCCTCCAGTCTGCTCCAAATATCCTATATCCATTTTCACAAACCATCTCACCTCATCACTGTTTCCTTTACATACAAACTTATGCAACTATCAGTTTGCATCCAGCTATTAGAGGCACATGAGCAGCTGCTTTCTGCTCACAGTCAGCAGGTCTGCTCTTTGAGTGACATGTCCACCACCTTCCTCAGAGGTCAGGTCCAGCTTCTCCATGGCAGGTCCATTGTTGGCCATCCCAGGCTGTGAGAGTTCAGCACTGAGGTCCCTCCTGCTTGGCAGCACAAGGAACTGCCACCGCTCCACTAGACAGCCTAATTACACCAATCAATCATGTAAAATAATTCGCATGGCTAGAAGTGGAAAGGTGATAACTCATAAAGACACTTGCCAGCTGAAGAGGTGGGGAAAGAAAATGTTAAGTCAATGTATAACTTAAAAAAAAACCAAAACAAACATGCTATCCAACAAAATATTCTTAAACTGTTCCTCTTAGTCAATTCTGTTTCTAAGTGCCATTTATAAGATATAACCTCATAAATCAGTAATTAGTTACAAGACTTAGTACCTTGCTTTTTTTGATGTTCTTTGAATTTTAGTGATTCCAGATTTACAGCAGTGTAGATTTAGTTATTTTAAGGACTACTTCCTACTTCATACTAAGATGACTTTGTGCCATCTTGCAGAGTATAGGATGGTTATGCAGAGTAGTCAGCAGAAATTCTTTAATCAGAATTTTGAGATTCTTACACAGCTTCTTCATTTTGTTTTCCCTAAGTCTTGTTTACAGAGTTTTAAAATTTTGCTTACTAATCACAGCTGTGGGCCACATGATATTGTGGTTACTCTCAGAGCAACAGGCATATAAACAAAGACTCCTTTACCTTTCATTGAGGAATTTCTTGCCAATTCTCCTACTTACTGTGTAAAGTATACTTCACGATCTTAGAAGAGTGGGTTTACGACAACATTGTACTGGTATCAGAAGTTGCCATCTGCAACTACCAAGTATCAAGAGGGCCATCTGCATGGCCCACTGTGTTGGATCTAGTGCTTCCCAGAAACCATTCCTTGCACAGATTCAGGACCCAGATCTATTCCTTGGTATTTCTGAAGACATTATAATTCAATACCAGGATTTAATGTATGACTGCCAAAGGTCTTTGCTGAGTGACTTAACTACAAGTGTCAAAATATCATCTTCTCAAATGATTTTACAAATTATTAATTTGTTATTGTACAAATGCTACAAAGTACTGTTATAACATTGAGCCAGTCATTACAAGTAGAAAACACATATGGATAAATACGATAGTTCATTTTCTTATGAATTAACAGGGTTTTTTTACAAATATTTTGAAGTTTGCAGTGTAAAATAGATTTTTATCCCAATATTTGCCACTGTCCAAAATCTATCCTGCTTCCAGTCTGAAGTGGATATGCTTAAAAAACAAGAACAAAAGTTTTAATGAAGTTTTGTGCTGATGAGAAAAGTTCTAACAGTGAAAAAAAAAATGCTTTCATTGGAGGTTTCTAGGTTAGACTAAAATTCTCAATGGATCTGGAGAGTTTGAACAACAAAACTTCTCAGTGTTTATATATATTCACTGAAGAAAGCAAAGCAGTCACATTTTTCATTGTTAAGAAACCACTCCTTCCTATCTTATGATATGTTGTGCTTGTACATATTCTGTCACATTGGTAACCCATGAAAGTGGATGATCACGTGATTCACTTTGTCTCTCCCACAATGTAGCTTTGCTTTTTACTCATGGAAAGGTTAAATCACTTTAGTAAGCAAGGTCTTTCTTAATGGGCTGCTAGAGGTGCATTTTATTAATATTCCTTTCCTGTGTTGGCATGAATGCAATGGTTTTGTCATAGCTGAATTCATTTTAGTAAAAAGCTGAGAATTCATAAGTTTATACACTTGTGCTCCACTGAGTCAAAACAGGAGGAGTTAAAAAAGGTGTGTATTCGGAGCACAGGCTGTAATCCTATTGCTTATTATTTTCCTTGTGCAATGTCCCCAAGTGATTTGTATTCGTGTCTAAATAGCAGAAATTAATCTGAGAACATATTTTTGACTCTGTTTTGCTGGAACGAGACTGAGATATCTACATGCAGAGGTAGAGACAGATACTGGGAAATGTGGATTGTAACAATTCATTGTTTCCTGTTACTGGGATTTGGGGTACACGGGAACTTGCTGAGAAAACATGTCACTCATCCCTCAGAATGAAATGTAAAACGCAGGGAAAGAACTGAACTAGGGACTGTCCTAGTAACTGTTGAAGCCAAACACAGAAAAAGTGTTTCATTGTCAAAAAACCTCTAATGGAAAGATCCTATATAATCTAATAACAGAAGAATTACAGAAACTATTCTAAACAAACAAAAACTTCAATAAAGAATACTATTTTTGCTACCATGCTCCAAGTCTTCTTCTGATTTTTAATTTTTTTCCACAGGAGTGTTACATAAAGAGGATCCTTAAATCCCACGGGAATCAGCTGTGCATCCTGCAGTGGATTTTCATCTTTCTGAACTCACTGCTAGCAAAGCTTAAACAGAGCAAGGTGAAGACCCCCAAATCTGGGTGGCTCAGCCAAGGATCATAAGCTTTTTCCTGTGGAGAGATTCATTTGTCCCTTTGCTGACTTGTCTCTTGCCACTGTTACTGCCGTGATAACTTCTACCATGTCTATCCCTAATAGATTTTTCTAGATTCTTTCTTCATTAAAAATGAAAAATAAATAAAAAAAAAAAAAAACAAAACCAAAAACACCAACAACCCAAAACCCAGACAGGTGCTGTTAAAAGTTAGCCACATAAAATTCAAGTGTTGGCCATAAAGTTAATGAAGAAGCTAATGAACGGTTGTAGAAATATTGGCTTTGAAACCTTAGTTTGGATTGAATATAGTTTTTGAAGGAATAGAGGTGAAGAAACCCATATTCACATATGAATATTTAAAACCAATTAAAGCCTGCTCAGAGGAATGGGAATTTCTTTGTTTGATACCTTTCTAATTATTAGCCCAATGATGCTGTGACAGCACGTTTTTGACCACTGGAGATGATTAGACATTAGCTAGAGATGTCCTACAGCATTTGACAATGTTTCTATGTCAATCACATTATTTCTAAAGGCTAATTATGAAGACCTACAGTTAATAAATTCACTCTTGTTAAGTATTGCATACAAAAGCACAGTCACATTTTTAAATGCACTGGTAGGTCAACCTCTAAATCACATGTTTTTGAAACTGTTTATTTACACTGCGTTGATAATTCTTTACAAACTCTTTAATATTTAATTTACTTTATACATTTCCTTACTTTTCCGCAGGGAATCTTTCTTGCTGAACAGTCTAAAGGAAATTCTAGGACTTTCATCATAAGGTTTTAGTCTGCTTCTCCTGAGAACTTCCTATGAAACAGTAAATACTGCACACCAGCAAATTATTCCTACAGTTCTCACCTTTTTTTGCTGCTTATTTAGGTTTGTGGAGAGTTATTTTTTTGTGTCTGTAATCGATATGCCATGGCTGATGATTTTGATTGAAGTAAAAAGAGAAAAGAATATTTCCCACAGGAATCTCCAGGGAGAATAATGTTTGAATGTATATAAAGAATATAGAGTGATTGCAGTTATATGCCTGAGGAAATTCAGGAATAGGGGATATTGTAGTAGGTATTTCAATCACTGCATAACAGTTTTAAGTTTAAAAAAAAAAAAAAAAAAAGTTAAAATACCAAGCTTACATAATACAGCGTAGTTTTGAGTTGTTGGGCCCCCTGCCCACTCACTTCTGTACTTCTGTTTTGTAAGTGTATGTCTTTTCCCATTGCTCGGCTGCACAAAGGAAAAACAGAGTTCAAACCACAATTCTGCTATGTGTAGTTTAAGCAAAGACTTGCAGATTGTGTGACAAAATAAACAAAAATTACTGTGTGAATTCCCAGCTATTTCCTCATATCTTCACTTGATGAAGTTTTGTATATGTGATCAAAGATTATGTCTATAGCATGAAAATGCCTGATTGCTAGTAATAGCTCACATGGGTCATTAGGTCCCTCTGGTTCAGAAGGGTGCACAGAACATCCATTTCACATCCTCATATCCCCAGATAAAAAATGTCCAGAAGATGTTTAGTAAGTTTAAGTCTTGCAATAGAACAGTATGAACTTCCCAGGAAGAAGACAAGATCAAATTCATCAGCAGTATCTTTCTACTGTGGAAAGGGATTATTTAAAGTAATCTTTTAGGAAATAGGCACATCACATACTCCTTCTTATGAAGCAGGTGACTAATTCTTCCCCTCATCTCAAGTCCATTCTCCCTATTTATAAACTGGCAAAAGGCAGCACATTACTCCAAAACTGATGACTTCAGTGTAAACAAATAGATCATCTCAAATTGTATTCTATTGCATTTCTAGTTTTGCCAGTCTCCAGTGACTCTGAAGAAGTTTCTCCTCTCCCCTAGGTTCCTTCCCAAGTTTTCCAGAAGACAAGGGAGAGAAATAAATCTATCCTGGCTCTGGAAGGTGCCCAGCACAAGCTTTGAACTAATGAATTTTTGCACAAGAATGCAGCATAAATATGGTGGAAACATTGCAGTGTAGTCTTTTCAAACTGCCATGACAATACTAGATACACAGGACTCTTACTGCATGAAGGAACTCTGTATCAACATAACCCAAGTTTATGACATTTCTACACTTTGGGACATTTATTAGCAGACAGTGAAAAAAACCACTATTCAATGCCAAGAAAGCATTGTATTCCATCCTCTTTATTCCCTTTTCATAATAAAGACCCCACAAACATCCATTATATTTATACTTTAAAAAAAAAAAAAAGTTCAAATAGTTTAATAGATTCTCCCTTTTTGTGGGTAGCCTTTGAAATATATGTTCAAGCTACTTCATGACTATTGCCCGTCCATTTTTAATGAGGAAAATATGTAATGGTTGTTCATATTAGTAAAATGCATCTTGGAATACTTTCCTCCAATATTTCCCTGCTCTACTTAGAAACAAACAATTTAAAAATTTGATTAATTCTTCAGAAAGCAAAGAAAAGCAAAAAAAAACATGATTTGGAACAACTGAATTTCTAAGAAAAAAAGAGGTGCAAGTATAGTAGAAACTCCTTTAGCTCGATTTCATGAAACTTCTCTTTTTTTTTCAATATATCCACAAACCAATCTGCTCAATAACATGCACTTGAGGTTGTCCCTTGACACACTAAAATTAATAGGAGTTTTACTACTCACTATAACAGGAACAAGATGAGGCCTCATTTAGTGTATTCAGGAAGTTAGTCCTTCATGAAGACAAAGTGGAAAAAGTGAGAAAGGATATCAAGAATTGATATAATTGAATTTTGCCCAGAGTCCCACAAAGAACTTCTTGGTCTTATTATCTTGTTTTTACTCAACCATATTTTTTTCTTTTCATTCATCTTTTTTTTTTTTTTTTAAATCATATTTTTTTTCTGTTACTCCATATGTTTTTGCCATTATTATCATTTAGTTGTGACGGAATTCTCCTTTCTTACACTCTGGATTAGCAAAACTTAAAAGTTTCAGTGTTTATGATCCTTAACTTTTAATCACATAGTAATTCCAATAATAAATATACTTCACAGGTATAGATTCTTTCCACCTAAAGATAACCAAAGATCCTCAAATATTAATTAATATTCATCAGACTCAAGAAGTCATTGATGCTAAATTAGGATATTTTCAACTAGACATCACTATGGTCAGCTAGAATAAAATTCATCATGAGATTAAGACAGGGGCACTGAACACCTGTGTGTAGATGTCCACAAGGATGCAAATTATCTGGTGTTTTATTATACTCAGTGGAGATTTAGTCAATGCAATTACTGAAGATTAGAGAGCAATTAATCTCCGAGCATCAACAACTTTCCTGGTTTCAGCTGGGAGCTAATTTTCTTCCTAGTAACTGTTGTGTTTTGGATTTAGTATGAGGATAATGTTGATAACACATACTGTTTTAGGTGTTACTGAGTAACGTTAATATTAAGTCAAGGACTTTTTCAGTTTCCCATAGAAGCTGAGAGGGAGCACAGACGGGAAAAACTGGCCAGAAGAATATTCCATATCATAGACATCAGGTTCAGTATATAAATGGGGCTTGGCCAGGGGGCAGGAGTCTGCGATCGTGACTCAGAATGGGCTGGGCAACTGATCACTGGGTGGTGAAAGAATAGTATTGCATCCCAATGGAGACTGGTTTGGATGCTGCTGTAGGGCAAGATGACTCACAGTATCTGGAATAATTCCTGTATTTAACTGAATAACTTCCCAGTTTTTATTATTTTTATGGCTTATTTCTCCTTTGACTATGATATAACTTCTGACATCTAGCATAGGTGAGAGACACCTTCTGACACCCAAATGGAGAAGAATTATTTTTGACACTGTCATGACTAAACTTAGTCATTCCCTAAGTTGCTGACTAGTAATCTAAATCAGTAATTTGGGACACAGACTATAGATGTTGATTTTGTTAGTAATGATTTAATTGAGAAAAAATAAATCAAAAAATGCTCAGGCAACTCTGTAACCACACTGCTGATTCAGGGGCTTATACCCAAACTTCTTGCATATTTTAGTATCTTAACTTTTACGAATTTTGGAAAGAGTTAGGCAGCCAAATGCCTTTGACTTTGTCAGTCTATGACCTTAATGATGTCATTAAATGCTTTGTGGCATGAATTGTCTAAGCACATGCCGTGAGGGGGGAGGTCTGAATACAGGCGTGAAAAGTCTCTCTGTGCAGTGCTCTGAGAGAGTCAGGTTACTCTGAATGCAGGCTCCCACAGCATGCAGTGAAGTCCTGTAACGCCAGTATTTTTTGTTGAACAGACACCTGCAGCAGATTTTAACTCACGTCTCAATTTTTGAGGACTGCTATAACTAATAAAATATGAGCTGTATGTTAAAGACAGATCTTTTTATGAGTTTAGGTAGGTATGTTTATCATTTAGGAGAATGTCATTTTATCTAAACAGTGGCCCAATTGTTCTGTTTTCCTTTTGTGACATTTTATCTTGTGAAATTTTTCCTTTCAATTATGTATTAGTGCATTTTATTTTCTCTTCCATTCTTCTCTCCCAACATTTTTGCTTTATTTTGCTTACAGTTCTTCTGGTATAATTCCAGAGTAATTTTCTGGCTTCTGTGGAATTTCTCCAGATGTATATTGATGATTAAATCGAAGGAAGATTTTGCCCATAAGTCTCTTCCTCCTTTGTATTTTTTAGCGTTTTGAACTTTCCACTATCTTATATTAGTCCTTCAGCAAGAGCTTCTTAAGCCCCAGGACAGCCCTCAAAAGCAGTCTAATGTGGTTTAGGCAAAAAGAATGCTTGACCTATTCCATAATGGGAGCATGCTACTTGCAGATAAGGAAGCATGAGTTATAAATTTCCTGCCAGCAGCTCATGATGCATTTGAGAGTTATGTATTTACATTCTCTAGCCAAAAAGTGCCTCCTTTATACAGTAGAGGAGGAAAACAAACAATTAAACAAACATTTTGCTTCCTATTAACGGGACACTTGAATGAGCTTTCACAGAACACTACAAAAGGGTAATCTGAATGATTTTCCCACTGTAGAAATATACTATGGATATTAATTGGTTCAGACAGCTTTAAAATGAGTCATTAATAAGAAAATTTATAGGTAGAAATCAGACTTCTTTTGAAAGTAGGAATGAGCATGGTGGTGGATGTTCCTTGAGGAGAATTTGCTAGAAGATATGTGTCATTGCTAAGATGGGAAGACTACAGCTTATATATAAAGTAAAATATCAGGCCATACAAATGATCTGTATGGCTCTTTTCAAAACCTGCATTTCTCACTCCTTGCATCTATTTATCCAAATAAGTCACTTCAGAGGCAAAGTCCACTTTTCCAAGGAAGGTAGCACACAAAATTTCATTTAGTGCTTCTCTGATTCCTGTAAAAATAATACAACAGCATGTAGGAAAACAACATTCATATTTCTTCCTTTTTAAGCAAAGTATTTAGGCATATTCTGAGAAATGCTACTAACTCCAATTCTATCCATGTATAGCTTGAAAGCCCAAGAGGGATTACATGGATATGGTTACTGAAGAAGAGCAGTATGCCAGCCACCATCACCTACGAAAACCAGGCATCAACTTATCTCAGACTGTTTGCAAAAAAGCAAAAAGAAAGAGTGCAAAGGTCTAGGCTTTAGCAATGTCAGTTAGGAAAGGGTGTTATTTAACCACAATGCTCTGTAATTGTTCCAAGGACAAAGTTGTGTTTAGAAGTGAGTAACACCATACTGTTTAATCCTTTCCCCTGGAGAAAATGGAGGCGGAGAATGTCAAGTGGAATTCAAGTAAATACTGTATGTTGTAACTGAGACCATTGAGAGATTTTTCCTTCAGCTACTGCAGTAACCAAAATTATACATTTGTTGTTTGTTTTACAAAAAACGTAAGTTGAAGAGAACAAATTAATTTTTTTATCAGCTTCACTGGTCACAATAAAAGAGAAGCTTTAGCAAAAGGCACTCAAAAGGAAATTTGTTTTGTTTTTCACATATATATGTATGTGTGTATATATATGAAATATATATATGAATATATATACATATGTATTTCATCTATTTGTCTATATATGAAATATATAAGTATGTATATCATTTTTCATATATATATGTATATTTTTCATATATGTGTGTGTGTGTGTGTATATATATATAAAAGTACATTCCAAGTTGGAAATTGGTTTAAAATACATTAAAGAAGGGATAGGTTCATTTCTTTCATTATCCTACTCCTGTAGTGGCCAGATAGAGATAAGTAGGTGTTGATTTTCGAAGGCGCGTTGGCCTTTCAGAACATGATGCAGATTCATAAATAGCATCACATTGAGTTCAGTTCCCATTTGTGCTGAACAACAGATATTGATTCTTCAGGAGAGTGATACCAAAAGTTAAGATGAAATGAAAATAGATTGCTCAAGTCTCTGAGTAAAGGACTAGGCCAAGAATTTAATAATTTAGTTCTTCCCCTTCTTTTGCTAGAATAATTATTTATATACTTAATTCTAAAAAATTAATTGTTTTTTCCCTTTTTAAGAAGGAAAATGGGACCTTTTTTTTTTTTTTTTTGGATGAAACTCTGCCATAATTGAATCTTTACCTTTATTCAAAACACATTATACATCAGTTGTTCTGCTGGAAAATATTAAAATATTAATAGAAAAGAGACGTCTAGTTCCTCTGGATGGTGGTATACTAAAAGATCCTATGAACTCTTCCAATTTTACATATGACTAAGGATTTGAGCCAGTACAACTTATCATAGCTTTGTGAACCATCAAAGCCTGAGATGATATCACTGTGCCTACAAGAAAATCTTTATCTTTAAAGTTTATACCATGCCAGAAAACATAAAATATATATAAATTAAAATATGAAACTAAGCAAAGAAGAATATATACTTAGTTCCATCAAATAAACAGCCTGTAGCTGAAGAGCATTAGGAACTTCTTTCTGCCTGAGCAGTTCTAGGTAAGGTATTACCAACAAATATAATGAATACAAGTTTATCGGAAGGACATATGCAAAATTACAAGTTTAGTAGATGAGGAACGGGGTTTTCAGGCAGTTTGCACCATCTTTGCACTTCTTATACAGAACTTAATCCAAAATCCACTAAGTCAGCCCAGGTAGATATTCACCTTTTGACTCTGCTGAAACTGGACGTAGATCTGGAATCCTAAATGCCACCTGGTATTTTGTGCTGAAAAAGCATGGCTCAGTTGCATTGTAACCTCTGTCAGAACTGAAAGTTGCTCAGCACTAGATTTTATATTCTGCCAAAACAGGCCACAGGTATCGGTGGCCTCCTATGAGCATTCAGGAGACTAGAATGCCCCCAGCAAGTGCTGTAGTGAAGGTCAAACACTCTCTGCAGACAGTACTGCACAGAATCCTGAATGTCTCTCTGACATTCAGGGATTTAGCTTCAGCCTTGAATGTCACGAAACAAACGACATGCAACACTCAGGCTGGAGCATGCCTCCTGCATCAATTCATCTTAAAATGCTTCTGGGAATTAGGCAGAGTTTGACATAATTTGTACAGAATCATTTATGACTCCCACAGAACACTTTTATGAAAGAAATGTTATCACAAAGCATTGGCTTAATAAAGAATTAGGTTGATTTTAATCATCCACGTTCCTTAGTTAAAAATAAATATATGAAGCCTTCTGCAGTAGTGCTTAAATCATGCTGGCTTCTGAATTGTTAAGCATAGCTTGCCACACTCCAAAGGTAAAAGCTAGGATGCAGAATCCAAATAGATGTAGCTACATGAGGAATGTGTGTTATTCATTGTCTAGAATCCGTGGCTATGGCTGTGCTAATAAAGAAAATGCACCACAAACTATTCTTTGGCCCTGCTGCCAGCTGCCTTGGCACAGCTTATTCCTGTACAGATAAATTCTCTTTTGTCCCAAGCCAGAGTAACTGCATCCAGATTGCTTGTGAGGAGTCATCCCTGGCGCACGCTAAGCATCAAACTGTGCCTGGGCATAGTATCTGAGAGTGCTGGTTGATGAGTCCAAAATTATTTCAGGGGCCATGCTAAGAATTTAACAGTATGAATGACCACATATCCGTGTGCAAGTCTGTGCATTGGCCCTGTTTAGTTTGCCAGAACATAAGTATTCCATGTTGTTTGGTGTCTGCTAGTGGTCTTATATGTGTTTGTGTCAGGAATAATGGAAACAGCAAACGTGATGGTACTCATATCTAGGAAGGAGTGAATGGAATTGGCTTATGGTGAAACAGGAGCTGTGCAAAACTTGTAACACTAGTGGAGGGCGAATTTTCTTCTTCATTAGCCTTCAAGTTAAATAGCCAGAAGATTGTCCTCATGTATGTGAAATTACTTTTAATATGTTTGCTATTCAATGCTGTAGCACCACATCTTTTATCCTTAGCAGCCTGACATCACATTTATCTTGTATGTGGATGAACACAAAAAACGTTTTGATACATTGAAGCAATCTATTATGTGTTTGTACTGCTGTTAGGAAAAAAAAAAAAAAAGTACCCAAAACAGGTGTATTTGAAACATGATTCTTTCTGAAGCCACTTCAATACTATCAGCCTCCAACAAGCACTGAGGTCATTGAGCATTATACACAATATTACACAATGGATGGCACTATAGGTTATTAGCACACTTGACAACCAAACCTAATTGTGACATACAATATAAGTACTCCAGCTCTTCTATGGAACAGAAAAATGCTCTCACCCTATTGTATGTGAAGCACATAGATTTATGCGCATACACTGGACAGAGGGCATATTTATAAAGGAGCAAAACCTTCTTTGATACAATTGTCAAAAGGAGATATATGTGAAAGTATTTATATGTCCACTATTATTACATCAATCCTTTGTTGTTTTAGGGTAAGCTGAGTAAATGATTTATATGGTAAGGTTCACTGCATAACATATTGCGTGTCCAAAGAAGAGCAATGAAGCTGGTGAAGGGTCTAGAGAACAAGTCTTATGAAAAGCAGCTGAGGGAACTGGGGTTGTTCAGCCTGGAGAAAAGGAGGCTGAGGGGAGACCTTATTGCTCTCTGCAACTACCTGAAAGGAGGTTGTAGCGAGGTGGGGATCGGTGTCTTCTCCCAAGTGAAAAGTGATAGGACAAGAGCAAATGGCCTTGAGTTGCTCCAGAAGAGGTTTAGATTGGATATTAGGAAAAATTTCTTCACAGAAAGGGTTATCAAGCATTGGAAGAGCTGCCCAGCGAAGTGGTTGAGTCACATCCCTGCAGGTATTTAAAAGATGGGTAGATGTGGTGCTGAGGGACATGGTTTAGTGGTGGACTTGGCAGTGCTAGGCTTACAGTTGGACTCGACGATCTTAAAGGTCTCTTCCAACCTAAACAACTCTGATTCTATGATTCTATTCTATGATTTTATATATATATAACTTATTGGGGGAAAAGAAACAAATCCAGAAGTAGTCAGAGAGAATGCATAATTGTACAAAGCGTACAGAACTCCGGTGTTATCAATGTTAATACCAACAACATTAAATGCCAAAAATAAATATATGCTGGGGCAATACTGTACAGAGGTACTACACACTTCATTCAATTCATTTTAGCTGTTCACTGCTGTAAAGAAAAGAGTAAAGCCTCTTCCGAAATGTTCAACAATTTACACAAAGGAAATCTGCAAGATTCTTGTAAGTGAAACTCTGGTAAAAATATTACTACTTCCCACATTGCAAGCATACCTCTTGTTGGTTGGTTGGTTTGTTGGGTTTTTTTTGTATGAAAAATACAGAAAAAAACCCTAAGCCACTGTAAATAATATATGTTGAAATGTATGGCACAATAAATCTGCTGTTCTCCTTTTAGACTCAACTAAGTTGTTTCTGTTATATGTAAATTCAATTACATGTTGTTTGCATATATCTGTCTTCACACACACATTTTAATACAAGTTCAACCAATTCACATTTTCTATTTCAGTCTTCATAATGTGAGCATAGAGTGTGATAGATTTCTCAAGACACAGAGATCCTGTACGAATATTCCAGTTTTCTCTGCAAAATAGATGGGGTCTCAATAACTAGGGGCATTTCAGCCTGTAGATTAATATTTGACTGGACCTCTCAGATATTGATGTACTGGAAATGGTGCAGGCTATTACCACATCCCTCCTTATTGCTTCTGTAATGTTTCACTCTACAGAACAACATCTGTTTTTCTCTTAGCTCATATAAGGTGAGAAAATCTACATCATCTTTGCCCCCATTGCTGTTTCATCTTAAATAAAAACAGAATCCCAGTGTGATGCCTGAAGGTTTTACTGACAGTATGACATCAAGAAATGACAACTGCTTATGCTCAGTGCTTTGTCTTACTCCATGAACATATCAGAGTGGACCAAACTACCTTAATGGATAACACATTGGAGAGCAGAGTAATATTGTTATTATTTTGTAATATTTCAGTCATAAACGAATTTGACATAGAGGATTACGCTGTAACTTTGTCTTTAACTCTTATAACTAAAAGCTTTACCATCTTTCCATAAGGTTGACTAGATGTTAAGCAAGATGTGAATAATTGTCATCCACTTCCTTTTAATTAAAACTTTCAACTGTTTTTTTAAACTGTTACTAAATATGTCTATTTAGTAACTATCACTATCATACTCTATTTCTTCATATTTCTAGGCTCCTATCTCACCCTGATGTCTGGAACTAAGCAAACAGATGAAATCCTTTATTTTTATCCTTTGCTTCTCTATCTGTCTTTGGGAGATAAAATTAGTCCCTGCAACACAAAACAAGCTTTAAAAGTGTGAAACTGCTTAATTCCACTTAGACATCTGTTAAACTGCAGTCTAAGTTGCTATTTTATTTAAAATATCCATTACGGTATTTTATCCTTATGGAAATCATTAAATGGTGACTCAGTTATGCAACATGGATTTAGAGCAGCCTTTTGCCCAAAGGACAATCTGGAGTTGTTCATCCCTGTCATTCATAGGCATAGAATGACAGAGGTGTAACTAATGTGTCTAAAAACACCATTAGTTTCCACATTTTCTCTTATGCACCCAAAGCAAAAGTGCCTAGAGGGTCTCAGAAACAAATCTATCTTCTTCATATTTTAAAGGAATTGATCCTTGAAAGAGCCATTCTACAAATATTAATTATCTTAGTAAAGTAGCAATAATGAAAACCCTGAAGATCATAGGGCCCGTATTCCCTCTACTGCACGCAGCAGTTGATGTTTTGCATCTACAAATTTACTTCCTGCTGCATACGTTTCTTCCATTCCTGCTTCTTCAGTGACTGCTCTCCTTGGAAAAAAATTATTTCCAATTCAGAAACTGGCAACACTATGGTCTCCTAGCTGTCAGTGTGTAACATGATGGTTATCTGAACATATCTTCAGATGGGCCATTCTAATAGGTGTTGATGTTGATCCTGCTTCATTCAACAACTTCTTGTTTCCCTGGAAGCAGCTTACATCTGCTTGGGCAAATTCTGTCATCACTGCCATTTCATTTGCAAATGCCATCTGTCCTGGAACTCCCTCAGGAAACAATCTTTCTTATCTGACTCACTAGAGACATCCACATCATTTGCACTTTTCCAGCAATACTTTCTTGAAATGCTACGTGTCATGTAAAGAGTCACCTCAATGCCACAAATTAACAGATACCATTAAGTTACCAACTTCAAAATTCCCTGTTTGTAACTCTGCACATCATCTGTTTCACTGATATTAAATATCTTTTTAAGGTAAACTTAAAAACACTGAACTTTCATACAAAGTTTCTCCATTGCTTTGCCTCTGGAAATTCTCTTTCTGAACCCTGAGCCAGATTCAAGTAGGCGGTGGTAGCTTCCCCTATCTGTCTTGCTAGAAACATGGGTAAAGCCCTAAGTAATAGGTTATTCATTGTGCCCAAATAGTAAAATAAGTAGATTGCTAATTACCTTATAGTCAATATGTACAAACATGGCTGGAGGGTTTGTTATTTCCTCATCCCTGTCTTTGGTTAAAGATGAGAAGAGTTTGGTCAAAACTGATAAAATCTTGTTTCATTTAACTTCCATGAAAAGTTCTTCTCTCATCTTGAAGAAAACGTCACCAACTGTGACAGCAATGGCCACACATGATATCAGCACTTGCCTTTCTTCCAGGCCTATATCTCAAAGACAGCATAAACCAATATTGTATAAGCAAAACTGAATTGTAAATATAGTTTTGGCAGTACTGTGACAATCGTTGCAATTCCTTGCTGCTTTGCAGACATTTCCATAGCTCCCGAGCAGAAACAGGAAAAGGTACATTCGGACTCACTTAAACACTGTGTCAGACAACACTAAGATTGACTTAGTTTAGCCCAGGATTCTGTAGCTAATGTTCTCCACTGTGCCTTTGTAGTACAGAGGCAGAAATCAGCTGACAACCAGTGTACAACTAAACAAAGACAACTAAAATAATGTCTTTATTTCAGCTGCTTCAGACTAATCTGTGATGGTACCTGCAAATGCAAAAAATCCTTCCCCAATCTCAGTTTGAAACTAGTGCTGAGCATCTTCTGGAAGGTAAAGGGACCACTTTTTCCTTTTCAAATAGTGCCAAATAATAGTGTCCAGAACAGCACAGGCTTAAATGGCAGTCTTATGGCTGAAGATGAAAACTAGAACAGTTTGCTGACCTTCTGCTGTGCATAAGAAACACTGACCTGTCCACATTTTTGCTCCTAAACTGTCTGGATTTTCTGTCCAGGGGAGGAGATGACTGAAGGTAGTGAGAAAAACTTTTTCAAAGGAGAATAATGCGAATTTTGGAAAACTGTAAAACAAATGAAGTTATTTGGTTTAATAGTAAGGAAAGGTCACAGACTACTCTGTAATGTCCAGTTCATAGATTTATTCACTTATGGTTTTGCCGGTTTTGTGCTTGTAGTAGCACCTTTGTAAAAAAATACTAAACCTCAACTCTAAAATTATACACCCAGCATAAGTTAGCAGAATACGGTAAAAATATACTTACATATACTGTACTATAAAAATATTAGACAAAATGATAGGATATTGGCCTGAATTCTACAGTTATGCCAGTGATCCCATGGACTTGCTTGCAATGGATTAAGTTACTCAAGTGTGTTTTCTAGATTCAGTTTTTGGTACTGGAGTAGGAATGTACACTTAGTTTGGCTCTATACCATTTCAGTAATCATCATATATATATATATAAAATAATAATTAAAAAAAGAAAATGAGCACTATTTAATTCAATATTTCAACTTTTGAGTGTATATAGAGAAAATGTTCCCCAGTGTCTACATAAGAAGACAAACCAAACCAAACAATTACAGATGAACAAGAATCTGACTTTTCTATACACACATCATAGAGGAAATTACAGAATACACCGATGACTCATATGTACATATAAAAAGTCAGTGAGAGTTTGAAGTGGAAGAGGGAAATTCAAATGGTGGAAAATTGCCCTGTATGCCTTTGTACTGACCAATACATTCATAGTGACATGATGAAGTTGTATTTTACCAACAGGAGTCAAATAATTTAATTCATTTTTTACCTATTTTTTTTTAGGTTATTCGCAGATTCGTTTTTTTTATTTATCTAGAAGCATGCAAATTTTAAAACCGTAACTGTGATACCGTTTTAAATAATGAGCCCAATATAGCAAATTTCTCTATAGAACTTAACATTGTATGCTTAGCTCCATTAGCAGACTCCAACCCTGCAACCTCTCAGACAGAGCTGATATTAAAATGAAAACACTGAGCACGCAGTAAATGAACAATCAATAAGACAACAATGAGTAGCAGTTTCAAAAGAGAAGTAAACTTTAGAATACCATTACCTATTTTTACATTTTTCTTTAATTTTTTTGAGAAAAGATGTGTATTTACTCCACAGCACACAGTATACTCAAATACAGCTCATAATTCTTCCTTTGGATAGTATTTAATATAAAGTTTTTGTTTAAATTTTGTTTAAATGTTCTGTTTGTGTGAACACAGTAGTAATTCTTATTGAGCAGGTTTTCAAATCTTGTATACTCCTACTAATAGAGGAAATGCTTGATTCTAGTTCAAATAGTAATATACACATCCTTTCATAAGAAATTTTAGAAGTATTTTTCCATATTTCCTTTTATTTTCAGTCTTGATCAATTTTCATTTGAAAAGGTAATTGTAAAGTCCCATAAGTCTCAAAACCAACACTAATTAGATATTCAAACATTTATTCAACCAAAAGAATTTACCAAGGAATGCTAATGATGTGAACATCTTTCTTTTTGTCTAAATGCATTGATTGTTCTAATTGCAGACTGTAGAAAGTAAGTAGAATCCCACTGGGTTTGGTTTTGGTGCCTTTTTCTTCTGTGTTTGTTTTCTTTTCTTTTTTTTTTGAACACTGTATAAAAAAAAAACCTACTGAGGAATAAATTAGGATTGTGATTTTCAGTATCATTAGAAATGGGGTGTCATACTAAGTAAAACACAGCCAAATATAATTTGGAAATATCTAATCTATTCAGAATATCAAATTTTGGTTATTTTGAAACCTCACCACCTAGCTGTGTTTAGCTTTCTTTTCCAGCTATGGGAACATATCCCTGTGTAGTTACAGCTGTTAGTCAAGATGGGAATCAAAGGTCAGTCTGTAGACTAGGTGATCCACTGGGCCAGTAGGCTTAAAGCATCACCATTTCTGAAATCAGTAAGTGATAAGAAAACAGCATTGTATTCAAACACTCATGATATTCCAAGCAGGAAAAGCAACTATCTACACCTAGATCATCACAAATCAGGCCAGAGACCCAAAATCATGCCTGCATATCTGGAATAAAATGCCCCAGATGCATTACTGCCACACTCTTGTAAGCATTTGAATGAGGAGAGAAGGGTTTGTTGGTTATTTTTATTTGTTTGTTTGTTTATTAATATTTGTGAAGTTGTAAATGCAAAATTGTAACATGAAATAAACAAAGATAGTTTTTGCATGTGTGTTTGTCAAGGTTCTTAAGATGAACATATCTTGATCAGCAACAAATTTTTAAACAATTATTTATTTGCCACAGTTACATAAATATTTAAATAATACTTATTTTTGTAAAAAATAATTGCATATTTTATTCTTTTCTAGCTATACATGAAAGACAAAATGCAGTTCATTGTTAAAAGGAATTCTAGTTGTGATCTTTAAGTGAAATAAATTTCTATACGTAGGCAAGTAGAGAGTTCCTTGGAATACACCCCAAAAATAAAAAATGAGTTATTCAGAAAACAAATATTCTGAACACCAAAGAACGTCTGGCTGTCTACAGACTGCTAGTAATTTTTCTCATTTCATCTCTTTTCTGAAACCTTTCTCTGTTCCTCATATGGGATAAAGTTACACTCCACAAAATAAAGAAACCTCTACGTATTTATACAGTATTTTTCTTCTTTTTATGTCATGGAAACGAAAAGCCAAATTGTGTCTACTTTCTGTGGGAATACTTTAGAGATGCAGAACTGCAGGGAATCCCCTTTTGCCCTGAAGTTTCTCCCTGCAGAAAGTAGGACTGGATTGCCGTTCTCCCAGCGGTCAAAGGCAGAGGAGGATGAATGTTGCTGGCAGGGAGGCAAGCATGGAAAAGGGCATGCCCCAAAGTGGGGTGCAACGTCCCCAGGAACGTTTGCTTGTCTGCACGTATTGTACAAAGTCATCAGTGTTACACAGCATACAGCATGCAGTACCCTTTGAAGCTTTATTAAGTGTGTTGAGGTGGTGTGCCCCAGAAGTCCTGTAGAGAAGCAAGGTCCAGCTTGCCACTGAGCTGGTGCAACCTCGAACACAATGCTTACAGTCGTCCTCTAGCTCTGCTAAAGCATCCATCCTAACCTGAATTAAGCTGCATTTTTGTATTTTGCATGTCTGTCTGTGTTCACAGTTGTGCATATGCAGACCTGCACCTGCCTTTAATCCTTGTCTCTGTCAGTTGTGTGCCTGCGTACATGCACACATATACCAACAAGACAAGCCAAAACAGTGAATTATCATTAAAGCGAACCTTTTTCTATCCAACATTCCTATGACAGGAGATAATAATGGACTAAGCGCGATGTTTTACTTGTCTTTTGAAACAATTACCCAACCGAAAGTTGTCATCAAGGAGAATTGACAGTACCAGTACTCCTCCAACTACTGTGTGGTTAGAGAGAAGTTCAGATCATACTCCAAGAGGGAAAAAAAGGTCACTGATTTCACTGCTCCAGGGTTTTGCCTCTAGTTTTGAAATACACAGTTAAACTGAACACTTTTTATTCTTTTTTTATGATCAATTTACTGTCAACTTTTTCACTGTATGTTGAACATAAATGTTAACACTATTTTTTGTGAAAGTGCTTTTGCTGACTGCCTCACATATTCATGACTTGCCTTTCATGGATACCTCAATAATCTTGGAACTGGGAGCTGCTTGTTTTCATGTTAGTTTGCTTATCCCTTTCCTCATTTATGTTGCCCTAGATCTATAATTTTACTGTAAGGAAAAACACTGTTAATACAAAATTTGTCATGCAATATTTGTAGTAGCAGTTGATTTTTAATCCCACTTTAATATGTTTAGTGTAATTCTAAGCAGCAAAGATAATGAAAAAAGACTCTTCAAAGACAGATTTGCCTGAAGAAATATGTTTTCTATGTCCAAGATGAGATTACATTAAAAATGTCATTTTTGATATATGTTTATATTTATATTATTTATATTGCTACTATATTTTATTTATATCTATACTATTTATATTTAGACATGTATTTATATTTAGTACAGACCACCTTCACTTTCACTAGTCACATTGCCAAGTGACTTTAGTCACATGTGACTTTAGTCACTTTACCATGTGACTTTAGTCATATTGTCAAGTGACTAAAGCAATGAATTGAAATAAGCACAGATATGCTGTACCCCAATTTGGAAATTAAAATCAATTTGTACAGAAAATGACCTAAACTGACTGTTCAACTTAATTCCTTTATTTATTCAATACACATACATGTAGTTTTCAAGTGCTCTGGTGATTTTAAAATGTTTAATGTATGGTTGTATGTTTATTGTACATATTCTATTTATAATAAAAATTTCACATTTTGTTCTGACATGTAGTTTTACCCAAGAGACTTTCCTATATTCTTGTACTTTTCCTATCATGTAGGATGTCTTAAAGGATGAGACAAGTAACTATTTAACATATTTTGTTGTCATTTCTTTGTTCCTTTTCTCTAAAGTACACTTATCTTCCTTGAGCAGAAGGAACAGAATGAATTTTGAATTTTTTCTGTGTTCTTAAGAACGCATTTGTATAGTACTTAAAATTTTGCCCAGAATATGAGGGGTGGAAGGCAACAACAATCTTCTTTCAAGCAAAATGTTGTGATTTGTCCCTTACCAATCCGTGATGATCTTGAGCAATTTAATCTAAATAGAGTCTGCTATTTTCACACATGAGTGGGTAACAATTGGCTCTGAGGTGCAAATGTGATGAACCATTGACCGTGTCATTCAAAGGGAAGAGAAGCCACAAAAGCCATAATATATGCAGTGAACATAAGGCTAAATTGTTATCTTTAGATAACAAGTTATTGAACTTTTTTTAATGTAAACTTTACGTACACTATGATCTTTTCTGTAAACTAGATAGCTAAAAAGACATAAAGGTAATTATTGGAAACCAATTGCAGTGAACTGCAGAACAAAAGCCATTCCTTTTTATGATGATAATTGAGCAGAGTGCTAGGCTTAGTAGGATAAAATGATTTCAAGCCTCTTTACATTGTGTTGATTAGGAGATTGAAAATGTGATGTCTTAATAAAGAGAAATGTACAGTTCAAAAAACACAGCTCCTTTTCTACATTTTCTTAAATACAGGTTATTTTTCTCTTTGTCTCTCACATAAACTGTGGTGCTAAGGGCCAAGTCCCACAAGTTTCTTTCCGTGGCACCCTAATTTGCCCCAGTATAGCTTTGTTAGCACTTAGGCCAGTGGACCACATGATGTACTCTCTGCCAAGTTGATCTTCCTTCAGTGGCCCAGAAAGCAATAGCTACACCTCTTACCCCCTTCTACATTATTCCCAATAATAGGAATAGAGCAAATAACATGCTCATGAGGTAACTATGGGGCTGAGAAACATCAAACACAAAATGGCTCTAGAATTTAGGAGCACAAAGTGACATGTTCTGTCACATCAGGAATGATGGCCTGTGTATGACGGCCTGAATCTCCATCCACATTATTGTCTGCTAATTCCCTCTCTCTATCTTAGCTGTGGGTATTTGTTCAGAAAGAAAATAGCAAACCTTGCGGAGGTAACTTATTATATTTAATCATCATGATGCAATTAACGCCAACATTTAACATCCCTGCCATTATAATTATTTTGAAAGCTTATCTGGGAAATATGGATTTCCAACTGCTGATGTATACAAGTGAAGGGAGATCAGGATGGAAATACTTCTGAAGTCAGAAAACTATATACCTTTTGTTTCAGCTGTTTTGTTTTGGTTCTTATCTTTCTGTTTGGAATTGGATTGCCTACAGGCAATGATTTGGAAATCTGGCTACAGAGATTTTTCTTCCTATAGACTGTTCCTAGGGGATTTCTGACCCAGATCCCATTTCATCCTTGCTTAAAAGCTACTTGCATGTGAGATGTTGAACGCCAGTGTCATACAGGACAGTTCTGCACAGATGTCAGCTATTGATAATGATACACTACAAAGCTTTCAGTAGTCACAGTAAAAATGAGACCATTTTTTTTCCACAACAGGCATGGCCTTCTGCTTATTCACACATCTAGAAGTTCTTTTTCTCTCCTTTTCTTTTTTAATGATTTTGTTATTAAGAGATAACATCATTTCTTGAATTGTGACAGTTTTTGCCTGTCAGAGTGCAAAAGGAGAAATTCCCTCTCCCCATCAAATGCAAGGCATAACATGCAGCAGAAACAATGTGGTTCAGGAGAGAAAGGGAAGGACAGATGGCTGAACAGCATCCTTCATCCCTCTGTATGATTAGGGGCAAGGAACCTCAGACTTAATGTTACCCAGAACTATTCAGACAAAAGAGATATCAATGAAAAATGATGATTTTTTAAAAAAATAAACCTTGCATAGAAATACATGGATTTCAGTGATTATTTTTCCTTGGGAAATTTTCTTAAGATTTAATTAAAAATTTTGTTCAAAAATGAGAAAGAGAAAGGAACCCTCCAATAACTAGTTGCCTGATGGTTAGGGAACTCACCAAAGATAAAAACCTGAATTCATGTCTATAATGACCCATAAGATACAGGGCTGTAAACTTCATTATCTAAAATTAGAATGCCGTTCCCTGTACTATTAGATATTCTGTCAATTAATTCAGTTTTGAAAGGTCTCATTATAGTCCCACTTAGGAATTGTTGCCAAATTATAAACATTTTCCAAGAAATGAGGAAAATATATGTTTTCCTGCTTGCCTTTTTCCTTTTTTTTTTTTTTTTTATGACTGGCTGAGTTTATTGGGTTTTGTCCCAGTTCTGAGTCACAGGATTTTCCCAGTATGTCTGTCATCCAATGCTGTAGTACCTGATCTTCCATTAAGCAAACACAACCTCTAACCTTTCTAGTTGCAAAGATAACCTTCAAACTGTGAAGTGAATGTATTTATTTTTATCAGCAATGTCTCATTTGGTCTGAAGCATGAAATGAATGCAAATTTTTTTCATTTATCACACTGTTGAATATTAATATTAATGCAATCCAATTTTTAGTGTCAAGAACTATTTCTATGTTGATCAAAGCCTTCAGGAGAAAAGATGGGAGGACCTAGCATATGCTTTGTGCCTCCTGTGAGTGCTCTTTGCCTCCACAGTCTCGGGGAGTTAAAAAGTGGGAGGAAAAAAAAGAGTTTTAGAGGCAATAGACCTCCATGTCTATCATGATAACAGCTGAAGATCTTGTCCAATGACATCCATCCAATTTTCTGGAGGTTCACAACCTACAGAATTCCATAGACATTACAATTGCACATCCAAGGAAAGAAAAGTATAATTCTATTACTTACCTTTACTGATGTGATGGAAATCTAGTGCAAACTCTTTCAGATAAATTGTAATCTCAAAAAGGGACACCTGAAGTTAATGATATAAATATCTGAAGCCTAATGCCTATCTGTCTTCCATGAAATGCTTGAACAAAGCAGTTAGTCATGGACCTATTTTCACTAAGACTACCAAGAAAATCCAATGACAACTGCAATATCTAGAAAAAAAATAATCCATTGAGCCTAAAAGAAGTTAGATTTATCTTCCATCCCACCAAAATATACTTAACTGCCAAAAGCAATTGAAATAAAAAAGGGCGGGGAGACAGGTGTTCCTAGTGATGTTAAATAAAAATAAATAAATAAAAAAACAATACAGACATAACTCTGTATCAATAACTGCAATGTTGAATTAGACTAGAAGCCCAGGAGGCACAAGAGAATAAGATTGGGTTGGGGTTTTTTGCTGCTTTTTTTTTTTTACATATCACACTAGACTGTATTCAGAGAGGACATTACACATATTTTACATCTAGGAATTTCAACACTTTGAAAAGACACTATTTGTATTAGGCTGTTTTAATATGTTTATATCTAACACGATTTACTGGAAGTTACTGATTGGAAAAAAAAAATCATTTTACTCAATCATTCTCCAGTAGGAAAAAAAAAACAACCCAAAGCAGTTTTTTTTGAGAATTTAACAAGAATTTGTTTCTTTGTAATAGAATAATAAATGGTACACCTCTTAAAGGTGTGAGGGGTTTTGGGGAGTGGTTGTTTGCTCATCTTTTTGTGAATGATGAAACCCAAGAGAAAGGAAACTAACTCAAGTAAAGCTTTTATTTAAACTGAAACTATGCCAAAATAAATTGCAGTGGGATTTTTCCTCTTCTGCACTGTAGCATAAAGAGTTTTGAAAACAACCACACCAGATTTCTACTGTGTATGAAAGTTACTCATCACTATTAGGATGAAGAAAGTGCAAGTATTTCCATTTAACCTTTTCATTTTCCATTGCATTGTATGCCACTCCACATACCTACCTCTGCCCTGTCCCCCCAATAATCAGTGTGGAACAGATGATTTATAGCCCACTTTATTATATATATTTTATATAAACCTTTGAGCTGCGCAAAGTGCACAACTGAAATTAAGTTCCAGAGAACAACACGAGCTGGTTTGGGGCAGGAGGGTCTGGGAGGGTGGTGGTCAAAACTGCATCCTTGCAACATTTCTTAAAATAAATTGCAAATTACCTGGAGACAGGGCTCCTTTCCCTTTCACGGAGAAACTCATGTTTCTATACTGATGTTGATGAACTTTCCTTACCCTCATTCTATAAAGAACACCTTTTTCTGTGATATGAAATTACCTTTGCCTGCACTGTGGCATAAATTGAGTGATTTACCTGAGACCACACAAGAAATCTGTAGCAGAGAAATTCACTGACCTTCCATTCTGGTCGGTAGTAGCCACTGAATTATCCCATCTTTTTCCGGGGTAGAAGTTGGCCAAATATTTTTTAACAATAAAGCAAATACATAAATAAACCAGCAAACTAATCAGTAAATAAAGGTATGTAAACACTTTGTATTCACTGAATTTGGGTAAGAACTTCAGCTGTTTAAAATCAGAGTTGCTCTATGGAACTGAATAAAGCAATTCTGATTAATGTTCCTAGGTAAGGTTCTCATTTTTTTCCCTCATTCAAGTATTAGCCCTGTTAACAATGAATCCTTCAACTCTGTGTTTTAATGATACTCTCAATTGAAAACGTTATTAGGGAACTATTCCTTCAATTCTGTGCAACCATACTAATTTATTTCAAGTTAGAACCTGGCCTAATGCTTCCTGTGACAGGATATCAGGTTTCAGTCACTTGTCTCCAGAGCTATGCCAGCTGGGCATTCCAGCTCAGTTTTAAAGGCTAAAAAGCCCAATTTTCTTGCTGAAGTGAAAATAAGACAAGAAATCTGGGAAGACAGGTCATTCAAGAAAGAACTAGGAGCTGGCATTTTCCATAAACTTTATTTTTAATTAATAAAAATAAATAAATAAATACACAAAACACTCCCTTCCCCCCACCTGATTTATGTAAGTAAAAGTCTGAAGAAATGTTTTACTGAGAAATTATGCCAGTATATTCACATTGTGTGGAGCTTTCCAATCACCTTTATTTCTTGGCCAACAGCGTCCAATTCAGAAAAAAAAAAAGGTGTGGAGGATTTCTTCCTTAGTTAATAAACCTGTGAAAGAAATAAGTAAATCTTATGAGTGACAACCACATTTTCTATGCTCTTTGCTGGAACATTTGCGTCTGATTCCTGGTAAATATGCTGAATAGTTATGTTTTACATGCATTTTTATTAAAAAAAAAACAACAAAAAAAACCCAAACCAAAACAAAAAACACCAAACAATACTACAAAACCAAAGTCAAAATAATAACTACCTTTGTTCTGCCCCAGGAGCAATATTAGAGCTGTTATCCTCTAAATATTCTCTCCAAAATACTTGGCAAGTAGTTTTAAGAATTTGGGTCATAATTATTGAAAAAATACTGCCAAGGAACAGGAAAAAAACGTGGGCTGTTCCACAAGGGAAAATGAACCAGGAGCAGCGGGTGCATGGGTAGAAGTCCTGGGTGAGGCTGGTGAGGGTGACTAAGGTCTGTTGGTGTACTCTAGGAGCACGTAGAACCTCTATGTTGCTTGGTGGTTTCCAACAATGCTCCTCAGTGTGTAGCTCTGATAATTAACAGGGTGGTGAAGATTTCCCTGGGTGAGAGTCCAACATTTGCTTTGCTTGGAACCCTGACTGCTCCTGCTTTCTGACCGCAGGCAGCAACTGGTGTGGGAAAGGTTTTGGGTGACAAGGCTTTAGGAGAAAGTTGTGAAAAATGAGGTGGATCTTCAGGGACCGTGGGAACTCCAGCAAGTAAGTAACTGGGTAAATGAGCTCTATTTTATAACCATCTCAAACCTAACAGTTTTACCTGTTTAATGTGAAGAAGGATACACTTGCCTCTATGCAGCCTAGCACATTTTCTTGTTAAGTGGCCCTGCTGTAGATAGCCGTTTTTAGGCTTCAGTGGGTAACATTTATTTTTATATTATTTTTATCATTATGGGTGAAACAGTGATTTAACTCCAACAAGACTTTAGTGGATAACTACTTGGGGTTGGAATTTTCCCCATATTTTTGTGTTAAGTTGTAACTAAGCTAAAGAACCTTCCACATGACACCTGCTATTCTGCGTTTCCCTTGCATAAAAGCAGAAAGTGTTAATAGGAAATAATTCCAATTAATAATTCCAATAATTTGCCAGAAACACAAGATCCTCCAATGTCAGACCTTGTAAATCTGAATATCTGCCCCCAGTGCCCGAAACAGTATTGCACACGCAGAAATAACAGACTGCAGCCTTAAAGTAGGTCATTTCCCTGAAAATACTTTTGTGGATTTTCAGTCAACATTTCCCAAGGTAAAGCACTTCTTTTACTGCTTTCTAAGGCTGTATGAAAATTACTGACAGGCTGGTTTCTTAAAAAGCAATCTGTCAGCAAGCTATTTGTAACAGTGGCAGATTTAAAGAAATTTCTTATATGATTGCCCATTTGTTTTTTATCTATAATATGTTTTTTAAAGTTTATTTTAACGATAGTATTTGTTTCATCAATATTAATCATAAATATAGCAGGTTTGTTTTCATTTTTCCTTCATTGTCTTTTGGTAGTACCAGTCTGTTCTATCTTATCGTGGACAGGGCTAGTCAGAGCTTTAGCATGGAAGTTATTGTCTTCATTGTAGGGCTAAAAGTTGTATAAAATAATGGGGTTTAAGGTTTTCACTTGGGTATCTTAAACACTACCTAACAAATAATAATAATTAACTGATACAAAAAATCATGTCACAGAAAAGACAACCAGTAAACAAGAAGTCATATTTCTTGTCAGAATATTGCAATTAAAAAATGGAAAAATCCATTATCTAGATTATAATTTAAGAATGTATAAATGTCTTTACTTGACCAGACTAAACTTGTCTCCAACCATGGCCCAAACTGGCCATGTGAAAAAGAATGTAAGAACACTGCAAGCATGTATTGTACTTCCAGAATGGAAGAGAAATTCTGAGTGAATTCTTATTCCTTCACCAGCTTTAATCAGAAACAGAAATACATGGACCTGGGATAAGCATGTTTGAATGCTCTTCAGCTTCCATTTAATAATGACCATATTAAAGAGCTGCGTGCTTTGAATTAATTTCTGGAGATTCTTTCTAATATCTGTTCTTCCTCATTCATGAGGTGCTGAGAAGAGCAGTCATTCAGTAAATAAAAGAGTTCCAATCCAGGCTCCCATCATTCGTACTTCAGAGATATACTCCTTCAGAAGTAGTTTTAAAGTATTTATTAAGCCTCAGTAGACATCTCCCTTGTAATTTTGCCCAGAAGATAATTGAGAACACCTATGGGTTGCCCCAAGCTCTTCAAGCTCATCAAATCTGGCTTCAGCCACACTTGGCGTATGTTAACAAAGACTTCCAGATCCCATTTGCTGTGTATTCTTATAGTTAAAGAATTTTACCAGTTGTGAAAATCTCTAGATACCCACAATACAGGAACATCTGCTGTGTAAGCATCTTAGAGTTGCTTGTTGCAATGCACCTCAAATTTATCCTCACGGACATTAAGTAGATTGTGCAGCAGAGATATGTTAATGTACACTGCAGTCCTGAATACCTAAATGTCCAGATCTAGTGCTGTGACTGACTATACAGCCTATGTGTAAGTGTGCAATTTTCCCCTGCATAAAAACCAGAAGGTGGAGCAAAGGATATGCTTGTGTCTGTTCCTACACAGCATGGGGCTCTGCCTGGATGGTAGAAAGCAGAAGCACACCCCTGCTTTGCAATTTGGATGTAGTACAGGCATCATCTCAGAATGAAATGAAATATCTTTACTATGAACAAATACTTATTGTGAGATATCTGTACAATGAAACTTTGTCTGAACTCACCAGTTTGGCTTACATTTCCTCTTGACAAACAGCTATTCAGACAGGAGGAGAAAAAAATGAAAAAAAAAAAAAAAGACCAATTCAGTTTTGCTCCTTTAATCTTTCTTATAAAGTATATTTGCCCTTGGACACCATACAGAGAAGACTAAACAACTTGCTAATGCTCCTTGAGGGGACTTTGAAAGCATATTGTTTTGATGGGCTCATCCAGTCTTCTTTGAAACACCATAAGGATAACAGTATTATAAGTTAAAGTCAAAAATATTTCATCGTTTCAAAATCTTGAGAGGTGTTGAAAAAATGAAGGTGGAGTGGGTTTTTACTCAGAGCACAAGTAAGTTTGCTGAGTTTTACACACTCCCACCTATCTACAGGGGAAAGCAGAACAGAACTGAATGTGAAAAAGACAGTAAAGTGACATATTTTTGGACCACATTTATTGTGTCTTAGTGATATCTAGATCAACTTTCCAATGTAGGAAGTTAAACTGGCAGACTTGCAGGCTTACTGTGGATGCCAGGCAGCACACGAACTCTAGCAACACCTGATTCTGCAGGTCAGACTTTATGCACTCAACCATATATTTGCAGCAGCTTTATCAACACCACCAAAATATTATTTCCTTTATAGGTGTGCTGCACAAAAATTTTGCATAACAGAACTGTTAAATCATATTTTTATCCTCTTTTTTAGCCCTCCAACTTTTGTTGCTGATGTTAGGAAGTGGATCTCCCTATACACCTTGTGAGATCAAGTGAAAGAAACAAGCTCCTCCAGAGGTGGAGAGTCTGCTCCACCTCTAACTGTCCTCTTCAGGAATTAATTCATTTTTACAGAAAGGCAGGGAAATCAGCCTCATAACTTAGCCACCCAGATGCCTAAACAGCCCAGATACCATCTTTCATCTCAACCCATAGAGCGATAATTTCTAATTAACATGATGTTATTTTCTATTGATGCTGAGTTTGACCAATCTATTGAAAATCTGTTCTAGAACCAATTGTTCAACATAAATTTCAGTATCAAGACAGTGTATAAAGATGGTAAGTAGTTACATTTGAACAGGACCTAGCACAACTCTTCTTGCTTCCTAGTGGAAACTTGGTAGGTATTATCATCATAAAAAGCTATTATAACTATGCATGACTATTAAATATGTGCACCAATCAAAACCAAATAAACAAGAATACACACACCCCAATAAAACTCTTGGAGCTGACCATATTATGCCACTCATTTCATATTAATGAAAGCAGAGAGGCCAGGAGAAATCAAGTGAATTGTTTTATTATGGCACCTGTGATCAAATGATCAGTAAAGAAGGGGCTTTTCGAACTTAATTTAGATACAACCCTTCTCCTCCCCCTGGTTAGAATAGCTTCTCTTCTTAGGAAGCAGCAGTGTTACACTGCCACCCACTGCCCCGCTTCACACAGGTAAAGTCATGAGGGTAGATAAATGTTCAGGAGTAATCAAGGCTTTCCAGATATAGCCGTGACATCTTTATTAAGCTTTGAAAGCTCCTCAGGGTAAGTTGGGCAGGCTCTACTTACTTTGTTTTGAATCAGATGGAGTATGATCTTCACCTGCTGAAGTAAATTGGCTCTGAGTATTACAGTAGCTTTATGTGTCGGGTTTTGCTTACCCAGTTTCAAATGTCACCATCTTCCTCTACAGCTAAATACAGTAGTGCTTTGCTGCAGAGAAACTCATCCTCTGAGCTATCTCCAAATAACAGGCAATCTCTGTGATGAGCACCCACCTTATCTGGCATAGTTAGACAGGGAAAGCTGCTGCTATAAAGTTATAATGCATAACACCACGAGCAACATTTTAGCGAAACTGAAATACTTACTGCTCCAAACTTTTCATTCTACCTTTCTGAATCAGTGCATTTGCATATTTTACATTTATTTGAAGGAAACTTTTGCATTTCTCTTATCAAAATGACATTGCTTTCACTTTCCTAATGCAGGAATCATTAAAATTCTACTCATATAGGCTCATGAATGCTATTTGTTTTTAGTTATTTGTTAGTTGGAAAAAAGACTGGAACCACTTTAAGGTCCAAACAATGTGATTATTTTTTTAATTGCCATGTTTGTGTGTGGTTTTAAATCATGCATTCACTTCTGTTTAAAATTACATTCTGATTTCAAACTCACAGTCTCAAAAGCCAATTGGAAATCTTGATGATATTTTTCTCCCAGTTTCCAAAAACCTTCAATCACTACTGGCATTCAAAGTACATGAGGCATAGGACATGAGGTGCTGCAGTGTCAAGATATTAGAAATTACTGCGAGGTCTTCTTGTTTGAGCCAACACCACCATGCCCACTTCTGGACCTCTTGATATTTATAAATAATAAAGAGGAAAATTACTAGTTTTGCTTTCAAATACTCAGCAAATTACTAAGCACTGCTTTCACTCATGTAAAATTAATTCACAGGCTTGGTGCCTGGCATTACTTTGCTATAAGAAATTGCATTGTATCTCACATGCATTGAATATAGGACTTAAGGAAAAGAAAATCAATAAAAGAAATTAAATATAGCCAGCCTCCCTCAAACAATAAAAATCAATGCTATATTATCAGGTACCTAAGAAGCAGGTTTATTTTCAACATTAATCTGGATAGTCGTTTCATGGTAATTGATTTTTTTATACTTAAGCTGTCAAAAACTATAACAAGCAATGATTACTTGTTATTTTCCAAATTCATAAAAGAATTGATTCTATGGGGATTGTGAGTTCCCCCCTCCCCCCCATCTTTCTCTAGCATTGAATTAGTTTTGTCACTGAAACTATTGCTAATCTTTCTTGTAGTTATGACAAAACTGAAAAATAAATATTCACTAGGCCTTAAAAGGAACTGCTTTACAACTGTAATGAATTTCTGTTTGTCAGTAAAAATAAAGCAATCATATCTTCATTATTTTGATTGGTAAAGAGTGTTGCAACTGTTATCTGTGGCTGAAATAAATGGTTGCATTAAATATTAAATATTATATTTTCATTAAATGGAAAAGGACTTATTCCTAAAAAAATTAGCTAAAAGCAGACTATGTATTGTTCATCTATTTTAACCAAACATTGTTTAGCTTTCAGGAAAACAGAGTATATCTACTACATGCATCGTAGTACAATATGAAAGAAAAAAAAACTATTTTTAATAAAGTTTTCTATGGGAATTCTGAAAGACTGGGAATCCTTAATGTAAGGTAAAGTATGAATTCAGGAATCTTTTTTCTTTATTTACTATATTTAAGAATAAAGAAAAGAAGGCAGGACAAATCTGTAAATAACCTAATTACATGCAATCTAGAAATACAAAAGGTAAATATGAAACAGGATGCAAATTAAGAGAAGGTTATTGCAAAATCAAGACATACCGTCCTGTTTCAGGGATTAACTTCAGTTTTCAGTAGGCCAGTGGAGGTAAAAAAAAAAAAGGAAGGATTTCTGTACAAAGTCTAAGACTCCTTGGTAAATTTTGCTGGTTATTTTATACAAACCTTATCCCATTATACTTGGATATTATATTATACAGAATATTATCTGGAGAGTAACGAACAAATAAAACAATCTTTACACTGTTTTTATTCATTCTGACAATCTACATGTAAAATTCCTCCCAGTTCCCCAAGACAAATCAGAGCAGTAACAGTCATACTTATTCCAGGCAATTTGTATCTACACAAGAGGTTTATTAACACAAACTTGCTTTCCATAAATAACAGTGGCAGCTGGAGCAGCAGCCAAGTTCGAGCTTGAAAAATTAACATAACAGAGAGGCACACACCCCTTCAACAGCATCAGGATTGGCAACACCGTGCACAGTATCCGATCACATTTATCATGAGAGTGTCATGGCTGTAGACAACCTAGAAGATACGTCATTAATATTGATATGCAGTTCTGCCCCAGAAGAAAAAAGGGGCAGACGCAAAAGTCCTCGGTAAGCATTGTATTTTGCTTGTTATGTTCTGTGGAATGAAGTACTACAGACTATTTTGTACTATTGGAGAGGGATAACTCTTAGATGCAGAAGACACATATGAGGTTTTCAACTCAGTCTCTCTTCCCAGCTGTGAAAGCACTCTTCGGTATATTTAAATCATTTAATGTCCAGTCTTGTTTTAAATGTCTCAAGCTTTGTAATTTTCAAGACTTGCCATGCAAAAATATTCCATATTCCTACACCAAATACTAAGATTTCATTCACTCCCACTTTTTCTTCAGACATGCAGCTTAAACCTTTTCTTTATAAAAATTTCAACACTGGTTATTCATCCTTTCCCTTTTGTACTGATTACAGACTTACGCTAATAGCAGCCCTGTTTCAGCTAGCACAGAAGAATTTCTATGATGATCTTTTTCATTTAGGCATGTGAGTCAATTTGTATTTTTTAATAAATTCTTGATCCCATCTACTTTAAACATTCTTACACTGTCACCTTCCTCCTCATTGCTGAGGTACAGTATTTTTTTTTTCCTACTACTGTCTTTTAATCTTTTCTGTTCCCTGATCATTTTCAACATTTTTTCTGAACTGTCACAGTAATTCACCCCTACCCTACTGGCAAAAAGATGCCAGAAGACGTAATAAACACTGTGAGACCAAGATATGGGGAAGATTATAAATCTTTGTAAATAATGCAGCCAAATGAACAATGGTTATTAACATTAACATATTAAAATATAACACTATACCAGTGTTTAAAGATTCCTACATTATTAAAAGATCCTGGAACCTTCATTAATTATAAACTTTTTCTTTTTTTTTTTTTAAGTTTTTTTTTTCCTCTCTGATGCACAGAAAAGTGTATTTTGATTGCACAAGTTAAAAGCCATGGGTTTTCTCTTTGAACAGATTACATTTTTTTTGGTTGAGAAGGGAATGTTTTCCTTTTGACATTATGTCCTGTTTTTATGTATTTTTCATGTTAGACATTGTTGTCATTATTGCACTATATTCAGATATGTGCTCTGTAGAACGAGTAGTACGAAATTTTTTTCACGATGAATTGCTATATGATATAGTAAAATGTATTGGCAGTGCAGGAGGTTATTAATTTCAATGGTTTTCAAACAAAAAGGAAGAAATCGCAAAATGGGGAATCACTCCTTAGATGAAAGGCATAGATTGTCACTTGCAGATGTGCAGCCTTTGCCAGAAACTACAAAAAAATCTGAAAGATCTTGCAGGAGCTTCCCCATTTCTTAGTCTACATCCATTACCATCCTAAAGCTCAATCACTCAACAGACAGACCTATGGCCTATATGAGAACAAAAAAAAAAAAAAAAAAAAAAAAAGGTGGGGGAAAAAAAGCCAGCACTTCAGGGGATTCTTCTACATTTCTGTTTCCATATAGTTATCTGTCACTGCTGTGTCTTAGGACCCCCAACTGTTTGCAGAGCCCCATTGTTATAGGCACTTTATAGATGCATGCAACAATAAGAGATAGTCCTAGTCCTGAAGAAAACTCGCTATGAAGATACGTTACCATGCCACCTTCTAAAAGTACTGCAAGAGCATTGGGTAACATGAGCTGTAATTTTGTTTCAGTTCTTCCAAGAGATTACAACATGGAAGTAAAATTGTTTACTCTAGTGTTTAAGAGTAGTGAAACCTCCATAAAAATCCAGTATTATGTCATTTGGTTTGACTTCCCATTGTTTAAAAGAATAGAAGCTGTTAAGTATGAACAGGTAATACTTTCCCAATAGAGGGAAATCACTTATCAAATATACTGAATATTTTCTTTAAATATTTGCAAGTCTGAAAGGTTAAGTGACAAGGTTAAGTGTATAGTTTTGCACTCTTTTTGTTCCTAGTGTGCTCTGAGGTTTTCCTTAATGAAAGGATTAAATATGGTTTCCAACTACAAACAGTTGCTTGTCGTTCCCTGTAGGTTAGTCTCTATATTTTGTGCTTATCACAAACAAAGAGGAAATAACTTTCTCAGTCTTTGTGAGTCTCTTAAAATGCACACACTTTGGGGAAATCATATTTTCTTGAAGGAAATGAGGCATGACCAATCACACAAAACGTGAGAAAATCCCTTGATAGGTGACCTTTGCCACGTGTAAAAGAAACTGTTCAGTGGCTGAGGTTTCATGGATTTCATGCATGAAAATCAGATTTTCTGGCCACCAGTGCTGTTCAGTAAATAAATAATCCATCATTGTGTCAAACAGTAGAAACATGAAGATACTAGCATTGCTCACTGAATAGAGGGTTTTAGTTAGCAACTTATGCAAACCCTACGTTTTGTCTTCAGGAGCTGTGCCTGTCTTTTTTGCAGTGTTTAGTTTTCATTACTTGAACTTAGGTTATTTATGTTTGGGATAAGTGTGAAGGAAGTCTGTAGTAGGGGCTATATCACCAATTTGACTGTATATACCCAGATGCACATATATAAAAAAGAATAACAAATAATACTATCATACAATACACTCTGGGAATGCTTTTTGGAGCCTTTCACGGGGGAGGAAATCTTTCTGTGCTATACTGTTTTGGAAGAATGCTAGATACTTTTCTGTGGTATATGAGAAACAGAAAGAACCATGTACTCAACACAAACTTATTTAGCTATGCTCTACCTCAGTGTGTGAAGTAAATTTGTATGAACTGGTAAAAACATTGTTTTTCATCTATATTTCATAACCTTTGATCAGAACTTTTATTTATTAATCAAACATTTTTTGCACTTATATGGAGAAGATACTCTTCGATGTTGTCTCTAGCAAAAACTTTTTTTTTTTCCTTTTCTTTCTTTTTTTTTTTTGACAAAGAAGTGAGAAACTGCATGAAATGACTCCACAAAAGGATTTTAAAAGTCATTACATAGTTGTCTCTTTCTTTTCCGTAGACAGGAAATTATCTACATTAACTTTAATTTTCTTGATCTAAAAAGTATTTAGTCGGTTGACATAGTCTCATATCTAGAATTCTAATTTTTTAGTTTATTGTGCACAAGTTTTAATTGACACTGTTATAAAACCAAGAAATATTAATTATAATAAGACAAAACTCTTAGCTGCTTAGAACTCATCACTGAGCAATGCATACATACGTGTAAAAATTTAGTTGTTCTGGTTTATTTTAACTTGGTGATCAGATCAAGATGACAGCTCATCCACGTTTTTAGAAAAAAATAAATAGAAGTCTTAGATAGAAATCATCTTCATGAAAAAAATACGCATCTGTTTGTAGGAAAAAGATGAAGAAAAGCCCAACAACTTTTAGCAAAAGTTGTATGATGTTAATCATCTTATGGAGAAGCCTTGAGTCTTGTAATCAAGAGCTTGCTTCCTTCCCTATAAAGGAAACTACAAGTGGTGTGTACTAGTCATACTTCCTAAATGAAGGTTCTCCACATACTGAAAGCTTTAAGTTTGATGAAAAACAACAGACTGTCCACACATTCTTCTAGAGTAGTTTATATTTGCAGAGAGGACAATAATGTAGACCAAGCATCCTCTTAATCTGACCTCTCCCTCAGACCATACTGGATGTGTTCTTTCTTCCAGTTCTGTCCTGTGACAGTTCTGGGAGACTTCTACAAGTGCAGAAGTGAGTGACTGGTTTCACAGAGATGACTCAGCATTCCCTAGGCATTTCTTCAGTTTTAAAGGAAACATCTGATGTGCTTTTTCTTTCCTTTGTAATAAAATTGGGAATGGTATTTTATTATTATTAGATGGCTTTATGAGGAAGCTGGTTTTTATTGTGACTGAAAGTAACAGTGAGTGTACATTCTTTGAATGTAAACTCTATGACTTCTATAATGGGAATAAAGAAGGCAAGCAAGTGAAATGAAGCAAACAATAGGAAGCAGCTCTTGCTCAAAGGCAGGATCTCGACTTCAAAAGGTGTCACCGCCATAGTGTCATGCTAATATAATATAATAAGGCAACCCTTGAAAATTACTTTTCTGATATTTTCATGTATCAGTGAGATTTCCAAGACTTTATCCATTCAAATGTGAGGTTCACTCTGTTTTATTTATCAACAAACAGAATGAAATCTGAGCCTATTCTAAGTTACAGAAGAGAAAAAATGTTGTGAATTCCCACAGAGCAGCCATAATTCCCCCAAATTTTGGCTGTACCTGAATACAGTTTTATATTTATCAAATTTATTTTTGTGGCATAAAAATACTCCTGAGTGATTATATGAGTGTAAATTGGGTGTAGGATTCATTTGACCTATGTTTAGATGTCTAAAAGTCTGGTTAAGCCTAGGCCGGTCATGCCAGGCCATCTTTATAAACAGTGGAGAAAATCAGACTTTTAGGGAAAATGCATATCTCATATTGTCAACAGCTATTTTAGGATGAGTATAATTGCCTCCTGGATATGCCAGTTCTGTTGATTGGAAAGAGAAACCGATTTGACCAGTTTAGAGTCAGATGGTTAATTTTAGATATATAGATTGGTTTGAGATTAATACCACCAGGATTTTAACAGTCTGACCACAGCCCATCCAAACTAAATCATATATTGCATCTGTGCAGTAATTTTCTTTTTCCTCATATAGTATAGCGAATCATAGAAAATAATTTGGGATTTACTTTTCATGCATGGGTGGTTCATTTAGCTATGCATTCAGAAACACTATGCAAGGTTTTATCATCAAAAGTTATTCTTTTATTGCCAGCAGGTATCTGAAGATGTGAAAAGAATGAAATAAATTAAACTAAGTCATCGGATGTGGCCCAGATTTTTTCTCTGGTTTTGTAGTGCTATTGAAGTAACACTCACAATCAAAAGATACTGTGTTTGCCAAAAAATTGATGGAAAATACACTGTTGTATGGTCAGAAAACACGTGTATATGCAACTGAGTTGAGATTGCAATTTGAGCCTTAGTTTTATCTTCTCGATTAAAGGTGCCTGCCTTTGAAGTGTAGTCATCCTATACTGCCTTTATAACCCAGGGAAATAGATACCTCCCAAAAGAAGTAAATCATTTATTTCTTAGGTGGACTGACCCTTTCATTGAAGATGTCTTTCTCACTAGCAGCCATGAAAAAAGAACTTGAACAATTAAACTCTTTATTTAGGCAGTTTAAAAAAGATGCTGAAGTTGAGTGAAATGAATCCAGGCTCCAGCCCACAGCTGGGCTTTAGCAAAAGTTGAGGGTGAAGAGAACCCAGCTGTTTACACCCCTTCTAGAGTCCCTTCTTTACCTAGTAGTGTCAGCAAAGTTCCTGTTATCATTTCACCGGCAATGCTGTGAAATAGACCTTGTCCCAACACTTACTGCTCCTCTCATCAGATACACCGTGCCTGTGCCTTGCATTGTAAGTACTCAGGAACTCAATGTGAGTTTGTGATGCCTGTATCTCTTCCACTCTTTTTCACTGCCTCCAAAAGACTGGAAGTTTTGGGGAGATAGAATCAATCTTGCGCATCCTTTGTCTCCAGCCGAGTCTTCACTCATCAGTGGTGAGGAAGTTCACAACAGATGGGCCAGTGGAGGTGCGTGTTGAGAGGCTGCTGCTGACAGAAGCACAGCTAGCTCTGAGACTGCTAGCTCTTCCTTCCCCTTTCCTTCATCTCCAGATCAGAGTGGCTAAATAGTATCCCTCCTTTCCTAGCAGAAAGATTTGATCTGTTCTCCCTATCTCCTTCCTCAGCTGATCTATTAAAGACAGCTAACTGTTGTTGTCAATTGTTTATGTTTATTTTGTTTAGTAAAATAAAAGTTCTTAATTGAATGCTAAAATGTTAATGTACACTTTTATTCTGTCACTCATTTTTCTTTGGAAACAAAACAGAACAGCAGCTTTTCATTTGGTTTCATTTCTAACAGAATATTTTTATTTTGGTTGTTGAAAATAAAAAAAATAATAATCCCTCTTTTTCTGCCAAATGACTGTGATGAAATTTTTTCATGAGGAAAAAACTATGAAAGGTTACTAAAAAGGGAAAGAATTGAACTGCCTACTTTTACTGCATTTATTTTCAAGAACTGATCTGGATTTTCTTGTTAAAACTTCCTCCTTACTCCTTCTTCCACCAAATAAATTCCATGTTCTTGTAGCAGTTCAAGTATAAAACTTACAACTGTCAGTTGCTGAATGGATAATAAGTTTAAAGAAAAAATACCTTCTCCTCCAGTAAGTGTTGCGTAACCATCCTTCACAGGGAACAGATTATAAATTGTGGTTTTTTTGGTTTTGATAGTTTCAACTTTGAATCCAGCAATAACTATGGTACCAATCTTGGTATTCACAGATATTCACAGATAATTTTTTGAAAATTCCGTTTTTAAATTAAAAAAGCATACAGTTCCTCATGACAATGGTAGGATATAGGTTACTCAAATAATACATCTATTTTGGTGATTTCTGGTCAAATGATACATATGGATATTTTATTTGGTATTTATTTATTTGGATATGGTATTTTATTTCTGCGTGTGTCAGCTTGATAGGAAGACATGAAAATAGGACTTTTGTTACAAAATACTCCAAGATGTCTTGTCTTTTCCAATTCTAACCAGAAACTGATGCAGAGAGCAGAAGTAAAGCACTGATGGGTTTTTAATGTTATTTTCAATGAAGATTATGAATTTCAAGATTCAAATTCAGGTTATGTTTTATACACAAACCAGTTTTGGTTATCTTTGTAACAAAGCAGTCAGTAAAACTAAACTACTTGAGAAAAGAATAATTTTCGTAAGCAATTCTGCAAGATAAAAGAAACTTTTTTTGTGGACCCAGTTTTGGACCAATGAAACTTTGATTGAAGGACATTATAACATTAATCCAAGATGTTAAGGACAGAGAGAGAGAAAGAGAGGGTTAGTATAGATATGCCTATATTTCTTGGGAGCCCAGCAGTATAGCTGGAACACTGCCAAGATATGGCATTTTGTGAGCATTTCTAATGCAACTGAAATATAATCCAAGTAAATAAACATTTTCCTCCCAGGAATGTTAGGAGATGAACAATTAGTCACATAACCATAGTTAGATTCCTTGGAGCAATTCAGAGAGCAAACACCACTGTACTACACTAATAAAGTCATCATTTAAAGAAGAACTTTAGGAATTTCCTGTAGTTTCACTGCATGGGAATGGTGAGAAAGGCTTTGATGAATTCTGTTTGGGCAGGAAATCCTCTTTGTAAATGACTAGGTAACAGACTCAGAAAAACTCGAAAGAGTTTTAGAAGGTCTAGATTCAAAACTCAGTTCAATCATGCAGCCTCAATGAGTCTGGAAGTATCCTGAGAGCAGGTCTGCCCTTCTTAATTCCTTCTTTTTAGGTCTAGGAGGACGTGTCAATCTTGTATTTCCCCTTATGTACACTGTCTGATATCAGCATTCAGTAATAATTTTAACTTCTCTAAGTCCTCTCATTAGGTGACTTGGAAGGCAGACTCTGTTTCCACAAACCCAAAGAATTAACTGAAATTTTAATCAACAGCTGAATCCATAGGTTTCAGGAAAAGAGGAATGCCTTCTAGTAAATGCAGACATATTGCCTTGAAGAGCCCTTGTCACTGATACAGTAAATCAGAAACTAAATCCTGCTTACCTTACGGCCTGCAGCAGCAGGGCACTGAAATCTCTCTACCTCAACAGGCAGATATGGAATTAGCAAATCTGGAACAGTTTCATGTTCTTCTGCTGTCCTTCTGAGTGAAGCAGGCAGATCATTCCAAGTGAGATCTGATGTCATTTAACACACTATTATTAATTTTATACATGACCTACACAATTTTAAGTTTTCAGAACTTGACTAACCCTATTTTTTCTGTTTCAGATACTGCACAGGATGTAGGTTAAGTCACTAGAATTCATTGAGGGAATCGGGAGTATTGCCCTTGACTATGGGAGGTGGTAGAATGTGTTTGGTTTGTTCATTCATGTCTTATAGTACAAGTATGTTGCAGTAGGTACACACATAAAAGTAATATATTTCTACAGTAAGAAAATATTTCTAAAACATATTACAGACTAATCTATGTCTTTCTGAAAGGCAAAAAGGGTGGAAAGCAGTCAGTGAGTGTGTTATTTTATTGCTGGAGCATGGGGCTGATTGTTTGCAAGTGAAGGAGAGAACGCTCCTTCTCTGCAAGCATCTGAGTATGGGATGCAGTAATAAGTAGGGATCATGCAGCATAAGCGTAGCCTGGGAGTCTGAAGTTGAAAGGAACAGGGCAATACTGAAGTAAGGCTTCAGAAAGAGAGGAAAAGAGTCATCCAGATTTTGTTCAAACCATGCGGTTGCCTAAATTTGCTGGACTGCCAGAGAGAACAAGAGGGAAAGGCTTTCCATTTGCTGCTGGAAACAAGCAGTGGCCATGTCTATGGAGCCAGATGGGATACACCCAAGGGTACTGAGGGAGCTGGTGGAGGTGGTCACCAAGCCAATTTACACCACTGATCAGCAGTGCTGGATAACCAAGGACATCCCAGTGGACTGGAGGTTAACAAATGTGATGCCCATCTACAAGAACGGCCAGAAGGAGGATCCAGTGAACTACAGTCCTGTCAGTCTGCCCTCAGTGCTGGGCAAGGTTATGGAGCAGATCATCTTGCATGCCATCACACGGCACGTAGAGGACAACCAGTTGATCATTTCAAGTCAACACAGGTTCATGAAAGGCAGGTCCTGCTTGACTAACCTGATCTCTTTCTATGACAAGGTGATCTACCTTGTGGATGAGAGAAAGTCTGTGGGTGCTGTCCACCTAGGCTTTAGTAAAGCTTTTGGTCCTGTTTCCCACAGCATTCTCTTGGAGAAACTGACAGCTTATGGCCTGGATGGGCATGATCTTTACTGGGTAAGATCTGGCTGAATGGCCAGGCTCAAAGAGTGGTGAATGGAGTTAAATCCTGTTGGTGGCCAGTCACTAGTGGTGCTCCCCAGGGCTCAGTATTGGGGCCAGTTCTGTTTCATATCTTACTCAGTGATCTGGATGAGGAGATCAAGTGCACGCCCAGTAAATTTGCAGATGACACCAAGTTGGCCAGGAGTGTTTATCTGCCTGAGGGTAGAAAGGCTCTACCGAGGGGTCTGGACAGGCTGGATCGATGAGCTGAGATCAATGGTATGAGATTCAACACAGCCAAGTTCCGGGTCCTGCACTCGGGTCACAACAATCCCATGCAGCGCTACAGGCTTGGGAAAGAGTGGCTGGAAAGCTGCTCGGTGGAAAAGAACCTGGGGGTATTGGTTGACAGCCAGCTGAACGTGAGCCAGCAGTGTGCCCAGGTGGGCAAGAAGGCAAATAACATCCTGGTGTATATCAGAAACAGTGTGGCAAGCAGGACTAAGGAAGTGATCAATCCCCTGTTCTTGGCACTGGTGAGGCCACATCTAGAATACTGTGTTCAGTTTTGAGCCCCTCAGTACAAGAAAGACATTGAGGTTCTGGAGCATGTCCGCAGAAGGGCAATGAAGCTGGTGAAGAGTCTAGAGCACAAGTCTTGTGAGGAGTGGCTGAGTGAACTGGGGTTCTTTAGCCTGGAGAAAATAAGGTTGAGGGGAGACCTTATCGCTCTCTGCAACTACCTGAAAGGACGGTGTAGTGAGGTGGGGATAAGTCTTTTCTCCCAAGTGATAGGACAAGAGGAAAAGGCATCAAGTTGCAGCATCTGGATATGAGGAAAAATTTCTTCACTGAAAGGGTTGTCAAACTTTGAAAGAGGCTGTCCATGGAAGTGATGGAGTCACCATCTCTGGTAGCATTTAAAAGACATGTAGATATGGCACTTAGGGACATGGCTTAGTGGTGGACTTGGTAGTGTTAGGTTAAGAATTGGACTTGATGATCTTAAGGGTCTTTCCAACCTAAATGATTCTATGATATAGATTTACTTTGAATTACTATTTTATTTTGTAATCAATCTCACCCAGGGAATCTTCACTTTCCCTGTTTAAATTGTAGAAATTACTTGCTTTTTGACAACAAAGAGTTTCAATGTACTTTGGTTGACTAAGAAAAGATGAATAGTTCAAATATAAGACTTCAGCCAGCTCAAGATTCACCATAAACCCTAAGACTCAAATGATGTTACAGCACAGTGAAATTACTTGTAATTAGTAAATATAAATCATAAGTAAAAATAACATTTTTATGCATAACTTCACAAATATAACATTTCATATCAGAATGCTTTCTGAGATCACAGTATATGTCAAAACCCCAAATTTTAATTTCTTAAAGGGTAATACATAGGTCTTAGTGCTGACCCACGAAAATGTATAATTGATTTTCAAGCCAACATCTGTTTCAGTACAGAAAAACTTTGAATGCCCACAGACCAAATCATACCCTTTCATTCTTGGACCGAGGTAATTTGAAGGAAAATTGCTCTATTGTGAGGGAAAAATGTTTCTTGGGATAGAGTATTTGCAAGCTATTTTTAAAGTACTTCGGAAGTTATAATGTTACATCAAGAAGTGATGACATGTGATGATATTCTATTTGTGTTGTTCTGTATGCTGCTCTTATATTTTGGATATTACACATAAGTACGTGAAGTGATGCCCATAATAGAGGTAGAAGTGATATTTGTGTATGTAGAGTTTTCAGCTGTTCTCATTGCAAAAGCTGTTTAAAATTCGTGACACAAGTACCAACACATTCTTTCATGACAGCCATCAAGTCACAAGATAGTGTCTTTAAAAAGTCATGACTCAAGTCCAACAATTTCTCACAGCAGATAACAGTCACTTCTTATTGTAGGTGGGATTCTAAGTAAAGGGGTTGATGATTTTGTTTGCTTTTTGTTTTCCAAAACTTTTGATTTCATAATACACCAAACAAAGCAAACAATTCCACAATCAAAAAATGTTACAATACACTTGCAATACTCCAGTACTCCTGAGATTTAGGGACAGTGGGTGATAGGCAGAAAGAAAATACTTTGAAATGAATCCAATGTCACATCATTGAAAACTCTAACTGCAAAGATTAACTTTTTATTTTTTACTTTTTCAATCTGCAATGATTTACAAAGACTCAAATGCCCACAAAATCTACTAAACCAGGCCATTTAAAGAATCTAAATAAGCTTGCATGATTTTAAGCTTTCTGACTTTGAATATTAGCTTTGAAGTCATGCCAAAAACTGACTGCAGCAGAGCTGCTTTAGAACTGAATTCCTGACACTGGAATTAGTGTTGGGTGTGCGACATGCCTAATGATAATCTTGACCATGCTTGCTGTAGACAGTCATCACACATGGTGCCTCTGAGTCAATAATTATCCTCAGATAAGATGTGGAGCATCTTGGCTTTTTTCATTTTTACAGAATGGTGTTTTGGACACTGTCCATTCTGCAAAGACAGCTTGCCTAATGACACATGGTGTTTTTCCACAGGACAGAAAGATTGCTTGCACATTCCTTCACTTAGTTCCTGGTGAACATGCATAGCAAGAGCTTAAGAAAAACATGAAAAGTTAAAATGCCTCTCATATAGACTACAGCCACAATTGATTGTATTCTCAAGCTTCTCACATTTCTAAATTTGTTATAGCATGAGGGGTTTATTTACAGAAAAGCTCAACATTTATATCAATACAAACATGTTCACTGTGTAAAAGAAGTTAGCGTGCTACTTCATCTATGTAACAGCACACACGTACCATGTCATACTTTTTTTTTGTTCTCTGTGCTACAGCGAAGCAATGCTTCTGTTACTGAAGGCTTTTGAGGTAACATAGTATGTAAGAAGTACAAAGAAATCCAAGCACAAGTAGAGGTTTTTTTCTAAAGCATGTGCACATATGTCACTGCCTTCCTAACAAAAGACTCCTATCCTGTGCTCAGAAAGGTAAACAACAGCATTTTCATTGGATTTAGTGGAGCATAATCAAGCTCTGGGTTCCCAGAAAAGAAATATGTTTTAAACTCAAACATTAGTCACTATGAAAGAACAGATAATTCATTTGAAATATTGAACTCTTAAAATGCATTCTTCTTCCTGGCTAGATGATTTCATTTAACTTTTATGACATGATTAGTCATCCTATCGTGATGCAGCATAATGTAACTGAGCACATCAGGCTTTTCAGATAAGAGTTGCCTTGCAGATACAGATGTTGGCAATATTTTCAAAGCACATTCTGTCTTGAATGTAGGAGTAGATTACACAAACAGGGCAAATATCAAAAAGTGACATGTGTGTTCTATACATTCTAGACCCTATATATGAATTTTCCTGCATCTCAAATGATATTCTAGTCCTATCTTTAGAAAGAATAGAGAGGAAAACCCCCCAGCAATGTAAACCTGTCACCAAAACTCATGTTTTGAAGACCTTTGACAAATATATTCTTAAGTTTCTATATTGTGTGTTGGACTTTATTTACCACTGGTTTATACCTTGTGAGCTATTCTGCTTTTACAAAGAATGAAAAATATGGCACACAAAACCTAACCATTCTATGATTCTATGAATTTTGTAAAAAAACCAGTAATTATCTAGAACTCTATATTTCAACCATGAAAAGCCCTACCAGAAATAGCAAACCAAAATATAAATGTCTATTTAAGGTGAGAAAGCTAAACTAAATTAATATGAAATAACTTGATGTTCAGAAGCCAGATTAAATTCTGTTTCTTTCACATTAACATAACAACCACTGGCTAAATTTTATAAGCCTTTAATATTCTGAAGTGCTGTGTTAGTACATCTTGGAATATTTGATAAGTGAAAAATATGGTGAGAATTCTTAAGATTCTCTTTCAGCAATAATTGTCACACTTTTGTATAACATATTGAATGATGGTGAAATTATTTTTTTTATAGCTATCACCTCTAAAATATTTTCTTTTTATTTTGTTTTAATGGTCTAAAATTTGCTGGTAGAAGATATTACGTGATTTACTTAAAAAAAATATTTTTTTATTACTTAAACTGTCGTGGATTGATTATGATAGAGTATATAAACACATTAGAAGTTTTATGTTAAGCTCAGAAAAACAAAACAAAACAAAACAAAACCAAAACAAAATCAAACCAGAAAATATAGGAAACTAAATATTTTTATGTAAGATATTCAACACCTCAAATCTATCCTCCATTTTGCTAAAGCAATTCCATTTGTGTCATGGGTTACATCAATATTTTTCTGTGAGTGCATGTTTCCAAGCTTAAAATAGTTTGCAGTCTGTGACAAAAACATGCTTTCAATAATTTCTTGAAAAGAAAATAGCAGACAGAAATATAACGATTGTGAAATGCATATACGTTGTCTGTTTGTAACATGCCAATATTTAAAGTTTTAAATTAAAATATAGCAAGCTATACCATTTGTTCTGCTTTTAGGTTGTTTTTTAGTCTTGATGGTGTATTGCAGCAAAATGTTCAAGTGTCTTAATTAAGAATTATCTTGCTTTCAGTAGTCCACTTAAGGAAGAAAGGAAGTAGAATTATGCTTACTTTTTTTCCCCGACAATTAATATTACCCTTTATGTTTATAGTATCTATATTGTATATATTTTTATATATATATATATATATAAAACCAGATATTCTAAGGATGATTTTGGTTTAGTTTTAAGTTGTTTTATATTCTTCCTTTACATGGCTTTCTACCTGCATGAATAAATTAATGTTTTCAAACAAAACGTTGGTTAATGAAGTTGTAGTAGAGTTGTAGCTACCATGATGGCCAAAGGATACTGGCAGGACAAATTATGAAGGGGGAGAGACTGTCTCTTAGGCTATGTGTTAAAAATATGTTTTGAATTCATATATCACTAGTAGAGTCATGGGAAATAAATATAATTCTAGAAAGACATGAATTGTCTTTCTAGACAATTGAAGTAGCCACTTCTTAAGCAAATTAAGTCTCCCTCTTCACTCTCATTCAGCTGTGAATAGTTTTTTCTTTAAACTATTAGTTAGTGGTACAAAAATAAGTTTAAACTTTTGAAAAAATATGCTTATTCAAAGAAAAATCATTCTCACAGATTTTTGCTAATTTAAAAATAATCTTCTGCCTTTTATTGCCAATTCTGTGGAAGTGTAACACCATTAGTCCCAAAACAATTACTTGTGGGATGAAAATCCTGGCTCTGCTGAAGTTGTAACTCCCACTGACTTCTCTGCAATCAAGAGATTACAGCTGATTTATATCCATGTGAGATGAAACTCCGGCATCAAGATATTGTCTGAAATTTGACAAACCACAACTGAACAGCTTCACTCAGGCCTAGCTACGAACAGATCTGGTCGTTCTTCTGAGTCTTACATGGAAATGCCAAATGTCAGCTGCTTCGTACGCTGCCATTGAGAGAATCTGGCACATCCCGTTTCAAAAATCGTCCTTCAGAGTGGAACACGTGAACTGAGAACGCAGCCAGCTTCTTTCTTCATGAGACTAATATAATGAATTCATGTCATTTTCCTACATGCAAATTAAACAAAAGCATGGATAAATTAGAAGTTACCATAGATAAGAAATCTGCATCCCGTACCTCTGCTTGTGTGAACCGACTCTGTTCACCCTCTTCATTTGGTTGGGGATTTACCACTATGAAATAAAAAGAGAAATAACTTTTTCATTGACTGCAGAAAAAGATAAATGCTCTATTTGACTTCACATTTTCTTGATGTGTCAAGGCAGATTTTTCTACCAGAACACATGCATTTTTCAGTGAAATTTGGAACTTCTGAAAATTTTTATTAAAGATTATTTTATATGTTAAATTGTTAGTATATACGTATGTGTACACATGTACATATATGCAAACTGCCAAATGCAAGGAAAGTTTGCTAAGAAAGCCAATATCTGAGGAGAAGCTATTTCTTAAGACTTGTTTGGTTTATTTTGTAGAATCCTGGGTCAGGTCATTTTTCCTTCATACATTATTTCAACTTCTTCTTATACCACAGCATTTGTGTTCCTTCCATTCTAATTGTGTAAAGGGCATGATTTCAGTCTCCTAACTTTAAAGCTTGAAATACTTGGACATCCTGGGACCTCAGTTTTGTACTTTAGGGGAAAAAAACACAAAACCTAAAACCAAACTCAAACAAAAAAACATGCTGTGATTTATTCTTCTGAGATTATTATTTAGGGTATAGGAAATCTCTTTATGTTCATAGTAGGATGGTTCCCTGCTTTCTATACACTGCAGCAATATGAATAAAACTCAATGATTTATCTGAGAAAAGAACTTTAGGTATTTTTGAAAGGGAGTAAGCAAATGTACAGTATATGTATGTGTAAATTATACCCCTTTATCTTGTCTGAGAGGGTTATGCTTTGTTTCAGCAGTCTATAGTCTACTATTCTTTGGAATGAATATTCCTGTACAAATGCTAAATATTTACTCGGTCAATAGTTAGGGCAGTGTTTCAGAAAGAAGTCATGTATCTCTGTAGAAGCACGGATCTCAAAAACAGAGTAAACACTCACAAAAAGTCCTCCAAATTACTTTTATGATTTTGGGGCCTGATTTTTTTTTTTTTTTTTTTAAGTGGTAACACAGCAATAGGAGCAAAATGGAGAATAAGCCTTGCATTTTCTCTCTTTTTAAACTTCCAGCTAGATAGATTACCTGAATCTCTTGCCTCTTAATACTTTCCACAGGCTTTGAAATGCCTGAAAGTAAATCAGACATCAAGCACTAACCTTTACCTTCCCAGAGATACAGACCTATGAAAAATTCAGTTTTGTTTGGGACCCAAGAGCCAAGTGTGCTAGAAATTACTCCCATCCCTGTATTATTAGTAAAAGCCATGGCTGTGCAGACAGACAAAAGATTTCTATCAAAGCCAACAAAAAGTAGCTAATCTGCTTTCAAGTTTTGAACTAAATCCCCCTGAGAGCCGGTAGCTTAGAAAGGGTTGTTGTCTTTTTTTAAGTATGTTTAAAACTAGAAAAAATATATATATCATAGACTGCAAAGTGTGGGGCACTTTTCAGTTCTCTTTTAAAGTGCTTGTTTAATTGATTTTTTTGTTGTTGTTGCAAATGGAGATTTCTCTCTTGACAACAGCTGCTGTGTTTTTTGTAGAGTCTGGTAAGCATCAGCGCTCCAAATGAGCCTCAGTCTCAGGAGGAGGAAGCAGGGAATCAGAAAGAGCATTGTGCCTCTTTTGTCACCATTCTGTTAGCAGCCTTGAGTTAATGTATGCCTGCCTCTCAGGCAAAAAAAAGCTCGACAACTTGTCCTTGTTTGAAACGATAATACACCACTGGCTCAATTTTGTAAAAATCAGTCTGCTCAGCTGTGGAAACAGACATGTTTTTTTCTGTTGTGTGATATATGCAATGAGTTATCACCATACGCCCAGTACTTGGATGATGGGATTTTAAATGTCAGGAAATAAATGAAAATATCAACAATTTGGCAATAGGAAGATTTCTGTTTAATGTGAACCTGACTTTTTGAGAGTCTTTTTGTGAGCTTCTCCCTAAAACCTAATTGGTGAAGATTAATTTTAAATTGAAAAATGACAGTAGATTTGAGTTTGTTTGTGTGCGATGCATTTCATTGAGAAAGAATTAGAAAATTGTGAGTGTCTTGTTATGGCTATAGTAAGAGGGATACTTGAGGCAAGATTAAATCTGTTTCACACTTTAATTTGTAAGACTAATAGAAAATATGAATTTTCAGAGTATTTTCAATTCGTGAGATATTTTACCAAGATTTAAGTAGATATTTTATAAAGCTTCCTTACTGAGGTGCTGTTCTGTTTTCCCTGTTTTTCTTGTTTTGCATCCCTCAACATTCACACATACATACACTCTTACTCATTCACTCTTAAAATAAACAAAGTAAATACTCTGTTCCCCCTTTCATAATTAAATTGAGCTTGTCCCAGAGTTACTGCTGAAATCCAACTGCTCCTCATTTGCAGTACCATCTCCTGATGCCTTAACTTAAAGCAGCATGTCTGTGAAAAGCAAATTATCTATATGTTTTCTAATAAAAATATACATGTAGGTAATACCTCTGTTTTCTGTGGGAAATCTGAGAAAAGTTAGAGTAATTGTGAGAGTTTGTAGCATTTTTTGCTGTCTTTAGTAGGGAAAGGAGTAAAAAAGTGTAATAAGGACATTTATGAATGAGTTTTTCGCAATGTCTTAGGGAAAATAGAAGATGGGAATAGTTTGGGTGAGATACAGCCATGAAGTGAGGTGAATAGCAATGCAAAGCCTTGTATATGGAAAGGAATTCCCCTATAGAAGGAACTTTGCTTCTGCTTCTGTTTCCATTACAGTGAATAGGAAAATTTGAAAATATCTGCCACCTTCATTGGAAATAGGAAAACGTCTATGAATACCTCGCCATTCACGGGAATGAAAAAAATGACATTTTTAAGACTTCCATTCACCTAACAAGTTATTTATTTGCCTCCGTGTTTTTTGTGGGAATGACAGTATAGCTATCTAAGCACTCATTCTGTCTGTATGTGCACAGTACCTATATATCTGCGAATAAATGCATTCAAATATACACATACCAGGCAGCAGTACAAGCCAGCAGGGCTGAAACTGAGTGCAACCCAGACATTCCTATGTTAATTGTTTATTCTGAGTTTGAAGTAAATCTATTGTAATATTCCCTTCAGCCATCAGCACTCTTACTCTTTTGTAATATAGTGCAGTGAAGGTCAGTGTTGATAAATTCTTAGTGTGTTTTGAAAAAGATTAATGCCTAGCAATGAACTCCGTATGAAAGGTTTCCTTTCAAACAACATCTTAGGTTCACTAATTCGGCGTTAAAACATGAGCTTGTATCATAAAGGTCACAGTTAACACTGTACTTGGCTGCCGGGCCCCTGGTTTAATATAAGCTGAATTAGATCCCATTTTTTTCCCCATTACAGAAATTTAAGATTAACTACCACTGAAGAAAGAAGTTTTTTCACCTGTTACTTAGACACTGACAAATATTAGATTCCTGGAGGGGTTCTTCACGTCAGCCACCCAACTGATAAAGAATTGCTTTATTTTATCTGTCAAATACGTTAAAAAGAGTGATGTAGCTAGAGTTCAACAGGGACCAAGTGTTTGGCTCCAGGGTAATGGGGGCACCTCTCTCCATCTGGAGTAAAGACATACAAGCACTCTCCTGGAGTTAGGCTCTACAGGCAGTTCAAACTGGAGAAGGAGGAGGGGCTCTTCTCACAAAAAGCTTTCTGATTCAAGATCTTTCTTCTATTCTGCAACAGACTGAAGTCCAAATCCCTCTGCTGACAGGCTAGGGGTGAGTCCCAAGTTTCTTGCCTAATTAGATATTTTAAAGTGAGACATTCAGATCTTAACTAATCTATCTAGCTTCCCTTTGTAGTCAGTGGTAAGAGGATGGGGGCTTCTGCTGATTATCCCAGACAGCTATTCTATGAGGTATCTCTGGATGTGTCTATTTCTCTATGGATTACAAAGTCAGCCTAGGGTGAGGACTTCAGTCTTATAAATGAAGCTTTTAGTTGCCTGAGTTAGAACAGATGAATCCCCCTCCAAGTCTCTAACCTTAATGATAAAGTACCCTAATAGAGGGAGTCTTGGTTAAACCTGTTTCACTTTGAATAAAAAGATGGTAATATTCACTTGGGGAAAAAAAAAAAAAAAAAAAGGCAAAGGACAGATTTCCTTTACCAGCTGATTAAGTCATATAAAGCTGGAGTGTCACCCCAGTACATGTTCTAATGCATATGTATATCAGGAAGAATAACACAAGCAGGAGAGTGTGACAAAGGCTGACTTCACAATATGTAAGAACCCAGCATGCTTAAGGCTGTGGGTGCCCACAAATCAAACCCAGTAAAGAAAGGATGATGTTCTAACCACTAAACTTATTCATAAAAGGTACTTTTTCCCGTCATTATGCACAGGTAGACTAGACCTTAGAGGTGCAAGTGGTAAAAAAATCCTTAATTTTTTCCAACTCTGCTGATGTTAAGATTTGAGTCAGACCTCAGCTGTCACTGCACTGTCAAGAATTTAAAGCTTCTGCCAGTGATCAGGGCACAAATTAAAATATTTATCATTGAAATATTTATGCTGCTAAGAGATTTAGGAGCTACAGAGATTATGTTGTGCTTTTGAAAATATAGCATTGAAAGAGGAGTGAAACTGATGGACACCAAGAGCTCCAAGGACCATCTGGATTTGTGACATTTCAGCAAAAGACTCTATTATACAGGAACTGCAACCATAGGTTTTACTCAATGAGAAAGACAATATTTTTATTTTTTTCCTTTAGTCTTTCATGTTCAGTATGCAGAACTCTCCCAAAGGGTGAAAATGCTGTGTCAATTCTTAACACAAACCTAAAAAAAGATTTCTTACAGTCACTGAGCAAACATTTTCTTCTTCTCCAGCTTTCACACTGCAGTCAGTGCTCTGCGGTCTAAGGATCATGTTGCCTAACTGTTGTCCCCAAGCATCAAGGGCCTAGTCACATCTTTTCAAACAGACATGCTCTGTAGTTAACGGAGAGAGAGGGAGTCCTGCAGAGAGTGATTCATCTAGCTAGCAAACTATTTCATCTCTAGATAGATGTCTAAGTTAGTTGGATAAATCACCCTCTGGAGGGGTGATTCATCCCACTAAACCACAGAGGCAGCTTAGATGATGAGCTGAGCTTACATGGCTCACAGGCCTTCCAGTGGCTTAAGGGTAGATGAGATGAAACCCACTCAGCCTGTCCAGCATCCATACAGTCTCTATGAAGACAAGTCTTCACATTGACTCCCTTTTTTGTTGATGTTGTCTGGGAGGATGTTTTATTTTTGTTGTGAGGAAGATGGGGAATGGGATTACAGTATTTGGGGCTTTTTTCCCTAGAAAATGATAGTATACAACTGTTTTGATAACTTTTTGTCCCTCCATTTGATATGTTTCATGGACAAGAGTAACCTTGATTTATTGGAAGTAGATAAATGCTCAACTGTATCTTCTAATGTTAGATATGGTAACCTTCTCATCTTTCACCATGTACTTCCTCTGCTTCAGAGAGGCTATGTCTAAACTACTGAGTGCTTGACTGCTTCCACGTTTCTATAAAGTCAGAAAGTAGATAATCTACTGAGACAATCACCTTCCTAAAGAAACCATAAAAAAATCCAAGAGGCAGATACTATGCTAACAAATTCATAATAAAAATGGATTAATGTCAAAACACAGACTTTGAGTATGTGTGTCCACGATAATGAGATCTGAAAAAAAAAAAAAAGAAATTATGAATCTATGTCTAAATGGCTTTTCCACTTACTGTTACAGAAAACGTAAATTATACATTTTGTAACCATCCGTAATGTCAGTATTAGCAGCTGCTCCCAATTTACTGTATAGTGCTATTGTACATATTATTTGTTTTGGAAATTACTTGGAGTTTCTAGAACTATATCTTGACTGATTTTTTTTTTTTTTTAAAATGCACTCCAAAAATTAACAAAGCTATTAGTTAGCAGGAGTGAATCTGAACTAACAGCATTTTTCTAGTAGTGATTGCCTTTATGCCATTTTCCACCAATGTTTATTTAATATGTTAAGTACATACAAGGGCTGTTTGAGTATGTGTGTGTGTGTAAATTACATGCTGCCATATGCTGACACAGTTTATTTTCCATATATTTGTGGAAAAGGGTTGCTAATCACTTCTGTTAGTCTGACTTAACATCATTTAGATACCTTATCCTCTTAGGATAATTTCCTAACTATGGAAAAGAGTGCACTAAAAAGAATAAAAATACTAAACAGAGGGGATGTAAAACCTGTTTAGAAGATAATACATCAGGGAAAGTCGAGGAGGAAGGAAGAAATTATTACATTGAAAAAAGAGTCCAGTGATTTCAATTGTAAACTTCCTCAAAGTTCAAAGGGACATAATTTTTACGTTTCTTTTAGATATCAGTCATGTTCTCACACAGGGCTTCATGAGGGTGGGCCAGGCTAGCACAGAGATTGGAAATGGATTCTGCCCTGTTTCCTGGCTGTCATGAGCAAGGAAAACAGCTTGTATTAAGTAAAAAGTCTAAGACACTTCTTACTGGAATGGTACATTACTCATTTAGTGTGTCATGGATAATGAAAGATAATCTTGACTTTGAAATTTAGTAATTTTATTCCATTCATGATCAAGGACTGTTACATTAGGCTCTTGTTCTCTGGCATAAAAATAACTGATGGAATGGATAAATATTCAGTTGTTTTCCTGGAACATATCAAGAGTGTTCATCAGAAATATAATTCTGCACAGTGTCAGCCTTATACCTTTGTGACTCCATGGATTGTAGCTGCTCCAGGCTGTTAAATATCGGACCTCCACATTCTTTCATTTTGTAGTCAGCAAGAAATGTTTTGCAAAAAGATGTAATAGATGAGAGAGCCTCAGAAGGTTTGTTTCACTAAACTTTTAGAAAGTTCACAATTTAAATCACGGGAACCTTTGTCCAGTGTAATAATTTCGTCACTTCTGCTCTAGTTTCATAGGGTAACTTTCTTCTGGAAATTTGATCATCTATTTTCTTATACAGTGTTCTCCTCCCACCTCTTTTCTCTGCCTTTTGTCCCTGTTCTCTTTTTTTTTCTTTCTTTTCCCTATTTATTATCACATTTTATTTTTATTTTTCCCTTTTTTCTCACATTCCAAACCTAAGTTTTTCATTTTATCTGTGCGTAGATTTGGGTCTTGGGCAAATTAAAGAACTACTTGTAAGTTATTTATCAGCTAATGCAATCTTTCATAGATGATCTCCCAGTACATCATAGAAATGAAGTACTTGAGTCAATACTTGAAATCACCATTCTCAGAAGGCTGTGAAGGTGTCATTCATTTATTTATTTATTTTCTTTCCTAATGATCAAAGCTTCCAGAGTAAAAAAGATCCACTGACTTTCAGTTGTGCTCTGAAGTTTCTTTGGCAGTTTTGGAAGTGTACTTTCTCATCTCCAGGCTTTCCAAAGCAATACAGTTCACAAAGAGTAAATGTATCACAGAAATATTAAACCAAAACAGGAACAAGTATTAATTGTTGCTCTTCGAACAAAATAGAAAAACAAAAACAGCAACAAATTTGTGGGGGTGGAGAGTGCAGGGGAGTTTATTTTTATCTTGAAGACAATTGGCATTTGCACTTCCTTTTGCCCTTCTCAGAATTTCAATAATTTAAGCCATCATTGCTTTTCAGGAGAAACCAAGGTGATTCTAACTGCCACTCCTGTACATCCCCTCCTTTTCATGTATTATTCCCAACAGTAAGAAAGAAAGAAAGAAAGAAATGAAAAAAAAAAAAAAAAAAAAAGAAAATAAATTCTGAAAGAAATATTTAGTTGGCAAGTTTGTTGGCAATTTGTATGGTCAAAAATACATTTCTTGGTTTTGATAGGATAGAAGGGTATTCTAAAGGTGACAAAAAACAACAGAGCCATAAAAATTATTTTCTATTCGTTGTTAAATATGTAAAGAAAAACTGAAATACCAGAAATATTGGCATTCAAATATCACCAGAGGAAAACAAAATAAGGTCAAATGAAATACGAAGTTCCTTTTTATAGTTATGCACATTAGCATGTTATGCCTCACAATGCAGATACATCTGAAAAGTGCAAGTATCTGGGACTAGATTTAAGAGGCTCAGTAGTTCTCACTGTTTCTCCTCTGTCCCAGCCTTTCCATGACCTTCAGCGAGCCCTTCATGCTTCCTATCGGTAAAACAGAGACAATGATATTTAGAGAAGAAATCTGCAGCTGCAGCACTTCAACTCCCGATCTCACCCTAAGAAGGATTCCCAGGCTGTGAGTGATTATAACTGTGGGAGCACATTTCTGGTAATGACACCACTATGGTGAAAAATTAGGCTCGTCTCCTGTCCTTAAAGTTCCTGTGCATGTCCTTTTTTGCAAGAGGTGTTAACAGCAGAGTACTAGCTATGTTATGTCTCTGCTTATTGCTGTCCAAAATCCACTTGCAGCTGGATATAGACTTTATTTCCTGTCTAAGACCCCTGTGTGGGGGTGGAGTGTGATACTGAGCTGTCATCATGTTACTTTCGCGAGAGAGTGGCATCCGGATGGTGTCTTGGCAGTTCTCAGTGTGTGTGTGTACATGTGTGTGTGCACATGTGCAATTTGATTCCTCACTCCTTTAGAGCTTATGCAGTCACTTCCTTTTGCATAAAGCAAAAGCAGAGTGGGGAAAAATTACTTGGGCAATATTCTTTCTATAGGTGAAAACGACCCTATGTAAGGCAAAGCAAAGGTACTAAGAAGTGTTTCATGGAGCCAGCCACTGTCCAAGGTAGGTATATGAATAACGTACTTCATGTAAGTGGTGTGGTTTTGCTTCCAGTACACAGTTTTTTGAGCCTTTGCATTACTACAAGCAGGCTGACTGCAAAACACTGCTGCCATTTTGTGTTCTGGCTGGAACTGGAAAGAAGACTTATTCCAGGCTATCTGCAAGAGACTTCACTGTTGTTTTTCTTTGTAGGTTTTATTAAAGCTAACCTAAAGCAAAAAATAAAGAGGCATGCTTATGTGGACGATCTCTATCACTCCATTTACTAAAATATAAAAATGTTCTAAAGAATTTAAAAACTTAAAAGTGTTAGCCTTTTAAATGTCTAATTTACTAGCTGCTGCTCCAAGATTTTTTACATCACACTTTGAAGTCCTGTCTCCTACAAATGTTGCAAAGAATCAAGGAAAGAGTAAAACAAATGAGATACACATATAGTTTTGAAAATTAATGATGAGGAAAATGCCAGTATTCTTGATGACTGAGCTAATTAACAGGGGATGAAATGAAAGATGACAAGATGGAAAAAGCTGTGTCAGAGACTTAGTGTCACAGTACATTGCTTAGACAAGCAAAACCCCTTTTCAATGGAACAGTAAACATTAGCATGCCTTTTTAATTAAAAAAAATATTTCTGAAGCACAAGAATGTTCTCAGTAACTAATATCATAAATGTCATTTGCTTCAGTCTTCAAAAGTAAGTTTTTCAGGCAACTGAAAGCATTAAGTACACTGACGCAGCACAAGAGCATGTTAATTTGTAAGAAAAATAAATAAATAAATAGAAGTGCTGTAACACTGACTTGCCACACAGTTCCATGGCTGCTGTACAATGGCTTTATTGAACTGAACTTGAACTGATAACTTCTAGTAGAGAATGCTTACAATTTTAAAATTAAATATATTCATCTTTAATTTAAGTTCTGTGTAACTGATTTTTGTGCCAAAAGTTCTTCTTCAGCCTTTTAACTCCGCATCTTAAAACTTACCCTGGAAAAGCCTCCATCTTTGTCTTCCTCTTCAGGTCCCATTTAACCACCAGTGACACCATTCAAATCCATTCTCTGCTGTTTGCACACACAAGGTGCTGCAGCTGGATCTTGCCAGGAGTTAATTAGTGCTTGAAGCTCTTGTTCAAGTTAAAATTCCTGAAAGTTTCAAACTCTGCCAGGAGAAAAGCTTTCTTATTACAAGAGCCCAATCCTTTAGCTTCAGAGCATGCCCAGAAAAAAACACCCAACCAGATTACATAGTAGGACAGACCTGGAAATTGTGTGATTGGTTACGAGAGAATGCAGTATAGTTTTCTCTCTTCTCCAATAAGTAAAATTTATTTATATGTGATGGAATATCTCCAAACTAAACTTTAGAGAGGCAGATTTGTACCAGAGTAGCCAACAGACCATGGTGAGGACAGCCAAGTATAAAATAGTCATGATCAAAAAATTCCTCCTTCAGCTTACTCAAGACAGCCTGGTAATAGGGATGTTCTTGAAGGATGTAGAAAATTAATTCATATGACTTCTCTGCATTCCCCTCTGCAGGGGATTTAAGTTTCTTACAGCACTGGTGGGTAACCTACCAAGCTACTAACTATTCCCTCTCTTTTCAGATTTTTCTTTATTTTGGCTTTTGTCTTTTGTCTTTTCTCAAAGGAAAGGGAGGAAAAGGAATGCCTTGCCTTAACAGGGAACTTTGAACATGAACTTAATTCCAGCTTAATGTTCACTGTTCAAGAACCCAAGAGAAGGAAGTTACGTATAATTTCAGAGATGCTTACTCATGTCTGGCTACTTTTACCAGGTGACTCCCAGCCCTTTCTCTGCACATCAGTATATATTAGCTCAAATGGTGCCTTGCTGAGTTTGTTTCTAAAAATTTCTTCCTCAGACATCTAAATCTAAGCAACTAACCTAGATTTAACTGAAGACTAGGCATGAATTATTGCAGTCACTAAATATGTTTGATAATGTGACTCTAAAATGACGAGATCAAAAACCCCAAAACCCTCCACAAGAACACTCACCTACACCCAAGAAAACAGGGAAGAAGGACACCCTAGAGACTCACCTAAGGAGGATTCACCATGCAATGTGAACACCTCTGGATGTTTTATTTAGGCAGTGCTGAGGAAAATTCAGCCTCACTCCAAATCCTTCAGCCAGGATAATGAACTTGGAGACATCAACTATTTGCTTGGCCCTGTTTTTGACACCGCTGTAGGTAAAAGTATTTTCAGTCTAGGAGAGCCTTTAGTAAATGCACTATAAAAAGACCTCATTCTTTATCCCTTACAAATATGTAATTGCAGGGCAGGATATCATGCTTCTTTTCTTCTGTTCGGAAAGGAGGAGTTCACTCTAGAAGGATATGTGATACAGTTTGACAGATAAGTGCATCACTGTTTAAATAGTCTATTTTTTCTTTGCTGTTAAAGGCTCAAAGGGGTGGATACCTAGTCCCCACAGTAATAACACTGTAGTTGTGAGGCTCCTGCAAGGCAAGTGGAGTTCTGACTTCATTGCACTGCATGAGTTCAGTATTCACTGGGAACAATATCAAACCAAGTCTGCTTTTGAAAATCCAGCCTATTTAGTACATGCCAAACCAAGATAAATATTTTCAAATATGTTCTATTTGCATTAAGGAAAAAAATTATTAAGACAGGGCAAAATCAACTTGCTTTTCAAAGCGTTATTCAAATATGTAACAGAAAACAAAAAAAAAACCCATAAATTTATAATTTATAAAGCACAAGGCATACTACAACATCTATAGTGTGAAAAGAATATTTGCATATTTCTTCAGCGCAGTGTGCAGGAGAGATTTACTAGGAGATGTAAGGAAATGCACTACATGATATTGAAATTAACTTTTTCCCCTAATGGTTGGGTCTTATAGAAATGTACCAGCTGCTGAGGTTGGCAGACTTTTTAAATGCCATGCTTGCAATTCAGAAATAATTTTTTTGGGGGGAATAATCAAGAGTATGACAGTTTGTCTACAAATATGTCACTAGCTGTTTACTTCACTGTGTGTCAATTGGATTAGTTCCTTATTCAGGGAGAAGAAGCTGAATCAGCCATTGTAGATTCCCTGCTGCCTGGTCTGCCTCTGCAGCCTGGAAAGGACCCCTCCTGCTACCAAGGAAAGCAGGGAGTGAAAACCCTAATACCATGCCCTTAACTTGGTCACGGAAAAAAACACGTTAGTAATAAATTAAAGGGACTTCTATGGAGACAGCTGTTAGCTGTATGCATCAAGTTACCCATTTTCTGCACAATAGTTTGTGTAGGTGTCAGAGGAATCTCAATAGTTCACCAATTACTGGAAAACTCTGGGAGTCAAATGTTTGGCTGAATGATGGCTGGATGGTTTTAAGTCTGTTTTTCCCTCTGCAAACAGCTGATGCCTGCATTAAGCTAAGATCAAATGAAAAATGTATTCAGCATTTCAGAGATACCCAGAAGCAAAATAACAGCATCAGGAGCTAAGCTTTCTTATGCTTCTTTTGTATATGTCAACTTATATTATCCTGTGTGATGTATCATCCTTCCCAGTGTACTTACTATTATAATGAAAGAGGACCATTAATATGGAAAGTCACGAGACTACTTCTTTCATATGCAAAATAAATTGCATGTAGCCACACCTCTGACCTGAACTTTTGAACCTGGAAGCTGTAAAATTTGCTTTTTATACATTCCTGAGAGTTTTGATAGGGTCTGCTACTATTTTTTTCCTGATAAATGAAAAATATACCTGTTCACAGTCTGAAACAACCACACTAAAGCCGTGATAACTGAATCACTGAAAGTATATACGACCCCTTCCTAAAATGTTTGTTCTTATTTCTTTTAGTATGAAAGTGCAGTACAGAAGTGACAAACTCAAAAGAAATATTCTCTAATATCCTAGGAGGGATAAATTTTTCTCAGAAAAGTTTCTCTTTCTCTTATTCTTTCTTTTTCTCTCTAAGGTACAAATCCTCTTATTTCTCTAGCTGTGACTTCTCTTTTGTCTCTTCTGTATTAGTATCTCCATTTTATGGTGTTTTTTTGTTTGTTTGCTGAGTTTTGGTTGGGTTTTTTTTTTGTTTGCTTGTTGGTTGTTGTTGGGTTTTTTTTAATGTATTTATATTTAATATAACCAAGATGACCAAAACAAAAAAGAAAAAAAAAGAAAGAAACATAGTTAAGCACTAAGCACCTCATGCAGACCCTGGGTAGTGTTACCAGCTCCAAGGGGCTAATTCTTCTTCTTTAGAAGCCAGTTAGTGTTATTAGAGATTTCCATGACAACATAGTGGGCTTCTGTTTTTTTATTTTGGGGTTTTTTTTGTTTGGTTGATTTGGTTTTTGTTTGGGTTTTTTTATTTGGTTGGTTGGTTGGTTGGTGGGGGTTTTTTGTTATTATTTAAATTCTAAATTAACTACTCTGATTATATTCAGGGCAAAAGCAGTTCCACTCTTTATCCCAGATATTTCACCAGCAGCCAGGATGAGGCCACCGTTCTCGTAGCTGCTTTGTGATAGCCTTTTTAGCAAAATGTATTTCACCCTAGTATAGGTTACAAACATTTTAAAGAAAATCCAAAACAGTTACAAAATCCATTCCATAGGTGAAGATACCTTGAAGTAAACATGCTAGGATGTGGCAACAATATCTTTTTTGACAATCAGATAAAAAAGATTAACTAGTAAAGTGTTCTATGAGGGAAGGGGAAGGGAAGGGAAGGGAAGGGAAGGGAAGGGAAGGGAAGGGAAGGGAAGGGAAGGGAAGGGAAGGGAAGGGAAGGGAAGGGAAGGGAAGGGAAGGGAAGGGAAGGGAAGGGAAGGGAAGGGAAGGGAAGGGAAGGGAAGGGAAGGGAAGGGAAGGGAAGGGAAGGGAAGGGAAGGGAAGGGAAGGGAAGGGAAGGGAAGGGAAGGGAAGGGAAGGGAAGGGAAGGGAAGGGAAGGGAAGGGAAGGGAAGGGAAGGGAAGGGAAGGGAAGGGAAGGGAAGGGAAGGGAAGGAAAAAAATGAAAGGAAAAAGATTCCAGAAGGACCCATAAATCACTTCCATCTGAGAAGAAGAGCCACCATATAAATCTCCATCACTTAGCAAGCAGCTGAAGACTTCAGTTTTCAGTCCACGTCCTTGACTTGCTACCTCCTACCTAGAAACTCAGTAGAGTCTGGAATGTCAGACTTGAGTACAGATGAGCCTCTTTTTGACAGCTATGACAAGATTTGGCTCTTTTGAGTGCAGAGTTCCCCCCCATGGGAGAAGGGAGATATACAGCTGAAAAGAAATACAGGGCACTATATTTAGGGCTAAATTGAAATAAGTATCTTACCAAACCCATGCAAAGCATGTTTTATTGATGATGAGTTTAACAGCTTACAAATGTATACTCAAAGAAGAGGACCCTCACTGGCTGTCTTAATATTTCCAGTATATGTGGTATCTTATATTAAGCCTAATGGTTTGCTACATAATTGCATCATTAGTAAACCAGTGTTCATGTTCAGTTTCAACTTTCTATTGGTTTAGAGAAAGGATTTCAAATTTGCATTTAAATGAAATTGAGCAAAGAGTGATAAAGGCTTCAATTAAAAGGCCACCTGTTTTTGTTAATTCATTTTTAATAGGAACAGTAAATATTTTCAGTTGATGCATTTTCTGCTGTAAGATTGGTACATTCTTCTCTTCTTTATCTCCAGTGTCAGACACCCCTCATTAGAAGAGTCTATCATTTTCTCTGACTAAAGCAACCTGTCCCCAGCTTCATGAATCTGTTGGTTCAAGACAAAAAAAGTAAAGTAAACCACATAGCTATTTAGAAAGTGTAAGCATAACAAACTAACATGGGATCAAAGTAAATTCTGCTAATAAATTCTTTTTAAAAATCAATAAGTTCAGGGGACAAAAGCAAAGTTGTGTACTCAAAAAAGCCACATTCTTTCTTCAGTTACACTCTTCTTGGAGCCTACAGACCTCACTTAGGCATGTTGGTATGAAACAAAAGTAATCTCCCATGTCACAATTATGTAATGTAATTAAAACTGGAGGATTACAAATATGTAAAACACAATTCATGACAAGCAGTTTTCATGGAGTATAAACCAAACTGGTGTTCACCGAGTATGAGCTTCAGCTGGCACCTGGAAACATTACGTCTTCTTATAAAATTTCCTCCTTTGATGCTAAATCATTCACTTTTTTGTCTTGCTTTATAGGTTTACAGCTCTAGTTTTGTCCGGCTGCCATTAACAACATAGTAGCTCATCTTGTTTTCCTAATACTTTTGAAATAATTTGTAGCCATAATTGCTTCTCTGTTTTCCATTTACTGTAACCATAACCACTAATTTGCTAACAACTGCTACACTTCTGTTACAACCAAAGCTTAAAAATCCAAGCAATTTCCTCAAGAACAATTTGCACTGAACACCCTTCTCTTTGGGGATGCAATGTAAGCATTTAAATAAAGAACTGAAGCATTTAATTAGTGTGTGCTTGCTTCCTGCTAGCAGGACATCACACTAGTGAGTAAATGGATTAAGTTTCTTGTAACGCAAGCCAGGAGACATCTTGACAGTTGTGTTTTTCATTCTCAGATGTCTAGTTAAGGGAAACACAGGGGTCCAATCCCACCTTTAAAAACTTTATCTTTGACTTATATTATTATTGTTTTTTCCTGCTATGTGGTTTTGCACAATAAACTTAGCAAGGGATTATGTTTTTCATTTCTGGTTGAATGAAGAAGGGAATTAACAGAAATGTAAATAGAAGATATTCACAGGAAACTGCAGGTTAGGGGATTTACCCCCTATTTGTTATAAGTTAAACATTTACAAAAGAAAATAAATACTGCAGAACTATCCTCACCTCTCTCCCCTCCTCCCCTCCCTCTCCCACCCCATATGTATTTCTGGTTGACATACCCATATAATTTGTTTGGTTTTGTATTGGCATGTATCAGGAGTTTCAAATAATTGATTTTTATTTGGATCACATTCTACTTCTTAACTGGTAGCTGCTGCAGTTGTTGTTTTCTTTTAATGCTTACAAAGCTGAAATAAAAATATCTCTTGAAGTTCAGCATAACTACAAGTTGCAAAAGGTTTGGACCTAATGCTCTGCTATTAAATAAATATATTAATCTTTTTCTTTAAAGTTAGATGGCTAAATAAACTGGAACAAAGCATATAAATAACTGATTTCAGCTCAGCTCAAAGGGTCAAAAGACTCTAACTGGTTACTATACCCATGGAGAAAGGACTGCTTAATGCTCTCCAACTCACTTCAAAGGACTCACTACTCTCACTCCCTTGGTAAAGCTATGTATGAGTAATTATTGCTGTAGCAGTTACAGATTAAACTGAAATGGGAAAAGAGACTGCATGAAAATCAAGGTAAAGTAGTGGGAAATAGCAGCTTCTCATTCAATAGCCACCTGCAGCCCTAAGATATGAACATCTAAGGTGTTGATCAGATCACTGTAAAGGCCACAGCATGCTCTGACATTGACTGAAATAGCAAGTGCTGAATCATACTCATCTCATCTAATTCCTATCAATTAGTGCCAGAGTTAAATACCTAAGTATATTTCCCAAATTTGGAAGTGTACGTTACCTTTATTGTCATATTAAAGGGTCTAACTAGGTTCTTTTGTCTCCAGTGAGGAACTAGATTCAATAAAAAGCTAGGTTTTCTGCAGCCTTTACCACTTACCTAAAGGAAGACGACTCTCTTATAAAAGCATAGTAGAGAATGTCACCAAGTGGAAAAATTCTTTTGGAAACCTTAACACAACAAAGTTACATTAAAGATAGAACAATTCTATTTTCATTTGCAGAATTATTTATTTAATTTAAAATTGCTTAAAATCAAAAGTGACTTTTGGCATTTTGAGTTTTCAGTAGAAACATACAAGTTTTACTGAAAACCTTTTTTTTTTCTTTTTTTTTTCCCAAAGAATGCTTTAAAAAACTGGCTTGAGAAAAAACTCTATTGTTTCAAATTATAAATACCTAATTTTTACAATTGCAAAAGGAGCAGTATTTTCCAGACCCACCCTCTTTTTTGAGGGAATTAATTTATGACTATCAGATTAAAATTTTATGTTTGGATAATCGCACAATATTCCTAGTGAAGATAATGAACTATTTCTCAGCAAAAAAATAACTTGTGCTGAACAGAATTCACATACTTGTAATTGTGACATTTATTGGCCAGTAGAAGAAAATATTTAAACATCTCATTTTACTGGACTGTGAACATAAATCTAAAGGATAACCTGAAACTGATAGTTTGAAACCCTGCAGAAACTTTGCTTTCAAAGCAAACAAAAGTTCAGGGTCCTTTTATTTGATTTTTTGTTCGTTTATTGGGGGTTTTCATTTGTTTGATTTTTTTGCTGGTTGATTACTGAGTAGTCTTGCTGATGGATTACTGAGGTTGGGTTGAGAGCACTTTCAGCACTGATTTCCTCTAATATTACCATGGTGGTCTGCAAGCCCCATTTGAATAACGCAATGAGGTAGGAATTTATCACAGTACGTTGATGGCATCTGGAGAACAGTTAGCAGGAAGCAGTGACATGGCAGATAAATCTACTGTTAGGTGGCTCCACCAACTGCCATCTACCTCCTCCCATGCACAAGATGAAGATAAATGTAGTAGGCATGTCACTGTCATTGGGTTGAGTTGCACTATTCCTTTCAGCTGCTCTGTCCTGCTCTAAATCAGTAAAGAAGCCATAAACCACACTTCACATTTAAACCACTCTTTAGTCTTCTGTCCTTCTCAGGAGCAATACAAGTCAGAATTGCTAATTCAACCTATCCTTTCTACTTCTGAGGTCTTTTTGAATTATCCTTGTGCAGGTGGTTTAAAAGATCTGAGGGGTTGGTTTAACAGACCTTTATAAGTAGTGGAGGGCAAGAGGTAGGACAGGAATTTTAAGAACCTTACAAGTAGCAGTTAATGATACCATCTTCTGTTAACTGTTTTCCCCTCGAAATATTACTTTTTCCTGCCGTGCTGTCACAATTCAACTCATTCCATTGCACAGCTACCATTGAAACTCTTCAAATTGGACCAAAATCTGGGTGACACCATACCTTTGTCCATGCAGTGGGAATAACATGCCTCAGAAGATTTATAGTTCAGCCTGGTACTGAAGTAATCAAAAAAACTTTGCAAAAAAATGTCTTGCTCAGCTTTAATTAGGATTAACTAGTCAGAGGTCATCCTGTATTCTGGTTAATACCACTTGTATCACCTGAAAAATAAGTGGATTACAAGATTAAGTGTAGTTGCACATAACACATAAATGCACATAAAAACATATTTGACCTGTAGATGATATTATAACATAGTTAAAAATATATTATGAAAGAGACGTTACAATTATATTATGAAAGTGAAGCTAAAAATATATTATGAAAGAGAAGCTTCACACACTGATCTTTTTTTTTAATAGTTTAGCTCCTTTTTTCCTTAAAGTCCAATTACATTTGTAATAGTCTAAGACATATACACAGGATACCTCATACATCCAGTGAGGTTTGATCAAAGAATCTCAGTTTCACTTCCTCATTGTATTGCTTTCTCCAAAAGAAGAAAAACTAACTTTTTTCCTTCAATAATATGGAAAATACATAACACAAGTTCTTAAAGGTCTAATAAACCTTCAGAAGCCATTATGATAATAATAAAGGAAAGATAGGTGTCAGGTAAGCAAGCAATTTAACATTCATAGACAATTACAAGACACTGCACTTTTTTAAAAAGTCACTGAATTTACATTTGAAAATCACTGGATGAAAATATAAGGAGAAGCAGTAAATCAAAAACATAAAGTGATATGCAATAAGAATACATAACCATCTAAGCAAAGATAAAGGAAGGGAAGCTGAGCAAGAGATGGATGGCTTTGTATGTGTGTGAGACAGAATGTATATACACACTTAAAATTATGTGTTTATATATATACATCACATATATATGAAAAATGTGATGACATATACATGACTGTCAAGTTTTATGTTCTCATAGTTCCATCATACTTGTATGCATCATAGTCCAGAAGATGTCTAAGGGTTTGAAGTTTAGAGTATCTTATAGATACAGTGTGGGGTTTACTCGTTACCTATAAGTCATCAAATTTACACCAGAACAGCAATTAATTTATTATCATGATTAAGAGCATCATTGGGAAAAAGTTTTCTTCCCGAGCTCAGTGAAAGCACAAAAATTTCAATGGAGACCTTTCCTGCAGTAAGCACCATTTCATGTATTGCAAACACTCCATGTTTTCCCAGTTTCTACTCTCAGTATGGCATATGCATAGTACCGGTCAGTTTTTGTATTGAACTATCTACTTTTTGGTATTTTTAATCAAATCCCCTTCTCCTCACCATTATGTGAAATATCTTATGCAGTGGAGAGGTTTCTCTGTGGACATCCCTGACACTAGAAGAGTTTGATCTTTGCCTAATATGGGGCTCATGAAATATCTCCTCTGCTGCAACATTCCTCATACTTGTCCCATGTAGAATCATTGTAATGATTTCTGAGCCTCACCAAATACTTTATATATAACACACACATACACATTTAGTGTATTTTTCGTCTAACATTTAATGTTAGAGAACCCCTCCTTCCACCACTCCTCAAACAATTGTTTGGAAAAAGAAGATTGTTAAGCTTTCTCTATATAAGATTCAATCTAAAATTACTTGATACAGGTCAACATTTATATCGGTTTAGGACCATACCCAATTCAGAACTAAGCCCAAAATAAATGGAGGGGTGGAGGGAAATTATGTGATCCTGGATATATTACCTGCTTTGGGAGTGCCTGCTGCGTTGGATATTGTTAAAGGGAGGGCAAAAAGCCCTTCTAATCTCCCTAGTAAATCTGCAATTTATCACAGTTTTTGTGGTTGTCATTAATTTTAACATTTTACTTGGAGTTGTCTAAAGCTTAGAATGAACTTGTGTGTAGGAGAAAGCATTCAAGAATCAAGTGAATTCCTAAAAAATGAAACAAATATATATACTTATTTTCTTGAAAGTCCTCAGTATCTGTCTATAATAACTGGAATGACTAAAAACTTTTCCCTGGAAATCGGCTGTGAAATTTCAGTGCAAATTTATGATGGTATTTACTAAGCTATCATACTGAATTACATTGAAACTATAAGAGGGGGTTTTGTGTTTATTTTTGATACCTGATATAATAATCATATTCTGCCTATTGAAGCTCATTCCATGTCTTTGTGCTTTGCAATGGCATAACTTTTTTTCTATTAAGGCTTTTATACCAGTTTATCAATTTGTCTTCTTAGTTCACGAGGAAGTAAAACTATTTGATCCACATAAATTTTAATTTAAGTTAAATTACAAATTTTCCTTGCTAATAATAATTTCTTTCAATATTCTCCATTGTTTAATTTTAAAATATAATTTTAATTATAAATAAACTGCAGAAAAATACTACATAGAAATTATTTTACATGTGAAACTGAAAGATTAGAAAACTGCATAGCCTCTCTGAAATAAATATATAGGTCGAGGCTTCAACACCTTTCATGGCATGTCATAGAAAAGAGAGAAAATGTCTTTCTTTTCAGACTTGAGAAAAAAACCTGTTAGGATACTATATATTTTTTTATTCACCTACTTGTTATTGTTGCTGTTACACGCATCATTATATTATCATACACTTCCATTTACTGTTTTAAAAGATATTTTGCAGTTTTCTTGTATTCCAATTTTTTTAAAAAATCAATTAATGTACATGTGAAATTAATTTGAGACTTAGTCTTAAATGATCCATTAGTAAGAAGATACCTATAATATGCCAAAATTGGATTATTTAAAAGATTTTTTTTAAATCTGGTGAACTTGGCAGTGGGGAGATTTTAAGCATACTTAAAGACCTTCAAAAATACAATTTCCAAATGTACAAAACCAACTTCATATAGAAAACGTATAATATAATTTCAATCTCTGGGGTAATTATCACTTTGAAGATGTGCCTCAACATTTCAGCATATTGAACACTGATAAAGTGAAATATTTCTCATAGCTCTGAAATTGCTTTGGTAGATGAGGATAAAATAGTTGAAAACTTTTGTTACACAGCTTTTAAAGCCAAATGAGAACTTGTCTGTAGTGTACTTTACTGCCTTATGCAATATATGAGGCAAGCAATTAACTTCAAGCAAATATTCATTTTCATTTCCTATTAACTCTGTAGTCAGAGGGATGTCCTCCAAAATTAATCTTAGGGGTATTGGTTGCAAATGATGATATGTTGTCAAAGTTCAAACCGTTTGATTGTAGTATATTTTTTCTTTCTTCAGATACTCCTAATTCAGTTTCATTGATCTCTTGAAGATAATCAGGCCAACGATGGATTATTCTCTTTTCAAGTGTGCATCGCGGAACAATGATCACAAACTTTTTTGTATTTCTTCTAGATGTAGGGAAAAATGTATTGTTTTCAGCGAAGAATTAACGATTTTGTTTTCAAACTAGAAAATGGTGATATATTGTTTTCAATATATGAAGCTTTTGCTTCATCAAGATTCATCCTGTGGATTAATCTTGGAAAATGACAGCATTGGACTTTTTTGTCATGAAGTAAACTGTATGAAATGTTATAGACCAATTCTGTTGCTTCTGCATATTTTTTTTTCTCATTATTAATAACAAACAGAAGTTAAAGTATTTTCTTTCGAGAAGGTATGATAGAATTATTTTTATATGGCATTTTCTTGCCTGATTACCTAAATGATCTGGAACGTAGTATTCACCAAACTTTGCAATAAAATATAGAAGCAGCATACATAAAAAGATTTTTCTGTTTCTTATAGCTCCTAATGTACTTTTTCTAAAATAGGAGGTTTGTTTTGGTATGGTTTTTTCTGTTTGGTTGGTTGGGGTTTTTTTTATGGTACTTCAATATATGTATATAATAATCTGAGAAATTGTATTTTAAAAAACACTCAGATATTCCTCTGCTCCAACACGTTTCTAATAAAGTCTGGCACATGTAATATCAACCAATGCACATAAAAATGAATTCTACTGTTTAAGTACCATGGATGCTGAGCTGATTAAAGTTCAGTTACAGTGGGTGAAAAGACAGAAACCTTTGATAAGATACATTGGAAAGATTTACATTTCTAAAGAAACATATTTTAAGCTCACAAGAATTCTTAAAAGTTTAGTAGGAGAGGGAAAGCTTCAGGCTGTCTAAAGCAGTTAGTCAGTAAAATATTTACCTAAAATATGTAAATAAAAAAATATGTATCTGTCTTCTACATTCAGAAACTAGACACATATTGCTGTTTTTCCTTGGTTTCTCTGATCTCTCTTAATCCTTTTGTTTTTCAAGCTTTCATCTTGATTATAAACAGTAATATGAAATTATTTGTTCACCTAATGTTTTTTTACAGAAAACTCTTAGAACAACAAGCAACACACTTCTTTTCCTGTTATTGTCACATACAGAGCAACAAGACTATAAGCTGTTTTCACTTAAACTTTACTCTATCCCTTACTGACTAGAAGTATTCACAGTAAATAGTGATTGCCTGGAGCCTAGTTAGATCTCTCTAAAATCTGTGAAAAAAATCACAGAACTGCAGGGCCTTAATTCTTAGCATGAAATCCACAACACTCCTATCTTTCTTGGAAAGTTCCCAACAAACAGAAATATTCAGGGCTTTGCAAAATTACCATGTTGTTGATTTACTCTTGAATTCTTTTGGTCTAATTGACAGTGATGGAGTAGAAGCTTTGTTGTCGATAACATATTGAAATATGTGCTTTAAATCTAATTAGGGCAGCTTACTGAAAACTGCAGTTAGTGGGTTATATGTATTTCATATGAAAAAATAGAAATAAACAATAAGAGGTAAAAGAAAACCGAAATGTGCTCATTCCTCTGTCATGAACGATCATAATAAAATTTTATAACTAAGTTAAATTAAAAACAGATAAAGAAAAAAACAACACAAAAACAACAACAAGAAAAACTCAGACAACAAAACTCCTGTCAAATAAATACTCACATGCACTTGAGACCTTAGTGGCTGGTCAGGAGATACCAAGAAACCATCCTAGAGGACATCAGATAATGTAATTAATTTGATAATGAGGAAAACTTAAATTATATTTTATGAAAGTGCAAAACTATGTTTCTTCCATTAAAAATGGTGAAAAATACAGAAGCACAAGTCAACATTTCCAATACTAACCAATAACTGTAGTATTAAGAAATTGTATCTGAAGATTTGCAATTATCAGTAATTTAGAGTTTCAGTACACAAAAGAACAAAGATCTGATCTAAATTACTTTTCTGTTTGGAATTTAGATATAAATTTAGAAAGGAACATAATCTCTTCAGAATTACTAAAAGGAGTATAACTGGGATGGTGTCTGGCACAAGAAGCAGCATCCTGTGTTAAACTTCCACAATGGTGCTGGGGCAAAAATCAAGTATCTCAGGAAAGAAGTCCTTAGAATTCAGCAAGCTGAGTGAGGTACAGCCTAGAGGACTAGGGCAGGTGTGAGGACCTGTCTGAAATTCTTTGGACAGGTGTTTCTTGAAACACTTTTGTCTTCAGAGCTTGCTGAGCACTGTTAAAATTATTTTTACTCCATCTCATATTAACAACTCTGAATTCTTCCTCAAAACCTGGTGTTTAACCTGTTTTTTAGGTTAGGAGAAGTAAGTTTTAAATGCAAAGTGAAAGGAGAAATTTGAAGACAAGCTTCCTCCTTCATGAGTATTCCAAAAGTAGGAAAATTGCATCAGAAAATTAAAAGTTTGCTATCACTGCTTTTTGAATGAATCCTGCTCCAAGAGCCATATTTTAAGATTAATTCCTGGAACAAGTTCCAGGATGGGGAACTGAGGTGTGGAATGTGTGCTTTTTGGGTCTTAGTCAAGGCTGGACCTAAAGTAAGGTCCAAATTGTCAGTATTATCCAAATATTTCTGAGCATATAGAGGAACTCCCAGGTGTCCAGGCAGCTCTCATTCTAAAGTTGTGAGTCAGGCTTTGTTATTAATGAAGCAGCAGCTGAGCGTAAGTCCAGTTGGAGGCCTATAACTAGTGGTGTTCCCCAGGGGTCAGTACTGGGTCCAGTCTTGTTCAATATATTCATCTACGACCTGGATTAAGGGACAGAGTATACCCTTGGCAAGTTTGCTGATGATACATGTTTTCCCTGGCTTGGTTTTTTTTAGGGATGAGTCTTGTGTTTACTGTGCCAGACTCTGCATTCTCCTTCTTTTCTTTATATCCATGACAATTCATCTGGGACTGTTCCTGTTCCCTTTAGGTACATATTCTTCTTTTCCTTACTGTTTTCATTGCCTTTTTATGCTTATTTGACTCCTTTTTCTTTTCTGTATTTATGCAGAAATGTTCTCCTTCATGCAGACAAATCCTGTGATATTTGTACAACAATTGACACTGAACGATATCAACACTGTCAAACTTCACTTGAAATTCAACATAGAATACTTCTGAGATGAGCTCTACTCATACTGGCTCAATGTTACTGATCAGTGATGGCAGAGAACTACAGAACAAAAGGAGATGGCGGGATGACAGAAAACATGCAGAACCCCAGCAGAAAGATTCCTGCAGCCACATGAGACACTCAACACCAATGAACACAGGTCACTATAATGTATATTTCTCAATTGACTTTATTAGGTATTATGTGTCTAACTAAACAGAAGTCTTAGCAAACAAGCAGATAGTACATGATTGTTAAGGTTATAGCATTCCACTTAATCTGTAGGCAGAAAACAGTTTTGTAATATTTGTCAGAATATTTTATTTCAAAAATACACTGATTTTCTAAGGATAAACATGTTATTAGAGTTTAAATATTCCTGGGAGTGTCTTCCTTCATAAATTACCACATCTGATAACTTTATAGGTTTTCTTTAAAATAATTTCAAATGAACCATATGCATTGAGTTCCAACTAAAATGTATGTAATATTTTCACATGAAAAATTAGATCCCCGTACCAAGATTGTTCTGCTTCAGCTTGTGTATTGAATTTATAACTACTTCTTTCTGTCAAGCTTTTTCCCAATAATGTGTATTAAAATGATTATATAAAAATAAATTGCATTACACAGTATTGTAATGTTTTCAAAGATGACATTACATTAGTCTAACACAGGTCAATTTTCTCTGGTCCTCTAATAGCATGGATAATACCTTGCTTTGTGGGTGTTTTTGTTCTTGTTATTTCTGATTTTCCCTTTTTTCCTGGAAGAAATGTGCAACATTTCCCGGCACACATAAATAAGATCTGTTTTTACATTGTACTGTGGGCACTGTGTCTAGGTTTACTTCAGCCAGCTAAATCTAATAAACATCTACTGGGACAGTAATTTTTAAGTTCAAGTTCAATATCAAACATGTCAGCAGTGCACTTAGCAAGAAGCAGGGCAGCAGTTTGAAGAAAATGCAGATCCAGTCACCAGTAATTTTTATCAAATTATAAACCCTTGTTAGAGTGCTGGGATTTCATCAGCCAGCAGTGCTTAAATAAAAGCAATCCTCCTGCAGGAGGTGATTGTTTTTCTTAGGCATAGGTAGATTAAACATCAATTCATTTACATACTTTTGACACGTGTTCTACCACTCACATCTTCGTTATCCACATTTGTGAAATTAATACTAGATTTTGCATGGTGTCATGAGGAAGTTTCATGCTGAACGGAAATGGACTGGTGTTTGTATTTATTATTTTATACCTACTGATGTCATTTTTCTTTCAGGTAATTTTTTTCTTTGTAAAATAATTGCTGATAACCTAAAAAAATTTAATCGTCATATTTAGAAATGTGAAATATTGTGGTAAATGGTACATAATTATTTTAGTGGGATTAGTTATACAGTATGATACTGAAGGCCTGTGTATATTTAGCAGATAGAATGTACTGAATAAATTTTTCAAACAGAAATTATTTCTGGGCTATGATTACAAAGAGACATAAAGGTTGCCTTATTTTAGGATGTTAAATCCAAAATTTAAGGTATTAAATTTTTATTCCAGTGGCTGCAGATGAATTCTGAAGTTACCTTGTTCCACTATACATCCACCAAGTTCTGAGACAGGCAAACTGTTTGATATATAAATCCAAAGGGATTCTTAAAGTAGGTATTTCACCCAACGTGGTCTAGATTGAGAAAGCATTTTCAGCAGTCACTTTATGACCTACATCTTCCAGCTGGAGAACCTTTCAGATGAGGAGAGGCTGAGTGAGCTGGAACTGCTCATCCTGGAGAAGAGAAGGCTCAGGGGGATCTTAGCGTGTATTAATACCTGATGGGAGAAAATGAAGACGAAGGACCCAGACTCATCCCAGCACTGTCAATTGACAAGATAGGAGGCAATGGGAACTAATTAAAACCCAGGAAATTCCATCCATACACAAGAAAACACTTTTTACCTTGAGGGAGGTCAAAGACTGGCACAGGTGTTCCAGAGAGGTTATGGAGTCTCCATCCTTGGAGATTTTAAAAACCCAATAGGCTTTTGATTGAGCAGGATAGTTGAGCTACATGATTTCAAGAGGTCCCTTCCTGCCTCAACTGTTCTGTGATTCTGTGATTCCATAACACACACCAGGAGATAACATTTCCAGTTCCCTCTGTCCAACTGGACTGTGGGAGGCCTGTGTGCAAATACTCACATCTGGCTTGCCTGGAGTTCTGGACTTGCAAGAGCCAGTTGAATACTTCTCCTGTAGTTGGTTACAGCATACTCTGGACTGCATCTTTTAATTTTTCATTTATTTATTCTTCCCCCTGAAGCTCTTCTGTGTGTTTCAGGGACTATAATCTGCATATCTAAAGCAATGGAAAAAATAAAGGTTATCGTTAACCTACTCATTTTAGTTGTAATCCCAAAGGAGAATAATGTTTAGTGGAATTAAGAAGATAATCTTAAATCCTGTATATCTTCTCAGAATTTCCTCCTGAATTGCCTAATTTCCCATTGATGATATAAATACAGTCGCGTAAAAAAGATCTGCAATGTTACTTAAACAATGGCAAATAAAGTATTTACAGTGCCAGTATCTACACCACCATCACTTTATACTTTCATGTTCTTCTTGCACAAGAGTCAAGATATGGCTCAGCACTGAGACTTTAAATTGCCTGTGAAAGATATTTGCTTTCACTAGTCCAGTGAATTAATTTAATATGACTTAGCTATTGGGAATCAATTACTTCATTAAGAAAGGTTTGAGACATTTTGTCCTGCAATCATTGCATCTTAGAAGTGACAGTTCAGCTTAGTCTCGTTTCTTACTTGTCTTGATGGTGCTGGAGACTGTGACATAGGTCATAATTTCCTTAGGTAACATGAATAATCTCTGATTTGCTAACTCTGTACAACTCTTCTTAATTTATTGTCATTTGCTCCATATACCTGACTAAACTAAGTGATCTCTTCCCAGAAACAGAATTTGGGTATGCCTATGCACTCAAGTAAATGGACTGTAGAGGCAAAAAATAATTTGAAAAAAAATAAAATCACATAAATTCAGAAAGGCTGAAGTGTGAAAGGACCTCTGGAGTTAATCTAGTCCCAACATTCTGTGCTCAAGCAGGATAAAGCTAGTGTAGGTTGCCCAAGACCCTGTCTAGCTGGGTTTTAAACATCTCCAAGGACAGGCACTCCACAACTTCCCTGGACAGCCTGTTCCAGTGCTTGAATGTGCTAAAAATGCTGTTTTCTTTGAGCAAATGAACAGTTATTTTATATAACTTTGTACTACTAATTCTGTTTCCCCTTACAGCAATGTGCAGCTACTATGCCTTCCCTACAACTTGACTTTGAAATAAAATTTCATCACTGTCCAGTAATGCTATTCTGCAAAGTCCTAAACAAAATGGAGGACCAAGCTTTTGTGCGTGCTCAGACTCCTGAAGCCACATCCACCTTCTTGTTTACAAAATGAATTATATTTTCTGTCTCAAATCAAGTTTAATAAAGTGATTATGAAGTTCTGAGGTGTCCTCTGTACTGCCCTTAAAACTTGCAGGTAACTTTTGGACACGTCGTCCTTCTGATAAGAACTTGAGAACTTGTAAATCTATGTAACTTCTGATGAGTTCATATCATTTTTTCATATCTTTTTCTTTCTTCTCAGGAGCTCCTGAGGCTGAGCTGTGAGTAAACTGCATTGACTGCAACTTCTGTAATCCGACTTGGTCCACCCCTGTCATCTTGATAAGTCAAACTCCTTTTGCCACTCCTTTTGTTGATGTTATGAGCCTGTTTTTTTAAAGTCATGGGAAAAAAAAAAAAAGAAAGTACTATTTTTCAGCCTGTGAATGACAGATTTTTCACAGGGATTTGCTTTTAACTTCTTTCATGCTCTCCTGAAATTAATTTTTCTCAGTCTGATGTTTCCGAATTGCCTCTCTTCTAGTTCCTACATTGTGCTTCTCTTTTGCTGATGTGCTGAAGTGCACAATTTAGAATTTTTTGTTTCGCTTTTGTTTTTCAAAACTTCAAGGATAAGAATAATCTCCTCTAGTTGTAGAAGTCTACATCAGGAGGAAGCAAACTGTACCCTAGGTCTGCTCCATTCGTAATAACATTGGCATTTTGAATATTAAAACCAAGATAAGTAAACTGACCATAGTATTTTTGACATAACATCATCGTAAGAGTGAAGAAGGTTATTCCTCAGGTTTGTTCTACAGATTTCTGTTTCAGGAAGTTGCAATGGGTTCATGTTGATTTTACCTGAAAGTCTCAACAGAAATCTTTTTTAAGAACTTAAATCAGATCTACATGTTCCTGACACACAATAGGGAACTGCATCCTTTCTGAGTTTGTTTGGTGATACAGGAAATTTATCAAATTTCTCCAGTGTAAGTTTCTTCACTTCACAGTATTTTTTTCTCACATTTCTGTTCTGTTCAGGCATAGAAGAAGATTGAATTAGTCTTAACAGCCAAGACAATATGATCTTTATGATGTCCTGAAATTTAAGCTAAGGGACGAGAAATTTAATGGTGTCTATTTGCCAAGATAGATGGAAATGTGAAATTTGAACAAGGGATCATTGAGGAATGTTATTTTTATTACAAGATATTTATTTAACTACACAATATTTTCTTCCTTGTCAGGTACCATTAGGTATATAATATAAAGTAAGGAAAAAATATGTTTATTATATCAATCATCTTTTATAATAAACTTATCAAGTAGAAACTGCAGAGAATTGCCCTCCATTATGAAAGCTGAGAATAAGTATAAATAATAAATCTAAAGTTCTAGAGTTTAGATCAAATGGACCATTAGTAGAAAGGTGAAGACCACCTGGAAAAGAAATGAGAAAATACCTTTATATAGTTCCATGAATTAATTTGGAAGTAAATAAATAGATAGTAGTCTGCTAGGATTTTTTTTTTTTTTTTGATCAGGAAGCAGCAAATCTGGGGGTTTTGTCAGAGTAAAAATGTTTTCTTATCTTTCCTGGTCCAGAATTTTTCTTCACATGACCCCTGTGAGATGTAGATGTAAATATGAACATAGATAGAAACCAACTGTGGCAAAAAAAAAATTCAGTATTTTCAATTGATTTAAAGGGACTTTTATGTTTACAGTTAAATGTGTGCCTATGTGCTGAGCTGGACTAGGTAAGGAAAAAAGTCCTTGCAAAATACGTGTTAAAACATAAAAAAGCTTTCTCAGCATTATCTATTGAACAATATGTTACATGAAACTTTTCCAACAGTGCATTCTGGATCCCTGTTGCAGAAAGTAATGAGGAGGAACTAAACTGACAAACTTCCCTAACCAGCTGCACCTCACAGTCCAATTATGTAGTTATTCATTTTACAGATGAAATTTGGCTTTGATAAAATCAGAGCATTGAAGCTGAAAATTAACATTTTGGTTAGGTTTTTTTTTTTTATAATTTTGTTTCTTTTCATTAAATTAGCACACATACAAAGGCACCCATCAGTAGCCCTGGGCACCCTGAGAGATATTGCAATAGAAGTCAAAAAGGGGGTAACAAATATCAAACATGACAGTACAACTGCCGTACAATAGACTAAAAAATAGTTATAAAAAATAAATGTCTCTAAACGGTCATGTCCTTACTAAGTACAATAACCAACAGACTGATTTTGCAGTATACCTTGAATGTCAGCAGACCTATGCTGTTTCAAATAAAATATTTTCAAAGCTGAGGGACTCACTTCGAAAGTACTTTAAATAGTTCAATTCTTTTAAACCAAGTTTATTGTATTTTGACTGCATTTTTTAGCTTCGGTTGTTTAAATAATGTAATCAGGCAATGTTGCAAGGTAGGATGTCCTATGTCATTTGAAACTTCACAAGTAAAACCATGTTGCTAATAATGTCTGTATTTAGAAAACATTAATCTTACTTGGTTTTATATATTTAGGGGTAAACTTCTAAGTCTAATCTCTTCATATTTATATGGAAAGAAGCAGGCAGCTTTAGAAGACAATGAATTAGAAGTTGTAGTATTTGAGGATGGGGTTCATTTATAACCTCAAACGTCTAGCAAAAGTTGCTCTACTAGATATATTTTGCAGCCAATGGAGAAGGAGCAAGTCACCTCCAGAGGATCGTTCACCTTTAACAAGCTAGAAATTTATTTTAGAATAGTTAAATTGCCCTCAGACACTGCTCTTTTTATTCCACAGAATGAGAAACATCTATGTTCTGCATTATTGAATTGTTTCCCCATGTAGGAAAAAACAATCATCTAACTTTAGGGTGACAGAAACATTGATAACTTAATGGATCAAACAGAAGCATCAGAAACTGTTAGAGGCAGATTTCAAAAGGGTTTCTCACTCTGTTGAAGAAAACTGTCATTTGAGTGCAAACATTTTTTTACAGAATTTTTCCTGCTGTTATTCACTAAAAACACAGTTATTACACTGCCTGCTCAGCATCCCATACGTTGTTTAATTTGCAAGAAAATTCTATATGGATTAAAATGTAGGAGAAGGAAGAGAACTATTCATTTCATCTTTTTATTTCATTCTTTTTTTGCAAGCACATCAAATTACTCATTTCAGATCATTACGCTTCTATACTAAGTATCTGTACATTATCAGGGAAAAAAAGGGAAAACAGACACAAGAGACCTTTAGACAAAAAAAAAAAAAAAAAAAAAAAAAGAGAGAGAGAAAAAAATCTCTTCTAGGTGATAAAAATTGAGTAATTTCCTTCTCTCATACCATTTTTAGTTTAGCATACTAAATAGGCATTTTTTTCTTTCCCTATGTGATATTAGTATCTCTCTTTGCCTTGGATATATCCTACACTGCCATAAATTTTTATTTCTCATACTTGTGCTAAATTTTACTATTGTCAGGCCTTGGGACAAATCCATCTAATTACATAGTTAAAAGTTCACAAATAAGCTATGTTATCCATATGCTTCCAAACTCTCAGCTTTTGGATGAGAACTTGTCCTGTGTAGAACCACATGAGGGCATCAGCTTTGATGTCCGTGAGGCTAGAACATTCACTGAGTTTTGTCTGATGTAAGACTACAAGGGTAAGTTCTGAAAAGAACAAACTTCTCATTTTGATTAAAAATATGTGATTTCAAACAGTCTGATGCTTGCTTCTTGTAAGATCTATGGGGAAAGTAGGATAGGAAACAAGCCTAAACTTCAGACTTCTCTGAAACTTTCTGTATCAAGGATACAGAAATGAGTCCAGTTCATTTCAAGGAAGTTTCACTTCTCACCCCTACTGGATTTAAAGTAAGAAAAATTAATGTAAACATTGAATTAAGAAAAAGGCATTTTTAATAAACTTGAATATATTGAAGCTTGTGAATTAAATATAATCATTGATTAAAAATATAAAATAGGTCAGGAAAAATAATTAACCAGAGAAGATAAATTGACACTTAATATTTTTCCTTCACAAGATGAGGTTTTCTTTTAATAAAATATATGTTCCTAGATATGCTTTCCAAACAACAATAAATAATCCTGATTTTATTGTTTTAAACAGCACACAAGTAAAACTATAATATAAAGAGTATATTATCATATATGGAATGATATATTGAACGATGTATTTCATATAAATCTATGATTTTTTTAAAATTACACTGTAATTCATGATATCAGAATCCCAAATTAATATTTGTCTCTATCTCTGTGGTAGGTCATATTAACTACTTAAATTAAAATTATTTCGGTCTTTGGTATGTTAAGAAGCAGAAATGCAGGTTTGAATGTTAGTGTTTATTCCCCTCTCTAATTATTCCATGAACATGTCTTGCTAGTCGTTGGCCTTATCCTGCAAACCCTGTGAGTGAGTGAGCTCTCCATGAAGCTAATGAAGCTGTTAAAAAGCTGTTAGTGTTGACAAGGGACAGAGTCAGAATCAGGTCCCTGAGTGCTCCGCTTCTGTTGATGTGCAACTGAACCTCTTATTTAATCTCTTATTGAGAGCTGGATGGACTTGTACTGCACAGCATCTACCACCATGTGCATACATAGATGGTGGCTAATGACATGCAAAGAGAAAATATCCATATCCAGAGCAGATGTTAGAATGGAATAAAGAAAATGTAACCTCTTTGCAGCTTCATGTCCCAGTCATCAAGAGACTAAGGCTATTACGCTATAAAGTGACACAGGTCTTTATATGCAACACTTATAGTAGTGTTACTTTAATTTTACATTCTGAAAATTATTTATGCTTTACTTATTTCCTGGGCTTTGTATATAACATTTGTTATTTCAATACAAAACCAAACCATAGGTCTTTATATCAAGGTCCTAAGGCGAAGTTTACATAATGAGATTGTTACTTGCTTTGAAGGAAAATAAAATTCCTCAGTCAAATGCCACTTTATATGTCCAAATCTGGAATTCTAATCTTCATAAGTCCTCATCAAGCTATAATTTACATTATAGATGATAATCAAGTGTATGAACGTGGCCATCTAGTACTATTTTAGCTGTTTGTGTATCTGTACTTCTGTATGGGGTCAGAAAATACAATATGGAACCTGCAGAAAATAGATACCTTTCAAGAGGGGCAGCTTAGAGGCCAGCTACAGTACTCTAAGACATCTAAAACTACCCAACTGTTTTTAGGTAGTTGAATTTCCCATTATAGGATAATTATGAAGACTATCAAAGTCACAGAACAATAACTGCCACAATATCAACCAATATTGCAATGATGTCACACGAGAGACTTACCTCACATTAGAGTCTTCCTGAATTTTGCTTCACTACCCTACAAAGATCAAAACGAATTATATTCTCCCTAGTTAAGCAACATTAACCTTTATAGTCTTAGTTTTTGTAGTCAAAAAATAGCAGCCCCAAGGAACACAGGCTTAATATACAGTCGAAAACACAAAAAATACATGAGCTAATACAAACCTACTCTTCCTTTCAAAAAAAACAGAATTAGGGTATTAATGTTCTGACTGCACTAACACATTGCTTAATATTGTTCTGCAACATTTATTGACTCTTCAGAGACACATACTATTAAAACACCATTCCTTTACTGCCAAGATTAAGTTTATCCTACACTAATGTTTTAGTGTGATCATTTAAGCATTTTGCAAGTTTGAGGTTTACATTTTAATTTATTCTAGTTAGGTTTGTGACAAAGCAACTAAATCTTTAAGAGTTTGCCTACTGGAATGATTTATTTTTAATTCTAACGGGATTGTGCAAATTGACAGCCTTATATAAATTTTCCTGTAAGCAGTATGTCTCTAGAATTTAGTCCATCTTAGACATAGTAACACAAACATCATGAGCAGCTGAAGTGTGATTATATTGAAGAAGAAAAAGTATGCAAACTGTACTGGTAAGTTTGGCTGCTTGCTACAGCTACTGTAAATCAATGAAGCCCATTTCAGTTAGTGGATCCTTACCAATCTACATTAGCTAAAACCCTGGCCCTGCATTTTCTTCTCAACAGGCCTGAACGTCAACGTTGTTTTTATTTTCTTATGAAACTCTATATTATAATAAAGTACTTAGGTATGTTTAGCCAATCAATTTGCTGGGTAAATGGAATAGTCTTAATGCTGTAATTGTGCAATTAGAGTCATTTGGTCAGTGTAGAACTAGCCACTCTTAGATTAGCAGATTGATAAGGATACAAAGAGAAGGCCAAAGCATTTTTTAAAACTGAAACTTTATTTCATTATCATGTAATTGGGTTAGGTTTTATTTTGTTATTCCATATTTCAGTGGGTATGATAAATATAAGGTGCCCTGAGGGTGATGCTCGTACTGATTTGCCTTGTCCAGGGTTTATCTGGGATAACGCTACTGTCCCAATATTTGGAGCACAGTGTTTGGAATAGCTCAAATATCTCAGTAGCCATGAAGTTAAATTTATTGTGCTTTACCTATATAATTTTCGCACTTATGCTTTTGTGTAACACAAGTTTTGGCACATTGTCATTGCTAACTTCAGGAGAAAATGCTAGCTTCAGGAGATTTAAAACAGTGCTGTTAAAGATCTTACTCTGCTTTCTGCTGCTTTACTGTTCTTAACAGAGCTTGATGCTCCACATGAGGAAGCATGGGAAAGGAATGTTTGAAAAAAGATACAAAGTCTTCAGCAATTGTTTTTTTATTTCTATCAACAGTTCTCTCCCGTATAGTAGGAGTATACAAAAAATATAAATGATCTGTTGTACATTAATGAAGAATGGAATTTCACTTTCCTGCTATATTTATTGTTGCTGTCTTTTTGGTGGTGTATGGGCAGTACAAGAAGGTTATGTCTATAAATGCCATACAATTATCTCTCCCATTAAATTGTTTGAACAGTACTTGGCATGCTTTTGGCCTGTGCCAACTGGTACTCTGCAACACAGAGTTCCTGGACATTGTTTGGCACTTAACACCAACCAACAACCTTTCCGAATAAACTGTTTGGATTTGGCCACTGTCTTTTTAGGATAAGAGAGTTTAATAGAACAGACCTATGTTTCTTTCTTCTGGTTGGCACAAAACATCTGAAAATGGTCCCAGTCACTGGGGTTTTTTTGGTTATAACAAAGGTCTACCTGTACCAATAGGTTATTTCTGACAGTGGTAGCAGTCAATGCTTAAGGAGAGAGAACAAGAGTTTATTTCCTGGGTATATGTTCCCGGCCTTCTAAAACCTGAAATCTGACTTCTTAAGAAAGAAATTTTATCCATACATCTTGTCTTTCACGAAGCTGTGCAATTCCTTCCTGAACTGATCCTGCAGTGTCCTGTGGCAGTGCATTCTTCAATGTATATGCGCTGTATGTTGTTCTACAGTGGTCCCATACAATTTCATGATGTTCATTTTTGTCTCTTATGCAAAACATTGATTGTTCCATCCCTGTTCACCTGTGCGATAGATTGACCTTGGCTGGACACTAGCTGCCCACCAAGCCACTCCAGCACTCCCCCTCCTCAGATGGACAGAGGGAGAAAAATAAAATGAAAGGCTCATGGGTCGAGATAAGGACAGGGAGAGATCACTCATCAATTACCATAATAGGCAAAACAGACTTAACTTGGGGAAATTAATTTATTACCAATCAAATCAGAGTAGAATAATGATAAATAAAACCAAATTTTCAAACACCTTCCCCCTACCCTCCCCTTCTTCCCAGGCTCAACTTCACTCCCAATTTTCTCTACCTTCTCCCCCCAAGCAGTGCGGGGCAATGAGAAATAGGGGTTATGGTCAGTTCATCACATGCTGTTTCTGCCACTCCCTGCCGCTTAGACTCTTCCCCTGCTCCAGCATGGGGTCCTTCCCATTGGAGACAGTTGTCCATGAACTTTTCCAATGTGGGTCCTTCCCATGCACTGTGGTTCTTCATTAACTGCTCCAGCATGGGTCCTTCCACAGGGTCACAAGTCCTGCCAGCAAACCTGATCCAGCATTGGCACCTCTCTCCACAGGGCCACAGGTTCTGCCACAAGCCTGCTCCAGCGGGGGATCTCCATGGGGACACAGCCTCCTTCAGGTGTATCCATCTGCCCTGGTGTGGGGTCCTCCACAGGCTGCAGGTGGATATCTTTTCCACTGTTAACCTCCATGGGCTGCAGGAGGCCAGGCTGCCTCACCGTGGTCTTCACCATGGGCTGCAGGGGAATCTCTGCTCTGTCTCCTGGAGCACCTCCTCCCCCTCCTTCTTCACTGACTTTGATGTCTGCAGAGTTGTTTCTCTCACATTCTCACTCGTCTCTTTCGGACTGCTGTTCCACAGCAGTTATTTTCCCTTTCTTAAATCTGTTATCCCAGAAGCACTACTACCATTGTTTATGGCCGTGGCCTTGGTCAGTGGTGGGTCCATCTCAGAGCCAGCTGGCTTTGGTTCTATTGGACGTGGGGGAGCTTCTAGTAGACACAGAAACCAATCCTGTAGCCCCTCCACTACCAAAACCTTGTCACATAAACCCAATACAACTTGCTCCAGTGAATCCATTGTGTTATAGATCCCTCTTGTGCTCCCCTTTAAGTAATCTCTTTTCAAAGCTGGAAAGACCCAGTCTGATCAGTATCTTCTCACATGAAAGCCTGTTTATCCTTTTTCTCTTCTGAATCTATTTTTTTAGTTCTGTATCTGTGTGTATGCATACAGGCACATACTCATGAAGACATCGCAGCACAAACTGTTCAGCTACATATGTAGAAATATTTCCTTCCATAGTAGAAAAGCAGAGCACCAGCTGCAACATACATGAATATTTTCATTTATATCCCATATTTCAATTTATATCTCCGTAGAAGAGCATAAAAGGTGAAAAATTAGATTCTGTGTTTTTAGACGATCAGAGAAGGGTTGAAAAAAACACTCTAGTTACTTTAATGTATGGTTTTTTTAGCATAAGAAATCCATTGCTTTTCTTTTCCTTGGTAAGGCTAATTCTACCATTAGAATTAAGAAAATGCTGCACAACATAGAGGAAAGTAAGTCTAATCAAGCTTAGAATAAGCAAATAAACAGAACAATATATGTCTTTTTTTTTTTTTTTTTTTTTAGTTAATATTTGCTTTTTTGGTAGGGGTTTATGCCAAATTTCAATTACACATTTTGAATGATAGGACCAGAAGTCCTAAAGAACAGTGAGCCTAACTTGGTATGGTTTTAGTATCATTCTCTCTCTTCCCTTTCAGTATGGATTCAGCTACACAAGCAAAATTCTGGCTCTTCCGTGTGTAAGGTTTTGTTATGCTTTTAATTTGGACACTTTACAGTTTATCTTCAGGAACGTAAGGGATGCTGTGACATTTTACTGCTCCTACGCTGGCCCAGAAAGCACTGTTACTGTTGAAACAATCTTGATTCCTGATTTGATAAAGTGATTTAATACAATTATCAGGTTTAATAACTTCTGAGAGGCTAATTTTGCTTCAAGCACATCAAGCATTTAAATTTTCTTCAGCGGAAGAGAACTGTTTTTGTGGAAGGAGGTTTTACAGAGTGTCCGGTTTGCAATTAAATACAGAATTGGTGCAATTATTCCATTTAGGGTGAGACTTCATGACAGTCAAGGTTCTAGTGTAAAAGCTATTCTATTAATATTAAGATAAGGTATGCTCATATAATTCCTCCCTCTTACCAATGCTGCTTTAAAGCACTGCAACTTCCTGATGCAGACGAATCTGTTCCTTTCCTTCAGGTCAAAATCTGTGAGATTCTGCCAGAGGTTCTTGAAAAACCCAGGACTGTAGTAAATCCTAGCATCCAAATGTAGAAATCAAACACACACACACTAACAAAAAAATAATAAAAAAACATGTATCACACAGAACAAAATGAGGCCACAGTTTTTTAAACTCCTTTGCACTTTACCTTTCAAGAAATAAAGAGAATATAAGGCATAAAAAATGAGGGGAAAAACCCCATAGGTCAGAGGCAGTGGATGGCATTTATGCAATGCCCAATAATTCCACTAAAATTAGGATTTATTTGATCTTAAGAAAAATTGCAGAAGGTGTTTTTTGTTTTGGTTTGGTTTGTTGTGGGTTTTTTTTTTCCCTACAAATAGGGATTTCCTTCACTCTGAACATCTTTGCATATAAGTCAAATCTATTATGGTACCTTTATCTTACAGTAAATAATTTTATACAGTAAATTCATTGTAGGGTTTTGATTGGACATTTTTGCAGCAAGAGGATGAAGCTGACTGCTCTTTCTAATTCTGACAGCACAGAAAACAGAAGACTGATTGATCCAGGAGAAAGAATATGTAATTGAGCATGGAGAATATAAATATGAGGATCTCTATTGCTACTTCTGACTAGTGACAAAAAGAAAATATTTTTTGTTGGTTTTTGTGTCTGCTGTGGCCAACTAAGCATGCAAACAAGCCCAGGGTCTTCATATAGAATTCAAAGCTTCAAGCAACTTGAAAGTGGGAATCATCAATAGAAAGTGAAGGAAAGTTCTCCAAAATATGTCTTCACATCTGTCAACATCACCCGGCTGAGCTTTAGCTAACATTGGCTAGACATTAGGAAAGATAACTAATAATAATAATAATTGTGGGACATCTAGCTCCAAACAACATGTTTACTAGCAGAGATATAGGGAAATCCTCTGACTTTATTTGAAAGGAAGGTGTGGGCATTTTCCTGGCCCTCTGCTTGCCTTCATAAAGTGTTGGGGATAAAACAGGCCACGGTCACATTTAATGGAGACAGTTATATGACTGAAATTCCAGTGTCTATGGACAAAGACTGCTAGAAACCAGCAGAACTCAATTAATCTGAATGAATAGAACCGAAACTGCTTCTGTCAACAAAGCATTTGGCCTAAAGTTTTTCCTTTCTTTTGTAGAAGCAAATTTGAAATCATTGTTCATATTTCAACATGTTTACTCTGTGTCTCCTGGGTACACTATTGCATGGAAAACATTTGCTGTATCAGATTTTAAAAAGGTCAATAACTCCCACTGTATTCTACCCTTGGGACTTGTGTGTATAGATTCTGATGCTGGAAATTTTCATTGTATTATCTTAAAGTGCTGTAAGAGGTCTATTAGTTTATTTTCTCTATCTTCAGAATGTTATAAATTCTGAAGAGAAATCATCATGCTGAATAAAGAAAACTATTTGGATTCTTTATTTCAAGCCCAATTAATACAGTTCTCTTTCCTGCTGGAACTACTTAGACCATTAAATTTCCATATTAATTCTAGGAATATTTCAATTATAGATGTCACTTAGTTATGAATATAGGCTCATGTTCAGTTGTAAACAAAAAACATTCTTTGTTTTCAAAACAAATAACTAAAATACTATTATTAAGGATCTCCACAGTTTCTAACACTGATATGGTTAATCCTTAAACCCCTGTGGAGTTAATTAATATAAATAAACATTTTGACTAAAATAGAGCACTGGGCTCAAAACACTCAGCAGAGACTCTGGGCTGTGTCTGCCAGTCCCAGAGTGCATAGTGTGTTAATACTCAGGTGACACAACCTGGTTTCCAAAAAAGACTTAAACACAAAAACTTTCCCTCCACCTATCCATCAGACACATGCTGGACTACAACCTCGCTGCCCCATTTACAACTTGTACTTTGAAATTGAGTGTATATGTCATCCTTCATATCTCTATTCACTTCTTTGTCCACATAATGTGCCTTATTTCCTTTAAGAGCCAGTCTTCAAACTGTTCCCAGACTTTTAACTTGTCTTCTTCAACAGTCCTCAAGCTGAACCTAAGTGAAAGGTAGTACAAGCAGTCCTTGAAGTACAACTGAAGCTCTACATTTTTCAGGGAAAAGCAGCAAGTCCAGTTGGATAAGGAAATTTTTGGAATAACAAAACTCCTTTAGAGCTGGAATCAGCATTAAACAATTATTTTATTGACTGAAAATTAAGACTCTTTTCTGCACACATCTGAAATGAAAAGGATGTAGTTAATGCATTGTTTGGGTCATTATTTGTTTTCTTACCAAGTGCTTGAAAACTTCTTCATTGGCTTTTTTAGAACAGTGTATCTAGTCTCTGAATTTAAAATAAGCTTTTATATGAGTGAAAAAACATTCAGTTCCTTGAATGCTGATAGAAATTTATTCATGTGTAACTACCTAAAGGCAGTGCAAAGTGGGATGTTGTTCAAAACTAACCACATCTTAAATGTAAAAGAAGACATGTAATGTTTTTATTGAAAGAATTACCAATGCATGTTTCTATTATAATCACAGAGAATTATGTAATTTTCTTTTAATTTAATGATGGCTAAGTAAATAAGAGAATGAGGGAGCATAAAAAACAATGTGTAACTTTAACAAAACAGAGGTAAAATGTTTTAAATACGTGTCTTTCAAAATTCATTAGTACCATTAAATGATAAGCAACAGAGGAAACACTGAATGATTGAAGTTATGTCCACCAAGCAGGCTGTGCAGTGCATAGAGAAGACCTGTAGCAAAATCCTGTAGAGAAACAGTGCTGAGGACCCAGTGAGCATTCTGTACATGTTTAGGGGCGGGGGAAGAGGGGGGCACTTAGGATTAACTCTAGTCTGAATGTCCATTAATGGCTGTAGGATTCTGCATGTGCTCCTGGCGTGTGTCTTTTGATTCAGTTTCATCAGAAAGGCATCCAGCTCATGCACTCCAATACCTCTCTACAATGACAGCAGAAGTACAGAAAAAATTGGAACAACTGGGAGATTTGTTTCTCAGATGAACTCCTAAACCAAACCAAGGCATTAATATAAAGAACCCATGCAATAAATAGAGGGCAGCTCCTCCATAAAAAGAATACTGTCAGACCTCAGACCTGTTTCATTTTATCTTTAAGATGTCCAGAAGTGCCTGACTGCCTTGAATCTTTTTCATGAAATCAGACAAGGACTTTAGGGTAGGGTTTCCCACTCCCAGACTTTGAGAAAAGGAAAGCATCAGAACTTTTTATATTCAGTGAATAAGGGAAAAGCTTACTGAATAACCAGAGTTCAGGTTGCTGCAGGAAATCAGATGAATATTTTTTTCTGTTAGTGAAGACGAAACTGATCGTTAACATTAGTGTTGCTCTAAATAAAATTTCCTAAGCATAATTGAACCACTGGTTCTACTCCTGGGAACAAATTAAAAGAATATGTGCAATACATAGAATATAGAAGAGAAATCAAGAAATCCTTAATCTTTCTATGCACAAAATTAAAATAGAATTTTTAAAACCTAATCCAAATAAATCTTAATTTAGTAACTATTTTTGTTCACAAGACCATTGGAGTGCAATGTTTAAATGGTATTGATGCCACTGGAATTTATATATAGTTTAACTTTTAGGTATAATCTTACCTAAGGTTCTCTGAACATGGAAAATTGCTTTAACACTAACTATTTGGTATATAAACCAACAGTCAGAAGCTCTGGGATTTAAATCCCTGTAACTGAATAATTCAGAAATTTGAGACCGATACTGAGATTCTGTATTGGTCCTACCCCTTACGTGTCCAATCTGATCCAATCCTTATTGACAGAAGACTCAGCATGTACTGAGGTCATTACAAGACCAGACATTATCTGTTTAGTCATTTATATAGCAGATTTCACTTGATATCAGAACCCAAGGGATTAATCTCATCTCATTCAAACAGCAAGAAATTAGTTATTCCAGTCTAAGGAAGCCTTCAAATGCTCCTTCTATAGTTGGCAGAGATAAAGAGGCAGTTCCATGGAGTGTCTAAGATCATTAAGGTGAACTGTGTTCTGCAAGTGCCATTTTTCTCTTTACTGTAGAGGGAGCATACAGAAACCAGCTTTGGCTTACACCACAAAATTTGAGATATAAAAACTGAGGAGAATACTTCAGATTTTGGGTGCAGGTCTCTGTTTGCTTAGTGGCTGTTAGGCTGAATTGGCACACCAGCTCGAAGGTGTCCCTAAACTTCATAGAAACTCAGTCATGATCACTGCTTTTGGGTCCATATTCACCTTGAACAGCTCTGCTTTCAGTAGTGCATATTCCTGGTTCTGTTTTTACCTGCTCTTCTTTTCCTCATGTTCTTTCTGTCTTTACTGGGGGGAATGGGAGGGTGTGGGAGAAGAAAATAGCATTCTAAAATTATGCTTTGTTTCTTTGAGCTATTGTTTGTATATGACTAGTTTAATCATGCACAACATTCACCCTTCATTACACTGAACGTTTTTAGTAGTAGATGCCTCTGAGCACAATAATACCTAATTTGCATTAATCTTGCTTTGCTCAATTCTTTTATAGTGATACAAACATATGCCACAAATTGCTCTCCATTTTTTAAAAGACAATAAATGTATGAGCTTACACTCCCATATTAAACAGCACTTAATACTGAACTCCTCTAAAGTAACTAAAAATGTTACAATGTTCTCAATTCTGCAAGAAAATACAGAACCAAAATATCTCAAAACAGGCAACAAACCAGCGTCTGTATAATGATGCAAACAGGTAATAGAGCATAAACAAGATTTCCAAACCATAATTAAATAAATAATTATACTGCAATCCTGGGCTTTTAAATTTTTTACCTTCCCCATCCTCTACTTTCCTACAGGTACTGTTTTTGCAGGTGCAACTCAGACAGTTTCATTTATTTTTTTAGGGTCTCTAGAAGAAGGCTTTTAGCTAAATATAACTGTCATATAGCTACTACTGAAAGTGGTATCCAATCTGTTTTCCATTTAAATTCTCCAATACATACTACCTCTTTTTCATTCATTCCAATTGTTTGAGTTCTACTGTAAGTTTGTGTGGGTTTTGTTCAGAGAATTCTGCATTCCTCCAGCTTATTTAAGAGATTCCGAAGTTGTGTGACTTCTATGTATTAATCCAGGAGCCATAGAGTTTGTGCAGAAAAGATCCACCTCAGTGTCATTCTGTCTGAGGCAATGTAAACCCTCTTTTGAAACTCCCAAAATGGGACTACCTAACACTGAGTTAGTTACTTACAGCAAGGAAAAGGGGCACTCTCTAGCTCTCAGGCCCCCTAGATTCCCTCTCTTATCCAGTAATAGTGGTATTCGCTTCCTGCTGTGGTTTGAATAAAGTACTGAAACAGACCTGGAAAAAAAAAAGATCGGCACAAAGGATCTTATAAGGTATTACTACCCTTAGGTCAAATAGCCATGTCCTGCCTTAGTCTTCCTCCCATCTTGATCCAGCACATGTAGAATGTCATCTTATGCAGTGGCACATCTTTAACAAAAAAAGAATCTGAGAATATCCAGGGTGTCTTAGACCCTCATGGCTATGCTTCTCATTAAACCAGATGTGGTTTAGCGCAGTTACAGGGAAAGGAGCCAGTTGCACCTGCATATTTTGCTGGGCAAGTTTTCTAATCACCAAGTAAAATGGAGCTGTCACTTAATTTTTTTTCTTTCAGCAACATTTCCAAATAAGATGTTGTTCCCTGTTCAGTTGCTGGATAAAAAATACATAGACATGTATCTCCTGGGGAAGGGTTGGAGCTGAAAGTTTCAAGTGGGATCATGTTTCTGCCTACCGTCTCATTTAAGACACCTGGGATGTGGACTAATTTAAGTTAACCCTATGTTATACTCTTTATTAGCTCTGGAGAATTGTGGACATGTTTAGCAGCATGTTGTCTACACTGCACAATTATGTCTGAACTCATGCCAAACTACCTGCCTCCAGACTTGAACGTGACACAGTTGTTTCAACACTGACACTAGAACCCCAGTTCATGAGCTACACGTGGTATCTTGTTGTCACAGAGGTAATTTAGCAAGTGAAAACCTTATCTGGAATGTGTACTCAGATCCTTACATGCATCCCAATCATCTGTATAAATCCATCAACATCTGTATAAATGAGTTTGAATCGTTCCATACTCAATGATACCTAAATATGAAAGCTGCAAACACAGCAGAATTAGTGCAGGGGCAATTGCTAAAAGGTGACGGGCATTATTCCGCATACTGTCCTCTCCTCCCTGACCTATATTGCTTCTCAAGGAGAATTTTATCCATGAAAACTGTCAGAATTCCAAACTGGAACAGCTTTCAGAGGAGATTAACCTTCTCCATGGCACAGCAATTTTCCCTCCTGAGGAAAGCCATATTATTTCAGTCTAGAGAAGGTGTCTATTACTTTAGAATTTAAGAACCCACATGTTTCTTCTTGGAGAGAGAAGCAATTACTTTAACTGCTGTGCTCAGCATGAAAATGTTTGGGGAAAAAATGCCTCTCTTAATCATATTTTGACATCTATGTTTAAAATGGGGCTAAGTATATGAAAAACTAAAATCCAAGTTAAAAAAAATGTACCTATAAGAACTACCATGAAACTGTAAAATACAATTTATACATTATTAATATTTTCCTGGGTGGAAGTACATTTTAATGTAGTTTTCTACATTAAACCTTTGAGGGACTTTTCTCATTAAAAAGCAGTTTCAATGAAAGATATTCTCGTAAGCAAAACCATACTTTGGATATATATATGTAAGTATGGACCTTGATTTATTATTCATTAACAGTTCTCTGTTAACAGCTGAACAGTTTTTGCAGTTGCAAGAGGGAACTCCTCAATGTTTTTCTACGCCTGACAAAAAGGATTCACCCTGTAATCTTAATATACTACTGTGAATAAAATGTTTGATTACCACAAGACACTTTCTATTATCAGGTAATATATTTTAATTTTTTTTCTGTTTATTTCTTCTGCTAGTTGAAGTACACGCAAACACCGAAGCAAAAGAGCACTTGAATTTCTTCTACATCCTCCCATCTCCCTTACAGAAAGGAAAGGATAACAAAATTGTAGAGTTGCAAAAAAACAACTCAAAGATTTTGCCTTTGGTGTGGACCGTAGCAGTACAATAGTGTGGAAAAAATGGCTGGGGTATAGCACGTGCACTGGGGCAAGGCTCATTCCCGCCCCTGTGCCTTCCCGGTCTCTCCTCTCGCTAAGAGTCCCGTTGCATTTTCAGGGGCTGGTGCAGCACCAGACAAGCACAATCTCCCCAGGCAGAGGGGACCATCTACTTTAAATCATCGGCCACCATGCATGGATACAGTACCACTGAGAGGAAAGCTTGTGGGAAAGACATTCAGTATATCACAATATATCTTAATGCTCAATCAGCTATCAGTGTGAGGCATCCCTCCCTAACCATCCTGGAAATCTACTGCTCATTCAATTCATTTACCTTTTTCTTGCCGTTCCTTCTCTCTCTCTTATCCCCTTATTTCCATGGAGGAAATTGATAGACACTAGGAGATACAGAACAGTCCAGGGCCATGGGCAAAGTAATTTTTGGTGGCAGGACTCTGGCATGTATCCCCCTCTTCCCTGGTTCCCTGCCAGCCTCATCCTGGTGGAGTTTTCCTTTCAGACAGCTCCCACTGTGGATGGTTTCCAGAGTCATGACTGCTGCAAAAACATCGGATAACCTCAATCTGTATTACCTTTTGAGAGGGATCGCTTAATTAAAGAGGATGGAAAAGGGGATGGGGGATTGTTAATGACTTGAATATTTTGTTCTACACTACATCTTGCTGGAGCCTGTGAGTAAATTAGTGTAATTCAGTCTCTAAGTGATTAACTCAGGAATTTTCATGAGCAGTAAATTCACCGTGAAAATTAGGCCAAAAGGTAAAAAATACATTGTAATCATCATCAAGTAGAAAAAAAAAAATCATTCATAATACAAAATTTATGGCCAAATAAACATTATAAAAAGGAGCATTGAAAACCACATTAATTTGAGGGCACCTTCCCCCTTCCCTGTTCTATTCAAAGAGAGTAACAGGAAGATTAAATCAGTAGGAGAGTTATAAATGTCATACTTGCAATTTATTTTAGTGGTATTGAAAGAAGACATCTGAAAACAAACAATCTACAGAGGCAAGCAAAGGCTTGATCTGTATCAGTGATGAGGAAACAGGCCAACCATCTACAGAAGAATTTGCAAAGCACAGTTGTCGGAGAACCTAGTACAAATAGCTTTACTGAAGTTTCTAAGAACTCTTTGAAGCTTTGTTCTACCCCTAAATTGTTTCCTTAGTGCTAAAGCAAAGCTTGTATGACGACAAGGTAATTCAACTGCAAACTGTGCAGTGTGTTGCCATCTCTTTCTATGTCTTATTTGGTATCAGCTCAGAAAAGACAGCGTGTGACCTGTGGATAAAAAAAGCAAGCCATAGTTTTTAAAAAAATGTGAGAGTAGTGCATAACCCCAAATCATGAGGTGATTCAAAACACAGAGTAAACCTCTTTTCCTCCTTAGTAACTGATGGCATATTAGTGACTTGAATTAAAAATCACCTTCTGTTACACAAATCTTCCATAGATATTTAATCTAATAGAAATAGATTTGTTGTCTTGTTTGTAACTCATTTCAGAAATTGCACTTTTACAAAGACAGGCTAGTTCTGTGTTTTGCACAACATAAAGGACACCACATTTTGATGAAATATTGCTGCATTTGTTTAGAAATGCTCCATACGGGGGCTGAAGCTGCTGACCACTCTGAATACCACTTAAAGTGATTCTGTTAAATTATACTCCACTACTGAAATTAGATGTAGAAAGATGTGATTATTGAAACTTCAAGGTCTCTCCCAATACTAAGCAGAACAACATAAGAATAACTTTGACTTCAGTTTTATTCTTAAAATATTCATCTGGGTTTAGGAACAATAATAAAGCTTTCGTAAGCAAAAAGGAGAGACTTCTTACTTGGCTAAGTCCACACTCATTAGGTTTCAGTCGTGTCTCCTAATCCTGCCTCTGCCTCTACCATTTTTCCTGTCTTGGGCAACTCGTATGATCTTTGTGCCTATACAATGGAAATAACGTAGTCTAATCATTTACTGCAAAGACAATTGTTGGGCAACTTTATTTAACATCACCAACCTGCTCTGAAAATACAGTGAGCTATAAAACTGCTAGTTTATTTACTATTTACAAATTATCATTGTGTTTCCACAAGTGGCTAAACTCCCATAAACAATGATCATAGATGTTATATGAGTCAGAGGTGCCAGCAGTGTTGTTTCTTATGAATCCAGATTGCCAGTTTAGTTGTAATTTTATTTTGACCTATTTCTTGGCTGTAGATTTAAAATAGCAGAGTTCAATGTATCCATCAAACATGACACTTTTATTCCAGGATTTCTTCTAAGACTTCTTCTAATAAACTGTATTATTTTTAATCTAATCATAATAAAGAAACTCTGAATTATAGTATTGAATGAAGATAAATCTGCATTTTCACATGGCTAAGAAAAAGCTGAACTTCAGACAGCATTTAGTCTTCCTTCACTATGTATTGCTTTCCTGTACAAAAAAAAAAGGAAAGAAGGTGTCAAATTGACAGAGCTATTAAAAGTAGTCTATTCAGAGAAATTCAGAATATAGAATGGTAGCTTAGAAAAAATGATTGTCAGCTACAATATTAATGAAACAAATCCAGAATTTCAAATCCCTCTGCCTGGCAGTCACTTTATTAAAAATTCAGCTGTTGGCTGAGTTCAGAAGTGATCTTGATCCTCCCAGGGCTCTCACCCTGCAGGTTAACAAGGCTGCAAGTATTAAGACCTGGTTCAGCAAAGCACTTCACCAGTCTGCAGGGGAGTGAAGGTGATAGATCACATACGGTTCAAACATCCCCTAACCCCACTTGCTCAGAGTATATTGATAATAACATCATTCTTACAAATTAGACGTGGGAAAAAAACTATTGAATCATGCCTCCTGTCTCCCCGGCAATTTGTGACTTATTACATTGGGATATTCATAGCCCTATTCATTTTTGGTTTGTGTGTTTCAAGAGATGGACATGTTCAACTGAATCCTATTTAACACAGTCACCTATTGAACTGCTAGGAAGTTTGTTGTTTTTTTTTTCCTTCAGATGTTTAACCTACCTTGGCTTTTATCATTTTTTTATACTGTCCCTACAAATCTACATGATGAAGCAAGCCAAATTGCTCTTTCTAAATATTTTTAAATACTTAGAAGGTAGCCATAATAAATATAACTCATTCTTCAAACATTACAAGAAATAGATAATCAATCTGACATAAAATAAAACACGCCCCTCTGGCAATATATAATATGTAAAATATAATTGTATATAAAAGAAATTGCATGTGTAATATAAATCAAATGAATCACCTTTAGTAATAGTTTCTGCACATACCCAAAGGAAATTGTAGGAAAGCAAGAGGGTTTTTTAACAATATTTTTATACATTTACTGTCTGGATATAAAAACTTTAAATCAAAATAATGTTATCTAAAATGTGCTTTTTATTGTACTTATACTTATTTGTACTTTATCTTAAATACTCTAGAATTTTGTATATGAATGTTTTCATATTTTTATAGCATCCTCTAATGCAAAGTGACTATATAAGTGTGTAAAAACAGTATGAATATATTCTATAATTCAAGAAAAATTACCATACAGGCATAATTACACCTTCAGACACTTTAAAATGTTTGTATCTTTTATTTGAGCACTCTCCTGTCTGTCTGTTAATATCATCTTTGTTATGCTTTGCTCAGAATTATATGTGATTTTCTAAAGACAGTCATACTTCGACCATACACCAAATTGTATTTATCTTCCTGCCACAAGACCTGATGCTTTTTTGCATGCATGCCTCAAAAATTAGTTGATTTCTTCATAGTATAAAGGTATATAAAACCTGTAAATAACTCTTTTCTTACACCTACAGTTGTTTTCAGAATTACTGCTGTCCAATTTGCTGTTTTTCTTGAAAGCCTGTTATACTGTTTTCTGTCTTTTCACCTTAATATACTTAAAAAAAAAAAAAAAAGTTTTACTCTTGTTCATTTTTATAACAATTCCCATTTTTTTTTATTATATTACTTCTGAGGGGCTTCAGTCAAGATCAGTGACCTGCTGCATCAGACATTGTGCAAGCACACAGGTATTTTCTGATCCCGGTTCTAAGATAATTAAGTCTCCTTGTATTACTCCCCTGTCCTCCAAGCATCTCTTTAGTATTATCTGTGAATGTAATTAATGCTATTTACTTCTCTCCTGGGTTAGTGAAGATATTAATCCCTGACTTAATACAGATCCCTGCAGCACCGTGCTACACACCTCTTCCCATCTGGATATATTGCTGACATTATCCTTTGTTTATGCTCTTTCATCCTCTTTCAATCTTTCAATGAGACAGTGTTTCTATCGAAGCCAATTTTAATTAATGTTGACAAAGATTTTAACATGTGTTGCAAACCAAATATATTGAAGCTATTGTTTTCATGTCCCCATTTTTCTTTGTAGTTCTAGTAAAAAAAAAAATAATCAAATTTGTCTTCTACCCCTTTGTTCTTTCTGCATCTATTCTGCCTCTTGCTATATAGATATTCATATAGATATTCTAGCCTATAGATATTCATGGTGTTTTCTCTTGCTATGAGCTTTACTATTTGAGGGAGAACAAGGGCAAAGCAAAGCAAGGCAGTGAGCAGGATGGCCCCAATCCAGCAAAGCAATGAAACACATGGCCATCTTTAAACGCAGACATAATCTCACTGGAGTCAATAGAAATACTTGCATGCTTGAAAGTAGTATCTACGAGCTAGAGGCTGCTGTGATGAATATATAAAAGGATCGTGTGCTAATCATCTCACATTTCCTTTTGTATTTAAAAATAGTTTCACACTAACCTTTCAAAGCTCCCTTCGTTCTTTCTCATATCTGAAGCAGCAATACATTTTTGAGGCAACATGCATCAACACAGTATGATGCAAAATATTCAGATTTTCTATATGCTTTTTTATTTTCCCCATTATTCCCTAACCTGCTCCTCATCAGAACAGGAAATATTTTAATATGTTATTTATATCACCTATTTATAAAGTTAATTTATTAGTAGTATTTATTTACTCCCTAAAAAAAAATAATCAGCATCTCAGTCACTTTTGAAATATCATTAATTTCACCCCTCCTCAGGACATACTTGATTTCTTCAGTAGCAAATGCAATTTTGCTTTGCACCCGGCAGCATAATGGTTCTTGTTGACAAATGTTAATTATTTGTGTGGGTTTTCTATTCCCAACGTTTTTGGCTCTGAACTTATAATCAAAGCAAGAAGTAGAGGGTAGGAGAGAGGAGGGAACTTTTCCCCAAATAGTGGAACAGCTTTATTTGTGAATATGTCATGGGAAGCTAGAAGGAGAAAAGAAAGCAAGTAAGTAAACGTGTTAGCCCGAGGGAAAGGATTTCTAAGGATGTGCTTTTACACCCAGCTGGGGCTGGTCTCTTCTTTAGCTCAATGGATAAAAAAAAAAAAAAAAAAAAAGGAAAACAACCTCATGGCCCCATACCCCCAGAAGATACAATGGGATTTTAACACTCAGAGGGAATCTCTCCCCACCACAATTGAAACATAGCTTAACTAGCCTTAAATCAGACTATCTAATCAACTGAAATCCAATGAAAAATAGCTTCTGTTATGCCTTAGAAGCAGAGTGTGGATGAGGAGATTAGCTGGGGTGAGATTAATCACTTTAGAAAAGAGAACTTTAACTACTTTTTAATAACACACAGTTCAATGTGGTTGAGAATATGGAAGCTCAGATAAAGCCTTTTAAAAAGTAAGAGCCATCAAAGCACTTTGGAAATGTTTAGCTGCTCAGATACAGTAGTGGGCAGAACTCATTTTCATCTGTGCTTGTCTGAGGTGATTCCTTATTATCATTCTATAAGTTTCACACTAGGCAGAAAGAGAAAGAAAGACTCAATAGGGTTTTTTTGTCATTAATGGTTGTCATTTTGATTAAAAAAAAAAAAGGAGAAACGCTATAGTTTAATGGGTAAATGCAAATGACCTCAACATTGCAGTTTTGTACTTCAAAGAGGAGTAAATTTGTTTTGAAGTTTATTTGGTAGATGAATTGCTGTCAGAGATAAGCAAAAAGTTTTGAACTCCCAAGGGCTCTGATAATGCTTCAGAAAGGAGAAAATTCAAGAATTACCACACTTGTGATCAAACATAATAAAAATTAAGGCTAATAAACAGATTTCCTGATGTCAGTCTAAAAGGTGAGCCAAGGAGGCTTGTGGAACATAACATTAGCAGTTTGGAATTCACAAGGCTTGTTATCTTTGATTTTTTTTTTTCATTTTTAAAAAAATGAATATTATTTACAACCCTAAATTAAAATTATACTTCTTGCACAATAACCCATCTATATTTAACTTTTACAATCAAATGCCTATATGTGGGCGAAATTAACAGTTATAGTAGAAAGGTTTCTTCCCCACAGTTCCCTTGATAGGCAGAAACAGGGTAGTAAGTCTCAAAAGATAATTTAAATAACAATTGAACCATTGTAAAGGAATGACATTTTATATAGACTGTTTGATTATTGTATTCCATGCTTCTAGGAGCTATAGGACAAAAACAGAAGACAAGATTACGCTTCCTTATGCTATAAAAAATTTTCCTGAAAATGTCTCTGATTAAAGACATATAAAAGGTATGATTTTACTTTTGAACTATGCAGACATCTCTTCAGTATTAAACACAGATACATGCACATTTTTAAACTTTGCATTGCCATTGATGTTTTTTCAATGTCATATTGTAATTGGGAGATACGGGTGTCTAGGTAAATTTATGCTGATTTTTATCTCTTGTGAATGTCTCCTGGTAGCAAAGTTGTAGATGTTTATATCCTCCTCCCTCATTGACGCACACTGTCCTGCAAAACTTTCAGACAAGGCAGACTTGTTGGTAGTCGTTAGCAGCTCAGCAGTCAATGCCCATTCAAAGGGGTATACTTTGTGTGACTTTGCTTTTTAACATCAGACATATATAACAAGACACAGCTCATTGTGTGTTTGCTTCAGAAAGAGCACCATGCTGTCAACATGACAAAATCAAGTACAAGACAAGCCAGGACACTGTAAAAATCATTTACCCTCTACTGCATGTAAAGATAGCTTAAAGCAAGGAATACAGGTTTTGACAAGGCATTTAAATACTCACAAGTGACCATTTTCTGAAATCAACCAAGTCAAACAAATTTCTTTCTAAGGTTCAAGCTGAACAGGAAAAACTAAGACAGAGCCTGGCTGCTTCTGCAGACTTTTTTACACTGTCAGAGACATACTGTGAGAATGTATGGGCAGCCCATACTGACCTCTATCTCAGCCTTTATTGATGAAGCACAGAAATGAGGGAGCCCAACTGTAGTATGGTAGAAGCAACCATAGCATCTCCAGAACATCTCAAACTTCTGCTGAAGTTCTGAATGGACTTATCACTTGAATCCTATATAAACATTTTTTGAGACTTTTAAGTGGGCTACATGCTCTCTATCTACCTATCTACCCTCTGCGACCAAAGTGGACAGCTCATCATCTATGAATGTCAACTCAGAGAGAATATATAGACATATAAATGAAATACTAGACAAGGTAGACAACTGCATTTTATTTTCAGTTTTATGTTACATATACATGCTACTTCTGAACTCAAGTCATACAGTTTTCTAGTGTCTCATTTTTATTTATTAGAATTTTTCAGCACAACCAATTAGTTTTGGGATACAGATTCACCTCATTTCACTTGAGGCATTCAAAGTACCTATGTTAGATGCTGTAGGTTCTACTGATAGCTGACAGAGTTAACCCTAATAAGCTGACGGAGAGAAACAAGCATTTCATTCTCATCATTCAGATCTCAGACTGCCTGAACCACATTTTGGAAGACTCTCTTTCTCTCTCTTCCCATTAACTACAGAAGAAAGCTTGAGGTTACTTATCCAAATTTGGCAACTGAACTAGACATCTAAAATTGGACCAGATGAATCTAGACCACAGAGTCTGCACATGGGCTACATGTTCTAAGTTGAAGGGCTTCTAGGTAGGTATATCAATACCTTCAAGGTGACTAATGTGTCAGTGATGAATGAGTTTGGAAGTAAATAAAGCTTGGCTTATGTCAATTTGCCCTTCAGAATATGTTTTGAGCTCAAGATACTTTTCCTTTTTATTTTAATATATATAGAGAGTCTACCCCGCACTGTATTTTTGCAGTTAACTATCATTCTATATTGATTCTGCAGTGATTCGCAGTCATTCAAGTAGACCTTTGGTATTGCTATCACACTTCAAGAGCCAGAGAGGAAAGAGGTGGTTTTCTACTGCTTCTAAGTAAATTTGTAGTATTATTAGTAAATTAGGGAAATATGTCAAGACCCACACCTAACTGAATAAAGAAGAAGCCATATTAACTGAAGCCTGATGTATGGACATGGTTTAATAGGCTGTTGAGTCCCACACAGAGAGAAGTACGTGTCCTAAGTCTGTGTACTTCTGACTTCAGTACCATTCAAGTCAATAGGAGTCTTGCCTTCAGTTTCACTGGAAAAGGGATCAGGCCTCATGCTGACTAGCTGCAAGGATATTTACAGTTTTGGGTGAAGAAGGAAAACAAAAGTTGATCACCTGGATATTATCCAGTGTGAAGCTGTCCCTAACTCTATGGCAGTTCGTACATGATTGATGGATAGTGTTTTCAAACACTGTTTAAAACCCCATCCGTAGAGTAGCTTCCATGTGGAAAATTAAACCTTTGCACTAACTCATTTCCATGGGGTTTTTTGTTTGTTTGTTTGTTTGTAAAATGCTCAGCTGTAACTCCTCAGGCGTGCAGTTAGGGCACTCCAGCCTTCCAGGTGGTCTTCTCTCCCAGGACTGACTGAAACTATGATGCTTAGCATTCAAAATTGGATACATGCAATGTTGACTTCAGTCTTCAATAAAATAATGAACTTGGCAATAACACATGGAAAAGTAATCACTGGAGTATGAGTAACTATTCTTTTACGAAGTGGTCACAAAGCAGTCTAAAAATCTAGGTCTAGTATTTTATTAGACAAAAATTTTCAAACACTCTTTCCTCTCTTTGTAATGTCAGGTTGATTACTGTTGATTTCCTTGGAAGTTACTGTTGTTTCATCAGCAAAGAGGACTCAGTAACCATTAGTTATTTTGAAACAAATTATGAAAGAAACTGATCACAGAAAAAAAGTACTTTCTCAATATAGAAAAACTGTTATAGAAAAACTGTGTATAGACCTCTCTGTGCCCTTCAAAACACCTTATAAATATCACAGCTGAAAAAGACTCTGGAGTTAACAGTGTTTTGGTTTGTTTCCTCAAGAGGTTGGGACAAGAATAGTCATGTATGTGATATTTATCTCCTTTTACCAGACAATTCAGAGAGATCTCAGTGAAAGGTATCCACAGCTATGTAATTTATACATTTATTTATCAATCATTTATTTGCTGACATTTGAAACCATGTATTGCTTTTTATGGTGAGGGCACAGACAGTTCCAGGTCTCAGCTCAGGTAATTACTGTCTACCTTAGGCACATTTCTTCTTCAGTGTTAGAGTGAGATTTTTTTCTTTCCTTTGTCCTGTTCTTTTAATTTTTGTTGTGCACAGTGGAACTGCTCCTATGTCTCATTTTACACCTTACTGAGCTGTGGTAGGAAAGTCACTGCCAGACCATCTCCTTTTGTCAAGTTGTTCTTAGGCCATTTCTTGTTTATATCAAGTCAGCACTTACACACAGGTCATTTTGCCACAGCTAACAGCACTTAGTATTTCTCCACAGGATACTGCAGAGTCTAAACACTTTCTGGGCTTATCACAGGGATTTCAAAATTGTCTGTATAAACTATACCTATTTGGTAGAAATACTTGTTTCTCTGCAGTCTAGAAATGAAAGTTTGAGTTTAGTCAATGCTAGTAGAGATATAAACCTAGTTTCTGTTGCTTCCTTCCTGAATTTTCATAGACAGAGAATCAATAGCACAAACACACTCCAGCTGAGAAAACTCTTTAAAAATCTGTCCAAAGACGGTACATTCTGAACTGAGCTGTCCATTAGGCACCCAAGTGAGATGACAATTCACTGCCGCAAGCTGTTAATTGAACGTAGAAACAGCAACATCCTCTTTCCAGAAAACATCTTCCCCAATCTGGTTTTTTGCATCAACATTTTCATGTGAACATTCCTGTAATTCTTTATTATTCTACATTATCCACAGTACCAATATTTCCATTTCATTTTCATAAAATGCTGAGAATAAATTAAATATTTTACGCTCACTGAAAAGTCCCTCATTTTCTTCTATGAAGCATCGGTCAATTCACTAGTCAAGGCATTTCTGCTAGAGATGCTGACAGTCCCTACTGATACCCTGTCACTACATTTATATCAGTGAATTGAATGTGCTTAGGTTTGTTCTCTGAGAAACAGTCTAATTGACATAGCATGTTGGCAAAGGTTTCTGCGACAACTCTTCGATTGTGTCCAGCGACTGATTGAGAAAGTGGTAGCTTAGGCCAAAAATCATTCTAGTGACCAATTTAACTCTTTAGTGATGCACATAATAAAGCTCTAACACCTGGGAACATTCATTGCTACTGCCCAGCTTACTAGTTTAAACACAGAATAAGTTCTTTAGGTTTTTGCTCAGTAGGTTTCCAGACACTTGGAAAATCTCAGCATTAGCAAAACTATACTACAAAAACCCATGGTATTTAATAAATTTCACTCGACAGGATTCTTAAGATATGGAGTTTGCATGATTTCACGTGATAAACTTTCAGAAGAGAAATCTGCAGAGGATTATCCAACATACAGCAGCCACACTTGGTTTGTAGTAGTAGTTCCTGAGCTGAACACGGTTTGAGAACACTAAGAGATGGTATTGTGGTACTTTCCCTGCTCATATATTCTTCATTTTTCTTCTACTTAGAATAACTAAAATAAAAACTGGGCTATGTGCTGTTTTGGTCTGAGTAAGTACAGATTTTCCTGTATTAGCTACCTTCCTTTTCACTATTCTGTGAAAAGTAACATGTATAACATGGCAGTTATGACATTGACCCCATCCCTTCGTCAAGAAATTGATTTCACACAAGCTATTGACATTTTGTTTGTAATTCACCCCTTTCCTTATATCAACGAGGTAGTTGAATGAACTTTTTTTTTTTTTCTGCTAGATAGATAGTTAAACTAATAACAGAACTGTACAAAATTTCTATGGAAATGGAGAGGATAAGTATATAAATACTTGCTTTGATGTAATTGAATCAAGTATCTGCTAAAAGTGGACTTACACAACTACCCATCAATTCTGTCACTCAAAGTCATGTCAGAGAAAAGAAAAGTAAATGTTTCAAGTGAAGTTGTATCACCTCATACAATGTACCTACATATTTTACTATTTATATACATGTGTATATATGTATGTGTTTATATATATTTCAAGTGAAGTTGTATCACCTCATACAATGTACCTACATATTTTACTATTTATATACATGTGTATATATGTATGTGTTTATATATATAGATATCTATATAATACATGTTATTAAATCATATCATATGATATATCATATGATCTGGATCAGTCTCAGCCTGCCTAGGTCTCTCTCAGGAGTGTACAAATCGTCTGATTTTAGTCATTTTCTCTTTCTTATTAAAAAAAAAAAAAAAAAGTTTAAAAAACTGAGCAGAAAGGAGGGAGGATAGCCTCCTCCAAAATCCTCTACAGTCCAACAGTCGTTATGATCTTGATGGTGGTAGGTATAAGTGCTATCTCTAAAATAAGCAGAGAACGGAAAGGGGAAATAAACCAGAGTTTTCTGTAGGTGAATGGGATATTAGATATAAACCCAGTACTGATTCTTCATTGTATTTTCAGTAATGGACTGTCATAAGTGCTCTCTTCTGAATTAAGATCAAGTTCATGCTTATCCCTTACATTCTTGGCAGGACTTGGGAGACTGGGTCATCACAAGGCAGGACTTCAAAGTCTTCTTGATGTACCAACTACGTCAGGTTCCTCAACTTTGCAGCCTGGATTATGGCAATATCTATATTTCCTTTGGGAATTTGGTGTTAAAATTCTCTGTTGTACCTCGTGCTTTTCTATTGATCCTACAATACAAAATTTAATTGAAAGCACAATCCAATTAAAAGAAGATATTGCTCGTGTAAAGTAATAAACATCTGCATGAATCTTTAAAAAACAGTTTTAAATATCTTCAGTATCATTAACATTTGTGTGTGAATTGTGCCGTAATATATGAAAGGTCACATATTTGGAGGAATTTTAAAAGCCCTTCATAATACTACATACTCATATTTCTTCATAGGAAAAAGAAACCTATTCCTGCAAAGTTTACAATCAGCCAGTTAGCCTTTTGGATTTGCTGTTGAAGTCATCAAATGAGCAATCTGCTTACTGCAGTCAATCAATCTCTATGCAATGTGCAAACTTAAAAATAATTTAGCAATTTAGTAATCTTCCTGCCCTACAGCCACATGGTTGTATAGTATTTCCTTATATTTTCTTTCTTCAGGTAGAATGCACCAGTCTGCACCAGTGTGCTATTTAGTACTAAAAGCAATAGCCTAATGGCTTTGCAGAAAATAATCTTTTCTTTACTTCCTTAAAGATGTAATGTGACAAATATGATTTTCTCCACTTTGACTCACCTTCTATCCTCAAACCCTAATGTGTTAGAACTATCAAAAGGGTAATGAAAGAGTCTGAAGGTCTGAATGCCTTGCTAAAAAAGAAACATTGCCTGCATTATAGCCTGAGAAAAGAAGAAACTATATTTACTTGTAAACAAAACCCAAATCTGAATCTAGTTTAGACTTTCATGATTAATGTCTAAATTTTGACATTTACGGAGACATAAAACAAACATTGCCAACTGTACTCAAAGCCCTTCTAATCTGTTTGTCATTTACAGTTTAGATTTAATTTACCATTTTTACAATAATTTAATAACATTTTCAGTAATTCTTGCTTTTGACACTGAAACAGCATGGGGTTGATTTATTGTGTTTTCAGACTTGTGCTTTTATGTAAACACATCAGTATTTTCACAGCATGTTAGGAACAAATGGAGCAAATTCTGCTCCTCTTACACCTATACAAAATCTATTGACTTTGTTAAGCGGCAGAGAGAATATTTGGCTGAATTGCTGGAGTAAGTCAAGAGGAGTCAGGATAAAAGACAAAAAACTTTTGCCTATTCTGGAAGGTGAAAGAGACCAATTTCACACAGCAGTGAAGGAAATGGAATAAACCATCGGTCAAGACAAGTTCTGTGTCCGACAGCTTTTTTCTGTTACAGTTTTTATTACAGTTGGGTTTACCAGGTTTCATAGTTACAGAAAATAGATTCATATGTGCAGATAGCACAATACGATGCAAATGTGTTGTACATAACATCTTTCAAACAAACTGATCCCTAAATATTGTCAAAAAGATAGATAAAATAATTAGAAAATTACGTAATAAAAAACAGAGGGAGGAGAAGGAAAGCAAACATGTAAGGTAATGGAGAGGATGTTTTTTTTCAGAGGAGACTAGAGATTATAGCATCCCTATGAATTACAGCTTTCATTGGTAACAAACACTCCTGCTGTTGCTAAAGGATCTTATTCATCTGCGTAGATTGACTCCTTTATGCCATTGCAAAAGGCAATAAAAACATCTTATGGCTCCATTTCACCTTTTTTAGCAAACAGGATGTTAGAGCTCTGAAAAGATAGAAATACCTAAAAGGTATTAGGATATGTTTAGTGAGAAGCGACATGTTGGATCTAATTCTGTGTTCTGTTAACTGTGAAATGCCACTGAAGTCAATGTTACACAGATGTAACTGGCAGGAGATTTTGCCTTTTACTTCTAAAAATCTGCTAAAAGTGCCAGAGAGCAGAAACTGATCTGAAATCTGTTTAACTCCTCTCATCTTCTGTTCTTTCAGCTTTCCTCAAAATGTGTCAAAAGATGGGGTTTTTGGGCCTTATCCAGCTTCCATTGAAATCTGTGAAGAACTCTTTTTTTTTTTTTTTCTACCAATGATCTATGAACTGTAATGGAGTCTTGTGCAAAGATAAACTGACCAACAGAAATTTTCGCTTATATGTGGGGTTTTTTGCTAAATCATAAGACCTTGTGCTTTAGGGTGCCAGTTCCGTAAATCTTATCCATTTCAATTGGATCAGCAGGACTACACTGACAGACATGGAATGGTTCATTTTCAGTAATGTCCCTCCTCTAATTGTAAGTTCCCTGCTACTGCACTGTGGGTTCTAAATAACAAAATAATTGGCATGCAAAATAAGTCTGAAGTTATGCATATAAGTTCAAATTCAGATAAATATCCCTTCTCCAAAGAACACTTAAGCATGCATTTGACCCAATAGAATTCAAGAACATATTTAAACATCTTCTTATAAGACTGGACACAGGAGTTTTCCTGTATTATCATGAAGTTGCTGTATTTGAGTCTACTGACAGGTTAAATGAGCTACCCAAAGGCAATATTTCTGTTCTAATTAAGCCAGTTTTTCACCATCTGTAAAAGAATAGGTGGCCATTTACAGGCAAATGTGTGATTTGTGTGTACAATTACTGAAATTATACACATGCATTGGGTTGAAATGAATCACTTAAATTTGTATACATATGAATTTGGGAAAATCAGACCCCCTTGCTTTAAAGTATGATGCAAATTATACAAAGTGTGGCTGAAACCACACCAAGTGAGGAATTTTAATTTGGGGGTTTCCCCAATTGTGTACTTAATGTTATGCTAATGTTTTTTCCATTAATAGCTAAGAAGATCCATTGCTTCTCTGTTCAATGGGTTTGTTGCTAATGAAAAAGATCTTTTGTTCCATAGCAAAACTGTACAGCTCAGGCAGAATGATAGCATGCTGGCTCTTTACACTATGGATGCTAAAAAGCCTCAGGCAAAATATTTTGCTGAAAAAGGCAAGCCTGGCTCCATTCATTTCATAAGTACTGCCCTCTTACACTAGCTGTGACTTTGTCTCTTTATTTAATGATTCACTGCACCCAGTTATTTGCATAACAGCATATATCTATGTGGAGCTAAATGTTAGCCTTCTTTCTAAAGAGATCAATTTCGAACAGTAATAATATATTCTCTTGTCCTGGGGCATCCTTCCAGCAGCAATTGTTGAGGTGATATAAATAAATGACAACACTATTCCAAAATGAAGTCAACAGAAAGAAATTCTTATGTCTCCCTCTTTTTGAAAGGTGACTTTGAGCCAGAAAATTCTATGTTGTTTTGAACGAGGCCCCTGTTTATCCACTGAGCCAAGAAGGGTGGGAAACTATTCAGGAACTACTATTGATTTTAAGCATCAGTTAGACCAAAGAACAGATTTCAATTGACCTTCCGCTGTGATAACAATACCTGTAAGCTCAAAAACCAGCTTTGTCTAAAGGAAGTGAAAGTCTCAGCTATGAAATACAATAAATAATAATTGAAGTTTAGTTAAACTAGTAACTAGCAATAACATACTGGTTGATATACCAAAAAGACCTCTACCGAATCAAAAATTTTTATCTCATTTTGATGTTCTGATAAATTTTGAGTAATCACAAGCAGCCAATACAATTATTCAAAGCCTTGTCTTTGATTTGGTTTAAAACAATTGTTACACTCTGTTTAGTATTTTCCCTTTTCTTTCATTGAGACTTCCTTTACAGTACAAATGAAGTTTATAGTGTATTTTAGTTCATTGTCAATATACAAAATATAAGAACACAAAGATGATACCTTCAGGAACTTCAGTCCTGACAATAAAAAGCTGTCATAGCAAAGCTACAGTCTTATTCTGCATGAATATCAACCCATAAAAATGGTCTTTAATCACTAACATACCTGCATTTTTTATGAAGGGAATTTTCTCCTGAGTTCAATTCACATGGGTCCTGTGAACATCCCTTTTCACAGAAGGTGATGACTTAATATCCATAAGACTCCTAAATGTTGCTAGGGAATCCTGTTGGAGAAGTACAGAAATACAGCTTTGTTTCAGGATAAATATCAGCTGAGCAAGAATAAGTTAGGAGCTTTATGAAAATTCATTTTACCTCAGCTCTGTGACAGGATGACAGCATAGCTCAGCAAAAAGTATAGCAACACATAACACTCGCTGATGGCTGAAAGTTTTCCCTAAATTAGGGTAGAGTCTAGGTTTGGGCCCAAGATTATCCATTTTACACTGAAGAGTTATTAGTTACTATGTCTTGGTAGAGGGAGTAAATCCCAGCCTCCCACATCACCTAATGTTCACCTTAAATTGGCAAACCCACATTCTTCTTCTAGTTGACCTTGATATCATTTACATATTTTATTAAATAAGTTGAGCATCTTATTCCTAGGTGAATACTCACTAATCTCTAACATATGCAGGAAGGAGGAATAGAAATTGTCTTCTCTAGCTGTGACTTGAAAGAAAAGAGTGACCTCTGCTGAAGCATGCCACAGACCTCGCATGGCAGGTGACAGCTCCATACTATGACTCAAAATCGCTGAAGCTGAGAAGCTGGCATTTCAAGATGAATTGGAGGGAAGAATTGAAAAGATACATCCCTCCCTTTAGCTTTTTGTATTGTGTAGTTTCGGTGTCATCCTCACGCAGGAAATTGCCTGCTGCAAATTTATTTCTGGGTCCCTCAAATTCCCTCAAACCATGTGTAAGGAGGATTGGGCCAGACCCCCACTTGTGGATTCCCCTATGGAAGGAAGGTAGCTGCTGAGCTCTGCAATTTCTGCATGATTTTCAGAATCAGAATCAGAATCAGAATCGTAGTGGTTGGAAGGGACCTCAGAGATCATCGAGTCCAACCAACAGTAAAAAAAAAAAAAAAAAAAAAAAAAACACACCACAAACAAAACCACCACCCACCACCTGAACACACAACAACAACAACCAAACCAAAAACCATCACCCACCCACACAACACCCCACCACAAACCAGTAATCTTGGACACTAGAGCATGCCCTGAAGAACCATGTCTACACGTTTCTTAAATACCTCCAGGGATGGTGACTCCACCACCTCCCTGGGCAGCCCATTCCAATGCCTGATAACCCTTTCAGTAAAGAAATGTTTCCTAATATCCAACCTGAACTTCCCCTGGCGCAACTTGAAGCCATTACCCCTTGTCCTATCATCTGTGACTTGGGAGAAGAGACCGACCCCCGTCTCTCTACAGCCTCCTTTCAGGTACTTGTACAGAACAATAAGGTCTCCCCTCAGTCTCCTCTTCCCCAGACTGAACAACCCCAGCTCCCTCAGCCTCTCCTCGTAAGACTTGTGCTCCAGACCCCTCACCAGCTTCGTTGCCCTTCTCTGGACCCGCTCCAGCACCTCAATGTCCCTCTTGTGGTAGGGGGCCCAAAACTGGACACAGTACTCGAGGTGGGGTCTCACCAGTGCCGAGTACAGGGGGACGATCACCTCTCGGTCCCTACTTGCCACACTGTTCTTGATACAGGCCAGGATGCTGTTGGCCTTCTTAGCCACCTGGGCACACTGCCGGCTCATGTTCAGCCTGCTGTCGACCAACACCCCCAGGTCCTTTTCTGCCAGGCAGCTCTCCAGCCACTCTGCCCCCAGCCTATAGCGCTGCCTGGGGTTGTTGTGACCGAAGTGCAGGACCTGGCACTTGGCCTTGTTAAACCTCATCCCGTTGGTCTCGGCCCATCGATCCAGCCTGTCGAGATCTCTCTGCAGAGCCTCTCTACCCTCCAGCAGATCAACACTGCCACCCAGCTTGGTGTCGTCTGCGAACTTACTGAGGGTGCACTCGATCCCCTCGTCCAGATCATTGATAAAGATGTTGAAGAGAATTGGCCCCAGTACCGAGCCCTGCGGGACACCACTCGTGACTGGACGCCAGCTGGATTTAACTCCATTCACCACCACTCTCTGGGTCCGGCCCTCCAGCCAGTTTTTAACCCAGCAGAGGGTATTCCCATCCAAGCCATGGGCAGCCAGTTTCTCCAGGAGGATACTGTGGGAGACTGTATCAAAGGCTTTGCTGAAGTCCAGATAAACAACGTCCACTGCCTTTCCTTCCTAGCTTCCTGCATGCTGGCTGTGTATGCATTTACAAACATACATAGGATTTTTTTCAATTATTTGTATTTAAAATTGGTTCTGGTAAAATAAAAACATACGTTTAGAGACAAAAAATGCTATTTGTAGTTGTTTATTTCATCAGGGTCTAAAACAAGTACCAGAGAATTGCACATTAGTACTTGTAAGGAGTGTGGTGGGAGAGGTTCCAAACACTTTTATTTTTGTTTCTAGAAGTTTTAACAATTTTTTTCAGACTCCATGACAACAGTAGGACTTTTGTCCTGTCACAGGTTCTTAGTATATTGTCTCTGTCTGTGTGAAAGCAATGTTTCACCTATGCCTTCATTTTAAGTCGTTATATTGTGCTATCCCTATTTTTCCTAGATACATGGAACCTCATTCTGATCTTGCCTCCACTAGTTTTACATGGGTGTCACCCTTACATAGGAAAGAAGTTCAGCCTGACTCACAGCAATGAAAAACAGATCAGAAATAGGGTCATGCTGTAACTGACACATGACAGAATTCTCATCACTCAAAACTTATTTCACAGCTCTTCCAGCTGTTTTCCTTCATGTACAGAGTCATACTCCTTAACACAATATATGCATGTAACCCAGAAGTACACATTGGGAAAATCTGGGAGGTCACCTCATCTGAATGGCAGTTTCAATGGAAAGGGAAAAAGGAAAGTAATAGACATCCTATATCCCACACCAACAAAATATGAATAGACCCACCCCTTTCATGGCAAGGTATCCCTCATCCTGAACTGGTGAGAGGAAATCCTAGACACTGAGAGAAGGCTTTGTTACATTTTTTATAGCCCAGCCCTTTCTTGCACAATTTGCACATCTAGGCACTTACTTGAAAATCCAATTGGTGAGGAGAGGCAGACACTGTATTATAAAACGTCAAAATTATTCCTCTGTCATTTTATTCTATGACTGTCTTCTCAAATCTGTCACACAGTTGTTTGAAAAAGAAGGGGCATCTCTTCTGAACATGAATTCATGATCACCTTAGAGACTGGAGGTATTAGCTTCTGTAGTTAAAAACAGTTCTCATAAGTAGTGATGAAATTCATTAATTTACTTCTTTGTTCCATTTATATCACCAAATATTTTCTACCAACCATCCAATTTTTTACAGCTTAATATATTCAGCAGGAAGGATTTATAAATAGGACCAATACCTGGATTAGAAATATTCCTTAAATCTGATCATCCAATGATTTGAACAGTTACTGTTTTGACACACATCTTGGAGACAGCATATAACAGATACACGCTGTGTTTACAAATAATAGTGTGATCTCAGACCATGAAGGCTTTCTGCTGAATGACTGAACTTTGGACATGGCAGTGAAAACCTACCCCGACTTGTCAGCACTGCAGTCACTACAGCTTCTGAAGCTGGAACACATCAAGCTGCGAGAGGAGTGTGCAGTCCTCTTCCCTCAGAATTTCCCAGGGAAAAAAGAACTCTGCAGTGTAAAAAGGAATTGTGAGATACAGGAGACCTTATTCTCTCATGTATGAAACACTTAACATCTGCCTATTTAGAAAATTAGAAATAGTAGATAATTACTTACCTTTCATGAGTTATCTATGTTACTACTACTAAATCGTTCTGGGCTACCAGGAAGATTAAACAAAACAAAGACATATTTTTAAATTATTTACAAAATGTTTTTTCAGCATATGATCTGGTAAAGCACGAAGATTACCAGCACTGCCTAAAGCTGCCTTCAAGTCTTTACCTTTCAAACATAGTTGTCTCCATATGTATAGTGACTCGGTGTCCTCAGGTTTCTGCATTTTAGCATGTTGTATGTTTTCTTTAAAGCACTCTGCTGGCAGAATCTTTTTGTTACCGAAGAGTCACAGTTTTCCTTTATGGAGAAGTATATTCTTAGTCATTGTGATTATAAAAAAAAAAATATTTGGGAACATACATTTGTATTCTCCAGTTGCAGAAGATATGCAGTAGATATACAGCAATTTTATATTAAAACTCATTATTTTAAGTGACCATCAGGATCTTGATTTATCATTTTAAAATGCATGGTACTGGCAGAATTTTGTTCTAAGTCCATCAATGATGTAATGGTTGAATCTTTTATTCATAACATTCCTGATTTTACATGAATTGTTTCACTTCATAGGAGAAGACTGTTGTAAGGAATGAAAACTTCTTGACACTGAGAGAGCTTTAGCAGATTAGTAATTAATAAGCTTGATGCTAGAACCCAATGGCAAAATTCCTGTTAATTTCAATGAGAGCATGATCAGGCTCAAAGTCATCTGAAATTTCTGTGAATGTAAAGGCTATTTCTTTCTTTCAGCTACTTTTGGACACTAATAAGGTTGATTTTAATGGAACCTATTACATCCTTACTGGAAGCAGAATTTGACCCCATCTGAAAAGATTGCCCCCTTCTTTCACTTTGTTGTGAAAAAGAGCTACATTTTCATAATAGTGTCCGGGTACGTGCACAAATCTCATTACCCAATAATAGGATTTGTCTACATACCTCCTGCTCAGTCTTTTGGAAACGTACATGTCCCTCAGCATGGGTTATTTTTTTTCCTCCTTGTTTCCATTTACATCTGTCCACATGAGTACAATAGATTATATTCTATATAACAGTTTTAGTCAAGGAAAAGTAGGTAAGTATATAATCAAGGAGGAGGCAGAGATATTCTTAAAGGACAAAATCAACTTTGGAAGCTAAACTCTCACTTTTGTTACAATGAATGAAACATTTGAAAGTAAAAATATGTCAGAGGTGAAGCAAAATGTCATGGAATAGCTCAAATACAGCAGCAAAATCCTGAAGCAATGTTTAATTTTAGTCTGCAGTCCATATATCCTATGACTGGATTCTTCTGCAACAGTGAAGTTGTCTTATGGAAACTTGAGATACCAACTGAGATGCCAACATTTTAAATTGGGGATATGAATGACAGTTTAAGCTGATCCTTTTTTTTTTTTTTTTTTTTTTTTTTTCCTGAGCTGGCTGTGCTCTGCATTTCTTTCAAAGCAGTAAAGGAAAAGAATTGAAAATCATTTTGATCTTTACTGCCTTACTTCAAATCACTCGTTCTATAGCTGTTCTGACTAAACATATTATAGAAGCTGAGTTAAGATTTTTATTCAGAATGTAAAACAGTAAATTTTGGGAAAGGCCTCACATAAAGGTTTGGAGGAAAAAAAAAACCCAACAAACCAAACAAACCCTAACAAAAACCCTGCAAAAAATTAGAAATAAACAATGGGAAGTAATATGGAATAGAGAAACGAATAAACCAAACAGCAAAATATATCCTGATCATTCCTATGCTCTGTGAATCTCTCTGGAAAGGTTCATCACTTGTAAGATGCATGAAAAACAGCTAGAAATTTGGGCTGTCAATAGAAGTTTGTCCTTTGCTTTATTTCTCCTACTTCCATATCACACCACCAGTCTCTCTTCTCTTATGCTTATTTCTTTTTCTGTATAATAATAGTTGGTTAATTCATATAAAGAATTATTTCTCAGTGACAAGACAGTTAATTTACCTTTTGCTTAATTAAGCTTCTAAAAAGTTAAAGCCCATCTATCTCGCTTGTTGAAAAGTATGAATAAGGTGTGAGGTCATTATTTGGATATGAGGTCCTGCTCTGTGTGCATGTGTTACTCACTTGATGCAGAAGGATAAATTTTCACTTTTTTTTTTTTCCTGAATATAGGCAAGTGTCCTAAGTCTTGTTGCTATGCAGTTTAGCCATAGCAACAAACACAAAAGCCAATGTGTTGTTATTTCTATTTTTCCTTCCAGACAGTTTGCCTAGTAAAGAAGACATGCTAGATATAGCACTGTCAAAATAAGTGCAGTATTTCCTGTGAGAGTTGTCGAGCATTTCATCTTTCAAAAGATTATATTGTGCAAAAATGCTAAGCAAGAAGGTGGAAAGGTTGTAGTCAAGCTATCCGCATCTTCCTGATGCACAGGTAAGGAAGTTAAAAAGTAATTACTGTAAAAAGAGAAGTCAGGTTTTTAGTAATATATTTATTGAATACAAAACATACCATGATACATTTTGTTCTTGTCCAAGAAAATGGTACTTAAGTTCTTACATAACTAGACAAAAGGTAATGGGTGAACACTGAGTCTTCAACACTTAAAAGAGATTTATGAGATATGTGATGCATCTTTGCTTCACAAAAAATTTTATTCCTCTTCTCCAGTCAATGCTAGTTTACAGTCAACTTGTGGGACAATATCCCAGTCTATTACATGAAATATTTTCTTGTGGCTGAGGTGAGGAGTGTGACAAAAGACAAATAGTTTATTCAACAGATCCTTCCACAACTTCCCACATGATTCCCAGCAAGTCATAAAAAGGTAATTTTAATGTAAAAGAAAAGTCTGTTTTCCTGCCTCTTGCTCACTTTAAATGGGAATTAGATGTCTGACTGTTATTTCTGTTATGGAAAATCTTACTAATTGCTTAGAAAATCAGTTTTTTCCCACTTGTGAAATAAGGAAATTATGAGAATAAGTCAGAGGTGCACTGCAAATTTAAATTTCTTGATATCCAAAGATATTCTTTCAGTTTTGCATATAAAAGGTCAAAGAACTTAGTGGCTATTGTAGCAGTACTAATTTATTTAGTTCTGCTAATTTACCTAACCAGGCATTGGAGACATTTCCATAAATATAACTAATTTAGGAAGTCCCTATGTATACAATTTATTTTGTTTTAAAAAAAACAAAACAAAACAAAACAAAACAAAACAAAACCAACTGTATTTCAAATTTCTTAAGCAGCATGGTGGCATATTCATCATTTAAAAAAAAAATATCATCACAAACACTAGTTGGTGTCCTTTATCTATGGTGGACTCCAGCATCCAAGTTCATCTAATGCTTACAACCACTTCACATAAAATAACCAAAACCTAAGAATTTTGCCTTTTTTATGCCCAAGTGACAAAACTCCTCTCGCATCTGGGAGCATGAAGTATATCAACCTGCAGCAAAGACGAGCTCTTCAGAAGCTGAGGCAAACAACCACAGTCCCCTAATTTCCAGTGTGCTTTGTGCCTCAATTTCAAATAACCTTGGTGGGGGGACTCTTGCTCTTTCAAGAACTGGGATCTTAATCCGTCTCTCCACCATTTCTTTTTAATAGCTGTGGGAGATGCTAATTGTGTCAGATCATAGAGAGTAGAAAAAAATAACATTTCAATGACAGAAGAGAAAAATAAAAATAAGGTTTTGTACATCTTTTAATACCTTTTTTTCTTATTTGATCAAATTGTAGAGCCTACTTTTTGGTTTTTTGTTTAATCCCAGAACTTCAAAATGTGATTGATCTCCAGCTGCCAATGTGGACACCAGTGAGCAACTATTTTAAGGAATATAATTTATAGGTAACCACAAGTGGTGTAAATGGAAATTTTTGGAAAGGAAAAAAAGCTATAGGACATTTCTCAGAGTCTATGTAAAAAAAATTTGGCCACAATTTTTGGATGCACTATGCATTTCATTTATGCAGCCACACGTAATGAAATCTATACCAACCTCCTTTCCCCCACCCTCCTCATCAAATGAGAGTAAAACTTTAAAACTAAGGGAAATGATTCAGTCTGTCCTCTGGTTTACAAGTTGTGGGAACAACCCTAATTGCAAAACCTGCATGTAACTCTTCCCTGGATGTCTTTTTTTCCAATCCACCTCAGCATGACATGGACAGGCTTGGTTTTTTTCTTCCACCCACTAATTCATCTTTGCAAGTGATACTCTCTGTCTTGTGGACTAGTGTGTACTGCAGGCAGCCTTGAAAAATCCTGACCTTACTAAAAAACATTGAGGACATGGCATCACCAAATTGCTGGTTGCTTTTATCTTGCTTGCTTCTTCCTCCAGTGTTACTTGCTTCCAAATAATGGATTCATTTGAGTTTATCTAAAAGCAGCAAGGACTTCAAATTTTGCTCACTGTTTTAAGTCAAACCCTTTGATACCATAGAAAACAGAATACTTTTTTTTTATTGTTTCATTAATTTTGAGGCTTCATGCAGAGTTAGCATTGAAGATAGCACAGTTTCAAAATTTGCTTCAATAAAAAAATGTGTCTTCATGTTAGCAAAGACTTATTGTGCTTTTCATGAAGTTTCAATATACCTTAGAAAGATGTAATATTGCTCTAAGAGTCCTTTCACCTCACTTAAGGGTCAAAAAATAAAGTATTTCTAATGAGTTAGTCACCTAAGGCTTCCTTTAAAATCAAGAAGGAAATGCAGGCTTCTCCAGAAAGCAATTAATCGTAAGATAGATATCTAGGATAAGTGATATGAATTCCCTCCTTAGAACTGCCTGTATTTCTCTGCTGACAATAAGGGAAACTGAAGATTCCAATAGAGCAAATTAAAATTTGATGTTCAAATTGAAATTATTTTTATTTTGACATCCAGAGTTTGATAAGGTGAAAACTGCCATTTTTACTCTTTTCCTGGAGTGGTAGAGCTTCCCACAGAGTAAGTGCTCGCTCCGCCTGGGTGTCAGCTGAAGCACCAGAGTTCCTGGAGTAGTAAACAAGCCCTGTGTGTGCTGCCCACTTTGCTTATACTGGAGACTTGGAAAGTCAGACAGGTTGATGTCAGCCTCAGATGGAGGAGGGTGTTGAGCAGTAGCTCCAGATGGGATGGAAAAATCTTCTGAAGACTTAGTCTTCATTCCTGGTCCTCTTCTGGGAGCAAGCCTGGGTCTCCAAAGCTTTAGGGTTGCTTCTCCATATGTATTGTATTCCTTTCCTTCATTTTGTCTTCATTTTTTCTATTACTGTCAAAAATGTAGATTTAATTAAACATTCTCCCAAATGGAAAATTACTGTGAAATATAAGTAAAATTGTTCAGGTCTTCTCCTGTGTCAGATTACATATTTTATTCAGGAGAAGGAATGGGTAATATCATAGAGACAACTACAACTTCACACCTCTGCAGCTGCCTGGATCCTAATTCATTGCACTACAGTGTGGAAACTTCTCCCTTTCACATATGAAATAGATGCCAGTGGAAAATTGTCACAGGATGGCTTCATACTTGTATCAAGTTTATAACTATGTTGTACTGCTGAGGCAGTAAAAAGGAGATGGAAATAAAGCTCAAAATCTGACTTCAGTGTACTCTTTTTTATTAGTAATGTGACTCTTCCGTTTACATTCTTTATTCATTTCTCTCTGTGTTCTGTATTTTATTCTTCTATTTATTCTATTTAATTATTTAGCCATTTTTGACATCCTCTGTCTCTGTGTTGTTTTCTAAACTCCCACTATCTAAGCAGTTCCTCCTTCACATGACTCAATTTTCTTCCGCTATTCTCCATCTTTACCCTTCCTTGAGATTCTCTCTCTGACCCTATATTTCTTATTTATCCGCATTCCCTCATGATTCATATGGGTCTTCATTGTCTTTATGTGAATGATGCTATTTCCATCTTTTCTTTACAAATCAATGTTTACCCCAGTTTCCAATTTTTTTTCTCTTCCATTTTTTGGTAGTACCTCTGGCATGCTCAATTGAAAAACAGAAACTGCAGTAACAAAACAAACTTCCCAAGCCTTTTCCCTACACCTATTTATAAGAAATCTAAATTTCTTATAAAATAAAATCTAACACTTCAAGTTTTTTCCTGTCTGTGCAGAAAGTGGAATGTCTATACAGAGCGAATGGGGAGAAAAGCTTAAAAGAAATGTGACTGTCCGTTAAACATCCTATTACAAACACTTTTACTTGTATCTGGAAATGTGTCAATACAGCTAATTGTTTCTTATATAAAGCTAATTTAGAGTTTCTTTTTTTATACTAAGCTTTTTTCCATAATGTGATAGAAGTTTTAAAAGAGAAAGATGTTTCTAAAAGGAAGGAAGGAAGTGACCAGCCAAATAGATCAAACCAAAAAGTCTCATTTGAGTCAACTGGTCCTTTTGACTAAAAGTTACCCATCCTCTCAAAGCACAAGAATTTATTTAATTGACATTTATAAACATTTTCAGTTTACATCTCTCAAAAAAGTTAAAAAGCCAAGTTCAGCAACATCTAATCACATAAACATTCAACCTTACTAAACCCCGTAGCTCTTATGGGACAGATTTGGGATCTTGAACCTTCTGGCGAGGTTTCCCTGTAAAATAACTGAAATTCCTCAGAAACAAAGCTTTACATTTTGCTAGCTCAGTAGAATCTTGCTACTGAAAGATGAGATACAAATAAGACTGTACAATATAAATAATGATTATTAAAAGCCCTCACCATAGGTAAATGAATTATGAATTTCAGAATAGAATTATGAAAATAAAATCTACATTTCTGTTAATAGAAAACACAAAATTTCAGTCTTTTAGGTAATTCCTGCTTTGTGCCATAGAATCCCTCAACAATCTTAGCCCTTTTTGCTACTTTCAATTTCTGCTTCAATGTTAAGAAAATTCTGCTTGCATTGCAGAACCCAGCTTTGGAAAGTTCCGTAAAAGTGTGACCAATCTTATCTGCATGACACTTTTAATATTAAGTAAACTCTTCATCACCCAGACAAGGTGCTGGTAAACTCCCTCTTTCCCCATTTATGAGTGACCATACTTAAGCAGCTTCTTTGTTGCCGTCCTTTATTTAATCAACACTCAGATATTTTTATTATTATAAACTGCTTGAAGTTCCTCATAGCAGCCTTTCTTCACGTAGTAAGATAAGACAAATACAAAAACCATATTGTTTTAAAACCCCAACAACAAAGTATAAACGCATTATTTCCTTTTTCTCACCAACTCCCTTACCTAACATTTGCCTTAGCATTTGAAATAGGAAGCTCCCAAGAAAATTAAGATATCAAGTTTAGTTATCCATAAAGTTACTCTTTTCTTGTTATATATACATATATATAGCATCACATTATACTATCCTCTACTATGTTAAACAGTGGGGGTTAAAAAGGGTAGTCAGGCTCAGGAGGACGTGAAGGGATCCTGCCACCATTGATACGTTGAAGCGTTTTGCATATGAGATCGTATGCTGGTTTGTACATTTGTCTTCACTGTAAAGATGAGTAAAAGACACAACGAACATTTCCTTAAATGCAGTGCACAGACACTTTCTGTAGCATCCATTTGGAGATGGTTTTGACACTATCTAAAACTAAAAAACTCCCTCCTTGGCCTTTGCAAGGACTGTGTTTGATACAAATAGCCTTTTGAAAGATTGTCAGAAACTCCTGCTTGACACAAAACCTGGAGGTTATCTGTGGAAACAGAAAAAAAAAAGAGAAAAAAAAAAAGAGAGAGAGAGAAGGAAAAAAAAAGAAAAAAAAAAGGGAAGATTTTTGCCAAACAGATGGGATTGGCAGTTATCCTAAAAAAATTGGGTTATGGCTATGCCCAGTACTAAGGATTTAAAAATAATTGCCTAAGGCCTCAACCAAGAATGTTTTTGTCTGTTATTTTTTATTTATTTATTTATTATTATTTGGCTTTTTTTTTTCTTTTGTCCCCATTTAGACATACAAAAAGAGGTCCAAAAACAAGAAAATAAGAGGGACAGTCAAAAATTATTTTGAAATGCTTTTTAACATCTTCCTATGACAGATTGTCAGATTGTTCTTTTCTAACAGTTACAATAAGAAAGTAAAATCCTGAAGTATTTATATGGAGACTTGCAGTCCTACAAAGGAATCTGTGAAAAAAGAATAGTTTTCCTATCAGGACACAAAGCTCAAAAAAATTTCTTTGAAGAATCAGCAATTAAGGTTCATAACAAGTTTTTTTATACTTAAAATTGAAGTGATGTATTGGAGTCCATGACTGCATTCCCTACTTACTCCTTACCATCTTGAGTCTGTACATGCTGAACTCTCCAATGGTAAAGGTATGTAGCTGCCTAACATTCTGCTTTTGGGCATATCTAGAACTGCTACCATCTTGACAACACAGACTGTCTCTGCACTTACCTCCTAGCTCAGATACTCTTAGTCCTTAGAGAATAATTTTTATAGATAGATCAATAAACAGATGACAGATAGATAAAGACAGAAAAAAAAAGAAGTCTGTATTCACTGTACTACCTGAAAGCAGACACCAAAATAATTTCATTCTAGTCAGTGAAATGATCTGAAAAGAGATCTGTGTACGGATCCCTACACAAAAGGTAGGTAGTTAATTAATTCCAAGTGAAGCAATCATTGGTTAAAATATGTAGGTTTCCCCTTCTTGGATCCATGCTCGTGTGTCTATAAAATACACAGACTGTCTTTGGAGCAGGGTTGAGAAATCAAGGCCTCCTTCCTGTACGAGCTAGGGAATTATGTTTCTTAGCCACCCAAATAAAAAGTCTATTTCAAATTCAGTGTCCCCTGAAATTTTAATGTTGTCCAGTATCTAACCCTAACGATATAAAACACATTACAGACCCACTTCCTTTTCTCTCTGCATCCTTACTCCCTCCCGACTCGATCCCCAGTTCAGAGAGTCCACTTTATTTGTTTATTTATTTATTTGCTTTTTGACAATGGGTCACACAGCTTCCTTAAAAGAAGGGAGGCTTGTGTTGGAATCACATAGAGATTGAATCATGGAGAGTGTTGGATTCCAGTTTCCAAGTTTTGAAAACTATTTTATTGAGTTTGTGTATGGAACAGGATACTTCTTTCTTCTCTTCCAATTTTTTATAAAGTAGAAGTGACGAGTGCTCCACCCTAGGATAGTTCCAGGCTATGACAGTTAATAGAGATGTATTCCTACAGACCAGAGGCAATGATGTAAACTCCACAAAAGACTGGGATTTTAAACCAAAATTAAATTTCAGTGTTTCAGACTGTTGAATGACACTGCCTTCCACAAAGAGCACTTTTTGTGAACTTTCTATGCTTGTACAATGTGTCATATATAAAGCATATGTAAAGTCAGTAAATCTTTACAGAACAGTTTTATAAATAAATAGATATGATTTAATATAAAAGACACCAACTTTAGAATTGATATACAATCATTTATCTTCCATAGGAGTATTTTGGTGTCCATTTAAAGAATTACATATAGGTGTGTATGCATATCTAAGCAGCACAGAGATTTTGTTTCCCTCCATGTCTTTTATGCCTCTGACATATGTTAGATACTTTTTTTTGTGCTTTTTAAGACATCATTTTTTGGCAACTTTTATAGCAGTAAAATACAGATGTAGAATAACGCTACCCTACCTCACTGAGTGTTGAAAGGATTATTTTGGGTAACGCAGATGCAATGTTAAGACAACAGAAAAGCCATTTGTACATGCTAACAGTTACCCCTGGTGACAGTTTGATAAGAATTCTCATACGTGTTCTTCCTGATGTTCCCAAGATCCCCAGGCACTTTACAAGCTGAAGTGGAATCCATTTAAATGAGAAATATTTTTATACACAACAGTTTTGCCTAGGTTCAAATCCAAAGCTCATTAAAGTAAATAATAATGTTTCCATTGACTTTCTTGGGCTTTGACTCAAGCTCCATGAATAGTGTTTAATTATAAAAGAACATTTCAGCTCTTTTTTTATATTCATCCAGTCTGGAAGATCACTGTGTCTGCCACTTCTTAATTTGCTAGCCAGGAACTCAGCAGTTACCCACAGTGTCCTCCAAATGAAGAAGATACAGTGCCTGCTGCAATTGGCAGCTGCTGTTGTTGCTCTAGCTCCTAATTTCCTAACTCAGCCCTTGTTGAAAATGACAAAGAAAGGGGGATGAGGGGGAGGAAGGGAAGGGAAACGGCTTTGTAAGAGAGTTGAAATCCCAGGCATATGCCGATGTTTCTGCACTGAATGTAAAGTATTGGTCAGAATGATTCCTACTGTTTTTGTTTTCTGTCCAGAAGTTCAAAATCTACTCATCTTTTCAGTAGGGACTGGAATGTTTAGAAATAGCAAACAAGTTTAACATTTACTGTAACAGTACTCATAATCAATGGACTTGTGACTCCAGAAAAATCCATTAAAAGACCTATAGGGCCTCTGAGGTTGATTTAAATGTCTAAATATATGTATCAATATAGACCTACATTTACATGTGGCACAAAGAGGCAGTAATCCTCTTCTTGGTGCTCTGCTTTCTTTTCTAGGCATCTACACTTGTCAGGCAAGAAAAGAAATACCACTTTAGTGGCAACTCTTATGTACATTTGAGTACTGGAAAAAACCCCTTCTTGTCTGAGGCCAGATAAGACGTGTGTTTTCAGAGCAAATTAAACTTAAACATCCTAGCTCTGCACCTTGCTGCACTAACTATTCAGTCAAATTAAAAGGAATCGTGCCCAAAGTATGAAGCAGAAGTGGAAGGAAGGACTTGACGATTCCTCAAGAACCTCTCTATGATTAGGATAGTCAGCACAGACTGCTGTTTTAACAAAGTCTGTTCAATTTCAGTGCAGAAAGGCAAAGCTATTTTTTCAGTTAAATATAGTGAAATTTGTAATTGATAACAAAAGTGGAAATCTGACAGATTTTACTCCTCAGTGATAATTTCTTGGGTATTTGAGAGGAGGATTCTCCATATCTGTAGTGTTGTCTCTGATCATTTAGTTTGTTCAGTGAGCCTTCCATTTCATTTCTTCTTCCATCTTCATTTCTTCTCCAGTTTATATCTCATAGTAAATTACGATAATATGATGGACAGAACAGTTTTTGCCTCCAGCATAATCTTTCTACACCTCCACTATTAATATGAATGCAGATAGGCAGGTAAACACAAATGAAAAACCAAAAAGGAGGGGGTACCTGTATGCATGCAAAAACTCATCAACCGATCTATATGAAACATATACAAAATAGGAACATCTATCAAAAAATTGCAAAACAGCAAAGCAAAAATAGATTTAAAGATACTGTTTTAAATAGCTGTCGCATGCAGGGCACGCTTCATAAACTGCAGATAAGCTTACTGAATAAAATATGAGGACATGTAGGTCCATGACTATCTCGGTTAGTAAAAAAAAATCTGAAGAAAATTTATAAATAGGCCATACACTATCTCCAAAGGGATAAACAAAATAGCCAGCAGTGACAGTATTTGCTTTTCATGTGTGCAAATACAAGGCATAACAAATGTCAGCTCCTCATTTGCAAATTAAGATGTAAAGGAAATGTCTGTGACAGTACATGCAACAGTTCATATTTGAAGTTTGGCACAGTGAACTGACAGCCACAGAGGAACTGCAGTCCCCTAATCCTTTCTTTCTGCCTTCCAGCTACTGGCGAGGAGGGTGGAATTTAATAAATATGTGATGAGAAAAGGCTGTGAAAGGCTGGCGTATCTTCTCCTCTGCAAGAACTCATCTTCAGAGATAATTAACTAGGTGACAATATACAATGTGCCATTAACAAGAGCATTCAAATCATTTCTGGACTTAAGTACAATTTTAAGCCGCTTATCAGATTTTCATTTCTGAATCCATTCAGCTGTCAGGCTTACATCCTGGCTCTTTATTGAAACTCACATGGGAATCCAAACCTTCTAATTTTCTATACAGATTCATTTCAGAATCAATTAGAGCTGGTGGCAGCCTTGTCCCTGTGTGCTAAGGGGATTAGCTGGGCACTTGCTCAGCTGAAGCTACCTTTGAATGTACATTCAACCCTCTATCAAGAAAGAGTTGTTTTCCAGAGGATTCTGAAGTAACTGAAGCACTGAAATCAACAGATGGCAGATAATCACTGTAACAGTCCCCAGGTTTTTTGGGAAATGGAAAATGATATTTCAGATTGCCTCCCAGGTAAGGATCTTAAGCTGTACAAGAAAGAGAGAAAGAGAAAAAGATGAAAGAAAGAGAAAGAGAAAGAGAAAGAGAAAGAGAAAGAGAAAGAGAAAGAGAAAGAGAAAGAGAAAGAGAAAGAGAAAGAGAAAGAGAAAGAGAAAGAGAAAGAGAAAGAGAAAGAGAAAGAGAAAGAGATGGAAAAGGAAGAGAAAAAGGAAGAGAAAAAGAAAAAGAAAAAGAAAAAGAAGAAAAAGAAAAAGAAAAAGAAAAAGAAAAAGAAAAAGAAAAAGAAAAAGAAAAAGAAAAAGAAAAAGAAAAAGAAAAAGAAAAAGAAAAAGAAAAAGAAAAAGAAAAAGAAAAAGAAAAAGAAAAAGAAAAAGAAAAAGAAAAAGAAAAAGAAAAAAAAAGAAGAAAAAGGAAAAGAAGAATAAAAAAGAAGCAGGGGACTCTTCTTACTGTACCCCAGTTACACAGAGTGAACACTAACTACCAGAAGAATTCCCAAGGGCTCTCCTTTTATTCTTTTTGCCTCAGTAAGTACTTCACGACTCAGCTTTTGCATCTGACCTTTGGCCATCTTTCCACCCACATGTTATTAACTTCTCTATTACTCATCTTAGCAATTTCAGCTTACCATCCCAAAAGACATTGCCATTGTCTTCTAGTAAACACTTGAGAACATAAAACCATGTGGAACAGTTTTCCACTCTTTTCTATTTCCAGGCAGCCTAGTTTTTATTCAGTGACTCAAGTTGTTGAGAAGGTATTTTAGTAGTTTGTGTACTGGGGTCGTTCTGCATAAAGAAACATTTGTGAATGATTGTGATGCACTGCAAAATTAGGAAGTTCTGTTTAATGTGTTCTCACAGCTTAATTCTATAAGGTTCTTGCTTATAAGAAAGTGGCTTATGCTCAGCCATACCCAAAATATTAGCTGCTAAAGTCTGAATTCCGGTTTCTGAGATTACTTGCAAAAGCTGAGAACTTCACAAGTAAATAAGCAGCCTAAGAAAAATTTACTTGTTGTAACTGAAGTAATTTTACCAGTTTTTACTTGAATGACATAGAAAACTGGTTTATGGAAGTATAATACTATTACGATAATGTATTTTAATGTATTTAGTTTCAAAGTAAGATTATAAACAAGGAAGATGACCTTCCAGGTCCTAGGAGCTGCATCTACAAACCACAAGACACATATACTGAGGATCAGGACCTACAAGGAAGGCTAGAAAGTCGGAGATGTCCAACTATGTCATGGTTATGTCAGATATCGACTCTGTCACCGGTTATTGTGGCCTTCAGAGGTTTTTTTGTTTTTCACTGCTTCTCCAAAGAATGCATATCTGTGAGTAGTTTCCAGCCTCCCTACCAGAACATCCTTGTAGGAGCCCTGGTCTAACTTTGACAGAATAACTGCATTTGAGCTGCTTGTAGGTCATCTGGGGGACCAAGAGCCCAGGTCATTGACCCACATCACAGACGCTCAAGGCAGAAATTCAACACATCATAATCTTTGGAGACATAAATGTTCCCACCAGTTTGATTTGAGCTCCTTCATGCTGAAAGGGAAACAAATATTTAGGTTTTTCATTCACTTATTGTACTGTTAATCCGCTAATACAGGTAATGTGTTAACATTTCCCAAAAAATTCTACGTTCTGCAAGGCAGTTTCAACCTTTAGACACCACTAGGTTATATGACACAGGGACAGATCTGAATGCTCTTGCTCTCATTGGAAATAGAACAGTCTCACAGAGAAAATGCATCCTTCAAGATAGGTGCAGAAAATGATAAATTATTCACTCTAGTGATATATTTTCCATTTAAAGATTGTTATAATTTTACTACTAAATATCTAACTCTCAACCTTTTTTACTCTCCTGAGTGACTTCTTAGAGTCCCACTTACCTCACATGAACAATGGTGAGACCATTCAATTAAAGGATTTTTTTTCTAAATCAAGAAGAAAGAAATTCCCTGCATAGTCCATTCACACATATTTTAATGGAAATTTTTGTTAAAAATAAATCAGCTTAGATGCTATAATTCTGTATTTTCCTAACTCCTGGAAAAATAAGACGCCTAGTGATCAGGTTTATTTAGTAATGTTGCTCAAAAGCTCCCTTCAATTCTCAGCCGGAATCCATGGGCTCCACATGTTTTCATAGCTGTCATGTTTCTGAGCTAATAATAGTTAATGTGTTCAGTCCAAATGAGAACGGATCCGGAGGTGCGATTTTTTTATATTGTTTTCTGAATGACAAAGCACAAAGAAAATAAAGTTCATGCATTATTCATACAATAAAAGATGAAAATTATTAATGCAATAAGGATAAGTCACACACACACACATGTTGGTTTGTTTATATATCAAGAGTAAGATAGCACTGAAATGCCTGTATTCCCAATATAACAATTTTGAATAATTTCAATAGTCAGAGATTTAGACATACAATTTTTGCAGTGCCTTATATATAATAATAATTTTGGATACCACTTCCCAGGGGAGAATAAAAATGCTTTATTCTTAACATATGATTGTATGACATTCATTTTAAAGTAATATGACAGTATGCTGAATTTAATACTGTAGAGAGCAGCATCTCCAGAATTCTGTCACATAGAAATGTGAAACAAAATGCAGTCACGCATATGCGTAAGTAAGCTTCAGCTCATATAAATAGTCATGAGTCTCTTAATTTTGGTAAAACCATTTTATGTTTGCTGAGGAACTGATCTATTATGTTCATTAGAGGTGACAGAGTAACAATCCTTGAGGCTGAAGATATCTATTATCAAGAATGTCTTACCAAGTAGGGCAATCCACGGAAAGCCAGCTCAGCAAACCAATAAAATAATGTATTCTGCCTGTGTGAGGGTGTGTGGGTACATATTTACGTAAAAGAAAAAGCCTGTTAAGCATTTTTTTTTCCATAAAATAAAAGGAATAATCCCATTCTAAAAATGTACATATGTTAAAACCAAAGCAAACAAAACTTCTGCAAGGTATTCTCTTTGTTTAGTGATACAATATGTACTGATGTTACATTGCTGTTGAAGTCAGTGGCAATTCTGAACCTGGATTTCAACTCAAGTAATTGAATAAAGAAAGTTTTTTATTTTCCATCTTTCATAAATTTTTGTATTTACTATTACTTGAGAAATAGTACTTTGAAGCCTGACCAAAGAATACATTTGAAATACATTTGCAAATCTCCATATATCTTGTGGTTTAGGCTGTGCTTGCCACTAAACAAATGACAGATGCCCTCTTTTAACCTCTCTCTCCCTTCCCAGAAGAGAAAGGAGAGAGAATAAGGGAGAGAGACTTATGGGTTAACAAAAGTCACATAAATGATATATTAGGAGTCCTGGGAAGAATAGTTCCAGAAAATCAGCCGTGTTTTTCTTCAGGATTCTGGGGCAGGAGGGAGAAACAGGATATAATATATTTCATTATTTACCAACGTGAGCAAAGAAAATCCTCTCCCCAGCTTTTATCATGTTTACTAAGGAGTAACAGCTTCCATTATTAAACATGTACATGTAGATAGATACAGATCAATATAAATATAGATAAATACAGAAAAACGCTATAGAACTATACAGATTTAAGACAAATAGAATAGGCACTAGCTTTTCCCACTCCCTTATGGTTTCTTCCCTATCTAGATATGTTTCTTTTTTTTCTTCTTTTTATTTAGTAATACATTCAAAACCCCTATCTTCGCATAACTTTATTGAGAATGCTAATTGAGACCTTCTAAAGCTAAGATATGACACTTTATTTCAATAACTTCTTACAACTATCCTGATTTGATTTACCCACACTATATACAATTTCATACACTCCAAATTCCATCCATTTTTTCAGCAGATTTCAGACCTAGTACATAGACATTTAATTCCAAATTTCCGGACTCAAGAAAAGGTTTTCTCCTTTAGGATTCCATAACCCAGTCATTTCTCTTCAATCCCATTCCCAATTTCATCTGTATTGAGGTGGCGAGTTCTTGCTTTTCTTTGAGGATTAGGAAAGAAGCAATAAATACATATGAAAGATAGATAGTTTTCTATTCTTTCTTGTGCTGTGTACTGTGGTAGTATAAGAAAAAGTAATTGCAAAACCTGCGCAGAGCTTGCATGTCCTGAGATGTAACATTCTTAACGAAGAAGAAATCTTCAGGGTTTTTAGTTATTAAATAAATGTTAACACTACTTTATTCAGTGTGTCTGAACTGAGATTTTTTCTCACATCTAACTTGCTTAAGCTTAGTTATTTTAAGAAGTAATGCAATTACACACCTGTGAACAGGATCTTGTAATTGAAAGTATCAACTTAATTTAACTATGTGAGATATTAATAACCTGCTTTTACATCTTTTTTATTATATATTCTTTATTTGGAACTGTTGGGTTATATATGTCTATGACAGACATAGAAGCATTTGGCAACTTGTCACTTACCTGATTTTTTAAACATATTTGTTTTTTTCTCTCACAATGGATAGCTACCTTCCACTGCCATTGGAAGATATTCTTTTTGAGTCTTCCTTAGACATATTTATCACAAGCTATTTGGCTTCCTTAAATTTGTTTTCAATAAGATCAGCTTTCATTAGGATTCATCAGTACATGTCATTACGTGTCCAACCATCCAATCACCTCCATTTTCATAATGAACAACCCATCTTTATATTTGACTCACAATATTTCTGTTGCATATCAGAGGAGGGACAATTAACAATTTCATATTCTTTCAAGGGAATTTTTACTTTTTTTTTTTTTCCCCTGTTATTTATGTAACATAAGCATCTTTCAGAAACATCTGGTAAACAACCACCATTCAAACCATTCGAACTGCACCATGCACCCTATGAAATCCATTTCCCTAGTGGACATAATTTTAAAATAATTTAATAAGATTCTGTTTAAAAGTGGTTTTAAAAATGACTTGCAAGTTTATACATGTACCTTCGGATTGTCAATAAAGAAATATGACTTTGTTTTCTCACTTATTTTCATTACAATGGTGGACAAAAATTTTCACTAATCTTTACAAAATGTCTTCAGAATTTGTCAATTATTTTATATTTATATATTTAGTATAACGTATCCTATATTTTTAAAGGTCCCATAACTCTTCAGAGATGCTCACTGTAATGTATAGTTATATCTTATGATCTTATTAAAAATATTATTACAGTTCTTGTTAATTAAGATGCATTGTAAAGCAAATCATAATATTCTACATTTTTTGCCTCACTATCACTACTGAATGTTTTTTTATTGATTAAACAATATTTTCGTATCAGTATGATAATGAAAGCCCATAAGGAATTAATCTGACTCTTAGATTGTGAGGGCAAAATTTCACATTATGTTTATCGACATCCATTGTGAAATAGTTCATAGATTCCATCCCACGATTTATATTCCTGCCGTTTGTCTAAATATAACATACTTTTACACCACCTAGTTTTGACACAAGCATTTCAAACAACCCATCTATGCCATACTTTGCTAATTTTCCTCAGTTAATAATTATGATAATTTAAAAATATACATTTTATTTACACTTTTATTATTTTAAATTTCAGCTCCTTACTGTTTGGACACATGAATATGCCATAGAAACAGTTAAATTAATTCCTTTTTTCTTTTATTTTCTTTGAGTTAAATGGTTTATAGCAAAGAAAATAAAGCATATTATATAGCTTTGTTTCAATAGTGCCAGTTAAGAATTCATTTGAGTAGATTTTTGGTTTCCATTTTATTATTTCCATTTCTTTTGCTGTCAACCAAGTATGACAAAAGAATATTGCACATCATGCTAATCCAAGATGTTTCTATTCAGCTAATGTAGCAGCATGTACCTGCTTAGTAGGCAGTTGTATATAGTTTCGGATTTTTTTCTCCTAATTAATCTGGATGATACAGCTCGTATGCTGCCTATCTGCATTTTTCCACTGTAACAGAAATCATAAATTCTACTACAAGGACTTTTCCAGTATAGTTTCATGGAATTATGTAAAACCTTCAATATGAGATTTATCTGCAGCTTCCAAAACCATAACTTTCTAATCATGGCCTCTCTCTGTATCAACAATAAATTAATTTAGCTGGCTAATAAAGAAGTGCTACAAGACATGAACCTTCAATATAGCATATTGTATACCCCATACACCTTGTTTGTCCATTTAGAACATTACAATTGAATTTTTTAATTGAGTTTCTTGTTTGGGCTTTTTTGTTATTGTTCTTTTTGGCTTTGTTTTATTTCTATATTTTTTGATTGTTAAAAATTGCATTTCTGCCAGGTTTAAATAACTAATACTTAGTGTCAGTTTAAAATTCAGTATTTATACTGTGTTACAGTGGCCTGGATCTGGCATTTTTATATCTTAATTAAAATTTTTCTGTAGGATAGTTACCTATGATAGGGCAATCATCTAGCTATCACTTGTGCCAATGACTGGCCAGATTAGATGGGGTGTACTTTATTATTAAAAGAATGAGGAGAAATGTATGATGTGCTTTTTCATCTGCATACTGGTACAGTTGTTTGAGGGTAGAAAGACATGAAATTGTTTCTCTTGGGAGAAGAGACTTGAGGTTTGTTTTTTTTTTTCCTTCCTATAAGCAATTACAATAAGAAAATGAATACATTTTTATTTTAGAAAACATAGAAAACTGATATTTTAGAAACCTTGAATTATCACATATAAAACTCACAATTTGAACTCTCTAAGGTTTTCTCATCTCTAGCTATTCTCAGACAAATATAAACTTAATGTAGAACCAGTTTGAAGCAGACCTCTCAAGTATTGGTGCATGAAATGCTACCAGGAAGTTTTAGTTGTCTTAAAGGAATAGAACTTCGAACCTGGAAAGCTATAAATTCCAACCAAGTAAAATAATGAAGGAACAATTAAGTGAATGGAATAACTCTAACAACTAATATATTTCAAGATCTATAATGCTGACTTAACTTCACTCAAAATTCTTAAAGAACAGCTCAAATGCTGTAGCTTGAAGAACTTTCTGGAAGCAGTAGTTAAGTATAACAATAATTTAAATTTGCTTGGTTAAAGAAGGTTTGTGCTGATTCTGGGGACTCCACTTGCTCATGAAGGCCTGGTTGGCAGGAATTTGCTTAGATTACTGAGAGCCAAGGAGACTGGAGCCTTAGTAGATGTTATCTGCTTCATTCACTCTCCAAAGTCACAGTGAAACTGGAGGCACTTTCCTACAGATGCTGTAAACTTACGCAGTTCAAGTTTCTCAGCCTTGACTTTGCTGCACAGCAAACATGGAGACTGTTGCAGTAGTCTGATCTCTATGTGCTCTTGCCATTCCCTGAGTATCTCCTAGCTGCATCAGTTATGTAGCACTAATAAAGACGTAAACTCCAGCCAGGCTTTTAGCTACCAAACTCCAACGACTTCTTTCATGTCTTGGTATCCCATTGGGAGTAAGCAAGACAATTCAGAGTGAAGAAATCCACAGCACTTTCTGAAAGTTGTTCCTTAAACAGTCCTCCATTGTTTCTCTGAATAGAACAAAAGGGATTATGTATTTAAAGTTTGGCTGTTGACTCCAGCTGTACAAGAGTGTTTGAGGTTGTTTCTAATGTCTTCTCATCGCTAATGTTTTCTATCCTCTGTATCATATGGCTCCAGTTCTCTGCAAGTCTTATGTGGAATTTCTTCTGAAATGTCTGTAATAAGGATTTACAGGAAAAACAAGAACTCAACCTCAGATAAGTTAAAGCTACATGAAGAAACAATAGAAAAAGGGGAAAACATAAAACATTGAATCTTCTATACTTCTTGGTAACATACATAGTACAACTGTAATTCTTCGTAGTTTTCATCTTTAGTTCTCCATTCCCTCCTTGTACGTTTTTAGGAAAAAAATGAGGTAATCACTCTTCTTCATACTGTAAGATGATTTAATTCATTAAATGAATTAATACTGTAAAATGATGCTATTCCAGCCAGGAGCATCCCCAGTTTCATATTTACACATAGTGAGTAACTTGGTTTTTATGAAGAAAAAAGTTATTTGTCTTGCTTCCCACATGAAGGCACAAGTCAGGGACAGAGTATTAAGGTTACGGCAGAAAATGGATGTTTATTGATATACAGTAATCAAAGTTTGTCACTAATTAAGTGAACTGCTTCACCTTCTCTTCATTAACTGGATAAAAAAATGTTGATAGATAATTTACTTCAGAGTATTTGTCTTCGCAAGATTAGATACCTGTTGTTCCATACCTGTAGGACAGACTTGATAAGGGCCAGAGCTTGTATGGGGACAACACCGATTTCTCTGAGTATATGAGCTCCTTTATCTTCATTTACTGTAGCCAGGTGTACCAAATATGAATTAAGAAATGTAGCCTGTAATATTCCTTTAATTTTAGGTGATTTGAAGGATTGTTTCAATCTTGACAGTATTATGAAAAAGCCTGAGAGATCTTTCTTTACACTGAAGTGCTATTTCATTGATACTTTTAATTTGTTCATACTTAAACTCATCCAGACAGGTCCCAAGACTTCTTCCCAAGGACAAAAATTCCAAATGCTAAAAGATAACAATGACTTTCCACAGTTGTTGTTGACTATAGCGTCATATTTCAGACCACTTATAATAGTTGTTGAATAACATCATTGTTACTTAAATAAAAATGCTACCCACTGATTTATCAGAATCACTTTTCAGTTGAAATTTACAATTGCATCACTTATCACAGCAAGGAATCCATTTTAGTAAAAATAATAGAGAGGGGCACGCTGTATGCCAACTTTGTATAGCAGTTCATTTGAAACAAGTGAATTCAAAATGTCTGTGGAGGAGTCTTGTACTAATTACACTTTCTGTTTTCCTATAATTCATTTTCTGGAAGTTAGAAAATATATTGAAGACTTAACTGACATTTCTGACAATTTCCAACTGTTTTCTTAGACTATTTTTAATGAATAAAAATATTGGATTCAAATATTTCAACATGAACTTAATTCTTAAAAAAAAAAAAAAATTAGACTTAAAAATAGATTAATGCATTATTTGAGTATGTACATTTTTTAATCTTAGAGGTCATTTACATTTTCCTGCAGTCAGAATATTTCTTCTAAAGAAATACTTACATCAAGAAATCAGGTCCTGAGCCAGAAAACTGCATTAATACAAGCCTAATTTTAAGGGTGGTAGTCCAAATGTGGTTACTTCTTTGAATGAGCCTCTATTATTCTTATATTTTCTGTTCGTACTAGTTTAATGATAAATTTCATAAAAGTTTGAATGTTTTAAGTGATGTCTAAATCACAGTAGATGGAAAAATTCATGCTTTTCTTTGGAAAACTTGAGCCTAGTTTTTTCCTTAACTTTCTGATCAAAACTGAATGAATACTGAGAAAAAAACCCTCAGATTTCAGATAGTAAACTCTCTGAGTGCATTCACTATCTACAAATAATTGGCAAAAACCCTTTATGTTTGATTCAAAAAGCTGGTCTTCATAGAACTTAATTTAAAAAAAAAACCACAACAATTTAAGCATGAGCAAATATGTACAGGAACGGGAGCTAGATTATGGGCAGGAGTGTCTTAAATGTAGGATTAGAAAAAACCTGCTCAGATTGGTAATCTATGACTGAAGGTTTAATCTCTTCGGGTTCACGTACATGTCAGCCTTGTACATAGACCAGTAACAAAACAGGGAACAAAACCACCTGTATCATTACTGTGGTTTGTAACCGTTTATTTGTTATTTTCTATTATTTTATGGTTTAGAAAAGTTACAATAATTTCATTCAAATTGCAAAAACAACAGCATGTGAACTAAGCAAGCTTTTACACAGCATGAACAGCACAGAATCCAACCCCCTAGGATAACATTCAGCAACGTAAATTGCATGACCATCCTCCAGATTCCTGCCTAAATTCTATATATGCGCCAATTTCTGAAAAAAAAATGAGGTGAAAGACCTAAGGTTTGCAGCCAAATTCAATACAGAAGAACACTTTATTTTCAACACAATGGTTGAATGGGCAGCATCCTGCAGAAAAAAGAAAATAATTACATAAGATCAGGTCCTGAAGGACTGTATAATATCAGGTACATAGGTATGGGATCAAGGATAAGTAAGATGTCCTATATGACCATAGCTCCAATCTGTGCTAACCTCTCAGTGTTAGGCTCCCAATAAAACAAAATAAAATAATTCCAAATTAAATTAAATCAAATTAATAGCTGCTTGTATGTCTTTCCACTTCATAGTCTGGCCCACACAACCCTGTGGCCGTATCTGCAGCTATTTCAACACTGCTACCTATTGCTTGAATTGTTTTGTAATAATTTGTCATATGCCCAGCAAAAGATTCATAAAGTACATCATACACATAACCAAAGTGAAACACTCTAATCCCTAAAAAAACCTTCTATATATAGCCAGCTAATTCTGGAGGTGTGGGCTCAAATTTATCACCTAACCTCAGGCATTTGATTGCAGTAATTAAGCCACGAGCTAGGGCTTCACCTATTCTTAATGAAGCAAATTATCTTAACGAGGGAGAAACTCTCTTTAGAAGTGCCCACATGCCTCCAATATACATACACAAAGAGATAATCTAAGGTGGTTTGTTTTCTAACTTAAACATAGGAGTAACACAGGCTAAGTAGGATCATTTCAGTGGCTGTCTTCTGTTTGAGTCCATTCGGAATTTAAGAAATGGAATTTCTCTGTTTCTTAGTGTCTCAGCTCTGGTAGGTAAGCACTATAGAACAGGAATCCAACAAAATGCGAACAGGTATTTTGTTTGAAAGTCAAGTGGATGGAAAAGCATGTTTAAAGCCTGTAGGTAGTAGGAAGGAAAAGAAAATTGCTTTAGATGTGGGGTTGTCCTTCTGTCTGGAGCACAAGTCTTACGAAGAGAGGCTGAGGGAGCTGGGGCTGTTCAGCCTGGGGAAGAGGAGGCTGAGGGGAGACCTTATTGCTCTCTACAAGTACCTGGAAGGAGGCTGTAGAGAGGCGGGGGTCGGTCTCTTCTCCCAAGTTACAGATGATAGGACAAGAGGCAATGGCCTCAAGTTACGCCAGGGGAAGTTCAGGTTAGATATTAGGAAATATTTCTTTACTGAAAGGGTTGTCAGGCGTTGGAATGGGCTGCCCAGGGAGGTGGTTGAGGCACCATCCCTGGAGGTATTCAAGAGAGGAGCTGACATAGTGCTTGGGAATATGGATTAGTGTTGGGTGGTGTGGTGGTGTGTGTGTGGGTTGCGTGTGTGGTGGTTTTGGTTTTGTTTTTTTGTGTTGTGGTTTTTTTTTTGTTTTTTTTTTTTTTTTTTTTTTCATTGGTTGGACTAGATGATCTTAAAAGGTCCCTTCCAACCTCTGTGATTCTGTGATTCTGTCTTATCCTTCTGGCCTACTCGGGCACACATGAATGCCTGACATCCTGGAGGGCCTAACAGTTGGACGTTTGATGTTCCTTGCCAAGCATACCTCTGTTTACAACCGAGTAGTCTTGGTGTCACCTCTAGCCTTTAATTAAGCTGGACATGTCCTGCTTAACAGATAAGGGAGAACTAACGAGCATTGTATTGCTTCATTACCTTACAGTTATGTTGTGCTAACACTAGGAAAATTTTCTTTATAGAAAATATGGTTAGGAAGAATACTTTAGTAGACCATTTACAAATGCTGTGGATTTGATATTGTTTTACTTATAATCCCACCCTCGCTTGTTGTTTTGTATGAAGTATTTAGGTGCATACTGCCCTAAAAATGAACTCCTTGGCTATTTTGATTTTTTTATGCTGTTACTCAATGGCCAATTAATCCCACTTAAGGTCACAGTTATGCTTTTTTATTACTTGTGATGATGTTTTTGTTTGACATTCATGTTACTTTGTTGTATCTCGTAAAAGTGATTAATGAAGAACTCCTGATTGTAGAATACAAGGTTTTTATTCTTGTCACTCCTGCTACATAAAAATTTCTAAGTATTTGAAAGCCTATTATACAAGCTAAGTGAAATGTGCTCCATTCTGAGGTACCAGATTTAAGATTTAGCTAGAAAAATCGATTATGTAGGCAATAATGGACCAGAGTATTCTCCTAACCCTTGAAACACCGCTTAACTGAGGGAGGTGATCTCTCTCACTACCATTCAGTATATCAAGAAAGCATGTTTCTTTCTTGTTTATGCACAGTCTACATCAAAGATTAATCTAAAACTTAAACCCTTACCAATTTGGGTTTCGTATTAGGTATTATGACTCCTGAACAAAATGTACCCAAATGTACTTACTGAAGCCCAACAGCTGTACTCATTTAAACAGAAATATTTACTATCATGCTTAGTTACTAGTTTAGTTACTTTAAAGATGCCCCTTCCTTACCCTTTGCCATGTACCTATGCAGCCTTAGCTTTCCAAGCCGTATTTCCCACATCAGTTTTATTTTGCTGCTACTCTCTCTAAATGTAACTACATTAACTGAAGGCAAAGTAGGTGAGAGGAAGAAATTGCATCTGGGATCTCTTAGTTAAAGGCAGGAATAATGTTCTTGGCATGTCACAGGTTGAAGATATCAAAGAAAAGAAAACCTCAGTAATCCTCAGGACAATCAGTCAGAAAAGGAAATTAAGATTGGGCTACATTTAAAAGTTTTTCTGATGTAGCTATGCTGCTTAGAAATTTTACCAGACCAAGGAGCACTTCTGGAATAGCCTACTCTATTTAGAACATGCCCAATCTGATAGTCTTAAACTTTATCCCCGATGGATATTTTCCAGTACAGTACAACAAGCAGAACCCTGTAAGCGTTGATACACTTTGAGATACCTGATGCAAGAACTTCCGTGTGTGACTGTGGCATAGAGCAATTGCGAAAGACAACTTACAGACGCTAGGCCAGGAGAGAATGCCATCTACTTTGGTTTCCCTCCTCTCTCCCCATTATAATTAGACGTAGCTTAATTTAATGATTTCAGAGCTTTGTACAGAACAGACAGATATTGAAATCAAGGGAAGAGTACACATACTCTGTATCAGAGTTCAAGGGAAAAAAACAACTAATCAACCAAACAAACAAACAAAAAGCTAAAATTCTCCATGTGAATTGCTGTACAAGATGTCAAACCCAACTGTAAAAAAATCATCCTGAAATATGTATTATTATGTAGCTATAACACTATATATTGAATTAAATGTAGTCAGTATTTAGAAGATTAATAAAATGCCAGATCCTATTTTCTTTATTTCTGAAGACTGAAAAATTAAAACATGATTAACTGTTTGGACTCTGTCTTTTCCCAACCAATTCTTGCATAAACATAAGTTGCAAAATCGTGGTATTGTGTTGCTCCAGACTGGAGAGCAGTCTTGCATACAGAAACCTGAGAGACGGACATCAAGTGATCATACATTGGAACTGTGTACCAGAAACCAGCAATAGTGCCTTGTTCTCTTGAGTAGCTATACAGATCAGAACAGATGATGTTCAGGCAGCAGTGAATGTTTCAAACCCCCAAAAAGACACTGACAACTAATAAAGTTTAACATCTCACTAGATCTGATCTGACACTGTTTTACTGGAGTTTAGACGAAAGGCTGTTTAAACTACCATAGTTAGAGATGGAATAGTTCTTGATGGAATCTCTTATTCTGCTGAATTGCAAATAAGAAACAAAATAGGGACTAAACATCCAAATTATAAAAGCCATATAGATGTGGGTATCCGCACTAGAGTATTCAAAAGGCTGATGAGAATTTAAAATAGAAATATACATTTCTAAGATCTTTCAATATTTTCAAATCACTATTAAAAAATGCATTCATCTTTAGATTTGCAGATCACAATTAAAAAAGGCCCACATCACTGGCTTTTGGTCAAGACCAACAGGTTGGTCCAAAGGCCAAGGATATTTATAGAAAGGTTTCCATATGCTTTCAGGCAGTTTGATAAATGACAGTTAAACCAACATCTAGCATACCATTTAAGAATTCTGCAAAAACAAGCATCTCCTCCCCGCCCAAGAGAAAATGGAGGTGACAAAATAAAATCTATGACTTAACTGCTTGGTGAATTCCTTGATAAATTCTGTGAAAATTATGGTCATTTCCTCCCATTATCTCAAGTCCTGATCTTTGGTTACTAAGAAATATGAGATTTAATGCTAAGAAGAAGTTATTTCAGTTATGCTTTCCTCTGGTCAGCAAGACTGTATATGTGTATTTCACTGAATCAGGGCTCAGAGCATTCCCATCAATAGCAGGAAGACCCTTATTCATTTACTAAGGTCCATGAATGAGACTGGTACCTATTTTTGAAATTTCCTGTAACTACTAATATCCACCAGAATGCAGTAGGCTGCCCCAGCATCTGGAAATGCTTAAACAGAATTCATTAATTAGCAGATGACTGGGGAACAGATTTATTGGTATATAAAAATGTAAGTCAAAGTGATGAGCTCGTGTGTTTTTAAGCACATTACTGAAATCACGTTACTTATGTAGAATCTTCACTTTAGACTAAAATGCAGCCATATCTTGCTTTACTTTGAAAAATTTAAGAAGATGTTTTGAAAATAAATATATTAAAATTAATCCTAATTTTGAAAACTAACATATGTAAAGATAATTACTTGCCTTACTAATGGATTTCAGAAGTAACTATTTTTTTAACCCTGTGAATAAATTAAAATGTTCCTTATCTTATTAATATGAAAATCCCTTCTGTGCTGTCTATCTGCTACATAGGTAATTAAGGATTTAGAGGCCCTTTGCTTGGTTCTCCTCAGTGAGGCAGGTAAAATCACAAAGAGTCTGTGACTACCTTTGCAAATCCTCTAGATTATAGATATCAATGCCCAGTGTTTACTCATTTGAAAGTTCTGGAAACACAAGTATAGATAAATTCAAAGGAACAGCCATTTCACAGTCCTCATTCATTGATAAATTAAAGCCGAAAAGGAATTTGTTCTCTGATAACATAGAGGAGTATGAGTATACTTAAACTAAAGATCTGATACATTTTTCCCTGTACTCATGTTTGAGAAGCTGGCACATGAGGTCATGTTGTCTTTTTTACACATATTGATAAGGATGTGGTAAAGAACAAGGGATTAAGTTCACAAAGAGTAATGCAATGCCTAACTTTTAAGTGTCCAGGAGACTAAGTTGTCTAGTCTTTCCTACATAATGCACCAAGATAATATACTTTGCAAAAAATAGCACACTGAATAGGAGGCACTGAAACCGCAGCCATCTAAAAGGCTTCATATAGAAATGCAGCAGCTGAGCCAGAGGGTCAAAGTCAAACCAAGGAGGCTGGATTCAGCTGGCACTAGAAGTTCAGTGTTCCTTATAGTTCTTGGTGTTTCTCAGTTCAGTTAAAACTAATTAATATACTATAAAATTCATGGGGAATTTTCTTATTTTACCTAGTAGATATAACTACTGGGAAATGTTTTTGGATGGAAGGGACAGCTATTATTTAAATCCAGCATTCATATTTCCTTCCCTTGTTCTCCTTCCTGATTGTATAGGATGGAGCTTGATCATTGTTTTAAAACATAGTGAGGTTTCTGGATGTTGTTCATTGGTAGCTGGCTCTCTGAGCCCCAACAGGATTTAGACATCCAGGAAGTTTCACAAAGTTCAAGCTGTTTTCCTTTCATTACCATTTACTCTTTTCCAACCATTGTATTCCTTGTTGAAAAAAAAGCAGTAGGATCAGAGAAACAGTCCATTATATTCTTGCTTAATCAGCTGAACAGGTATCTAGGTAGAACCAGTCCTGTTCCATCATTCTGGTGGCATGGAAGCATACATTTGGAAGCATCTTTTCCTTCATCACCCATGGCTCCATTTTCCTCCTTTCTTCTTACACTTGCCTAACTTGATTATGACAACATCTCTTCTTCTGATCCTGATTACTGCCTAGCTGGTTGATTAGTGTTGCTTAGCATTTTAATGACTTTTATGACTTCTTCTAAATGCAATTTACTCATGGAAACAAGAAGAAATTGGCATACAAAAGTCTGGGAAAGTAGGGCACTTATAATTTGGCTGATATCATTTATATGATTTAGGATCTGAATTTCCGAAGTACTGATAACATCTTAAGAAGCTATGACTGCCATTCAGCTTTTGTGAAGCCTAAAATTTTACAAACCAGTGAAAAATAATCAAAGAATTTAACCTGCATTAAGCTGTTAATTTTACAGCAATTTCTTCTTATAGAAGTACATTTGAATTATGAATGACCTAATATTGTTTAGTATATTCATGCTTTGCAAATTTATAGCATAATCAGCTGATTACTGCTATTCATTATTTAAAAATATGAAAAAAACTATACAATGTATAAAAAGAGATGAGTAAGACTTCTGCAACACGCTACCTACACAGTTTCATATTTATGTACTTTTTTATTTTACAAAACCAAAACCCATGGGCTTTTTTTCTGAAGTGTTATGGGAGGTTGATTTGAGGACAAGAAACACTAGATTCTTCAGATTCTGCTCTGATATAGATCAATCTTCATGCAGGCATTCCTGAGAGAACATTGCATGTGTAAATAGATTATAAAAGGTTAATAAATATCAAAAGCATGCTAGGCTTAAGTACCATGAAATACAGATAATTATAAGCATATAAGTAGAAGGTTTTACAGTTAACCTATTGATCCATTGAACTGTATAGCAATTTACAGTAACTGGCTGACTGCTCAACAGGTGATATATAATCCTTTATTATACTTTATATATGGCCATCAATAAAATGTATTTTAAAATAAAACATGATTCAAATGCATATTTAAAACTACTTCTCATAAATGGCTATGTTTAATTAGTGACTACTGTCACTGTTTTTATGTGAACCCTGATTTATGAGCTTGAATAGCTTTGGGGGTTCCTGCCCATTGCTTTCTACTTTATCCTTCTCAGAAAATTATTCTTCTGATGAAGGAAAAGCTATTTTTTTATATAGGAATAGCTACTTGTAAAACATTGGTGCAACCCATGTATCATCCAAAACTTTACCAGTGTATTGTTAAAGAATTGGGTTTTCCTTAATACAGTAGGTTGTTAAAAATAATTAAAAGATGATGTACAAGTTATCCATGAAGCAGGGTGGGACATGGGTAACTAGTACAATCACTATTCTATATAATGAGACTGAATTGGCTCCATAGATATTTGTCATTATTAATTTATATATTTTTCCATCTTTACAATTTCCAAACATTATCAGGAACTTACTCCATTTATTTATTTTAACTGAAGATCAGAAAATAAATGCGGCATAAATTTTGTTCTTATCAGTATGCTTTTCTGAAAAGCACAAAGGGAATTTTGAAGACTGTGTTTCTTTTTTTTACCGAAGTGACAAACGCAGTAGAGCTTCCCCCCAGCCCTTCCAATTACTTCATTTGTGCAAAAGGTAAATTTATGAACATTATTCTGCTCCGGAGCCTGTAACTTCACAGCAGCACTGTGTGTAAAAGCAGATTTATAGCCCCTAACAGCATTGTAAGTGCTTAACCATAATTTCTAATGATGTCTGTTGGACTTTACTCTAGGGATCATATATCTGTTTAAAAATGAATTCCATAGATGCAAGGGGTTTTGATCTAAAGAAACTGCAGATTCACATTCGTTGTGCATATTTGACCTCTGCCCTTCCATTCTCCATCAGACAGGGCATGAGGCTGTTGTCTTTTTCTGTCAAAGTGAGTAAAACTGCCATTCGCTCCATTAATGAGAAATTCAGCTATTGATCTGATCTTTGCTCCACTGTTATTGATTTCTGCTTTTTGTTTTGTCATTTGGACCTAGAACTGTCAATAAGTTATTGACTGAAGAATAGAAAGTCAATCATTTGTATTCTCCTTAGAGCTTGTGGAAATTGAATTTATCTTCATATTCATTGACATTTTACTATGAAATTCTGAACCTTTATTGAAGCTGTTTCCAGTTATTCTGGGCTTTAGAAGTTTATGATTATGAAAGACAATTTTTGATGCAATTAATTTACAGATTAATGGTTTCTAAATGGCAATAGAGAACAATGCAGCATTAAACATCTATAAGTCAGCTTATGTAGTATGTCATTCACAATAGATTGAAATCATAGTTCCTCTGATAGTATGGTATTTTACATTCGTGCCTCAGTACCTGAATTGCTATTAGATTCCATTCTGGGTTCTCTTAATACAAGGGAAGAGCAAAATAAACAAGAGCAGAATATAGAAAGCATTCACAGGAAACACTATCCACAGCAGATTTCAGTACAGTATAGAAAAGGGGGATTGAAGCAGAAAGGATGACTTTAGAGACCTTTTTTATATAGAGATGTATAAAGAAATCATTGCTAAATTTAATTTTCTGCTTGGATCACTAGTTACATGTCCACTTTGAGGAATTCTGAATTCCATGCTGGATGATCTCAGATTTAGAGACATACTTAGGTCATTAGTTTTTCAAGTAACATTTTTTCAGGTCACTAGATTCTCTGTGAGTAATTTTTTATGATATATTTTACTTGATACTTCTGTACATGGTCTTTCAATTGAGTCCTCTGGGTAAACTAACAAAGGAGAGTAAAGGCCAAGAAAATGTAGGCAGCTGTATAAGCCATGTTGCCAAAGAACATTAAGTACACTTTCATTTGACCAGATACCCTGTGTCAAATACATACATTATTGGAAGATAGGCTGCCAAAGGTATATGACAGGAAACAAACTGCCTCCAGCGATCGAGGGAGCTGCTCACTTGGCACTTAGAGGCGCAAGGAAGACAACAGAAACAGATACCACTACCTGTCAGAAAACAGGAGTTCTTCTCAAAGAACATGTGTCAAGAATTACGACACACATAAACTTTACAGGTTGTTATAAAAGCTTTGGAATGGGAATCAAAATGTTAGTGAAATGAGCAGGACCAGATTAAACGGAACATGGTAGTATTGCAGGAGAAAAATTATCACTATTCATGACATATCCAAGTTAATCACCATATTCCCATCAGTTTTCAGAAAGTTTGTGTTGGTAGGGCTGTTGTTGTTGATGATGTTCTAGACTCACTATCCATTTTTTTATTAAAAGGATGAATTCCTATTTTACTGATTCAGGATAAATAAATGTTGCCAGTATATGAATGGATGGATAAATAAATTCTGCCATAATATGGATGTGTCTGAAATAGACAGGGGAGACAATTTTTTTGTTTTGAGAAATTAAGATAAAAGTGAAAATATTTAACTTTAGATTATACAGACAGGGAAAATAATCTCTGGGCTTTGCCATAGTGTTAATTTGGGATCAATACAGGAACACAAAAGCAGAACACTTTTCATATTTATAAATTTATTTATGCTTATGATGATCTATAGTTGCATATTGAAAGCATGGGAACTGTATATTGAAAAGGGGAAAAAATCTTGGAGGTAGGTTAAGAGGCAAAAAGTAGATGATCTCTTTGAAGGTGAGTAACAAATACAATTACTACCGGTCTATGAAAATTATAGCTACTAGTTCTGTATATAATAATGAACTGTATACAACAATTTGGACAAACAAAGCCATACGTTCCATGCTAGTAGACAAACGATCAATTACAGAGTTTTATGGAGTTTAAGTACATTGTGGTTTTATATTTTTGGGTCCAAATACTAAGAATAAAACAGCTATTATGTTTTTCACAGTTCATTTCTGGTTTTTGCCCTGCAGACCTTGTATAACAGGAAAATGCAATCCCAAGTTAAGTCTGCAAAGTCATTGCTTCTCAGGGACTCACAGCCAGTGGTGGTTAATGACCCATATAGGCCTGCTCAATAGGAACTGCTCTTCTCTCCTAAAACGGATGGGCTATCCCTTAGAAATATGTAATTTTACATCATTTTTAATATTAGTATATGGCTTTGCACTCCAGTGTACTAGAACAGATTTTAGAGAGGTCTGATCACTGGGGAAAAAGAAAAAAAAAAAAAGGAATGCAGCCTATAAATCGCTTGCCCAGCAGGGAGAGATTATTTTTGCTTAATTTAACTAAATTAGTTCCTTCACCTAGAAAACCAAGGTGTATACTGTATAAACTTTTTTATTTATAAAAACAGATTTAATAACCCATTACAATTAAAACAATTGCAGTTTTTGAGATTAGCTTTCTCTGTATTTCACCACCCCTTTCTAGTCTCCTCAATGGAAGAGCAGAAAAAGAAGCATTATGACTGGATCACTGAGAGGAATATGCATAATCTATGTATTGAATGATCTTGCTCATTTTCAGTTTTTCAGTGTAGTGCTTCATTTATTTGCATTCCAAATAACCTTTTAACCAAATCTTGTATTCAAGAATTGTGGTGTTCAAGAAGTGAAGCTTGGAAAAGTGAATTCTCAGGCTAAACCACAAATTCATTACGAACTTATATCTGTGCTTAAACATCTAGAGATTGGTAATAAAAAAGTAAATAACGTTCTTGTCCTATTTCATTTGCATAGGAATTCTCAAATTCAAGGCTCCCACAAGAAAAGGACTCAATCAAAATGAAGTCCTTTAAGAAACTTCTATAGAGCATCAAGAAAGACTGAATATAAGGCCTTTAACATAGGAAAGGTCCATTCTTAAAGGCAGTTCTGGAGAAATTCTGGCACTGATCTTAATCTTGAACCGGAGCATATTCTTGTGGCAAGGACAATTTGGCTGAAATTAATGAATTTCCAAAATTAGACAGTTAGTTTCTTTCATATCAGAGACCTCAGAACAGCAAGGAGAGCAGAAAATACTGCACTGCAAAGTACTTACACTGTCAGGCTTTTCACTTGCTTCCAACTCTGTTACTGCTGTCATCTAAAAAAGAGATAATATTAAATTCATCTAGAGAAACTGAATCATGAAACCCTTTATCAAATGTAAAGATGAAGTGAATATAAACCTATAAGCAACATTTAATGAGTTTCATTGTTTAGATATTATTCATAGCTGTCAAAACATAATCAGGAAAAACTACCAGCTTTTTGTCAATCACTGCACAAACTGGTTGACACAGAGCCCTTTGTGAAATTGTTTATGTTGTATAGGTATATATATAATGACATAAACAGATACCTTCATTCACATAATAGTGAAGACATCATTAAGCTTTTAATACTTCTGTTTCTTAATTAAGGTATGTATCAGTGCAACCGTTTTCTCCAGAAGTGAGAGAATGCTATAAGACCTTAAGGGTATGGGTTAAAAGTAGGTTTTTTGCCACATTTGTTAGTTCAATTGAATTAGATTAGCATGAATGAAAAGCACGGGTGGAGAGCTGAAATGCTAACAACCTGAATCTTGAGGTTTTAATTATAACATATCCTTTCAGCCCAGGCCTGGGAATCATCAAGTACGGTCCCCAGAGAAAGGGATCAGCACTACTTCTATTATGAAACACCATACACGCTTTCAAACTGCTTCTAAACTCTTCCCAACATGAATTAAATCTTGAAGTGCTCAAAACACTACTTTGTGGGTTTTTAAGTCATTTTAAATAGATCTTATTTCCTGATCAATATCCTCCCATTTGTTGGCATACCTGTGTGCCCCGTTAAAGATATGGATATTTTTCTCTTATCTTCTCTCCCTGATTTGCAGCATGATGCGTGAAACAGATAAAGTGGGATGAGATCACCCTGTGTTTGCTATTGTAACTTCATGAAATTGTATTTCAGTTAAATAGATTTGGCATCATTTCTTAGGAAAGCTATTCATCATTCTGTGCCAGGAAAAAAAGATTTCAGAGAGAAATTTCCCTTAAGTGAAGTCAGTGGGAGTTGCTGTTATCAAAAATTTGTCAGCAATCTTCCAACAATTAGGATTTTATGGCAATTCTTACAGAAAAAAAAAAAAAAAAAAAAAAAGTGCTCCACTGAAAACTAGTCTATCAGTTTGAAGTAAAAAAAAGTGTTGTTATTAATTAGCTGAACTTTTAAATTTAATTTAATGTGTATAGTCATATGTTTCCTTTAAAAGTAAAAGTATTAAAAATTATTGTTATTGGCTGTTTTATGTATTTTTCTCCCCATGATAATTATTGGTCTATTCTATCCCTATTTCTGCTATTCTTTAGGTCTATAGAGACCTAAACCGTAGGCCATAACATTCTTTGATCTTTCTCATAATTCCTCACTATTACCACTGCTTGCTAATGACAAGTGTTCTGGGTTTTTTGTAAACTCTTGTTGAAAAATTAAGGTCAGGTTTTATGATCTTATGATCTTTACTTTTTACTCTGCCTACTATGAAATCAAAATCAGGATAGGCATGACTTTCCAAAAGACAAAATTTGGTGGATGAGCCGTGCTGGCTGTTCCTTGAGGGCAGATGAGCCAGGAGTCAAGGTGACCAGTGACTGCACCAACTGGCCAGAGATTCCCCACGCATAAGTGGGGCCAAGGCAGTGATAGTGACAGGCTCTGTCAGTCATCCGCAAGTGACAATCAGAGAAGGTGAGATAATGAGTGGGGTCAGGGTCTATCCAGGACATCCTGCCAACACATCAGGCTTGCAGGGGATAGCACTACCTGTAACATAGGACTGTAGTCATTCCAGGAGAGATGGATGGGGACTGATACTCATGCAGCGTTTCTGGGGCAGGGACTGATGTCTCTGTGCTGACCTGAAATCAGGCTCAAGGACCATAGGCAGGCAGTGGGGAGGCCACAGGTGGTTGTGAATATGGAAACTAAGGTCTCTCAGTGTCTTCACTTATTCTGTGTACACTGACTTTGCTAGAGTTTTCTCATGTTCAGGGCAGAAAACCTCCTACTGATCCTAAAAAGACTTTTTCTTCCATGCATCACATCACTTCAAATCTTATTCTGAATTGTAGTTCAATATTTTACCTGAAGGTTTTGAGGTGACTTTTGTCCTTCCTAGCACTTGCCTAGGTCTCATACATTAATAAGTCTCATAAATCATTTTTTGAGAAATGTAACAGAAGTTTCTGCTTTGCATGCAGTATTTAATTTCCTCTCTTACTAAACCACCATTAACAGCCAATTTTCTGAGAAACTTGTGTTGTCCAGGTATTGCTGTCAGCAACAAGATTATCTTGTCAAAGAACTTGTCATCAGAATACAAAAAAGTTTTAGTTTTATCTTTACTGACCTTAAGCACTACTGTTCTTTTCACTTTCTTCACGTTTCAATCATATTTGTATCATATTTATCTTATCTGTTCGAATAGCAAAAATACCCTACCTAAAAATGTGACTGGGCAGACAGCATGTTTATTTCATTTCAGACTATGCAACAATTTTTCCAAATGTCAAAGCATTACTGTTTCTTAAAAACAATGGTGAGTACTTTTTCTCTACAATAGAAAACCATCACTTAAAACCCAAACTGCCATTTACTTATACCTCAACTTTTGCTTTCATTTGGAATCATTACTATAAGTTGTTGCCAGTACAGAAAGGACAGACACATTTATACAAAACATGCATATTTATCCCAAAGCACTGACACTGTATCAGTGCTTTCTTTTTTAGAATGCTTCTGTATTCTACCTTTTATACACAATATACACCTTAACCTCAGCAACAGGACAACTCCCAAGTATCTAGAAGTTCAGTTCCTTTCCAGCCAGCACGTGTAAGTTCTGATACATACTCCACACAAATACATATTCACAGTTCAAAATTCTCAAGTTTAATCCCTTTTGCCATAGCTTATGAAGAAACATGTAAAAATCAAAGTCTGCTTTTGACATAATTAATCATAAATATAAAAATTATTCAGTTTTTCTTATTACAAAATTCCATGCAAATCAAGGACAGTTTTCTGCAGAAACATTTTCAATGGGCTAGTCATATAGATTGTCATCATTTTCATATACTCAGTAGCAACATGAAATGCTGACTGGGCAAAATATGTTAACCATATATGTGGCTGATATGGATGAAGCCAGCAGTGGTGAAGAGCATATCATCAGCCTTATTTCTCACACTGCTCCTCCCAATTATTTTAATTTTTTTTTTTTTTTTTTTTTTTTTAATTTTGTGCAGGTTTCACTTGCTTCTGGCTGGCTAACTGGGGAATATAGAAGGGTTGGAGGGCAGACAGGAACTTGTGTGGTCATTAAGAGAAGATGTCAGCCTGAGAGGAGCAGCTCTCCAGCTCTGCTATTTAAGCCTTCCAAGACAGGTTTCAGTAATGCAATCTCTTTTTTCACATTTAGACTCTCCTTCTTTCTTGCAAGCCTCATTTTTTCTCTGTGAGGCATTTAATCTCTTCCATCTTTTTCCTCATTCATGACCTGGTATCCAATTACAGTAACTATTCTTGCTTCCTCATGTCAGCTATATCTTTTCAGTATTTATCATTTTCAAATAATATCTCTTTCCACAGACTTTCTTCATATTTTTAGCCTTAAAAAGCCAATTAAAATTCACAGGAGCTGATAAGTCTAACATTTTTTCACTGTTTTTTAGCAAGTTTCATCATAGTTGTTTTTTATATGCAAATATAGTCTTCAGCTTGATATTTCAGAGTTAGGCAAAAACCACGGCCATTAGCAGCTTATGATTCCTACTGAAATTTGCCCCAGGTAAAATGTTTGATTCACTGTAGCTGAAGATCAGAATGATTAGAATATCAAGTTTAAATAGCTATTTTTAATGCTTCATTTGACATCTTAAAGCCGGCATGCCTGTCTGTTTTTAAGAGACCTGGCAATTCTGACGCAGATGACTGTCACAAGACACTACCTGTTACTGTATTTTAACTAGGTACTAATTGCCACCTTCAAGCTCGATGAGCTTGCACAAATCAATAATATGCTTTAATTTAATTTATGTGTACCAATTACTTAAAGTAACTAAAATTTATGCCATTTTAAAGGCAGTGTTCTGGACTGCAGGTGTTCATAGGGTAAAGTACATTTAACACAGTTCACTATTTTCTGTATCTCAAGAAATGTGGAATTCCAGTGTCTTTGATTACATACTTATGGTGTATTTTTATTTAAGACAGTACTTTAGTCACTGGCATACTTCTCTCCCACTAGATTCACTAATGCAATGTATAAAAATGAACATCATTCAAAAGGAAACAGCTAGAAAAGGTTATTTGAAACAGTCAGCTTAGTATTCTAATTTACCTTCCAGTAAGTACTGTATTTTAAAACAAAACCAGAAAAGAAACAAATGCAAGAACATCAAAATACCTTAATATTATAACTTAGTCTCCAGCTGGAGACTGTGATGAGGAATAGAGAGACGGTGCTGACATACAAAGAGGAAAATGGATTTTTCATACAAGTAATATGTAAAGTGGTAATGTTTCATAGGCCTCTTTCTATTTACACAGAATTTGTGCTGTTGGCAGCAGACAGTCAGTAGGTACCACATTAAAAAAACCAACCCAACAATATTTAAAAAAAAGTCACATACTATATTTATTTATATATATTTTCTATATATTTTATTTTCATGGATTTTTTTATTCATTTCAGAAATGGTGAGTTGACAAAGCAGCACAAAACTAAATGCATCTACCTTGCTAATTCAGGAAAGAAAGGCAAAATATTTCATGAATTTGCAGACTATGAAGGACTTAAACATGAGTAAACAGTCTTTCTGTTAAGGTTTCTGGACGACTCTGAAGAACCATTTATGCAGCTAATTTATATCGGTTTTCCCCTGATGAAAATATAGGTGATAAGGACTTCAGTTGTCCCTTTCAATGAGTCATTCACTATCTTATCTCAGTTGCTAAAAATAAGTCAGGAAAAAATAGCTGAACCTGAATTAAAATTATTTTTGTTTTATTTCACTTAATGTGATGTTAAAATATATTTCATCCAATTAAAAAAAAAGGACATTATTTTACTCCAAATAATTTTTTTCTGAAACCCATAAAGAAAAAAAAAAAAAAAAGAATGATTTTATTCAGAAATTTGCAAGTGGGAAAGTTGATCATCATTTGCCTAGGGATTAAAACTCTCCATTGTGAAGATGAGATGCTATCGTACCGAACCCCATACCTCAGGAAAACATCCTAACTACATACGCAGTGTTTAGGACAGAGGTCTGCTACTCAATGCTTCCTGGCAATACTGTGCCATTCCCTGAACTGACAATAAAAAATTGAACTTTAATTTTCCCAATAAAATGCAGAGAGATGGCATTCAGGTAGGAATTCCTTGCCTCTTGGGGATGCTGTATTTAAAAACACATCTGTGACAGAGAATAAGTAGTAGTAAAGAGCTTCACTTGTGTCATAAACACCTGAACTACACCTCATGTACTGACAGATTGCAGTTCCAAGAGCAAACATACCCATCAGAGAGAAGCCATCTCACAACACCCCTCGGGGATGACTCGCTCTGGCTGAGGTCTCTGATTTCTCTGCTCCGTCAAGAAGGGAATGACGCAATTGTTTGTAAATACAGGTCCCTGATTTGTAAATTTATTTCTGCCCCAAATTTTCTGTTCAAGTGCTTTTCAAGCAAATCATTTAATCTAAATTTACAAATTGCTTCAGGAAAACCAAAATTACAATCTTTCTGTTCCCCTCCAGTACAATTCCACATCGAGATTTTTCAGAGGTGTTTCCCAGGAGAATATTGTTTAGTGCTTCTTTAGAGCTTTCCGGATAGCCACAGAAGGCCTCTTCTGTCAAGGTTTCAATGTTTTCCACTATTCCTATTTATTTTTCAATACTGAAAGACCTCTCATATTATTCATTCTTAAAATCTTTCTTTGCAAGTCTACGATTTATATGGTATAAATTTAGAATTAGAAAATAATATGCTTAAAATGAGTACTATGTAAATCTGAGTTTTACCAGTAATTTCAATATGGCATACTACAGCTCACAATACTAATTCAATTACAGAGATGTAGCCTGAGAAAGGTGTATTTTGTATCAAAAAATAAAAAGGAAACTAAAAAGCAAGTAGTTAACATCTGGGAAATTGTTAAAGGTTTCAGTAGCTTATAGAATTGTGAATTTTAAAAGGCGTTGTCTGCCACAAGCAATCCTCCAACTCTTTTTAAACAGCAATGAATACCTTTATGATGTAGTTAGGAGGCTCTGTGAGCCACTTCCTCATTGTATTGCCACAGTGCGTTTGCGTATAGCTGAGGTGATGTATCAGATGTTAAGGGTAGGACAGGTGAAAACTCCATAAGTCTGGTGTTCTCTGTAAAAATTAATTTTGTGTATTTTGCAAATAATTACTTTTTAAAGTCATAGTTTTTTCTGAACCTCCTTAATTAGTGAATGCAGCTTCCGAACATAAGAGACAGCACAAACATTAAAACATATTTAACATTCAATACTGTGAGCAGTTGTTTTCTTCCATAATTTAAAAAGGTTTCTACAAAAGTTCAAATGCTGACTAGAGGGTCTTTTCCAGGTCAGGATCTTTGATGCAATGGTTCAAATGGTTTCAAAAATATTTAAATTATTGAAACATACATGTGTACATTTTTAAGCATACAACCATATAGGCTGGCAAGGCCACTAAATGTCATGCGGGGTGTCCCTCTGATGAGAGCAGTGATAATATTTATGTTAGAAATGTGGAAAATAAATTTCTACATCTATTCTTGATCCTGAATGTTCCTATTTTCGAAAGTTAGTCCATGTCTGTAGTTGAAGAGGTAAGAGTTCAGAGTCATGGTTGTTCAAAAAACTGAACATGAAAATAAAATTCACATACATATTTGACTTTAATTACTATATTCTAAGAAAATATTAACAAATATATATTTCTTTTCAGCTTTGATTTGCTTTTAAAATGTTCATGATGTGAAAACAGACTACAAAAACAGTCTTCTAAATCCACTCTTATTTTTATTCCCATTAATACAATGTATATCCACCCATATCAACATTCAGGCTGTGTGACCTATACTACCATGTTGCAGTAATTACTATGTTTTCACACTTTTCCTCCAGCATTATTGATTCAAATTCATCCTGTTTAGCACTCATACTCTCAGACAATAAGGAAACTATAGGTAAAGAAAATCTGCTGCCTCAAAAGAATTTAGAGCCTAGCAATGGACTTCCTGCAGCTTTTGCTGTATCTTCCAGAATTCAAGTTTTCATTAAAAAAAAGGAAGTTCCCAGAACACCAAATTTTAGGAGAAGCCCTCGTAAAATGTGTTCGGAAGAAAGCAGTTTTTCTAACAGAAGAATAAACTCCTCACATTCATCTTACTGCATTGTTAAATGTAACAGTGTAATTACCTACACTGTTAACCAAAGAGCTGCTGATTGTCATAGCAGAACCAATAGGCTATGGCACTTATCCACTGTGACTAACTGTATCTGCCACCTCGGAGACTCCATTCATTTGAAAATGTTTCTTAAACATAATAGAAGCTTTGACTACACAGGGTTACAATATTTCACTTTTAAAGGTTTGCTTTTTCTTAAAAGAAAAATAACAAGAGAAGAATTCCAAGTTTAGTCAGCTGAAACCTGTTACTATCTCCTAGAAAGTTGTCCAGCAGCAAAGATTTTTCAGCTTACCACATTTTGACAATTTAACCTACATCTTAATACAATCTTAACACAGAGATATAGAAAAGGAATCAGGAAAAAATGTACATGAAATTTCCATGGAATTTATAAAATGCTGAAGAAAAATATTTACTTATTTTCCCAAAATGGGCTCACCTGCCATTTGCAAGGAACCGCTAAAGGAACTTCTTTATCAACTATCGCATGTTTTTCATTAACACTACACCTTTCCTGGCATTTAAAATTGCTTATGTAGCCACAAATACTCTGGTGGGTCAGGAGGCAGGAACAGACCCAGAGCAGAAAGCAGGAAGAGAATGAATTCCAGACCTTTCCACATGTACCTCTCCCCAGTTGGGTTTTACTCACAATTTCAGCTGTAATCAGTGTTTGAGAGCTCAGTCTTAGGCAATGACAATTAGGGGGAAACAGTATAGGGAAGAAAAGGAGACAGTATTACGGGCGTATGGTGAGGTCTGTGTGCTAAGTGCAGGGGCAGGAGGTAGTCGAGGTGAAGTGGGATGTAAGAGGTCAGGTCTTGCCTTCTGCAGCAGAGCTGGGGCAGTTCTTCCCATTTCAGATGAGGGACCCAGAGCTTGATCGACACCATAAGTTCTTGGGCTGTTTTGCTTGTGAGATACAAAAACATCTAACTGAAAGGTAATGAAGCAGCACTGAAGAGAACTGCTTTTACACTTCTCAGAGCAAAACACTTCCAGAGGAGCATCCCCTTCTTATAGACAATACAGCAATGCACCATCCCACTGCATTACTGTAGGACCTGTGCACTTCTAATCTGCCATGAATTTTCTTCCTGTTTTTCCTATGTAGGTGACTAAATTGTATATACTTCCAAATGGGTGCTCTTCTAGACAATAGCACTGTAATAAAATGCAGGGTTCTTAGTGTGGAAAAGTGTGATTTTACCATTAGTAAGGCTAAATATGTGTGTTCCAACTGCCCAAAGGCTGGAAATCAGAAGGATTTATAATTAGGGAGGAAGAACAATGGCTTTTTCTTTCCTTCTTTTCCTCTGACATGCATCAGAAATTTCCAAGCTACATATTTATAATTATTACTATCGTAACTAGGAAACATATCACATCAGAAATATAGCTAAAACTAGTTGAAAAAGTGCATCACAACAGAAGAGTTGCAAAGACAATGATGAAATTACATAGAGTTGATGAAGAATTGTTTTGTGAGTGGTTGCTTATAGTGATATATTCTCACCAGCCATAAAGTGTAGAGTTAAGTTTTAGAAGAAAATGTTGAAAACCAAAAGTATTAGCACAGTGGGACACCAGGACGCATGCCCAGGGCTCTACAGTAACAGAGATGAATGAAAATTATGCTATTAATGTAGCAAGAAATACAAATTCTGCTTACAGACCTAGAGTTCCAGTTTGAAACTCCTGGAGAAGAAAACATAAGCTTGAGGGTGGTTAGTTCTGCTGTTGAGAACAATGCATCCATAGTGTTTAACTGTAGATGCATGTGAAAAAACAGCATCAGTAAATTTTCTTCCTTTTAGATAGTAGAAGTACCTTACCAGAAAAAAATGAGGTAGTTTCTTGTTCTTTAAAGGCCCACAGCATGCAATGAATTAATCTTTCTGTTAAAGAAAATTGGGGAAAGAGAGCAGGAAAGGGTGGTGACTAGCTGGAAAGGACAGACACAACCTGATGGTCAGAAACTTCCCAGTTCCCAGACTGTGCCTCACTTTATTCTGAGCATCTAAATTTGCAACTAATAAAAGCTTTGTCAGTCAGACTCACTATTCCCAAGAAAGAGATTTCATAGGTGTCTACAACAGCTGTGAGGAATCAGCTTCTAGAAGTGACCAACTCTCTCTTACGGCAGTAGAGGAATCCTAGGGAGATAGCTTAGACTTTTGCATAGCTAAATGTAAATCATTAAATCATATTGGATCCACTTGGGTAACTGCCCATACTGATCAGTTGAATGTGTCCAGGGTGGTCTCTGACATGGAGGTCTACTTGTACGTTATGACCTCATGCATCCATACTACCAAACTTTTTGACTCTCCAAAATGAGCTAGTAGCATAGAACTTTCTTGTTGGGAATGGTCGGTGCCCCATGGTAATTCCCCAGCTGGACTCAGAGTTGTGCAGGTAGTACTGCCTGGTATAAATCAAAGGCATGTCAGGGACTATGTTAAAAATTTGACAGTGTGGCAAGTGAAGTACAACTGCATAGTAATCTTGCCTGACACTGTGGAATTTTCCAGTATAAAAGCAGCTCATATGTCTCTTTCCTTCATCGGTTTAGGCCTCTTTAAAAGATTTTAATGGATGAACATACAACTATATGTTTTTCTCTACTAGCTATTCATCCATCAGTTTTACATTAATTGCTGCTAGGCAATGTAACATTGTATACAGCTAAGTGGCAAAAGACAGGCCTCCTGCTGCAACATTCAAATAGTCCAAGTCTACTTTTAGCTAGTTAAATGTCTAGCAGCTCACAGAATACTTCATCTAGCTAAACCAATGCAGTGAAACAGTAGGTAGTAAATGGTAAAGTTTTAGATCCAGCTCACTAGTATAAAATTATCCCCACAGCCTTTATATCTTCTGGTTACAAATTAATAAAACAAGAATCTAAATTAGCATAAGCTGGATGGGGCTTTGAGCAACCTGGTCTAGTGGGAGGTGTCTCTGCCATTGGAACTAGATGATCCTTAAAGTCCCTTCCAACCCAAACCATTCTATGATTGTATCAAAATGTGCATATGCAGAGTTAGAGTTCCACCTCTGATGGATGTCACTCATGCCAGCTTCAGTCCTACACTCATTTTATTGTAAATAAAGTTGAAATAAAAAATGTTGGAAAAATCTAGCTGATGAAGTACTGTCATCCCATTTGAAATGTCCCTGTTGCTAAGTCTTCCATTTTTAGTTTATGTCATCATGCAGTGACAACTGGCGTAAAACCAAATGTTTTGCCTTGAATTTTATGCTGTATAGAGTTGTATTCATGTATACTATATTATAGTAAAATTAACACATGCATTCAATCTTGATCAGAGTTTTCTTCAGAGAAGACAAATATTCATGTTAACTTCTGGTAAAAATAAAATAAAAGGTGTTTAAGTGGTGCTTGTAATTAACAGCAAACATAAGGAATGGTAAGAGTAACTCTGTAAGAAGATTGGGAATTTTCCTGTTTCTGGTTTTCTTGAAAAACTGCAGTTTTATGACCTACTAAGAACACAAAAGGGTTTACATTTCTTGCTGCATTCATGGACCTGCTGTCATTGACAAGATTATCATGTTTAGGTGATAAAGGCAGATACCAAGATAGGGAACAGGCTGTGCTGATGGCCCCAGTACATTTCTGTGCTGATGACCTGTTACTATATAAACTGAGATATGTCTTGGAATATGTTGCATCCTCTCTCTGTACCAGCCTCACCTTCTAATTTTGTGTTGTCTACACAAAAGTAAAGGAGTGACAGAAGCTAAAAATGCCAGCTGTTAATCATATATAGTATGGATGCATATACATTTTGTTTCTGGTAGGTTTAGTTTGATGTGATAAAAAGATATTTATTTTTATTATTTATTTTCCCTTGAGATACTAGAAAGTTTATTCATATTTATAAGTATTAATATTTCTTCTTTTATACCCACTGTTGCAGTCTTCATTATATATGTTCTTAAAGTATTTATTTCTTAAAAAAATACAAAATGCATGAAAATAAGTTTCAAATACTTCTTTAGTTTATACTTTACCACCCTGTTTAGTGAATTAGGAAAAAAAAAGCCCTAAACATAAACCCCACACACAATTAAAATCAAAATTAATTGCCCACAGCAGCCCAAGTATACATACTGCATTACTGCTTATAAGAACAACGGTATAGCAAAAATCAATAAATCATGTTCTCACAGGACTATTTTATGTTGATGTATATTTTTTTTTACATTATTTAATTATTTTCAAAGAACCTTTCCATGTTAGGAAGAAATATATAAAACTATTTAATCAATAATATGTTTCCCTTTGATGTTATCATAACTCCTTTGCTTTTATCAGGGTATGAAAGGTTTATGGTTAAACAAAGCTTGCTGAATGTTTATATGATTTATCAGCTTTAGGCAGGTGGTTTCTTTTCAGTAAGTAAACTGAAGACTTGGGCTCTGATCCAGGCCAGCCCATAAGCACATGCTTAATTTTAAGCACAGAGGCAATGTCCTTGAAGTCATGTGCAAAAAAATTAAAAAAAGTTTTTTCTCATCTGGACCAAAACTTAAATTGGCAAGAGATGCCAGTCGTGTCCTGTCTATTTTGGCTTTTACATTCTTTTTTTTTTTTTCCTCATTACTCGGGAAACGAAAATAGCCTTAATTGTGATATAGTGTTAAACTCCATGGAGGGATGTGAAAGTTTTGCCAGTTCACATTGTCTACTGGATAGACACCTGGAAACTTTTATCTTTAGTTCTCTACACATCAGGTTGTCACCATTTTTCAAGAGCTAGTTTACACTGTAATGACACTGTAAGTGGGAGCCCAAGTCACTGTCTCCCTGCTGACGAAGTAATCAACATACACCTGTTTTCTGCTGGGAAAAAATGCAGAAGTTGATGTGGTGGCTTTTTAACCTGCAAGATGGTGATAAACTAGCATGCTGTAAACATTTGCGTTTGACAAACTCTCTTGCTGTTTGCAAATTAAACATGAGCAGCAGGACACTGACACATGCATCTCTTTCTGTGATGACAGACTATAATGTCACTGGTAAGAAATTATAGTCATAGCCAGTAAGGATAGAGAAATCTCACTGTTACTTTCATCCAGAAAACTAAAAACATTATTTAAGGTTATAATATGAATATTCATATATTTCCACAGCATAAGAACATGCGAGGTCATCAAAAACTTAAATTGGACAAATCCAGGCAACTACATAAGTCCATCAGAATCATAAGAGGAACCTTCTTGTCTTCACCCCCAGCCCATGAAATATTCCTAACTGAAATATCCCTAAACAATTCTAGGAATTAGGCTACAATCACCTAAATAAGAGATAAAAGAAATTACAAGATCTGACCTATGGGATATATCTTCTTGACAGCAACCTCAACACTGATGATGTAAGGACCTTGCCTTAGCTGAAAAAAAGCTTTTATTGCCGATAGGAACATGTCTAACATCCTATCTCTAGTTGTGACCAATCTCTGATACTTTATGGTATCTTATCATACCATGCTATAAAGTGAAGATAGGTATCAAAAAGAGAATAAAATATTCTTGGACCCAGTAGCTGTCTACCCAAAGCTTTAAAGCTTTAGATTAATACATTATCAGACATATCAAATCTAACACAATCAACAGAGAGAGATGACTCTTGTAACCCCTCTTGGGTGGGGGACACCCACAGACTCACATGCTTTAGTCTCTGGCATTATCATGATCCCTTACACATCCTACAGTTGTTTATATAAGCTTATGTACTCCATCACAAAAAAGCTTTTGCTCTTTTCCATTGCAATCCCATGGACAGAATGTTAAGTCTTTTTTCTATATATGTTTGACATCTCCTTATAACTAGAATATCTGAGTTCACAAGTGACCAGCTAGTCTTTGAGGTCTTAAAGGGCTGTTTTTCTGAAGGGAAAAAAACAGAAAACAAACTAGTTTAGAAGTGGTTTATTTTTGTTTAGATATGTATTTCTCAAAGGAGTTGGAGTAGCTCATTTCCCTGAACATTGTTAAAAAAAAATAATTCCAATTTTGAATTGCAATCAATCTCATGACCCATTGTGGTCTCCTAAGAGTCATGACCATTTCTGCCTTCTTTTTTCTTTTTTTCTGTGGGAGGAAGGTCTTGCTTTTGTTTTCCCTCTGACATTGATGCATTCAAATATGATAAAAGTCTTCATTGTTCCAAACATTGTGTCCTAGACCCTCCCTTAGTAAGTCAACTTCTGAGGCCCCACCAATCTCATCAGGGCTCTTGTGTTGTTCCAACAACGCTAAACAACCTAGCATTTAAATGTTCACACTTTTAGCCTAAATATGGAATATGTCCAATCACACTTGATAACAATAATATTATGCACAGAAGAATTCTTAACATATCTTTAAAGCTATAAGGTCAAATGTTAAGAAAATAGGAAATACCAAATGTAAGTTTGCTAATGTTTTTCTTTGTCCTACATTCTAATATCATTTTTTCCATGGTGCACTGCCACTTTCAGCACACTGTTAACTAACTCAAGTATTTTTTCAACTGTTTTGCTCATAGTGTGGCCCTCTGGCTACTACACCTCACACCATTCAGAAATATAATGATTAAATATCTCTTTAGCTTTTCTATGGCAGTGATCACTACAGTAGCTGAATGTTTCATAAATATTAATGGGACTCTTCACAGCATCTTAGTAAGAGGAAGGGGTGGCAATCTTTTTTAAATAAAACTGAGTGGAATTACAAAGAAGCACAATTTGAAATCAAACTTATTAACAGAGTTAACATTAATGCATTTTCTATTTTCAGAGCAGTTCTTATAGACAACAACTGCAGCTGTGAGCTCTCAGCAGTTCTGAAGATAACCTTCCCTAAGTTAAGCCTACAGAAAATGAGGGAAGCATCATTAATGACCAGTCTTTTAAAACTTTAGCTTTCAGTGACTTAAAATATTGCCACAGATGTTTTGTAGTAGAGGTAGGATCAGGGCTAGTTCATCAGAACACTTTTTATTCCTCTTAGACATCCTCTGCCTACTTATTCAGTTTACAGTTTCTAGTTTTGCAGGAAAAAAAGGCAGATACAAGTGATATTCTTTCATTCCCTAGCACTGATTCACTCTGACAGTTTGCCATCCTCTCATTGCAGGGAGTATGACATAGTTATCATAACACATATATTCCAATAAAGACTCTGTTCTGAACTACCAGTCTGTCTTGAACTTCTGGCTGCTCATCTCAGTCTCATTTTCCTCTGCAGCAAATCTGGGGTTTGTTCTTCTCCTCAGCCACCTCATTTCAGCGTAAGGCTCCTCGCTCAGTCCACACTAACATCACTGTGTAACAAATTCCAATCCCATGCTTTTTCTCTGAGCATCTTCCTTTTGGACATTTTCACTAAATTCCCATCCTTGCTGTGAATGTGGGATTTGAGCAGAGGCATCCCCAAGCATGGAGTGGCATAGAAAATCCTTGGCTTCAGGCTCACATAAACGCATCACAGTTTTGGTAGTTTAGTCACTGAAATCTCAGAAGTCTTAGCTTTCATGTAAAAACTGTATTTTTACAAAAGCTTTTTTACATCACAAAATTAAGATAAATTTTATCAGAGACAAAGCACAGTTCTGGTACAAATTCCACCTTCCTTATTGAATCAAGTGATAGATTGAAAGATTTCCAGGATTTATGTTGTGAAAGTTAATATGTTCTTCAGGTTTACGAAGGAACATTTTGTCTGATTTTTTTTATTAAAAGAATAGCAACCAAAAACTCATCTGAACTGCTGCAGATAGCTGTCACAAACAAATTCTATTCAATCAGGTTTAGTATAACAAGATTAAAAATGACTGAAAATAAGGTCAGACAGCTTTAATGGGAGCATCCCTACTGGCTTCAACCATAGTACTTCTACAGAGATTCATTTTAATTCTTCCTTTTCCACCAGTACAGATGTTGCTAACCCCATGTTACAGATTCATATGATCTAGAAGAAAGGACAGAAAAAAAGGACATCTGTGAAAGGTCCTGAGCACAAAGCACAACTAGTCTGAAGTACCTGACTGCCAACTAAAAAAAAAAAAAAAAAAGTCCAACTTTAAAACAACCTTGAGTCATCAAATACTCTTGTTGCCTTAACTGGGTTTATGACAACAGGCCTGCTACCACCTAACCTGGTCAAGCTGCTAAAGCCCAATTTCATGCATATAAGGTGCTCGCCGACCAGCAGACCTTTTTCAGAGTGTCCCTGCAAAGCCAAGTCTCGCACAGCTTCTTCTGGGAACTGTAACTTGAACAAAAAACACTGCTTCTCTCTTATTTTTCAGTGAGGCTCAGGAAATAGATCTGCATCTCCAGTGGAATTAGCGAAAAACTACATATCACAATAGGAAAGGAGATATCAGAGGAAATAAAGGAACGGGCAATATTTAAGATGTACTGCTATGTTTTCTACTCAGTAGAGCTGGTGGATCAATGAATAGCATTATGGATTCTGCTGTTATGCAAGAGGGCCTGATTCTTCCTGTGCTTTATACTATTGTCACCTTTGCAGCACTTAAGTCTTCTTGTGAATGCAGTTCTTAGTCCAAACTGCATGCATTGCCCTACAGTCTTTTTGTTCTTTTTCCCTAGACAGTCATCACTTCATTTTTTAAATGACACAGGAGCAGATCACACCAACAAGTGATTTAAAGACATTCCTAAAAATGTATATAATCTTTGACTAGATTAAATGTGTTCAAACCATTCCTGTTTTTCTGATAACCTCCCTAAAGCTAATGGAATAATATTCTCCTAATATCAAAGTTCCAGCTTTTCAGAAAATGAATAACTCATCTGCTAGTTTAAAATGTACCATCTTAATACTCATTTACTCAGGCCAACAGACCTTAAATTATTCCTGATTTAGTATTCAAAAAAACATTTCAAGAGGTATTTTCACCATTACCAAATTACATTAGCTCTGCTTTTTGGCTTCTTCAATTAATAAAACCATAGGATGTAATAAAAGACCCATGCAAACTGTGGGAGAACAGAATGGATTAATCAAAGACATACGATATTATATTTTCCTAGCATTTTCCTAATTTTAATGAATAATTAGCATTCCCATTAATTATTTACCTCATATGCTACTGGTTCTAAGGATAATTTCCCAAAGTCTATATTTATAGGAAACTGGCATTTCATGCTGTAGCTCTCAAATGGTGCCATATGTGCTGCCTTTTGTAAGAGAAATAATCATCTATCTTTGGAAACATTTGTTAAAATGCAAGACAAATACAATTTAATAAAGAGTTCAAGTAAACCCAAATTTAATATTCTCTTTTAATTCTATTCCATTCAAGCTTTTGTGCCAGCTTCATCACTACTAGACTATGTGAATGCCTACCCATTTTGCATTATTCAGCTGTGTGTTAGTGTGTTGGATTCATACCCAATTACCATCTAAAACTTACGTATCTAGCCTTAGAGAGGCATCTGACCATGTAGTTATACCTAGTCACCATCTACTCATTAAAGCGCCCCCAGAGGTTGATTCATCCCACCCTCAGTTTGCTCTCCGAAATAGAAAGGATGAATTGTTCTATGTAAGTTCCTACTGGTGCTAAGTTAAAACACTTGCAAACAGTAATTTATATTTTTCTTTTGTTTCCATCATGCCTCAGCGCTGTGGTTGCCACAGGTGGCCAGGGAAAGCACATGCACGTAGTATTCTTCCCTCCTTCCTACTGGAGCCAGGACCATGAAGGTCTGATTCTCCATGATAGTCACTGAGAGCTTTTGAATATCATGGTACCTCGCTGACTAGTGCCATATTCTGTTGCAAGCTCTACTATTTTTTTTTCTCCCTAACATTTTGTTATTTTAAAGCATTTCATATCTGTTCAACCTCTTCTGTGTTTTAATGCAGACACAGATAAGGGATGGAGGTGAGAATATAATGAGCCATCTCAATGGGCTTGATGTGTGATGAGACTTGGAGTCAGAAGACAGATTTATGATAATTCCACAGTGACTAATATTAAAGCTCAGATGCTTAAAAGCACAGCTGTACAGACATAGCAAGAGTCATGTTTCTGGACAGCCTGTAACTGTTTGTGAAATTCTGATTAGGAATTTAAACATAGTGGAACTTGGGATTGTATCTAATTTTCATCCTGTCATAATAGAAAGTAAATCCAAGATTGCAAGGATGCAAGTAAGACAAACATGTAGAGAGGTACAGAGAGATTTAGATACAGAAAAATCACCACCCTCAGCATTCTGAGCCTGCAAGGCTTTGGGAACCTCAATGAACTATATTTATGAGAAGCACAGGAGGAATGATCACTCTCATGATATTCCATAGTACAAGAACAAAGGAACAGAAATTTTAATTAATTGAAGACTATATTACACACAGGAACAAAATGCTTACCTCTTGACATTAGTATTCAGATACCCCACCAAAATTTCATAGGTACTATGTATTAATACAAAATCAGTAGTATTTCAGAATATAAATTTTAAAGGCCTGAAATGCTTTATAATTTTAAAGTTTGGGATCACTCTTTTAACCTTTACCCTCACAGACATCTAGATGTTAATAGAGATGTCTTAAGTTAATATGCATAAAAACCCCAAACTTGAAGGTAAAATTTTACATGACACAGTCCCTGTGTTTTGGATTTCGTAACTGTAGGTGCTGACCCTGTATACTCATGCATGCACAAACACATTGCCATCCTGTAACCACAGTTACAGCAGCTAGCAGCAGATGCATCAGAGGACAGTGTGAGAATTCCACCAAAGGTGTGGGATTTTTTTTTTTTTTTTTTATTCTTACAAAATCAGGATCAGAATTTAGACATGACACCATGGGAGATAATAGTGGGAAGGCTGGAAAAAAGGAAGAAGCTTGATTTGATTTGCCTTCATCTTCACAAAAACAAATTAAAAAATAGAAAAAATGTAGTAACACTTGGAATTGAGTCTGTTTTTCACAGTCTGAAATAGACACTATTTTTCATATACTTATAAAAAGAAATAGTATATAAATATTTTAACTGATTAATGAAAGACTTATTTTCTGCAAGAACTCCTTGCAAAACTTCTGGAACTCCTGGAAGAATAACGGTGCTTTCTTTCCATGGTTGAAGGTCTTCATTATGAACAGCTGATACTGCAAGTACAAAAAACCGCAAGCTGGGCAAACATAGTAATTAAATAAATTAAAAAAAAAAAATTTCCAGTGTATATTAAGGATGGCTGATGACCATTCAAACAACTAATGGGGATCAGTTATCTGAGATGTTTTTCTAGTTTACCCTGCGCAGAACTGTTTGTGGCCACTCTGCAGTGCTCTGCACAAAAACAATGCATTTTGGTGCTTTTGATAGGTTAAAACGTTCAAATTTCCAAGTGCTGAGAAGTTTCAGTGTCTTTCTCTCTCTTAGACTTCCCAACAGTTTTCTGATTTCACCTCTTTGCTTGAGATTACTTAAACTTTTTCCTGTCTATTCATAACCCAAAGCATCTTCTGTTTCTTCATGGTGTTTCCACTTCCCTGATGAAATGTTCTTCTACTTCTTTGCCAAACTTTCTACTAATCCCCAAGTTCCTACTTGAAAAAGACAACTCCCTAACCAGCTCTGAATTGAGTTTTCTCAGCTTACAAATCTCTTTTCCATTTAATGTCCTTTTTGTAGTAGCTATTGAGTTAAATTTTTTATTCTCTGGATCTCTCATCTGTTTTTCTTTGATTTCATTAAAGAGAATAACCTGAATTGAGGAACAGCTGAGGCTCATCATAATGTGTCAGGGTTATTGTTCTTAGCTAAAAAGGAAAAAGAAGACACACAAGAAAACAAGCCACAAAAGTCACTGGAAGAAAGGGGATCGGAGACCAAGTAAAAGCCTACATAGAAGCATTCTCTGTGGGATTAATATCCAGCACAGGAAACTCAACTATGATAATTCTCAACTTGAAAAGGTAAAGGGGTTACCAAAGAGGATGTCAAAGGAATTGAGAAGATTTGTTTTTTCCACCTCTAAAGCTTTGTCTTTGCTAGACAGGGACATGGGGGAGAAGCAGACGTGCCTAATCTGAGTCATTGGCGTTATATCTACTCTGCCTTTAAAAAGACTTCTGCTCTGCCTTTAAAAATCTAGCTTATTTCAGCAATAAATCCAATATGGGAGTTTCAATCCTAAAAGTGGTGCTGGAGAAAACAAAACAGGAATAAGAAAAATACTTATACTTTTGTAGGGGTGGGTTGGTTGGTTTGTTTAGCTGGAGGGTTTTTGTTCGGTATTGGGGTTCTTTTTGTCTGCAGTTAGAGAAGCTAAAAATCACTGAGGGAAAGAATTTATGTTGTTTTTCAAGAATTTTTTTCTTAAAGCAAACATAAACATAAGTATTCCCGTTTTCACTCTAGTCCTGTTAGTAACATTTTTTTACTTTAGAAGCAAATAGCACCTTGTCTGGCTGTTTCAGTTAATGTCATGATCTATGCATTTGCCCGGTTATGCACTGGACTGGTGTTTTATATCGATTTTGTTTTAGAAAGAAAAAATAATTGTTGTTTTAGAAAGGAAAAAACAGTCTCATGCCTCTGTTTCAGATTCTGTCCCCCAATATGTAGCAAGTCTAACTGATAGATTTCTGTATCCAAAACTATATCAACCTCTCTGTTTTGTTTATATATTCATGGTAGGGCCACCAAGTCAGCTCTAGCAAACCCTAAAATTCTCCCTTATTCATGTGGAAAATAAAGCCCTTGTTCTTATAGAAAGATGGTCAGAAACTCTCAATCAGGACTATTGAAGAAAGGTTTAGCTCCAGGGCACCTGGACAATCAATTGCTGCTTAATTAGGTTTATAATTACTAGTGACTGTCTCGTTATAAAAAGCAGCTGGTATTGATGTGCCACTTGAACTTATCCCTGTATCACGAGTATGTGGTAGTAAACATCAGCAAGACAAGCTGCACATCAGTGCTAATATTTGCTTAGATCTAGAAAGGAATTAAAAATCTAGTATTGAAGTGGCAGAACAGGATATACTTATTCTAGGCAACAGCAGTCTGGATTTTTATTTTAGCAACTTTGAACTGGATTCCCAGGGAGTCCTGATGTAGTCAAGCCAACACCCAATACAGAACTGAGTTGTACAGAAGGACTAATAAGGACTTGGGAAATAACACCCAAAATAGTGGTCACACATGGACATACCTGACAAAGCAGCACAATGCCTGGCTCAGACACAGAAGCTAAACATGGAATTACTAGAGTTAGGCTGAGCTAATCACCTTATGTCCATTTAAATGTCATGTGAGAAACACTGATGTCCCCAACAGGGATTCATCTCATCCAAGAGGCATCTGAAATACGTGTGATTAAATGCTTCAGAAGGTGCCTACTTCTCTCCTTCACACAGGCTGAAACGATTAGTTCAGATTCTGATGTCTTTCTTTCATGCACCTATAGGTACATGAGATTAATCCCATTCTAAGTGTTCCTTTGCATAAATTCCCGGAGGGGTCTGGTTGGGCATTCCTTCTCGGAGCGTGCCTAATCGGTACTGACAGTTTTAAGCCAAGTATAACTGGGGTTGACTCATGTTTTATGTAATGTCTTAATGACTAAAACAAAGTATGGTGCCTGTGCCAACACACTCATCAGCCTAAAATTTTCCACTTTGCAGGAAATGATCCCGACCATATTGCTGGGGGCTATGTAGGGATGAGAAACTCATGTCAGAGGTGAATGCTGGAAACATTGTGTGACCAGTTAAGATGCTCTACCTCTCATGTTAGAGAAATTCCACCTTTCTTCCACAATTTAATATAATAGTCATTGGACTAGAGTGTGAAAATGAATCTAAAGTTTGGTGTAATGTGCAACACCAGGGAGAAAAAGGAGTTGAATGTGGATTCCGATACTCACTACATTTAACATTTATATAACATATATGGAAAAAAAGTAAGGAGAATAGTTTGCATAGAAGCAGGTAAAATAGATTGTCATATAGGGAAAACTTGTTTTTCACCTTCTGTTCAAAAAGAGGAAAATTTATAATGTGGAATCTAGGTGAAGTAGATGAATACATGGGCCTTTATGTAAACATAGCTCACAGGTTTCTGTTTGCCCCATATTGGGAAGGGAGTTCTGTCTGTCTATTGTAAAAGAGGAACGGTGAATGGGATTGCAAACCATTGCCATCTGACATGTACCAAAAATAAAGGTTGTAGATTTTTAACATCCATAGATTGATGCACACATAGATGTACAATTAAAAATGCAATGGTATATCCATCAGGTTCCAAGGAATGTTCTAGTTTTCTTTATTCACATTTAGTCTCAGAAGGTACTTGAGAGCAAGGTATTTCTCAAAATAAGAAAGGCTTATTAAATTTGAATATAGCCTTAAAGAAACACCCCCACAGATGCTCTTTATAATGTCACTTTTAAAATGAAAGAATATGTTCCTTTGCACTGGAACCAGCTGGCTTCACCAAATAGTGTATAATTTTAAATGATAAAGCCCTTTTACTAGCTCTTGCATTTAGAGGTGTAATTTGAATACCCAGGAAATCAATATCTGCTTTGCTACATGATTACAACCAAATAATTGAAATATCAGAAGGGCAGTGAGCCATAGAGCCTTTGTACTGAGCAAATAAGACATTCTAATGACAATGCTTTCAGTACAAGCACAGTTCTTAATGTAATTGTGTGCAACTTTTGAAACTACTGTTTTCAGCACTCTGCAAAGAATACAGGTGTGTAAAAATGAGCACCTGAAAACACCAGTGGCAGTTTTGTGTCATCGGTTTTCAAACAGAACTCCCCACTGCTCCCTACAGTACTGCTGCAAAGCCACAGAAACTCCACTCAGGGAGGAATATTATGCAAATCCAAGCCAAAGTGACAAGATTGATTTTGGACAAGTCTGAAGGCTGTGCTACCTCTTGCAAGCTAGAAACAGTGCTTTATGAACCCTGGTTCCTCTGGAAAAAAAAAATAAAATAAAAAGAAAGGATCTGTATAAGGGAAATACTTAATTCATGTTTTCACTTGTAAAGAAAAAAGGATTCTCCTTTATGATATAAAATCAAGAGAATCTGTAGGTGAAGAGCAAGTCAAGGTTAATATAAATTATGTATCTGCTACCCAGTTGCAAGGCAGAGCAAAGGAAAAAAAAAGGGGTTTCTTATCAAAGAATGACTGCAACATTATTTCAAAGGTATTCACTGTGATTGTAGGATAATAGTTTTAAAACTGGAGTAAGCACGAAGGTTGAGCAGCTTACTTAATGAATCCCCAGCCTTTCATCCCTAGCAGTATAATTTAAATCCATCTTTCAGTCGTAAGTAAAATGAGTGGCCTCATCTTTGTCCCTCATGGACAGTAATACTCATTATATAACTACTGCACGTAATTTGACACAATTTAGTACAACCAATAGCTGTTTTGTCAGCAGAACACCAAGCTTCAGCTACCACGAGGGCTGAAATCTCTTTTGGGTTTTTTGTTTGGTTTTGGTGTTTGTTTTGGTTTGTTTTGTTTTTCTCCAGTAGAGCAATTTTCAAAAGCGTGCTTTTGATTTTACTGAGCAGTCTGTAATGAACCCCACTTTATCCTACTGGAACCATCGTTCCAGGTGTGGTTCCTCATCTTCAACTTCTATATCAATCCCTGTAAGATCCAGATTTTTAGAATGAGCTTTGTGTTATATCTATTGTTTTCTTTATTTTTTCTTTAGGTTTCCAAGGAATTTCACTTTTAGATCTGAAACTCCAGTCATCTTGTGCACATCAGTAGCTGCTTGAGTGAGACCTAAAGCAAGGCAATGTTGCCTTAATATGAAATTTTGCAGAAGGTCATGCAGCTGTTTTTCAGTTACCTAATCTCGAAAATTGCTTGCTTCTGTTATTAATTTCAATAATACAAGATGCCTTTTTCTATTCATGACATACAGGGATGAATCTGAGACTACTTGTAGATCTCAATCTAATAATATGTTTCCAATACACTAGTAAATAGTTACATTACATTTTGTGTGTGGCTTTCCAATTACAGTGACCCCACAAACACTGATGTGTAGAGACCTCATAATCAAATCTATCAGATTTGGAAGATTTGCACCGTGAAATCATCTAGTGACCTAGTGAGCAACAGTGAGTATGGGCAAAGTGCCTATTGTCAGAATATGTGGGACCTACCTTTGCCCTACATCAGTCATTTTTCTCAATGTTTCACCTCCCATGCAAAAAGCTTATGAAGTTGTTTTTCTTTAAGACATGTTAATTGCTTCTCATTGTGTGTAGTGAACACAGAGCTTCAGTTCGCATCAGGGGCTTTTTATTGTTTCTATTTGTGCATAAGTATAAGGTCTAAATTTCAGTCACAGTCGCCCCATTGACATGGATTAGGATGGATAAAACATAATATTCCTTTGAGAACCTCAGTTTCTTAATTTCTTCACATGTGTGTATTTACAAAGATGAATTCCTACTTTCCTACTCCCATGATTTAATGGGAAATTTTCTATTTAGTGATTGCATCTGTGATTCCTTCTGCATATTGTGCAATCTGTACCTTCTTTTCAGCTTGCTGAGCTTTATCAGATGCTTTTGTTCCCTTCTGAGTAGTGAAAGCTAAGGTGTTATATATGTTTGTGAAGCTTTTACTAAGAACAGCACCCCAGTGAATCAAATCCTGTCTCAACTAAAGCAGCTACAAAAACATTGAGCTTGACTCTTTGATTAATAACACATTTGTTTTAAATATATATTTTAATAAAAACTAATTTATAATAATGAATTCATAGGTTAGCCAAATCTGCCTAATTTTAATAAGGGTTGTACTGGTATACTCACTAGAATATTCAGATTTTATTTATTTATTTATTTGGAACGTGGTCTTAACTCTGTTGCTGACACACAACAGTAAAAAATGACCCAGCTAAATCCTGAATGGGTTACATCTTTTTTGAGTTGAAGGCACAACCTAAAGGCAGTTTCAAAAGCCACACGATAGATAATTAATTTAGTATTGAAAACAACATAGTTCTTTTATCTAATGCTCATATACTATAGAGCACAGTTATGTGATTTATAATTAAACAACCTAGTATAAGTCATTATTTTGCAAAAGGGAAAAAAACTATTCTCCTCCTTTCTCAAAATTATGAACTATCCACCTCTGTTTACTTGTAAACTACACATTTTCTGTTAGACAATAAGGTTTTATGCCTTTTTTCTCTAACTTCAGATCACTTGACTTGCAGCTATTTTCAAGCAGACAATGAAATCACAAAGGGGTAAAAAAAGCTGAAGCATTATCCATTCTTAACAACTTGATAACCTAGATCATTGTTGCAGTGCATCAAGATACATTATTTTTAAAAAATAACAACTTTAAAAGCATGTAGTGTGTGAGAGTGATGGTTTCCTGCATTCAGCCCTATTCTGACGATACAGAAATAGTGTTTACAATTACCTGGAAGCTGATTACTTCTCTGAAAAATAGACGTGTATTTAGGCTAATATTTTTATTCACTTCTGTCCACAAAAGCTTTCCTTTATAAAAATAATATAAAACCCCATTACTCAACAGTATTTCAATAATAGCAAAGTGTGAGCTGTTTTTTCTTGGGGCAGTGGGGAGGGACCTGAGGAAAAAACAGAGAACCCAAGAACTGGATTATGACTTGACATGCTACTTAAATTCACCCTTCTAATAAGCCTAAAATACCACATCAAGGAGAATTTCAAAGACTGCCTTTTTACAAAGTCTGTACAGAAGTCTCTTTTTCTCAGTCTCAAAAGCTTTCAAGGGCAGAAAGGCCAAGACATGAACACTGTCTTGTCTGCAGAATTCCCATCAAACACAGCTTTTAAGAACAGAGTTTACTATTCCATGTTTTATGAGGGAAATTCAGACAGTTACTGGTTAAGGTTTCATTTAAGGACTTACTCGATCTTGGGTATTCCTTATGAAATCTTTTTGACAGAAGGAAAACCTACTTAAATACACTGATTATCAGTTTAATATTTGGGTACTGTGAAAAATGACTATATTGGTTATTGCTATGCAATCATGATTTTTCAAAAAGACACATTGCTTGGTTAACCTTAAGGACGAGGCTGTATAGTTGACACTATTTGTTACCTAGAGGCCTGGGGTGTACTGATCTATAAAGATATTATCAAAGAAAAATCTATATGATACTATTAAATTAAAGCTGATATCTACCTCAACATCATCATAAAAGGAAAATAGAAAAGGCCATGGAAGCAAATATCTCATTATCAAGTGTGAGAAAGACTTAATTAGGGTAACTTTTTAAGAATGTTTGCTTACTGGGCTGTGGCTTTTTTATGTCCTCGATTCTTCAAATATATTAAGTCAGTGTTCACTTCCTATTGACAAGGCATCTCTACAATAAACGAGTAATAAATTCAACAATGTCCTTCTGCAGCTTTTTTACCTTTTTTTCCCTCACATGAATGGGGAAGGACTGGGTGCCCAAACTCACTGGAGCAGAAGCCATACTTTGTTTGGCTCAAGGAGGAGCTGTTGCAGGAGTGGAGCTCAGAGCTGTAATACAACCATATTTTAATGCTAAACTTCATTGAAAACAGGAAGCAGGTCTTGCCTTTATCCCTTTTTAGATGCAGTTGTTATGTCTGTTGAATTAAAAACAATAATTTTTAGGGGGGTGTTTATGGAATTTTAATACTGAGTATGACTTCAGTAAAGGAAATATGACAAAACTCTGTTGATTAAGTCCTCCTCCACTGAGCTGGGAGGAGATGTGGGGACATATTCTGGCAAGATACATCTTGTCCATATATTGTCGAGATGCTCTGAGTTGTTTAGTTGTGTTTAGTAAAATAATTGTTAGGGGAGTGAGGGTTAACTTCTCTTTGTTGACGTAAGAATACCAATTTTGTCAGATAGTTTTGCTGATAAATATTGCATACTTTTACAAACACAGTTATAAGATTTAAGAATATAACTATCATATATAACAACTGTAAGTATATAGTTATATTTTGTATTTATTGCCTATGCTTAGGCTTCTCCACTTAGGAAAAAAGTAGGGGAGAAAGAGAGAGAGCACTTTTGAAATAAAATTTGTTTTTCTGGCTGTAGATGTTAAAACAGAAATCAAGGAATAGTACTTTGGATAAATGAAAACAATTCAATTTGGTGAATTGGAAACATGCTTGGATTTTAGCATTTAAAACCATGGCATCACTCAAGCACAATGAAATACCTGAATTAAAAAGATAATAATAGTAGGTTTAACATTTCAGAGGTTTTAAAACCAAAAAGAAGTAAAATCAGAAGAATGGTGAGTCAGAAGTCCCATGACTGAATAGGTTTTACAAAAATTCTTGAATCTTCTTTAGAAGTATGTTTTGAAGCATTTTTTATCAACATGACATCAAAAGGTGGATCTGCAATCAATAGTCCCTACAGCTGACTCAAATAAAGGAATGGGCATGTAAAGCAGAAAAATGTCTTGGCTGGATAAAACGTCAAGGACATGAAAAATTTCAATGTCATCTTGTTTTTCAAAAAAATATAAAAAAGAATAATTTCTTTTTATTTTTACTTGGATAAAATGAAGACCGCTGACACCAGTAACAAAATATATACATTTAAAATAAGAGGCAAGTTTGCCTCTTACACCTTTTAAATATTTAAGTCAATAATTTTCACTGTAATATTGTTAAAGAAGCAAAATATTCCTGTACTTGAATGTTGCATTTTGTTAGTTATGTGGAATTTAATTTAATCTGAACCCAGCATTCAGAACAACTTTTATTTAAAACAAGGTTTTCAGCCATGTGTGAGGAAAACCATTAGTTTTGCTGGAATTCTTTTTAGATGTTTTGGATGCATGTAGCTGTAAAAGTGAAAGATTTTATTTTTATTTAACTATAAAAACAGACTATGTCAAATCTTTAGTCCCTTCCCTTCTTTTTTTTTTCTTTCTTTTCTTCTTTTTTTTTTCCTCCAAATTATAGGCCACATAAGTGCTTGACAAAGCTTTCACTTTATTATGTAAAATTTACTTTTTACTGCTTTTAAATAAAATGTCATCACTAGTGTTTCATTTAATAGTATTAGATTTACAACCTTTCCTCTACAAGAAAATGAAAAGCAGGTTTTGTTTCTTTATTTTCCAAAATTACCTGTGCATTGCTCATATGTTTACTGTAATTCTGCTGTATAAATCTTTTCTTGGTCAATTTTCATCAAATAATGACCCCAAACATACTGCAAACTGAACTTTTATGACAAATCTCAGACCTCTATGCCCTTTTTTGTTTTATTCAGAGTCACTTATTATCAAAGCATACCTTCAATTGTCTGTGAAGTGCAGAGTGAATGTTTCCATAAGTCACAGCAGATTTTGGTTTTACCATGCATAACAGTTAAAATAGATTGGGAGTGTATCTTCAGGTGCTACTTCAGTGACCATAAAGAGAGCTTAAAATGTCACAAGAAAAGCTGGTAAGCAAATGCATTATTTAATACCAATCCTCAATATGACACTCTTGAGTGAAAAGGTTATATATGCAGAAGGCCTACCTAAAGCCCCCAGGTGGACTGGCTAGAGGAATCCTACTTGAATGGTCCCTGGGGTGCCTCTAGGGATTAAATCCTCTCTTTCTCTTGGATAAGGTCTGGCAAAGGAGCTGACTCCAGTGGAGAATGTCAAACCCATTGGACGTTACTTTGTGTTGCAAAGCAGCTGCATAAAAGGAGAGTCGATTCTCAGCTCCCCAGAAGTCACCTTTACTTAGTTTCAGGATCATAAGATTCATGTGGCCAAAGGCTAATGATAAGTTAAGACTTAATGATAAGTTAAGGTTCCCGGATGGAAAGTAAAGGGCGTAGACCATGTGCCAATAAAACAGAAAAAAAAAAAAAAAAAAAGTGAAAAAGAGCTGAGAGACTTCGAGAGAGAGAGGCTTTTAGGTCTATTTCCATAGAGTCTATATAGTCCTCTTTTAGGAACTTGCATCGAAAGAATTAAGCTAAGTATTGTTTTGTCTCCATTGGTAGATGTAGGAGAAATGCACACCCTTTTTTTTTTTTTTCACACAACCGATTAAAAATGTTTGTCTTGTTTTTCAGTGCAATTTGCCAGGCTATAACGCTCAGAAATCTGTTACAAATCAGAAAATTATCAATAGTAACAACAATGCTGAGTCTCACAGTTATATCTTATGATATAAATCAGTCTCCATATAGGAGAAAGAGCTGTCAAGACAATTCTCCTCTCTAGCGGTGGAATAAATATATAAATAAGATAAAAGCATTGTAAAAAAATAAATTCAGTCCAACAACCATGCAATTGATTATTAAAGTACTACAGCGAATGTAGAATTTGGAAAATTGAAAAGCTAACTGGCTCCCATAAGCTGCCACATAAATGATTTTAAATCATATGGCTGTCTTCAAGATTAGTAGAAGATACCTCTTCACGGCCAGTTAAAATAATTTATATATGTGTGCGTGTGTATATAAATATACATATATATTCTTTCTAAAGTGATAAACAACTGAAACTCATAGTATGAATTAATTATGTTGATTCTCAAGAAGCCAAGGAAGGCAAGTGAACAAACTGTGGAATGTGAGGAATACAGAAGGCAACTGGCCAGATGCATAGGAAGGAGGCAATAGATGTGATATTTCTTTAATTTAGCAGCATTTCCTACACATGGTGTTCTCAGAAACTGACACAGACTAAATTAAATTACTATAAAGTAGGTTATGATATTGGATACTATTATGTCTTTATCACTATATCTTTATATCACTATATCTTTATATCACTATATCTTTATATCACTCAAGTGACAGATGAGTAAAAAGATGCTGGTTCATATTCTGCACGTCTGGACAATGCCTTTTAGGTGGTACATAAAAAGGAGCTGTGGCTCAAATTTCATGTCTACAATTTTTCTCAGGTTCCTAAGAAGCAAGTCTGAACTACACGTGAGCAAATCATGACAAATTTCCTTTATAATTATGAAAAAAATTAAATATTTCTGAAGTATGGTTCATCTTATCTTATGACAATAGTTGTCACATGAATTGTACGTTAAGTGTACCTCTTTCATTGCACTGGTTCTAAAGAGAACAAAGAGGAAGACACTAAAAGGAGGATAATTAAGCCCCTCTACAATAAATAGGTAACAGCTAAAATAAAAGAGAGATTAAACTAGAAAGCATATATTTAAAAAAAAAAAAAAATCAAAACATGAAAGTTTACAACCTTTGTTCTCCGTTGTATAGTGTGGCAGACTTAGTGAGAACTTCTGGAGTTGGGATAGCATGTTCACATGAAGGTCTGTTGATTTTCAGTTGATATAAGTTTTGGTTTGTGATGAAAGAAACAAAATACCCAGAATATGTTGCACAGATGATTGCCAGATGACAACAAAGCTGAAGTTCCTAACTGTGAAACCACTATGGGGCAAAATTATCTCAGAATGATTGGACTATTCATTCATCATAGCCAGGGAAAAGGATCTTTTCCTGAGGCAATGGTCATGGTAATTTGCATTGTTCACGAGAGCATGACAGTGACAATGACCAGGGTACAGTGTAACAGCATTTGGTTTGTATGATCATAAGAAATGAATCACCATGGAAGAAAATGCTTCCAAAGATGTTCCAAGAGCTTGGCCAATAGAAGACAGAAGCTCTATTTCCAATGTACCAACAAAAGCAAAATTAAGCCGAGAGCAGGAATAAATTTATTTCTTTTTGTGTCAAACATGAGATTTTATTAGTGTATATGCAGAGTGCAGAAAGAAACACAATTGGATCATAAACCCTTTGGTTCAGTTCTCATGAAACCTCTTTCACAGCTCCATGTCAGATGACAGTGTTTGCTACTTTATGCAGAACAGTCACAGACATTGCTGAGAAGATGAATGTGTGATGCAATATTGTAATCAAGAGCTGCAGAATCAGTCATGGAAAGCAACAAACACTGTTTAGTGTGTGGCTGCATGTTTGGTTATGCTCTGGGCTAGGGAAAGATATCATCTCACTAAATGAATTATTTTTTCTTGTTCTTCCCCCAGGCAGGATTGACTATCAATGACTACATCAAGAGACCAGGTGACTGGTATAGAAAGGCCAAAAAGAGGTTTTACCTGAGTCGCTTCTGTTCATTCCAGGAAGCACGCTAATATGTTAGACTAGTACCTTAGAACACAAACATATAGAAGTAGTAGTACCACTCAGGTACTAGGGAATAAATAAGGGAAATCTATTTTCAGACCCAAGAAATGTTCTGAAGCAAAGGACATTAAATTCAATAAAGAGAGCAGCCCCCCACCATGCAGCCTCCCCCCATCCTCCTTGTGCTTCAGGTGTTATTGACTAATTGTACTCTGGGTAGAGCAAAGGACAAGCAGCCACAGAGTCACAGATTTCCCCATATGAGCCCAAAGCTCTCTTGAACTGTTGCCTCTTAAGGAAGATGGTGGCTGCTGCCTATGGACTGAGCTGTTTTCCTGACAGCATCCAGATGAGGATACAGCAAGAGTAGATTAGGAGTTCACCAGACACAGAAAACAGACATAGCCAAATAGGACCATTGTATGTTCAACAGGAGAGGTAATTATTTAAATTATTATGATCAGTTTAGCACTGATGATGCCTCAGAATGATTATTATGTGGAGCTCTAAACACCAAAATTTAAATTGGAGGGATACTGGAACAAAATTGAAGAGCAAAATAAAGATGGGGAGTTTAGGAAGAACAACCTGTGAAGAAAGGCTGAAAGCACTGCTTTGTTTAGTCTAGAAAAGAAGAGAAGACTAAGGGGAGACATTAAAATAGTCTTTAAATATGTAAAAGATTATTAGAAAGACAATTCATGATCTCCACTTTACCCGGGGACAGAACAAATCATAATTGACTTAATTTGCAGAAAGGGAGATTTAAATTAGTAGTTATGAAAAAATATTTCTTAAACTGTATGGATAGCCACGTGCTAGAACAAGGAACTGAGGCAGATAGTGGAATTTCTATTGTCAGATCTTTTTTACGAACACGTTTAAAAAACATCTGTCTACTACTCCCATTTTTGTGAATAGGAGTGATTGCTGCATTCCTAAAAATTAGATTATTTTCTTTCTTGAAAATCTATACTTACATGCATGGCTTGAGATATTATTTTAACTGTGTTTTTCTTCCAAGTGGAAGGGAAATGAAATATTGTAAAAAAGACAGTAATATTAAAATCAGAAAGCAGTTCATGAGAGCATTGAGACTAAACCTCTAACAGGGATTTTAGACAGAACATGCTGGGGTTGGGCAGTCTCAATTGTTTTTTAAAGGGTTCTTGGCCTTTACTTGTAAGAGTATTTTGTTAAAAATAAAATAACACATCAATATCTGGAATTGCATGACTTTGGTTATACCAAAGATGAACTTCTGTGCTGTTTTTTATAGTTTGTCAAGTGAGTCTGTAAGATCTTTCTTTCTCACTGATATTTTCAAATGTAATTATTCCTTGTTGCGTTTTGTTTGGTTGGTTTTTTAATTGAGAACTTTTGAGTTTTTGTTACATTACTCCCTAAAATATTTATTGATAATGAGTGAGAAACGCCAGTCAGTCTCAAAAAAAAATTCCAAGGAGAGCTACTGATAACAGTGAATTTGAAAAGCACAGCTTACATGCATGATAATTTACTGGAGAGAAGAAAGCTGTGTTTTGTATCAATTAGGCTTATCAGTCCAGATATGGTATGCAAGATAAAAACACCTTTGTGCTATCTTGGCACAAAGCAATAATTCATCGATTGTGTTAATTATTGGTATGCTGCACAACGTCTCTTTTGGTCAGATAACCAGCTATGCTATGCAAAATCTCCTCAAGTATTCCATGTCAGGTAATAGGTTGAAGCTACTCTTGTAGTGATAATATTTCATAGCTGTAAAACTGGTGAAAGCTTTGTGGGCAAAGTTTGAAAGCTCATAGGGAGCCTTATAGGGATGGTAGTGCAGCTCCTCACAGAGTTGGAGCTCATCCTTGGGTTCTGGATGATGCAAACTGCTCGAGCAAGGGCAGAGCAGAGAAGTGGCTTTGAAAAAAGGGAGCAAGTGGGGCAGTGGGACAGCTTTATATGCTCCAAAAGTATAACTTGTGGGAGAACATGGGTAAAAGATGCAAAATGTCCAAGCCTACCTTGTCTTTCCCGGATTCTGTGAAACAGAATGGGAAGAAATGGATTGTCCCATTCTCTGGCCTGTATTCTGGACAGTACAACATTGTAAATATATTTAGGTGAGGTCTGTTAAAAATACCAGTGGTTTTCACAAAGAAATTAGGCATTTTCAACCCTTTTTGTTGTTTAAAAATGTTATACTGTTAGGATTCTAGTTTTCTTATGATTTATTTTTTTTTATATACACAATGTCTTCTGTTTATTATTTTGCATTTTTCTTTTCCTTTTTTCTTTCTTTCCCTCTCTACTGTTTGGCTTCTGGTGTTTTGCTTTGTTGTTTCATACCCCACTGCCTATTTGAAGTGAACTGTATCAGTGATTAGGTACTGGAATACAGTATATATTCATCTTTTTCTTATGGAGATTTCAAAATTCAGTGCAACAGCACCAATGGAAAACATATGCGTAAATCTGATGTGTACACAGCAAACTCTTATGTATAACACATTCTGCATGAGTATCACAATCAAATTCTTTCAGTGTAGAAACCTACAAAAACAATAGCTTTTAACTGAGCAAAGAGAAAAAGGCAGAAAAAAGAAACAAAGAAAACAAAAAAAAATCTTTGAAAAACAAGATGGTTTAAGGGCCAGATTTAACAAGTCTGATTAGATCTGGAGTTCTCTTGTATGTTTGTTTTCTCCTCTCTTGATGAATGCTGTCCATTGGACATTGTTTATCTTGGTTGAAGAAAGTCTTAGATATTTTGCCACAAAGAGATCTATTTCAAGGAGCTTTGTAGTTCTCATTTTCTCTCTAGACCAGCTGGCTTAGTACAAATCCTGCCTTATAACCTCACTTACAACCTACAACAGTGTTTCTGCTGTATAAATGCTGATTACGCATCAGAATTCCTATTCTAATACGCATTTTTTTTCAGGAAGCTATTTTGCTAAATCAGGCTGTAAAATAAGTTGTCCAGAAAAGACCTTCTTAAGCAAATGAAATCTGTTGGTTTTGATCTTATCCAGCAAACTGAAAAATAGCTAGAGCTATATGAATCCAGGAGAGTAAGACTTTTTAAAAGTATCACCAAAGAAGGTAAAGGTTTTATCTTTTCTCATAAATTTGATATCCTATATGTAAGAAAAAATATGTACTTAATGAAATAAACATCAAACTTTTTTCCAAGTTGAAGGTAGGCATAATGGTTGCTATTTCCAAAAAAAAAAGGAGTCTAAAAATTGAGTGTAAGCTTATGTTTGTAGATTTCTGGCTGCTGTGGAGTACAGAAAAAAGCTGGACTCTTTTATCATCTCAGAAAGTTATATATAAAAGAATGTCTTCATACAACAGCTTCCCACATGTAAGAATTTCCCAATTAACACCTGGGAAATAAATAGAGGTCATATATTCCATTGGAGCAAAATGAGAATGCACTGCATCACAACACCTGATAATTAAGGCACATCAACCCCACATACTCTTCTTCAACAGAAGAGGTTGGATAAGAAGAAAAACCTAACGACAAGAATTTGGTGGCTTATTTTTACACCAGTCTTCTACAGATGGTCATTTATTTAAAAAAAAAGAAGAAAACTATTGCTGTTAGAGTGTATCTGTGTTTAGCTTGGTGTCTCTTATATTCAAAAGTGTCACAGACAAAATTAATGTCTAACAAGGGTACTTGCCAAATATTCAGATTAAATCTGAAGCTTTAATGAAGGTTTATCAGTTTGAAAGTTCTCTGCTTGTGTGGTCTTATAATGGTAATTATATTTCTATTCCAAGTCAGACATTGGGGAAAAAAAAAAAGAAAACAAAATAGTTTCCAGTGGAAAAGACTTCAGATTCCCACACAAAGGAATAGTCACTTACACTAGAACTATCTACACCATGCAAAAAATACTGATGTTGCTAATCTGCCCTAAATTTTCAGTCTGAATTTTTAAGCTTTCCTCAGAGATCCAAGAAATATCTTAGTGGAACCAAATCCTGTCAGGCAGTGCTGAGAAAAAGATGCACTGGAAAAGCTACTTATCTCACCAAATTTATCACTTTGGGGGAAAAAAAATGCACCTCGGCTTTTGACATTTTCTGTGGATGTTGTAAATGTGCATGGGTTGATTCTGGCATACAAGAGCACGTGCCTGCCTGTCAGGACAAGGTGCAAGCACACACCATTCCCTGTGTTCCTTTTGTGCCCTAGTCCCACTGGAAGAAAACCCAGCACATGAGCAAATCCAAGTAGATGAACACAGATCGAGCCACAATTACTTCCAACAGATCCCTTAGTTTGAATTACTAGTCTAATAAATATCTCTACATACTTTTTTTTTCAACATCCATCCGTTATTCCTTGTTTCTTCCTTGACTCTTTTCGTTTTTCTCAGTTCCCAATGTCAATGAAATCCAGAATTGGTTTCTAAAGCTATTGCCTGTAAGGCTGAAAAAGAAATCTGCCATTAAATGTTAGACTATGCAAGACCATGATAGAATAGGTGTAATGGAGCAGGGATGGCTGGCTGTGCGTCAAAGGCATTTTGCTAGGGTTTTAGATAAGTGACAATTACAAAGGTTGCCTTTAGGCAACAGGGTTGTAAGTAGTGCAATATTAGGCTGGAGAGTATTCGGTCATTTTGGCTAAAGGGTCAAAGCTCACTAGAGGCATCATTTTCTCTCGTGGTAGAGGACTGGGGTCTTGGGGGAACAAGTATTTCCATCCATGCAGAAGGGAGTGGTAGAAGAAATGGATGGATAGCAAAAACACAGGAGAAACAAGGAGAAATTAAGTCAGAAGACAAGAGAGGTCAAAGAAGAATAATACCCAGGGGAAGTGCTAACAATAAATAATAGATAAAGAACCTACTCTGGACCAACTCTGATAATAAGTTTCAGTTTGGAAAATCAATGCACCAGAATCTACTACTGGTACAGAAGCTGCTGGTAGAAAGAATGTACAAGGGGAGATGATCAGGAGCTTAATTTGGTCAGAGAGATGATACCAAATAGAAGAGACTTCTGGTCTCTTCACTCTGCTATAAGGAATAAACTCAGAAAAAAACAGACCAGAGGGCCTGCGATGGAAAATACAGAATGGAGTCAATTCTGAGACAGGAAGAACTTCCTCTGGGAAGGTGAACTAAAAGTTAGGATAGAAGCCTAAATATTAGCAACGTATCCCAAGATAAGCAACACTGAGGGAGGCAGGGGATGTGTATGAGGAAAGTAGCATTGATTAAAATATAATAAGGCAAGTAGTAGGTACAGCTTGCAGTGTACTGCAAATTTTTGTTCCCGGGTAAATCCATGAAACACAATTTGCTCTTGTAATCAGACATGCAACAGCAGGAACAACCCACGAATTTAATAATGGGCTCAATTTCATTTAGTCTATAATGGGAAGCAATAATTATGATAAGCATCCTTGGTCTTCACTTTTTCACTCACCTTGTCCATTTATGCAAACACTTATGTGTATATAAAAAGCTAGGTGTCATGGAGACCTGATTGCTGCCTTAGTTCATTCCGTTCCTGCCTGGAATTTTATCAAGCTGGTAAGTTTACAAAGCAAAGACATTTGCCTGCACCTCAGGGAGGGTAAAATTCCTCTGACACACACAGTTCTCATCTTAAAATATGTAATATGTTATACACTAATAAAATATTGTTTTTACAAATGGAACTGATTACTTAAGTATGCAACACATTTTAAAATTCCTATTATGGAGAAAAGCTATTGCAATAAAATATTCTGCTGTAACTCACTGTTTTCAGAAACTACTCAGTCCAAGAATGAACAAATTAACAAATTTATGAAAATCAAACTCTCTTCACAAACAACTGGGAAACAGAAAGAAAAATTGAAAGATTAATCAAATGAATTGTTTGCAATGAACGGTTGAAGCTAGCTCTATTCTCAGAAGATGATAATCTGTTCATTAAAGCCTACTTAATTTCTTATTATTTTATGAAAATTCAGAATATAATGCTGAAAAGGCAGTTTGATGCTTCTGATATTTGAATAACAGTTTTATTACATTTTAACTTGTTGAAACAATTAGAAAACAATAATGTGGCAGAAGAGACAAATTAGCAGAAGATAAAAATCACCTCACATCTCACATAGAAATCTGCAGATTTAGCTCATTGCTATATTCCCAAAAATTGAATTTAACCAAGGTAGAATCATTTCTGTGGTTCATATATTTTCTTCCTAAACCTTGCCACATTATTTTCAGATTCAAGCTCCTTCTCTTCTCAATTTTTGTTCTTAATATTTTAATTGTGACCGTAAGTTTTAATTCTAAGAATAACTCTCTTTAAGGGATAAAGTCCTTTGAAGGAAATTATTCAACAGGTTACACTCCAGTCAGGCATATTACCTCTCCTGATAACTGATAGCTTTGCATTATAATGCATTAGTATGCTAAATATTCCCAACAACAGTATTAAATAAACATCATTATATGCTCTTAATTATAATTTATTTTGTAAAAGGTGACAGTTGCGTGGATATCATATTTAGGACCATATTATTGACAGACACCTTCAAGATCATCAGCTGTGCTCCCTTGATACAGGCCAGCACACCATGAGTGATGTACCTCTCCCATATAGGGCTTAAGCCTTGCCCATTGCTCCCATTGGGAGGTCCAGATCTTATTTCTCTGATGGCAAAAAAGACATGAGGAGGAACTTCTTTACTTTGAGGGTGGCAGAGCACTGGAATAGGCTGCCCAGGGTGGTGGTGGAGTCTCCTTCTCTGGAGACATTCAAAACTCACCTGGACACATTCCTGTGCAACCTGCTCTAGGTGGACCTACTTTGGCAGGGGGGTTGGACTAGATGATCTCCAGAGGTCCCTTCCAACCCCATGTGATTCTGTGATTCATTGCACAAGAAATCTGGTAGTCACAGATCCATCTGGTTCTTTTATTGCTGAGTTTTGTCATTGCTTGTTACCCAGTACTTGCGTACATTTTGACCATGAAGTGGCTATAATTCACTCACCAGTATTACCTTTTTAGAAAACATTTGAACACACTTTCAAGGAAAATAATACTATGGGAGATATTTATGATAGAATCAGGAATTACATTTAGGTTAAAGAGGGAAAAATACGTATGTAATGCAAAATGAGGGCTGCATGAAAGCTGCTATCCTCAAAGTGACAAACTGTGAATCTGAATGCTATCCATGTATTGTAAGTACTACCAGTAGCATCTTTCAGACAACACCTGTTTCGCACATCAGTTATTCTGTATATAGGGGCTGTTTATGCAAGACTGGCTGAAGTTGAAACGCAAGGAGATAATAAAGATCTCTAAACTCCATATTGTAGACTCTAATTTTAGTTTGGCATTTTCATGAAGAAAATTAGCATTCAACAGAAGGAAGATAAAGAAAGTTATGAAGTGGGCAGTGTAATGTTCCTCAGCCTGAAGTTAAAGTACTTCACATCTTTATCTGCTACTTTTCAGAAGTTTCTACATAGCTAAGCTTTTACTCCAGGCAAAAAGCTAGGATGCCATTGATAAGCAAGAGAGCAACTTTTCAGACAAAAGGGACAGACAATTTGTGGACTTGCACAGTAGAAATAAAAGAAAAAATAGTACAAAAAGTGGAAAATAATGTCCTAAAATCAGCATTGCCATAGTTTTAGCTGCCCAAAGGCGAAGAGCCTGATGAAATTAGTCATCCAGCTTTTCATCTTTTACAGTGTACGGAGAGTAAAATGCAATTCATCCTTCTTATTTGGGACACTTCATTTAGAGCAGGGTGTATTAATTTTCCCATAGGATATAGAGGGACTATGAGCTGATCAACTTAGACGTGATGCCACAATTTTCATGTACATACATGAAATTAATACCTTCACAAGAGTAAATGTCCCATTTCACTTACGTAGTAAAGCCAATCAGCCAAATGACAGCTATTGTTTCAAGAGTTCAGAGGGCATATTGAAAAGAAAATATCCACTCAGTACAAAATAAAATCAAGTATGTTTTCAATTAATTCCTTTCAATTACATCGGGATGTCCTCCAAACAAATTTATTAATGAGGTGGAAATTTGTGACAGATTTGGTAGAATGGTTGGGTCAGACATTGAAATGCATTTGAACTGAACTTTAAGACTAGGTTCCTTAGCTGATAATGATGAATTCATACCCTAGTAAAAATTGAGATTATTTCTAGTTTACTGTCATAATGTCTAAAATAATAACACATCCTTTTCTTTTGGTTTTTGTAATTTGGCCACTTTAAATATGTGAATAACAAATAGTTCAAGCTTTACCAAATCCCCAATTAAGTTCAAGTCCAGAAAGAAATCTTTTTTCAAAAACATACAACGATATCAAATGATTTAAGCAGTGCACTGTGGTACCAGTGACATTGCGTATATGTGCTACAAGATTGTTTTGGAGATGATTCTACCACAAATAAAATTTTATCTATTCATCATAAAAGTTTGATAGTGCTCAGGGCTCATTAATCTCCACAGTATAAAATGTTGAGCCAAATTCCAATAAAATCAAATGCCTGGAAGTTCATTACTTAGACTCTGGTAACCCAGGAATATTTTCCCTAAGGGACTTCACATCATTTTAATTTTTGTGTGCATGTATGTTGTTCTCAGTAATAAATAGTGTAAACCAAGTAGTTTATTCAGTCCCCTTCCATGAAATTTCAGGGAGAAAAGAGAGATCAAAGCCTCAAAAATCTCTTGTAGAAAACTGTTCATGGAGCAATTGCTGGAGAGAAGAATATAGTGGGTTTGTGGGGATGCTCATATGACCCATATTTGGGGTGGCCCCGACAGCCCCAGCTGCTGGGCATGACCATGAGTGAGCATGGAGTGCATGTGCATTGCGGGCACAGAATCAGAAACAGAAATACAGATGGAGTCAGCCAGAAAAGAGGCATAAAAGCAGGGTGAAGAGTTGTCAGGTGAGAGAGATCCTGAAGAGGGACTGACAGCAGCGCCACACGGCTGCCACCCCCCTGGGCTGGGCCAGGTGGCCGCAGGGACATGCAGGGGGACCCACTCTGGGGCAGGGGGGTTGTTGTGAGCCACAGCTAGGGGGCAGAGGGGGACTACCTGGGAGCTGAGGTGAGTGCTGCCAGGGGTTAGTTACGGGGGCTGGGAAATGTGTAGCTCTTTAACACTCTGTAACTGTCAAGTATCATGATTTATCACTTGTGTTGATATTGATCTTTGTTTACATGTTGTTAATAAATCAATGAACTGCTTCGATCAAAATGCGGTTTGAACCTTGTAAATTGACTGGTTTTCCCCTGTGACAGGATCCAACACTATCCAGGCTTGTTTTGCCCAAGGTCAGAAACATGCGGTTATTTTTTCCTAGGCTGTGGATCTCAGAGAGCTTTCCTCTCTTTCAGCGTCATGGCTTTGGGGAAAGGGACTGGAAGCAGAGCAGACAATCCAGAACTGACTGTTCAAGCAGGGACCAAACACTGTAATGAAAGCATCAAACTTCATGTTACTTTCTCAGTATCATATTCCCAACTAATTTGCCCACTATTCTATTTCTCTGGCTTCAGTTTCTCACTTCAACTTTCCTTTGCTTATCCATTTAGCAATTCCCTTTTTGATTTAATCCTGGCAAAACAACTAAATAAAGAAGTACCTAATACATCACTTAAGAGTCAATATAATTTCATTACTATTGAACTTTTGGCAGGAGTTACTCATGTTCTGTTCTTTCTCTTCTCTACTGTGCAGTCCCTGTCTGTACAGATTATAATCTCCTTTTAACTGGAGAAATGTTCTAATTCTACTTTTTTATGGTAGAAACATTGTCATTTAACTGAACCATTGATATTTCCATAGCAACAGGTGTAAGAATGTTCTCACCATAATAATACACAGGGCAACTTTCGGTGACGTTTATCCTGTAAAATGGGGGATCTGAATATGAAAATCCTAGTTTGAGGGAGAATTAAACTGCATTTAACTTCAAAGGCAAATGAGCCTGCTACTAGACGAATCTAGAAAATATTATAATTGCCCTTCTTGCTTTAAGAAAAAAACAATATTTAAATTTATACAAATAAATCTCAATAGCTTGAAATTTCACAGCTGTTCACATCTTTATATTTATCTCTATGAGTACAAACTGTTCAGTTAAGGTGCTTGATTTTTGAAAATCCAAATTGAATGTGATATGAAAAAGAAGAAAACAATTTTATATTTTTTTCCCCTCTTTCTCAACTAGATAGATAATCAGAGAGAAGGATAGAGGAAGAAGTACCCAGATGACATGCTTTCATAAAGCATATCCTCAAGTTAAAATGAAGCAGATACTTAAGTGTTTTGTGTAATCAGAATCCAAATCTCTCAAAAGAATGTAACTATTTGGAGCAGGTAAGAGATTAGATTAGGATAGTAGACAAGTAAGATTGTTCATTTACTCCTTCATAGGCCACCCAGAGCTTGCTTCAGGCTCCTATCTTTGAAAAATTATTCATCTGAAAGATTTATTAGCTATTTGCTGAGTTTAAATTTTAAAGTTCTCCTGTCACTTTCCTGGAATGTAACTGCATGTGCAGTAATTGTTAGCTGGCTGGCTCTTTCAGTGTCTCCATGCTAAAATTTTGCTTAGGGATTGAGTCTTATGATTTGTCAGTGTCCTACGGTATATAAAATCTCCAGGAGGAATTAGCCTGGATGCTTAAAACTAGCATTTGTACAAGTCAAAGTAGCCTCCAGGTTTCACCAAGACTGAAACTTAAAGGACCACAAGACAGGCAAAATAATAAATTAATGTATATAGGTGCTATGTGTGTGTGAAAAAGATTTCCCTAGATAACACTATAATCCCATTGATATTTTCATTTAAGGCTTTGTTTTCTTTTTGCTTTCCTTTGCATGCAGGCATTGGTTTCGTTTTGTAGGGTTACTAGCAAGCGTTGGGTCTCTAGTCAAGCCAATGGCTATGGATCAGGGCTATAGAAGATTTCAAGAATCCCTTGACTATAATATTAAAAAATGGTAAGTGATATTATCATGAGTTATAAAAATCAAAGTAAATCTGTTTTTAGATTGTGGTATGGACAACATATTCTTGGTTCAAAAATATATGCTTACATGGAGAAATCTGAGGAGGCTGGAGCTGATGGATTTTTCACTACTTTGTCATGACAAGCTTTAGAGTAAGGCTCAGAAATTCTCCTTTTGGCATTAAAATCGTTTTACTCATAAACCAAAAAGTGATTGATCTGTCCTTTTTTTGTCTATTTATAAGATGAGCATAAAGGAAGGAGATCCTTTCAGTAGGGCCAGAGGGGCCCTGGCACAGAGAGATATCCTTGGAGTCCTGCACCTTTGTCTCCTGAAGAGTAAAAAGCGGAATCACTTCTCTTTATAATAAGCTTATCGTTATTTTCTGAGACCCTCAACTCAGCCATAAGTTTAGAAAATATATTAAAAAAAAAAAAAGAACTATTCTAGGAGCTGCTGACATGTCTTGAAACAAGTTTGACACACTTCATATGTTATGATCAACTTTACATGAATTGTTAAAGGAGTTTCATCATTTTTCATTTTATCATTTGTCTTTTTTTTTTGTGTGCTAAGCCTTTTATCCATCGCTGGCTTTTTATTTTCCTTACCAGAGGATGATCTTCCACAAATACTTAAAGATTGATCAGGAAAGGAAGGCACTATAACTTTTCAGGTGTTAGGCTACTCTGGGTTGCCTATTGACATCTTTGCAGATACAGTTGCTTGATGTGAAAACACACTTCCTTGGAGAAGCCTGCCAATTATGTACATACATACACAATACGGAAAAAAAAAAAAAAAAAAAAAAAAAAAAAAACCAACAGAAGTTTTTCCTGGCATGAGTTCTAACAGAAACAGTTTTACTTGCAGATTCAGCTCTACAGAATCAATTTCTCTTGTGAAAACTAGGTGCAAATATTGGCTTTTGTGTGATGAGGGCTTATGTACTTCATTAAGATGCTGAGCACTGTCCCTGAGTGCCAAACGCCTCCTGTGAGTGATTCTGTGGCCGCAATCTCACAGGATTTAGCACTACAGGCTTTACATTAACATTTTTCCCAATCCTATAGGTCTTAATCTGCTGAAATTACTTTCAAAAACTCATGTTGACTTGACTGACAAAATGGCAGGGCCTGAATATAAAGAAGCAGAAGACTAGAGAGGCATAGCTGGTTAATTGAAGAGTCATCTGAAATTTCGGAGAGAAATGCTGAGATTCTTAGTCCAGAAGTGGAAAATAGTCTGTTTTACATGTTCTCTACATCATAGACCACAGAACACAGAAACTTGAGACCTACACTAAAGGACCAAAAGCCAGAAAACCAGAAACCATATTTTGCCACATCAAAAGAATTCTGGAGACTGAGGGTTTTATATTATGTTTTTGAAATTATAGAATCATAGAATTGTCTAGGTTGGAAGGGACCTTTAAGATCATCTAGTCCAACCACCAACCTAACTCTGATAAAAAAAAAACATCACCAAACCATGTCACTATGCACTATGTCAACCCGTCTTTTGAATGCCTCCAGGGATGGTGTCTCAACCACTTCCCTGGGCAGCCCATTACAATGCTTCATAATCCTTTCAGAGTAAAAATTTTCCTAATATCCAATCTGAACCTCCCCTGGCGCAACTTGAGGCCATTTACTCTTGTCCTATCACCTGTGACTTGGGAAAACAGACCAACCCCCGCCTCTCTACAAACCCCTTTCAGATAGTTGTAGAGAGTGATAAGGTCTCCCCTCAGCTTCCTCTTCTCCAGACTGAACAACCCCAGCTCTCTCAGCCTCTCCTCATAAGACTTATTCTCCAGACCCCTCACCAGTTTCATTGCCCTTCTCTGTACCCACTCCAGCAGCTCAATGTGTTTTTTGTGGTGAGGGGCCCAAAACTGGACACAGAACTCAAGATGGGGCCTCACCAGTGCCAAGTACAGGGGGACAATCACCTCCCCAGTCCTACTCACCACACTGTTCCTGATACAGGCCAGGATGCTGTTGGCCGCCTTGACCACCTGGGCACACTGCTGGCTCATGTTCAGCCAACAGTCAACCAACATCCCCAGGTCCTTTTCTGCCAGGCAGCTTCAGCCACTCTTCCCAAGCCTGTAGCACCACATAGGGTTGTTGTGACCCCAGTGCAAGACCTGTCACTTGGCCTTATTGAACCTCATCCCATTGGTCTCAGCCCATCGATCCAGCCTGTCCAGATCCCTCAAAATAGCACTAACTTGTCCAGACAATTGTGGAAAGTAGACTGTGTCCTGCTTTGATTGTGGAAGTCACAAGGGATGAAGGGAAGGGAGAAAAAAAAAACAAACCACAAAAAACCTGCAAAACCTAAAAAACAATGGTTTAACCATATGGGAAAAACAACCATACAGCCACCTAAAGGATTTTTAATATTTTAGGAAAATATGTCAAGATAAGAGCTGTGACCAGTTTAGTGGCTGATCATGTAGGGTTTTGTTTTATGATCAGAACATCTATAGAGAAAGGGAAATAAGAGGGTAAGCTATGTCACAGAGGGAAAAAAATTCCTTTCTGCTAGCTGAAAGGCACATTGGAAAGCCCTAGAACACAGGTTTAGTATAATGAAAAGGAGTACAACGTGATCAACAAGGACAGATCAACTTAACTTACACTCCTATAAAACTTACAAAAGAATAAGATAACATTAAAAAAAAAAAAAAACATAACCAAAACTGAACCATAAGCTTTAATTCCTACCTTCAAAACAATCTTTTTAATGTGTAACCATTTCCACTAGGCTCTATGAACTGTTCCCTGGAAGAAACCAATGCTTAGTAATTCTCACCAAATAAAATCATGGAGGAATGAAATTATAATTTTGAGCTAAATCTCAGAGAAAAAAAATAGCAGGAAGAAAAATAACAAAAAATATTGTTATAATTTGAAGATCTGTATGTCTTCAAGTTTTTAAGAAAAATTGTCTGTTGTAATCTCAAGAAAGTACCACTGTGTCTGTGTTTGGTAATAAACTAGAGGAAACCTAGACATAGCATCTTTGCATGAAGTGACTGGCTTTAAAAAACTCTGGTTCATACTAGGAACATAGACATATCAGCTAATATGTTTGATTTAGAGTTTTCACTTTTACATGTCTGAATATGTGTGTCTTGTACCAAATGAAAAATTTGGAGATGAGCCGTGAAGGTGTCCAGCAAGCATCATGGCAGACCTAATACATGATGAGAAATTACAAAGCCTAAAATTGTTTAATGCTGAGCTGAACTGAGTTAGAAGAGACTTAGCCAAGGCACTAAAAATTCAGAACTGAAAAGTCCCTCCTCATTATCCTGTGGCAGAATAGCACTGGCATAATGCATAATGATCCCATAACACAGGGAGTCTTTCAATGTAATTAAAAGTCAGTAGAATGGAACACAATTATAAGAATTTAATTTTTTTTTTTTAAGTCAATGTGTGGTCATCCAGGGAAATTCACTGTCACAGAAAATCATTGAGACGTCATCTATGCCAAAAACTGGAAAAGACTATGATAATTTTTTAATGAGTTATAATATCTGTGGGTATCCACTGTAGAGAGAAAAGAAGCTGCACTGGACATTATACCACTATGTGTACATTTATCTCATGTACGTAGAGTATCACACATTGGCTAGATCCCTGAATAAATAAAAATGGTAGGCACTCCTGTTCCACAGAGCACTTACCCACAGGCATAAGTGATGTCGGACAAGGCATTCGCATACCAGAGTACTCATTTCATATGTATTTAAACATCTATAAGTTGTTTGTATAAGGTAGTCAAAGCTAGTCTTCTTTTACACAAAGACAGGAAAATGGCATTTCCAGAAGCTGCTTCACCTCACAGACACAATGTCTTAGGCTGATTCCCTCCTTGGATTTCTTTATTTCTTTATACAGAGAGTCTGGAGTAATTACCTTGAATCTAATCAGCTAACTTTTTAGTGATTAATAAATGTTAGATTAATCCCATGCTCAGCGTCTATATTCTGTCTACAGAAAGAGACAGACATCTCCAGAAGCAATTTATCCCATTTTAAAATAACTGTCTGAAGCAGATGACAGGATTTACCCTCAGAATTCTTAGCTCTCTCCATTAAGCACAGGAATAGCCAAAATGACCAGCTGTCATTTTGATTAAACTCTCAGAATACAAAACTTGGTAGAGAAGACCCTCACCCTTGGATGCGTTGTTGAAATAAGGAATATTTGCTGACTTAGCATACAAATTAACTGTGTGGGGAAAATCAGTTAATGATTTTTTGACAATGCGACATGAGACCTGATTGTAGGCTGCAATGTGCGATGTGATAACTGCTAGGCTCAGGAATAAAGTCCCTGAATGTTAATATGCTGCATACCTTCTCTCAGCCAGCTATGCTGTGAGGTGAAGCCTTACCTTTAGACATCATCAAAGGAAAAAGGGGAATGGGGCAATGGCAAAATCAATTCACTTGGCATTAATAAGGAGCACAAGTGTATATTTAGAGGACCAGCTCCAGTTTCTATGAGAATAACATCCCCTTTTTATTTATTTTCCCCTGCCCAGTGAAGAAATGTTGGGAATGCTGATGATCTCTGTGGCGCAGAGCTGTGTATCAAATTATGATATCTCACTATGATAAGAGCATTTTAGTTTTTCACATAGCTAACAAGAACATGTTAAACATACCTTAAAATACCAATAAAACGCCAGTCAACAAATACTGAAAACAGAAATGTGAGTCAATTATTAGAGAATAGACCCTGAAGATTGCAAAATGCAAATTTGAATCTATGTAACATTGAGAACATCTAAAACAGACAGGGAATTCAAATGGCAATGACATTGTTTCAGCAATTTTGAGAGCTGATATAAAATATACAGATATCTTCACAGAAATGTTACCGTATCCCAGATCAAGTTTGCTTAATTTAACAAGGATGAATACACTGGTAAATTACTTAAAATTATATCATGATCCTAGGCAAAGAAGACTTTTCTTTAGATATGTTAATTTATATAGTCAAAAAGAGGAAGCCCTTCCAAAAGGAATCAATAAAAACACAGTAAGCATGCAACTGGCATAATTTCTAATACATATATATGTATGACTGCATTATCACAAAACTAAAGGCTCAGTCACTATTTCTGTTTTACAATAAATCCATGAAATAACTGCTTTTTAACTTGTGTAAGAGAATGTGTAATGCAAGGAAATGAGTAGCAGGTATTCTTTGTGTGAGAAGATGATCAGATTGGCAGTTCTCAGTCTTAAAGCTGGCTATGCCTTATACCAATAGTTAGGTTTTTCCCAGTAGGTGTGAATCTGGGACATAACACTTGTTGATGAGGACATGACATCCTCACTACAAAAGTTTTGGAGGTTAGGAGCCTTCAGGCTCATTCCAGCCTGACTGAGAGGACAGAATGCCTGCTAGCCCCAGAAACATCTGAAGCGTGCTCTGAGGACACGCGCACTGATTAGGTATTGTCCAGAAGGAATCCAGTTTGTACGCTCTAATCTGGCACTGGGAGAGGGGACACCCAGTGTTAGATCAGCTTCAAAAGCTCATTCCTGGGACAAAATAAAATGCTGATGTGGGAACATCCATAGGCTGAAACAGAAGGGTCACTTACAGTAAAAGCATCAGCTGTATTAGTTTGCCCTTTTCAGAGTCCTGCATTAATTCAAATATGGGACTGATAAATCTCTACCTGAGGGGACATGTGGCATAAACCAATATTCCCCCAAACTCCATGAAACAGTGTCATTTAACTGCCACTTAACAGTAGCTAACAGGTAACTGAGGGAAACTAGACTGACCCTAATCTGTTCACTCCAAAATACTGCTGTGAACTACGTTACATAAAAGCCTTCCTATTGGAGGAGTGTTGAGGTTTTAGGTGTGCTCATGAGATCTCTTGTGGGAAAACTAACAATGTTATATGTGTTATATATTTTGGAGAGGGGGTGAAAATATCTAAGAAAAATATCTAAGAAAATATCTAAGATCTTTATAGTCCTTAAACAAACATGTGGGGCATTGGTTAAGATTTGACCTGGGATAATTTAATTTGTTTTTTCTAAGCAACTTTTTGAGAATGACATAAAGGTACAATGTTATTCCAGTCAAATTAGGAAGCAATCAAGACTTAATATAAATGTATCTTAAATGAAATATACTGTAATCATAGTGTTTTAAGATGCTTTAGTATTTTCATCATGGATTCTGGCTATTTGGAATTCTATATAGGATTTTACTGCATTTATTTTCGGGATATTTTCCTTAGCTTTAAGAGAGAAAGACATATGCAGACTATACCATTTGTTGAGGCTTATAGTACCTAGAATTTTACTTTGTAACATTTTCTCCATATTTTTACTTAAACATAAAAAAATTCTCCCCAAAACAGAACAGTCAAATAGCATATTACTCTGAAGCTATCATGATGGAGGAGATTATTAATGGTATCCAGAAAGGTCACTGTGACACTGCTAAGAAGAAAATATGGATATAGAAACTTGAAGATGAGTTGATTCATTTCACAGAGGTAAATACTCAGTGCTGCATAAACGTCTCCTTTTAATTAGCTTGTCAAAAGATTTTGACAAAGACCTCCAGTGGATTACTGAGTAAACCTGAACTGCAGATTACCTGTGTTGAATCACTTATTGTCTTTCAGAGCTTTTAATAGAGTTGATCTAATCAAGCCAGTTCTATTTTCTTATAAATTTTCTGCTTCTATTTTGTTTGCATTAGTTACTACCAGGTTTTCCAGCAACTTTTTTTTTTTCTTTCCTGTTTGATATAATAAGACTGTGCTTGAACACACACGAGATCTTCCTTGATATCTTTATTTGTGCTTCTGTAACTATCAATTTGTCAAATAATATAATGTTCCCAGGCTTTTTCTTTCTCTTCTCTTCTCTTTCACTGGTTGTAAAGGTATCTTCATGTGAATGGATGACATCTTCAGTTTTAACACTATTATGTTAACACAAGTTGTTCTTGGAAGTAGATAGGCATTTACAAAGGAAGCTAAATATCATTAATTGCCTTCCTCAGTGCCCCATTAACTTGTGTTTTACTCTATATTAGCACTTCTCTAAACACAGTTTCATGCCACTAAAATGCATTGCAAGGATTGTATTAATGAGATACAAATATACATTTTGATTAGTTAGAATTTTACAGATTTGGGAGTACAAATCAGAAAAATTAAGTTGGCAACTACTTCCTGACTTAGAATTCAAAAGACTGGGAGTGAAGGGGGAAAAAGCCTGATCATCTTTTCCCATTAAGCATTTCCAAACTTAGGTACTGTCTACTCTCTGAAGTCATTTAGTGAAAGTAAAGAGAATTATTTTACCAACCTTTAGTGGCTGGTAAAGGTAACAATCAGGATAGTTATGGACACCTCAAGGAGCTTTCAGAATTTGGGTGCAGCCATGTAATAGTGAAGTACTTTGGTCATCCAAAGTCATATGGCTGGAGGAAAGAGTGTCCATTGCCCCTCTCTACTGATATGCCTGTCTGCTGGAAAAATGACTGACATTATAATAAGAGATGATACATCCTCAGTTACTGTATTGAATCATAGTCAACTTCGATGTCATTTGATACGAGAGCACCTACTATGTACTTCCATCCAGAACATCCAAAGGAGCCTCTGAATTTTACAATTTAGAAATGTTAAACAATGTAAATCAGCCTCATCTCTAGTAAAGCAGTAACGCTTTGCCATGTCAAGCATGACAAAAAGATGTACTGTTGAAGCACATTGTCTTCAGTCTAGAATGAAATTAATGTTTTGATGTTGGTAATTGATTAATTCATTAAAAATGCAGTTTCCATTAAATAAAAAAAATAATTAATTGTGTTAGATTCACCAATATAATCTGAAATTTGGGGGGGAGACTGGAGATTCACAAAATCAGAATTTTCTTCTCTCAGCCTTCAGCTCATGACATTACACATGTTGGGAGAGAGCGCACAGAGGATTTGGATCCATACACACTGTCACATGTTGTGGGCTGTCCAGGGGAGTGGCGATGAAGGAGAGTTATTCTCATTGCAAGGGTTCTTGAAGGCACTGGGCAAATGTCCCAAGACACCAAATGATGTGTGTCCAGCAAACACACCACACACTTCCGCACAGTGGAACCATGAAGAGTACTGAGAGGGTGCAACAATATGAAGAGAGTAGATGGAATGAACCTGCTTTTCTTTCCCTATTTGTAGTCTCTTGCAGGACATTTAGAAAAGTTTTTTGACCTGGGTGAACTGGATTCAAATTTCATCAGAGAGAAGGAATTGAATTCAGTTTCCCACAGTCTGGACAGGGGCTGTGAGTACTAGATTATTCAATAAAAGAAGGATATTGTTCTCACTGCATTTACAGTATCTAAGTTTAGCCCTTCATTTCCTTTAATTTCTTTTATTAGAGATACCTTTTAGCTAATATATATAAGATGTTTTACTTGGAAGCATTTTCACTTTGAATTAAATGCATGCACACAAATGCGTGCATGTATATACACGGATAAAAACGTTTGTTTGTGTGTAGACACAGTTTTATTGGTTCAGTGGTAACGAACCTTTTTTGTTTGTTTTACTTTTTAAATTAGCAAGGAAAGCAAAACATCACTTGTATGGCACACCCATAATGAACACCGTTTTACAAGTTTCCAGTTGCCTAAAGAGTTTTGCATTTTTGATAAAATTATATGCTATATTGCAAAATTACATACAATTATTGCAGTGTCCAAATCCCCTGCAGGATTGAATAATGAATTGGTAATTTGAAATATTTATAAAAAACAGTTGAAAGAAAAACCTTTCTGCATAGTTTAAGTTAGATAAGAAACCTCTCAGAGGAAAAAAAATCTGATAAAGTGAGTGTATTTGGGAAAATATGTTTAGTGCGGCACTACAGTCCAAAATAGATGCTGTATGCAGCACATAAACATATTAATTTGTCAGCAGTTTCTCAGTGCCAAAATACTTGACAAAGTTTTAAAAGAGCTGTACTGCAGGCTGAGTGGTATGCTGGCAAGATGCCTGCACTTGTTCTACCATTTCAGTATAGTTTTACTTACCTCATAAGGATATAAACATGATTACTTTTTCAGTTCTTGTAATGTCCATTTTGTCCTTCTCAAAAATGTCTATACTTTGTCTTCCAAACACCTATCTCCTTTATCAGCAGGTCAAATGAAAAAAAAAAAAAGAAAAAAAGAAAAAAAGAGAAAGTATGTCATCACCCAACCTACATTCAGAACAAAGCAATTAATTTGATGGGTTGACAGTTAAAAAAGGTAGCTTCTGACAGACATCCAGTGTGATGCCAGCCAGAATGATGTACTGTATAACACTTTCCTTAAAAGGGAAAGTAAATCAGGCATCCCAAAGGCAAGTCCTTTGTATTCCATTGAAGCTTTTAGGTATTAGTGCATCTTTGTTGTGTATTCCTGACAAGTTGTAAAGAATTCTACTGTACTTAAAATATATTTGAGAAGAATTCACAAAGGGCTGTATGCAAATCTTAGAAAGGAGAGCCGAAGAGCCAGGCAGAGGGCAAAGGAGGCAGCAATGCTTTGCTCAGTCGCAGTATAGCTGCCGCGCAGACCTCTGTAGCTATCAAGGGCAGCGGGGACAGGGAGCAGGTTAGCAGAACAGTATTCGGCCCATTATGCTCCCTTCAAAGTCCATTAGCTATTATAGTGGTTAAAGCACCAGAAGTTACTGCTGCTTTTCTACTTTGTACAAATGCTCATGCGTGAAAGGAAAATGAATACAGAGTGAGTAACCTTTGGTGATTTTGGGGGGAAGTAAGGTATTGAACTCGCACAGATTAGTAACAACTCATGACATCCTTAGTATTTACATCTTGGAAACATCCTATATCCAGTTTCTTGGGTCCAGGACAGAGGACAGAACAGAGGTTCTCAGGAAAGAGGACAGAACAGTGCGAACAGCCACCTCAAAGACCTGTTTTCTCTGAAGGACACATGTCTTTAAGGTATGGAAGGGAAAATATGTATGTTTTTAAATTGAGGGATAAACATTAGCCAGTACTAAATGTGAATTCTTTATACAGACATTGTCTCAGATGAAAAAAAAAAGAGTAATAGAATAAAATCAGTCAAGTGCTCAACATACCTCTGCTAAAAGACACAGTAGTTAAAGCTGATTCTGAAACTAATGTGTTTTGAAACAGCATAAGATTCACAGCCTGTCAGTGTCTCTATATATCTTGCATTACCAGGGGAACATTAGCTTGAGAGATAGTTACATTGTCCAGCAAGGAAGCAAACCATACCATAATCCCATAATGCAGGATCTACCTCGTCACTGTGGTGTGACTTTTAATTTGTTGGAGACCATGTTCCAGCTCTTCTTGGAATAACAGCAAGACCACTCATGGATTTTTCTTATGGAATCATCCCAAATACACTATATTTCCCTTTCATGATGGAGGTAAAAGACTATGCAGTAAATGGAATTTTAATTATACAATCAATGTCAAGCTGCATTTTGGACCTATAGCCAGGAATAAATCTGTCACCTAAAATCTTTAGATGTTATGTCCAGATGACAAATAACTGCACTAAAATAGTAATTAACTTTAAGATTTTTGTCTTATTGCAACTATGTTTCAGTTTACAGTATTCATTAGGAAGACTTAGCAAGATAGAGCATTTAGATTGATTTTTGCTGGCTTAGTTGTTCCTAGTTGCCATACAACCAAGGTTCATTAGAGAAATAGTGGATGTACACGTAAATTGTGCAGTAAATTTTCAGGCCAACATATATGACGTTACAGCTACAATCCCCTCTTTACAAATAGTATGGCTTTCATCCACACTTCGATCAATACTCTTACACATATAAATTTTGTGCTATTGAAAGTTTTTGCATTGAGATTTTCCAAAATTTACCATATTTTGTCTTCCTAAAGTCTGGGCCAAATCCTGCTCTCAGGATTGGCTCCCAGATCCATTAGCTCAGTGGACCTTGGGTTATAGTGGAATGACAAGTATTGGGATTTGGCTCAATGTATTTTAATAAAAGGATGGAATTAAACTCCATAATTAAGTCTTAATTCCTTGGGAAATTTTGCAGTGTTCCAAAACAATAGTCTCATATAGACATTACTGAGATAAAACTTCCACTATATTTCTGTAGGAATTGTGATGAGTGATTGTACGTTCTGATGGTTCTTCTTTAACAGAGCACTTACACCCATGTTTAACCTTGGAAACATAAAACCCAGAGAATATTGTAAAAGGTGCGTGTAAATGTGCATTTGTACACACACATACACACATATAGTTTAAGGACTTTGGTGTATGTGGGTGTCTATAATTCCCTCCACAAATATCAACACTGAAAAATGTTTAGAAAAAGATCTGCCAAGTAGTGAATTGCTCAAGTCCACATAAGTCCCCTACTTAGCCATTTTGAAAGTAAGAAAATGAATATTAAAGCCACCATACATCTCACACAGCCTGCAATACTGCATTGCTCTTATGCAGGAAACAGAAATAGTTTTTTAACAACCACCAACCTTAACTCCTCTTCCTCTATATGTTTTTAACAAATCTTACAGTGGCTGATATAGTCACTGAATAAGTGAACTAGCTCATATCTTTTGTTATAACTATCACTGTTGTTTTACAAGAAAATTCTTCTTTAATCTAATAAAAGACTATTATTTCAAAAGTAACTTTACATATGTGCATAAACTTTTGGTTGAAACTTAGCAGTCTCCTAAAATGTATATATGATGATATCTGCCTTTCATATCCAGGAGGGTTTTGTAGTGTTTTTATCCTGCAGTCGTTAGAATGCTATTTGATATAATTTCACCATAGCATAGCTATTTTAATATTTTTATTAATGATGTCAAGTAAGCTTGTACAGCTTTTGCAATTCCCAAAGAGTGCAGTCCATGGTAAAACTGTTTCAGCTCTATGCAGTGACTGCTAACTAAACTCTTTGGTCCATGTTGTGCAATGATTTAGAAGAGATGAGTAGTTGATTCTTCAATGAGTGCAGGAAAAGCAACACGATACTTCCATCATTGTATCCTCCTTCTGACCCCACTATATTCCTCCTATCTTGTGACAAATCACCAGTTTATGGACTTCCTGAGCTGGATGTTTTATCCTCAGGATTATGATTAGTACACTTTAATTAACTTTTCGTCTGTGAATTTGCCTACCCACTTTTGAAACACATCTGTAGTTTGGTATCCAAACATCCTTTGGCAATGTGCATCAATTTTAATTATGTGCTGTGTGAAATAAGCTTCTTTTTGTTTGTTTTAAAGCTTTCACCTGATAATTTCCTTTTTGTGCCCCTTGGATTTTCTGCTTGTAAAAATTGTAGATAATAGATGTAATTCATCAGCATAATCCATTCCCTTCTTTGTGTGTTCCTCCCTCCTTCCCCAGTTGTCTTCCTTCCAAGCTTGGGAATATTACATTAATGCATCTCTCTTTGTTATGAAACTGTTCTTCAACTCTGATAATATTTTGTGTCTTTCTCAAGTTCTTCTCTAACATTTTTGTAATACTGTAACCTGAGTTAATGTGTTTTTCACACTATGAGTGCATCGTGGATTACTAAATTGGCAAATTGGTTTTTTCTATAGCTTTTCAGTTGTTTCCAGTTCCTTTCTAATACTCTCTAACATTGCATTTTTCCCTGAGCATTGAGCTAATGGTCATAAAAATGTATATACCCACAGTGAAGCCACAGTCTGTAGCTCCTGCGGGTTTACCTTAAATTTATCATTTTGCATTTGTCTACACTGAAACTTTTTTTAGATAATTTTGATTCTTCTTCCTTTGACACAACTTTGAGATAGACTTACTTCCTCCAGAGAAAACCCCAAGAGACATTTTGACTCAGACTGGTTACATTAGGTCTTGTTCATCTCTGAGCTGGTTTGATGCTTGAACTGGACTAGCACTGCCTACCTCTCAGAAATCTTATTAGAACATGCTGAGTTTATGATTTTCTAGGTACACTTCTGTTCTGCAAAGACCTTGTTTCTGATCATTTCAGGGGGTAGATAAAGTCAAGTCACACCTGTTGACAAAATAAAGCTTGGCAGCCATACCCAAATAACACTCTTTCTATGGTGGTTTTTTTTTGGCTTATAGTAACATACATGCTATTACAGCTCTGTTACCATAGCAAGCAACAGTAAATAGCCTTTGTTAAATTCACTCTTTTCTTATCTTTCATCTCTCTCCAGCTGTCAGCTCTGGAGAGTAATTTAGCAGGAATATAACTTTGGTTGTGCTTGTATTGCTGACACAGACAGGAGTGAGAAGAGTAGCCTCATCCTACTTTGGTTAAATTGATGACTGGAAAGTCCATGTGACAATCTAGTCTTTAAATTTCCCTCAAAGTTCTGATCTGAGGGAACAGCACTGTTCAGTACAGGGCTGCACACTCACTTCTAAATTTTATATTACTTTTATTATTTAAATTAGTAAGGCTTCGTTTGTCCTAACTGCTGATGGAATGTTTTGGATGATCATTTGAATGAAAAATTGGTTTGTTTGGCTGGTTGGTTTTTCTCTCAGCTTGTAACATTTGTTACAAAGTGCTTCTTTTCTACTTTCTGCATTGGAAGCTACTTGCACATTTTTCCTCAACATAAATAATTGTTTCAGTGGGGTCACGGCCCTCGGAGTTCGGCTGGTTGTCAGCGTTCCAGCCGAACGGCATCTGCACTTACATCCTGCTTCAAGGGGAAATGCAAACAATCATGCTGCTTCAGGAACAAAAATCTCAATATTTATGTTAAGATCATTTTTGATTAAAAGCCAATTACCCTGAAGATGATGCAAATTTGTCCTGCTTTTGTTTGGGCAAATCCAGAGATAAAAGCCCTGGATCTAAACCCACTCTTCTGCTCCCCATTGAACTGTTTGTAGTTTTGAAATTATAGCTGTTCTGTAACCCTAATCAGCCACAACAGGAGGCCAGAATTTATGACTATATCAAGGAAACATGCAAAGGCAGTGGCTTTTAGCTACTTCTAAACTGCCATCTTCCATAATGACTGTCTTGGGCAGTTTTAGGGGGTTGCTGGTTGATTGTGTACTCAGTGACATTTGATACTGATTTGCAGAGGAAGTACAATTGAAAATCTGCAAATGATTTTATTTTGCAGGAGCACCCACTTCCAAGGTTCTTGAACCCTCCGTTGCCATTCCCTGGAGAAACTGGAAATAAAGTTTTCATTAGGTCTATGAAATAACCATGCTTCCATGTAATATAATCTAAACAGAAGAGGCAAATAAAAAACATGGTTTGGGATGGTATCTTCATGAGATTTGTAGGTGGATCTACTTAGCTGAATAATGAGTATCAATCAAATAGTATGGAGGATTTATAGTTTGGTCCTTTCTCAACTTAATGATGTTGAAACTTACCCTTACACATAGGACTTCCATATATGTCTCTGCTGAAGCTGTATGTAATCATGTTTTAGGGAATATATAATAACAAGGTGACACTAATATACCAGCTTCAATATTTTCAGAACATTTTACATAAAACAATGTCATATTAAAAACTGGAAAAAAAAAAATTAGTAGAACTGTCATATCTATAAAGAAAAACACTTGAGTACCTAATTGTCTTACTTGAATGCTTAAGTCCCTTTAATTAAATTCTTATGAACAGGAATGGACTTAGGCATAGATTGAGACTCGATCTAAAACAATACATTCCTTATACCCAGGAAATGTGTTTCACTGTTCATGAATAAACATAACATGCACAGTATGATACCACAAGAGAGAAATGATATAAGAGGAAAAGTTCCTCCTGCAAAATAAATGCCCTGTAATGTAAAATAAACTCAAGACAGCAAATGGAAGAAATAAAAAATAAGCAAACTACAAGGCTATTGCCTCACTGAATCAAGCAGACACATAAGGCATTCTATTTTGTTTACACTTTCATGGGGTGATATTATTCAAGCTATCTACATAACTATCACAGTATTTCCATTTTTTTTAATTCAATTTTTCAATTTAAATCAGAAATGAGGGCTATATTTTTTTTCTTTTCAAAAATCTGATTGAAGGTAGGTCAGGTCTGTTTGCTATAGGACATTGTCTGTAGGTTAGAAGAATTAAAGGGTAAAAGGGCTGAATTAAGTCTTTATTTCTCTGATTACTAGCTTTGTAGGCCTATTCGACTAAGCCGAGTTTAAATCCTGCATATATCACATTCACCAACCTGGAAAAAAGTTCACTGAGACCAAAGGAAAGCAAGGGAAGGACGAGACAGAACCCTTTGCAGAAAGTCTCTTTTTGTAGGCAGTTCATACACATATCAGTTTCTATTGTACCATTCTTGATTCTGAGAGGCAGATCAAACTTGAAAGAAGATTGAATTCAAGTACTATTTTTGTTACTTGAACTGAGCACATTGCATGGCTCTTATCATCTTCAAAGGTTACCTCCTACTTTATGAATAATGAATCCTTAAAGCAATGTTGTCAAAATAAAAAAGCAAGTAAGTCACTGCTATGCAGAATTATAATTGTTGAAAGAAGACATTAGTAGTAAAGGGCAGAGGTGTTTCTTTTAAAAGAAATTTCCAGACTAAATGGATAAGCCTTGGTCCAAGAAAAAATTAGAAACAAAAATTTTAGTCCAATTATTCCAATCATACAAACCCTTTCTAATTAGAGTTGAACATAAACTGGAAAGCTGAATTAAAATGTACTCAAACTTCATAGTGTTCAAAGGTTAGTTGAATATCAGTTCAGATTTACGTATCTCAGGACCTTCATAAACAAGATCTTGTCATCTCCCTATTCCCTTTTTTTTGCAATATTTGAACTTAGTACCATAATATCTATGTGTTATATTTGTATTGCCTCTTAATGTATGGCTCTAGGCAACAATATAAATTTTTTTTTTCTGGATTTTTCCTCTAATTGTTTTCTTTTTCACTTGGAAAAAAAGTTGTTTAAAAATTGAAGGCTTGAAGTGAAATCAGTACATCTGCCGCTCTGTGAAGCAGTAAAAAAGGTTAGAGAATAGATTTAAAAGTTTATCTAGGAACCAAATTTTCGTTTCAACTTCAGTGAGAGCTGGGATCCTAAATACCTTCAAAAGTCTTGGCCAGAAATCTTATTCATATACAGGAATTTAGAATGCAAAATCAATCACTTATTATAAACAGCATTTTCATGTTTCTGTGCTCTGTTCAGAAATCCAGGGCTTCTGAACTAGAATTTATAAAGACATTAAACATTAAGGTGTTTTGTTTTAATCTTCTATGCATAACCAGAACTCTTAAACTCTCCTTCACATGCATATGCATTTACTTTCAATTAACCTGAGAACACTATTTTCTACAACTCCAGTAAACCACCAATGTTCATAATTAATATTGCCTTAAACATAATTTTCCTGCTCTAAATTTAACCAATATTTCAGAGGCATTAAATTTAAAACTAACAGCCCAGTCTTAGAAAAGGTTGATTATTTTTTCTGTTCAAGAGATTTAGAATAGACATGTTACACAGAATTAGAAAGAAAAAAATTACATAAATTAATGGCATCTGAATATATAGAATGTACAATATTTCTCATCTTGTTAAATTAAAAATAAGTTAATAATTAGACAATAGCATTTGGGGTGTTTAAAAGGTATTAGAATTCAACAGAAGAAAAATCCTCCTCCACAACATAAGGACAATAAATGATCCTAGATTAATTCCTTTGATATTTTTTCTTGATCTGTTCAAATGTTGGTCAAGAGCTGCAGTGACTTTCAAGATGTTGGATCTAACATGTATCTGGATGATATTTTGAGTAGTCCAGTGCGAGGTCCCTTTGTCCTGCTTCATGCTTGCTGTTGTGACTTGTAAAAACTGTCATGGCTTTTCCAAATCAGAGACACCCTTTATGAACTGTACCCCATGTCAAATCGCAGATCCCTTTGCATGTATTCCTCCAGATTCTCTTTGGGGGCAAAAAAAAAAAAAATTAAGAAAAAAAGCGTATGAGTAACATCATACAGCCTTTATTCACATCAAATAGTCAATTCACCTTAGTTACTTCAAATACTTACAACAACCTGAGGCAGCTTCTGGATAGTCCTGAGTCTGAGACGGGAGATGAAACTGTTAAACTTGCTTGAGCAGCTTAAAGGCAGGCAGTCAAATTGCTTAAACCAGAGGGAACAAAAAAACAAATGGACTTATTCATCTCAGTCCTGCACAACCGATATTTAATAACACTCCACTCAGCTCCTCTCCAGTACATTAGACACAACAGAGCCAAGTCAGACTGCCTGGGAGCCCCCGCAAAGTGTTAATTGACAGGAGCCTGGAGTGGTGAATCTTTAAGGTCACGAAGGACAGCAGGTAGCCTATCACTACAATGAAGTTAAAGTAAAATTACGTTAAGTGTTTGTGCCAGGTCCATCAGATGACTCTTCAATGGATTGTAAAACACTGAATAAAGCATTATGAAACCATACCATAACCTCTTTTTTAACCTCAATTTATGCCTAGTCCAAGGAAGAAATGTTTGCAGAATGAAATGATTGTATATGCTGCCTGCAAAGTTTAGAGAAATGGACAGTATAAAATGATAGGCATGGCAAAATTTGTACTGAGGGATTTTTATTTTCTTAATTCCCAATTTTGCTGCTATTTTCAGCATCCTGACAGTTTGGATTTTATTGTTGTGATTTTTATGTAATCCTGAAAGAACAAGTCAAAGAATTAAATTTATCTTGTGTGAGGCCTTAACAGAGAAGAACGAGAAATTGATAGTTGACCAAATGGATTAACATCAGCTAATTACAAAAGTCAAAGAATGTTTACAAATACTTTCCCCAGATTTATTGGTCTTTCTGCCAAGTTTTTCTGGGTTTTATTTTATTATTTTCACAATAGTCTTCTGAATTTTGAAGGTAATATTAACATTTTCTACTTTACTGTAGGCTTCATATATAATAGTAATAGCAATTGCAATAGCAATAGCAATAGCAATAGCAATAGTAATAGTAATAATGGTGTTTAAGAAGAGTAACCAGATTACTGCTTAAAAAGATAGTCAGAAGGAATAATGAGTGCTTAGCTTTTTGTACTTTAATAACCCTGTAGCCTGTATTCTTGGACTAAACAGGTTGACAAGATAAAAGGACAAAAACAAAAAGAAGTAAAAATCTGTAATAGGTGCTTACAGGGCCTAAATATTTAGTGTATAACTTTTCTACAAACTTGCATGTTCAAAACATGATAAATGGATTGCCAGGGACTAATGTGTTTCCTGTCTGTCACGAGACACAGAGAACAGTAATAATAGCATCCCCCAAATACCCATTTGCACCCTGCAAATACATCTCAACCTGAGTGAAAAAAATTGCTTTTGACAGTGATCTGGCAGTTTTCTGAGAAGCGGCTATATCCACAACAAGGTAATAAAAAAATGTGTGTGGCATAAAGGATGTTTTTTTCCTATGATTCCCTGGGTAAAACGGGTGGATGTGGCTGCTGCACCAAGCAGTCAGCTGCAGGAGACAACCAAACTAAGGCAAGGGTTATGTAGGATGCGAAGGGATCCAGCTCCTCTGCATGTAACCTCCACCCACTTGTGAGTCTGGGGACAAGTTCTTCACAGAAATTGTGGTAATTATTATCATATTTCTTTTTGGTTTCAAAAGAGGCAGAAACACAATGAAATCAGGAATCTCGCACAAGACCTTCACTTCAGATTCCCTTGCCCAGTGCTATATTGCAGACATCTCCAGTCTGTCATTTTGGCGAAAAACGAAAAAAGAAACCCAATGCCCAACACCAGTATTGTCCTTTCTTTTATCTGCATATAGATAAACTATTGGTACATACAAAGTATCTATATATACATATAGATTATCTGATGGGAGTAGACAATCCCAGGCCATGGTATGCCCCAGGATCCTGATCCCTTGACAGAGACACAGGGCCTGCCCAAGTTCTCCATCAGCTCAAGGGCACAGATTGTGTTTGTATGTAAAACGGGGTGCGGGGAACGGCCTGGGAAATGAAGAGCTGGTTCCATGATGTGTCAGCATTTGCTTATTCTTTATATAGCATAACATATGGCAAATTCTGTTTTCTTTCCCTCCCATTCTCTGTATTGAAATTATTTTCCACAAAATGATGAAAGGCATAAATAAAATGTTCTTGGCTGTGGGCCTCCTCCGTTGAAATCAGTGTGCGAGGGGGAGGGGACTGAAAAGGAGTTCAATGGGTGTAAAATGAAGGCCTTATTTTCAAATTATCTTTTCATGTACTTAGAGTATAAAATGTGAAGATTATTCAGGGTGTCCAATTTTGATAATTACTCTCTTTGTTCACACTGCTGTAATACAGCAGCAACTGCATTCTACCTCTTTCCTGATATAAATCTATATTTTATGCAAACTAATAACCTTGAAGTAGAGTGCAGGTTGTTGAAATCACTTTTATTATACAGACCGTATTCAATATAGCACAGAAATGTTTGCCTACTAAAGTCTCTTTTATAATAGCTTGTATTGACTTTGCTGTTTTTAAACTAAATATCAACCATAAGGTAAGAGTGGGAAGGAACAGATGGAGAGTTCATTTCTCAAAATTTATTGGAATCAAAATACATTCTTTTAAATTCATATCCAAATGTGGCTCCGGGAAATGATAAATGATAACTCTACACTATTTTTACAGTGATGCACCTGATACAGTATTAACATAATGATTGTGTAACAATGACAATAAAGAAATAATTCCTGTGTAGTATTATTAGTCTTATTGTTGAAAATATATAGCTGCTGTCTTAAGCAAGGAAAGGGGACTGGATTTGAAAAAGGAATCTGTGTGTATGTCATTTTAAAAATAGTAACCACAACAGGTTCCAAGAGCCAGTCAAATATTTCATTATCAATTTGATCATTAATATTATATGTCGATAATCTTGTTCCTATTGCAGTGTACCTGTGCATGTGTATTATATTGCCCCTAACTTATATTAACTTAGCTTCCAGAATAAAAGTCTTACAAATGTATTTATTAACAAGTCTTTCATCTCATTTTTTCTGATATCTCCATCTTGCCATATGCAACTCGGGTCTTATTATCTTAGGCTCTTTTTGTAGGCAATGGGACGAAATAGCCATACATACATTAGGATTTGTTCCTTATCTATTTTGTATGTGTAAACATTAGGGTAACATGAGTTGCATATATAGTGCCGATTTGAGTCCATTGACTCTGAAGGAAGCCTTGATGACAAGCTCAAATACAAACATTTACAAAGCAGATGTCTATGCTAGATCAGATAAATCTGAACTTCTGGATCAGTATAGAAAATATCTGATAAGAAAGTGGACAAATGTGTAAGCCTTTGCTAAAAATGCTATATAATTTTTTTTTATTTTTTTTTCCTGTAAAAGTCTTTCTATTTGCGGAAACATTTAACTTGCAGAAACTGATCTACAAAGCCTGGGAATTCAGAGGCACCAATTTGTGCAAGAAAATTTGTGATAAATGCAATCTGCATTTATCACAGAAATGGAGCAAATAGTTTTTGGCATCATATTGCTGAGTTGAGGGATGCTGGCTGATTTTTTATTTCATTTTACTCCAACAAGAGACTGAATGAAAAGCACTGCTGTTAGTAAAGTTAAAGGCAGAGATCATTTATGTGTTCCTGCAACCACTGGAAATAATCATCTGCATTTGGTATTCCATCAACAGATTGCTTCTGACAAATTATGCATTCAATCAATGTCCAGCAATCTCTTCCAGTAATCTTTAGCATGAAAAAAAATTTGCACTGAATTAAAAAATTGGTGGTCAAGTATCAAAACAATGCATGGTATTTATTCTAAATTTCATGACATTTTGCTTGTATGCATCCTTGGTACAAAGTAGAGACTTGACTTAAGGTGAGCTTTTTTTCTTTCTTTTTTAATGTGAAAATTTTGTGATTTGTGATTTTTAAATCCTTTTTTATGTGGGACTGAAAGCAAGGCTGCATACAGAGAAGCAAGAGGAGTTTAATATATGCTAAAAAATAACTGAAAAGAGGTTCCTACTCCTCCCCTGCAATTCAGGGGAAGGTACCATGTAGAAACTTCCAAAATACTGTGAAACTGAGTTACTGTATCAGTACGTCAGATGCACCGTCTCGGCTCCTGAAAGCACATCAGCCAGAAGTCAAGCACTGCTCTGATACCTGGCGTTCTAGCTGGCACACAGCATGGCACACAGGCTGCTGGCAGTCCTGCAGGCTACCTGCGTTGCACGCACCTTGCTGACCACTGGCACAGTCTGTAGGGGTTGGAAATTCGGGTTCACTTCTTTACGTGGCCCCGTGCAAAGCAGCTGTCTGTATTGCAAGCTAAGAGGTCTGACCAATGAAATGTTCAAGTCTCTTGTGCTCTAGTTAAGATCAGAAAACTTGACAGAGCCTGAGATACTTTTTCTGATTAAAGTTTTATGAAATAGATCCATTTCCCAGAAATCATTCATTCCCATGAACGGCATTCTCAAATAAGGAAGCACCTCAGCAAATTCCTGACCAGCTGTACTAACCAACAGGTTCTGTCTGAACTTTATAGTAATAACCTTGTAAATTAATTTTTCATTTTAATTTACAATATGTTTTTATTTTATGCAAGGAACAAAATATGAGGTCTCCTGTAGTTAATTTAGTACCTGTTTATTCTCCAAAATTGTAATGAAACACTGCACAATTCAGCCTTTATAAGGTGGTGAATTCTAATCCTGTTAGGGTGGTTCTTTAATTAAAATGTCTATTAACTTTTCTGCAGTTAGTGCAATTACGGATTTATTACTTCTTGCCATTCTAGGAAAATTCTTTACGATCCAATGATATTTAATTTATAAAATCCTACCTTAGGAAAAGATCAGCTCAACTGAGTAACATATCTATAAAATTGTCCACTTTCAGAAATGAAGTATCTGTTTAAATGTTCTAAATAAACCACGTACAACTAAAGGATCTTGGCCTTACATCCTAGACTTGCAACCCTTCTTAAAATGTTAAGAATTGTATTATAATTTAATTTTCCATCATTGTATACCTTTTATCACACTTCCTGTAAATCTAGATACTTCTAGGATACTCTCCTTTATGTGGTGTATTCTATCAGTTTAATTTTTAACTGTTCATAGAACTTTTATCTTTATGTTTCTTTTCTTTCGATATGTGGAATACACCAACATTACCAAAATTATTAACGTAATCTCAAAGAGTACTTCTTGTTTCCTTATCCTAAGAAATCTTTGAAATTCTCTTTTGTTCATATATGTTGTCATTTTATAAAATACTGGCCAAAAAAGATACACCAGTGAAAAATAACTAGCTGATTGTGCTACTCCCTTCCAGGATGGGGAGGCAAACAGTAACATCGCAAGCATCAAACAGAAGCGTGCCTGAGATCTTAGGCTGAGTGCACAATATGACCTGGTAATCCCCTTGTGGCCCAATGTTTACTGCTAACACTTTATACAGTATCAGTTGAGTTGGAAATTCATGTATTAAACCATTGGCTTTCAGGACTTTTATAGCTCCCCACTTGCAGTTAATGCATTTTGTATTAGCCCTCAGTGTGAAGAAATCATAACTCTGTATACCAAGGGATAAACTCCAACTTAAATTACTAGAAAATAGTATCTGGAGACTTGGATATATGCATTGAGATGCCTGTTCTATTGCTTTTCCCCCAGAATACTGAGTTTTCATCATATTTCTACCCAGGCTTGAAGCACTGTTTTCATTTTTCAAAGTGTGATTTGAGACAAAAAGGTGGGAAAGTACAGCTCTCAAACATGTTAAAGGCTCGGTCCATTAGAATAGTCAAGACAGAAAATTATTTCACCTGAGCTTTTGATAAATGTCCTGAGAGTGAATTGTGTTGTTTTGTGAGTTCAACTTTGTCCTGTTACAAGTTTTAGCATAATATAAATACCGAGCTGTGCAATACAATATAAAAGTGATGGCTATGCAGCTAGCCAGAACCATACGGCTACACAGCCATATGGAACCCAACAACACGAAGTTAGAGATTTCTCATATTACCCAGAACTGCTGTCTGGTAGATGCTTGAAAAGCTCTAATTCAGTCCAGGAAAGAAAGTTTCTGATCAGATGTGTAGTGAGGGTGGAGTTGGAAAGACAGATATGAAGTTGTATTTTATGACCGTAAATAGTGGTTCTTGCCCTTTCTTAAAATGATGATTCAGAGTTTGGCAACCACAATGCATTGTTTTATGTAGGTTTAGAGATCTTGAACAGGAAATTATTTTTAAGAACAATTTGAGTTTTGGCCTTTGGCCACTCAGGAATTGTGCTTTTTAAAGAGATGTGTATTAATTGGAAAACAGGTTTTTTAATACTTAGGAAAAGAAAACTGTCAGCTAAGTCTTTATAAATTGCTGTGTTCTGACTGCAGAGAGCAAATTATTTTTTATTCTTTCCTTTTCCTGTTTTTATAAAGTCTGAAATGACAGAAAGTTCTGCTCAGGAAAATGCAAAAGCAAAGAAATATTTAAAAACCAGACAGAGTTTCTTACAATTGTGCAAAATGACAACATTTTGGTTTTGCTCTCAAGAAGAGAACTAAAAGCTGCTTTAGCATTCTGGAAATAGAATTACCCAAAGTGGAACATTCTTAGGGCATTTGATAGCAGAGGAATGACAGCAAAATATGCAGAATCTTCCTGCACAGAAATCTCTATCTTTGCAGTCAGGGAAAAATCTTGAAGTCTACCCCTTGACAGTGGGCAGGGGAACACTGATTCATTTCATGTCTTGGTGGTGGCTGGTACGCCCAGCTAGAATAGGTAGGGGAGTGGTCATGGGTTTTTTCCTGATGCAGGCATGGTGTAGATGACATGAGGATGGGTACAAGAATCTTAAGGCTATGTCTTTGTTAGGGGCTATTGTGTGATGCACCATGGTTTACAACAATTTGAGATCACTTGATATACGTCAGGACTTTTAAAGTGGGGTAACATCCGCCACAGAATCTTAAAGAGAATTCAACAGGCTGACAGACCATATAAGCTAAAGGAATGAAATTACTGTTTACCACTACTTACACTGAACACTGCTTTATGAAGCTCTGCCTTTTCCAGGAAGACCTCCTACAAAGGCATTTATCCTTTCAACCTGCTCTATAATAGCTCAGGATGTCGATGTCCAATGCAGTCCATAAGAACAAGCTGATAGGAAGTTAAAACTTGATTTTCAGTTAAAACTGGGTAGAAAATGTAGTTTAAAGTTGAATGAGTTGCAATAAGTAACTACAGTGATCCCATTCTTCTGTTTACCTTTGTTTCAAGCTGTCACCAAATCAAGATAAGAAGCAGAAATCTCTGGGTTTTTTTATAAAAAACTTTTAATTACTTTACTAGCTTCAGATAAGCATTTACTACTGCCTTTCCTTGTGAGTTAGTAGGAAGCTTGGAAAAGCAAACTGCTTTTGTCTCAACTGTGGAACATAGTTGACCGTAGCTACTCTTTTCTGTGTAAGTGATCTACAGTACGAAACATTGGTGGAGTAGGAAGAAAATGAGGTTAGCTGCATGTGCGATGCTGTTTTTCCTTCCTCTAACTTCATTTTACTAATAATGTTGGAAACCAAGAACCAAATGGCTCCGATATTACTTGGAAAATATCCAATAAAAATTGCTATTGCAAACCTTTTCTAATATTACATGGTTGTCATTTATGACTGCAGCAAATACACAGATAATGCATTGCTAAGTGGTAAAAGGACTTATGCCCATTCTTCTCAGATTAGAGTACTCATAGTGATTTGCTGTATTATCAGCTAGACAATCTAATAAACCTTTCTACTGTTAATTTCATAGATCTAGATTCTGCTTTTATATGTTCCGACAGAAATATAGATTAATTCAATATATATAGGGCTTTGAAAGGTGTACAGCAGAATCTAGTCTCCCAACGGTAATTAGTACTTAAAATTAGAAACTGGTACCAAGATATATTATGTAGGATTACAATATGATATTGAATTTCAGGTATTTTCTTTTTATGAATATTTTGGTCCTAATGCTTTAAAACGTGCAAAATGCCCATATGATTTAACTGAAAAAAGAAAAAAACAAAGAAAATGAAAATAAAAACTCATGTAAAAGGCATACAGCCCACAAGGGACAAAAAACTCATCCTGGTGGAATGAGGACAAAACAAAACAAAACAAAGAAAAAAATCCACCAAAAATATATTAAAATCAGGAATTTTAATCTCTATGCAAAAGGGAAGAACATTATCCACAGCATTTATTCTTAATGGTCAGACTGTTCTTTCATTGGTGTGTGGGCTAGGTAATGTTTTAAAAGACTGGATCATTATATTTTATTTTGCTTATGGCCATAGGTAGGACTGGTCAGAAAAATGTTAATTACTTTGCTATTTTTTTCACAAAAAACACTGACAGGAAATTCCTATAAAGCTATAAAGCTGCTTCTGTGACTTAGAAGAAAAACAGTCTTACTGACTTCAGTGTGAAGACATTTCTGTGTAGTAAGAAGGACATAAAGAATCCATTACATCTAAATTTTACTCTGCTTTTCAGTAGCTCTGTTAGGCTTTTTACGTTTGTTGACAGTAGTTCACTTTAATCTCCCTCTAAATTCTTCTTCATGAAAAATAGTAAGGAAAGGGGTATAGAAGATCTGTATCTTACAGGCCAAAAAACCTGTTTGCCTTTATTCTCCAGAACACTTTGGACCTTTTTTTTTCTGGAAATGCTCCAGGAGCTTTAGTTGTATCACGTCAATGGTGATTATTTCAGCTACAAATCTGGCTGATGATTGTGGATTTAAAAGTTCCTCTACCATAGCCTGTGAGAGTTCAGTGAAGATTTCTTCCCAGGGTTGTGGAGAACATTTAGTTCTCAGGCTATGATAGCGCTGCTTCCTAAATTACCAATTACAACTTACATTTTGTTCCTCTTTCATTGTAATTTCATATTTTTGTCCTGCAAACTGTGGGTTGTGAATTCTGAAAAAATCAACTTCTGGGACTTCTGCGGATTTTCACAATTTCATTTATCTCTAATAATGGCTCTCATGCTATATAATATTCACCATCTCCTGTATTTTAATGAGAAATGTATTTAAGTTTGAATTTCTTAACAAAAAACCCTGCCACTTCTTTTGTTTTTTTGGTTTCTGAGGAGAAGGGAAACAAACAGGAAGTATATCCTTCTTTGGTTTTTCTGGTTTCTGGTGTTAGTGAGTTAGTTACAGTGGGATTTACCTAACCATTTCTGTCTAAATGTTAGTAATTTAAATATAAGGTAAGCACTTTAGGCTCTTTTTGTAGTTGGTTGCAAGAAATTGCTACTGCTGGAGCAGAATTCATGTAATCTCTCTCAGTCAACTAATTTAGCAGAACCATCCTGGGGAGGTGCCTGTTTCTCCCCATTGACTATAAGAGAACACAGGTTGCTTATCTTAGACTTAGGTGTTTAAAAGTTCAATTAGGTAAGAATAAGACAGCTGGACTTTATACATTTAATCTTAAGGGCTCCATTTTCTGTGACATACTTTGGTGCAATCTTGCTCAGATATATAAATATTTAATAGAAATTATGATACATGGGAGAAAAGACTAAGGCAGATAATTAAATTAGGTAGAGCAAAAATGTTCTGAGTGGGTCAGTCATGACACCCATCACTGTAAAATGGAAAACCTCAAAAAAAGGAGGGGAGAAAAGTCCAAATCAGATTGTCATAAAATGCAGAGCTATAAAAATGTGCCTGTTTGTCAAAATAATAAAAGTTTGAAGCAGAACTGATCAAATACAGAAAGATTTTTGCTAAGTGCTGAAACAGTTGGAAAAGTATTTTTTCCTCCCAAGTCCTACTTTTAACTTCCTTTGATACAAGGTGGCACAAAGTCAAGAAAGAACTTGAAACAAGCTTCACATTAATATTTGAAAAAGGGCACCCAATGTGTTTGATGTGGCGCCCTTCATGCAAATCATGTAGTCTGAGAGAAATCCCAATAGGAAATACGATTCTTTCTTCTTAGCACTCGCTTTTTTTTTCTGGTTGATAATAATGAACTTTTCACACTCCCCTTGCAACCCCCCTGAGCTATACAGAAATGAAGTTATTACTCACTAGGTGCTGCCTATTTGGGTAGGGATTTTTGTTGCTTTTTTATTGATTTTTTTTGTTGTTGAAAGTACAATCTCAGTTTAACACATATTTTGTACTTATTTTTCCCAGACTTCTGAACAATAAAAGCCAGATGCTTCATCAAAACAAAAAAAAATACCTGCTCTCTCCTAGGATTTTTAAATGTGGAGATATGTATACATGATCAAAAATGTCATGATGATATAACATCAGGTATTGATTTGAGGAAGGGGGTGTCTAGCTATAGCTGAGAATACAGGATAAAATGTAACTCTTAACAATAATATAATTTTTCTAATATTCAGTTAATTATGCTGATAATAGCAAATTACACCTTCCAGAATTCTCCAGACATTACCATTTAAAATATGGAGGTCAAACTAATTGCAATCTATCCAAAATCCAGAACAGTGTGGGTAGCAGCATTGATTACATTCCCTCCTTTTATTCTTGTTTTGCATACTTCATTCCTATGTATAGCAACTAATGTATCTCCCACATTACACCACCCACACACTTACTAACACTTTCTGAAGGCACAGGAACCTTTCTCTACAATTAATTTCCAGATTATATTTTGAAAAACATCACAGATTGATTCTGGAAATTGTTGAAAGCAAACCTAAAAAAGGCCAGCTCCTCCACTAGACCCTAAGGGAAAAGAAGCCCTCAAGAGCCCCCCAGTGCAAGCTTCACATTGAAAAATAAATATGAGTATGAAAAAGAAACAGATGTTCAATGCTAATAATATTTTTATTACAGGTATAATTGTTGTATTAGGAGATATTTTCATTCAGAACAAACTATAAAGATTTTCTAGGAGATAGATACATTCTGAAAAGATTAGGTTTGTTGGGTTTGTTTGTGTTTTTTTTTTTTAATTTTCTGGCTGAAGACTTTTCTTATGCCTTTGGAACTAAGTCTGCATGATCACAGGCCTTGGTCTTCATGGGGAAATTCAGTTACCCCTGTATCTGCTAGAGGGACAACACAGCAACAGTTCATAAGTTTTCTGGAGCGCATTGATGACAACTTCCTGACATAGTTGAGCCAAGGTCCAGTGAGGGGACATGCTCTGCTGTACTTCATAGTTACAAACAGGGAAGGACTGGTGGAGATGGTGGAGTTCAAGATCCTGAAAGAAGGGATCACAACTCTGGACTTCAAGAGAGTAGTCCTTGGCTTCTTCAGGGATCTATTTGGGAGAACCCCATTACAGACAGTCCTGGAGAGAAGAGAGGCCCAAGGAGAGCTGGACTTCCAGTTTGCTCACCTCCTCCAAGCTCAAGAACAGTCTATTCCAATACACAGCTAGTCAAGCAAAGACAGTAGGAGACCTGCATGGACAAACAAGTTGCTCCTGACTGAAAAGGAAGTGTACAAGAGATGGAAGGAGGGAAAGGTGACCCAGAAGGAATAAAGAGATGCTGTCTGATCATGCAGGGACAGGATTAGTAAAGCCAAGGTCAGCCTGAAGATTAATCTGGCAGGGGACGTGAAAGGCAACACGATAGACTGTTACAATTAAATTAACAACAAAAGAAAGACTTAGAGAAAATGTGGGCCTGCTGCTTAATGGGATGTGTGAACTGGTGAAAAAGGACATGGAAAAGCCTGAGGTTCCCAACAGTTTCTTCACTTCAATCTTTACTGGTAAGATTTGCCTTGAGGAGTCTCAGGTCCCTGAGACCAGTGGGAAAGCAAGAAAGTCTTATCCTTGGTCTAAGAGTTTCAGGTTAGGGCATATTTAAACAAACTGGGTGTACTTAAGTCATGGGACTTGATACAAATGCTAAGGTAGCTGGACAATGTTATTTTGAGGACACTATTGACTATCCTTGAAATGTTACAGTGATCAGGGAAGATTCCTGAGCCTGGAAGAAAGGAAATTTCACTCCTATGTTCAAGAAGGGCAAGAGGTTCAAAAAACTACACACTGATCAGCTTCACCTTGATCTCTGAGACAGTGATAGAGCAACTGATAGTCCTGGAAATAATTTCCAGACATAAAGAACAGGAAGGTCATTGGGAGTAGTCAGCATGGATTTATGAAGGGGAACTCATGCTTGACCAAACTGATAGACTCCTACAATGAAATGACAGCTTTGGTAGATGAGGGGAGAGCAGTGAATATGGCTAATCTTGATGTTTGACCAAGGTTTTTGATGCTTTCTCCTGTAACATCCTTACACACATAGGCTGATGAAGTACAGGATAGATGAAAAGACAGTGAGGTAAATTGAAAACCATCTGTACTGCTGGGCTCAAGTAGTTATGACCAGTGGCACGAAGTCAAGCTGGGGGCCAGTGACTAGTATTATGTCCCAGGGACTGATATTGGGATCAAGCACTGTTTAATATATTCATTAATGACTTGGATCATGGACAGAGTGCATCCTCAGTAAGCTTGTAGATGACACAAAACTGAGAGAAGTGGTTGATATGTCAGATGGTTGCACTCAGGAACCTCAACAGGCTGGAGAACTAGGCAGAGAGGAATTTCCTGAAATTTAACAAGGTGAAAAGCAAAGCTCTGCAGCTGAGGAGAAACAACCCCATACACCAGTGCATGCTGGGGGCTGACTGACCAGAAAGCAGCTTGGAAAAGAAAGACCTTGGGGTCCTGGTAGACAACAAGATGACCATGAGCCAGCAACACACCATCACAGCAGAAAAGCCCATGGCATTCTTAGCCTGGTGTCTGTATTAGATTTGATCATTCCTTTGGTCCTGCCTTATCTTGACAATGAAATCCGCAGGCAAGTTTTGTCGGGTAAATTTTTCTCTAACAAAGTAAAGCAATCTGACTCTATTCATAAAGCATTTTCTCCCACTTGCTTGTTTTGCAACAGTCAACAGCCAGAAATTGTCACACACTTCTCCTCCCCCTTCTCTAATCTGTAATCTATTTTGGGGGGATGTCACAACTAAGAAAGAAAAAAATCCTTCATCCTTTTATCCCTCAGCCTGGTGAGTTATTAGGATAAGTTTGGCTGTGAGAGTTCCCTATTTGGTTACAATGGATGAGAGCAATGCACGGACTGATTCAGAGGAGGATAATATAGGGGAAAAAGTAAATGTTTAAGTGAGTAGAGCAGGACAGGTAAATAATTAGAAAGGAAAAAAAGATGGTGAAAAAACAAAAGAGAGAGAGAGAGAGAACAAGATTCATGAGTGAGGAAAGAAGACACGATAGAGAAAGGGTGAAAGGAAGGATGAGAGAGGAAAGGAAGTAATAGAAGCTGGGAAAAGTGGCATGGGAAGAAATAGAAGAAAAAAAGACTTAATAAAAGCTGGTGAAGCATATTAAAGTATGTGTTGATAAAAAAGTGAAAATGTTCAGACAGAAACATATTTTGACTCTGTAAGTATGGATTCCTAAGCTTAACAACAAAAACATTACAATTTTGATGAGGATATAGAGAAAAAATCTAATTATCAATATCAACTTGTGTGAAGATAGAAATCATGTCCAGAAAGGAACATAACCTACATGTTAGTTATCAATTTCAATTAATATTTGAAAAATTACAGCTAAAGTGTAGTAATGTCTGTAACCTTTTAAATTAATTTCAACTACATCATGTTAGAATATATTAGTTTTGTGTTCTTGTTATTGAGAAAACTAATATCATCATGTTCTTCAGGAGGCTGTCATCTCTGACTGATACAAATCTCTTTCTCATACTCGATTGCCAATGACAGCCAAAATTTTTACATTGTTCCTAAAGTATTGCAACAATTATCTAAAATTTTAATATCTATTAATGTTTTATTGATTTCTGACTTTAGAACATGTATAAAACTGTATAAAAGCATTAATAATCACAAAATTGTAACTAGAAGATACAGAATAAAGGCTTCTGATAAGTATTCCATTTTCAGTTCATTCAACCAGATTATCACTTCTTGATAAGCCTTTAACTTCATGTTAATTTCATCCTTGTAAATATCAATTCACTCTATTTCCTTTTCTTTTGTTCTCTCATATATGTTTCATATTGATTTATCGAATCAATTAAAAAAAAAAGAAAAATCACTATGATACATTGCTGTACAAACACAATTATTCTTGGCTCTCAGGTCTACTAGGAGTATTTCGTTTATATTGTATTATTATAAAAGTCAAAGAATGCCTAATGTATTGTGACAAACCTTACTGTGCACCCTGTTTCAGCCCTAACAGGAAATATGGAACTGAAATTTAATTCTCTGTTGATGGGAACTTTTACATAAATAAGCATGAAAATATTATTAAAAAGAAGAGTAAGAGCTTGGCCCCACTGAAACCAGTGATTATTATTTTACTTCAAAAAACGGAAATTATTTTTAAGTTTCAGACATGCTTTAGGTAAGAAGTCTTATGAAAGACCTACTTCAGTGGCTTTGGTTCGTATTACTGGGGCACAGATGCAGGACACCCATCAATTACCTAGGAGAGACTTGGACACCAGGAAGTGAGTTTTGCCTTAATGGAGTATTGAGGACTGACCGGAGTGGAGTTCTGCAGAGAAGGGAAACCCACAGGGTGTGTTTTTGTTGAGGAACGTCAGTTCACTTCTTCCCTCCTTCCCCACAGTTTTCTTTTTTTTTTTTTTCTCTTTTCTTTTTATTGTCTGAGCCTGGTTCCTCCTTTGGACAGTGACTGGAGCACTGGACTGCAAGGAACTTGACAACAAGCTGAAATAATACTTTTAAGCGCAGCTTCACTTAAATGTCTTTAAACTAAAGCATAGTAACCATTGTAATTCTGTAACCCAGTGACCTTAGCATCCATTTACATACACACATGGTGTAAGACTGGGAAAAAAAGCATACTCTCACCCAAAAATGAAAACATAATAATTCAAATAGAAACTTCTCTTTTGAGGACAGCTCCAGTCATGTAATACTTACATATATATATAAGTATATATAAGTAATACTTATATATATAGGTATTATATATATATAATCTTAACATCAAGAAACCGATACTCAATGAATGTTTACAGTTCTCGGTTTACACACAGTTACATTGCTAGGCTTCTGCTATATTTTTTTTGGGGGGTGTCTGTTAAAACATCTAATTAACAAAATCAGAATGAATTGAGTATTACAATTAAACAGACAATTTTAAAATTGCTTTTGACAAACTGGAGATTAACATGTCCTATTCCTGATTATTTGCCCTAATGAAGATTGAGCACCTGAACGTTCACACACAGTGAAAACAAGCAAGACAGAGAGATACCAGCGACGTGACTGAACAAAATATTCTTATGAAATCTTAGTCTGGAGAGGAGATGGGGAAAGAAAGTAAAAAAATGATTCTGTCATTTGCTCAGCTGTAGAAACAAAATCACTGTCAAAAACACATACACAGGCTAAAGAATGTGCAGCAAATCTTAGCTTTTATCTGGGTTGAACAGGCAGCTCTTTGCTTAAGATTGGCATCGAAACTGGAGCACAAGGATGTGAATTCTAGTTTTACACATTTTAAAGAAGTAAGAAGACCACACATGGGAGGGAGAGTTTCTAATGAAACAAAAGGAATAGTAGTAGAAATCACATTTTGAACGAAGTTTCCAAACAACAGGTTCTTGAATTGAGTTTACCTGAACACTGCCAAACACTCAAGATTTTAAGAATCTTACTAAGTTTTGGACATTTTCTTGTCAAAAAGAAATATGCACATGTTCACCTTTTTGTTTATTTCTCCTTTTTTGTCTCCTTTGACTCCTGTGAGCTGCAGAGGAGGGCATGGAAGCAATTGTCTCCATGGGGTCTGGAATGGAGTCTGTACGTTCAAAGAAAGACAAATTAGATCACTGGGGGATGTCGGAGGATGTCTCAGGAGTCAAAGTCTTTAGGCCAAAAGCTCTTATTTATTTATTTTAAAAATACGTGTTAGGAATTAAAAATATTCAAAGTGAATAAATGGCCAATGCCTGTGCTTTCAGAAAAGAAAAAGGAAGAAGTATGGATAGACAGATTAAATTACCTTCAAATTTTGGAAAATATGAAACAGGATCTTTAAGCACTAAGACATACTCACATTTTTGACATGTTGGCTTAAATCACCTGCTTTCATTTTTGTGGGAAAATTGTGGAGAAGATATTTATGGCACATCTGTGATAAATATTAGACAGGAACCAGGAGAGAAGATATGCTTAGCTGGAGAAGATTTCTGATTTTGAGTCCAAGAGGATAAGCAGAATATTCCATTTTGATTTCTTGTTGGAACTCTGTATACTGAAGTGTAAGGTTTTTCTCTTTCTTTCCCGTGAGCCTCTTAATATCATTACAGCCAAAGGAAAAAAGTGCATAAGACAAAGACTCTGGTTGCCTTACTGTCAGTAAAGGCTAGGTGCGATAAAAAGGTATAAATGACTACAAGTCACATATTGCAATATCCATGGCTCATCTACTCTCCTTATCACTTTTTCCTCCACTGGCTTAAAACCAAAGACAAGCATTTAGATTTCCGTCTCCTAGAAGAGCACCCTAAAAAGTACAGTATGGGCTAATCCACTGTATCTCTCTCGCTCTCTCACTCCGCCTTTTCATTTGTATTTGAGCCATAGCAAAACTAGAATGCAATACTCGTGCTTCAGAAGGAGAGCAAGCAGGCATTCACTGTGCACTTCTGAGCTTGCTTGGAAAAAAGTGAGGATGCTAGTACAAGTCTTGGATAAATGTCATTGAATAAAAAGCAAGAATAACCCTGAAAAAGAGAAGAACAGAACTTGTGAAGGGCACAATATTGTTCCACTGAACTGTAATAAAAACATGTTTTATACAGTAGCTACTGCCTGAAGAAATCCACCATCTACCAACCATTTTCCATATCAGCTCTGAGGATTAATTACCTCTTTCTGTGTGTGTGATGGAGGTTTCTGGATCAGGGAGAAGCACTTTCCAAAAGATCCACCCTTCTTTCCCATTTGGGAGACTGAGGTCTGTACTTGTCTTTTTCCCTACCCCTTTCACACCGCCTCCATATTTTGCAGCAAAAAGAAGCATCTGGCCCAGAGTAGCTAAATCGTATGGTATGTCAGGGAGTTCTGCCAACCTTGGCAGAAGGAGTCACATAACTCCAGCTGGTTGCAATGGCTTTCCTTGTCCAAGAGATATTTATTAGATAAAAATAAAAGGTCTGATTGCAAACCCCAAATAAACTTAAATAACAGTTACAAAATGTATGACCATGAAAAAAGTTTTAAACAAAATGTTTCTGGTTTTCATCTGCATTGAAAAAAAAAAAGAAGTTGACTATTTTGAAGCCTTCTTCATGAGGCCTGATATCACAAACTTCTAAGAACAAACACTTTCTTCATCCTAGAGGATTTTCTCATTTTAAGGGGAAATATGTCTTTACGTTCTGAAGCTGATTAACTAGGGAACTCTGGGGTGAAGTACACAGGCAGGAGTGTGTATTGACATGTAAATTAACATGTTTCTCTATTTTATCCCTTTAAAAAAATTATTTCAAAACAAGACGAACAATATATTACCTCAAGCCTGGCTTGAAGCCAAGGAATGCACAGAATAGCATCCTTGCCAAAGATGTCTCATAAACAAACAAAAAGGAGAAGAATACAGCTTTCTTTGAATCAAACCCCAGAGATGATACCTTCCATTTCATCCATGACTCTGTTGACCAAATTTAAGGTTCTTCTTTACTTCTTTTCATTGATGGTGATTGAAATAATCACCAAAAATATTATTTTTTCTTATATCAGGACTGGTGAAAGAGAGATGTGTTCATACATAAGACCATTTTATTTTCTTTTTTTAATGTTTTTCTTCAAAATAGACATTAATTTTTTTTTCTAAAGAGCTTTAGCCAAAAAAAACCCCATGACAACTATTTCCTCTCAACAGTCACTGTAAACCAGTAAAGACACGTGTGAATAACCATGACAAACCTCACTTTCTTTTATTTTGTGTTTACAAACCAGGGCCACGAACCAGTAGAGTCTGTATTTTGGCACTTGAGCATGGAACGTATGAGCCCCTGTGAGATGCACAGCGGGAGTCACAACAGGCCCAGGTATGATCTGCTTATAGGGCAGATGTTTTGCTCCACTAGAAACACCCAGGACTGGCTGGGGCGGTGGGATGGGCCCTGGCTGGTAGCCACCCCCCAGAAGCCTTTAGACCTTACTGTGCCCTGACAGTGGACAACTGAAGAGGGATATTATGTAGATTTAGATATGTTATAGAGTTCTTCATACCAGCATTAAAAAATATTATTTTGACATGTATCAGATGAAAAGACAATTGCAATGTGAGTACCTGAGGCTTAACTTTGTACTAGAGCCTTCTATAGCTGGGAATAACAAGCTCACATTTTTTTGAAGAATTACATGAATGTATTCCTTTATAGTATGGGAATCTCAAAAGGTGCATCTTATTTATTATGTATCCCCGTACAGATAAGATTAGTTCTTGTATAATCTAAAGCTAGACTCTGAAGTGAAAGATTGTTTTTTGCCTTTGTGTGTGGCTTCAAGGTGCCAAACATCTGTTCACCACCATCATTGTCAGCAACTTTCCTCCTCTGAGGCAGTAAAGGGTCACTAATAGCTGAATAAAGCACTCCCAAAGAAAAGGCTATCTTGGTGAAAAAGTATCCAAAACATCCATATGGCAGGAGTCTCTAGCCAGGCTGCAAAGCCTGAAAAATATGATATAATGCCTACAACAGCAGAGTGTCATTAAGGCATCATAAAATGCCCTTACTCTATGATGGGTTATAATGAACTCTGATCTCTCCAATTCTTGCCACACCAACTTGCCAACCCAATTGAAAGGAACATGATGGATCTTCCTAGGGGAATGTTAGATTCAAGAAGTTCCATAGAAGGTTTAAAAAACAAAAAACACCGCTCCAAGTTGTACAAAGGTGTTGCATTTTAACAATGCATTTGTAAAGATCTCTAGCACCGAAGTTCTCAGTGCTGAATTTAGCATAGCCAATCCATGCTCACTGATCAAAAATCAAAATATGTTCCCTCCATTTATACTTATATAGACTTTCATAGAATTTTTTATGGACTATTTCTGAAAACAGCCATTTTAGAAAGAGCATAGGCATCACAGTGAATATCAAAAACGTATAACTTCCCACGCTGGTGTACTAAGGAGCAAATCAAACCAAACCGAAAGGTGGTATTGTCAGTTTTAATAAGATTATTAACTGGCAAGACTATTAATTAGACACCATTCCCAGATCTGTTGCCTACAGGTTAAAAAGCATGTTAATAGTTTGAAAAGGATTCTAAGTCCATATAAAATTATTCTGTACCCTGGAGTCTGTTTTTTATCCAAAAGAGGAAATGGCTTGATCACTATCCATCAATACTTCCAGGAGGCATAGAAATTAGATAAGGGTGCTATTTAAAGTAGCAAACAAAGGCATAATAACCTCTAATGACTGGAAACCAATACCATCCACATTCACATTTTAACCTCTGAGGCCAATTAGGAGTTGGCACAATTTCTGGAGGTTGTGACTGTCCAATGTGCAAATCATTTTATTGACACAGAGTGCCTTTCTGAGAGTTATGTTCTAAGACAGCAGAAGTCAGGAACTTGATTCAGGAACCAGTTGGCAAAATTCGGTGAATTGCGTTGTATGGACAGTCAATCGGACCATGACAATACCTTTTGGCATAAGAAACCTGTCAGGAAATCTCTTTGCTACACTGAGGATAAAGACTTAGTTCAGTGAAAATTGGTGTAAATATCACTTGCAATTAGTAGCAGTCAGAAATAATTAGTGACAGTCAGAAATCCAGGGCAGGGGGTGTTATTCGAGTAATAGTTTACCACTAATAAAGTGGTAACAATTTGATTTACAATGAAACTTCAGTTTCCTAAATTGAACACATGCCCAGTAGTAAAAGTCTCTTAAAATAATTCTGTAGTATCTGAAAAGATCTCTTCAATACAAGCACACTGTCTTCAGGTACAGTTGGAAGTTGCTGAGGAGAGCGTTGATGATATTTGAACAGCAGTAATAAAACTAATTTTGTTGGATTCAGCTATGCTGGAAGTACCATTCAAACTGTTACTTTTAATACTTGATTATGCCAGTTAAGAGCATGTCTAGAAAATACATGTAAAGAGAAAAAAACAGAGAAAATTCATGTTATCCTGAAACTGAAATCTGTTTAATTACTGGGATGAACATTCAGGCTGCTGTATTTATTATCCCTAATAATTTGGTCAATTCTAGTTATAAACATATTAGAAGCTTATTATCTTTTAATATTGAGTTGATGAGCGATTAGTTCGTTCAGATAAGTCCTTAAAAAGTTGTCAAAACTCAGTCACAAAACCAGTTCATCATTGTGTGATCAGTCATGGTGCAGGATGTGACCAAAGCAGGCAGGGTCAATACTCACACCAGGTAAAGCTGCACAGCATTTCATGGGAACCACTGAGCTGTTTGCAGGACTGTGCTGTTCTGCACATCATTTCTGGGCAGGAACCTGTTATTTGTTTGGCACAGATCTCTCAGTGTGTAACACAGAACGCTTACAACAAACTATGAAATAAATCAATAATAAGATAATCATGTTACTAAGATGGCAATTTTTGTATTTGAGGGTTTCCTTAGCAAACAGCAATAAGTGCAGCAGTGTGAAAGATCACAGAAACAGCGTCAGTCAGAGGAAAACAAGACATAAATAACACTGCACCAACGTGGCAAGAACTAAGTTCACCCAAATTAAAGCACAATCACAAGATGAGGAGAAACTATCACAATATATACTGCATGGCAAAGAATTAAACTGATTTATGACTCAACAGGCTATTTAAAAGCCACCCCTTTGCCTTTTCTTTGGCAGAGCCCTGTTTTCTTGGCATTTTCTGTCATTATTTTGAGGTCAAAATGTGCTTATTTAAAAAACGGAGACAAGGTAGTTACATAGTAATAATTCCACGGCTGCATCAGCAAGCCAGGACTGCATACAGGACCGTGAGTTCTGTTCACTCCTTGTCGTACAAATGTTTTCCCTACTTGTCCTTCGTGAACTGTATTCTCAAAACGCTAGAAATAAATATGCCCTGAATAGCATATATATTAGAGGTAAATGCAAAGTTAATAAATCAACTATAGGATGTAATTTCCAAGAAGGTAGTTTAGGTAACTGGCAGTAGGGTAAATGGTTAATAAATTTTCACGCATTTCACACAAACACCAGGAGACAGAAAGGGTTCTTGTGTTCCTGCAACATTTGATTTTGGGAGGGATGAGGTGGGGGGTTACAGGGGAAGGAAGGGCTTTCAGGGGAAACCTAATAGTTAAAATACCAACAGGCTTCCAAATTCTTTCAGGTACAGGCAGCAAATGATGTATTGATTTTGCTGTTAAACTGCACAGCTGTAACCAACACATTAGACATGGAAGATAAAAGCAATGACTAAAAGCACCTTATTTCATCTGTCACACCTGAGGCTCTGCCTTCTCCAGACCTTTAGTGTATTAGCACAGAAAATCAATTAGGTAAAGAGCTAAACAAATGAAGGGAAAATAAAAAAAGGCCTCATTCACAAAGAGTCAGGAATGTCAGTGAGCCCTGGAGACTTCAGCAAAGTGTGAGATATCTCCACATAAACTACAGCAACTTTTCTGAACTTTTTAAAAAGGTGATTAAGTACTGCTTGGATACACCAATGAGCATCCGTTAGTGCAGGTCTAGCAAATGACCGGTGTTCACAGAAACAAGATTTCTTTTCACTGAATAGAAAATGTAAAAACTTATTTCTCAGTTTGTGTTATTTTGAATGTCTAACTATGGTTCTTATCATCCTATTCAGTGTTGAATGATGGATCAGATACACCCAGAAATCACCTTTTTCTACTACAGAGTATTGACACCCAGTGATTCATTAGGGTAAGGAACATACTATTGAAGCCTAATCTTATGATACACAACAGCCTTGTTCCTGCTTTAATGAAGCAAAGTCAAGTCAACCATCTATAAACTTAAGATAGAGTAAGTTTTTCAGTTGCCACCATACATTTTGCATCCAGAGGGGAGAGCAGCTCACAAATATTTCATTAGTTAAATAAAAGTCCACAATGATAAATTGGAGGTAACTGATTGAGATTTATCAGTGAAGCAGGGCTCAGAAGATCTGAATTCACTTGTGAAAACAGAAGCAAATATGCACTTTCCTTCAATTTCTCACCTACAACACAAGGGATTTCACCCCTTAGTTCTGTTCTCTGTCCACTGCAGTTGCAAGCTCACTGAAGATAATCTTTAAAGACAGGATTTATTCAGTGCCAGTAACTGGTAAGACAGATTTGTGGTTTCAAGTGGAGGTCAACAAACCGTAAATAAATCACTATTAAAAAGGATGTAGCTAAACAAAATTTCAATTTAGAATTTAGTAGAGATCCTATTATTCTTTTTCTCTTCTAGAATATTTTTCCTTGTACATAGCTGCACATCTCAAGGTAACCTTTCCGTAGATGTATATATCTTTTTATCTGTGGCATCTGAAACAAACATACCTTTGTGGGGGGAAAAAAATGCTCTTTTTGCAAAGAATTCTTAAGAAAAAAATCTGAATACCAAAACTGCCGAATTGTAAATCTTCCCACATTTCAGCAGTGCCACCTAGCGGAGAGCCTCCCCCCACCCACCCCAAAAGGAAACGCTCCTTTTGTCTAAGCCTTATAGGGAGGGGTTCAGTTTCTACACGGGATAGCAATTTTATAAGTTGGCTTTGAATACTCAAGGTGTCTGTTATTACCTTTCTCCAGACAGCTACCAGCTACTGGAGGGGAAAAAGAAAAAAAAAAAAAAAGGTATCAGATCAGGCTGCTTATCCCAGAGTCTGAAGAACTCTGTTCTTTGAAAAAGATGAAATTATTTTCCATGCTTGTTCAATCACTTCAAAAGAGACACGGGAGATTTTTCACGTTTCATCAGCCCCAAACATGTAAATTCAGGACGAAATGACAAGCAAGGCAGGTACAGAACTCTAGGAAGATTTGGAAACATGTTGCCAAGAAACAACACCGATAATTTTCTTCCATTCTTTCATTCATTCTCTGAGAGAGAAAAAAAAAATGTCCTTCCTCTTAAGAAAAAAACAGAGAAGGTGGCACTAATTTTGAAAATAAGTATCATTCACAGCTTTTTGCATCTAGATTTCATGCCTTTTTTTTTTTCTTTCTTTCTTCTTTCTTAATTACATCAGGTCAGTAATGTAGTTTTCTCTATCTCCAAGGGCCAGATTCAGCACTTAACAGTGGGACTTAGTGTTAAACAGGCACATAGGTCCCAGTTTTAACCCACCAGCACAGAAAATACCTAGTCCCCTTAGAATTGTTTGACACGTGAGCACTGTAACTACGTAGATACACATATAGTTATAAACGCATTCTCTGAAAACAGATTGAAAATTGTACTATGTCCCCCTGAACCACCACCTTAGGAACAAAACAGCTGAAGAGCCATTGTTGAAAAATACTATGGTATGGCGTACGAGGCAGCAGACAGCACTTAGAAACTGAAGTACAGTAGTTTTGTGCTGCAGAGAACAGTCTAAAAGAGTTTCCTTATAAAAAGGAAAGAATGAATCAAGAGCTTGGGTGTGTCAGAAGTGATGTTCTAATGGGTGTCAGCTGTTAGCAGATTCTTGTCATTTAAACACTTTGAGTTAGTTCCCCATCACCACTCTCCTCTAGGCTGAATTACCAAATCTTTATTTCTATGGAAAATCCTGCAATTCTTTGACTAAAAAGTATGAGTTCTTTTATCTCTGTGGTTTGAGCACACACAAACACATATGCACACAAAAACTAAGGCGGACTCCTGACTGCACTGAAGCTGACAGCATTTTGTTATTGATTTCAGCAGAGGCCGGGAGAGCCCAGGAAATCTTGAAAGGATTTTCTTGCTGTTCCAAGGCTAGCTTGGATTGCCTATACCTCCTGGGCCAGGCATTGCACACAAACAACATCAAATAACAGAGGATGGAAATCTGTAGGTAAGCACATGAATAAAACAATGAAGCCAAGTAGCTCAGCCGTGATTAGAAAGAGGAAGGGCGTCTCCTTCTGCACTGTTGAATTGGCCATTAGTGTCAGAGTGGCTTTTAAATTTAGAGTAATTCTTCCCATCTTTGCACTACTTGAGGTGTTCACCCAATGTTTGCCTGTATTATTAAAGGATTGAACTCTGTCAGAGGGCAAAAGCAAATTACCTGCAGGGAGTCAGGGGCCAGATGAGCTGTACCTTCACTGTGCTCTTTCCTTTAGTACCCAGTGGTAAAAGACTACAAGGCTGCTTTTATGTAGATGTCACATCATTCACCGACTGGAACACCCAGCTGTGATAATAGCATAGGAATGGGGGGTGGGCAACCATTACTAATTCCTCCCTTATCCAACCTTGCTATTTGAATTATTAGCTAAATTGCCATCTTCAGATCTTAATTTTTTCTGGCCTGCAGGTTCAAGAAGTTTATTTTACAGCTCTTTGTTTAATTGTATATGTAATTACCTAATGTTATCAGTGAGTGCTATTTGCCTCAGAAACGTTTTTTTTCCCTACATTTCATTTAGTATAAGTATTTTGCAATGCTTGATAGTCAGTATTACATACCCACAGGGTAAGCAATAATGAAAACACTATTTACGGATTTATTCTCTTTTGGAAAAACAGATAATTCACATTTTTCCTACAAAAAATAATGATACAAAGCTCAAAACCTCTCATGCTAATGAATGATTACAGCATCTGGGGAAAAAAAAATCAATTAATTCAAATGCACATGAGAAAATATGAAGAAATTACTGGATATGGACAAGACATGCAGGTTTGTGTTGATTCAAAAGATTTTTGCTAATTTCTCCCAATTATTTTGATTATTCAAGTATTAAATGAAAATTTTGTAATGTTTTTTAAAGAAATTTTATTTTTATTGTGTGAAACAATACGTTGATTAATCTACATTGATTTTAGTATTGAAAAAAACAAATGTATTTAAAAGGAAGTAAGCTACAAACTGCTTTAAAAACTAAAAAAACCCAAACCTATCATTATTTTTTCATACCTTTTTGCAACTGCAAATACACCCTAAAAAGCTCTATTGTTCCTTGTTCTACATAGTGCTAAGTATGGAGTTACTGGGTGCAGGAGAGAGGGATAGTTGCGCTGTGATTCTCTATAGGCACTGTCTGCACATTCCAGCATGTCTGGAAGTTCACTCAGATTAGAGCTGCACCCTCTGACAATATTCATGCATAGCATAATGTCACAGAACAATTTCAATTGGTTACAACTGATTTTCATATGTTTGTAGCTCATTAAAACAGTCAGTTATTAAAAACAAATCAGTAAGATATTATTCCTTTATTATTATTTTTTTTTTCTGGAATCCATTCTCCCTCTATATCCCCATGCATCTGAGATTTCCTAACCCTTTTCCTCTCCTTCGTGATATCTCTGGCCTCGCAATTTCCCAAGCTTCCCGCAGCCTTTATGCCTTGCAGGTTTGTTTCTAATTTCTTTTTCAACCACATCTGATTCTGCATTGGTTAGTGGAGAATGCAAGCTAACCAAAGACTTATTTTCAAACATGAATAATAAGATTTTAGCATGGCTTATATGATAACTATCCACCTGTTTATCTTTCAGTCCGTCTTTGTACCAGGTTGCACCAGGAATATTCCAGACTATTCAAAGGAACCTTAGAACTGCTGATCTTCACGTGCTCTCAGTAGTGGTAATTTTACATTCTCATTTGTATGATGTTACCTGAGGAAAACGTTTTTCTTATTAACAAGAGGCTACTTGAAGGACTCAGCCTAAATTGAGCTATTTCAGTATGAAACTATTCTGACTTCAGGAGCCACCTCTGAACCATGAATGGGATGATGGCAGCATTCCTAGATTAATGCGTGCTAGTCTTTTGCATTTCAACCAGTGAATTTACTTCTCACTTTTCTTTCTTCTGACACTGACACTATTCCCTTGTGTAGTTCATGCCTATCCACTCATGATGATTTAGGAGCTGCTGGATGACAATTTTCAGTGTCAATATTATGCTTCCTGTTATTATTTCCACAGAATAAGATTTTTTGTTGTTGTTGTCTGACCAATTAGGACTTGGAAGGTGGAAATAGTGCATTTCCTTGACCCCATGCTGGCACACTGTAGTATTCACAAGTGGGAAGAAAACATCTGCTCTAGCCAAATGTCTGTATGTACAGACTACATTTGCAGTTGATGTAGCCAAAACGCCATTAAGGTTGTTAGGAACATCACCCCGGGCAGGGAAGAGGCTCTCCTTGGAACTCTAAGGGACAGTTAATTCTCAGCTGGCTTTTCCAAAGAACTAAATTGCTTCCAGTAGGCCTGGTATGTCATTGCAATAAAACCACCAGGTACTGGCACCAGCTAAAGGTTACCAGAGTTTCATTCTTACCCAATACACCCACTTTTCATCCACCTTCATGTTAGAGAACGGTGAATCATAGGAGAACTCAACCTTCTTTCAGAGGTTAGTATGGAGAAACAATTCAACCTGAGCTCTCATTGCAGCCCCAGGGAGGTCTACAAAATTCTTTGAAAGTAAACTGAAAAACAGGTGTAAGGGTGTAATTTTATTTTTACAGAAATCACTGACGAAGAAGGTGTTCAGTTTGATTGTGCTGCTAAATAGTGAAGAATCATTCTGGCATAGAAAAGTCTTGGCTGAGATCTGTATCTTTCATAAGGTTGAAATGTTATGATACTGAACATTATGTTGGACTCCTGCTTCTGCCCTAGTTAAACTTGAAAATAGATTAGTATACCTCTTATCATTTGATAATAGGTACCTCAGCTTTATGCTCAAGTTGGGGGGAAATCAAACAGAAACAGGGGTAAGCATATAATCTGGCATCTGCAGGCCATCTCCCACAGTCCTACACTAAAGCAGAGTTCAGGTTTACTCTACAGAGGTGTCTCTGTAGTCCAAACCTTTATGATCAAGTTAACTTTAAAGCAGAGAGTACCATAATGAAAACAGTACTGAATAGTTCTTATGGAAATATGGAGGCATAAGTGACTAATATCTCTAACAATGTCAGTCAGGTATTTTGTAACACCAATCAGACACAGCCTTGGCTGAGGTCATGTTTCGTATCAGATCTAATATTCTAATTCATTATAGTCTGTTTAAGAAGTGTTCTGTCATATAAAGTTAAATTACTTTACTTAAAAAAGATCTTGAGTGATGAGAATTCAGAAATATAAGAATATATATAGTATATATAACAAAAAGAAAAATTAAAACATACAATATCTCTATTTTAGAATGACCAAATCTTAAAATAAGATATTGAAAATGAGTGGGTATTTGATAAAATCTTTGAAAACAGAAGCTCATCTTAGGGTATGATTGAATTTTAAATTATTACAAGTTATTTCTTTCAACTTGGATCCATCTCAACTATATGCATAAAAGGGCAGTTAATTAAATTACATCAGTAATACCTCTGACAGAAAGTCTGAGGTATCAGCACAATTGTCACTATAAAAATAATACCACAGAGTCACCTGTAGCAGTGACCAACACAGAAACATTTTATAATAAAATTAAGGTAAATTAACCTTATCCTTAGTTAGTCCTGAAACCAAGTGTGGCTATGAAGGTCATTTGAACCACTAGTATGAATCAATCAAACCCGACTCTCTCACCCAGTCTTTCTGCTCATGTACTATCTCATCACACATTCATCAGTTTACAGATGTTACTGAAACCTTACTTTGTAGGTTTTCTGAAGTAGGACTTGTCTTTTTATACAGTACCTATAATCTACTTGCTAAAATCACAGAATCATAGAATAATTTGGGTTGGAAGGGACTTTTAGAGGTCATCTAGTCCAACCTCCCTGAAATGAGGACGGACATCTTCAACTAGATCAGGTTGCTCGGAGCCCCGTCCAACCTGACCTTGAATGTTTCCAGGGATGGGGCATCTACCACCTCTCTGGGCAACCTGTTCCAGTGCTTCACTACATTTCTTCCTTCTATGTATCTTCTATCTACCTTCTTTTAGCTTAAAACCATTGCCCTTTTTCCTGTTGCAACAGATAAAAAGTTTGTCCCCATCTTTCTTATAAGCCCCCTTTAAGTACTGAAAGGTTGCAATAAGATCTCCCCAAAGCCTTTTCTGGGGATTGGCTACAGCTCACCATGCTACTTTTCCAGCAGATGTCAGAGTGGTTGAAAATGCCATTTTCATCTCTGTTTGGGGTTCACAGGTTGGTTATGCTGGGTATGGAGAACATTTTATACAGCAGTCAGTTTAAATCTACTTCACTTCTGCAGTTATTCAGACTGCTATTACAGTGGTGTGATCCCCTTTTAGAACACAAATTTTCATGTTTTAGTTCCTGACCCAATGCTAGCTACAGTTCTCTAAATTGTTCTCATAAAACTTCCTGATAATGTCATATTTTTGACTGCTCAGAATTTTCCTCTCATCTTTCATGACTAAATTGCTCCTGATGTTTTTTAAATATACATTTATAAATATATATGTACTTGTGTGTGAGTTTGCAAAAATCATTTCTATTTTGAACTCTGCAGACTCTGCAATATTCTTCAGTAAAAATATCGCTTATGAAAACCATCTGAGCAATGCTGGCTTGTAAAGAAAGAAAGAAAGCACACAAGGCTAGAGCACTCATTTCCCCTGTTCATTTATACTATTAACATTCACCGATTGTGAGAGGTCAGATACGGATTGAATTTAACAATATTTGCGTTCTCTTACCACCTCACAAGTGCTATGGGAGACCTATAAACTGCCTGCCTCAACCAGTCGGGGAAAGCTGTAGCTTTAAACTGGGATTTGGGAGAAAAGCAAGAGGGCAAGGGAAGAAAATGGATGGCCTGTTCATCATTGGGTTTACTTGTTTTTTAATAATCCCTGCAAAGCAAAAGTAAATGTAACTGATGGTCTGTAAATCATATGCTTGGAGGTATTCTTTGAGTTTAACTAATTCTTTTGAGGCAATCCCAAAGAACTTTGACCCTCTTTCTCTACATACTGTCATTTACACTTCCTTTTTTGCAGTGTGCCATCTGAACTCTGGGCATTGCACAATCATGAAGTTAAATTCACATCATTTTAAACCAGAAATCTATGAGATTTTTATCTCATATAATCTACGACAGCCTTTCATAAGTTGCCAGCCATTATACATTACGAAGTTGCCTGCGTTCAGCTGTTATCATTTGCTTGATGATATAACTGAAAGTTCTTTAAGGCAAAAAAAAAAACAAAACCAAAATTCTTTTGCTCTGTTCCATGACTAGGATTCCTAGACACCACTGAAATAGAGACAATAAATAACTACTTCAAAATACAGGAACAAAATTCTGTGTCCCATTTCTATGATTTCTCTTTTTCTTCAGCTTCCTAGCAATTGGTTCTTGTCGTGCCTTTCTGCATTAATTTAAAGAGTGCTTCTGCATCCAGTATCCACACCCACCAGAAAGGCACTTATACACTCTAATTCAACTCTCTTCAGAAATTTTCTAGCACTTGAGCTATTTCTGCAGTTTTTTCTTTCCTTGCTCCACTTTCCAAGTTTAGACAAGAGAGCTACATTCAGCGCTTCGGTATCAGTGTCATCAGCGTCGTGCAAAGGTGAAGTCAACTTCTTACTCTTAGTCTTCCATTTATACCTCTAAGGATTGCACAAACCATTTTTGACTCTGCATTTGAACAACAGCTAATGTTGAATTGGTTGTACAAAAGTTGGCTTCTGCAGCAGGTCTGTATATGCTGCTGTTGCAATCTTACATTTAGCTGTTTGAAAATATTTTGAATGTAGGTCCAGCTTGCAAAGAAAACCCATTTTTATTTTCTATGACTGCTTAGATTTCATTGTTTTCTGCATTGATGATTTTTAAACTGCAAGTGTTTTATGCTTCTAGACAATTGCATCAGTGTCTCAGAACTCCAGTAGTTGCGTGATGCCCCTGTTGCATGGGGGCATACCATTGTTTTTTTATTTTTTTGGTGACAAAGCTCAGGCTGTGGTCCTAATCCAGTTAATAAATACATTTTTGATACTGTCTAGAACCCTTTTTAAGTCTGAACTTTGCATTTTAGTAACTGAAATGTTTGACAACAGTTTCAAAATTGTACATGCTCACCTGCTTACATCAGCAAATAATTTCATTTCATGAAAGAAATGGCAGCCTTAAATTATACATCCACTTTTTGCCATATGATTTTTTAAAGGCATGTGCCACGAGGGTGCTGTATGAGTATGGCAGTATACCATGCTATGCAACCTTGTAAGATATGTATTGACAGTTTTGGGTTGTTCCAAGCAGGTTGGTGTTGGGTTTAGATTATCAAAACTGCCAAAAGGAGCATTCTGGAAGGAAGTGTATAGCCCTAACGGCCTTGTGCTTTAAGTGATCCAAAGCCTGGTCAAGATGGAAGAGGAGAAATTCAGTCCCAATGGTGATGTGCAGGACAACTCTGTTCGATAGTGTTGAGTCACTGGAGATCAGCCCGCTTTTTGGGTCCCAGCTGATAATGGAAAGTAGTTTGTAAAGCTAAGAATCTAGTCCCATGAATGGAGGTATGGATTCTGCAAATCTGATTTCTTATTTCTGATGTTCTTCCTGTATGAAGATAAAGAAATGAATGCAGTTGTTTACACGTGCTAAAAATAATAGGCTAAAGGACCAGTTATAAAAAAAAAATCTTTTGAAATAAATTATTTAAGTGGAATGATAAAAATATTTTTTACATAAAGGATAGAAAAATAGAAGGGTTTTTCTTTTTCTGCATACAGTACACAAATCAGAAAGTATATATTTTTCTCAGTGGGAATACAAAAAGTAATTTGTTCTTACTTTAATATACAGACTGAATTAAGAGTGCCCTCCATTCCTGGTGAAGTCAGTCATTTAGCAGTGTGTGGCCACTGAAATCAGAACAATGCTTTCAAAAGGAGTTGAAAGAGACTTAGTGCTCCTGCTGCACTGTTAGTCAGAAATGTATTTTTAAGTGAACATGACATTTTCAAAGTCACTGTATATAAATGCAAGCAATCACTTCATTTTGAGCTTCTAGTTACACAAATCATCAGTGAAAATTCCTTTCCTAGCCCTGAAAGTCGTTATTTACCTGGCTAGCAACGTGTTCGCGCAACTACAAGCTTCATGTCTCTTGTTGACAAGTTTGCCTATTTTCTTTTTTGTGTACTCTGGCCTGTACTCACCCTCACACGCTCACCATGCTTTCTTAAAAAAATGCTTATGGAGAAGAGGGAAGGACATTGCATTTCTGAATAAGTCGTCAAATAGTTTGAACATATTCAGGTACCATCAACCATTAAATAATTTGTAGTTAATAATTCATCTTATAAAAGCTACTTATAAATAATTTTCTGATTCAATTTATATGTTTATATTTATTTTGTCTTTATGTATGTATCTTGATTAACTATATTTATATCCCCATGTCACAATATGACTGTTCTGTGTAATCTGTTTTGGATTTTAGAGGGGAGGGATTAATTTTCATTTTTTATAAGCCATGCAGAGCTTCATTTCATTGTTTTTATTCACCAGATAAGCTACAATTTTGGCTTAAATATGATAAATATTTGCTGACAACAACAAAAACCAAAAAAAAACCCCAACCAAACTTTTCTACATCTTTAAAACCTTTACTTAGTACTGAGAAAAATATCTGCCCTTTTTCTGCCTGATGAATTGAAGGAATGTCATAAAAAGCATTCCTGAGCATCAAAATGACTGAGGTTATCTGATGGGTTAAAAATGTCTGCTGTGCAGTCGACACATACCTCTATCCCTCTCATATAAATGAGAAACATAATCACATATTACACCAAGACATGTATTTTCTTTCCTTTAACTTTGCATTACAGATGTGTGAATATGTGTGTGCATATGTGTTGTGACCTTTTTTATGCATATATTCATTCTCCAGTGGCCAGTCCAAAAAAGCAGTTTAGGAGAAAAAAGAGATCTCAACTCTCGGCTGCAGTACTCATGCTCAATGATAATTTCAACAAAAATCAGCAACCTTAAGTAACGTGGCCTCACTTTGAGCAAGGGGCTGGACTACGTGACCTCCCAAGAATTCTTTCAACATAAATTATTCAATGATTCTGTGATTTTAAAAATAAAAAGAGGGTAATTAGGCTTTAGGTCAGCTTCATATTCAGGTATTGGGAAATTAGAAAGCTTATTTGTATTAGTCATCTAATTAATTTGCATTTGCATTAGTCATCTAAACTACTCATCTACAGCTAACCAATGCAACAACCCAAATTGTGGGTTCAGTGCCAAAGTGTCCACTGATTATAGAATAGTTTAGATGACTAATCTGGACAAAATGCCCAATTCACAGCTAAAGTGAAAGCACTTGAATCCTGTTTCCCCTAACAGTATTCTTGTCACACTCCTTTCACCAGCTTGGGTGTATTACTGAACTTTTACTTCTAACAGTGTCTAAATTCCAGAGCTTTCCCAGACTGGATCAGCACGAAACTACTCTCTTTTTTGATTGATTCATGTTTATACCATTTTTATTAAAAAAGATTTATCTGTGTTTATATCTGAAATTCAAAAATATCATTACTAGTTCTGCTACCAACTGATTCTCCTACTGAGGGGAATATATGCTGAGGTATATTTGACCTTCTCTTCCAGCCAAAGAGTTGGTTATATCACTGACAGCCAAAAAAGAAACCACATACAAATGATCAATTCTCAAGCATTTGGTCTATCCAGATTATATTTCTGCCCACACTATGACTGAATACTAATGTCTGAAAATCAAAGCAACAGGTCTAAAATTTATCAACCTCTTGTCATTTTTTTTTTCTCCAATGGACGATATTTATACTTTTTTTTTGTAAAAACAAACTTTGCAAGTATGGTAGCGGTAGCTATTTTATGCACCTTAAATACGTTCCTAAAATTCCTGATAATTATTTGGTTTTAGCACTAAGGATCTTAACTCTTATTTTACGGAGTTTTATTTTAAAAGTATTTAAAAGAACATGTGTTGGCAAAAAAGATTAGTAATTTTCATGGATACCTTCATGAAGGAAATTCTAACCTTGATCAGTTCCAGGAAGATCAAAGACTGGAAAGAAGATGGCTGAGGAAATTTCTGAACTCTAATCATCTTCAAAAGTGTGTGTGGGGGGGTGTTCTTGTTTTTTTTAATGTGTAGGAATACAGAACTGACAGAGATCAAGGCATACTATTACAGTACTATCCATTCAGCTACACTTTGTGCATTATCTGAAAAATTTAATTATTCCAGATTGCTTTGTCCCATTAGTAGTTCATTCATCTGACCGCTGTGATAGGCTTTCTGCATTCTTGTTGATAAAGCATGAAGCGGTTCCTGGAATAAATCTAAGGATTTTTTGGCTACTACTTTTTAACATTCTCCAGGATGAGTTCCAGCATTCACTGTGTTTTTCTGCTTTTCCTGGTATTCAAGTACTTCAGTACGTGCCTTGTTTGACGTGAACACCATGACTGTGATGCTGTTATTCATAAGCATTGTTAGATCCCTGCAAAATGGAGCAATATGCCTTGCTATCTCTAAGCATGGTGGAAAGGGTTAGATAAAGTGGTGATGTTAATTTCCTGGTTTCCAGATGACTGCCTTTCCTAGTGTTACTAGTACTCATGCACTAACAATTTCATTCAAACAAATCACAGTCGTTTTTCAAAGGACTTCTCCATTTGGCCCAGTGCACACTCCTGGCAGCAGTGAATTGGTGTCAGTTAGAAGTGAGTCCTTTGCAAATAAAACATTTGCAAGAACCAATACTTGTCTTTCTGACTTGCAAATCCATGGGAGATGTAAATCCATATAGTGAAGAGGATTATTTAATTTATTTGCTTTGCTTCCCAATTTTCTGTCAAAATAATAGCTGAGTTTTTCTTACTCTTCAAAACAACTATGTCTATTTAAGCCATTAGAGATAGGCAGCCTAATGCTTCCTTGGGACATCAGGTTAACTTTAACCTACTTTCTTGACATAACTCTGTATTTTCATAACATGATACATAGGTCAAGCATATTATTAAATCAAAATCTTTCCCTTGGATCATTACCATTGTTTCATAATGTGTGAAACACCTCACTGTATATTTACGGTGTTTTTATATATATGGCTATGTGTATTTATGAACATATGGATACTATCTGAAACAGATATGAATATGTAGATTGTGGCACCTTGGAGACACTATAGCTAAATGTCAATGATTTTCCAGCATTCCATTTTAATTTGAACGTTCTTGCAGATTCCTAAAACAGAAATTATAAATTGAAACAGAAATTGGAACAGATATTAAAACAGGTATTATAAATATAGTAGCCGGGTTGGGGTGTATTTTTTGAGTTGAGCAATACCTAGCTCCCAACTATAAAGTGTTAGTACAGAAAGCCACAAAACTATTCCAAAGGAGCTGGGAAGTTTAGCTATTGGAAGACCAGCACAGCTGGATACACAAAACCTACCAGTCAGCTTGGGGTGGTAGATAACACAAGTTTCTGCGAAACTTTCCGGATGCCTCAGACACTCCTTATTGTTGTAATAATAGAGGACAATTGGGGCTTCCCTAAATTCTCCCACCACCAAAAATAAAGGCAATATATATATATAAAAAAAAATACTCGGAATTTCCTCTATAGCTGATATTGCTCAAAACATGAATATTGCAGCTTTTGGAGAAATATTTTAATTATAAAGATTTAGCACAGAAGTTCCCAACAATTCACAGCCTAATAATACATCCATTCTTTTATGAATGTAGTCATTTTTTGGCAAAAAAAGAAATACCACTCAGAAGAAAATGATATCTGAAGGGTTTACTAAATTGAGCCCATCACATCAGTCAATGACCAACCACTTAATATGCCAATATTCTGAGCATACAAGTTAAGATAACAGAAGATTTTCAGCCTAACACTTACTATGACAGAATGTTTACAAGATTCTTCCGAACAGGTCATTAAGGATGCTATGAAAACCTCTGATGACAAAGCCAGCCAGTGTAGCCAGAGAGGTTATAAACACTAGTGCTTTTCCAGGGTGACAAGGACCTGGAAAAGAGAAAGATTATGAGATGGAAAAATACAAAGTACAGAGACTGAAATGATGACAGTTATAAACGTTGTGAATTGTACTCTGAGAAAGGCCACAGTGTGTGCCAGCAAACAGAATTGCTGGCTATCAAAAGCCTGGAGGGGGAGCAGAGAGGGAAGGGAAGAAAAAAGAGGTGTATAGTTATAAACTGCTTAATGGGAACTTTTCTCATACTTTGCTGGCCTGACAGAAAAGCTTGGGCTGCCTAATGGCAGCTCTTTTCACAGCTCAACAGGCACCAGGTTTCCCATCGTATATGAGTTTTTCTAGTCTTCACTGTGACGTTTAGTAGTGACAAGAAGAAAAAGAAGCTGGTTTTGACACATCTGCTCCTCCAAAAGCCAGTCAATGAACATTTGTTGGGTCATTTGTTGATAGTCAGGAGCTATGGAAAAACAAATTTGTTCTGTATTTGCCACTGATAATGGGTGGACTTAGAGGTAAAAGAGATATAAGAGGGGAGCTGTGAATAACTCCCGCCATCTATCTTCTTTTACTATGATATTATGGTAAGAAGCAAAATGGACTGGAAGAGTAAAAACTAGAGAACTTTAAGGGACAATGACGGAGAAGAAGAAAGCCATAATAATTGCTCCACTGCTACTCCTGTACTGCTTTTGTGTTAGAGAAGAAACTATAAGTGTATATAAAATAAAGTTCATAACAGTATGATAAAAGTTCTTGTCAATTTATCACACTGTTGTTGCTAGGTTTTCCCTCGAATTTGTACATCATCTGCTGTATTTTCTTCAGGCGACATTTGTTAGACACCAACTCTATTTTCACAAGTTTCATAGTATTTCCACGTGAAAATGAAGTCCTTTTTCTCTATAAATCAGCAGAAGTCTCAGTATCTCCAACACAAAATACAGCTATTGCACTGCTTAAAAATTATAACAATGTATTAAATTTAATAAGTAACAAACACACTACATCTTGTGGAATAACTCATTGTTTTCCCTCCATAGATGTATAGAAAAGGGCAATGATGGAAGAAATTTTAATAGCTTCTGATTAATGAGATTTACATGAATGGAGATTGTTAATGGCAAGTTTTTTAACTAAACCCAAGAACTGCTGATTGACAAGATCTTGAACAAAATGTTTAGTATGAAGTGCTCAAAAAAGAAATCTCATTGTTGAACCATATTAAAGAAGATGTAGTAGCTTCTTTGCTTGCTTGTTTTAATCCAACCTTCATCCTCAGTAGAAAAAAACCCCAAACACCAAAAACCTTTGACCACAATAGGTATTACATAAGACTTTATGGAAAAGAATGGTTTTAAGTATATGGCTGGAATCAATTTGTTTCTGATAGGGGATAGAGAGAATGAAGATATTAGCAGAGGTGGGAGGAGGGAGAAACTATGAGTGTTAAACTATTAAAACTGTCATTGAGGGTTAAAATCTTATTTATTTGCTCTCACCCCTGATGGAAATATAATTAAAAAATAATCTAATATCCAAAACACAGAAGAGCTGCTTAACTAAAAATGGTGTAGACCCAAAATACTTGATTGATTAAACCCAAGCCTGCAATCTGATAATTGTCTGAACCATGTCAATGTTTAAATATAGCAAAAGAATGACCTGAACAAATACAATGACACCCAGTCAGTAAAAAACCAAACAAAAATCACAAAGCAAAAACCTACTACAGTTCTGAAAGAGCTATACAGAGATAAACATGGGACATCTGGTCTTCAGAGAGCATAAATCCAATCAACATTAATGTAGCACGCAAATTCACAGCAGCTGAGGATTTGACCCCAGCTTTGGTCAATGAATTTTTTTTTTTCCTTATTGTTGTGACTATATTTCTGTCTGTATTTTGAAAAGAAAATAACTGATATTTCTTCCATTAAAGAATGCATTGTGGTTTGGCTGACTTCTCTGACAGTGACACATTGATGACATTAAACTAGGATTATTTTGGGGGGTTTATTTTCTTCTAGAGTTCCTTGTGATAACGAACAGCAGGTTTTCTGCTAGATGTCCTAATGGTGAGCAATATAAGTCCACTTATAAAGGTTCTAAATCAATAAATGAACCAGCTATCATTCAATATAGCAAGGAAATACAGTACTATCCTAAAAGGGGCATAGCTGACATATCTCTGCACATTACAATGAATTGCTGAAACTACATAAAAAGAATTGAATTATATAAATTATTATACAAAGAATTTCATAAAAAGAATGAAGCATCCATAGGCACAGTTGAAATAAACAATTTATTGGGCCAGAGATCCTTCAAAGTGAACAGCAATTCAAGAATGAAATACTTAACCATTAAACTGTGAGTCATAGTGTGTTAAAGAGCATACACGCCTTTTTAATTTTACAATGTAGTGTGAAACCTTTTTGCCCCATTAAAGTTAACGATAGAACAACCATTGACATCAATAGTGCTGGTATTTCACACACTATATTTCTAAAGTATAGATCACATCTATCAACCGTGTGTAATGTGGAAAACAACTGAAGTGAAAACTTTAAAGCAAATTTCTATGACATTTTTAATAATTATTAGTATGTGCCTTGGCTGGCCAATAACGTGAATACTGCATCTCAAAATGCAATCATCAGGCTCTCTTTGTCTCTGTTAGGGTCTAATAAATTGTTGGTCTAATACAAAAGTTCTTTAAAATCAATGATAAACTTTCCAGCAACTTCTCTGAGTTTGCATCAGTTAACAAAAGTCTGAAAGCTATAATAATATCAGGAGTAGCAAGAGAAAACAAAATTGCCCTGCAAAGATCAATAAGATAAAAAATATATGTTTCTGACAAATATTCATTGAAAATTTTTGCTGAGTTCCTAGAAATAGTGACATTGCACAACTCTGTATAGAAACCATTTAAAACTTATGCAATTATTAGTGTTTGCATATCTTTTGGGGGTTATTGCTTGTGTGAATGACATTTCACCTGACCAAGGTCTTAAAGAACAGTCAACTTGTGCTTATTTACTACTGTTGGGATGCCTTGATAAGAGAATCAACTAGTTCAGACGTCTCTTCCCTGTGGGAAATGGGATGGGATCAGAACAAAGAAAGATTCATGTAACCTCCCCTGTGTTTTATCTGGGAAAAAATAAAAATAATGGCATTAATTGCCTTCACAAAACACTGGAAGATATATAACAGGTGGCTATTATTATCATTCATACATATAGGGAGTGCATACGAGAGAATGAAAAGCAGTTGTGCCCTGTGCTCTGTAATGCCCAAAATATGAGCAGTAGGTTGGGACTACATCTTGCTGCTACTTTTTTGTTCCATTCATTGATTCTGGCCATCCGGTCATATCAAATGCAGTATCACTGATATGATCTACAATATCTCTTGATCATGGCAGATTTTAAAGCAATGATTTATTTTATTTTTTGCATTGTGAAGGTACTTACCGTGGTATAAATAAGGAAGTAGTAATGAATTTTACTGTGTGTTTTCTAGTTATTATTGTTACTAAGCTATTTTTATATTGTAAATAGTCAGATGTATTAATTTCAGAAATCAGGTTCTGTAATTTATTTTCTCACTTTTCTTTAAAATAACATTTTTAAAAGTTTCTCTGGGATTTTGAAATGAAAAAAAAAAAAGAGTAAAGCAGAGCTATTTTCAATAGCCCATGTGTAAAAGAGTGTCTGTAGTCTCCACATTCACATCAATGGTGGTCTAAAACTCCATGGAAAAAGATTTCCAGTTGATCTGTGAAATAATACTGTTTTTCCAGTTTTAAAAATCATGAGATAAGCACGTTATGGCCTATGAAAAATGGTAATCGTTAATACTGGTCCTTTAATTCAAAAAGGTTCAAAGATTAACACCAAGTGGTCCATGGAATACAAAAATAACGTATTTTTAACATGCTATTTTATATGTCATCTTATTCATTTTTTTATAGTTGGAGGTTCACATATACGAGAAATTAGAATCACAAAAGATGACTAGATTAGATGATCTAGTCGAATTTTCTGAATGCATAATCTTTGAATTTTATCTGGTTACCCTCATTCTGAGTTTAGTTATGTAATCTAGTCGGAATGGGTGACTCTAGAGACATCTGTGTATATACATAATTGGACTACAGATGTTTCAGTATGGAGGCAACTCTTTATTCCCACAGGAGTTAGGTTATATCATTGTGATTTTGAAAGAGCAGCCAGGAGGAAAACATGATACTAGCGTCATAGGATGTGAACATTATTTGGGGAAGCACAACAGCAAGCTGAGTAACCATTTCAAACGGGTACTGTAAGTTTTCTGAGTATGTTATTTCTAGAGCTGTGTGCACCTGGTAATTTAGAGTGATGAAGAGTTCAATACGTCCTTGTCCCAGCTGATATTTATCTGTCATGTAGTGTGTGACTAGATCCCAGTGGAGTATATATAATAATTAGACCTACACTTTCCTAGCTGTCTACTCCTGATTCGCTTGTAGGTTAAAGGGCACAATCTGAAACTCTGTTCTGTTAAAAACATATTAAATATGATATTAGTGGTCTAAAGCTATAAACTTCCCTGGAGACTCCCACTTTTAATAACCTCCAGGATAATAGATAAAGCAGAGGGCAGTAATCATTACTGAAATGGATTTTCTGGCAGAATTAGACATCACCTCCAGGAATCAATAATCATTTTAAGCTAACGGGGTGATTAAATGACCTTCTTTTTATTTTCCTTCATGTTGAGTTGCTTTTTATCTTGATTTAGAGCCACAAAGCCAGAACAAAGATAAACAGAGGACTGGCACCATTACAGAATCACAGTGAGGCCTATCCCCTATACAAGTAAAGGCATTTTACTTTGATCAACGCATTTGCTGCCCAATCTGTGACTTCCAAAGATTTAAACTAAAAATTCTAGATGCAGAATATATTAATGGATTATACTCCAGGCTAGTTCTTGTTTTTAAAAGATTTGCACCATTAGTTTTGCTGCAGCAGGTGCTATATTTTTATATTTAATAATTTATTGCTCTGGAGCTTGCTTGAGGATATCTGTGTTGAATGATAACACTTTCATTAATCCTTACAGACCATATGGTCTTCTTCCACATCCTCCTGCTCTCTGTGAAGAAGTATTGGATGACTACATTTCTTTTTTTCCTCCTGAAGGAGATAGATGGAGAGGCAGCTAACTTCAGTGTGCTATAGTGTTAATGAGGTGCAGATAACCAGATAACACTGTTGAAAAGTTGACTTTAAATTTTTGTGAGACTTAGTTTCACTTCTTGACATCCAAAGATCTGTGGTTTTTTTATATCTTCTGAAACATACGCTGGCTTTCTGTCGTTGTTGTTTGGGATACAGGATGTGAGGGGGTTTAAGTCTAACCAAAAGATTAGAATGCATGATCAATGTCTACAAAATAATGTACAGAACAGAACAATCTAGAAGTAAACTCACAGAAAACCTCACAAAAATAATTGTACTGTCTGAATGATTGGAGAGGAGGATGTGGTAATAGCATATAATATAGCGCATAATCTATAGGGGCAGTGGTGTTATTAAGTACATTGCACTCTCCATTAAAAGAAATGGTTGAGGTCGATTTTTGATCATCTGTTAAATCTTTGTTGTTGAGGTTTTCTTGCAAAAGCTTATCTGTAGAGCTATAAAAGTGCCCACTTTTTTCCTGTGAAAGTGAGTTCTGTTTTCACTGAAAGAGCAAATATTTTAAATATGATTTTCATCTCTAGCTTTTTTAGAATCAAATGTGGGAGTATTTCAAACATCTGTTCTGGGACCCTACAGATCTGATCCAACATCAAAGACCAAAGTGTCATGCCCTTTGCAGGGAGGGGTCCATACCGATGAGCCAACTGCAGCAGAAAGAGAACACGGCCGAGTGACACTGCTTTCCCTCATCCGCTCTCTCTCCAAACTCCTGGTTACTCTTACAAACTCTTGCAATGCCATTCAGTCCCTGACTTCGCTGCTTTTTTCCTCTGACTGTGTCAGATGTCATGAGAGCTCCTTAAACTCCAGATAATGCTCTGAGGTAGAGGATTAAGACAAGATAGACTTTTCTTGTCACCCAAAGGGAGGAACTGGCAGCTTATCTTTGCCAGTAGAAGCTTTCCCTGGGCCAGTCTGATTAAATTAGTCCTTCTGCCAAATTAGAAACCATTACAGTGTTGAAGGGCTTTGGACTCTGATGTACAGTAGATGGCTGTGATGGCAGCAGCATAATGGTTGCTTCCTTTTATTTTTCTTTCATAGAAAAAAAGTCTAAAGAACTAGGTGTAACTAGCTCTATTACATGACAAGATTCATGAACAGAAATCCCAGGATTACATTTGCTGCAGATAATTTCAAATCCACTCCCTTCTTTGCATACTTTTAAATATTCTTTTAAAGTTAGTCCATATCAATACAATATTCTGATGAAATACAGATAAAAAAAAATATTTCATTACTATGAAATAATTAAATAATAATTACATGGCTTCATATTGCCTAATTCCAGGCATCATAGCTAACCATTGCAGCTACTCCTGTAATCAGTAAAGAAAAACAGGCACCTCATCAGGAAGGGAAGAATTCTCCCATTGGCTCGGTCCAGATTTTAAGTGTAAACTAGATACCAAAGTTTTGAAGAGCCAAAGTCATGTGAGAAAAATCCTCCCATGTGAATGTCCATGTAGTCCATTCAGAACCTTTTGTGTACATGTCAGGAACATGAATCCTGAAAGCTTCATTTCAAAACCCATACTTAACTACTAAACAGCCCAGAAATTTTATTATGGAACAGCAAAAATTTATAAGGTCAGGAAGCTTAAATGGAAAGTTATGAAAGCCATATAATATATATTATAAATATATCATTCTGCTCCAAAAGATTTCAATAAGAAAGGATTCTTGTGGTTCCAAAGAAACAGGTCTGCACAATAAATCATACAGGTAGCTTAAATCGCTAACCTTGCCGGCAACAGCTAGTGACTAGGTGAAAGTTTTTATTGTAATGAGATAAAGAAAGGAATGTTGAAAGTATTTTATTTGACACCCCCTTCACACATAAATTTTGTACAAAGTTACACAAAGAAATGCGTAGCCATTACCCAATTAAATGCACGGGTCACCACAATATCAAATGAATATTATTTTCCATGTTTTACGTCTTAAAACTTCAAGACTTTTGTCACCCCATCATCCATGCAGGCACGCATGCAGGCTGTTACAACGTTAGGCAGAGAGTTAGTTTTATTTAACACTACCCACTATTAAAAACACCCACTATTCCCTCAACAAAATTCAGACAGGTAATTTCTGATCTCCATTATCATTCCTAAATTAGTTATGATTACCAGGTAACAACTTCCTCCGTGTATTAAGTGGACCACTAGAGAGCCAAAGCAAGTCTTCTGGCTGTGAACCAAGGGTATCAATCAAGTGACAGAAAAGTCTTGAAGACCTTCCTATGGGAAACAAATGATGGTTAATGCCCAATAAAGTAGTTTTCTTTGATTCCTGATTAGTTCAGTAGGAAGGTAAGGTCTGTGAAATGAAGAAGAGTCATGGAATGTTACAAAATCTACCCTATTTGTTAATATACACAAATGCTGGAAAAAGGCAAGCTGACTGATTAGGTTTCAGGAACCTCTAAAATCTACTTTCAGAGGACTGAGAACTAAACATTATCTCACAGGTTATGTATTATAGATAATATATTAGAAAGATTGGCCTACAGAAGTGGACAGAACAAACCCTGAATTTCTCCAGTGGGAGCTCACCTCTTTGTAACGGCGCCCAGCAGTTTTCAAGGAAGAGAAAAACTTACACGAGGAAAAAATAAGTTGTGAATTTCTGCTGCCAGCTCCTTACTGTAATCTGCATTATCCTTATTATTTTTGTTTGCTTTTGGGGGCTTTTTAGAGTACTTGTTTTATTGTGAAAACTTAAGGCTGAACTCCAATTAATAGCCAGGAACTCCAGGATAAAAAAAAAAAAAAGATAAAAAATATTCAATGCTAATATTATAAGCACTTTAAGATAAGGAAGATAAGAAAGCTAGCACGCATGGAAATTACCCAAATACAGCAACAAAACCCATCACAGTGAACCACACCATCCAACAATTAACTCTCAAGAGAGTTCTATGTTCCAAGCTTGAAATAGGCCAAATGATAGTCATTAAGGTCCATCTTTCACAGAGAAGGCCAGCCCAGCTCCTCTGCCGGTGCCAGTCACCTCCACTCACCCAGCTGGGAGAAACGCTCCCACCTCTGCTCACTGCTTCACAGCACAGCCTGGGGGACGCATGGTTTGTCTCGATGATGTGCATTACCTGACCATGCAATCCCTTTTGAAGAAAGGAAGTGATTAATTTTGGAAAGCAGATATTCCAGCTGACATGTAGCATAAGTTGATGCCTGATGGAAACACAGCCTGATTAGTAACATAATTATGAGTGGTTTGATGCAAATAAATCATGAATCCTGCAACTTATGCTCAAGTTTTATTTCTCTGATTATTTCCTATTTTTCTTATTATTTCTTTTCCTGAATGAATTAATTTTTAAGTGTTCTCCACAGTAACATTATAGTACAGATACTGGAAGGAATTAACAGGAAATGTGAAAATTATACTAATGTTGCATATTTTCAGCAGTTAATCTATTGGTTCATTATTGTTAATACTACAAGCCTGGAATCTGGTTGACTTCGATAAATAGATTTAACTGCCTTTGGAACTTAAAGGAAGCTGTATTTATGGAGATGAGGCTTGATTTCTAACTTTTTTCTCCCCTAAGGAAACAGAATTGGTACTTCCTGCAGTAACTTGGGGACTAAAGTTAGTGACAAGTGCATGAGTGAGTGCATGTTCTGTGCTGTTTATAGTATTAATAATAAGTAGTACAGCAGTCCAGGTACGTAAAATTGTAACGTGCTACATGAAAGAATTAAGTAGTCTAAAGAGCCAATAAAGTTTGCATTCACAATCAATGAAGCTGTGATATAGCCTCAACCTTAAATGTGCTTAGGAAGACATAGGAGAAATAAAGAAAATTTCATTAATAGGTCAGGTTATTGCATCTTTAAGAAAAAACAGGAAATGTGGCCATTGCTAATAACAAAAATCAAGCATATTTAGACCATTAATACTTTACATGTCTCAATATCACTTCAAAAAGAAGACAAGGCTTATTTTGCTTTAGTTGATGTTCATATAAAACCTATCAAGTTTCCATACAGCTGTCTTCACAATATTCTGTTACAAATTATGAGAATTGACACTGACTTAAATAAAACAGAGATTTAATATAATATTATAGCATTTTCTTAAATAAAAGTGATGAATGAAATTTATAGATCTGCATCATTTATTAATAAAGAACAAAATAATTATTCTCTGATTGGAGGAAATTCATGAATCATATCTCTGTGTGAGTGGAATATATATTACAAGTGCAATTTAATTCAAATGTGTGTGTTATGGTTTTGAAAATACTTATTTTTTTACTATAAAATTAACTGTAGAGGGTTTTTTTGTCTTTTATTCATTTTTTTAAAAAATCTGTTTGTTTTCTATTTTTTTTTCATTGGTCAGAGCACAAATATTCAATATTAACAGACATTACAGAATAGCTACTTAGCGGACTAATATAGTCAATTACTATTTTGAAGTAGTTTAATGTGTGGATTTTATGGGAACATATGCAAACACAGTGGTCTAAGTTGAGAGAGAGAAGCTTTGTATATGTTATCGATTATTTGGATAATTGTGATTTCAGCTGAGCTACAGTGGAGATCCCATCTTCAAATGTATGCCATAAATGCAGCTCCAAAAGGTAGGAAGAAATGTGTCTGGCAACTAGACAGCAGTTCTATTAGGCATCTATCCAAAGCTTCTCAGCCTCCAAGAAAAGAAATAGACTTTAGTAAATGAAACATTATTCATGGTCATTGCACTGTTCTTGGTTTCTGCATTTAAGCAAACACCTGGGGGCCTAAATGCAGAAGCACAATCCAGTAAGAACCATAAGGCTTAGTTGTGAGTTCTGTTCCTTATTCTGCTGCCATATGATGAATATAGACTATGAAAACACCTTTTTGCTAGTATTTCCTTATTCCTGATTCAATCTGATTGCAGTTCCAGAAGCAAGGGTGGTTCTGAAATGAAATTTAATGGAGGTAAAATGAGGACCAAGTTTTCCACAAGGTTTGAAGCTGGCACTTAGAATAAAACAAAGTTCTTTTGGAGTATGCACAGAATATTTGCTTCCTTGCAAAACTGAATGAAACAAAAAGACATAAACCTCTGAGGAGGCTGAGTCTAAATTTAATGATCACTTTTCACTTCAAAAACCGTTCCCTAAAATTCTCAAATTTGCTGAAAATTTGGAAGATACAGTTTTTCTACTTCCAGTGTTTAAAACTTTATTTTATTTTTTTAAACTGTAATATAACTGTAATATCCAAAAAAGAAAATATTATCAACGTAGTAAAAATTAAGTTTTATTAATCCTAAACTCAGAAGGAACATTACTAATTTACATCAGCATTATCAATTCATGTCAGATTCAGTTGCAGTGTGTATGTCAACAGTATTTTCTCTCCTTGGCTCTGACAGAAATTAATTAAATATATGTCAGGATACAATAACATTATTATGGTAATTGCACAGAAATACGAATACAGAGACACAAGAGGGGATCTTCTGAAGTTTTCAGATATACTATGGCAGAGTCTGCGACTCTATGGCTACCCATCCTGATTTATCAACAAAATACTTTACAGACTCTCACAATCTCCTCTTTGCAGTTAGTATCCCCATTTCTGTCAGGCTTGTATCCAAATCCTGACATAATTTTTCACAACCAAATTCATAACAGCACTAGGAACCGCTGACATACACAGATTGGCAGATCTGTCACTTCAGGTCTTACTTTCTTTCCAGAAAGCTTTAAACCCTCCTTTTCCACTGCACACCTCTACAGCACCTGGTGCAAAACCAACACAAACAGCCTCCTGCAAAGAATGGCAAATCTCCCTGACTCTCATCCATCCCATTCACATGACGCTCTCCCACCACCAACCTGCCCTCATCAGCTGTTTGCACTAATACGTTAGATAGAAATGTGAAGCAGAAGGTGGGCAGGGCAAACGTTTGCAGGAAAATAATCCTGTCAGCTGCCTCTGCAAGATTCAATAGAGATTTTTTTTTTTTTTCTGGGAGTAATAGAGGCTTGAAAATGCATTCTGTTCTCTGCTGTCAGTTGGAAACGGTGCCGTCAAAGCTTTTGTTATGGCGGTGACAATTTCTGAGTTGTCTGTGTTGACATAACGCTCACGCTGTCCTTGGCTAGGTGAGTCTGGCTCTCAGCTCTGATGAGAGGAAATGAAGTTCCAAACCATTTATTTCTCATTCCACGAATGACAAAAAGCTGCAGCCTGCTTAAAACAAGTGACGAGCTTTGTAAAGTCAGAAATTATTTTCCTGTCAAAATATGACTGAGACATAAAATGTATCTGTGCTCAATAAGAAAACAGATAAGCTACGGTTATGATAACCCCTAAGAAATGTTATCGAAATCTTGCCTCTTTCTCAGCAGTGTTGTTTGTTTAGGTTTGGGCTTTTTTTCTTCTTATAGATGAATGTTTATCATAACTAGATTATTTAACATAAGCATACCAGTTCTGCTAAAATTTTTATAGGGAAAGGTTTTTCCTAAGCCAGCTGGTTAGTGGGTGTGAGTCAGGGGCAGCATGCACAGAAAAATACTAGAGTGTGATGATGATATTCTGTTGGAACGTAAGTGAAAAGTTCAAGTTTCTGCTTTGTTTTTCCTCTCAGTGGCAGGTGACTGTTTAACCCCCAAGCTACTGAGATTTAGGTATCTCTCATGTTGGACCTTTTGTGTAAGTAAATAAACATTCAATAGAACAGAAACATGGACAACTATCTTCAGAAGAATGCTTTTGCTGTCAGATTGTAGTCAGTACCAAGGCCCTAACTGTAGCTATTAAAAATTCTACAAATGCTCTGTGGTTTATCTCAGGATGGAATTACAGAGAAAAAAAAATCCAAAAAGCTTGCAAGCTATCCCCATCAGCCATTTATAAGAACATCCATTTCTGCAGCATACTGATACTCAAAGCTTCCAATTACTTTAGTTTGAGTACTGCATATGAGCTTCTTTGTAGTTTGGCTGATAGAGTATAGAGAATTCTAAATACCTAATGCAGGAGAAAAGAAAAAAAAAAAAAAGGAAGTAAAAATGTGTCAGCAGCCTTAATTAACACTTATTGCACAAGATCTGCCAACCTGCTGTGCATAGGCAGTTAATAAAAAAAGGCAGGGAACCGAAGGAATAGTCCATGCTCATTTATCCATCTAAGCTGAGCCAAACTAAGGGTAGTTGGCATTGGGCTTTAACAGAATAGCATCTTAATTGCTTATCAGGATGAGAGAGGTGAGTGGCTAACCATTGCCAGTGAGAATTCAGCCTGTTCCCTCAGGAATCTGGCTGTTTTCCTTGGCTGCATTTTTTATTTTTAACATCATTGATATATTTTTATAAGGTTAGCAGGTTGCAGTTAGCAAACTGTTGAATTCAATTTATTTTTGTTTTCATGATAAAACTTTATCCTCAGAATTCTTTTCACAGGACTTCTCCTTTTCCAATGACTGGCAGCAGGGACACTTTGTTGAATGACCTTTTCTATTTAGCTGGGTTGGGAGTATACTCAGATACTAGAGAGAGGTTTTGTTTCATTTTTCCTGCTATTAGTTCTACTGAAAAGTTAAAATTCAATAGCCGAATTAATCTTTGTTTTGAGATTTTAATGATGTTTGCTGTAGCAATCTGCCTCCTCACCTTGGTAGGACTAGATATTTACAGAGTCTATAGCTTCGAACTCAGCCAAAATACTTTTTGAAATCAATTAGTTTTGCTTGAATGAGTAACACCAATAAAAGATGTTTGAGATTTAAGTATAGTCAGCACATTCTAAATATTGGTGTTATGACACTGTTATAAATTGGTATATATCCCACGTTCTTAAATAAATGTTTCAAGTGTAATCAGAGCAGTTCTATTACACCATGATCACTTTTATTTCAAATCATACCTTCAGGTACTGGTGTCATTGTGTGCAAGTTGATAGTCTTTCACCTAGAGGTTAAAGCAGCTGGATCTTTAAGATGTCAGTGAGATTGACCAGTATGGAAGATCTCTTCAAAATAAGATCGCTCCACAAGCTCTGCATTCTTATGGATGCCATTCCCAAGGCATGGATACTCTTGAGCAGAGCTACTAAGCCACCTTAGGCAGGTGATTCCTACCTTTTATTTTTTTTAAAAGCTGATTCTTTCCCCCTTTTTAAGGATCAGTGCTTGGAAAAGAGATTTTTAATTTATTTATTTATTGTTTTAATTTGTTTTTCTTATCTGACAGGTGTTCATTTAGGGGTAAGTGGGGGGGGAGATTAAGATGTCTAAACACTAGCATCTAGTGCAGGTTGGGAGTTTCAGCTATCAGCGAGGTGAAATACCCTAGGTTGTCTAAAATTGCACAGAACAGATACATTTGAGCAGGTAAATCTCTCACACAGTGTCTCAGATATGGATTCTTTTGGTTTCTTAGTCAGCAGAGCACATAGTTTAATAATCTAGGTGGTCACTAGGTGAAAATTTCCAGTAATGTTTACCGCTTTCATGTCTGTGTTCCCACCACCTCGCACTGGTCGGGAGGCAGTATTAGCTGTTTAGGTCACAGTAAAGGCTTGTGTTTATTTTCCCAATATTTCACTGAATTTTCCCTTTATTTTCCCAATATTTCATACTGAATTTGCCAGCACCGCTCAGAAACATAATCTCACTATATGTATTGCATCTTCTGGATTTGTGTGTTGTTTCAAAACATGATGTACTCATGAAGTTGTTTGAAGAGCCTGGCTTTGTGAATCTATAACAAGTATCTATAAGAGTTTTTAATAGTCTGTTCTGGATCATTTAGCAGAATACTCATCGGCTTCCTAACACTTTTGCCCATCTAAGAGTGTTTTGCTTATCATCTCTAAAGCTGATCTTCAGCTGGTAAAATTTATGAAGTAAAACTCTACACGTACTGATTGCCTGCCATCCTCTTTAGTGCTGTCAGTTTTTCCTGAGCCCAGTTTTACGATGCAGCTGAAAAGGCACAATTCTGCCAAATAAGGTGGCATCCACTTGGATGTCATGAGCTGGCTGATGCAGCCTTTTCTTGATTTCTGATACAGTTTTCCTATTAGTGTTACTGATAGAGAAATATACTAAAATTTTGTGCCTTGTGTTTTATACTGTTCCCATGAATTCCTAAAATTTTGGAAAATGTGGTTTTAAAATTGTTTTTCACAGATAAGGTTGTTGTTGGATTAATATTATGTCATGATTTTACAAAAAGTTCAAGACAAACTTAGAGGCTTGATATTTTAAAAAACATATTCAGGAAATAGTTGTTATTATATATGTGTTATTGCATCATGAAAATGTTGCTGATAGGCACATAAGCTGGGAGGTATAAACAAGTTAAATAAAAATATGGTAGCACCTATGAAATATGGAATATGTACTGAACTGCAGTTCAGCGCAGCTACATTTTGATCCATGTAAAAACTACAATGAGAGATAAAGAAATATCCTGCACACAGAGAGAAAATGTAGTTCAGAAAAACAGCATCACCGGTGGAGAGGAAAGGTATAGGTGTACTGGTCGCCGAAGTAATTTTAGGTCCTATTCTGAATGCTGGTGCTGGCATCCAGAAGATGGATGAATGCTCAGTTGAATTGTGCCTTTGTTTTTTTATGGCCCATATATATGTCAAGGAGCTTAAATGACAGGTTTCTTTGATGCCAGCTAGGTAATAAGGAACACATTTTACTGTTTTAATTTCCTGATCTAGTAATGTTATTTCCGGCTTTGTAATCAAGAATTTCAACTTCTGCATGTCTAGATTAAACTTGCATGCTTTTGACTTTAAATTTCTGCATTTTTTTTTTTTTTTTTTTTTAAGACTGAAGTTGGGGAGGCTCAGAAATATGAGAAGCTTGCTTTCTGCAGAAACAGAGGATGTACATGCAATGAGACACCCCAACAAAGTCTCAGAAGCCCACAAGCTGAGATGAATCTAGGAAAATCAAGATTTATAAGTACGCTTCTTGTTTGGCTGCAGGGGTCAGTTTATGGTCAAGTTGAAAGCTTTCAAGGCAACATTTTCTGACAAAGGAAGTGCCTAATCTCATGAAAAAAAGACATCTTGCAGCTCTGGTTTCTCCCTGGTAAGTTATACACAGACGGGTGCAGGCTGGAACAGTTGCAACAGTCCTAATGACTGCTGAATCAAATCTTTTGCTGAAATCTATGAAAAGTCCATCCCAGTTATAATTTCTTGACTTGGACTGAACAATCTTTGAAACCAGAAGTCAATCAGAAGTAGAGCTTTCATGTCTTCTGGTTTTCATTTGTCTACATTTTGATCCTATGTTAAATGTCAATCAGAGTTCAATATCTGACATTATAAAACCAACCTTAGTGGTTTCTGAGGAACGAAAAGGAAGGGAGACATATGACTGATTAGTTGTTAGAAATCACTTGATCGCTTTTGTTTTTTATTATTGGTACTCTTCTGCTGTGTGTCATCCTTTCAATGATTTTTCTTCTTATGAAATGCATAGAAACACTGGCTGTAGCAGAGCAAAGCAGTTAATCCAAAACCATGGATGACATCTGGTACTTGTGCTTTCCAGTTCTTTGTTTTTAAGGGCTGTCTTACTCATTTTTGTTATTTGTGTTTATGTTTTCCTGTTATTGAATCTCCAGTTGAATTCATTTGAAGTTGTGCAGTTCAGCTGGATTCTCCTACATGTTTCTCCAGATCTTGATAATGTATTCTGGGTCCGTGAGCTGGGGTATTCCATGACTGATGTTCTAGAGATTTCTTGAAATAATCTCTTTTGGCTAGCAGTGAAAGAGTGCTATTTTAATTCTTTTAGCCTGCCTTTTATTTTTTCTGAGACAGTGATGTATTGTTTTAGTTCTTCTATGAATGTTTTCTCATCTGACTCCCATATTCATTTTGAGCATTTCCTCCTTGTTTCTGATGTTATCACCTTTGCAAATAGTTTGAGCTTGATTTAACCTTCCCACACACCCCTTTCCTCCCACCTCCTCAAAGACTTTTGTTTCAAGATATATTTTTTCTTTCTCAGAGGAGGATGCTGGTATTTCTCAAGGAAAGAGCGAAGCTGATGAATTCACCATCATCTCAGAGACGACTCAAGCAGTTTTAACAATGTCACAGCCTCCTCCTGTCAGACATTGAACCACGGCTGAATTCAGAGATTCCTGGGTTTTGCCATTTATGCAGGGCTGGTTTCAGGGTTCTCCATAAGACAGGTCAGACAGTGACAGTCCCAGGCACTGTCCTCAGCAAATGGCTGTACTGCCCATCTGCCTGGTCCTATTTGGCAGCTGCGCCCATTCTCTAGTCCCATCTGAACAACTTGCCTGACGTTTCTTAAAAAGAAATGGTATAGCCAGTTTGGGTAAGACAAAATTGAGGGAGAGTATGGCCAGCTGCCGCTTTATTACTTCTGTTTAAATAAATCAGTGTCTACACTGTGTGTGTCCCCTCACACCCAGCAGCAGCTGACAGGGTCAGAGCGGGGTTCAGAGCAGGGCCAGGCACAGACTCACAAATGCACCCTGTTGCTGGGGTTACGGAGCTTGCAGCACCCCAAGGTGCTCAGGAAGGATGAAGTCTGGAGGTCCAGCTCTGTCCCTTGAAACTCCTGCAGAGCCTAGCCTGAGAGGGTTAGGTCCTTCTATTTCTCTCTCAAAGCCATGATTTTGCTGTGCTCCTGTCATCTTGATGCCTCAGGCAGCAGCTCATCCACCTGTATTACAACTGGCTCTGATTATTATTATTTTTTGTTTTGTTTTGTTTTTTAGTATGTTAACAACTGGGAGCATAGTGAGGAGCAAGGAACCATTTTGCTATAGATGCTATACAAGCCACAATTAAGCAGAAAAAAATCACCAGATAATTTCATAGAATCATAGAATGATTAGAGTTGGAAGGCACCTTGAAGACCATCTAGTTCCAGCCCCCCGAGACACCTCCCACTAGAGCAGGTTGCTCAAAGCCCCATCCAACCTGGCCTTAAACACTTCCGGAGATGGGGCATCCATGACTTCTCTGGGCAGCATGTTCCAGTGTCTCACCACCCTCACAGAAAATAATTTCTTTTTGGTATCTAATCTAAATCTACCCCCTTCTAGTTTAAAACCATTACCCCTTGTCCTATTGCTACACTTGCTGATAAATTGTCCCTCCCCATCTTTCCTGTAGGCCCCCTTCAGGTACTGGAAGGCTGCTATAAGGTTTCCCCCGGAGCCTTCTCTTCTCCAGGCTGAACAACCCCAACTCTCAGCCTGTCCTCACAGGAGGACATCCTCCAGCCCTCTGATCACCTTCTCAGCCCTCCGCTGGACCTATAATGATATAGGAAGCTTGTGACAAGAAGTAGATACAGACATATAGCAGAGCCTTAGGGAGCAACAGTTACCAGCTTCATAGGCAGCTCTCTGCCTACCAGCAAGCTAAACATGGCCACATTTATGATTTTAATTCATGCTTGGTTTTTCCCCTTGCTGATCATGTGGTAAGCGTGCTGAGCTTCCTATCAGAACTTGGCTCTCTTCATCCTAACTGTGTGTCCAGCCCTGGTGTAAGGTGGCATTGCACGGCACTGAGCTGCATTTGTCTCAGACAAACATGAGTTAGTGTTTTCTTGGGAAACGGAGCTTGTCTTCACTGTAACTCTCCATACTACACAAAACATTTAAACTTGCATCTGTTTTATATGAGCAGTTTCATATGAATGGAAAAATGAGTTAAACTTGTGCATTCCCAAGAAAAAAAAAGTCAGCAATCCAATTTCCCTTACTATGTTTTTTTCTGTGGTGAGCTTCTCGCACAACCAAATACCGTATCCAGTGCAAAGCAGGGACAAACATGATCCTGCTCGCGTCTGTAGTGCTCAGTTCAAGAAGCAAGGCACTTTACCTATTAACTTGGAATTACTATGATTAAAGCCACTTGCTTTCAGAAAAAGGTAGAAGAGTATATATTTTTTGAAGTAGATCAAAGGTAAAATAACATTAAAAAGCACAGTGGCTTAGTTCAGTTCTACCGTAGTCTTTTGTAACCAAGTTAAATGAAAAAAAAAAAAAAAAAAGGTGAATTAAATATGGAATTAAGTACTCAGGTAGAATTTATGTGTCATTAACCTCAGATTAAATTCTATTACCAAGAAAATAAAGCTTCAAGGGAACACAGTACATTTTTAAAGGGGAAATGGAGGGCAAATAATATTTCCATAATTAAAGTCTTAAATCAAGTTAGAGAGCCTGATCCAAATAAAATTACCTACACATTGCAATATGAATCAGAAGTTGTAGAAAGCACCATTCAATTTAGTTACTAATTGTAAGTGATTATTGCTTGAGTGATGGTGTTAAATTCTGAAGTAAGATTAGAGGTAGAATATTTTAGGCTTCATGTTGTGGCTGGATGACAGATTTTCTCCTGCTGCATTTGACAGCACCACTACTGTATTTAGTGCAAGGGTTTGAACTTCCGCCTGCTAATTTTAAAAGAAGTTAGTAGCAGAAGCAAGGTATTTTCTGTGAGTGATCCTTCACACAGAAAGCCATTCTCTACTCCCTCTCTCATGATTCACCGAAGGCAGACTCGTTAACCTTTCTTAGAGTTTATTGAGGAGTTGCTCTTATTTCTCTGGCTTATGATGAAAGGGGTAGGAAGGAATGTCTGTTGGATACATACAAGACATTCTTATTTATCATCACTAATATTCCATTTCTCTAGACTGAATGGATTTTATTCTTTATTCTCACGTATTTCAGTAGAATAAGGAAGCAACTGGAACGGCACCATCAAAGAAATTTGGATAAAATAAAAATAACTTATTAAAAAAAAAAAAAGTGTTTTTTTAGACTAGTAACCTGAAGGTCTATTAGCAAATACTCCATTTGCAAACTATGACATGAAAGTAAAACTACATTTGCAAACAGATACCTAAGTACCTCTTCAGCAGGATGAATACATCGACTTCTTATGAACAGTTCCACTTCTTTCAAAGGCTTTTGTTTCATGATGAAAAAACCCCCATATATATATTATACATAAGTTTACATGTACACACACACAGAGTCTCCAATATACAAATGACTACAGAACCTGTTTATGTTTACACCAGAGGGACGGGATGTCATTCAGAGGGACCTGGACAGGCTGGAGAGGTGGGCTCAGATGAACCTCATGAGGTTCAACAAAAGAAAGTGCAGGGTTCTGCACCTGGGAAGAAACAATCCTCAGTATAAATACAGACTGGGGGACGAGGTACTGGAAAGCAGCCCTGAGGAAAGGGACTTGGGGGTGCTGATGGACGAGAAGCTGGACATAAGCAGGCAATGTGCACTCGCAGCCCAGAAGGCCAATCACATCCTGGGCTGCATCAAAAGAAGTGTTGCCAGCAGATCCAGAGAGGTGATTCTGCCACTTTGCTCTGGTGAGACCTCACCTGGAGTACTGTGTGCAGGTCTGGAGCCCCTCAATATAGAAAAGACATGGACCTGATGGAGCGGGTCCAGAGGAGGGCGACTAAAATGATCAGGGGGTTGGAGCACCTCTGCTATGAGGACAGACCGAGGGAGCTGGGGTTGTTCAGCCTGGAGAAGAGGAGGCACCGGGGAGACCTCATAGCGGCCTTTCAGTAGCTGAGGGGGGCCTACAGGAAGGCTGGGGAGGGTCTGTTTACAAAGGCCTGCAGCGACAGGACGAGGGGCAATGGTTTTAAGTTGGAGAAGGGGAGATTTAGATTGGATATTAGGAAAAAGTTACTATGAGGGTGGTGGAACACTGGAACAGGTTGGCCAGGGAGGTGGTTGAGGCCCCTTCCCTTGAGATATTCAAGGTGAAGCTCGACGAGACCCTGGGCAACCTGGTCTAGTTGGGGGTGTCCCTGTTGACTGCGGGAAGGTCGGACTAGATGACCTTTGGAGGTCCCTTCCGGCCTGGACCAATCTATGAATCTATGTTTTCAAATCCTGAAAATGTATCTTAAGCGTCTTGTGATTTGGTCAAACTGAAGTCTAACATAACATTAAAATGGAAAATATAAATGTTGGAACACTCTAGAATTTTTTATTGAGCAAAATATTATTATTTTTCATTTTGAAATGACATTTTTATTAGTAAATGAATTTATTCTGCTTAACCCAAATTTTTCCAGTATCATGTTACATTATTAGGCATATTTTTTGCCAGCCATTAAGCAAAATGCAGTGAAAAAAAATGCAATTGTTACAAGGTTGGATAGTCCTGGTCCCAAAGATAAGATATTTGACAGCTCCAAAAGGGAAAGATCAACAGAAAATACTATGTTTCAAAGGAGTTTGATGTCAGTCTATTACTCATAAATTTGAACTTATTTTCCAGATGAATAAATGTTAGGTAGCTGGCTTGAATTTTCCAAGTATTATTTCTGGATGCACATTCATAGACCTCTTCAATTTTTATATTGCGGAAGGCACAAAAAGCAACAGCTTTAGATTTAATCTCACTTAAATATTTTCTCATAAAATTAACCATAAGACTACGCTCTTTTTTCTGCATTTAAAGATCTACCAACATTAAGATTTCCCTCCACAATTTCTAACAAGTGACAATTATTGAACTTTTATTCACTATCTTCTCTTGGGGAGGAAAGGGTTAACTATTGCAAAAGACCAGAATTCTAAGTAGGGAACTGTAATAGTACACTTCAAATTTTGGCTTAAAAATTAGATAATTATTTGGTTTCAGCATTAACCATTCAAATTATTGTATTGATTGACTTGACCAAATTATCTAATTAGAATTTATACCCAAGTAGATAGCAATCTTCTTAGATTTATAAAGATGAATTGTTGTTGATAATTAATCTGTTTTAATTTTAATTTTATATTGAGTCTACCTTGATTAATTCAATTTTGATATGATTTTGATCTGACAGTCCTAGTGAAGCTTAGCTTTGGGGAGATATTTTTGAAAGAAAGGAAAGGAAAAAGGAAAGGAAAGAAAAGGAAAAAACCCCACACATTTCTTACAATGAGCAGCATGGGTCCATAGCTGTGCAGGAACTGGGTGGATACCAGGTGGCCAACTTAAAAGGCTAATCTGTTTTCCCTAATTAGTCTTTGGTTCCCACACGTCTACCTCCTGTAATGCAACAGGATGCAGCAGAATCAGCACAAGCACATGTCAGAGCAGAATTAGTTTCTGTCACTTGCTCCTCTTAGACACATTAACAATTCGCTTGTTGTTTACTGGTCTGTGTTCATCTACTGAGGCATCCTGAGAGCAGCTGCTGATCCTCTCTAATCCGTATTTTAAGTCATTCTCATTCTTAAATCCCCCATTTGAAAGCAATCCTCCCACAGGTGTTTGTGGGGTTTTTTTGGTGGTGGTGGTGGTTTTTTACCTGGCATGGAGAGTCTGATGAGAGAGAGCTAGCAAAAGTGCCCGCTAAAAAGCACGACGGATGTTCTCGACACTATTGATAGGACATTCATCGCCTCCCACAGGTATAAATTCCCTGTCTAACCAGATCCCAGAAGTGCTTTGTAATCCAAATGGATTGATATGCTTAGGATACTATTGTTCAGACCTGACTTTAGGACTAGATTTCCTTTATTAACTGTCACTCTCAAATCTTGAAGGCATCTGTCCTGAACTGTTTTGACCTTTGAGACATTGTAAGGCTTTAGATTTAATACAGGTTACAAACCACCTGAGGAAGTCGAGACTGTGAGAAGCTTAATCAGCCCCTTGATAGTCCTGCAACAGGAACAACTTCCCAAGCACCTCTCTCCAGCACTTCCCCAACCTTAGTATATAGACCTTTCATGAGCTCTTGATCCACTTTTAACTCCTTGAGTGTTGAACTATGAAATGTGAGGCTTTTTGTTGTTTTTTTCTTGGTGATTTTTTTTTTTTATAAGGTGCATTGATTTAAGCTTTTGGCAGACCACTCTTTAACTGCATGTGGAGGATTTCACTAACTCCAAGTTTTCATTCAAACTGACGTCCTCCTTGACATCTGACATGACTTCCAGGACTTCATACATTTAATTGCCCAAATGCTCAGCAGGGATGAACAGGAATAACCCCTCAGACTTCAGAGGAACAGTATGAATTTAGACCAGCTGACAAAGCTGGAATTATATGGGCATTTTGAGACATTTCACTTTATCTGTCTCTTATGTTTCTTTTTTGGATGAGCCCATTCTACATGCATTCTTACCAAACTCATACATGAGTTTTAGTTCAGTACAGTCCTAATAAATAATAAAATGGAAACATTTCTTTTCCTTCAGTCAGCACTAGACTTTACAGTTTTGGATGACCTCAAAAAGTAATTCTGTCCTTTTCTTTACACATAACACATTCACCCCTCCATGGCCTCATCATCTGATGTAGGGCAGCCAGAGGATTTCAGTGAGATGATACTCTGGGTTGTTCTCCTATTTGACTGATTCTCAGTGGAATTTTTTCAAGGGCACAGTCAGCTCTCATGTCCTCAGCTCCCAAAGGAAATCAAAGAGACTTCACTATATAACTTTCACTTTGGTCTTTGAAACTCTTCTTTTAAAATACTGTTTTAAAAAGGAAATTATGTTTCTAAGCTTTTACCTTCACCAATAATATCTGCATAGTCTTCAGATGAAAGTTACATGAAGGAAAAGACTGAGAGGTTTTTATGACTTTATCAAATAGTGAAGATAGAAATCAAGACACTTCTGACACTTTTGAAAACTTTGGTTTCAACAGGTGAGTCCTGAACAAGGCTCTAATCATTATAGTATTGCAAGAATTGCTTAGTATGTGAGACGTTACAGAGTAGTTTCCCACTTGCCTGTATGATACACTCAATAATTTCAAATCTTCTGTTGAATGTTGTGTTGATTTTCACTCAGTGTTCTAATTTTATGAATCCTTTTACACAGATTTTCATAAGTCTGTCAAATACTTAGTTGCCTGAGACTGAACTGAAGCTTTCTTTCCTCTTTTTTTTCCTTTAACTGTGCTGCAAATTAGTTTTGCTAATGAAGGTGTAATCTGGGGGTAGAGATGGAATTATAAGGGGTTTTTGATGAATTTTTGGAACCTGAGGTAATAAAGTTCTACCAGGAATTTGGGATTCATGGTAAAGTGACAAGAATGATGTTGGAAGGTCTATTTATGGTAATTCCCTAGACTGGGAAATATAATTAGAATGTACCAGTCATCATCTCATATCACTCATTAGCAGTGACAAAAAATTTTAAATAAAGCTTTTCATATAAGCTGTAAAAATGAACATTGTAATTATGAAAACCTTTTATTTCAGACATAGTGGGTTTCGTAAAATGTAGAGGGATCAACCAAAACTACCAAAAGAAACTGTTGGAGGCCTCCTCTGAAACTTTAAAAGCGCAAGTGGCAATTCTTGATGAACCTTAGGAAACTGAACACAGCAAGTAACTGTTGACCAGCAAGTAACTGCTGACCAGGACAGGCTTGTCACTACTGGCCTACCATTGCAGTTTAAAGCAGATTACTTTTACTGAGAGTCTCTCTTAGAGCTCTACATATAAAGAGCTTTATCCTCAAGGCCACTTAAGTTTGTTCCTTGGGTGTGCTCCTGCCCTTTGGAGTTCAATTTTTAGACTCTCTGGGAGAAAAGTAAGATGCCCCTCAGGAGACCTGTAACAAGATTACTAAGATTGAAATGAAGTATGAGTGCAAATACGTACACGTCCACATCAGAAGAAACAGCAAAACAAGGGTTAAGAGAGTGGCATGTATTGCTAACAAAAAACACCGTGTACAGCAATAAAATTGAAAAACGTGTTGTTTCTATCAGGACTGGAAGGCCTGCAGTCTGTAAGACCACAGCACAGACAACTTGTTGGCAGAAGGCACTGCACTGTGACAACAGGAGGATGAAAACAAAAAGTTACAGCATATCACACATGCCATTATTTCTCTTGTTTGTCCAAAAGGAAGACAGGCTGTAACCATAAAAATTTGTGTACTCCAAACAAAGAAAAAAGAAGCAATGAGTGGCAACTTTGCCTAATATTTTATGGAGGCTTAACTAAGCTAAATTCTGATGCGAAAGAATCACATAAGTAACTGTTGGCATCTAAAGGGTATAAAAAGGCTAACAGAAAAACTAGTTCGTCATCAGTAATCAAAAACACCACAGGAGATGTGATGAGGATTCAGTAGCTGGCATACAAGTGGTCCTGGCCAGATTGTCTGAATTCCTATCTTGCAAAGACAGGAGAGGATGAGCAAGTGAAACCACTTAGAAACTTTGTGAAAATAGCAATTTTTACAGTGAGTTTTGTTACACTAATTTCCTATACCACAGATTCCCAGAAACTGCAAAATCTGGGGAGGGCAGTGAAAGGGGGACTATGTAAAATGCAATGAGGCTGATGAGGGGAGGTTGGCGGACTGTAATTAAAAGTTGCTATTTGTGTCTGACGCCACAATTAAAAGAATGCCCAACTCTGCCCAAGATCCTTGTCCCTAAATCTTCCTCTAGAATTAAGCAGCAAAACCCGCTTAACTTTTACTTACTTCCAAATTAGCAAAGCAGGGATTTGTCTTCTCACATGAGTACCAGGCACAGAGCACTGGGGTCACTCACTGCCCTGTTTGGGTTGGTCATGTCTGGTTGCTTTTTGCCCAAGGTCAAACCCAGTAAATAAGCCAGAAGAATTTCTACTAGAGAAGACCTTTTTTTTTTTAAGTAGTCAATCACTCTCCACTGGGATGGTAAATAACTGGTTTAATCATATGGCACAATAAGGACGTTAGACAGAAAATAAGCAGTATGTCTCAGGATCTCAAGTGACACATAAATTTCCATAAATCCCATTCTTCATTTTCAATAAAATCTGAATTTCTTGCTAAGCTTGAGGGGGTTTTGCAATATTTCATGAAGTTTTAAACCCATTGCTCAATTTCATCAAAGACAGCAAAGGAGAAGTGGTCTTAAATATAATTCTATTTCTGCAAGCTTTGTAAAATAAATAGCTAATTAGAAGAGTTAGTCTTTGACTGTCTAACAGTATAGACTTCCATCTTAACATCTCTTCAACCTAAAATTTTCACTGTCCATCCTAAGCTTCAAGGAATAATGACTGACTTGTTTTCTAGAAACTTACTTTTTCTGTTTAAAATGTGGAAATTTACAAAACTTTCCAGACATCATTATATTTTTGTTTGTTTCAGTGACATCTTTCTCTTTTGCACTGTCAATCTGAAATGATCTCAAGACTCTGCTCTTCTGATTTAAATCACTAAAACAAAAATCAGAATCTGGTTCATGGTCCCAACAGTGACATTTGAAAAGTTTATTTTACACAAGATTCTGCACTATGTAGAATAAATTCCTGGTATTGTCTCTAACTTTTTCTATTCAATTTTGAGACTTATGTGTGTTTAATCGCTGAGTGACTTTCAGGGTTACTTTCATTTATTATAGTAATTTTTTTATTTTTCATAAAAGAGAAAATATTAAATGTAAAATATAAAAATAAGTTCTTAGCAGGAAATTAGAAACCCTATCAATTCCACTTTTTAAAAAATTGGCAAAAAACAGTGTGCAATTTCAGATAATTACATGTAATCCTTAGTAATCCTCCACAGACAGCGTGAACTGGCAGTCATTAGTATGCTCTGAGCCTTTTATTTTGCATACACACCAGGATATGCAGAACGTTAGTGTCCTTGCTGACTTTCTGACTAAAACACGGAAAATAAAGTCAGATAAAATCAAATCAAATAACTGTTCGACTTCAGTTGAGAACTGGGAGAAAAAGATTAGTGATTGACACAAAGCAATAACTTTTTTTTTCTCTCAAAGACTTAAGTAAAAATAAATGCAGAAGTCTGCTTTGAGGGATTTTCTTTTCTATTTCAAATTCAATGGGTAATTGAGTGTTTTCTGTTCTGATAGTTCTAAAAGAAAGAAATTCGGTCCAATATACTTGATTCAGTTAGGTGGTTAGTTTATTTACGTTTCTTGAAAATCACAGAAATTATCAAACTCAAAAGAAGGCTATTGTCTGAAGTCCACAAATTTTAAAAGGAATTTTAAAAAGGAATTAGTATATCTTTCGGCATTCATTTTTTCATGCCACCTATCGCAAACCTTGTGATTCAAGCACTCAGCTGGGAAGAGGGGTAGATGACTGAATCTAATTAATTCAGAATTTAGTAATTTATACAAATTGGAACAACTTCACACTCCAGGCTGCTCTATAACTTGCAGACTAAGGCATTTTGCTGAGAGAGGGAAAATTTCTGGTGAGGCTTCTGTTCTGAGCTAGGCAGAGAGAGAAGTCAACAATAGCCAGTCCCTTACGCTGAATTTCCCTCCACCTTTCTTAGTAGTTCTGGCTTGAATTTGTGGAATTACACCTGGATCCCAACACGCCTCCCTGCAGCGCAAAATCGGAATCCATCACCTGGGAACTGCTGAAAGTATCTTCTCTGGTATTTTTGAATGTTTAATTTATTTTTGTTCAACTCAAAGTATTTGTTGTGTTCAATCTGAATTGGTGAGTAGTTTTAGCTACTAGGAAAAATTTGGTGAACAAGTTCTTTCCTAAAAAAATATATATAAATATTGTCTTTATTACACTCTGCTATATAGTCAAGGAACGCAGAATTTTCTAATACAAAACTAAAATCTATTTCAATTGTTAAAATGCTTGCGGAGATTAATACTGCAAAAATCTGCTCATGTAAATCTTTTCACACAACCAACATCACCCTTACAGACATTGTGACTATTCTATTCTAATAAACTGAACCTTGTCAAATCCTTCCTTATACCTTTAGGTAGTTAGATTAGTCCTTGGCATGATTTGGACTGATCAAAACAGTATCCTCCCAGACACTTCCTAGGCATCGTTTGAAGTGGGTATGGAGGCCAAGAGAATTTCCAGCTACTAGTTTGAATGCAGATGTCATATTCTGAAGGGTAAGAAAATTTAGTAATGTCTAATTAGATATAGCTTACTTCTGCCAATTGGCCTCAAAGCCAGAGAGCAGGTCTTGACACTGTTTAATTTAGTGCTACTGATATAACTCTGTGTCCTGGTTTCTCTGAACATGGTTTTTTTTTTTCTTTTTCTTTTTATTTTTTTTTTCCTGCCTAAAGGAAAAGGAATCTGTCTAGGTGGAAAATGAGGAATTTGGACATTTGTACTGGATTCCCAGAAGTACAGCTGCTCCATCAGAGAAAGAGCAATTAAATGAAATTAAAACAAAAAGCAATTAAAACTGTTTGCAGTTGCATAGAGTCAAAATCATCAGGAATTCACTGGATTGTTCACAGAATTTATCAGTAACTGTTTAACACACCTGACATATTTACAGCATGTTGAATTGGCTACACTTCTATTGAGTCTCCACGTAATGTGTGCAGAATATGATAGGTTCAACTGATCAAGCACTGCATAGATCACGGCATGTTCACTCATATTTCTGCTTGGGTTTTTGGAGACAGAAAAAAAAAAAAAAAAAAAAAAGAGGTTTGGTATTTTTGAACTGGCCCGAAGAGTTTGATTACAGTTTGATTACAGTTTAGAAGCTTAATAGTAAAATTTGGTTCATGGTGCGAAAGCTGTCATTGACTTCAGTGGAACCCAGATTTCTCTCTTTCTGGTATTGTGACAACTGTTACTGCATAATTATGCTGAAGTGCACAAAATGCCTTGACTGTGGGAAGAAAATAAAGGAGATTGTGGAAGAAGAATTCAATTAAAAGGGTGTTCAGACTATGCCACTGGACAAATGGTGGAGACTGGTGTACTGTAAAAACAAGAATGCACAGAGGAAGAGGTGAAACGTCTCATCACTCAGAGCAGCTTCAGAGTAGCTTGTTGTGACACAAGGAAGGTGAAAAACAATTATGGCCACTACCATATCTCTTCATTTAAGAGGTTCTTGAAGAGATTTAATAAAACAGCAGGAAACAGAAAATGATATTCCAACCTGCATATAATAGGTTAAAAAGAGTACATATAATATGAAAACTAAGCTGATACTCTAAAGAGTAGTAGTACTCTAAAGAGTAAATATTCATCTTGCATAAAACATGAATATGTATTACTACACCACTTGGAACTACTTCAGTATATGAAAGTGTTTCTTACATCGTATTAAGTAACCTACCAGTAAAATATGTCTTAAAAATGTAGAACATTCAGAGTGGTTTGATAGTAATGCAAAGATATTCAGTGTTGGATACTTCCGCACATTTTAGATTAATTTTCATAACAAATTAAATTTTAAAACTCTTTAGAAGCTCTTTAAACCTGTGTTAAACCAATTTGAATGTAAGGTACTATTTAATATGATGTCGCTATTAACCTGAAGTACTTCAATACACTTTTATGTATCATTTGCATCACTGAAAATATGTAATTAAGGCATATTTGAAGCTTATAATATTAATTTCTTCATTGAAAAAGTACTTGTAATGCGTTGCAGTTTAATATTATTACATCGAATAGTAGAGAAATCAGACAGGTATATATTCTGAAGTCTTGTTTCTTATTTCAAAGCATATCCACTGGCTTTGTCAACCCTTCCTTGTATCATTTAATGCTCTAGTGAAAGAAACAAATTACCAGTGATAGTACTTAGAACTGTTGAAAGCGTTTGTTCTACAACTGCTATAGAGAAGGAAGTTCCAAATTTAAGTTTGATATTTCTTTTCACAGATAGAAAAAAAAAAAGTCTTGGTGCAATAATGTTCAATTATGAGAAAATATTAACATGTAGAAGTAAATTTAAAGTTTACACAATGATTGTTTTTCCCCTTGCACATTTATTCCAGCTTCGACAGAATGATGCAACTGGAATGTGGTAGCAAAATAGAAAAATTCTTCTTTATTAGCTCAAATGAGAAAATAAATAAAAAAACCCAACAAACAACTCCCAAAGTAGACAGTAGCAGCTTAAGGAAAGGAAAGGAGACAAAGACTGAAACAAGATGGAACACATTTGTACTATGTGGAAGGAAAGTGACAAAATTCATTAGAAAAGAGTGTCTAAACTAAAAATGAGACAATCGTTACAGCACACAAATAATTTGAGCTAGTAGAGTTTTACAACATGCTTTAATTTTTACTTTGATTTGTTTGAAAGTGCTGGAAATTGAACTTTGTCTGTTCTCAAGCAACATATTGGCTTTGTCTAATTCAACAAAATTGAATGTGCTCATAAAACCATGAACTTGTCTCAAATCACACTATGTATTATAACAATTAAGAAATGTGCAGCAGTAAAGACTTAAGAGGAAGAGAACAGTAGATTAATTTACTAACCTTTGATTCCAGGTAGCACACTTTTTAAATGCTAGCTGGGGTCACAAAAAAAACATTAATCTGACAATATCCTCCCATTCCCCACTAACCTGCTTTATGAAAGGCCTCTAGAATTTGCAACAGCTGCCTCTTCCTGGCAACTAGGATTTCAGAATATTTTTAGTATATTATTTTAATATATTTTTACTTGCCAACCTCCAGAAAAAGCAGTCATTCACTGTGATAATACATAACTGACCTTGTTGTGTGATTCAGTTCTGTTGCAGCTTAGACATTGAAGCCACTCCGACTTCACTTTGACTTTCTTGCAATTTTCACTCAGAAATAGACCTTTATGTGGAATGTGTCAGATGCACATACAATAGAAGTGTCTTGTGAACTTGGTAATTGAATCATACTCACATTGACTCATGGCGCCTCACTGTGTTCTGACAAGGTAGATAATTTTGCCTTTGTTCCTATGGCTAACTTTAAAATTTCAAAAATTCCTGGATTGCGGACTACCTATTGTAATCAACTGAGTCTGATGCTCAATAAGCAGTTGAAAATAATTAATCCACATTAGTCTGCACCTGTATTACACCCATGTGTGACATTTCAGTAATTCACCTACTTATTTTATTTTCCAGTGAAATACTTGTTTTGTATTGCTATAGGAATGACCTGACTTGTAATACTGGAAGTTCAGCACTGTAATTTTCCATCAACTCAAATTATTAACTTAATTGCCTGTCACCTCAGTTATCACCTTTAACATCCAATAGTTAGCAAACGGTAATTCTGATTTTATCACAGTAAAAAAACCAAACAAACAAACAAACACCAAAAACAACAACAAAACAGAACACAAAACAAAGCCTCAAAGAATCTAAATTTAATGTGGTTTTTATACCATCTTCGACTAAATCCTACTCTTCCAGGAATACCGGTGTTTGAATAAGGTTGTCTACCCCCACCTAGTGGGCAATATATTTAATGAACCGGTGAAAGAACACTGAACACTTCGCAAAACTGTTGTATGGCATTGTTCCTATTGTAATTAAATGATGAATAGAACTTGCAACATCTTTATGGATTAAATAATTGAGTCTCATGGTTTCTGTTGATATCTGTGTTTTAAAGTGGACTTTAAATGGTACTAGCCAGCTTTATTTCACATTATAGACATTGTTTCAGCTTTGTGGAACTCATTGCCTAAAAAAACCTGCAGGCTTTCTCCAGAGAGTTATTGCACCTCTACAGTCAGCAAATACCTATGAATATTTTTCACAAGCTGTTTCATTAAAGGAGAATGGATAAAAAAAAAAAAAAAAACAAACCAACCTATCAATAATACCCTGCAAGAATTCTTTGCATCTTTCTGTTATCGAAATATCAAATATCAGTACCCGCCTTATCTCAGTTGTTACCTCTCATGTGGTTTGGTGAATGGAGTGTAAAGTCTGCAGTTACAAATGAGCTAGAGTTTAGGAAGATCCTTGCCTATTAAAGTGGTTGCAATCTGCATTGTAGAATTATATGAGCAGGAAGATGTGGAGATGAGGGCATCTTTGAGTTCTTATCTTTGTGCCTCCTCAAACGGAAGGCGAATTCATCTGCTTTGAAATCCACAGGGTAAAATATGCTTTCAAGGAACTAAGCAGTTCTTATTCTCTTTGAAGTAATGAGAAGGGGGGAAATGGAGGTGATGTTGGCTTGTTCTCCATCGCATTCAGAGCACTTGTCAAGCAAGCAAGACTCCTAGATTTGGTTTTCTCTTTGTTTATGGAGTGTTTTAAACTCCACTGACAAGGTCACTTGTCTTTCATGTGCTCTCTTTCTGGGCTTCTGATTCAAGTATTCCTGGCTGTAGCATGGCACAGCTTCAAAAGTAGGAATGATGAGGACATGGAGCACCCCATAACTTTGTGATCATGGTATTCATTGACTATGTCTATTCTACTAAATTAAGCAGCACCAGGACATATGTTCTAATACTGGCACTTTCTCATCCATACTGTTCCATCATCAGCACCCTTTCACCATGGTTTTGCCCCATACCATACAAGCACTCTCCCAGGAACGATTCAAGACGTAGCCAGTCCAGGGTTTTTTCCAGGTAAACAGTATGAATGGGACCACAAAGAAGAGTTTCACCATAAGGACATGAGCTACGCCACACCACTTACTCTTGTGGTCCTAGTGCATTCTATTTACTGGTATAGAATAGATGGAGGAGATGGAAGTTCAGACTTCCCCAGGTTAAGGAGACCTGAACCAAGTACTGCGCTGCCGCAGTGTGCTCCTACCTTAGAACTATTGTCTAGAAAGGTAGAGTTTTTGCCTGTGTGTATTTTAAGTGAAAAGAGTGACCTGTGCATATGAACCTGAAGTGGAAGTTGAAAATCCTAAATCCCAGCTGCACAGAAGCAGCTAAGCAAGATCCCGCAGAAAGGCACTTTCAGATGCACCTCTGTCTTTGGTGCTTTCTGTTCTTTCTGCCAAGAAAAGCATCCCGGAATTCAGCATTCTGGTCAGTCTTCTCTGCATCAGCCTTGGTCTAATTGAATCCCATCCTGGAGGTTTAGGTACAGGGATACCTGTAACACCTCAGTGAGAAAACTGAATTATAATCTTAGAGTTAGGTGTGTAATTTACAGACTTTATAACTCAAAGTGTCACAAGACCCAAGTCTACTTAGGCAGCTGACTATGGATATTTTAATAATAGTGCCAAGACACAGGCTTTAAATTTAAATGGAGACAATATGAAGGTTTTCAAATTCCTCTTTTAAAAAAAAAAAATTAAAAATTTAGATGTTTAATGTCTACTTGTAATATTAAGTGCCTAAGGTCTTAGCATAGTGAGTGTGTATTCACAGTGCTAACGAGCCAGGCTTAATTTCCAATATAGGAAACGTATTTAAAAGATTAGCAAAATGTTCAAGGCTTTCTTTTTTCTTTTATTTTCATTTTTATTTATCTTTTTTAGTCATATATTTCTTAAAAAAGTACTAGAAAAATGAAATAATTTATTTAGCCAGACAGAGGGATAAGTAGTCCGGGGTAATGGATGTTCACGATGATAAACAACAATATTTGAAATAAAGAGAATATTTAGGTAAGAGCAGGAGCACAAATCTTATGCTTAGAGTGAATATCAGTTGTGTTTATTTTTCATGATGCCTTTATGTGTAATAGATTCATAGAGTAAAACAAACCCTAATATATAGATTTTGCTGTTACAACAGCAGCTGGCAGTAGCCATATGATGAGGTACAGATTTTCTTCTGTATTTTTCTTGCTTTTTACTTTTTCATAGCTTTAAAAAGTTCATCCTTGCCAAGTGTGCCAGGATTTTGCTTTGGAAGTCTGCCCATCCATTAAGACAGACAAACAAAGTTTTAGGGTTGGTTCGTACCTGAAATGTGCCTTTGATATAAATATAAATAGGTTCTGTGATTTTTCTGTGACTATACAAAAAAAAACAACAAACCAACCAAAAAACTGTAAAGATAGCTCCTAAGGATTTTTCAGCTTTAAAAATGCTGTATTCCTGTTCAGCTTACAGGATGCATATTCTCAGGAGATAACAGGAAATGTTCATCAGTGGAAGGATAGCATAAAATCTCTAGGTAAAGTTTTCACTAAGTACCTTTTGTTATATTTGCTTTAAGGAGCCAGCATTCCCAAATGCCTAATTATACTCTAGATGCAATCTATGACCTTTTATAATTGCAAATCATTTAACACTTGAAGTTTAACCTACTGATCATTAGTAGATGTCATACATAATTCTAACACATATAATGTGTGTTGTGTGAAATTTGTTGAGACTTCGGGTATAAACTCAATATAAAGAAGTTGAATGTATTAAAGAAAAGCATTTTCAAAAACTACTTCGGAATTTACTTTAAAATAACAAAATCTCATATAGAATTTATCAAAGTAATCTGACATAGTGACCAAGCAGCAACAGTCCTTTTTAATATGGTGTCTGTAAACATTAAATGCTAGCTACAAAATATTGAGGCTTTTTCATGTTATCTCCCTTGTCAAACTGCAGACCATTGTTTAGAAGCCATGAAATTATTTCATCAAGAAATGCTGAGTCCCCTTTCCTATCAAGGGGAAAGGGAACTTTGCCAAGAAGAAGAAATCTACTTTTAGTAACAAGAATATCGTTCTGCCTAGATTGATTCAAAGTTCCCGCAGTAGGTAATGAATTAGAAGTTCTCCATTTCATTTTGTCCTTTTTGTCATACATCAGTGTGCATTTCAAGCAATTTAATTCTTTTGCAATGCAGTCTGTAAGGAAAGGGAGCCTTGGTTTAAAAAACAACAATACAGAATGTGGAAACTTTTGACCACTCTGCTTATTGACCTAACAGTCATTCTTAGAGACAAGGCAAATACTTGTAAAGTAATACTCAGTGTAACATAAAGGATCTTTTCCTGTTCCTCCAGACCCCTATATCACTAAAACAATGTCACAACAATCAGCTGCAGGCCCTCTTCTATTTTGGAGGAGAAAGACTAGTTTGATTTCTTACGTAATAAAAGGCACTACTGAAAATCTTATCATAACAAAAGGGGTACAAAAAAATCTGAGCGTATCACCACAGTCAATTAGAGAGGATTATTTTTTCTTCTATCAGTGTGTTAACTTGCTATTATGACTGTCCTGCAGCTTTAATAGTGGCATTAAAACATTCAGTTTTTCCATAAGTTTTCAATATATACACACCATGGAATATAGGTGAAGGGGATATGCTAATTTTGGACCACATTAAGGTTAAGATATAAATCCATCAGTATAAGGGTATCTTGCTTCCACATTGCTCCACATCCCAGCACCATAAATCATCTTTACACATTTGGAAGCATATGTCAGGAAACAGCCCTGCAGATTAAAAAAAAAAATAATAACCATAATCTGAAAGGCTGTTGTGCAAATAAGTAGTTATTCCCTTATTCTCTAAGGAAGGAAAGCATGTTGAATACTGGGTGCTCTGCACTTCAGAGGTAGAGCAAAAGCAGCCCGGTTCATACTTCCATTGTTTTTTCAGAAGTATGATGAATCTGCTCACTCAAACACACATTCTCAGCTGATTTTTGTGTTGCACTCCTATCTTTGGTGACTTTCATCCTTTTACACCCATTAGCATGAGGTGTTATAACCCCTTATTTAAGTCACCTGTAAATCTTCTCATGAAGGTTTATATTTGTAGAATCACGAGTAATATATATTAGTAGAATCACACATGAACCTGGAGTTTCTTAGGACGTCTCAAGCAGATTAAGTCATTTTAAAGCCATGCTGCTGCAGTTAAATATAGACCACCCACAGCCTGCAGTTTCCCTTAGCCATGCCTTCCTCCCACCCCCTGCACACTGGAAAAAAAAAAAAAAAAATAAAAGAAGTTGTCAGCATAAGGAAAGCAACAGAAACATGCAGTCAGGGTACAAGATACTGACTGAGGAACAGTTGGGTGGACACTTGCAGCCCTACTCCAGAGCAGGATTACAGTAGCCCTAAGAGGCTGTTACAACTCTTTATGCAAAGCTATATAAAGATAAGAAAGAAACTTTCAAGAGAAATATTTCAAGGTTTGAAATTTACTCATTTTTTGTGTCTTGCAAAATGGCCAGTATTTCCCTTTTCATGAAGTTTCCTTCAATTTTCTGTTCATTGTCAAAACCAGGGTTTCCTGAGGGGCCATCAGCCAGTGCCCATCCTGCTGCCCCAGCCAGGGGCCACCGGGTGCATTACCGATGATGGGGAGAGTCCAAGGGCATGGGACATGGGCCCAAGGGTTGGCCTGTCTCAGGGGGCCCATGGCCAGGCAGGGCAGGGCTGTGGAGAGCTGGAGGCCAGCCCTGCTATGGCAGCAGTGGGGCAGGGGCTGATGGCCCCAGAGGGCTGAAATGGGGTCCTGGGTCATGGGCAGGGTGGGGTGATCCCCGGTGTCTGGGCAAGGACAGCAAGGGCTGGTGGTGTAATCGGGGGCCCTCAGGTTTAGCAGCTTTATCTTCAGTAATTGTTCAGTGTGTGAAATTGCAGGGTATGCATTTCAGAAGATGGAGAAGCAGAGGAGCTCAACCAAGTAGGAACTGAAACACACCATGAGCCTCCTCACATGTGAGCTGAATTCAGGTTTCTACCAGTGTGGGCTTTATGAGGAAATGCATTCACACGATCTTCCTTGCCAGAAGGAATTGTGAAGTTGTTAAAATACTGTAAGAGCTCAACAGTACCCTTTTTGCTTTTTCTCCTTTGGTATTAAGTAAAAGGGAGTTAAAATTTACACAGATCTTGGTCCTTGTAGAAAGTTTCTGAAAGGCTACTCACTCTGGGGCTAAAGCCAGCAGTTTATAGACATACCTCAGCAAAAGCCTTACAGCAGTGCTTGTGAGCTGCCACCATTAAAGCTGCCTCTGCGGGCAAGACTACAAACCAAACCCATGGCACTTGAAGCCTTTGGGCTCTGCCCGGTGAAGCAAGGTAACTAACCTAGTGTAGGACAACATGAGTGCCTACGCACCTCCTCATCTGTCCTGGACCCCAAAGCTCTTCTGCATGACTCAGACTGTCCACCTCCTTCTTCCTCCTCTTCCACAATGGAGGGTAATTCTTACCTCCTGGTAGCGTGGTGCCACTGTGCTTGGGAATGCTGCAGAGGGTTTACTGTATAGATTGATTTTAAAGTAAATGTATGCATTTGTTTCGGTGGAGGGAATGTCAGGCAGTTTTATCACAAATGTTGAAGGAGTGAGGAGGAATGTAGGGGCAGAGTTATGCTGTTGTTGGGCAGGTTGTATTCTCTTCTTTTTTATCCCTATTTGGAAAGGAATGAAAAAGGACAAACAAGCTAGAAAAGATGGAGACTCCTTGCATGCCCACCCAGAGGGAAGATGGAAAAGAGAAAGCAAAGAGCAAGTAAAGCATTAGGCTATGAGTCTCTTCTCTGCTTTTTCTCACAGAAAGGGAGCCAGATGAGGTAATGTGAAAAGCAGCAGCACCAACTAACCATAAAAGAAAAAGTCCTGGCTACAGTTTGACCTGAAAATAATGACAGGTGATGTAGACAGAGTTTAAGGCACAGAAACAGCAACATCCTGGAGGTCTAAAGTGAATTACCACCATGCAGGGAATGACATCGGGGACCATATACAAATAAAGAGAATCAAGATTCTGTGGCTATGACAACTATCTTGGAGCACGTCCAGCAGCCTCCTTGGGGCTCAGCAAGTTCAAATAGTAAACCTTGCTGTGCCTGGACAGGCCAAGCAGACTCCCAGGGGTTCCTTGAATATATAAGACATAGAGGAAAAACAGAAGCAACAGACAGCTCATATAAAATCACAGTCACTGTCAAAACAAAATATCAGTGTCTTTTCTCTAGATATATTACTTTTATGACATAGCAGTGGGCCAGTATCCCAGTGCAGTTAACGTACTCAGCTGGAGAGTTGAAGACCCAAGTTTAGATCCCTTTTCTGAATCAGACAAAGACAGATGTAGTGTCAGAGTTGGTCTAGGTATAAGCAAGAAGGCTAAGTACCTCCTTACTGAGCCCTGCAATGACTGTCTTTCCTGCTAGAGTAGGTTCACTCTGTAAGGCCTGTTTAAGTATTCTGTGAGTCAGAGACTCATGCAGTAGAATGATTTTTTGAGTTTTATCTGATATATTCACTAGAAAAGGCAGTGATATCATTTCAGTGACTGTCCAATTATTTATATGACATGAACTGGTTCCTTCCTCCACCTCACCATTCTTCAGCTTTACCACAGAATTACAGGTAGCATTACAGGTGTCGGAATGGCTTCAGATCTCTTCAAACAAAGTAGGGAACCAAATCCATGGATCACAGTCTTGAGGGAATGTTTAAATTCCCAAACTGCTGGATAAAATATATATATTCAATTGTCATGGTTTTGGTCGGACTGGCCACTGAAACGACTGACAGAGGACTGACACCTCTCTCTCCATGGAGAGGGGGGAGAGAGAGAGAAAGCGACCTATGAGTTTAGAAGACACTAAACTACTTTAATGAAATATTAATAATAATAAAATAAAAATAAATTAATGAAATATATACAATATATACAAAACTAGTATCGAGCTCCCAGGATGACAATCACGTCACTTACAGGCACTGGGAAAGTCCCAGAGTAGACTCAGTGACAGACGGGAACTGGATTCTGGATCTGGATTCAGGAATGCACAGATTGGGTTCAAAGGCAGAAAAGAATCCTCCTCAGATGCCAGGCACTGAAGAAAGAGAGCTGAGCCTTTGATCCCTCAGCTTTTATGCTGAGCATGAGGTAGATGGGATGGAATACCCTGTTGGTCAGTTTTGGGTGACCTGTCCTGTCTGCTCCTCCCTGCAGGTGCGACCCCTCTACGCTTTTCCACTTCTGACCCTTCATACGGGACAAATAAAGTTAGCTGACCTTGGTTGTTACAGCAATAAGTATACACAAAAGCCTCTCTGCATACCATTCCTTGGCATAAATCACAAATAATCAGGTCTTATCACTCTGGGAACGAACAGTGTCTCCACAATATGCTGTTAATTTCAGAGTTCAGTTAGTTAGAAGAGGCTTAGCTAAAAAGTAAAATTACTGAACAGAAAATTGGTTCTGTTTCAACTCAAACCAGGAGATCAATGAATCCACTTTTCTTTACCTTTAGATTTCTTACAAGAGCCCAACACCAAATATTTTATTTTCAGTTCAGATGGAACAATGCATTCAATACCAAATTAAAGAAAATTGTACATCGCTCTGCATGATAAACAGTGCTTTTTGCTGTGTTTAAGGAAAAAAAAGCAAACCATGTGACAACTGATCTTTAAATAACAAATTGTGGGCGTTTAAAAATAGCACACTGAATCTGAACAGTATGTTTGGTTTTTACAGCATCTAAAAGATACAGCGGGGTGTGTTGTTTTGAATGTGTGCAGGTGTGAATAATTAAAAAACCACATTTATGGGTCTTTGATTACACGATCGTTCTCATAGCTACAAGTAATTCTAATCAGTTACACTGAGAGGTGAAGGGAGCTTTATAAATCGCATATACAGTGAGTTTGTATAACCTCTATGTAGTTTGGATGTCTGTCTTAGGGTGCACATTGCTGACCAATAATAAACCTATAACAATAGACTTCACACATTATGAGAACCTCTTTTTCCTCTCATTGTATTGAGGTCTTCAAAAAAACTATCCTTACAATGTTAAATAGTTGTGCAATAGCAGTTTTCTTCCTCCAAACTAATCCAAAACACAATGACATTCTAAATGTCAACTAAAAGTGAGATGCTTAGTAAAAAGAAATTGGGAGAAAATAGAGTCCCAGCATAATCCTTTTTTGGGACTGCCTTTTGCCCAAGATGATCTCACCTGGTTTAAATGTTTATTTCCCACTGCAGAGTAATGAAGACTACGTGTTCCAATAGGAATTCTCATATCACCAACATTAATAAACTCAACATTAATACCCCTGTTTATCAATTGCTGTTCTTTGGATGAAGAAGTTGATCTAAATATACATTTTCAAATAGAACTGCATCTAAACCAAGGTGCATTTCCCTTCTATGACACAATTATTTGTGAAGACTGTAGCTTTGCACAAGTGTGCAAAGACAAAAGAGAAGGTCAACACATTTTCTACCATCTGTCACCATTATCTTTTGTTACTTCTGATAGACTCTAAAGTAAATGCAAACACATGATATCATTTACATTTATGAAAGTAGATTATCTACATCTACATCAGCTACTTTACTTTCATCTACATCTGGTATCACTCATCACAGGCAATCCGTGTGTAAGTGAGACAGCATTTAATAGCTCATCTTTAGTAGGAAAGCATGCTGGTACCACAATAAATTCTCCCTTATTGCATCTTGGTAATGAACTAACATGTATGCTCTTCATACAGTCTTGTACTGTGCAGAAAGCAAGTTAAACAGAGCTTGCAGCTGTTTTCATCTTTTAAAAAAAGACATAGTGTACCACTAAGAGAAAAAGACAGTAAATAAAATCCAAATCTAATTTAATGTTATTATTTTAATGTTATTATTTTTAAGGACATAAGAAAGGTGCTTAAACAGGAAAAAAAAAAAAAAGTGTTCACAGAGAATATCCATCCTAAGATTACCAGCCAACACATCCAAATCAAATTCAAGTCTCTGTTGCTGAGCTAGCTTACAGCAGAATGGAATTTAGCTCATTTCATTCATAACAGTTTGAGCAAATGTTTACTACAGTAGGAACGCACTACCAAGGACCAAATGAAACATTAACATGATTCACTCCCCTGTGCTATAAACAATTCTTCTTCAGCTAACATTCTTACACTTTTTGCAATAAAATGTAAGGACACCAAACTCCTAAAGATATTGGCAGCTCTGGGACAAGTCTGATTGTCATCTGTACACGAGAGGCAGTCAAGTCCTTTGCCATCTATTGGCAGATTTCCAGAGTCAGTGTGGGGTTTGTTCCTTCTTAGTCATGTTTAGCCCTAGAAGACACATAGATTTTATCTGATTTAACACACAGCTGCCCAGAGGAGCAGCTGGTGCTAAGGATCCGCTGGTGCTAAGGATCCAGTGTGCACAATACAATTCAGGAAATTTTACTTTTGACTTGCTGCTTTGTGGACTGAGCAGTCAACTAGGCATAAAGTGTATTAGGTGGCTCCCAAAGTGAATCATCTATTCCTTCTTTCCTTCTTTCCGAAGGAAAGTGCCCAAGACCTTGTTGTGTCACAAATTAAAGCATAGTAGTAGCATGGGAGATTTCCTTCAAACACATGTTCCCAATTGAAAGTAAATTGCTAATATAGACTCATCCTAAAGCTACTCTGACTCTCTCCATTTACATGCAGGTCAAGTTGCAACTCTATAGCTCCCCTCCTCTGCCCTGGTAACTTTGTTAAGAAAGAGCCAAAAGCAAATAATTTTGCAGCAACTGACTTCATGAGTACTTCTCATAGAGAAGGGATCTTGTTATAGGAAGGGACTATCTGGACTATTGAATCCAGTCCCCTGAAGGCAACTACATCACAGGTTATTTGTTAATGAACAAAATACTATTTATGAATTACTTTTTGACCTCTATATTCCCACTGGAAGGTTGTAGGACTCTTGCACGGTACAGGATAACTTAATTAATTTAGTAACATCATTGTCCACTAATGAAAACAGCTATGCTTCTGGTTCCCTCATTATCGCTCATTTCCCACACCCCTGCCCATACACACTGACCTACCATGTTCTCCCTTCCTTCTTTTTTCTAGACCTTTGCTAAACAGATTTACGTTGCGTACACTATGTTTATATACTTTAATTTCAGGCACTCCAGATCATCATAGCAGTTCTTGTTTGCATTTATTGAGGTTAAGTTTACCCTCCTTCAACACGGGTGACTTGCGTGACAGAACTACTCACAGTATCTGTTAAATTGGAGGTTCCACATTTTGTTAATATTTTCCAAACCTGACTGGAAATATTTAGACTGACATTATCTAGGATCACATTTCCATTTTCACAACCATATGATGCATATTGCTCATAGCCAACCTCTAATCAATTAATGTGAAAAGTTCTTTTTCTTCCTCAGTAAATTCCAACTGCTGACATTTCGAGAGTAACACTTAGGTTGTTACTATTAGTTCCTAAGAGTCTTCTAAATTCCTTACTATTAAATTTCATTCATATTCATTAGACAAGTTCTCAAGATCATACAATTTCTCCTGATATTCCAGCAATCTTTCATTCTAGTGGTGTTTCTGAACTTTAGGATATCAGCAAATTTAAATAACATGTTGCTTCACTGATTTTAACATTCATCCTATATTGATCTTTAGGATATTCTGACAGTAATCTGAGCTGATTCATTGTCATCATCATCATCATACCCCCAGTAGAAATAATTAGCAATATTTACATAGTATTGTGAATTGTTTAAAAGCAACAACAATAGATATTTTGGCACAAAAAAAAGATGAATGCTTTTTAGATATGGGGGAACTTAAAGACGAAAGAAAAATTGCCTAAAGCTGGTGTCAGCTCTGGGAATGGAATTCGTTTCTTTTGAAGACACAGGTTGATGTTCAGTTTTTCATTCCACAGAGTATACTACAACATGCCTGCACTTTATGAATTTTATGGTAGCTTATGGAGCGGTTTGAGATTAGCATACATTAAAAAAGTGACTGGATATTCTTTTGATGAAAGATGTTGAGCCCATATGTTTTTATGATGGCAGGATAAAGAGGAAAATAGAACAGAACAGAAATTAGCAGAATTCATTGGGCTTCATGAATACTTGTTAATTGTTCTGACAACACACTATCTGTCAAAACAATTTGGGGTTTTTTGGCCTCATTTTACTAGCAGGGCTCCTGACAGAACACAGATATTTATTTCAAGAAATATCATAAAATTCTATGCCCCCCTACTTCTTTGTCTCTGAAGATTATCATGATGAACTAATATGAATAGTTTCATAACGGCAAGAACTGCAGCTTTTTCTGTTTAACAGGGAACTTAAAAATCTTCTTAGGAGAAGATTAAAAAAAAAAAAAACAAAAACAAAACCAAAAAAAACACCACATACAGATACAATACTGTATTTTCACAGTATTCTGCTCAGCCATTCTAGTATGGTTTCCTTCTAGGCATACTAAGAGGGGCTCTTAACATGGAAGGTTTTAAGAATTCGCCCTCCACATTCCAATCCACCATTTTATGATCTCATGTTATAAATAATCAACATTGTATAGCACATGGTCATGAATTTGGGAAAGAACATTTCACATGTGCACCTTTCATCTTTGAAGCTCTTCTGGATGCTTTTTTTTTTTTTTGTCCTTAGTAACTAGTACTCTCAGAGTTTGTCCAGAGGATTTACTGGCTTCAGACACAAGTATCTTAGCTACCTATAAACTACAATACTAACAATCTGTAATAATTAAGCTCCACCCAATGAAGAGGAGTCCAAACCTGTCCAAGAACCTTCTCATTCTTCCATCTACCACTTCATTTTGTAAAATTGCTAAGGATAAAAATGTTGAAGTATTAGCTCGGGCTCTGTTTGTAAACACCACTACACTATTAAACAAAGATTAAAAGAATTGGTGATAAATCTTTCACTAACGACTTGCAAATTTTGCTGGCTGCAAACCTGCACAATGACATGACATATATGCACAGAGATCATTGCTTTTTATTTCTAAAAAAAATAAAAAAATCTATTTTACCTTTTATTTTGGCGCAGAAAGAGTTATAACACACAAGATCCTGTTATTCTCAGATGTCATTTCTCTTCATCAGAAAAATCATTGAAATAAAACAAAATGGATTAACACAGAAGCATAGTCACCCATATTCCTGTTTGTAGAGAATGGAAATTCAGGGTTACAATTAAGAAAGAAGGGGTCCACAAAGTCCTGTACAAGAAGCTCTGTCTCTCTACAGGCACATGAATGCTTACATCCAGCAATGTAGGTAGGAAGAAGCACTAATGTGCATGAAATTGAAAATGTCCTAGCTGACTGATGGGCACATAACCATACCAGTTATAACCCGGATCCCCAAGGAAACTACATTTATATGATCACACTGGGTACATGTGTCTATGGGTTTTGAACCACTGGCCAACTTCAACAGGTTCTCAAAGAGGGATAAAGGTCTTTAAGCCATTCCTACAAGTTTTATGAAAACTGGCTGTCTTGTTTAAGAATAATAATATTAGTCACCTTACTCAGGGAGAGACTATAAGGTCATCTTAGCCTCACTACACTCAAGAGAATACAAACATAATGCAGAAAGCTATAGGGAGCAGGCTTTTGCGGCTCACAGATTATGTTAACATTATGTTATGTATAGAAAATTATGGCATAGTTTACAATTCCACTGAAAACTTCCTGTATAGAATCAGATAGTAATTCAGGTTGGAGAGGACCTCTGGAGACCAGCTACTCTTGGTCAGGCTGCTCAGGACAGTTGAACATTCTATTTAACTCACTCCAGAGCTTAACAGATCTTTGTGAAATTTCTTTTTTCCTAATATCCAATCAGATTTTTCCTTGATTCCATTTATGTCTATTTTCTCTTTTTCTTTTGCTACACACCTCCAAGAACAGGCTGACTCAATCTTCACCATACTCTGCCATTAGAGAGTTAAAGACAGCCACTAGGATCTCTACTTAGCTGTCTCTTCTTCAGACTTAACAAGATCAGGTGTTACAGCCCCACCTTGTAGATCTCATATATATGTATCCACAAATCAGTGAAATGACAAGGCTTCCTTTTTCTAACCTTGTCTTACATATTCTGATTTGTCTTCAATCACTAAATATCAAGAGTCAGATATCAAGATACCTAATTGGAATTCTAGAATTTTGCAAGAAAAGTAAGGAAAGTTTGGGTTGTGTGAAAAAAAAATTATAATCTAATTAAATTTAAAGGTGGTAATAAATCTTTTTTGTTGTTCCTTTCTGGTAATGAAGTAGTTTATTGGCTACATTTGTAGTTTTTCTTTTTAATTGTAGTATAACATAGTACAGGATACCTACTTAATGATGAGCAATGAATTTTACACACCTCTAATAATCGGTTCCATCAACTCAAGTGTGGCCAACTGAGGCACCTAACTTCATTCTCATCCCACACCATGTGAAATTCAGATGGAAAAGGGAGGTGATGATATTCTTTTAAATCCTGCTTTGAAGTTTTCCAGAAAAAGATCCCAGCAAGCCTTTCACACATCATCAGAGTAATAATGAAATGCATTAAAACTAATGTTCATTTCTCTTTTGTGCTTTGAAGCAGAAGAGAAGCCCAATGAAATGAAGATTTATAATACTTAGTGACTCCCTGAAAAATGCAAAATACTTATGGCTTAAACTGTGCTGGATGGAACCCAGTATTTGTTCTCTAGTAAGGGCATTTTCTTCTAATGTAAAAATCACAATCCTTTACACAAAAGCTGTGAAACATAAGAATTGGCAAATCTCTTCAATGTGTCAGATGCGTCATCATTTTTTTGCATGTATAAAATCAAATACATGGAGAAGATATGACAAATAATCAGCAGTAGATGGTAGTGGACCCAAAGCTAAAAATATACGTATCAAGCATCACTGTTCAAAAAAATGTGTATAACAGAATGTGCTTCAGAGTCAATTGGAGCCAGTCAGGTCACATCATGGTGAACTTAATACCATGAGAAGAGTTAAGCATCAAGATTTGTTCAAGCAAGTATACTTATTTACTGGTGGGGGAGAAACAGAACAAAGTAGGTAACCATTAATGTGAAAAGTATTTTTTTTCCTTAAAACCACAAACAAGAAAGAATACTGATGACAGGCAAAATTTTTGAAATATTCCACTGTCCTCTTCCCATCTCATCTATGTGCATGCTTATCACACAGTTAAACATATTAAATTTTTGTGCTAGTAAAATATTTTAAGCTAGCATCTGAGACTCTGATGTACTGAGAAAATTTAATATGCATCATATGTAGTACACAGTATGTATTATCCACCAATTGGGATCCTCCTGTGGTAACCCACCTAGGAGCAGGCTGTGACTTCCTGGATTAATTTTGGGTTTGAATTTTTAGTCTACACCCAATTACACAAGTTGCAGCATGATAGTTCGGAAGAGCCTAATGTGTGTCAGGATTGGTAGAGCTTTGCCTGAAGGGTAAGGGCAAATGATCCTGGAAAGGTGCAGACGAAAAGTATAATTTCTTTGCAAGGATTTTTTCTGGCTAACTAGTGTGGAGGAAGAAGCAGCTGTGGACACGGACCTGGGGAACAGCACTGATGACATCCTTGCACTGATGGGCAGAAAACCATGGAAAGAGTAACAGTACACAGCTTCCGAGAGGGACAAGCAGGCGACGTCCATGTGCTGTCTTTGTGTATACCATATATGGAACATGTGAAAACTATGATAAGGTAGTAGGACTGGGGAAGTACCGATGTGTTTTGTAGACTAGGGAATGGAATAATACTAGCTGTGTGTTGAAAGATATATAAAGAGCTTTGTGATGCTAATAAACGTCTTCGCTTCACTCTCTGGTGGAGTCCGTGTCGCTAATTGCCACAAACTAGAGGTAATATTGAAATCAGTATGATAATAACTCTAGAAACTACTTTAGCTATAAGACAGTAGAGAATGACATTCAGAGTGACAATATGCCTGTCTTGCAGGCATGTTTTGCATGCCTTATATCTGCCCCTCGATTAGTACATGCATTTGGTAACAAGAATTTCTTTATAGGGTTCTAGAAGAAGATTCACTTCACCTAAGCTTAGGCAGCTGCAAGGTTTTGCCATAACAGGCTGCAATCAAAAAGACACAGAACATGCCATTGCTCCTCAACACTTTCATGAAGCATGAGAGTATTTTGCAAATCTACCATGACTGCAGCACTGTGAAAACCAGCTCTGTTATTTTTGACCAAAAATTTGGTGTTAAATTGTTTTAGCAAATTAGGGAGTATTCGTATAAATTGTGCCACTGACAGATCAAAAGCCAGAATTTTTCAGGAAGGCATGACAAGCAGCTAAAGAAAGTAACCTTTTCTATTGCCATAGAGCGATCCAGAAGAAGATACCTGTTTTCAAATTGATTTCATGAACTTTATAGTAAACAAATAACGGCACTGGAAAGGGCAAGTAAATAACTTCACTAGTGGTTTCAACTGTTAAATTTCTAATTGGAGAAACAAAGTAAGAGCAATCACACTGAGCTCATGCATCAGCTGCGAGACAGTAAACTCAGTGGGGTACTTCCTATGTAACTGTTCACGTCCTAAATTATTTTATACAGAAAGGTCTAGGATACAGATTTATTAAGATTTACTGTTAGCAGAGCTAACCTTCAGCTACTCCTCGAATTTTATTTCTTGAACCTTTCACATGTGCATGTGGAAACTCACAAGTACTTACTGGAACACAAAGGTGTCAGATCAAGGAATTAATCAGTCATAACTTGCCCTGAACCAATGATATAATGTGAATATGCCACAATTTCTGATCAAGTTCAGCAAATTGTGTTATTTTTATAAAGGTTTTGATCTGGTCAAATATCAGTTCATCATGTAAAACTAGACAGAGAGTTTCTGTCTTCCATCAGACTTCCTGTTTCCTGAAATTTTTAGAGGAAGATAAAATAAATTTCTAGGAAATAGGAAATCTGCTTTAGGCAACTGTAAGTTATTTGGCCTAATTCTGATGATATTCTATGGTCTGTCATATGCAAAACACTAAATCAGTGCGTCTAAGACCTGTTCTGTCTTTAAAAATCCATTTTCAGAAGTCCATTAGGTTTATGAAGGAGAACTATCTAAATACGTTAGAAGATTTTCCTTCTGTTTACCATAAATGTCTTGTATTTTGCGTTCTGGCAGCAAAATCTTTGCAGTCAGTTTTTAATAGCTATTTGGACAGATATTTTTCTGGGATTTCTAAATGTATCAAAGTGGAAAAGGGATGTCTTTCTTGACAAATAGAGTTCAGCAAGGCAGTTTTTCTCTCATCTCCCCTTATAATGGAGGATGCTAAACCAATGAATGTTATAAAATTATTCTGGGAGCTAAGTGAGCATGGTAGTCTCTAAAACAAACAATGCACTTTTGGAAAGATCATATGGTTTTAAAATATAATTTCTAGAGGAAATAACTGAATCTTTAGGATCTCATACGTTGTGTATTTGAGAATTGTTTTCCTACCTAATGGTGTGTTTGAAAAGTACCTATTTTAAAACAGCTTCCTTCTTGTTAGATACTAATGCCTTGTTCAATTTAAGAGACATTTCTTAGATTGCAAAACGCAGTTTAGGGAAGAAGTAGTTTGTAAAAAAGAAGAACAAGAAAGAAGGAAGGAGAGAAATTACAATCAGGGAAATGCGGGAGGACACAGGAAATCTGAGGAAAGATCTGTTTTGCCTTGCGTACAGAAAACAGTGTATGTTTAACTTAAAGACCATGTGCATAAATTACTTTCCTTTTACAGTGGTGGTGCCAGATACTCAACCTAAAGGGATGCAAAGATTCAAAGCTACTGGTGAAACTCAGGAGCTATAATGTATCAAAAAAAAAAAAACAAACCACAAAACAGATGATAATGACAGTAATGTGGTGGGTATCCAAGGAAAGCATAGAAAAAAGCAAACTACTTTCTCTTTATTACCTGGAAACATAGAAGCTTCTCAAATATTTTTACTTCTAGCTATTTACATCAAAATTCAACCAGTTCTTTAAGCAGCAAAAATACTTTGTTCCTCAGTATTGTGATATGTCGCATTTACTTTTAGCTATCCATAAATTTAGTATCCAGTCTAAGCTACTTCTCCCAATTCCTTCTAAGGCAATGGAGAAAGGCAGTCACTTCCTCTGCTGATTTATCTCCTCTGTTTTAAACACCTGTTTTAGAATAGGATGTAGTGGCCTCCAGAGAGACCTCTCTAATTACCTGGTTATACTGGAGAAACAGTGGCCCCGACTTACACACATGAATTGAACAGCAGAGAAACCAAGGTCACACAAGAAATCTGCACCTGAACAGGATTCAATACAATACTCCTGAGTGCCACTGACATGCTTCACATACTAGACCAACAAAATACAAAACTCATTCCTCAGTTCCTCTTTTCACTCTCTTTTGCATGATTACCCTATTCTTACAAAATATCTTCATATGAGAAAGAGGTACTTTGTGTAGCTGCCTGTGTTAGAATCTAATAAAAGGAGACAATTCTTAAAAACAAGAGTGAAAAGAATAGTCCTAGCACCAGAGGAAGTAAACTCCCTAACGGTCTATGGACAAAAATAAAGATAAAAAGAAATAAATGAATAATTTCACACACCCCATCCCCCCAAAATATAAGCCGCACCCAAAGGTGGCTTGGTTGAGAAATACATATGTAAAGACATGGAAATATATATTCTAATTTTTTATGTCGACAGATTGAATTCCCAAAAAGTACACACAGAAGACTCTTCTCTAGTAGAAAGTTTAGCTCATCTGTCCCATCTGTAATCCATCTGTCACTGAAGAAACAACCAGAAAGTTTCAGCCAAAATGATTCAGACATTTCTAAGAACAAGTGAAGTAAAAATATTTTCTTTGCCTATGTTAAAAATACTCTGTCAGACTTTTCTTGAGAACGTTTAGCAATTCTTATTTTAGGGTGACAATGTACGCGTTGCCGACTGATGGAGATGATCTTTGTGTCTGGGACGTGTCTTTGCTGTTGATGAAAATGCATCAGTGTGAAGCCAGACTGTTGTGGGTTTGGGGAAAAGCAAAGCTTGCAAAAGTTTCATAGGTACTCTTTTCTATAAAGAATAAAAGGATGAAGGTGAAGGAAACTGTTTGACATTTCCACACTGTGCAGTGTTTGATTTTGCCATATGTTCTCCAATACCTTGTCTTTGTGTATGTGATTGTGTGTATATATACACGTGTGTTTGTGCCGTGTATTTGACACTGACCCAGCGAACTACAGGCCAGTCAGTCTCAAACAAAAGGATCACTCCAGGATCCAAAATGCTTTTACTGTATATCATCATTGGCACCAAACCAAGCATCTTGCTTGTTCAGATCAAAACTGCACCCACCCCTCTTTGGATTGATGCACAGAATAGGTTCAAGTAAGACTACGAACAGTAAATTTATATATAGTCACCTCATGTGTCCCACATTAATCAGACATAAAAATGTGATTTATTTATTTATTCTGATAAATATAACCCTGAATAAATTTGGTGGTTTTGTTCTATCAATGGTAGCTGTGTATGAAAACACACTACTGAGTTTCCAGTAACGTTCTTCCTTTGAGTATGCTCTTCAGACTGTTTTTTTTTTTCTCCTATTACATTTATCCTCCTGTCTGTTATTGGCCTTTTTGCACATAATAAAAACTGTGTTATTTACAGTCCCAGCCTATTTAAGAGACCTCAGTCAGCGTGTCCACTCTAAACAAGATATTTGCTTCAGACACTGCCTGGAGTACTGTGTTCAGCTTGAGAGTTCTCAACACGTGAGGGACATAGAACTACTGGAACGAGTGCAGCAGAGGGCCACAAAAACGATCAGAGGGCTGGAGCACCTCTCCTATGAAGACAGGTTGAGAGAGTTGGGGTTGTTCAGCCTGGAGAAAAGAAGGCTCCAGGGAGACCTTATAATGGCCTTCCAGTACCTGAAGAGGGCCTACAGGAAGGATGGGGAGGGACTCTTTATCAGAGAGTGTAGCGATAGGGTGAGGGGTAATGGTTTTAAATTGAAAGAGGGGAAATTTAGATTAGATACTACAAGTGTTCAGGACCAGGCTGGATGGGGCTTTGAGCAACCTGGTCTAGTGGGAGGTGTCCCTGCCCATGGCAGGGGGGTTGGAACTCGATGATCTTCAAGGTCCCTTCCAACTCTAACCATTCTATGATTCTATGATTCCATAAATATTTTGCATTATTTTATTTCAAAATTTAAAAACTGTTATAAGACAAAGGATCTCTAGGAAGATGAAGACCTCTGCTGAATTTCTACAGTCCAAATAAAAGCTGGTTTTCCAGAACCATAGAATGATGGAATGAGTTGTCATATTTTCTTTTGTTTGACTGCTAGGACAAACAATGCAATCTTAAATGCAACATCTCTAAATACATTAGGCTACATACCCTTTTCCTATTTATAAATTTTATTATTGCCTTAAATGAAAAAAAATATGAAAATTAGGAGGAGAGATGTCATTAAAAGATAATTGTTTTATCTGCAGCTCAATCCCCTGAATATCAGGCTACAATTTCCCTCCAGAAGATGAAATACTTTGAAATGGCACTGCTAATTTGAGTGGAATACCAGGACATTAATCAAACATCCATAATACTACTTTGCTGGATAGGCACGACAAGTCTTTAAGGAATTGAGCTGGCAACCTGAATTTCTAAGGCATCTGGAAACACAAATAATCCAGTGGATAGTTATAAATCTACACAAACTGAGGTGTGGGACCATCACATTTACATGCATATTTAATTCCAAGGTTAAATGAGTTGTGGAGGATTAAAGCAGTTTTCTTCGTAGTCACTATGCTAAAAAAAAAAAAAATATGTTTGAAGCCTTGACTAGCTACATTCTCTATATTTTGTTTAATTCAGCTGTCAAAACAACTGCCCTCAGCCTGTATAAAGTAACTCACTAAAAGGTCATCTTTGAATGTATTTTCATATTGCAGGTAATCAAAACAGAGTATAGCAGAATTTTGTCGGTAACTGATGGCAAAGCAGATATGGAACAGCATCACTGGGATGTGATGATGTGAGTAGTCCTAATGAAATGCCACTAAAGCTACTAAACATATAGACTGGAAAATAGACTCAAGTGGGATCTAATGTTTCACTCATGGTAAAGCTTGATTTTCTGGCTCAGTAGCTGCCAGCCACATGGGTGGTGTTGCACCTACCTGATACAGTGACTGAAACACACCGCTTCACTCTGTTCATCCTCTCTATTCCTTTTGAATTGTCAGGGCTATAAAGGCGGCTGTTTCATGCTGCATAATTCACACTGTGTGCTTTTTTTTTAAATGCAACATTACATTTACATTTCCAGATTAACATTTGTGGTTTTGAAAAGAGAATAATAATCTTTAAAGTACTTCTTCTCTTGACATATTGTCTTTTACTCAGATTAATGTAAATGTATGTACTCAGATTAATGTAATATGTAATTCAGATTAATTACATATTTTTGCATGTAAACAAACTGGGAGGGAATGAAAATGCTCAATATAAATCCCTACCTGCCTCATACGACCCCATGCAGACTTAGAAGGCTGAGGAGCAGGGCTCTGATGTAGCGTAGCAAAACCCAAGCATATTAGGAAAAAATACCACAGCCCTTAAATTCACCAAGCTTTTCTTTGCGGGGGGATTATACTTATCATAGAATGTCTGAGTTTGGAACAGACCTCCGGAGATTCCCTAGTGCAAGCCTTCTGCTCAGACCAGGGTCAACACGAGCAGGTTGCTCAGCAATGTGTCCAACTGGGTTTTGAATATCTCCAAGGGTGGAGACTCCACAGCTTCTCTAGAAAACCTATCAATTATCATTATCAACCTGCAGTATTATCATGTTTGTCAATCAGTAGAAGTTTGATCAGATCAAGAAAACCTCTATAAACAACAGAAGTAAGTTCGCTCAAACACATCTGCAATATCCCCACATTTAAACTTAAATCTTAGAAAAGGTTTGGAAAATTCAAGGGGTTTTTATTTTATTTTTTTTTTTAAATCTTTCTCATCTGTTTCACAGTTTAAGGCAGACACGGGGAAAAAAAATAAACTCCATCAACTGCCACCCTCCTGGCCAAGCAACAGAGTACCAAAAGCAAAACATCTCCTCAATGTTACTGGGAGATTAATCAATTAATTTGAGAATTCCAGTTTGATTTGCTAAGATGGACAGCTCAGATTTGGTTCATGTTTGCATTCAACAACTGAGATATATATCTGAGTGGAAAATTTAATTTTTTCAAGTTGTGTTTGTGTCAGTTAATGATTTTTTCATTTTGTATTTAACCTCTGAACAATACCAGTGTTCTTCTTTATTAGTCACTGCAATAATATTTACAACAAATTGTCAGGGAGATACTTGCAACATCTTTCAAAATTAATCATATTATCTAGTTATACAAATCTACTTTCCATAATACAAAAGAACGGACAGTGTTAGCTGTTGATGAATGAATTAGAGTTTAGTTCTGTAAAACATCAGACAGCAGTTTATCATTAAAAACAGCACCTACAACGTAATGGCTACAGTAGTTATTATCCTACATGTTCAAATAGATGAATTCTCTCAAACAAAAGTAAATTAACAATAAATTTTCTTGGAATTTACAGAATTACACTTACTTCCATGAACTCTTGATCTGTTTCCCATTTCTTAAGAAGAGCTTATAAGCTCCAAACTAGAGCTTCCAAACTAAAGCTTGTAAGCTTCCCATCTGTAGCTCTCAGTCAGGCCAGCATGAATCACAAGGAGCCAATTACTGCAAAGTGTTGCCATGCCAGCAGCGGCATTCACTTTTCTTTAATATTTTCACTAACCTTATTTCCCCTGTGAGCAAAATAGCTGCTGCTGTTTGTTCAGACTTGGCGACCGTGGTAGGACTAGCTGTCAGACAGCCTGAGCTCCTCTTACTAATTTCAAGCTCTGTTGAGCAGTACTGTGGTGGCAAGACTATCACTCTGTTTAGGAACAGCCCTGGCAGGGGGTGAAAAAAAACTTAAGGAAATCTATAGATTTTGCTTATCAGAGAAAAAATGCTGGAGTTTATTATGGAAGAATTCACTGTTACTCAGTTCTTTAAGCAAAAGTGACTAGAAGGAATCATAAGACACTGAACAGCACCAGCTGCCAACATATGCTAACACATGGTATAGGTTCAATTACGATGATTAGAAATGTTAAGAATATCTGAATAAGAATCATTTAGCTTACTGAAACTGTTCTAGAATATCATGGCCAAGGTAGCACATATCTGAGCAGCATAGGTACAGAAAGACAAAGATGATACATTTAGAAACATAGAGACAGGCATGGTGATGTAGACTGTACCTACCACAGACCAATAGGTCAAAAACATGTAGTATTTTTTCTTTCTTATTTTTTAACTGATATAAATTAACTGTGACACTGTTAACCATGGGAAAAGTACACAGACATTGTAAGTAGGCCCACTTCCAGGCCATTAGAAAATACTGACATTGGTTAAAACCATTTCCTAGCAGAAGGATATCAGGTCCAACAAAGGAAAATGCCAAGCCGCAACCCTGAAGAGGAATAAGCCCATGCACCACCAGTATGTGCTGAGGAGCCAAGAAGATGAAAGGCTGTTTTGCAGAAAAATACCTGGAGGTTTGGCTGGACAACAAGTTGAACTTGAGCCAGTTATGTGTCCCTGCAGCAAAGTAGGCCAAAAGCATCTGTAGTTCCATTAGGGGAAAAGCATTGCCAGCAGGTTGAGGGAAGTGACCTTTTAACTCTACTCAGCACTGATGAGACACACCTGGAGAGACAGGGACTAACTCCAGTGAGTCCAGCAGAGGCCCATGAAGCTGATGAAGGGAATGATGCAACTGATGTGCAAGGAGAGGCTTAGAGAGCTGGGGCTGTTTAGCCTGGAGAAGAGAGGGCTTGAGGGGATTTGGTCAATGTATATAAGTACATGATGGACATAACATAGAGAAGACAGAGTGAGCCAGACTCCTCTTATTGATGCCCAACAATAGGACAAGAGGCAGTGGGCCCAAGTTGAAACACAGAAATTTCTATTTGAACATAACAGCTTTTTTACTGTGAGGGTGACTGAGCACTGAAACGGGCTGCTCGGAGATGTTGTGGAGTCTTGATCCTTGGAGATATTAAAGACCTGACTGGACATGGTACTGGGCAACCTTCTAGTTGATTCTGCTCTGAGCTGAGTGGTGGACTCTGGATCTCCAGAGGATCTCCAGAGGTCCCTTCCCACCTCAGCTGTTCTAGGATTCTGTGATTCTATAAAAGGTTGAAAATATTCAGCAGAAAAGATCTAACTAGATAGAGCGGAATATTCTGAACCTCCTCCAGAACAATGAAGTGAAGTGAAGTGAAGTGGAGTGGAGTGAAGTGAAGTGGAGTGGAGTGAAGTGGAGTGAAGTGGACAACAGGAGATAGACCAGGGGGATAGATAAGTGCGTCTGTGATGACAATAATGACAGTATTCTGACTTAATACAGTGAAGAAACTCACTGCCTAGACAGCACTAAGATGGAAACAATGGTCATGGCCCATATTTGTAGCAGTATGTGGGATAGCAGAATACAGATTCTGGAGCCAAAATTAAATGAATGGGTGAGAAGAGCAAGACTGACCAAAGTCATGCACCAGCCTGGACAGATTAAGTTTCTGTTCATATGTAAGTCTGCTGCATGGAGAAAATGTAATCAAACTCATTAGAAACTGGAAAAATCTCATTAAATAGGTGGAACTATAGTTTATTTTAGTTTATTTTATGAAACTGTCTATTATTTTAGATGAGTTTCATCTAAGTGAAAATAGAACCATGATGCTGAAACTTAAAAGTTTACGGGGAACTTCTACACTAAGCACTATGGGAAAGGCCAGAGCTGCAGAAGAGCCCACAGATCACACTGAGATAAATTCTTTAAGTAAAGAGGAATGAAGATCTTATAAAACAATGAGGAATTAAAAAGCCAAGTTCATTTTCAGCAAATGAAATTCCTTTTAAGGAAGGCATATATAAGGAGACAACAATCCCAAGAGGAAATGGACACATTCACTTATTTAAATGTTTGAAATGTAAAGCATAAAATGGGTAAATTAGACTGCCTGATTTTCAGTGAGGACAGTAGCTTGACAGAGTTATGAACTTAGGGGAAGGAAGCTAATCTTTCAAACATATCATGCCAGCTTACAAATTACATAAACAGGCCAGACAAAGGTTTTGGCTATAGCAAATAAAGTAATAAACCATATGGCTAAAAAAGAAAAAGATTACATACATGGGAAGAGGATGATATTACCACTCTCATATCAATTATTGGATACAAATTGTGAATAATAGACACCAGAAAGGTTGCAAGAGCAATAAACATACTAATGATGGGAAATTGTAGCTATTTCCAGGAAGATTTGGATGAACATCTGAACAAGTAGTATCAAATCAAACTTCACAAGCTGGAAGCTACTTTGTTAGACTTCAGCTTCTTCTTGAAACAGCTTTTCAGAAAGAATACTCTTGTGAGTAAACAGTTCTTGTGAGACGTACATTGAACTTGTTTCAAAACGTACATCTCAAAGAGCCTTTCTAAGTGTGATAACACTCCAGTTCAAAATTACAGCAGGAGTGAAACACACACACAACATAAACCACTACTGAGATGTTAACTTTCAAAAAGGGGAAAGTATGTACAATCAGAAAACTTGTTAAAAGTAAATTAAAAGAACCAGCCAAAGAATAACACCTTTGTAGATAGTATGGAGCTTCCTTCAAGACACCTTATCAGAGGGACAAAGTAACTATAAAATAAACCTGGTTAAAGAATAGAAACAGTAAAGAACAAAAATAGTTAAACAGTAAAAAATAAATGGATAATAAAAGTAGAAAGTTATCTTTCAGAAAATTAGTATTGTGCCCACATAAGGTGAATGGAAAAGACCACAAGATCCAGCAAATTAAATCTGAAACCTTAATAGGCCAAAAAAAGACTTTGAAGAACAATTTGCTAAAGGCATGAAGTTATTAGTAAGATGTTTTCAAACACCTTAGAAGCAAAGTATTTGCCACAAAGTTTGTAGAGTCAACAGATACTTAATAGAGGAAAGGCAGGATACTAAGTACAGAAAAGGAGTAAGACCATGATAGAAAATCTGAAGTGGTGATTCGCATCACTTTTCACTGCAGGAAAACTTAGGAAGAATCCCATGCGGGAGCCTTTCCTCACAGGAAATTATTTGGAGGAACTGTCTCAAATTACAGTGTCAGCTGAATGTAAGAACAAATAAATAAAATAAATAGTAACTCCTTATTAAGACTTAGCAGTATTTAATGATAAGCACTAAAGGAACTAAGAATTAAAAATTATTCACTAGTAACTGTGTTATATAGACTAACATTTAAATTAACTGGAGAACTGGAGGAATGAAAGGCTAAAATTATAGCAACTTTGGAAAAGTGCTTCAGGGACAGTCAAAACTAATAGGTTTGATTTCAGAAATAGGTTAATTGTTTAAAAATCTAATAAAGAATAGAATAAGTACACATTCAGTTAAATAAGCTAACACAGAAAAAGAATCAACACAGCCTTGGTAGAGGGAAACTATGTTTCACAAACCTATTAGAGTACTCTGAATTAGACTGCAAGTTTGCAGGGTGACAATCAATTTGTTAAAACACACTAGACTTTCAAAAGCTTTCAATAAGCAAGTAACAGCAGCAAAAAAGTTTGCCGATTAAGTATAATTATATAGCAGGGTAAAAATTAAATTTGATTACAGAGAGATGCAGAGAGATCTTATAGTATGGGGAGCGTGGGTAATAAAATGACAATTTATTATAATGTTAAAGCCCATGGGTAAACCAATATTAGCTATTGATGCACAACCATGGGCTCTAAGTTAGCATTTATTACCACTCTGAAAGGAGAGCTTGGAGTCACTGTGGATAGATTTATGAAGTTCTCAGCTCAGTGCTTGATGACTAATTGCACTGAAGACACATTGCATTTTTTGAATTATTAGAAAAGGATAAAGGAACAAAATAGAAAATGTCTTTGTGTGGCTGGGTAAACCTCTAGAGAGGTCTGAAGACTGTACGGAAATCTCAAAAGGGGTAGCCCTTGAAAGGCCTAAAAAAGTAAAGGGTAGACAAAGTCATCAAGAGAAGGGTAGCTTTAACGTTTGACTGTCCAAAGAGTATTGCATATAAGAACAAATGTACCTTTTCATTGAAAAATATATAAAGGACACAAAGCTATGTTTAAGGACTCATGATCTCAGGTTTTTCTACAAAGAAAGAGAAAGCCAAGCAATCAAACAGAACTTTTTTCTCCAGGACCATGGCTGGCATTTGGCCAAAGCTAAGAATAAAAAATTTCTAATATGTCTAGCCAGGAAATATATAACTTTCCCTGAGTAAGATGTAGGATGTCTGTAACTAGAGTTTATGTATTATTAGCCTACAGTCCGATTCATACATTGTTGTTAATGTGCAAAGAGTAGAAATTTAGAAAGATAATGTCTATAAATAAGTAATAAAAACTTGAAATTCTTATTACAGGTTTCTGAGAAGACCAGAAAATTCAGAGTGATGTACAGAAACAGACAGGAGACAATTTATATCCTAAAGGGATATTAATTGGAAGAAGAAAGAGCAAACAGTTTGAAAAGTAATCAGTACAATGTCTTCAGTATTATGATCCATTTGACAGAGAAGGATAGACTCGATGACTGCTCAAAGATCACTGACTACTCTGTGGCCTGAAATTCAGCTGAGCATTTTCCATCTCCCGGATCATTTTCTATATTTATCACAATCAAATGTGAAAAGTATCCAGCTAGCCCTGTAAAATCATTAGACAATCTTGGTAGAATGGCTGAAATGAAATGGTTGACATTCAATCTTCCATGAGTAGAACACTTGTATGAAACCCTATCCTGTGTATAGCCAGGGATGTGTGACGCCTCTTGTTTCAAAGTATCTGTCCATTAATTAACAGTTTCTTAACTGTTTGAAATCAAGTTCATGGAGCACAAGAAGCCTTGCTCAGAACTAGCCATATGGGAAAAGGAAGTTTTGAAGATCACATGCTTTTGAGTTGCCCTTACTAAGAACAGAATTCTTGAATAGGATTCATCTGCCCCGGCTTAGGCTTTTAAAACTTAGCCAGCTTCAGGTAATCTCAGAAGGTTTCCTTATACTTAAAGGAGAGAAATAGGCCTCTTCAGGGGAGAAATTCAGCTTCCCACTTTCCCTTATTTTAAAATCCTATTTTGGAATAAAATTAATGGATCTTGGGAGGTGTCTATTTCTCTCCACTGAAGGGGACCCTTAAGTTATTAGACCTATATGTCTTACTTTTAGATGCCTAAATTATGGGAGAAGAATCTCATCTTTATGAATCTTTCCTTCTTCCTTTGGAAATATTTTTTGCCATTGTGCATCATTCAAATCAGGCAAATTATTTTCTATTAACTTTTAAAGATAAAGTACATTTCTTGTAAGCTTCAGCCAAGAAAGTTTTAGTTTAAATTAAAAATTCTCCAGGAAGTTTTTCCAGGTGAAAATAGGAGTTTATTACTGAAAGAAATTTTGCAACCTGAACCTATAGAGTTTGACTATAATACACAAGTAAGAACAAATTACGTTTTGTTGCCAAGACAACAAAAGTAAAAAGCAAGGAAACTAATGGAAACTATTTACAGCTCTGTGGGACAGCCAGAGATACAATAACATACTGTATTTCTTAGAGAAAAAAATAATATGATCTATCAAAGTTATTTTATTGCAAGAAAAGATGCAGCAAATGACAATAAGGAAAATCATATTTCCAATAACCCAAAGTAAGTTTTATTTAATAGTTCATCAGGTGAGTATCAGGAAATATTATTTCAGTCTAAGAATTCCATCCCTACCTATTCTGTCCCATATTAGGGGAATAAAAATGCTCAGTTTTGTTGTTGTTATTATTGTTGTTATTGCAGTGGAATCCCTGTTCTTTTATTCTTTCTTCTTCCAAACAGTTTAATATTGTTTTCAGAAACATTTAAAAATTGTAACAAGGACAGTGTGATCCAAAACTTATATTGTCCAGCTACTCGGCAGAAGACTTCAGAGCCTATAGGCTTAGAACACAATAAAAACAAAAGAACACCTGTCTCTAAGAAAAAGATTAAACACTTTTCTTAAAAACCTATGGCCAAATTGTGGCCCCTGATTTTAGAACAAATTTGCTACTACATCTAGGAAGAATTACAGGTCCAATGGGAGAGTCTATCTTCCAATAGTTTTCATAGTCCCAATCTTATTTTAAAAGATGGCAAAAGTGGCAAAAATGTAGTTTGAAAATTTTCTTTAAAAATGCTGCAGCAACATCCAAAAGCTTGACCTTGAATAATCTTGCCTGGGTCATAAGACACTACCCAGAGTAATGCAATAGGATCTATAATTGAAAGTTATGGGTTTTTCTGCCATTAGCTTCCTAAAATACAACATATCAAAAACCGCAGCAATAAAAAAAGTAGCACTGAGTCCATACATCTCCTCAGAGCTGACTACACATTTGCTTGATCATGTAAAAACAAATAAGTAAATGAAGAAACCAAATTTAAAGTTACTATATGACTGTAGTGGTAACAAACAGGGTCTCAGATATTTGTGGGGTTTTGGAGGGACTGAGATTTTTTTTTTTAACACCTCCAGTGACATAAAATCTTATTGCCATTTTGTGACTTAAAACTAAGTCATAAATAAGCCCATATGAAGATGACTACAGTTCACTTATAAAATCTTTGAACATTAGGTCACCTGAACTAACTCCGTTTAAACCTCAGAAGTAATAAGATAGCAAAGATGATATTATAGAAAATTCAATGCTGTTTCCATCCCATAGAGTTCAGAATTACATTACACACAGAATATAATTAACTCTACTGTATTCTATTCTAAATAGCATGTTAAGAGAGTAGAATTCATCTATTAGCATAAACAGAATTAGAGCAATGACATGTACTATGTTAACTAAAACATCGGCAGAAATTGAGTTACAGGGGAAAATGAGGATGTAGGCAAAATGCATAGTCATATCTAGGGAGTGATTTGAACTATAATTAAAATTAAAAACTAGAAATTAATACAGGATTCTGTAAGATGATGCAGATTTTCAAATCACTGATTAATATAGGAAGCAGCGGGAGAAGCAGAGAATGAAAAACTCTCTCTCTGTAAAGAATAATGTCACTGGCGCTATGCAATTCCCAGGCCTTAAAAAGCAGATCAAAAGACAGAATGAGAATGTGATATCCTAATGGTGGGATTAATCTCAGTTAACATAGTCAGCTAAAATCTAGGCTGCTCTACTAGGCTAATTATCAGGGCTTCTGCTGCTGCTCACTGAAAATGCGGACTACTCAGAGGGCTGACCACCCTTTATATTTTGGGCCGAATTACTCACATGAAGTTTATCTTTCTTTCCAACTGCATATGAAGGGAGCCTGGACAGCCCTGTGAAACTACACTTCTGCCTTTTAAGAAGCTAATATTAATGTCAGTTAACCCCAAACAAAGAAAATAATTGTGTGCAATACTTTTTTTTCAAATATTTAGTCTTAATCTGTGCACAAAATAGTGTTCAGTAGATTTAGTATCTGAGACACTTCAAGTAAAAGAAACGCTGTGAATCCACACCAAAACTTCAAATGAATTCTACAGTGAAACTAAAAGGAGAATATTTGCCAAAACAGTTAAAAATCTTGCCCCTCAGAAAAAATGTGGAGCAATATTTTTATAAAAAGACACTGCAATAAAGACAACAATATGTAACTGATAATGACGGTCAGAAAGGGTGGGTATTGACACTTCTTATCCCATTACTGCTAAGCAATAGAGAGTGATGGGAAGGCTATATTTATACTATCTAACATAATCACGTTAGCGAGAGGAAAGTGGAAATGTTTCCAGGAAACATTCTCACTCATTTATACAAATTCAAAATGACAGATTTGTGCTTATTGTTCAAGGTCTGTAAAATCCATGGCAAGAACAAAGATTCAAACCTAATATGCTTATTAAAAGGACAACACTACTTCCTTGTATCTTCTGGGGTTTTTGCATGGAAGCAATATTTTGAAAGTGTAATTTTTTTTATTTAGGTAATACAAAACACAGTAGTTCCTGCAAAGTGCAGTTAATCCCTGTCTAGTCTGTGCCATTCAGCCCAGGCCTGAAATTACTTTTGTTTTGTGCAGAAAGAGCCTTTTTCCTTAAAAGAGGTTTTGAGAACTATTTCCTGTCATGCAATAATTCATATTCCTGTATTAATAGAATTTCTTGGCTCTAGTCTAAGCTCTTGTCAAGCTTATGTAACAATAATACCACATCAGAATGGTTTATTGTGAACCATATCACCTTAGTCACGTGTAGTGTGGCATTAACACAGATACGCGCCTTTCATTCACATAGGGCTGGAGGTCATACAAACGCCTGGGTGTTTTTGCATGTGGCAGTGTTATCCAGCTCACCCCTCAGAAGTCTGAGCAGTGCAAATATGTTTTCTGATGTAAACCTCTTTACAAGGAGCCAGAAGTATAACCTGAAAGATTACTTAAGTCTTCTTTCATAAACATGGCTGTTTGAAGGCACTATTAAAGAAGGTGCAGTCTGACAGCCAGAGACTATGTTAAAAGTAGTTTTATTTTCAAATACAAATAATTAACAGCATCCACTCTTCCATTTCCCCCATAAAATTTCTCTTTTAGAATATTGAGGTCCTCTTTCTTCATATGCTGCATCCTGCCAGACTGTGAACAGACACACACGCTGAGGTAGCCCCCATCCTAGGGAACCCTGTCACAGCTGACAAAGTGCTGCACCATATTGCCAGTCATAAAATGTGGGACTTAAAATCTCCAGATGTAAATGTGGCATTTCAATCTCAATATTGTGTGTCTACTCTATTCTCAGACGTAAGACTTGATCCAAAACATATTAAAGTCATTAAGAACCTTTCATTTGGCCTCAGCAAGCCCTGAATCAGATCTCCAAAAGCAGCTATGTTGCTTTTTGAAAGTGTCTTCTTGCTTTTACAGTAGCCAAATGGAACTAGAGCTTACTCATCTTTACCAAACTCTGGGGTCCAATCATGCAGTGTTTACTCAAATTAAAATCCCACTGAAAACAGTGTGGATTTTTTTCCGCCTCTCAAGTGTATGATAACAGGTTAACAGACAAGCCAGCAAAATTCAGCAACTCTCTAGTAAGCTTATTAAAAAATGGAATGTCCTAATTAAGGATAGAATAGGCTCCTCTGTGAAATCTACTGCCAGCAGTGAAAAGGACAATAATACAATAGTGCCTTTTCACAGATATGCTCAATCTGTGGCATACAGTAACTGGCTAATGATCTAGTTTCTTTTAAGGGTATAGACCAGATATTCAGCTAAGGTAGACTGATCTACCCCCTTTTCTTCAACAAACCTATATCAACTTATATCAGTTGGAATCTGACCCTTTTTTTTGTGTGATGTCACCATTGCCCACATGTTCCTAATTTGTCTAATAAGCCACAGTTTTGCTCAGTCAGTAAAATATGAAATCCCTCTGCTCTTTTGCCACTGCTTCTCTAAACAAACACGGTGTCAGCAAGGAGAAGTGTGCTGGTGCTGACTTTTTATTTTTATTTTTTCTGTATGCATGAGCTATAAAAGAAACAAACAATAGATACAAAAGAATCATATACTCTTTTTTTCTAAGGAATGCACCTCATCAAAAGATTAGAAATCATATTAAGTGCTGACTGCAGAGAAATCTGAAGTTATTAGCTTCTGCAGAAATGAGGTTTTGGTTTTTTGTGTTTGTGGGTTTTTTTGCTTTGATTTCTTCCTTCTAGTTTCTTTCCTTTAGTTTACCTTAGTAGAAATGTAGAGCATAAAATGCTTAAAAGAAGACATGTATCTAAACAGAGCAAGGCAATACACTGACTAATGAGCACCTCACTAAGTACATCTATATGAAAGAATAATTTTGAAACTCTTCACTCTTTAAAAATGTTCATTATATTCACTTTAGACCATGTAATTGTATGGCAAATTGAATCACACTAGTGAGCTGAAAGCAACTTAGGAAACATCATTATTGTTTTATTATTCTTGTTACAGAATTTAACTTAATTCGAAATCTGCATTATTGCCCTGACAGTGAAAAGCACTGAAATCTTATTCTGGGTACACTACGTACGATTTGATAAGTGTATCTAAATGCGTGTGCTTAAGTATCATTCACTCCACAGCAATCATTTTATTTGTCCAACTAAATGCATTTTAGGTTTGGGTTGGTTGGGTTTTTTTTTTTGGTTTAGGTTTGTGGTGTTTTTTTCCTGGACACCATCATCTTATATTTAATAATTAATAATAATTGTATTTTCACTGTATTTGCTAAACTTCGTTTCTGTAAAACTCAAAAAAATGTAGGGAATTTTATGAGAGTAAAAGGAATATTTTTACAGTCCCATATATGTTACCCAGATGTACAAAGTATCTCTCTCACACAGAATTGATGATACTCTCAAATTTAGAACTATTTTTTCTTTAAAAAAGAACTGTTCATGATTTCCCTATATACAATCTACGCAATATGGCCAATTAATATGATTTTGGCAATATGGCCAATTAATATGATTTTGAAACTCATTTACATTGGTGTATATCAGAGGTAGACCCAATAAAGTGTACAGCACTATCCTGTAGTAAAATTGTATGCAAATCAAGCTGACAAACTTTAGAATACCACATTAAATAATGCATCAAAACCACTCTCCAGATGTGTCAAATGACTAGTGCTTCAGAGAAGGGTAGATCTGCTCTGGAGTTCAAACAGAACACCCAACAGCAAGGCTAAACAGACAGATCTTCAGGATGAGATAATTAGGTGAGGACACTCAGCCTCCTGTTCCTCATGTTACCCAGCAGGACAAGAAAGCACAAGAGAGCTGTCCCGCAACAGAACTACGTCTATTCACAGCCTGAGAGTGCTCTGCCATTACCCTCCTCTCTGTGCAGAGTACTGACCTCTGAAAGTCAAGAAAGTATTTTAGAATAAGAAAATACTATCAACATGCTTTCTAATTTTTTTTCTTTTAATATTAGCTTTACACATACCAACCTGAACTAAAGAGATTTTCAAGACTTACTTTGCTCTCAGGTCTCCAGTTGGAGAGATTTGCTAGCAAAATTTATCAATTGTTGTCATTATAGCAAAAGAAAAGGGAAGTAATGACAGGTTTAGGAACAGCTGTGCATTACCCTGCCTGTACTTTACAAGACAGCTCTGCTGTGTAGTCTCTGAATGCTAGTGCCCTGTGAAGGACTCTGTCCTTGAATTTTCTTTGAGAGACTTGATTATTATCTGTGTCGGTAGAGGACACAGAAGCAAAAATCTGTCTATTTTACACATTGTTTAAAAGCTCTTTCTCAAGAAACAGTATTAGAGTGGTTTCCTATTGTGCTGGTTAAAAGATGCTGCTTTCCAAAATTTGTGCAGATGGACACCCTCTGCTGTAGCAGACTTACTATGATAGAACATTCAGCATTAGAACAAGGCATTAGAAGAAAAAAAAGTTTTTAAGTGAAATGTGGCTTGAAGGATTTGAAGGTCTGAGAAAAAGGGATTTTTCTCTTTTTTAATTTGAAAAAAAAAAAAGAAAATCTCATCTGTTTCGTTTGATAGCGTTTACTGAAACAGATTGAATATATAGCAGAGCATCTGTCCCTGCTCTTTAGTACAAACAGAAAAATGCAGTTAGTCACTTATTGCTAAGCTGCTTTTAATTTCAATAATGTTCGTACTTTTTTCACAAACATTTGTTTGTTTGTGTTTTGCTTCAAAAAATATTGTGAGCTGTTTTCTAAATTAAAATCAGACATTTTAATACCATATTTAATTGTTTGATGATTATGGCTTCCTCCTGTATGTATATATATGGGTGATAAAAAGTAGGATTCAGCTCATCTACTGTCAGACAAATGTAGTCCAAGCAAGAGGTGCTCTCTTTCTCTCTCTCCCTCCCTCTCCTAAAGGAGAGGGACAAAGCTAAAGGAGAAGAACAAATGCATTCAGAAAATATGTCATGCGCCTATATTAAATATCTATTGTAGGAAGGAATTTGATTGTAGAAGGATATTAGATAGCATTGGTTATTTCCAACAAGAGTAGCCAAGACTAGTCTCTAATGAAGTCAACTGAAAGTATGGATTTGATTTATGTACCTTTGACTATTGATTGTAATTCTCTAGAAGTTTAGTGTCCGGATTTACCATAACAGAAGCAGCTTCCAAAGTTATTTTATCAAAGTTAGTTCCATAACCACGGAAGATTGCAGTACAGGTAAAGGATAGAAGGATATTTAGGAGAATGAGGACAGATGACCTATGCTGATCAGGGATTATTAATTTACAGTTGGCTGACATGTCATGACATTTGGAAACATACATTATATCCTAAACCACTCTGCAAATCCAGATTTCTTTTAAACAAAATCAAGAGTGCTATTTACAAAATTGCTAAGCATTTGGCCAAAGCAGTTCATCAAAATTCAGTAACTTTGTTTAGTAACAAAACCCTGAAAAACTGTGTACTTTCTAGACTGGACAACTCCGGAATTCACATGACATTACAAGAATGATTATTAGGCTTTGCAATTCTTTTATACATATTTCATGCAGTTACAAATTTATATTATTAGGCAAACTTGTTCCCCAAAATCTGATATGCACAGCTAAACAGAGTATTAATGTGTTGGCTGCTGTCAAGTCATTCATTTTCATTTTAAATCCCACAGTGCTTATTACATTTAATAAGTGACAAGCCAGGTAACAGCAAAATTTGAAGTTTAGAAAATTATTTGAGTTAATCCAAACCAGAGGATTAAGTAAAATGTTAGAGAGAACTAAACAAATGAAGTGAAGGGGGAAATGATATTCAGAATAAATAAGTGCAAGGCAATTTATACATGAAGAAAATCTTAAGCTGCTTGCCTACCTCTGTATCAAGAAAGGAACCATTAGTCATTGCAGTAATTGAGAGATATTTGCTTAATTTACAACTGCAGTCAGAAGGCAAACAAAACATTAGGCTGCATAAGAAGTAAGATGATGAATAGCACAGAGTTTCAAAGTTCTTTTGTATAAATCAATACTTTGGCTTCATCTGGAACATTGTATGCACTGCAGCATGGTGTGGGGAGATAGATTACACACAAGATCCCAGCCTTTATGCATTATTCCAGCTTCTACCAGGCTTTGCAAGATCAGGAAAGAATCTGTGCACAACTGAAAGGAACATAATGTTGAGTTTCCAACATCAAAATATGACAACTGGGGATGAAGGTGAATTCTAACCTAAATCTCTTGTTTCTGGTTTCAAGAAGGGGCATGTTTTTTATTGGTTAGTTACCTCAAAAAACTTCATGGGGAAGAGAAACCTGGAAAGAATGACCAAGATCAAGAAATACCCTCATTTGAGAAGTTTGAACAGACTGAGATTTTTTTACAAAGAACATTCATAGAAAGAGCTATGATGAATGCATATCAAATAATGAATGGTCTACAGAAGATAAATGTCTGTTCTTCTCGTCTTATACCACAATTAAAAAGACAGCACAAGGATAATAAAAGAATCAGCAATTTTAAAAAACAGTAGGAGAAAATACTTCTTCACGTGACGTGTAATTAGACCGTGGACTCATTTCCAACAGATAAAGAATACTAATGAGAAAATTGAGAGACTGCTAACCCTTTGCCTCAAGATGTGAACTGGACACTTACTATGAGAGATCACTTTAGGGTAATGATACCCAATTTGTGAGGGTATCTAGTTACTCTATGTTCAGTATAAGAGTCTAGTATGAAACACGGGAGAAGGAAAAAATTAAACACCCAAGTGCATAACCCCTAAGGTACAGGAGAGAAGAGACAATACCAGAGACCAGGACTCTCAGGTTCCTGATTGATGGGCCATTAAAGAAATCAGCCAAAGCCTTAAGGAAGTTCAAACTGAACTTCCTAACTGATAAGAAGGGGGAAACAAGATTATCGTTAGCTTCATGGGAAAAAGTAGATTTATTGTGGGATAGTTGAGGTGTCATATGGGATTATATAAAAATTACTTTGGGACATTTGAAAAAAGAATGAAAGGCATAAAAAGGAAGGGATCCAGGTGATTTTGAAGTGTGGGATAATGGAGAGAAGCAGGGACAAAAGAGCTGCCCAAATGTAAGCAAATTGTCAGTATTCTTGTATGTCCAAGCCTGCACCTGACTGCTGTCCTCTGTCCTCAGTAAGCTTTATTCCTGACTGGGCTGGGTGAGTGGGCTCTCCAGTGTGTTAGTGTGTGCTGTATCCATGCAGTCACCATCAAACTTCAAAGCAGGCCAGGTGGCAATTAGGACAAGAGCCCTGGGTAACAATAGCTGAAGAAGGGGCTATGGGCCACAGGGGCCTGTTCGTTGGGTGACCAGCAACTGTAGTGACTGGGATCTGGAGGCCAACCTTGGATGAACAAAATGACAAACTACTGGGCGAATCTCTGAGTATATGTCTGTGAGAGAGACATTAGCAAAGCTTCATCCTGATCAGCAGAGTTGGGGCCTATGTTGTCCATGTTTATGTAAGTGTTGTTGGTATTTTTGTGGGTGCCAATATGACACTGCTCTTGTGGCTGTGTGGTGGTTGTGTTATTGTGTGCATCTGCATGCTTGGAGCTCCTTGTTACTGGTGAAAACTGCAAATGTGAGCAGCAGCAGCCACTTCTGTCAGACTGGGACAGGTGGAACCTGCAGGTACAGAAGCCCACCAGGTTTGGAAACCTTTAACATTTAGAGCACAATGTGGCAAAGACTTTTCCCAATTCTGTTTATGCTGAAGAACTTGCACTTTTTTTGAAGGCTCTGGTATTCGTAACTGTGTAAGTCAGTCATGCATGGGACCACATGGCCCTCAGGTCTGACAATATACACTAATTTTTCTGAAGACTTCCTGTGTGAAAAAAAACATCTTCTTAACTACCAAAATTTATATGGACAAAGAAGATACATGGTATTGTGTAAGAAATATTCACACTAAACAAGAAATGATGTTGACTCACTTTTGTTTTTTGTAATAAATAAAAAGAATGTAAGAACAGTTTGTGCTTAATATTTGTACCATCCTTACCTATAAACTTCCCAGTTCCATTTCACTGTGACAAGCAGCCTGTAACAAAGAGATATTTACTATGGTAAGTACCATGCATAAGGATCATATTTCATGCAAGTTATTTTTCAAATTTAATGTTATGTAGGTAGCAATTTTCATGGTCGTAAAATTGAGTTAGCTTAAGAGAGACCTATAAAAATTAGACTGTGTATATCAAATACAGTGGTGAAATGCCACACTGAAATCCATTGCAGTAGCCTGTGTAACCGTATATTCAGAGCATTGGTTCAATTCACTTTGGAATAAATACTGGAGTGTACAAAGAACTGCAACTTGTATTGAATTTAGTGGTGATCTGAGAGGAATAAAAAAATGAAAAAAATTGATAAAGATTTTAATATTTTACTTTTTGGTAATGTTACTACAATACCATATTTCAGTTTAGGTAAGCACTTGGAAAAATCACCATTTATTTCTGTGTTTTTTAAGCATATACTTAAATGATATATTGATGGACTGTGAAACAGCAGAGCACTGTCACGATTGTTTGAACAACTGCTTTTAAACAGGCAGAGGTAGGTTTTCAGAGAAAGATTTCCATATGCACATAACAACAGGTGCAAAAGTAGTAGCTGCATCAAGGAAATCCAGTTATCTATTTGCACCATTCTTCACCCTCATTCCATCAGTACTACCTGCCATGAAACTACAAAACTTTTCTTTATGCTTCAATTGCCCAATTTACATTTTTAAGGAAGAACAAAACTCTTTCTATAATGTATGAACAGCTACTAAAATAAAAAACTATTGGCCAATAGTGAAGACAACAGTCTAATACCAATAGGTTAAAAATTGGGGGGTGTATTTTTTTGCTTTGGGTTTTAGTTTTGGGTTTTGGGGGGGAAGGGAGTGTCCAAAAACATTTTAGTCTTTCTTAGAAGTGTGTATACTAGAAGGTACAATTTGAAGCAAGTGATGAATGGCCACTTTTGCCTTCAATCCAGCTGCCAAATGACCACAGACAGAAATATAGGAGTCATTTTCTCTAAGATCCTTGGCAATCTTTGGTTTCTCTGCTAAAATGGCTTAAATAATACTATTTGTGATGATCTGAAATGGGCATTTTCACTGTTGTGTTAATCTGGGAACAAAACAAAACATCCTTGAAGACAGTCTGCAACTGTAAAATAGCCAGTGCATATTGAGATATAGAAATATTTGTTGCTATAATACATACACAGCCTACCTTGTCTGTCAATCTCTTTCGTTCTTTTTAAACATATAGCCACCTTAAAACTGTAAAATAACTGCCACCAACTATTAAAACAGCTCATCATAAACTAAGCCACATTCAAACATCTAAATGAGATGTGAAATGCTTTGTAGTCTATGATTCAACCCATCAATTACATCGGCCCTCAGTATCTTCTGCTTTTGAAAGACTAACTGCAAACTGTAAACATCACCCACTTTATCTTTTGTCATCCTCAAAGACAGTAACATTTCTTCAGATAGAAGACATTTAATCTAAAACATTAGAAAACTACATTTTTTTTTGTATACTGATAGCTGAGACACCAATTTCTTGTGCAAGTAGTAAGATTTACTAATTGCTGGTTATCTATTCCTCCCCCTTTACTTTTCCAGTCATCACCCCTTCAACATATAATTTTTTTATAGGCATCCAAATATTGAGGTGAGTCTACACAGACTTTTTCTTGATGTGAGGCCTTCAAAGGCAATTTGAAGGCTTACAAAATCAGGAAAAACACGCTTTTGTGAATAAAAATTAGAAGCTCCACATGGTGGGTTAATCTTGGCTAAGGGCCAAAAGCCCACTCAGCAGCTCTCTCACCCCTCTGCTCCTCAACAGTGGGGGGAGAGAAAATAGCATGAAAAAACTCATGAGTGGAGGTAAAGACAGGGAGATCACTTGCCAATTAACCATCACAGGCAAAACAGATTCAGCTTGGGGAAAGTTAATTTATTGCCAAGTAAAACAGATTTGAGTGGAGAGAAATAAAGGGGAACATTAGAACAAAACCCGTCCTCCTCCCTCTCCCGGGGCCATCTCCACTCCCGCCCTGCCTCTGCCCACACCCAGCCCCTGAGCAGTGCAGAGGGGACAGCCATCAGTCAGTCCAGAGCCACTCTTTTCCCCTTACACTTTTCCCCTGCTCCTGTGTGTGCTCTCCATGGGCCATACTTCCTTCAGGGAATGCTCCACCAGCTCCAGCATGGTCCTCCCCAGGCTGCAGTGTGGTTATCTGCTTCACTGTGGCCTTCCCCGTGGGCTGCAGCAGAAACTCTGCTCCAGTGTACAGACCACCTCCTCCCCTGTTTCTCTCACTTTGGCATTCATACTTCTGTTTCTCACTTTCTTCCTCCTCCTCCTTTGTCTGCGTGACATTTACTGCCCGGTCTGAAATGCACTTTCTCAGAGGCGCCGCCATCTTGGCTGCGGGCCTTAGCCATGCCCTGCAGGGGGTCGGTCAGAGCCAGCTGGAACCGGCTGTGACCAGCTCAGGGCAGCCCCGGCCTCACCTCACCGAGGCTGCCCCTGCAGCCCTCCCCACAACCGAATCCCTGACACCTACACCCAATATAACTTTAAAGGACAGGCTGCAGTCTGGCCTCTCTTGAAATGTGACAGAATATCCCTAAAATTCGCCATGAGGAGAAACAGAAGCGCTGGTACTACCAGGTACTGACTGACTGCTAGTCCGGGATCCGCACCCAGGACACTTAGAGCAGCCTCTTTCTACCACCTGGCTCTCCTCATGTCTGAGAAGAATGCTCTCCTGCAAACTATCTAGACTCTCATTTTAGCTATAAAAGGTATAAAAACATCGTTATTATGCTTTTGTATATGGTGTTATTATATGGTGTGTTTCCTGCAAATCTGCAAAACATTTCCAAGCCATAGACATCCCACTTTCATCCGTGACAGATAGCTGTCTCATTTCTAGAGTAAATGTAATGACACAGTGGATGTGCAGGCATTCAAGAAAGGCGTTAAAAGATGAGAAGCTGGGAACTCTGTTTGCAGAATCTACAAAAATCACGTGAGGTTTGTTTGCAGTTTGCAGCTCCCTGCATATGTTTGTGTGGATCTTCTTGCAATGGCAAGAAATTTCAAAGGAAACAGCCTTAGTTACCAAATAAGAATCACTGATATTAAAAGGATTTTATACTGTTAGAAAAAAGGGATTTAGTGTTTTGTAGGGAAAGTGCAAATATAGATTTTACTCATGAGCTACATTAAACGTTTTTTCAACTAGTAATTACTTTAAATCTTCAAAATGTAAGTTTAATCTATGAGTATTCATGAGTCTGTAAATATTTTTGTTTAGGACTGACTGTATTTCTCACTTTCTCCTCACTGTCCCACAGCAAGGACATTTCCTTTGTACCAATTTTATTACTATTTACTCACATTTTAAATAGCCAAAGATGTTTCTTTAGGACTTAGATGCATGGTAAGAAAGGCAATTACATTCCTCCAATCATCAGGAAACAAGGTCATGGAACGTACAAATGGACTGAACATTCTGTGTATTGAAAATAGGCTTAAAAAATCAGCAAGCGCATGGAATTGTAAATGTTAATATTTAAAAATAAATTATTACAATCAGTCATCATTTAGGAATTTTTGCATGCAAGATCAGAAACAGCCATTCTTTAGGATTAAATACGCATCCACAGCAATCATTGCTCTGGCAGCTAAATGAGAGTATACACAAATTACTCTGCTGAAACCCAACATTTATATAAACAGGAATAGTCCTGAGATTCGTGAACATTTGAAAATGTCCTTGACCCCTTTTTTCCCCTCTGCTCTTTCACTTTATACCTTCACACTCTCTGGGATATGCTGAGAAGACCTCCCCTATTCATTCAAATTTCAAAATGAGTGGAACTTTTCTAAAACAAAACAAAAACGTTATTTCAGGCCTCAAATTAATCTAGACTAATTAGTCAGACTAGAATTTCCGATTCCAAAACCCTTCAAATTAAAGCACTAGGCAGAAGAAAAACCTTTTTGGTGTCTTTACTATGCCTTCTTATTCCCTCCTTCCAATCTAGCTCTTTTTCTGCCATCTTGCAGCTGGCTTCCAAAGGTCACTAATTCAGCCTTATCATCGTTTCCCATTTCCCACTTTCCCAGTCTCAGTGCCAATAGTCCAACTTTTCTTTCAACTCAGAAACAGAATGTCCTCATAAGCATTCCAGAATGCAGATGATCTGGTTTCATAAAGAAACTTTTAATTTACTTTGATAGCCTGTGACAGAAAGAAAGTATTCGTGGAAAGCAGTATATTGAGAGGTGTCTGTAAATAAACACAGTGGGGAAATTGTAAAGGATGCCCAGGCCAATAATTTCACACAGCACAGTGCCACACCATTCAAATTTAGCAGCTTAGGCAAACAGTGAATCCAAGTTAAAAATTCCAGAAGCCATGTAATTGAATCCAATTTAAATATGTCAAACATGATTTCACTGCATGGAGGTATCCAGGCAGCTTTGATATCCACCAGAAATGTCATCAAATACTCTTGAAGTCTACAAAGAACACAGTGATAACAGGCTAGCAGGATTTCCGAAGTGGCAAGGAGGACACTGCAGTCAGGTGCAGAAGACATCTGTAACATCACTGCCATCAATCTGCCAACCACCTATTGATTACTCTAAATATAGTGAATCCATACTACAGCAAATTCGCAACTGGTGAGAGATTTTTTTTCCTTTCTAAACGACAGCAGGGACATAAAATGTAGTTATTTGCTTAACTGCTGTACCTAACAGTCTTGCCAAGTTATTTTGGGTGCAATAATAGAAAACATAAAATCCCAATATGGCAACCACAACAATCAAAGGAACATTATAACATGCTTTTATTTTTATCTCAAATCGATTTATTCTTTGGAAACCAGAGCACTGACAAAACATAGGACTGGAAGTAACCTCTTGCATCATCAGATGGTGTTTCCTATCACTGTCATTACCTTTTCCAAATCCATCCAGAAAGATACTTAATTTTCTACCCCTACTGTCATTTGGAAGGATGATCCTGATTGTTTTATAACCTACGAATTGCTTCTAACTTCTAGCCAAAATTTACTCATGGCCAGTACACACTTCCTGTTTTTATCTAATCTTTTAAAAACACCTGTTTTTTATGTTCAGGGTTAACCATTATTTTCTCTATGGCCATACCGCATGCATAATTATTAAACTTCGGTTTTCATCATGTTGAAGCTGAGGGATGTCCTTTGACTAATCAAAATGGACAGATCTTTTTCTTCCTCTGTCATTTTCATGCATTCTGCCCAAAATTATTGTGATTTTCTTATTAATTACTGAGCAAGGGACCTTGAACTCTTATAATTACATTGCATCCAATTTCTGTTTCTTAAAGCTCGAAAGTAGTCCACATTTCCTGTATAGCTTTTTGATCATCCTCTGTTGAAATGCCTTTATATCACCACCAGATTCCATAAGTTCATTACAACTTCTGTGAAAGTCATCTAGTAACATTTTTCAAAAATCAAGATTCGGATTCACTGAGTAACAAATGCATATTGTTGAGGAGGTTTTTAGGACTCAGCACTCCTTGTATAAATCATACCAGAATTAAAAAAAAAAAAAAACCAAAATAATAATATAACCCAACATTTTTTTGCCTATTTTAAGAAACATAATTGCTTTATAATAAAAAGTCAGTAACATTTTTCAGATATCTGAAACAACTCTCACGTTTGAGATCCAACCCCAATATTCAGTACAGTTCCACTACTGCGAGTGTAACTCGCAGTAACTTGTCACAAGTAGCACATGTAGTGGAAATAATTCCCCTAGTTTACCTTCTGAATCACGCTCGACTAATTTACAGTCTGAGAGGAACAGGGCTGTTGATAATTCTAATTTCTAGCTACTTGGGCCCTTTATCACTAAGATATTTAATAACATACTAAATGTAAGTATGAGTGTAGTTATCAAGTGCTTCTCTAGGAATGGCATAATAGTGGAAAGACGCTGCTATCTTACAATATTTCCAAAGATTTGAGTCTGAGTTTCCCTCTACAGCCATGCTGAGAGCTGCCTACAGTTAAAATAGCCATTTTGTCTGGAGAGTCAAAACTACTAGTGTCATGGTTTAACCCCAGCCAGTAACTAGGACCATGCATTCACTCACTCACACACACCCACACACACACATAGGATAGGGAGTAAAAGGAGGGAAAAAAAATTGTGGGTTGAGATAAATACAGTTTAATAGCACAGTAACAGAAAAGAAAATAATGATGGTAATAATAATGGTAAAAGAATATACAAAATAAAGTGATGCACTGCAATTGCTTTCACCACCAAAAGATCGATTGCTCATCCCATCCCAAGCATCAATCACAGGTTCCTGCCCCCCCAGCCAAGCCCTATTTGTATACTGAGCATGATGTCTGTGGTATGGAATATTCCTTTGGCCAACTTATCCTGTCTATGCTCCCTCTCAGCTTCTATGGGAAACTGAAAAAGTCCTTGACTTAGTCTAAAGATTACTTAGCAACAACTAAAACCGTATGTATTATTAACATTCTCCTTATACTAAATCCAATACACAGCAGTTACTAGGAAGAAAATTAACTCTATCCCAGCTGAAACCAGGACAACTAGATACATTGACAATTATCTCATTTTATTCCACACATTGGCTGGAGAATGTGGCATTCCTTAATCATACTAGCCCAGTTACTATTTTTGACTTACATACTTTGCTGAATCAGGAATGTTGTCTCAGCAGGTCTATTAGGCTATTTTTTATTCTTCTGGTGTTCTACACAAAAAATAATCAGTACTAGAATTCTCCAGTCAGCACAAGTGGCTTGAACAAATACCAAAACATGTTTAATACCGTGGAAATGTATTATACAGTATATATTACAAACTTACTCCAAAGCTTTACTTTTTTCTCTCAGCAAATAGAGTCTATAAAGAAAGCTGCACTAAGAACCCTGAGGCAGATCAATTTTTATGGCCATAAAATTGTTTTGCTTTTTTATTTCCTTGCTAGACGTGAGGATTTCTGATTGATGATATTTTCTGATGTTCGATTAATTAGATACAAAGATAAAGAGACAAGGTTGTTAGATGAAGAACAGTAATATGTCAAAAAATTAGCAATAAAGCAGTAGAAGCAACAGAAAATCTGTAATGTAAAGTTTATTGTGACCTTTTTCATCATATTATGTTTATAGAAGAGATCAAAATTTTGGGGGCAAATAACTAGGTTGACTAGTGCAGAAAACATGAATCTCAGTAAGCTTCTGTGTGAATTCTGCATTATGGAACCATTATGGAACAAATTACTATTAAACGATGGAACCAGACTTGTCTTGCCACATCCGTTCAGGCTGATCCTGTGTCCAATACTACAGAAAATGTCAGAGAGGGTGAAGAAATAAATAGAACACATAGGGGGGATTTTTCTGTAGATTTACTCCCAATCAGTAAGAAAGGGTTGCTTGAAGAGCTGAAAGATAATTTGGGAGTGATCTTCTACAACTGACTAATAGATCTTGTGGGCAGGAAAGAAGTAGTATGGATATGCACCTTGACTTTAGGTGGGCTTTTGACACTGATTAATATGACGGTATTGTAAGCAAGCTAGGGAAAAAAGAGTTCTGGAATAAGTATAAGATCCTCCACAGGCAGGATGCACTAATACAGGTGGGAGAAAACTGTTATATATAATTTACATAAAAGATGTAAGGTTGTTTAGCTTGAGAAAAGGGAGGAAGGTTAGTGCTGTTCACGTGCAAAAGAACCTGTTACAGATGAAGAAACAGCCTTTTCCCATGGTGGGTATCAGAAGGAGAAAACTTCAGCGAGAAAACTTCAGCAAGAAAGACTCAGGGAAACTTGGGAAAAAGCACTAGTGCTTTGGAATAGAAAGTCAGGCCCATGGGCAGCAGGAGAGAAAGGCAGAGCAGGCAGGGCCATCACCACCATCGGAGGGCTTTACAAACAGAGAAGATAAAGATCTGTCAGGAATGGAACAGGTACAGTTGATACTGCTTTGAGTGAGGAGATAAACAAGGTTAAATTCAGCACCATACAATTCAATTTTCCTATCATAACTCCCTCACCAATGCCTGCTGAGGTGTCTGTTGTTCACACAGTACAAGCCTTTATGTTCTCTGGTGGGTGTGGTATGTTCAGTTTTGAACATCTCTCTCGAAACCGACAGATACAGCAGCCTCAAAGATACGACAGAAGGATTTGGAAGCTGATACAGACGTGCTGCCTCCTTTATTCTTAACCTTAGTGCTGCCTGGCATGAAGTTGCAAATACTGAGGTATACGTGTGTTTGCAGGGAGCACACAATATCCCACTGCAAAGGTCATAAGCCATTAAAAGTAAATCAGAACTTCTTTGTGAAGCAGAAAGCCTCATTTCAGGCTTTGGAACTCCCTTGTTTACTTTACCCTTTTTATAAGATGCAGGTGATTATATTTTTTTATTTATTGGGCATTTGTGTTAGGAATAATGACCTTATTTCAGCAAAGTAGCATGACAAAAGGATTTGAAGACATACTTTAAGCAAAAACCCTGAAGTAGAAAGACTGTCAAAAATAGCAAGAAATTCTATATTTCTGCCTCTTTTTCATCATTAATAGTTTTGTCTTTTTTTCCGAAAAATGACAAACCAATAAAAATCATAACATTTTCAGGCAGCTAAAAAGAATTTTAATTCTATTAAGCTTTGGAAACTTAGAATAATTTCTGTATGCCTTTAAGCATTTACAAAAAGACAAACCAACTTGACATACGACTTTGCAAATCATGCTAAAATGAATATACGTGCCCTGAGTGACAGAAGATCAGAAAATAAAAAATATTAAATGCAATTCTCTGAAGTGCAGGTGGTGTTCTATCTTGAGTGATGTTGAGATTACACAATCAGATGAGATTGGAAACTTAGAGGATCCCTCTTTCTGCCTTGCCCAGACCTCCTGCAGCTGTCTCCAGGGCCTGGCTTCCTTCCTCAGTCACCCAGTCTCTCCAGTAGTGAGGCTGAGTGTGTATACCTGATAAGTAGTTTACAATATCTACAATATATATGTATATATACTTATATACATGTCCTGTGACAGACCACAGACAGACACACAGAGCACCCACATGAACACCAAGAGCACCAATGGTTTTATCCTCCTCCCCTCTCTGACTGAGCTGGATGGAGTTCCCATAGTACAAAAATATGTGTATGCATATGTACAAGGTGGGTCCACCCAGCAGCTGGCCTCAGACACTCAGTCTGCCCAGGAGCTGCCCTTTGATCCCAGTTGCTGGCATCTGGACATATGAGCTCCCAAGGCCGCAGCCCCACTCCTGTGGCTGGTACATACCCCCTCATTCACACACACACACACACACTGTGGTCCCACAGCCGACCTCCCTGTGCTCTTGCCCTTAAGAGACACAGAAGTACTTTCACACCCAGAGATGTTCCTTGGAGGCCCACTCACCTCCTGGCTCTCAGGTCACTTCACCTACTCACTGGCTAGTCCAGCTTGATCTTTGTTAGTGATCACACACTCACTTGCACATCTGCACTTTTCTCCATATACACAGAGGCTAAAGACCCTCTTATCAGAAAATAGTTGAAGGTGGATTTTAATAAGGAGGTAGGACAAACAGCTTATCAGGTACAGGGCACGGACAGCCAAGTGTATTTACCAATAAATTATTTATATGACAATGGATCCATTTATTTCCTTGTACCTCTATTTCCCACGCTTGTTCCTACCCACATCAACTAAATCCCACCCTTTTTCCACCTCTGGTTCTTTGCCTAAACTTCCTACAAGAAGCCCTGTGCAATTGCAAAAATGCCCTTTCCCTGCATCACATAATGTATCACATATCCTTACACAGGAGCAGCCAGGGCAGGTTATTGAATTAGTCCTCCTGCCATTGTTTCTCTGTCCTTTCTTTGTGTGTGCAGATGAGCTCCTTATCACTTAACAAGTACTACATGATATTAAGTTATTCAGTGACTTGAAATTATTTAGGGATCAGAATACAACTACTAGAGAAGGAAGGATTTGTGAATATATTTTAGTGTAGTTCTCTCTGCTTTTATGAAAGGTAACAATATTAATCTTTTCCTAAACTCTTTTGATAGATTTTCATCTAAGTGAACAGCTTAACCCATAAATACAGCAGTGTGTATGGACCTAATAGATGCTGCATTTCCATACAATAAAATGGATTTTTTTTGGTTTGGAGATAAGAAGACTTAGGGAAAAAGTGATAGAATTAAATAGGCATTTCAAAACTATTTTCATTCTCCTAATCTCCATTGCACTTTAAAGAGTTTTCAGAAGTTTGAGACATAATCTAAAGCTCATTAAACACACACATCAGTCTCCTTTCCCCTTCGCTAGCAGCAATATTCCCAAGGAAACATGATGCCAATAGCTCCTTGCCCCTACTGGCACACTTGCTAACTTTCCCAAGAGCTCCTGGAGTGCAGAACATGAGTTATTGTTAATCTAATATCTTTCATTTATGCTGGATTTCATAGCAGAAAATTCACCTTGATTCATCTGAGGAAAGCACACCTTGTTTAGCATCTGCTCCTTATCATCTGCACTTCTAAATCAAGATTGTCCCTGTGATATCTAAGAGAATCACAAATGTATTAAACTAACAGAGGGAGATCTCTTTATCTTTCCTTCCTCTCCTTCTGCATTTCTCTTGTAAAGGTTATTTTTTAAAAAAACTGAAAAGTTCTGCTTTGGTTTATTACTTGGTACATTAACTCAAGAGATTTGGCTGTTGTTGCTGGGAGACAGTTGGAATGAAGGGGGGGGGGGGGGTGTTCACATCGTGCAAGCAGGTTGAGATATGTTATCTCTCATTCTGCCTACCATGTCACCTCTTTCCATGTCACCTGATCCAAATGCCAAGCCGAAAACCTCAGGCATACAAGAAATGTATGTCCTATTTGCTATTTTTCCTTTTCCGTGCACTAAGGTACATTTTTTCTTTTTTCCTTCCGCTGAAGAGAGAGGAAATCAGTACCAAATTCACTGTGAAAGAAACTAATTGAAACTGCTGCCATTACAACAATCACAGTCCAGGTCGTTTCTGTATGGATAAACTGAAATGTTTATAGACACATTCATAGACAATACAAACGCTGTGTACAGTGACATTAAATAAAAAAGTTGCTATTCATAATTCTATTGTTATGTTTTCTTCAATACCTGTAATTGATGTTCTTGAGCTTCATTCACTATACAATTATTCAACTCTTCCAAGTGAATGACAAATACATTACAAAAAGAAGATACTGGCTAATGTGTAACATTTATTGCATGGAGAAACTCCTTTTAAAGCATATAAGTGTCTCTGTTCCATGCTTACTGGAAAAAATTACATGGTTTAGCAAAGCTGGTTTTGATCTCAATGTGAAAAGAATTTCAGCAGCTCCATTCCCTTAATTGGATTTGCTATGCATTGTAAACCAAGCAGTACCTTTCACTCAGCTGCAAAAATAAGCCAGGCTTTAAAAATAGTGCAGCTGCAGATATTTCCAATATACATTGAAAGTCACTAACAGGCCCATGCTTTTTTTTACTTCTTCACATAAAAGCTAAACAATGCACTCATGTCTCCTGCTTGTAGAACATAAGGGTTAGGTGCTGCCAATTACCAGATGTCCAGAGACATACCTGTGTGGTTCTAAATATGTTCTTACTCCCAGCTGGATGTGAATTACCGTTTAAGCTGAGGTATGTGTTTAAGTGCTTTGCTGGGTGAATGTAAAGGTTTTGACCCTTCATGAGATCAAGCCCTAGGAAAGTAGTAACTTCTTCCAATTCTCTTTTCAGCTAAGTGAAAGTGTAACGTCGTAGAAACCTCAACATCATAGAGAATGTAATGACATACCTAAGATAGATGCCTTGAAGAATTCAAAGAGCTGTGGTCAATGGCTCGATGTCCAAGTGGCGAGCAGCAAAGAGTGACGCTCCTCTGGGGTTGGTACTGGGACCAGTACGATTTATCATCTTGTTGGTGACGTGGACAGTGGAATTGAGTGCACCCTCAGCAAGTCTGTAGATGACACCAAGCTGTGTGGAGCAGTTGACACGCTGGAGGGAAGGGATACCATCCAGAGGGACCTGGACAGGATTGAGAGGTGAGCCCATGAGAATCTCGGGAAGTTCAGCAAAGCCAAGTGCAAGGTCATGCACATGGGTGGGGGCAATGCCAAGCACAAATACAGGCTGGGCAGAAAATAGATTGAGATCAGCCCTGAGGAGAAGGACTTGGGGATGTGGGTTGATGAGAAGCTAAATATGAGGCAGCAATGTGGGCTTGCAGCCCATGAAGTCAACCACACCCTGGACTCCTTCACCTTTGACTGATTCTACTTTAGCTAGACTAAAATAATTCTTCTCCCTTTGCAAAGTCCAGAGTCCTTCATCTATAAGTCTTGAGAGTTTTTACACATTTGCATGCAAATATTCTTACCATCTCATTGCAACATATATTTGTTTTCTCAAATTGTGTTTAAGTTACAAGATGGATCTTGATGCAGCTTTTCCTTGAGTTTATTCCAATCTTGTGTTTTTTGTAATAGCAAGAATAAGGTAAATTCCTATTTGTAGCACAGATATTTGTTTTAATGAGTATTTACTTGCGTAAATGAGTGCCTGCATAATTGAGTAATACAGAGGCCAGAGATAATTAAGCATAACAATAAGTTATATCACCTGTTTACAAATAAAACAATGTTTAGTTTCTTGAAGCATCTTCTCAACATCAAATGATTATGTTGCTGCTTCCATACTGTGGGCATCTCAAGATTCAGTTAATTTAGATCTACTACCTAGAATAACATTTTATGATAGTTAGTTTTATAGGGATAACAAAATGATTCCTTTTTATAAGGAGGGGAAGCGGCTCCTTTCAGTAAAGAAGAAATTTCAGGCTGGATTCTGCCTTAAACTATATGTAACCTCCTGCTAATTCCACCAAAGTTAAATGTTCATGGATATGACTGTAATGTGCCAAGTGCTACCCGTAAGAATCTGCACAAACTTCTGTAGGAGGCAAGAAAGTTTACAGTATTAGCAAAAGACTTCTGGTGCTTTTAAATTCCTGGCTTCATCAAAGACTTAAAAGGTGAGCTGCTACAAGTTATTTAGAAATTAAGATGAAACAAGGATCTTAGCTCCCAAAACCAGATTGTTCAGACCAAGTAACAAGGAACCTTCTGCAGTCCAGAATACCTCAGGCAAGCACCACCACAAATCTAATTGCATAACCTAGTGAGCAACATAAAAGCCCCTGAAACATCTGTAGTTCTTCACTGTGCATATACTTGGAAACATTTTAACCTGAGTTCAAGTCCCATGCAAACTCCACTGAAACTAAGAAAATAAGCAGACCAATACATAAACACACTGACCTGAGCGCTAACTCCCTCAAGAATAACCAGACTTTTCAGAAAATGCAACTGAAGCAAGTCAGGAGAAAGACAAAGGGTAGCAGTGGAGGTATGAGAATTCAAGTCAAGTCCCCCTTCCATTCTATTTGAATTTATCACCAAATCATGTTCCTGCATAGTTGTGCAATAACAGCACAACAGGAGATGTATAGGATCAATTTTCCCAGATTACCTTCTACTGGGTACACTCCTAGGAGATGTTCATTTGAATCTCCTCAGATTGAGGAGAAAACTGGATCTGGCTTTTCAATTCCTAAAGTATAAGTTCCTGCCTGGAGAATGAAAGCTGGAGACTTGGAACCTCTGCTGTTAGTGGTAAACTTGATTTTAAGCCTCCCTCTTCCCAGGTGTATTCTACTTGCATATTACAGTGACAATGGTCACTGTCCCTTCCATGGTCTTGGTGACCTTCAACAGAAAACAACAACTGGCATCTGTCTATCCTAAAGTTTTTGACTGACTCGGGGGAACCAAGAAGGAGTTTCTGGGTAATGAATCTTACACCATGTGGTCCTGGGTAGCCAGCATAAATCTCAATGACTGCAACTTAATGATTGAACTGCAAACAGTTTTTCAAAATATTTTATTAAGGAGATGGCATAAAGTAAAATAAAATTATGCAACCCTTTCCTAACTGTCAAAAACCATAACAATACCTAGTTTCACTTTCATATTTGAATGAAAGGCACTTTTAATGCCTAGGATGTTCTAATGATTACTGTAGTCATAAAATTGAACAAAGCTGCAAACTTAGATCTAATTCAAAGCCCATTGAAATCCCTGATTGTCTTCATTGATATTTGGATCAGACCTCCTGATATGAGGAATAATCATAAATAATCAGTAAGAGAACAAAAATAAACCTGCATCTCATGAATACAGGGTGAAAGCTACCATGCATAATCTGAAAATGCAGGTAGGGAAAAAAACCACAAATGGGAAATCCTGAACAGCATGCTCAATCAGATCATTTCAATGGTATGCTTGCTGGTGACCTTCCACTAGGTGATAAGCGTAATTGGAAAATGTGATGTATTATGCATTTTAGTGTATAGTCCAAAAGCTCAAATTTCCCATCTGTCCATCAGTCATTAGTTCAAATGGGGAAAGGAGCAATGTTTCATAGTTAATGTGCTAATATGTGATTCCATATGTACTTAAAAACTGTGAATCTTACCTTAACATGATCCAAATAATTACTTCTGGAATTTGTAAATCTATTCTTTCCTCTCTTCACTCTAAATGTGTACAATACTCAGTGGAGATTTCAGTTGTGCTTTTGTCCTGATAAAGACAAAACCTTTTCCATTACCTCAAACTCTTCCCTTAGGACTTAGAAGCTGTCAGATTCATGTTTTTGTCTAGACTTCATCGTCATCTAGAGACAACTTTATCCATGCTAGTAAGGTAATTTTTCCCATAACCAGTGTTATCCCTACTGCTCTATTTTTATGTAAGATATGAGAATATTGTAGTATGCATTTCTCATTCGATCATTATGTCTTTTTTCCTTTAAGTTTCTACACCTTTCATTGAGTAGAGATTTACTAGTCCCTGCTAAATTAACCTCACTTTAGTCATCTAGTTAGTCATCTAGCTTGATGACTTAGGTTTATTGACCTTTACTTGGTAGATAATTATACCTTTTATCATAATTTTCAACATTCTGTACTGCTCTTTAAATAGATAATCCATAACGACTATGTTATCAACTACTGGGAAGTATCACTCATACCATCAGAAGGGAGAAGGATGTATATCACACTGCAAGATTTTATTAAAACATGTTCTGAGAGTGTCTTAGAAGATCTGTTTCCCTCATTATTATCCTGTAAGATGAGAAACACTTGCCTTGTAGATATAAAACCCCAGTATTTATGAGGCTTAATGATTTAAATAGTCATCCATTTAACAGCTTACGATAGTAGCTACTGATCTTGAAATGTATGTGAGTATTTCTTTGTGTTTACTGATAACCGTGGAAGTGATTTAATTACCTACTTAGATAAGCTACATATCATTAAGGCTATTTTGTAAAAGGCTTAAAAATAAAACTTTTGTGCACAGGTATGTATGTATATATAAAGTGAGTGCTGGAGGTAGGTGCTAAGGATCAAACCATAAAAAAAAAAAGAGGTAGAATGCAATAAAATATCATTACTCTGTAGGTATGTACAAAACTGTAGAGACAGACCAATAAAACTTTTACCTAGGCTACATTTCAACAGAAAGCACAAATGTTAAAAAAAACCCCAAAAACTATTGATCTTAGTAGTATATTTTAAGTCTGCTCAGTACAAAATATTTCAGTCCCACAAAATACTGTCTAGGATACTCAGGATGTAATAATTTGGGCATGTTGTGGAGGTGTTTGAAAAGTCTTATTTTTCGCCTGATTATATAAGAAGAATCTGTTGGCAAGATGAGCAATATATTTTGGCGTTATCTATAGAATTAATGCCTGCACTTCAGCACAGACTTAGCCATAAATGTCTCTTATGTAAGTAATCCCATCAATTTCAGTGGAACTGGACATATAAACAGTTTAATACAATGTAAGACCGTCTCAGGGTCATGAATCTTAACAGGTATTTTGAAAAATCTATGCTAATGAAAGCAATATTATGACATTAGTATATTTTAATAGTTTCGTGCTGTTTGTTTAGACTGATATTTCATGAATCCACAGCCTAAGGTTCCTTGAGTTCCTTCACAAAACGTGAGATTTCAGAAGGACCATGGTCACGTCATGTACCTCGTGCAAAGGCCTGACCCTGCAAGGTATCGAATGCCTTCTACTACCCAGAAGGACTATCAGAACCTGGCTGCATGGTGAACCTCGCAAAAAAAAAGATCTAAAAGACAATGTCAGTCAGCAGAGAGCTTAGGAAATGAGTTTTATAGTCCATGGTATAACACTTACGTTGGTAACAATGAGTACTGAATAGAAGGGAAGGATTTGGGAAGAACATAGTGCTGCAAGGGTGCAAACCATGTAATTATCAGTCTTAGCAGTTTGCTTTTTTTCTTTTTTGTGAGTCACATTTCCAATTTTTAAATAAAAATAAAAGCTCTGTCACTATTTTGCTGTGACCTAATTGACATGAAGGCCAAAAGCATAAGTAAATAGGTCACAGAATTTAATATCTATGTAAAACTACAAGAGTTTAAAATGCTCCAATATCCTTCATTCATGTACAATACAGAGAAAAGAATCGCTCTTCAAGAAGTTGCCAGTATATTTGTTCTACAATAAAATGCAGGTTAATTTACTGCCTATTTTAATGCAAGAAACTGACCCCGTATGCAAATACTTAAATTCAGCATTATATACAAGGCAGAATTTGGCTATTGCTTTAAAATTATGCACATATGAACATACATATATGTATGTACATCTTATTTAACTGCATAGCAATTATATAGAATTTGAGATACTGAAGTTGGCTTCTTAGATGCACTACACTCAATGAGATGTTGTATCCCTACTACTGCTTTCTACAGGATCATATCAACACATTATTTTCAGTTTTAAAAAGAAACAGCACCACCTTGTATCCTGAAATAAAGCTACAGCTATTCAATATCTTAGTGGCCATACAATATATACACATGCATAGAAACATAATTGTTCATGAAAAAAGTAAATACTTTTGTATTAGAAATGTCAAAATAGAACACTAAACCTTGAAACTTTGGTTCAAGACATATCTATTTTTAGAAGAATATTAATGCAGGGAGTTGGATGAATATTTGAACTGAAGTACATTTCTTTTCATTACTGAAGGCCCCTGAATACTGTTGTTTGTGAAATAAAAGATTGGGTTTAATTTACACTATCCACAAGATCATACTACTTGGTTTTGTTATCTAAACAGTGATAGAAGTTGGTGAAAATGCTTCCAAAAAGGTCTGTATAAATTATTCATCAACTTTACTCATTAGCTTATACCTACTCTGATGCACTTTAAATGTTTCTCATTGAAAGCAGAGATAATACAATATGATGTAGGTAACTAGCTGTCCACCACTGAGTAAGAAAAACAAATTGTTATGTAGTCCATAGCTGAAAAACTAGTGGTCCAAATTTTATAGTGAAAACTTATTAATATATTAACAGTAAGTTATGATCTATTTGTAAACCATACTTAATAAAAAAGAATGAAATTTGTAATGAGAACTGTTTTCAGCTAATCTTTAAAAGCACTTGTTAGAGAGGAAACTGTTTCCTCACTCATCGCTAGTGTGTCATGGTTGCTAAGACAAGGATGGTTGGAAAACTGCCCTTCAATTAGATACACTTTTTAAAGTATTGCATTTGTCAAACAAACTAAAAAATCCCTTACAGAAGTGGAACTCATTAAAATTGCAGTCGAGTACTGTGTCATGTCTTGTTTTGTTTCCTCTCCATTGCTTACAATACCCTGCAGAAGGCAGAAGACAAATTTTCTTTCACTACCAATTTTGACTTTTCTGCTTCTAAATACTGATTTTTGCCATGTCACTCATCTTCCAAGCTCTAAGGCCAAGACTTGACTGCCATTAGAGCTGACTGAACTACTGAAACATAAATTTAATTGTATCTAACTCTCAGAATAAGAATGCAGGTCTGACCCCAACTGTTGCTAACATTAACATTTATAAATCTCAATATACGCATCAAAATATAGTTAATCTGACGCCTATAAATGTTCTTGGACAAACTCTTAGGTACAGGATTTTCTGAAGGGTCCTTTTCATGGGAACCCGTACAATACGTAAGTTTGAACTTGAAAGAAGGGCAAAGCAGCTGGAATCAGAATATCAGTATAACTGCAAGTTCTGGGCCCTTTTTCAGAAGGCAAGGAGCAGTCAGAATTAACTGAGTAGGAATATTGCTGAGTTAGGGACCTGTATGATTCACTAGGATAAAAAAAAAAAAAAAAAAAAAAAAAAGTAGTATTTTGATTTCCTGGCTTGCAGAAATTAAAAACAACCTGATGTGGGATATATGCAACCAGTTCAACTGAACACAGAAGACTCCTGGAGAACTTGGCATCATTTTTAAGTCATTCAGTTTGAGAGATTAGTGGGAAAGCAGCAGACAACATGAAAAGGAAGATTAAAGCAAAGAAGGAGGCTAAACACAGTGACAGGGGTGACTGGAGAAGAAATATAAAATCAACTTTTTATTAAAAATGACAAGAACAACACCTGTGGCATTATCTGAACCAGGGAGTAATTTTAGGTCCTTCCAATGCTCATTGGAATTACAGCTATGTAGGCCTTTGCTGATGTTTTCTATATTTTTCACTAGCATCTTTTTTTTGATATATTTCACATTATTTTATCATTTTGGGACAGATTTTAATTTTCAAAAAAAAAAAAAAACAACCCAAACTTGCAAGCCTTTTAAGAAAGCTAAAGCTGGCTTTGAGGCAGCTGTTGCCTAACTGTGGAAGTACTTGAATTCATGCTGTCCCTCACTGCTCGACCTCAAGACCCAGTCATGAGCTCTCTTGTGTAGAATCACTTTTTATACGCTGCTCCACTTCTGTTTCCAATGGAAATTGAAGTGCTATCCCAAAACAATAAATAACTCTCTTCAATCTCCATAGAATCCATACCTGTTGTTGCAGCAATCCTATAATATACCAACACAAGAAAAATATTCACCAAACACAGTGACAATGACTAACAAAACAAAGAAACAAAAACCAACCATGCTGGTTTTTCCTCTCCCTTTTTGTCTCAAAAAGCCAGGGAGCTAATTATTTTCATCTATGAGAAGAAGGTTCTTTTCCAGGATTTTCACACGGTGGATCCAATGGCTGTTGAGCAACGTTTAAGAGAGTTAACGGGTAGATGGGAAATTTATTTCCTTTAGAAATATGGGAAGGTTGTTATTAATAAGGCAGATAGTTGCTGTCACAATGGAAATACGGTTTTTCTATCATGCTTTTTCAAAATATTTTTATCCACTCTTTTTTCTTTTCTTTTTTCTTTTCCCCCGACCGCATGGTAATAACAATCACTTTCTGTTACTTGAAATCCCTAGCATGGGGGGACAAAAAATTATATAAAGTATGCATATGTAAATGCATCTCCAGGAGCAACTGTTGAAGATACTGAACGGTAACTGACTGTGCCCATTTCATAACATTTTTATAAAGTAAAGAATGCACTGCTGTTGGACACGTTTAACCATATTTTGATTTAAACATACTGTGATATTTCTACAATTCATATTCAGCAGCAGCAGATCTCTCAGCTTCATAAAGAGCCCCACTCTGCCTCTTTCAGTTAAAAATACAAGGTACAGGGAATATATTAAATCCCTTTGTTGTGTATTCTTTCAGAATTATTAATAATGACTTCTTCAATGTATGCAAAAGCATACATATGTATACACATAATAATGTTTACAGCATTATTAGTATTTAGTAATGATTCTGAGACTATAATTAAGTATTGCCTCTTTATACTTTTGGAGAAATAGAACAATTTCTAGAACATTCTACGATACATAGGTTTGGGACTTTGGGTTTTTTTCCAACTACTGACATACTTTTAAGATTTTAAATTTTTTTAACCATTGGAATTAGCTTTTATGATTGCATTTTCCCATTTATTCATAAATAATTCTCTATCTTAATAGTATTCATTAGGTAATCAAGATGATTTGGGGCTAGCAAACCACTAAATTTACATAAATGTAACCACTATGTTTCTAATAGCCTAAACTGCAACACTGACACTGACAGATATATCTATTTATCTATAGTCCTTTCAAAAAAAAAAAAAAAAAAAAAAAAAGTCACTTAAGAGAATGGATAAACTATGTGTCAGAAATGGAAAATGGAATAAAAATGTTCTGAGGCTGAACCAATATGCTAACAATATTGTACTGTGGTGTTTAAAAACAGCTGCAAGTTAACTTGTGTTTACTATTTACTTGCACTGATTGCTAGTTTACAAACTACGATACGATACTAGGAAAGGCATTTTATTAACAGCAGAAAAATGCACAGATTTTTTTTTAATTAGTCACCCCCTGAACAATGCAACATATGCTCTCATTCATGTGTACCTCTACAAAGAGTATCTATCTCAGCTGTGGGTGGTGGCATATTCTACCTCTTCTACTGATGTTTAGAGCATGAATCTTCACTAGAGGAGGGAAGATGAAAGAAATATATTTCATACAGTCCTTGCACAGACATCTGTCCTTCCCTAGTGATACTAAATGAGTAAAGGGAGTAATGGTGGCTCCACTTGCCCATAGCGACATGAGACTGATTTACTGGAAAATACACGGGCCTGGTGAAAGCAGTGGCCCGAAGGAGCTTCATGCAAGTGAAGGGAAACATTCTGCATCCCAGTACCTCCTCCTTGGCCAGCAGAACATGGTTTTACAGCTATTAATGCACGTGGCTTCAGTTTTTTCTCCATGTGCGGTTCATTCCAACATGAGTATTTGACACAAGTGATAGCGGTTTTTCCGTGTTTTTCTCTACAGTACCAGACACAGTAAAAGGAGTATAGGAGGAATAATTAGAAATTGATGCAACAATAATTGTCTTTGGTCGAGATGTTCCTCTTTCTCACTTTTTATGAAGTTATTATATTATTAGTGTGATTACTGAATGAAATCCGATCACAATGTATGAGAAGAAAAAATAAATACAAATTTGAAATTGGAACAAGCAGCTTAACAGCTTTCAGAGGTGTTTTGTGTGCTTTTGATATTTCTCTCACATCAGGCTCTGGCAAGAAGCCCAAGGCCTGAATGGCTTTGTACATTTTATTTATTAAAATACTCTGGAAACAGATTAACTTCCTTTGTGCATTATTTATTATTGTTTCACCTGCCATTGAGAGAAATAGCATGCACACTGATGAATATACTGAAGGCGGCCTACTTTCAGTGTAATGAAACCATAGATGCCTGTCATTCAACTTTTGCAATACTGCTTTATGAAGGACACCTTTTGGAACTCCTACAGAAAAATTACAGTAGGGAGATACTTGCATGAGGAATAAAGGAGCTATTATTCCATCTTCTCAGTGACGCTCATTTTTTTCTCCTGGATTGATCATTGATATTGCTCTTGGATTCAAGTTCTCTTTACTTATTTTGAGTGAGATATACCACATGAATATCAAATTACAAAAGAAGTTCAATTTAAGCTACAAACCAATGCAGAGATGAAACAGTGTTAATATTTCTATTGGAAAGGTTTTCTATGCATTTCCCTTTTTAGCCTTGTTCATTAAGGATACAGGTCTTCCGAGACATTAAATTCTGCTACCAGGTTCTCTGATTTTATGGATGAGGTAGATCAGGAAAAGTCACAAGGAGCACTTCCATATTGGTGGAAAGTCTCCACTGACCACAGGGATTCTGCCCTCATCCAGAGCTTAGCAACACTTCTTACAGTGCAAACTCCAAAAGGTATAGTGTGCACTGCTGTATTTGGAGTTATTCCAAAAGTCAAGTCATTGCCCAGGATTTGTGCTGACAGTAGGTTTAGCTTTTCTCTTTTTTATATCACAGATAGATGTATAATACTTTGCTTAAGTAAAAGCAAAATGAATAGCCCAAGGTAAATCAAACTTTCTTGTTTACAAGAAAAACAAAACAATGAACATGGAATGTGACCCCTTAAAGTGATGAAGCAGCATCCCAGTAGTAACAAATTTGCTCCTGACTGATTTAGAGTGTATGTGTCAAGACTTCAGATACCTCTGCACAATATATGTGCTGCTTAATTTTCACACTTGCATAACCTTCTCATTTATACACAACTGCTAGCATGCTATTTACTTCAGGTATCTGCCTCAGCCTTTGCCTCTCTGTTCCTGCATCTTTAGCACCATTGTCATCTAAGTATTTGGAATGATGTCCTTTTTTAATTTCCTTGATAATTATTTTTCTTCCATGGAATTTACACCCTTTAAATATCTTATCAAATCAGACCTATTGTGGCTGATTTATTTATGCAGTGTATTTAGCTCTTATAATGCTTTTTTCTTTTCTTCTCAGAAATCAATCCTGCCTGGTTTGCAATCATTTCAGTACTTCTCTCTCTAAACTGTCTGCCTAGGAAACCTCTCAGAGCTGTCCATATATTTCAGATATTGAGATGCCTGGAATTGAGCACAGGATTCCTGACATGACCTCGTAAGGGCTATGCAGAGATTAACACTCCATTTCTGCATGACTTCATGCTTTGGTGCAGGCAGGCAAAAAATCTCACTTGACATTCTCCCCTGAGATGCACTGAATGAGTTCATCTACAATTTACTGTCCACAGTCACCCCAATGTCTCTCTTACTATTAGTCCTCTTCAAGTTTATCCTTTGTATGGAATATTGCAGTTCAGATTAATTCTTTCATGTATGAAGGAACTGGATTCTCCAGACAGCCATATTTTTTATTTAATTTCACTGCGGTTTTGATAATATTTATTTCTCCTTATTTTTTTATAAGTACTGTGACTCCATACTGTACCTTAACCCCACAAAGTATCACATGCACGTCCTAAGTATCACACCAAAACTAGGCCCATTATCAAAAGTGTGATATAAAGATGAAGTTGTCAATAATTTCCATCTCAATTACCTGCAATCTACACATAAGATAGGCTGAAAGTATTATGACTCAAGTGAAGTGTGGTGGGTTGAGCTTGGAGGGCTGCCTCTCTCACTCACTCTCCTCAACAGGATGGAGGGAGAAAATAAGATGAAAAAGATCGTTGGGTCAAGATAAAGACAGGGAGATTGCTCACCTACTACCATCATGGGCAAAACAGACTCAGCTTGGGGAAAACTGATTTACCTGATTACCAAGTGAAATAGGTTTGGAGGGTGAGAAACAAAGACAGAAGCTAAACCAACTCCATCCACTAACCTCCTTTTTTCCCCCAGCTTCAAGTTTCCTCCTTCATTCCTGACTCTTCTACCTCCCCCCACCCCGAGCAGAGCATAGGGATGGGGAAGCGGGGGGAAGAGGTCAGTCCATAACAGCACCTCTGTGCTGTTCCTCCTTCCTCCTCTCACTTTCCCCCTGACCCTGCACGGCTCCCCTCCACAGGCTGCAGCTCCTTCAGGACATGCCCACCTGCTCGGCATGGAGCCCTCCATAGGCTGCAGGAGAATCTCTGCTCCGGCACCTGGAGCACCTCCTCCCCTTGGTGCTCACAGGGTTGTTTCTCACACTTTTTTTCCTCACTTCTCACTGCCATGCAGTGTTTTTGTCCTTTCTGAAATGCACTTTCCCAGAGGTGCCACCATCTTGGCTAGGCCGCCATCTTGTCTGTGGGGCTCAGCCCTGCCCTGCGGCAGTCGGTTCGGAACCAGCTGGAACCGGCTGGAACTGGCTGTGTCCGGCTTGGAGCAGCCCTGGCCTCTCCTCACAGAGGCCGTCCCTGCAGCCCCCCCTGCTGCCAGCGCCGCGGCACGGACACCTCATGCACCCAGGACCAGAGGCAGGCTAAAAATATGAGCAACATAATGACGACGAGTGAATTGTTAGTGTCTAGAGGTTTGGGGAGGCAGGAGGTGGGGAAAAGGGATCTTCATCAGAAGATTTAAACACAGACTGGAAGCAGGAAGAGGAGTCAAAGAGAGTGAGGGAGAAAAGAAAGTAAAAGAAATAGAAAAAAAAGAGAGGTAACTTAATGGAGAGCTTGTGAAGGTCTGAGTAGACAGGATTTGGACAAAAACATTAATCAGTAAAGGAAGGAGAATGATACTTCCACCTCCTTTCAGAGACAAACATGGAAAACTTCATCCCCAGATGTGAGTGTTAGAGAAAGCAGGAGGTGGGAAAGAAAACTGGTTTGCATTCTTAAATAGAGCAGCTATGAGCAAGTGCTTGCTATAATAAGTAGAATAAATAACCTCCATTACTGAAATGTATGTTTTCCCTGCTGCTCTCTATCACAGTTGATAGCTGTTCCCTTTAGATTTTCAAGTCTTTTTAGCCTACACATAAAAACAGGCACTTTATTAAATTTCACCTGTTTATTCCCTTTTAAAGATAAAAGTAAATGTACTTTGCTACTATCATTCATGTTAGTATGCCCATGCATTCATGAACCACCTAGGTATTCCTTACAAATAAGACGAATGCATCTCTAGGGGGTGTTCTCCGGATAACTAATGTGTAAACTATATAGAAAAATGTATTACAACGTCTTCCAGGCATGATACTCCCACTCTCCATAAGCATTTTCAACAGGGGTTTTGGTTTTTTTATTCTTTTTTCCTAGTCCTGCATTTCTTTCTGCTCTGCTTGATACCCTTCGTTTGAATAAGACCTTCTCTCTGACAGCCATCAACTCTTGGTTCTTTGTGTAGGCAACCTGAAACAGGATTAACAGATGTTCCAGGCTTAGAAGATGTTTTTCAGGACTGGTTGATCTTCCCAGCTCCTCAAAGGTAGGTGTTTCTTGGATAGAAAATCCTATAGGAACATGAAGGTAGTAAGAACAGTATCACAGAACTGTTTTATGTCAGCAGGCAAGTGTACACATGCAAACTCACAATTTGAAAGATTAAATGCCTTAAAGATGGAATTTGACTAGGAAGCCTGGAGCATCACTCTTACTTCTGATCCCAGATTTGTAAAAGGTATTTTGGGCTGTTTAATGGTAAAGGCAGCAGTAACATATTTAGGTTTAGATTGTTCTAATGGCTGTAGAGAGAATAGTGACTGAATTGAACTAACATTTTTCCCCTCTCATTTCTTTATGGAGAAGAAGTCACCTATGACTTTAATTATCATCCGTATTTATTTTGCCCTGTAAGCTAACGTAATACACACAACACTTCCTTTAGAGTGGGGAATCTTAAATGAATTAAAAATTCATTTTTATTATCCCATTCTACCAGTGAAAGAACTCAGGTATACAGCATGGAAGTGATGCATCCAAAGACATGCAGTAGAAGAGTAACATATTGAGGCATAAATGTGCTTAGGTACAATTATAAAAATAATAATACAGGTCTATTAATTCTTCATTGTCACCTGCTAGAACTAAAAAAAATCACCACAAGCCATTACTGCACTATCAGGTTTATTACACTTTGTCTATATTTTCAAGAGCTGAGATCACATCAAGAAACCACATCTCTCTTGGGGAGTAAAAAGCTCAAGTCCAGGAACTGATAATGCATACCACAGTGCTGCAGGCTATGTAGTTCTCTGCGTCATAGAGGATTAATGGTATTATTATTTATATTCACTGTAATAGTAACTGTACATCAATATAATGGTGGATAAGTAGCCATTGGCTTCTTCATCTTCAGCATTAAGGATGTTGTTTACCATCTCTCATTTTCACAGAGAGTATTGCTCTGTAAAACAAATAGTGTAGGCAAAAAAAGACATCTTGAAATATATACGTGTATTTTCAAAGTACAGCAGGGACAGGGAAGGTCACTGAACAATGTAATTGATGGCACTAGCAAAATGTTTCCTAACCTGCAACGTTGCTAGACTGTGTTGATCACAAATGCCAAATCAGATCAAAGTATAGAAATGCAAGGTAACACCCTCTATTGTTCACATTGATTGCATCAAAGGAAATAGAATGTAAATTAGGAAAGCTTTGATGAATGGATAGGCAGCCAAAAGAAGTACAATAAAGTGCTGGGTTTCTCCTTCCTAGCAGAAGCATACACTGCGTTATCTGGCTAATCAAAATGCACAGTGCATATTTCAGCAGATTGAAATCAATTGTAACATGAGATAGCCTTTTATTTTATTCATCTTGACTCTACTGAGTGATTACTTTACCTTCTGCTGTTCAGCAACTTTCAGAATAATGCACAATTCAGTGGACTTACTTAATGCTCTGTGTTGAATCTTTACTTTATTTAATGTATTTACCAGAGGCTGGTGGTGCAGAAGGCTGCAGCCTCATGCCTCCTTGAAGGATATGTGGGTCACAGCTTCACCAGAGGAAACTTTGATTTCTGTGCCTGATATAAAGTTTGCACATTGATGGAATCACATTCTTTATCCTTACAGTAGAGAGCGATGGCTATACCATTTTAGAGTTGCTGCCAGCCAATTAGTGGACTACCATTGATCATGTAGTTTCACAAAAGGCCAACAGGCTTCCCACATTGTAAAACAAAAATAAATTCTGTAAAATTTATGGCCAAATTACTGGCAGCTGAGGTGCACAGTGAAATGTAGTCAATTAACGTGATCACTGTAAATCATGGTTACAGCTTGCTGTGTAAATAACAGTTTATAACAAACATAAATAACAACACGAGTGACTCCGTTTAGCGGTGGCACAAACTGTTGTTGATGGTCCACATACTGAAGTGTGGAAATGAAAACAAGGTAAATATACAGCAGAAAAAATTGTTTAACCACTAAGACAATGTTTTAAGTGACACACAAACAAATGACAAGGTACAAAGTGGCAGGCTGGCAGGATATAACCAACCAAAGAAATTCAATGACAGAGAAAAAAGAATTCAAAATTTGTTCAGGAATTAATGAACTGAGATGCATTTCTAAACAAATTTCTAAACAAACATCTATCACCACTCTCTTAAATCATACTTATGGGTCTCATACCATCTTAAATTTACTAGTCTCTTTATCGAGTAACCCTTTATATCCCAATAATTGTGACCCATTTTTCCTTTCCCACTGCATAACACCCAATGAAGTCAGCTATCAAAATTCAGAGCTTCAAATTAAAATTCTATTTTGCTCTAATAGTTTAATGAAATTTCTCTTGAAAATTGCCCCTCTTATTTTTTTACATAGCATGCACAAGGTCCAAATCTCTCTATGAAATCAATATATTTTCTTGGACAAATATGACTGATCGTGTAACTTAAGCAAGTATTGATTTTTCACTTTCATTGAGGGAAGTTTAATTATGCCTTTTTAATAACAAAACCCTACAGAGGTATCTAGGTTAATAAAAATTAAGAACCTTACAAACCTTCATGGTGAGTAGATTACACAAGTTCTCGATGTTACTTGTCTCCAAGTTTGCCTTTTTGTTTTTAACTCAATACAGAGGGGTTTTTAACTCTACTGTGGAGAAGTGGAGAAGTTTTGAAGGCATAGGTTTGTATTTCAGAATGGAGAAGTTTAGGGCTGTTCAAAGCCAGCTCACTGATAAGAGCTGTTGAGAAGAAAGCTAAAGCAAGTCCAGGTGCAGGGTCCTCCAAAACAGCTCTGCTTAAAAGCTTCAGCAAGGGCTTGGGAGTTGGTTTTAGAGGAGGCTCTTGCTATTCAGCTTCCACCTCAGCTGCTTTGCAGCTTTTTTGCTACTGTGCTTGTACTGTGTTCCACCAGGTACCCTCTTGGTCCAAATTGTGACTCCTGCCTGTGGGCTGACCTCATAGCCTGGCCTCATCCCATCTCCACAGCCCTGCCTGGTCATCACCAGACCTGATCCTGACCACCAGCCATAGGCCAATGGCCCAGCTTGGCCTCCACCCCAGGGAGGTGCCTGATACCTGGGGCTGTGGGTACCCTGGTGTGCCCTGGCTGTCATGTTCCTGCCTGGGGCAGTGAGACAGGCCCAGACTGCCAGTCTTTGCCCTGATGAACCCAAGGGAGCCCCTGGTGGCCTGGCCACAGGTACCTCCTGGCCCATGAGGCACCCTGACAATTAGATACAAGAAAAAATTCTTCTTCAAGAAGGTCGTTAAACATAATGGCAGGTTCCCAGTTACAAAGAACTACCAGAGAGGCTGTTGAATGTCTGCCTTCGGAGATGTTACAGAGCTCAAATGGACAAAGCTCTGAGCTAAGACCAAGGCCATGTTGCAGCCTGGGAGCTGACCTTTATTTGAATGGGGTGCTGGAGGAGATGACCTCCAGCCACACTGAGAAGAGACAAAAAACTGCACGTGTGCAAATTAAAAAGAAAACTCGAGGCATCCTTCTTTCGGGACCACAACATCTAGTGTCTGGTTTTAAAAGGAACAGGCACGTCAGCTGACAACATCCTAAGAGGTGCATGTAGGAATGTGCCATGGCTGTCTCTTCAGTGGAACTGTAGTGCTTTAAGCACTGCAGTGTAGGAGATGACTCAGTATTTAAGTATTATCAGTTAGTTACCTTCATCAAGTTTGCAAGTTACAACCCAGAGCAGGGTACTTTAAAATTATCCTGTGCTATACCTAAGTTTCTTTGCAGATCTGAACCTTAATGACTACTGACATTCTAAAACAAAGTAGAAGTAGTAACTCCAAAATTAAAAAATGGTCTCCAAAAGTAAAATTTACTCTGTTTAAATTGCTGGTGATTCTTTGTGTGTTGAATAGAAGATGTATGAATTAAATTCCTAAGAGCTGAGAAAAAGAGAACTGGAAAAACTTTAGTTGACAGCAGGCATCAAGCCCTGCTATCACAGTTACCACATTTTATTATCTCCAGCTTAAAAACGGCTAAATTGTTTCATCCTAGTAGTCTCGGAGAACAGATCCAAAATCTGAGTGCTCCATTGGTCAGCAACATTAATCTAATTTTCGGCCTGGATTTATTCATAGCTAGTTTATACCAATCTGGTTTTGTGCCAAAATGATTCTTTAGTTTGAAGAGCATTTCTCCTTTCTTTGAGTATTTTTAAACAAATCCATACCCCTTCTCAGCTTTCCTTTGCTTTGCTAATCAGGCTCTTCTATTAAATGTCAGGGTCTCCATTCTCTTAACTACCTTAGTAGCCCTTCTTCTAGCCTGTTCCAGAGCCAGTTTATCTTTCTGGAATGTCTGATCAGAATTTTGCACAGAAGGTCTTACCTGGGTCTTATATAGCAATATTAACACTTCCTATTTTTGCTAGCACTTTTGATTCAATTCAGAATCAAATTTTACATTTTCAAAACTGAATCCCTTTGGAAGTTCTAAATCAGCCTGTAGATCACATAGAACACCTGAATATGGTCTATTTGCCATATACAGGTGATGGTCACTGAGTTTCAAACAAAACTTCCTATTATAGATCATCAAGGACCTGACCTGTCTTTTTGTGCTTTTTAACTTCATCCCTTTTATTACTTCAGTTTTTAAAGTAATTTGAGTTTTTAGTTTTGTTTGGTTAGGTTTTTTCTTAATTTTATGAAGTCTACAATCTTCTGCTTCGATAATAGCTTCCAATTTTTGTGTCAGTATTTCATCAGCACAATATTGTGTCGCAAAAGCAAATATTCAATATGAAAGAGTTGAAAGGCACTCTCCTTGGAGCTACCTCCAGCTTGTATCAAAGTTTTACCAATCCAGGAAAGACTATTTCAACACTCCTAGTTCTATTAGTTATCTGAATAGGTAATCAGTTTTATCAAGTCATCTATAGGTTAGTTTGACATGACAATCTAACATTGATAATCCATACAGCTCATTCTACCTTTACCATCAGGACTCTAATTATGTTTCTATTTTCCTTTTTTTTTTCTTTTTGTGCTGTTGATTTTCATGCCCTTAAGAAAATACATTCAATTTAGTTCAGCAATTCTCCTTTGATCCCCTTTCTTTCTGCTCCCAAGACAGGTTCTTGCTGATTTAATATATTCCAAAGATGTCTTTTTTTTTTTTCCTTCTTAAATACATATCACTGGTTGGCTGACTTCAGTGGACTCAAGAGTCCTATTGTAACTGAAATTCTTACAATATTGTTATACCAATTAAGAATAAAGCATTGCTATGATCTTATATGTTTCTGAAGAAAGAACTCTCCTATCACCTCAAGAATATCTGTTTCTTTTCACACAAAGTTCTACCAAATTCAGCAAACATTATGTGGTTTAATTGAGAAAAATAGTAGTCTATTTTGAATAAGAGTACTACCCGTTTATGAATCATGACTATAGGCACAAAACGTTCATTTATTTTTGTTAGTGCTAAATTAAGGGAGAAAAAAAATCATGTTTTCTCAAGAAAATGTAAAAATGTGCCTTCTGTATTAACAGCATGTTTATCATTGTATAGTTTGCCTAATGTCAGAAAAAATCTAAACAAATCTATCATTATTACGTGTAGAGGTTTACAGCTTAGGTCATCTGTCACAGTGGGTGGTTATTATACACCAAAGGTCAGATCTATATGAAGAAATTTAAAGTTTATTTTCTTTTCATGGTATTTTTTAGACCTTGACTTGCTTCAGTCCAAAGTTTTTAATGTGGACTTTTACAATTTAATTACTCATGATAGAGAATATACTTTTTAAAAGTTTGCTGAAGGTAATATACAAAGGATAATGAAGATCAAACACAAGAGGATTGATAAAAAATTACTCTCTTGATGTTCATGTGAGGTGAGGGTATTGCCCTGTAATGTTTAAAAGGAAAAGGAGCTACGTCAAGAGGCTAGAAATAGACAATTCATTGTAAAATTCTGCAGGCGATGAACAGTGGCTTCCAAGTTATTCCAAGCCAAGAAGAGTTCACTTCTGTTACATGACAAAGGACCATTAATGACTAAGTATATAAATACCAGCAGAAAACTGATTGTGTTGCAAATCAAGATACATGCGTACTTTAGCAGATTAGTCATCTGTTTGTGCAGTTGCTTGTTGCCTATGGGACTCCAGAGGATTAATTACACTGTGGCAGCAGGCCTGTTCGTTACTTAGTTTTGTCTGTACAAGTAATTGAGTGTGCAGCTATGAACAGTGCATGCTGCTGTGACCATAATAAAGACAGACAGCAAGAGACAGGCATGCCACGATAACACAGCCCACAAACCAGAGTGCCATCCCAGGAAGGTGAAGTGGGGAGCAAATCACACGTTTTCCCTGAGTCTGAGGGTTGACTTCTGTTGCCCCAAGACAAGTTGCTCTGGTTAATTGCAAGCAACTTACGTAAATGGAATAACAAAGAATTCTAGATGGTGCCAGAATCGTTATTGTTTTCATCCAAAGTAGAGCACCGTAGGCCAGATCGTCAGCTGCAGTAAATTAGCACAATGCAGCTACATCGACAGCTATATGAACTTACACCAAATGAGAATCTAAGGAGCTGAATTTAGGAGCTCTGACTGTTTGAATCAAGCCCAGAGTATTTTAAATTTTACTTAACTCTTTAATGAACACTTTTCATGAGGGTATTGGTAAGCTTCTCTGCACAGATCCAGGATAAATAATCCCTTTATCTAAAAAAGGCTAAGCTCTTAAAAATTATTAGTAATAATAATTATTATTTATTTGTTTATTTATATAATTAATATGCAAATTTTCCAGCCCACAGGATCCAACCTGTTGCTATTGTACATGCTAGGTACATAGGATTGACTGAACTTTCTAGTGAATTTTAACATATTCATAGTCAAGGATGACACATCCTGTCTGAGGTTACGTCTTTCCCACTGCTCTTTGGATTGCTTTCTGGCTCTTGCATGGCTCAGGACAGGTATTAAGCCTATAGTATTGTATTTGAGAGTAGATTACAAATAATGAACAGAACTGGAGTTTCTGTTCTTGACTCTTCAGAGACCAGTAATACCTTCTGCAGAAGACATTGATGTATTTTCCTACCTAAGTTTTTACGGCAATTTCAAAGGTGTGTGAATTGCACACTACAAAATCAGTACTTGGACATTCCAGAAGACTGGCATTACTGACAAGCATTTTTTTAGTCTCTGCTTTTTTTAGTACATTCACCAATGACATGCTAGTAGCCATTTCCAGGTTTACATCTGTAGGGTAACACCTAAATGGCTTTAAAGAACTGTTCTTGTAAAACCATTAAAAGTATCTCAACATGATATGACTGTCACAAATTACTATGGCAAGAAATCTGTATTGAAAACAAATACCACCCCAACCATGTCAAAATATTTCTATTAATATCCTGCTTAAATTTGAACTGGGCTAAAAATAACTTAAGAGCTAAAGCTTAAATTAGTGCAACTAGGGAATATCCTAGATCAAAATTTCACGTAAACCAAAATTAAAATAATTTCTGCTTTTCATCTCTTGATCTAGTCACCGAATAAACTGGAAGGATCAGAGGAGAGCCAATGTGGAAACAAGGAAGGCTGGCTATTCTGTTAGCAAATGCAGTCTACCCAAACCCTGTCCAAATAAGGTTAAAAATCATAGTTTAATCATACTGTGCTTGTTATCATAGGCACATTCAAAGTACTGTAACTAATATTGTTTATTTCCTAGGCAATCCTTTCTCCTAATACTCATTAGAGAAATCAATTAAAGAATCACATGATACAACAAATATCTCATTTTCTACTAGTCAAAGACACTTAGGTTTTACTCCGTTAACAGGAAATGAGAATAGAAGGACATTGTGAAATTTAGGAGATGAACAGGCTTCAAGTTTCAGGTTCAGCCTTTTCACACTTCAAGTTCCCAGACTGCCTTTGGAGCAACTTAAAAAATTCAGAAGAGCATTATCCAAGTTGCCAGAATTAGCCATCTTTAGGGCATGTGACCCCTATAATGTGGTGGAGATTGTTACAAACACAATGCAGTAGCCCTTCCTTTAGTGCTAGCCTCTATGGAGGTCTTCTTGTGTTGAGTACCACCGACTCAGAGGCCATTGTCTGACTCAAGGACATTTAGATGTGTTTGTGTGAATATTTTCTACTGATATATTTGCCTATATGAATTACTATAAAAAATTTTCCTGTGTCGTTACTAGACTAGTCTGAACATGATTACTCCAATATGTACCACAACCATATACCATGCTGCACAATACTAGGCAGTACTAAAAAAGAAATGAGAGGATGGGAAAGAGATCCTGACAATTTTCCCTTCCAATATATACTCTGCACTGTTGTAAATCAAGCTCTTTAATGTTGATGTCTGTATAGCTTCAATTCATGTCAGTTACATGGGCTTGGTGTGCTGTTTTTCAGTGTTGTGTTCTTCCTTAATGAACTATATTTTTCTGAAGTCACATGTTAAACAAATACAACGCCTATTTCAAGTACACTCGTCTTTCTAAGCAAAAACTGAAGAACTGCTGAGTAGAAAGTTGAACTATTTCTTTAGATGCTGGTACCGTGGACTGGACAATCACAACATCAATTTTTCTTCTCTCAAACATTAAGCCACTTAACATTTGCTCCACAGAACTTCCTAAGTTATAGCCTCTGTGTGCACAGTATTTCTGAATGACTGAAAAGCACGCAGACCACAAAACTTGTTTCAAAGCCAAAATCTTTTGTGATAATAATTCAGACATTTGCATTTTCACTTTATTGTCCTTTCCTTTTTTTTTTTTCCCCCAAACTGTTTAAAATGAAAAATGGCCTTTAGTTTGCCAGAGTGATCATGATTCCAAAGGTTAGATTTCCAGTATGTCCTTGGGCCAACCACAAATTTTCCTCTTAATCCCTCTTCTGTAAAGTTTGTGCAAAGTGGATGTAATAAAGTCAGTCCTTTGGAGTCTGAGAAAAGAAAAGCAGTCTGTGCTACTTGGCAGTATATTATCAAGCATCATAGAAAAGTCTGTATTTATAAGTAAACTACCTATCCACTAAAAATGGTTTGTTTGTATTCTGAGTTCCTTAAACTTTTTGGGTTGTTTTGGGTTTTTTGTTTTTTTTTTCATCCTTGCCCTGGTGTTTTATCTCTCTATAGTCAAACTCACTAGAGGAAGTAGATGAAGAATTGTCAAATGAAGTCTGGCAGCAAAGAAATGAAAAGCATCCCACTGCAACAAATTTCATCTATTTTATAGGCTAGTTATAAAGAGATATTATAACAGGAAAGAGATGGTATCTAATGTACTGTGAAAAATAATGTCAGAAAGGACAGTTTGTTAAAAACTATTCAGATCCCTTTCCTCTACATTGAAAGGGACTTTTACTGTTTTAAAGGCACATGCTTTTTCAGCTACTTCTTTGAATGCCTTTGCAAGACTGAAAAGCAAGTATAAAGAAATTTTGTATGTGATTACAATTATTTTTACATGAAAACTTTTCAAAATTAGCAGAATATGACCCATTTATAGGCTACATATTTCTAGAGAGCTGTGTGGTGTTCTGGTGCTCTAATAACGATAACCAATGTACCACCTGGAAATTATACATTTTTATTTCATCTCCCACTTTTTACAGCTACTAAAATGTAGTTTCCAAAAATGTCTTCTATTCAGTAGCTTCATAAGCTGTACCTGCTTGAGTATTGATCCTTCTAGAAATATGTCAGGAGTCTAATTCTTTCAGTTGACAAAATTACGGTGTCAGCTGCAATTTTCATAAACTGGAAGCAACAAAAAACCTAGTACCCTTCTTCAGTTTTTGATTACTGCAGCTGTTCTCAAAGCTGCAACAAAGTGAGTCATCAAAGCAGCAAAGCTACATAGAGACTGATGAGAACTACTACAACAAAGAAATCTAGATTAAATAAGTAGGTAGCGAATTTCAGCTAGTTTCGTAGGTCTTGGCTTGTAGCATATGGCATAAAGCATAGGGGCTCATGGTGAGGAAGCATAATAATTAGAAGACTACTTGGAGAAGTAATTGGGTTCAGTAAGATAACAAATGCGAGGGTTTCTGGCAGAAGATCTAAAGGGAGATGGTTAACGGTATTATGCCCTCTTCTCTCCTTTAGAAGTGCAATGCTTTCATCAGTTTTTCAGAGGTGTAAGGTTAAAGAATTCACATATTATGAGATTTTACAACGTTGCAGATTCTTTTTTTCTTTCTTACAAGCCTCCAACTCCAGACATAGGATGCCATCTAGTTTTGCTCTCTTAAATATGTATTACACAAACGCACACACGCACATACACAGGAACACATATTTTTATAATGTGTTCTCTGTGATCATTCATAAAGATGCTCAAGGGATCATTTTGTTTCCCACAGGCCCCTGGGAAGTGTCTGATTGCAAAAATCTCCCATGTCTGGCAGGATGGCCTATTCATGATCTTGAAGAATCTGTCCTCTTCCACTCCATAAATAAATATTTCAATAATCCACAAAGTAAATTTAACAGAAATCCACTCCAGAGTATCTTTTAGCAGAGCTTTGGGTCCTGGAGTAATTTGAAACTAATTCTCTTATACCAAGAATAAGTGTGTTGATGTCTGGGGTATGGAATCAAACAGATGGTATTTGCTTCTTTACATGTACAACACTTTATTTTCCATGGCTATTAGGGTCTCAGTCCTACCTATTTTCTTCAGTATAAAATAATTCTTAATCTACATTGTTTCTTTTATGTTTTAAGGAAAAAAGTTTTTTTTTTAATAATACTTTCTCAATGAACTCCATGAATAAATGAAATTACCTGGCTTGTGCTAGAGAAAATTCAGTTGTGATAAATGAAAGTGGATAATTTTACATATTTAATGCAGATAAACCCCAGAGTTCTTCTTACCTCAGCTGTTTTACCAAATGCATTCATTTAGCATTAAAATAGATAAATGAAATCCCTTAAGTTAGTAGTGTGGGACAGAGTAACAGTGAAACACACTTTTCCATGTTTTCCTTATTACATTTCATATATGTCTGGGTGTGTTCCTATACCAACTGAAGTGCTGCAATGTACCGTACTTTGTCTTTATTATTGGCAAACAGTTTGAAAATACTGAGCACTGAAACCCCTGAGAGCAGGAGAATATCAATAGCCAGAGAAGAACAACCTGCATGTTTGCAATACAAAAGAGGGATATATTGATTTGTGGGGAGTTCACCCAAATTAATTGTGCCAGCCAATAAGAAGACACCATCAATTATTTGTTTAGCTTGAAAAACATCAGTGCTATGAAAAACAGACTTCTCCAAACAGAGTGAAAGCAAATGCACACTTGTGAAAGAAAAGTGGACAGTCAAGCAGAAATAACTGTGAAGTACTGCATGTATTATAATTGCTTAAAACAACTTCATTTTATAAAAACAGGATAAAATAGAAGGAAGAAAAGAAATTAATTAATCAACAGGGAATCTAGTAGTAAGGAAAAAAAAGGTGCATATATTAGCAGTTTATGTATAATACGCAGCAAGATGAAAAAAACTGAATCAGAATATCTGATAATTGTTTTGACATCCCTTGAAATAAAAAGAAATGAAAAGAGGGTTTGATAATGACTGAAAATAAGAAGATGAAGAAGCAAAGGACTGAAAGAAGCAGCAGTGATTTCTTATGAAGGGAAGAGAGAGCCTTTTTTGCCAAAATCTACTATACACACAGCCAAAAGAGGCACTAAAGGCACTTTCTGCCTTGGAGCAAATGGGGAAATAAAGAGATCAGTTATGAGGAAATCATCTAGAGGTTACAAGATGAGTTCCAGCTTTCCATGAAACAAGAACTGGACTGGAGGAAAACCATGACATCATAAATGGGCTCTGGATGCAGATGTCAATGATGTCAATGATGTCATAGGCCGTCATAATATCCACTGCCAACTTCAGCTCATGTTAGTACATATTGATTTACCAATCCCACCTTTATTGGAAGAGCTGCCTCTGTCTTCAGTCCCAAAAACCTGCAAATTCTGTAAAAGCAAATTGAGCTGCAATAAGAAAAAAATGGTTTCAGCCACCAGTCCAATGATTCTAAAAGAGATTGTTTAATCTAAGAGTAATTTACCCATGCTGTGTTGCTTTTGAAAACAAAACCAAAACCACTTATAGTTAAGATACATAGGAAGCTAGACAAACAGCTAGATATAGTTAATTTGTTCCTTGTTACTAATGTAGCTGAGCTTCATATATTAAGTTTTGCATTCAGTGCCCATAACAGTACAATTCCAGTACATCAATTTGTTTGATAACACTATGCCTTAGCATAAACCTTGGGTTTGGTGTGCCCTCTAAAGATAAAATTAAGGAATTTGATTTTCAAGCAGCTCAGTAGCAGCCCATCAACAGGAAATTAAATTTCTCAAAAGTTATTGTTTTTAAAAAGTTATCCCTAAATGTGAGCAGTTTCCCATTTCTATCATTGCATTTGCATTTGTTGCAATTGTGGATAGTTCTGCAAAAGAAAATGTAATCCAGTTTAATATTCTATGGCATAAAGTATGCATTCGTCTAAAAGAAGAAAAAAACACTGTTACTTTATGTTATACTGCAACTGAAGGCGGAAAGATATAAAATATAAAAGTATAAATTTAAAAGTAATTCTTTCATCATATAACTTTCATGTAACCAGCAGAAAAGCTGCTTTAACTGAGCTTTCTCCTTCTTAGCACTTGATCTGAATTATCCTAATGAGAAATTCAATCGTATTTTGAAACATCTGTTTCAGAAAAATCAGAAGGACTTGCAGTTCTTGAAATACCTCTAGTAAGTGAAAATACATATCAACTTTCCACTGGCAAATGAAGTGCCTTAGAAGACAGTATGGGGTAGTGACTGAAATATGTAGAAATCAAACCATAACATAGTTTTGCATTTTGCAGGAAGGTATGTTTGTATTTTAGTGTAAAGCTGTGAAATAAAAACGTAACACTAACACCCACAGGTAACTACAATAAATTTCAAAATACTCCATTGTTTGCTTTAATAAAGCCATTACTAATGGCAGTAAACAAATATATAGTCCTCCAGCAGATAAAAAATGGATCACATGATCTTACAGTTTATGAGACAAACCATATGCCTTGACAGATCTTTCTGTCCTATAAAACAGCCTGGGTAATGCAATATAGTTCCTTTCTACCCAGGTATATCTTGCTATATGTCTTTGCAGGCATCCTTTTTGTGGAAGATATAGATGAAGAGAAAACAATAAACCTGTGAATAGATTTTGAAAAAATCATTCCTTAGTATGAAAAATACACTGAAACAGAAGTGAGAGCAGGCATCAAATGTACAGGCATCAAAACTGACAAAAGCAAGAGGACACAAGAGATGATCTGAATGTACAGAATGATTGACCAAAGGCATAATATAGAGCTGGAACATAAGAAATGCCTGACTCTGTAATTTGCCTCCAAGAGTGGCAACAGAAGAGATCTTTTAAAAATATTTGAATGTTACTCAGTAAAAATGTTCAAGAAGGAAAACAAAGAAAAGAGAAAATCTAAAAAAACTCCTCATATTCTAAACTTTAGTGTGGAAAAAATCAGAAAATATTTTTTAGCTATTTTCATAATTGAATAATTCTAGATACTCCCAGCTAAAGAGTAAATGTGATAGTAAAACTACTGTGGATAACTTAACTACTTAGAGCTGCAGTACTACTATTCCCAGATTGAGCTTTCCCAAACTTTCTTCTGTGATCAGAGGCAAGTTACCCCATATCTATAATGTCATCACTGAAAAATAAGATCCTACTTTACGAATCAGGTATGTCAGCCAGAAAGGGAAGGTCAAAGAAAGTGTATGCCTCGTGGTGAGCAAGACTGGAAATCTGGTAACAATGGAGGAGAAAGCTGAGATACTCAACATTTTTTCCTCAGTATCACTAGCAATCTCTTCCCCCACATCTCCAGTGGATGGACTGCAAGGCGGAGACAGGGAGTGGAAGAGCAAAGTCCCTCCCACTGTAAGAGAAGATCGGGTTCATAACCACTTGAGGAACCTGAACATACAGGAGCCTATGGGACCTAACGAGATGCATCCCAGAGTCCTTGCGAGAATTGGTGGATGTAGTTGCCAAGCCACTCACCATGATATTTGAAAAGTCATGGCAGTCAGGTGAAGTCCCTGCTGACTAGAAAAAGGGAAACACTGCACTCATTTTAAAAAGGGCAGAAAGGAGGACCCTGAGAAGTGCCAATCTGTCAGCATCACCTCTGTGTCTGGGAAGATCATGGAACAGATTCTCCTAGAAGCCATGCTAAGGCACAGGGAGGCTAGGGAGGTGATTAGATGCAGCCAGCTTCACCAAGGGCAGGTCCTGCCTGACCAACCTCATGGCCTTCTATGATGAAAAATCATCAATGAGATGATTTTACAATGAGGGTAGTGAAACAGTGGAACAGGTTGCCCAGAGAGGTGGTAGGTGCTCCATCCCTGGAAGCATTCAAGGTCACGTTGGATGGGGCTCTGAGCAACCTGATCTAGTTGAAGATGTCTCTGCTTATTGTAGGGAGGTTGGACTAGATGACCTCTAACGGTCCCTTCCAACCCAAACTCTTCTATGAATCTGTGATTCTAAATCAGTTCAACAGCTACATCTTTCAAGGTCAGTGGAAGATTTCATTCTGCTTTATTTGGTTTTCAACCCAAATAAGATAACTACTTTTGAAATTAAAACATAGCAAATCCAAAATGATAAAAGTAGTCATGAAAGTGCAGTGATTATTTCCCAGCTTGGAGGACTGGAAATCTTAATGGTCTACATTAGGAAAAAAAAAATCTTGCTTGTCTTTCTAAGCTTCTTTCTAACAGTGCACAGTCACACATGACCACGCTTACAACTATAATTATGGCCTTGTTCTGAACAGAGCACATTATCAGGGTATTGTAATAAGTGTATAATGATCTTTCATGAAATGGGAGTAAGCATAATTTCATGTGAAGAATCACATCCAAGGGAGCAGTTAGTGTGCCAGTGATTACTTTTTCTTTAGAAATGCGCATTTTATGTCATTTAATGTGATGGACAATAGATATGGGTCATACACCAAAAGACAAAAATATGTTCAAGCAGCTATTTAAAAGTGAGTAAAAGGCTTATTGTTGGTGAGATGAACAGCTGTCTACTGGTTGTTAAAGCACTGAGAACCAACATGCCTTTTTTCCTCATTCAGCAGTCTATATGATAAACTTGCACGTTTCCAAATTCAAACTTAACTTTCCTTCTTCACATAAAAAATACATACCATTTAATTAAACATATTTGAGCTGCTAATGATTTTTGTTCACTAGTTAACACAATAAATATTTCATAAGGATTTACTTTAACCTTTATACTTCGATTTGTGTAAATCTTAGCTTTAGAAAAGTAAGGAATACAACATACTTTACACTCTTGCCATGACTCAGAGATTTAAGCAATAGAGAAAAGTCTCAGAGATTTTAGCAATAGAGAATTTGGTTTCTTCTAATTCTGCCAAGAAGGACAGTCTTCTAATTATAACCTGTACTTTGGCATTATTTTCACAGAATCACAGAATAGTTGAAAGGGACCTCTGGAGATTGTCTAGACCAACTCCCTTGCTCAAAGCAGTGTCAGCTAGAGCTGGTTGCTTGGGGCTGTGTCCACTTGGGTTAACTGCCTCCAAAGATGGAGGCTCCACAGCCTCCCTGGGAAACTTGTTCCAGCACTCAATCACCCTCATAGGGGAAAAAAAAAAAAAAAAAAGTTGGGGTTCCATATTCAGACAGAACTTCCTGTGTTTCAGTTTGTGCCCTTTACATGTTCTTGTTCCGTGACTACACACCACTGGGAAGACTCTATTAATGAGAATAACAAGTAGGAATTTTCTCAGTGGGAGCAAGGAGATCCAAAGTACATTTCTTTGACAGAATTGGGATGAAAAAGGTAACCTTTGTAGAGAATGAGAAGAAAACACCACTGACAATAGGAGCCAGTCCAAGAACAGAGCTGAGCTTAACTAGTCTGCTTCACAGCCTATAAAAGAGATTCTGCTTTGTCTAGCTCTCTGTGTAAAGCCACAGTTGCAGCCTTGTCTCTAATTCTGGGCGTCATACTTCAAGAAAGTCCCTATTAGTTGAAACAAAACAAGAGGAAAAAAAGAAAGATGAGAGGTCTATTAGCAAGCTCTCTCAGGAACAACTGAATGACCCAGGTTACTTAGCCTGAAGTAGAGAAGACTACAAGCAAAAGAGACAATTACAAGATGATGATCATGATATATGCAATGCGTAAATACGTATTTTTTTTCCTAAATAGAGTTCTTCATGCCTGTGGCAGACAGAACTAGGGGTAACACTTTTGCATTGCAGCAAGGAAGATTCAGATTAGATATTCGGAAAAATCTGTCTTTTGCAAAAGTAGTGGAGCACTGGATTACACTCTGGAAAGCGTCAATCTCCAAAATTGGAAACATATGGAAATATACATTAGAAGTGACATAAATAGGGATCCCTGCGATCATAGGCTAAATGACCTCTCAAAATTCATGCAGTCCTATGAGCCCATAATATCAAACTTGCATAAACATGCACTTATTAATTATACATGCATTTAAATAAAGTTAATCTGTACTGATTTAAAAATAAATTAAGAAACTTCAACTTACGTCTTGACAAAAACGAAGTGAAACATAGTTTAACCAGAGGAAGGACTAAAATTAATATGGATCCATAAGAGTAAGAACCAAAACTGAATAAAATTCTAGAATTATAATTTATATCATATTTTCCTTAAGAACTGAACTAGAATTAAATTACTCCCCAAGGAACAGAATAATAACTGGAATCAGTTCTTTGTTACAGAATTACAGCAACACTGCTGTGCTGCTGATGCTGACCCAGTATTTTGAGCTTCTTTAATTTATTTCTTCCTAGATCTATGATTTATGACATCTGAGGACTGACCTTTAAATTTCTGCCCTAACAAGCAGGTTTATTTGCACTCCTTGGTAATAAAAAATAAAGGCCTTCAGGCCAGTAAGTATTAACTTCTTTAAACATAACACATTGTCTCACATATAACCTCCTAGAATTTGTGGCAAGCAACACTATTTGAGGTCTAACTAGCTTCAAGTCTTCTAAAACAAATCTAATTTATACTGCCTAATGTACCTTATTTTGCTACCTAACAGCTATTTCTAAATGCAGCAGAAAACTACCCTTCTAAATCAAACTGGCTTCTGAAATGCAATGCAGCAAAGAAAAAAAGACAATTATTTTTTCTAACATGGCTCTGAAGTAAGCATTTCTATTAATCTTAAGTTTGTCGAACACCACACATATCAATTGTCTTTCTACTTACAAACTATAAATGCCAAATTTTCTCTTGTGGTCTCTTAGGAAATGTGACATGAAGGTTAATGAAAGTCTTTATGTAGACAAATGTTGATAGAGTGGTTGGGCTTCTTCAAGATAGATATTATATACATTTGGTCTGGGGTATGGTGGCTTGAAATCCATGTGGATACAAATACAAATACATATACATATGGACATATACCAGAAGAGAATATTACTCTTTATTTTCTCTTTATAGATACCAAATTGTGTTAACGTCACATCAGAAGTTGAAGACAGTCATTTGTATTTCTCTAAGTTATTCTAAAAGTCTATATTGTTTTATGTCAGTTGCTGGTGTAGAGGCACTTCTGAGAGAAATCTCAGTTGTGTCATTATCTTATTCCCAAATCTTCACTTTCACTTTTAACTTAAAGAGGAAAGAACTTAGGCCACTGTGGTATAGCTCAAAGCAATGGGCAATGCGAAGTCATATGGAGAGATGAAGTCTCCGAGAGCACTAGAGGGAACTTACCTGCCATTATGATGATTGATAATGTTTCAAAATGAAGATTTACTCAGAAATACCAAAACCAAAGACACAGTTTTAGCTAAAATAACAGGTTTTAAGCTAGCAGCTGCAACAGACTCCCATCTACGTCAATAAAACACAAAAAGGAACATAAAAACCCTACTGAGTACTGAGTTACATGATTTTACAGGCAATGGCCTCCTTCCCCTTGTTTAGCAATACTGATTAGGTAGCCAGTGGGTAACAGAGGACTGACAGTGGGGAGAAGACCCCTCATTTCTCTCAGTGTATACCTACATCAGGAGGAGGCTGAATTACACTTCTAAGTCTAGACTCCTGGCTTCAGTCCAGAGAAAGCCAAAGCTGCAGCACTGACTACATTCACAGTAGATTTGACTGACAGTGTTACCCTTATTATATCAACTACGTTTCTGAAATGTATCCTCTTTATTTTTAAAAAAATGTACATTTAAGAAATACAAATGGTAAAGATGCAAGAAGATGTTAAATTCACTGAGGCATATTCAATATAATATGTATAAGCACTAGTATTACGGACAATAAGCCAATGACGGTTGACACAACTTGAAATTATAACAATTGATTTCACTAACAGAGTTCAACACAGGCAAAACAACACACTTTTCACTAGTTTCATAAAGGGCTAAAGCATTTTGGTGAAGTGAAACTAAAAAAAAAAAACAAGCAATAAGGTTCGCAAGATGTTGACCTACCTACCTATGAATAGAACCCTGTGCAAACAGTAAAAATTTGAACATTCACCACCCTTGGTTTCAATATAGCAGTGAATTGTTAGAAAATTCCTTAAGTGAGATTATCTAACCCATCAGAAGATGCAGTAACATTCCTGTATTTAACATGCCAGATTTAGACAATTTGCAAGAATGTATACTAAAACAGGAGTCAACTTCTAATTGAATCAATGGGTTATGGAAATGGAAAGAAAGATAACTAGCACTTTCTCCTACACTTGACCAAAGAAAGACTGCAGTAGGAGAAAAAGTTTTCAGTTATTTAGGTCTGTAAGACACTAAATACCAGAAATAGATAACTTAGGCTTGTGAAAATGTGCATCCTAGATGTGACAGTGACATACAACCACAGACCTAAAAAGAAATGGCAAGGTAAAATGACTTTATGATCAGACTCCCACAAGTTCAGACAAACATGTATTACATGTTTGTTCCAGCAGGATCTTTGAAAAAGAAATTGTTGGTCTTATCACTCAAAAAGTGCGTTGCTGAAAAGTTTAAAGTTACTTAAAAAAATATTAGAGAGTTTAAGGAAAAAAAGAGGCTCACCCAACAACTAATTAAAATGACAGAGGCATTCATCTGACTCATTGGTTAGTCACAGTACTCTAAGCAGTAAAAATAGTGTCTCATTAGTCTTTTAAACATTTATTCCTTATTCTACATGAAATTGATACTTAATCACTTTCCTAGTGTACAGCAGGCACTTATTACACAGGGAAAACTTGGAGAATGGAAAGTTTATAAAATCTCTGTCAATCTCTCCTACATGTTAGGAATGATTCATTATAATGGGCCATGAGCGGCAGGGTGACTCCGAATGGAGGCCTGTAATTAACTTTGCTTCATGTTTTATTGATAGGATTTGCTGGTTTATGAGATCTGATCATACATTTTGAGCAATGTGGAAACCTATGGATCGTGCTGTGCTTAGGTATCCTGGCATTGGGAGACATATGCAAAACTAAATAGATTAGATGGAAAATGTGATCTGTGTACACCTTTAGATTCTCCCTTTTCTGCCACCTGTTTGATACTGTTTCTGTCTCAAAGCACACTTGACATTTAATATGAAACATGGAAGTCAGAGTTCTTTTTTACTGTCTTGGGCCAATATTTAGTCATGGGCATGCTGATAAAGAATAGGAAAAAAATGCATCGTCTCCCTTACAAATAAACATATCTGTACTTTGAAATGCTATAGATCTTACACTTCAGAGCAAATTTGGAGTTGCAGACAATTTGCAGTTACTTGAGGAGAGATGAACGGGTGTGGATGAGGCTTCTGTTATCCTGGAAGCAAGTCAACCTCAAATTGGGAAAAGTATGTGGGGTTTTTGTAATATGGGTAATTTGGCAAAGCTAGAAACAAATTTACAAAATCCTTGAAAGACCATGGATTATTTAGGAACAGATGGTGTGAAAGGCATTTGAAATCCCTCCTGTAAACTATGTTCTACTTCATATAAACAATATAAGCAGAAGCTCACAGACCAGTATCTTCCTCCAAACAGTTTTGACCCTAGTCTTCACATCTGGTATCACATTCCTGTTCAATTAAGTTCTGAGTTTTATTTTCAGAAGGAAACAAGTCAGCAGGATTACCTATCAGAAACCCTCTTATCATATGATTTAGACAGTGGGGGATTAAAAAAGTGGTTGAAATCTCCTACTGTCTGCAAAGAAATATTCATTTGGAAACTCCAGTTCTGGCTGTGGCTAGTTTTTCCCAATTGAAATATTTGGTATGATTTTTTGAATAATTTTGACACTCATAATAGTTTTTGCTGTGAAGTTCTACTTCCAAACTCTGCTCTTTATTTCTACACCATGTTTAATGAGATCAACTTTAGAATCACAGGCATCATTGAAAAAATTGCATTTTTTTTCTTTTGTCGTTCTTTTCTGAGCTCTTATGGCACATCCACTTCAAGTTTCTAAACTTCAATATCTTCCTTTACTATAAAGCCTCAGTCTGATGAGGTCCTTCTAGTGTGATGTATGAAGCAAATATTAATAGAAAAAAACTCCATAGAACAATCATATAATTTAAGACTGCATTATAGACAAGAAAGAGAGAAATTAGAAATGCAGAAGCAAAATATTTCTATTGAGTGGTCAAGTTAGCAAATTTAATGCTATTCCTTCAACATGATTTTTCTGCCAGTGCATTTATCCAAATTCAGACTTGACTAATGATGGAGTAAGAGGAAGCAAATTGACAGACAGCACTGTGTCGTGAGCAAATCTAAAATTCTGGCTACATGGAATATCCTCTTAATTAAAACCCAACTGAGAAAATAAGCAATGGGTAATGGGAAGACTTTTATCAGAAACACAGGTTATATTTTGGTTTCACTGAAGGATCTGGAATATGAAAGTGTGGATTGAAAATGAATTTATATATCAGCAGACACAGGCATTCAAAAAAGCATAACTCATGTTTTAAAAACTCACAGACTGGCTTAACAATCGTGAAGTTTACAGAATCTTTTACATGTTTTCTCCTTGTCTCCTAGTTTTTCAGTTTTAATAGCACATTTAGTTTGCATTTCCAACCATTCTTCTGCCAATATGACAGGCAGATTCTCATACAAGCTCTTGATTCCACAAGTTAAGGGTTTGTGACAATGTTCTGAAAAATATGAGCCTTGCAATGAAATCCCAAGATGGAAAGCATTGCTGCACTGTCATACTGGTTCCAAATCATTTTCCTTGATGTAGTACAATCATTAGGGAATTTTTGCTCTACTCTTTTCAATAAACAGTTCCCTAGTTTGACAATCTAAGCTGTTTACAGTGACTTTTAATAGCTATCTATCAATAGCTCATCTTTTCAAGCAATTTCAAAGTCACACAGGCATATATGTCACTCAACTTGTATTACAATCATCTACTGTAAGTTATAAAGCACTGAAATTTTCCTATGAGACAAAACATCTAATACCGTAAAGGCCTAATTTAGTTTCACTAAACTATCAACTTCATGCAATGGCTCATTAAGTCATGGTAAGAGTTAATGTGTAGCCGGGAGGAGTAAGCCCAGCCTTGTAAACCAAGCAATTCTGCATCCAAAATTCTGCCTGTACCATAACTTTGACTTGTATCTTTAAAATTACTTCTTAAAAACAAACCAAGGAAAAAAAAAAAAAACCAAAACCAAACCAAACTATTAATATATACATATTTATTTATTTAAAAATAGTTTTATATTTAAGGAGAGTTACAGCTGATGAGTAAGCACTTTCCTCACATAGGCAATGTTAAACTAGATGCTTACACATAACTAACTCTCATCAGCTTAAGCAGACCTTAGGATTCCAAAACCCCTGCAGATGGTTTACATAAAGATGATAAAATAGGACTTTTTTGCTGAAAGGTTCTATTCTCGGTATCTCTTTCTCACATGAAGAAAAATGCTTATTTTTTTAACTAAATGACAAGAGACCAGAGATGTGGCTCACTCTGGTCTTTAGCTGGAACCCAGGAAAATGCTAGTAGGTTAATTTTCACTAAAAATTTGAAAAGCTGTTTTTATAAAATTTTCTTAACTGCAAACAACAACAACAAAAATTATCCAAATTGGTTTCCATGAATAAAAAACATAAACCAAAATGAGTTCCCATTTGGCAAATTAAGATTTTTTTTTGTTAAAGAAATGTTTCAAACCAGTCCAGCTCCTGAAGTCCTCAAAAATCATCTATGTTTACATATATATACACACACACATCTTTTGAGTTGTGTATCATTGTAAAAACTGAATGTATCAGGGAAAACAGTTACTTTTTGATCTCTCGTGCATCCATTAAAATGCAAATAACCTTTCAAAATATACTTTACACAGCTTTTTCAACCTTCTGATAACCTTTCAGGAATGCAGTCAGTCTTGCAGCTTTTTCTATCCCTTCTTCAACCCACAGCCTTTTTCTTTTCTATATAGAAGAAATGAGGGAAATGCTATAATCCATTCTAGTGCTACTCAGTTGATGCGTTTGCTAATTAGTGTATGAACCATCCTCTGAGAGCAATATTTAATTACTGCAGATATTTAGATGATACCATGAGATCCCAGCCAAGCCTCAAATATTTTTAAAATTACCTAGGTAACATTTTTTTTTCTTAATTATTAGCCCACTCCCTCTGAAAAGCAAGGTCTCTAAATTAAAGAAATGTGGTGGATGAAATGTTATTTTTTGCCACTATCAGCAAAAAGATTTTCCTCTATGAGGTTCTGTCAAATAAAAAGCTTAGTAGGCCACTAATGGCCATGACCTGTGGCAGCTTTGTTGTACTGTGTAACTGAATTATTTCCTTTTCTAAATCTCCAAGCGTGCCACTGAGAATGCTTGGTCAGCATATATAGCAAACAAATCACCAATCACCCAACAACTACTGTACCGTCTGCCTCCAGAATGAAAGATCTCTTCCCTAGCTTAAACTTTTGGACCTTGAATTTGACCCTGTCTGAGCTTTTGTTATGTTAACAAATTATTTTGATGGTAGCACTCTGAATCTACATATAGGACTGGTGAGGGAAACACATTAATAAGGAATTACTTAAGTAAATCAGGTTGCTTGACCCAAGCATGCAAGCTCTCTAAATCAATTTCCTTCTCACCCTTCCCTATTGTCACTGCAGCTTTAATTTCTCCCTTCTTCTCTATGAATACATCTATATGGATCACATCAGGGCTCTTATTCCACATTTCTAGTGTTCTTTGCATGAAATATCTCTGCTGGAATTCCTGTTTACTTGTAATTCCAGTTTCCAGTTTTTTCAAACAGGAGGTTACAGTTAATTAATCTGAAAACAGATACATTTAGTATAGGAAATGTTTGTAAATCAATACTTTCTTTTTTCTTTAGCAATATTTTGAAACTGTATATTATTAATAAAGTTGCCCAAATAATTACCCTAAATCTCATATTCAGGTAATTACAAAAATAAAATTAACATCTGTTATTACAAATGTGTAATGCCAAGTCATAATGTGCAGGCTAGGGGTTAACACAAGCAAATTAGGCACGGTACATAACACAAAATAAATTATTGTATGGTAGTGTAATTACATTCTAACCATTATGTTAATTATAATTTATAACAATTTAATAATTAAAGAAAACAAGCTCTTCCTTTGGTTTCCTATTGAGATTCTTCTGCATACTAAATTATTTTATGTCATCTAGTGTGGCACTGGACCATAAATCTGACAGCAGTGTATGCTGACATTATTTTTAATATGCAAGAGAAAGCTTAGTCTACATGCTAGCTTTGAAAGAAATGTTTTGTTAATTAAATTGGGTCAAAAGTAAACAAGATGGAGTTAAACAGGGCATAGAAAATCCACTTGTTGACCATCCAAAGAATTAAATGAAACATTTATTACTGTAGAAATACTGACCTAAAGCCTAAAGTGTTACTTTAAAATGTCTTTATTGCAAAATTAAATTAGAATGGGATAGATTCTCTGAGGACAATCCTAGGGGAAAAAAAAAAAACAAAAAACAAAAAACAACATAAAATCCAGTCATGGCTGAAAAGAACTTTTAGAATTATTTTACGCCTTTCCTTTCAGTAAACTACAATCTTATCTATATCTCCTATATACAAAGAGAGCCATGTATCATGGCTTCCTGGACAGCCATTGGAACAGGCTGCCCAGGAAACTGGTGGAATCACCATCCCTGGAGGTATTTAAAAGACGAGTAGACGTGGCACTTAGGGACATAGTTTAGTGGTGGTTTTGGCAGTGTTATGTTGGTGGTTGGACTCAGTGATCTTAAAGGACCCTTCCAAATTAGATGATTCTACGATTCTATCTCAACAGTAATGACTGAAGTATGACGTCACTGAAGTGACATTACTGTTCCAGCGCTCCTTGGACAGTGCTAATGGAACTGGAGCACACAGAGGACAAACACCTGAGCTCATTTTCTATGCATGATGCTTTTTGCTTGATTATATTCCAGTAATACAATGAGGCACATTAAGGGATTTTTCAATTTTACAGCAAAACTCTACAGCAGTATGTAATGTTATGCTACTTACCTGCCTGCTACAGCAGGCTATACAAATAAGTGGAGGAATGATCTTGAATTTAATCTTATTTTAATTATTCATAAGCTATTTGACTTTATTAAGAATGCAACAAGCATAAAAATGTTAAATTTCACAAGTACTCTACATTTATTTTGTATATAGATAACTAACTTGTAGACTGCAGGCAGTTTGGGGTTTTTTTGGTTTGTTTGTGTATTTTTTACCAGGGAAAAAATCTGGACTAAGGAAGATGTACCCTTGGCAGAAGAGGATCAGGTTGGGGTATATTTAAGCAAACTGGACACATGTAAGACCATGGGCTGTGATAGGATGCACCCACGAGTGCTAAGGCAGCTGGCAGATGTCACTGTAAGGCTACTCTTGATAATCTTTCACCGACCCCTTTTATGTGTTAGTTCATTGTTAATAACAGAATTAAAATTTACCTTATTCATTTTCCTCCTTTGAGAAATACAGTGAGTGTTACTAATTTGGGACATTTTTTGCTAGAGTATATATTGCTTGATGAAATGATGTGTTAACCCATCATAAGAAGTGGTTTATATAATACATTGTCTGACAGGATTAGCCAGTGACAAATATTTTCATTAATTACTTTGGTTTAATTGTACACAAGTGAAATCATTCCTTGCAGAAGTACATTGGCATAAGAAACATTTTTCATTTTTCATCAGAGGCAAAAACATTCCTATTGGTGGCTGGATGCACAAGAGAGAGGGGGGGAGCAGAGGACACAGAAAGCCTGTCTGGGAACTTTAGTTTGATGTATTGGCTGTGTCTAAACTAAGAAATACATATGTTCGTGTTTCACAGTCCTTATCCCTTCATGCCAGGCGGAATCTCTTGCAGAGTGGACTGCAGATTCATAGAATCATAGAATAGAATCATAGAATGGCTAGAGTTGGAAAGGACCTTAAAGATCATCTAGTTCCAACCCCCCTGCCATGGGCAGGGACACCTCTCACTAGAGCAGGTTGCTCAAAGCCCCATCCAGCCTGGCCTTGAACACTTCCAGGGATGGGGCATCCACAACTTCCCTGGGCAACCTGTTCCAGTGCCTCACCACCCTCACTGTAAAGAATTTCTTCCTTATATCTAATCTAAATCTCTTCTCTTCCAATTTAAAACCATTGCCCCTTGTCCTGTCACCACTCTTCCTGACAAAGAGTCCCTCTTCAGCTCTTCTGTAGGCTCCCTTCAGGTATTGATAGGCTGTTATAAGGTCTCCCCGGAGCCTTCTCTTCTCCAGGCTGAACAACCCCAGCTCTCTCAGTCTGTCTTCATAGGAGAGGTGCTCCATCCCTCTGATCATCCTTGTGGCCCTCCGCTGGACCCGTTCCAACAGGTCCATGTCCTTTCTGTGTTGAGGACTCCAAAGCTGGACACAGTACTCCAGGAGGGGTCTCACGAGCGCAGAGTAGAGGGGCAGAATCACCTCGCGAGACCTGCTGGCCACACTTCTCCTGATGCAGCCCAGGACACGGTTGGCTCTCTGGGCTGCCAGTGCACACTGCCTGCTCATGTTGAGCTTCTCATCCATAAGCACTCCCAAGTCCTTCTCCTCGGGGCTGCTCTCCAGCCATTCTCCACCCAACTTGTATTTGTGCCTGGGGTTGCCACGTCCCAGGTGCAGGACCCTGCACTTGGCTTGGTTGAACTTCATGCAATTTGCACAAGCCCACCTCTCCAGCCTGTCTAGGTCCCTCTGGATGGCATCCCTTCCCTCCAGCGTGTCAACTGCGCCACCGAGCTTGGTGTCATCAGCAAACTTGCTGAGGGTGCACTCTATCCCACTGTCCATGTCTCCGACAAAGATGTTAAACAGTACTGGTCCCAGTACCGACCCCTGCGGAACACCACTCGTTACTGGCCGCCACCTGGACATTGAGCCATTGATTGTAACCCTTTGGATGCGGCCATCCAGCCAGTTCCCTATCCACCGAGTGGTCCATCCATCGAATCCATGAGTTTCCAATTTTGAGACCAGGATGTCGTGCGGGACAGTGTCAAATGCTTTGCATAAGTCCAGGTAAATGACGTCAGTCGCTCTGCCCTTGTCTACCAAGTCTGTGGCAGTATTGTAAAAGGCCACCAAATTTGTCAGGCACGATTTGCCCTTGGTGAAGCCATGTTGGCTGTTTCCAATCACTTCTTTATTCTCCATGTGCCTTAGCAAGGATTTCAGGAGGATCTGCTCCATGATCTTGCCAGGCACAAGAGGTGAGACTGATCGGCCTGTAGTTTCCCGGGTCTTCTTTCTTTCCTTTTTTGAATATTGGAGTTATGTTCCCTTTTTTCCAGTCAGTGGGAACTTCACCAGACTGCCACGATTTCTCAAATATGATGGAGAGGGGCTTAGCAACTTCGTCCGCCAGTTCTCTCAGGACCCGTGGATGGATTTCATCAGGTCCCATGGACTTATGCACCTTCAGGTTCTTTAAGAGGTCTCGAACCTCGTCTTCTTGTACTGTGGGTGGTTCTTCATTCCCAGAGCCCCTGTTCTTGCCCTCCGTGACTTGGGCAGTGTGGTTAGGGCCCTTGCCAGTGAAGACTGAGGCAAAGAAGTCATTCAGTAGCTCAGCCTTATCCATATCCTGGGTGACCAGGTCTCCCGTTTCCTTCCGGAGGGGACCCACAGCTTCCCTCGTCTTATTTTTATCCCTGATATATCTATAGAAGTTCTTCTTGTTATTTTTCACATCCCTGGCTAGATTTAGTTCTGCCTGGGCTTTCGCTTGCCTGAGCAGGTTTCTGGTGACTCGGACAGCTTCTCTGTATTCTTCCCAGTCTACCTTTCCCTGCTTCCACCCTCTATAGGCCTCCTTTTTGGTCCTGAGTTTGTCCAGCAGTTCCTTGTTCATCCACGCCGGCCTAATTCATCCACGCCGGATTCATTCCTGTATACACACACACACATTTTCTTTCAGAAGAAACAGAGTTCACAGGGAAGGATGGAGCATATTAAGACCTGAAACTCGCTCTCTGATCATCCAGTTCAGACATTCCTATTGAATGCGTAGTGATGGTCCAAAATTTCAGTGAAATGGTCTCTCCTCAGAACATGCTGATAGGATGAGGTGTTTTGCTTACTTAGGGAAAAAAATAGGCTCTAGTGCTGGATGGATGAAAAAGTGAAAATTAGATTCCTACTCTGAATCATCTGCTAGAGGACCTGTTTTGAAATGATTCAGGGCAGTAGCCCATATCTAGGTACTCAAACCTGCTCCCTGCAGCAGGGTTCTGCCCCATCGCCAACTACAGAGAAAACTTAAAGGTACTTGGTTCCCCAAGGTAAAGCAAGCATTTGTGAATACCAAGCACTGTCATTCTCTTACTGATATTTGACTGGAGTTTCAGTGCAAAGGCAAAATTTTAATGATGAATGGTCCGTACTGTCCTACATTTGATACAATGGAAGTTCGTTGTCAAGGAATCAAGTCCAAGGGAGGACAAAAACAGAAAGATAAAGAGTGCCAGAAAGGAGTTTGCTGGTTTATTACTTTCTGCACGTTCAATGCCTAAGCTTTTGAGATCCTGTCTATTCTTTGAGGACATACCCACCTAAGTCTGTTAGGTCTTCATGATGCAAACAAACCTGACAACATAAAAACACACTGTGCATGTTCTTGGTGTGAGAATGCACTGTCTTTATGTGGCATGATATATATCTGTTTTTTTTCTTACCTCGTGGACTATTTTACCTAGTGTTCTATTACTATTAGGAGAGCCAAAGGGCAGCTAGAGCTCAACCTAGCTACAGCTGTTAAGGATAATAAAAAATGCTTCTATAAATTCATTAACAACAAAAGGAGGATTAGGGAAAATCTCCCTCCTTTATTGGATGCAGAGGGAAACAGTCACCAAGGACGAGGAAAAGGCTGAGGTGCTCAACGCCTACTTTGCGTCAGTCTTTAGCAGTGGAACTAGCTGTTCCCTGGACACCCAGCCTCATGAGCTAGGAGACAGGGAGGGGAAGCAGAATGAGGGCATCACAATTAAAGAGGAAGAGATCAGTGACCTGCTACGCCGTTTGGATGCACACAAGTCTATGGGACCGGATGGGTTACACCCAAGAATGCTGAAAGAGTTGGCAGACGTGCTCGCCAAACCGCTTTCCATCATTTACAGGAAGTCATGGCTAATTGGGAGGTCCCAATGGACTGGAGGGTGGTAAATGTAACACCCATCTACAAGAAGGGCAAAAAGGAGGATCCAGGAAACTATAGACCTGTCAGTCTAACCTCGATACCAGGGAAGGTCATGGAGCAGGTCATCTTGAGTGCCATCAAAACCCACATAATGGGCAACCAGGGGATCAGGCCTAGTCAGCATGGGTTTATAGAAGGCAAGTCCTGCCAGACGAACCTGATCTCCTTCTATGACAAGATAACCAGATTATTGGACGAGGGAAAGGCTGTTGATATTGTATACCTGGACTTTTGAAAAGCATTCGATACTGTCCCCCATACAATTCTTGTGGAAAAACTGGCTTCACACGGCCTGGATGAGCATACGATCTGCTGGGTCAAGCAATGGCTGACTGGAAGGTCCCAAAGAGTGGTGCTCAATGGATTTAAATCCAGCTGGCGGCCGGTCATAAGTGGTGTGCCTCAGGGCTCAGTGTTAGGACCATTTCTGTTTAATGTCTTTATTGATGATCTTGACAAGGACATAGGGTGTATCATCAGCAAGTTCGCAGATGACACCAAGCTAAGCAGGAGTGTTGATTCCCAGGAGGATAGGGAAGCTCTACAGAGAGACCTAGATAGATTGGATCATTGGGCCAAAATCAATGGCATGAGTTTCAACAAGGGCAAGTGCCAGGTTCTGCACTTGGGCCACAATAACCCCAAGCAGCGCTACAGGCTTGGGGAAATGTGGCTGGAAAGCTGCCTGGAAGAAAGAGACCTGGGGGTTCTAATTGACAAGCGGCTGAATATGAGCCGGCAGTGTGCCCAGGTGGCCAAGAAAGCCAACGGCATCCTGGCTTGTATTAGAAATAGCGTGACCAGCAGAAGTAGGGAGGTGATTGTACCCCTGTACTCAGCACTGGTGAGGCCACACCTCGAGTATTTTGTCCAGTTGTGGGCACCTCAATACAAGAGAGATATCAAGGTGCTGGAGCGAGTGCAGAGGAGGGAAACGAAGCTGGTGAAGGGCCTGGAAAACAAATCATATGAAGAGCAGTTGAAGGAGCTGGGACTGTTTAGTATGAGGAAGAGAAGGCTGAGGGGAGACCTCATCACTCTCTACAACTACTTGAAAGGACACTGTAGAGAGGTCGGTGCTGGTCTCTTCGCACAGGTAATTAATGACAGAACAAGAGGGAATGGCTTCAAGCTCCAACAGGGTAGGTTTAGACTGAACATTAGGAAAGAATTTTTCACAGAAAGAGTGGTCGGGCATTGGAATAGGCTGCCCAGGGAGGTGGTTGAGTCACCATCCCTGGATGTGTTTAAGAGCCGTTTAGATGTGGTGTTGGGGGATATGGTATAGGGAAGAACTTTGTAGAGTAGGGTAGATGGTTGGACTCGATGATCCCAAGGGTCTCTTCCAACCTGGATGATTCTATGATTCTATAAGAACAACTATCTAATGCTTATTTTGCCTTAGGAGCCCCATCAGAGATACAAGTATCCACTGCTGGGGAGAGGGGGAAAGCAGGGAATGGGAGGAAGGAGACTGAGCTTTTTTTTGTTAACTTACTTTCTTCAAGCGTTACCACTATTATGCTTTTATAAGTTATTAGCGTTATGAGAGAAGCCATTATAAAACAGAACAATGTGTGATGGTAACTGTGCCATTAAGGTCTCTAGTGGAACATTAATTATTGATCTTTGCCTCAAAAGCATCAGAATGTTGTATTAGAGCTGCAATGAACTGTTCACCTTACAAGCATTCAACTGAACTATGTCATTCAAAGGTGACAAGGTTTAGCTCTGCTACTATATTCAGAGCACTCTGAAGACTGCAATAGAATTGCAAACACAGCCAAACCTTCCTAGCAGAAATAGGGTACCTGACACAAATAACCTTTTTGTTGGACGGGACATTTTTTAACTCATTCTCAGTTTCTTATTGCTTGCTCTTCTTCTGAGTTCCCTTGCTTCCTGCAAACCATGCTTTTAGTGATAAGAGTCTGGCAGAGGGTTTATCACTCTTCTTAAGTGAGTGGTGCTGCAGTCACTTCTGTAGATATCATTCAGGGATGAAAGAGCCTTGCAGGTAAACTCCCAGCTTTACAAGCCAGTAGCCGTCTCTCTGGTAGGTGTTCTACCACAACTAAATAGTGGTCTCCCTGCTGTGATAGGGGCTGAGATAAGTACACATGTGGCAGAACACTATTCAAAATCAATCACTGGGAGAAAGTAAGGCCTCTTCCTGCTGCAGCGCCATCAGCAAAGCCTCTCTCCTTGGTTTTGCAGGAGTTTTGAAGTTTCCTTCATTAATTTGAGCTACTGAAGAGTAGCTCATGCTGATAGAGAGTAGAGTCATGCTGATAGAGAAACTGTCTGGTGTGTTTTATCACGTGGTGTCAAATAGCACAGACCCTGCTATTCATAAGCATATGCCTTACTTTTAGCATTCGTAACTGACATGTGGTAGGACTGAAAAAATACTTTAGGTAGATACCTTTTAATCACCTGGGACTATACCTAATTTTGCTTAACCCTTTTTCCTCTGTCCCCTTCATTTCTGTCTCTTACAGAAAGCACAGAATATTCATATCTCTCTCCTACTAAATTTGTGCTGATTTTGAGAGAGCATCTTTCCACTTCTGGCCATTCTTAAACCTAACAGACTACAGACTGTACTTTTCACATTCGCAGAAGTATAGGGTAGAAAGATCATTTTTCAAACAACACTTTTCTTACTGTAATTGCCTTTTGTCTGTCATTTTTCCCCTTGCTGATGGCCATTAAAAGAGGACTGACTGACTGATGTGGTGATGTTGGTCAAACCTGGCCCTACAGATGACAGCTTGAGCCTGAGCAGGTGACAAATCAGTCCATGGGGCTGGCAGATTAATTCTCTTAATGTTAGCATCCTCAAATTACAAGTGCTCTGTCTTGAGACGGTGCTTTTGCTGCAGAGTGTGGCAGGTTTTCAGACAAACCACAACAACCCACAGTAGTAGAGAATCTAGTTCTGGTATGCCAGGATAAAAGCATCTAGATTAGACTGAGACGTCCTACGGGAAATTAAATTACAGATATATCAACCTATAAAAAGACAACCCTTGTCCCTGAAAGGAATTTCCAACCCTGTCACCTGCACAACCACGGTTAAAGGTTCAGATTCTGGTGGGTTATTTTTTTTCCTTTCAGTATCATAATGATTGCTGATTAAAGAGTAGGTAAATCTTTGTTCCAAAAGCTCTCCAAGAGAGTAGGAAATGAACACAGGAAAGGAGTGCAAGATCCTTAGATCATGAACTCTATGAATAAACTATAGGATGTATCAGCTATAGATTGTGAGCTATCTGAATCAACCACATCACAGCAGAACAGATGTAGTCTTTAGGCGAGACTGCGTGTTCTGTCAGTGTAGTTATGTTGGGAAAGAAGTCTGCGGGTATAAAATCTCACTCCCTGATTGCTGCAAGTTGGCATAATCTCTAGAATGGATACAGCTATGTCAGCAAATGAGGTTTTTCTCAGCTCAGCCTATAACCTGACAAAGGTAACGTGGCTTTATGGGCAAAGCTCTTCCTTTGCCGCATTTAAAATATCTCAGACAGGGAGCTCTGTCAACGTGTGTAAACATGGTATATAGTGAGAAAAATCTGAGATGTAGATATGGATATGTTAAAGAGCTTACTAACAACCACATAGAGGGCATATATGGGGAGAACAGAAAAAAAATCCAGAATTCATTAGACACTGGAAAGAAAACATAAAAGGCAAAGAGGGACCTTCCAGCTACTCTAAGACTTGCCACATATTTAACTTCATGATCTCTGTAATCATCCACAGCACATGCAATTGTATGATGAAGGAAAGTGAGATAAGCTTGCTATTACTTTCTTTCTAGATTCTGCTATTGTAACTCTCTGAAATAACATGATGACTTGAATGCAGAGAGTTTCACTGAAGTTATTTCAAAATTAAAGGTATTCGCTAGCTACCACACAGAAATGATATCAGCATTCATTTGCAAGGATTTAAATCTCCCATCTGTAAATTGACAGTTAAATCCAGCTCAAGCTGAAAGCAGCCAACTGCCATCTGATGACTGTTCAATGCACTGTGTAAAATTACTTTAATTCAGTGTTGGACAATACCCAAATAAAAATATGCATCTTCTCTAACTCAGTGAGTGACACTTTTACTGATGGTATCACCATTAAATCTTGTGTCCCTTCAGACAGCTCCTCCAGTAATTGGCCTTTTGCCTACTGAAATTGATAGGCACCAAAGTTAAAACAATTCAGCTATGTCCCCATTACTCTCTGCCGTTGTGGCCATACTAAGCATCACTGCCTTTATTGGAGCCCTGTGCAAATTTAAGCCTTGCCCACATGGAGCGTGTTAAGTGGACAAGCATCAGTTTGTATTTTAGGTCCAGTCTAACACACCCAGTTCCCAGCCAAATTCCAAGGGAAGAAACCATTCAAATGAGGATGATGCATTTAAAAAGAAGCGTATTTAATTACTGGGCAGTCTGCCATACATTGAACAAATTTCCACTCTTGTACTTGTTCCCCCTGGCTGTGCTCAGAAACTGGGAGTTGTAATATCGAACCATGGTAACCAGCTGAAAATAAGCAAATCCTGTGTTTCTACAAGCCTAGCAAAATCCCTGAGACTTCCTTAATTTTACCAGTATTTAGTGCTTAGAATAAATCACAGTTAAGTTGCCATACAAGTGTCCCAAACAAGCACTAAATAACATTTCAGCGTAAACTTCAACATGTCTACCTATGCATTTAGTAGCCTAATCTTTAGTAATGATGCTTTGCTCCTTTGAAAGGCCTAATAATACTGGTAGAAAATAAAATAATAAAAAAATAATAAAACAAAACAATAAAATAAAATAAAATAAAATAAATAAAATTAAAATAAAAAATAAAATTAAAATAAAATAACCCACTCCATTACCTCACACCCACTAGTGGGATCTGAACCAGTATTAGCTAGAATAAATGTTAAAAGTACATTTTTCAATACAGCATACAGGTAGAAACACTGGTGCTAACTTCTCTGCCTTTGTAGTGAATGCCTTGTATATTCTCCAAAACACAAACCAGAGGGCCATAAGACCATTTCCCTTAAAAAATGAAAGGTACATTATAATCTAAAAGTCTCTAAAAATAATGGTCCCCAATACCTCCAAAATGAAAAGGTTTATTCTTATACTAATGCTTTAACCCTCCTGTAAAATACTTTTTAAATTTCTAATCTAGCTTAAAAACAATCTTATTCCCACTGGATTTACTCTACTTTCAAGCAAGTGGTATTTACTATACCCAAGACATATTTATTTAATGTTTTACTAGAATTTAAAAGATAAACATTACCTGAAAACACTATTGTTGTTTTTATTTTCTAGGAAATAGTAATTTATAGGCTTGTTCAGATTTTGAATTCTGGAGCCATAGTGGCCTCTATTGTTGTCATATTAGAATAGCATGTATCGCGAGTGTAGTAAATGAACTACCTTTAGACATTTTTCTTTCTTTGAAAATACATGACAATATTCTTGTAAATCGACCCATCACCCTGGTTCCAACTTACAGACAAACTTTTAAAGACATTCCTGTGATAATTACATCCTCATGCATCCACCTAACGTAAGATCTGTCACAGACATGCTAAGCTTTGCTGTCTAGAGAAACTGGGTTCTGCTTTGAAAGCTACAGAGGATGCAAGGCCTGTAAAATTTTCTGTGTGCTGAGAATATCAGGAAAGTCACGGAAACTAAAAGCACTTTTTTTCTTCTTGCTAATCAAATGATTGCTTGTCTGAAGACAAAAGATGGAATTGCATGCAACTTTAGCCATCAACAAATGTTGATTAGATCTTAGCTTTTACTCTAGAATTTTCCAGTGCTATAAAGAGCACCATTAATAAAAAAATGGATACCTTTTCCAAGTGCAGTTTAAGCAAACTTAAAATATACAGTATAAATCTGCACTTGAGACCATGTCTCTCTCTGCCCACTGACTGTTCAAGAAACCCAGAGAGTTCCTTTAGATAATAATATATCTAGTTTTTAGATTAATAAAGTTAGGCAAGATGTATGTCACCCTAACAGATCAAATCTGAGGCCAGTTTACAATAAAGCAACATAATAATTACTCCATAAAAATACCCAAATGCAATTTATGTCAACACTTCATATTCCAGAATGAGGTTTTCATCGTGGAAAAGTTGAGTAGTATCTAATTCATATCAGGTTTTGCCCGACACTATCAGGATGCACTGAATTTTAGTTCTATGAAGTACTGAAATCTGCTATTAAATATTCTATTGAGAATAGAGTAAAACTCAATTCCCTTGTTCCCTTTCCCCTCAGGAAGCATGAATGATCTTCCTAATTCTCACTACTACAAAGTGATTTATATTCAGTGTGATTAACATCATATGACAAAATTGTTTCCTTTCCCAATTTTTGAGCCAAAAATAATCCCCATTATTATACTCTTGAACCTGTGAAAAAAGAAGCAGTCTCTTGCAGAAAGAAATGGGACTAGATGTTTAAGATTTCATTTCTTACAGCATCAAATGTTATCAATATTCTGGGGAGGAAATTAATATGAAATATTATAGTAAATAAAGATCTAGTAATCATATATCTTCAGTAAAGCATGCATATATTTGTTAATTGACATTTGGAAAAAAAAATTAAAAGAGAAAAGTATTTGTTGATATTTCAAGCTTTAAAAATGAGTACAATGGGCTTTTTTCATCAATAGCCAAGGACGTGATGAATGAACCTTGGATAACATGAACATACAACTTAGAAAGGAGACAAGTCTAGCACAAAGTAATCGAAGATGTTGAGAGACCACTGTTCTCATATTTCAGTGACTTTGCAGATAACGGATGTGGTACATGCACCACAAATGGGTAACTTGATTCATGATCTGAGCAGATCTCTCTGCCAATCTCATATTTTATGTGGCTGCAAAGCTGTCAATTTTATGTTAATTTCAGACTGTGAACTATTCCAGTTGCTACTTCCTTGACATCCCTTCGTCAGCAAAAAATAGTAACAATCAGCCAGGAGACGGAAAATGAACATAACAAACCTACATGTATGAGGTACTTCCCATTGACAGATGTTTGTTCCCTTTCAGGAATCAGTAAAAACTCAACCACTTCCCTGGGCAGCCTGTTCCAGTGCTTGATAACCCTTTCAGTGTAAAACTTTTTCCTCGTATCCAATCTAAACGTCCCCTGGCACAGCTTGAGGCCATTTCCCTTCTCCTGTCACCTGTTACTTGGGAGAAGAGACTGATCCCCACCTCACTACACCCTCCTTTCAGGCAGTTGTAGAGAGCGATAAGGTCTCCCCTCAGCCTTCTTTTATCCAGGCTAAACAACCCTAGTTCCTTCAGCCGCTCCTCATAAGACTTATTCTCCAGACCCCTCACCAGCTTCGTTGCCCTTCTCTGGACACACTCCAGCACCTCAAGGTCTTTCTTATTGTGAGCAGCCCAAAACTGTACACAGTACTTGAGGTGGGGCCTCACCAGTGCCGAGTACAGCCGGACGGTCACTTCCTTAGTCCTACTCAGCACACTGTTCCTGATGCAGACCAGGATGCTGTTGGCCTTCTTGGCCACATGGGCAAAAAGTAGAACTTAAATTAGTCAGATTCAGAAGCCTGGTGGTGTAATTTTCTGTTAAAAGAGCTAAGTAAACTTTTTTTTTTGCTTTTTAATCCATCTTCAGCCTTCTCGAGGCTGGCCCTCGAGGGCCAGGCATACGAGGATAGGGACAAGGATTTAGACAGTGAACTACCCAGAGTCAGCCAGCCACCCCCACGCCTTCGGACTTCAGCAACAAAAAAAAAGAGGAAGGTAATTGTGATGGGTGACTCTCTTTTGCGGGGAACAGAAGGCCCCATTTGCAGACCGGATCCTTCCCACAGAGAAGTCTGCTGCCTCCCTGGGGCCAGGATTAAGGATATAAAGAAAAATCTCCCTGCCCTGGTCCGCCCCTCGGATTACTATCCATTATTGGTATTTCAAGTAGGCAGGGATCAGGTAGCTAACAGTAGTCCAAGGGCCCTGAAGAAAGACTTTAGGGCCCTTGGACAGCTGGTTAAGGGATCAGGAGCACAAATTGTGTTCTCCTCCATCCCATTACTTGCAGGGATTGATGAGGGTATAAATAGGAAGAGCCAGCAGATTAACTCTTGGCTCCAAGGCTGGTGTCACCGTCAGAACTTTGGTTTCTTTCATCATGGGATGTTCTATAGGACATTAGACCTGGTGGCAACTGGTAGGGCAAGCCTTACCCAAAGGGAAAGAGGAATATTAGGACAAGAATTAGCAGGGCTCATTGAAAGGGCTTTAAACTAGGGTTGAAGGGGGATGGGGATGAAAGCAGGATTACTAAGGAGGAGCCTGGGAGCAGATTACCAGTGCCGATGGGTAAAAGTGCTAGCAAGGTCTTGTGGCCTGTTGCCTCAGCAGAGGTGGAGGATGGTAACCCATGTGGTAATGACATGAGGGACAGTGATAGGCTGGATACCACAGAAGGGTCTGAGCATGGTCAGGGAGGTGTTGGGCCTCACCCCCCCATAAAAATGGCAAGAAAACTAGCCCAGCTAAAGTGCATTTACACAAATGCACGTAGTATGGGCAACAAACAGGAGGAGCTGGAAGCCATTGTACGGCATGAAAGCTATGATGTAGTTGCCATCACGGAAACGTGGTGGGATGAATCGAATGACTGGAGTGCTGCAATGGATGGCTACAAGCTCTTCAGAAGGGACAGGCAAGGAAGGAGAGGAGGAGGAGTGGCCCTGTATGTTAGGGAGGAATATGAATGTGTGGAGATAAATGAGGGTAATAGTAGAGTTGAGTGCCTGTGGGTACGAATCAAGGGGAGGACCAGCAAGGCTGATATTGTGGTGGGAGTCTATTACAGACCACCCAACCAGGATGCAGAGGTTGATGAAATGTTCTATAAGCAGCTAGCAGGTGTCTCGAGATCACTTGCACTTGTCCTGGTGGGTGACTTCAACCTACCAGATATCAGCTGGGCACTCCATACAGCTGAGAGGGAACAGTCTAGGAGATTCCTGGAGTGTGTTGGGGATAACTTCCTGACACAGCTGGTGAGTGAGCCAACTAGGGAAGGAGCGCTACTTGATCTGCTGTTTGCAAACAGAGAGGAACTTGTGGGGGATGTAACAGTTGGAGGCCGTCTGGGGTACAGTGATCATGAAATGATAGAGTTTCTGATTCTCAGGGAAGCAAGAAGGGGAACCAGCAGGACTGCCATCATGGACTTCCGGAGGGCAGACTTTGGTCTTTTCAAAAGTCTGCTTGACAGAGTGCCTTGGGAGGCAGCCCTGAAGGGCAAAGGAGTCCAGGAAGGCTGGACACTTTTCAAGGAAGAAGTCCTAAAAGCACAGGAGCAGGCTGTCCCTGTGCGCAGGAAAGCGAGCTGTCGAGGGAAGAGACCGGCCTGGCTGAACAAAGAGTTAAGGTCACAGCTCAGGGAAAAAAGGAAAGTTTATGTCCTTTGGAAAAAAGGACAGGCGACTCAGGAAGATTACAAACGTGTAGTAAAGTTATGCAGGGAAAAGATTAGAAAGGCCAAAGCTCAGCTAGAACTGAACCTGGCCCTGGATGTTAAAAACAATAAAAAGAATTTCTATAAATATATTAATAGCAAGAGGAGGACTCGGGAGAACCTCCACTCTCTCCTGGATATGGAAGGTAACATAGTGACAAAGGATGAGGAGAAGGCTGAGGTACTGAATGCCTTCTTTGCCTCGGTCTTTAGCAGTGGAGTAGGGTGTCCCCCGAGTACCCAGACCCCTAAGCTAGCAGTTAGGGGCGGGGAGCAGGACGAAGCCCCCGTAATTCTAAGGGAGATGGTGAGGGACTTGCTCCATAACCTCGACATAAACAAGTCTATGGGCCCAGATGGGATTCACCCGAGGGTTCTGAGGGAGCTGGCAGAAGTGCTTGCAGAGCCACTTTCCATCATCTACCAACAGTCGTGGCAAACTGGGGAGGTCCCAGCCGACTGGCGCCTAGCAAATGTGACGCCCATCCACAAGAAGGGTCGGAAGGATGATCCAGGGAACTACAGGCCTGTCAGTCTGACCTCGGTGCCTGGGAAGGTGATGGAACAGATCATCCTGAGTGCCATTATGCAACACATGAAGGATGCCCAGGTGATCAGGCCCAGCCAGCATGGGTTCACAAGGGGCAGGTCCTGCTTGACAAACCTGATCTCCTTCTATGACAAAGTGACTCGCTTGGTGGATGAAGGAAAGGCTGTGGATGTTATCTACCTAGACTTTAGCAAGGCCTTTGATACAGTGTCCCACAGTATCCTGCTGGAGAAACTGGATGCTCATGGCTTAGATGGGTATACTCTCCGCTGGGTTAAAAACTGGCTGGAGGGCCGGGCCCAGAGAGTGGTGGTGAATGGAATGAAGTCCAGTTGGCGACCGGTCACGAGTGGTGCCCCACAGGGCTCGGTACTGGGGCCAGTTCTCTTCAACATCTTTATCAATGATCTGGACGAGGGGATCGAAAGCACCCTCAGCAAATTTGCAGACGACACCAAGCTGGGTGGCAGTGTTGATCTGCTGGAGGGTAGAGAGGCTTTGCAGAGGGATCTAGACAGGCTGGATCGATGGGCTGAGACCAACGGGATGAGGTTCAATAAGGCCAAGTGCCGGGTCCTGCACTTGGGTCACAGCAACCCCAGGCAGCGCTACAGGCTTGGGGAAGAATGGCTGGAGAGCTGCCTGGCAGAAAAGGACCTGGGGGTGTTGGTCGACAGCAGGCTGAACATGAGCCAGCAGTGTGCCCAGGTGGCCAAAAAGGCCAACAGCATCCTGGCCTGTATCAAGAACAGTGTAGTGAGTAGGACCCGAGAGGTGATCGTCCCCCTGTACTCGGCACTGGTGAGACCCCACCTCGAGTACTGCGTCCAGCTTTGGGCCCCCTACCACAGGAAAGACATTGAGGTGCTGGAGCAGGTCCAGAGAAGGGCAACGAAGCTGGTGAGGGGTCTGGAGCACAAGTCTTACGAAGAGAGGCTGAGGGAGCTGGGGTTGTTCAGTCTGGGGAAGAGGAGACTGAGGGGAGACCTTATTGCTCTCTACAAGTACCTGAAAGGAGGCTGTAGAGAGGCGGGGGTCGGTCTCTTCTCCCAAGTTACAGATGATAGGACAAGAGGCAATGGCCTCAAGTTGCGCCAGGGGAAGTTCAGGTTAGATATTAGGAAATATTTCTTTACTGAAAGGGTTGTCAGGCATTGGAATGGGCTGCCCAGGGAGGTGGTTGAGGCACCATCCCTGGAGGTATTCAAGAGAGGAGTTGACATAGTGCTTGGGAATATGGATTAGTGTTGGGTGGTGTGGTGGTGTGTGTGTGGGTTGCGTGTGTGGTGGTTTTTGTTTTTGTTTTTTTGTGTTGTGTTTGTTTGTTTTTGTTTTTGTTTTTTTTTTTTTTCATTGGTTGGACTAGATGATCTTAAAAGGTCCCTTCCAACCTCTGTGATTCTGTGATTCTGTGATTCTTCTAAGTCTGTGTTATTCAACACAAAGCATCTGCACAGCTCTCATTTCCCCCAGGTCTTCATTTGGAGCATGAAGGCAGAGCTGAGTTCAAATGCAACTTTGTACTTTCGATGTTCAGAGACTGCTAGAGGTTGTCCATCTTTCTCAGAAACTCACAGCATCCTTGGGGTTCTGTTTGCCATTCTAATAGCAGAATTAAGAGAAGACAGATGGTAAGAGCAAGAATTAGAGCTGGAAGCAGCTGTTATGAAATCTGCTTCAAGAATACAATTGCTTATATAGACTTACCCAGACAAAGCCAAGAAAGGAAAACATATTTTTCACCCTGGCACACAAGCTGGTGTTGCTGCTATAGTCAATGTAACTGCACTGCTTAGAAAAACACATTAGAAATTGCATTATCAATGACAACATGAAAAAGGACAGAAATACAAAGTAATATAAAAGTCTCACTCATTCTACCATAAATCTTGAAGCAACTGGATTTAAGCAAATGAAACATAATGTAGCTATAGAAATATTTTTTTGCTTTTAAAATGTTTAACCCTTGAGCATTCTCATCGATATGCTCTCTTACAATGTTGCTGGGGATAACTGATGAGGGCACTGATCACTTCAATGTAAGGGTGGCAACCGAGAAAATCAAAAAGCAATATTGTCTATATCAGCTAAAGCCACATTTCCAAACCCCCGTACTAGAATGATCCAACTTTTCTGTTTTATGTCACTTTTAGACCACTGGTTGGACCACCTTGATTTACCTGGGCATTACCAAAATGCCCATTCCCTGACCTAATCAGCAATATAAAACTTCACACGGTCAGTTGCATCACAGGCACAACTGGGAACAGAGATGACAAGCACAACCTCTCTGTTAGGAGCTAGGATTCAAATTCTCTCTGGAGGCCAGGTAATGAGAGATAAGGCTTGTTGGGTATCATTTGCAGGCAATCTTTATTGAATCTAAAGCCCCCAAGACTGACTGAAGTATGAACTATGATGTCTTGATATCTTAAAGTAGTCATTAAACCTCAGAGGAGGGGGAATAGGATAGGTGCAGCAACACAGAAGTGTAAAAGCAGAAGTACAAAGTCCTGACAAGGACTAAAGGCTCACAAATGGGAAAACAACTCTTATTCAGCTAGTTTAGTGATTAAAACTTTTGAAGACACTGTTTCTGCAGTCAGCCTTAGGCTGAGGTTAGAAGGATGTCAGAACTGGAACCACAGAGCACCATGTAATAGCTGCAGGTGAAATGAACGGAAAGAGTTTTCCTCAGAATTAACTGCAGTCTGGTTCTAAAAACACTTTAGATTGGCTGAAATTCCTACCACAACACAAAAAAGTCTCTAAGGGATCCCATTTTTCCTAAGACCCCTGATACTATAGCAAATATGCTAGCATAGCAAACTGGAAGAAAAATCTCCCTAAACGTGATGGATTGTTGTTTTCAGGCAATTTTTCAGAAGCTGTTTATCCTCTATCTAGATATTTATATGACATGGATATAAAACTTTGAAATATAATTTTAGTCTTTATTAACCTACAGTAAATGTTCCCCAGGGGATATTTTAATGCTTTAGCATAATTTACTAGAGAAAGATAAACTAAAATAAAATCAAGTTTAATCTGTTCTTCAATTTACTACACTTGCTTTGGTTGGGATAATTTAATTATTTTTAATTGCGGTTTAAATGGTCATAATGATATAATTTTCAATATTCAATACATGATTTAGACTATTTGCAAGAGAATTTTGAACATTAACACCAGTTGATTAATCTAATTAACAATCATCCACTGCTAAGCATATCACAGCATATGATAACAATTCATAAGATTTGTGGTGCTCCTCAGGAAGAACAAAACAGGCATGAAATTTTCATTTTTGATTCAATGCTTGTCATCCTACTATATATAAAGGGGAAAAAATGACAATATTTTGTGCTGTTAAAATATGCATAAAGAAAAATCCTCACCACAGTTCATCTTATGTAAAGTTCAGAAAAATTGCTTTTATTCAAATAAGAATAGTGGCATTTTTCAGCTATAAGCCACTCAGTCCAAAATAAACTTCTTTTACATTAACTTTAACTTCAATGCAGCATTCACAGGAACCTTGCATATCTTCCCATCTCTGGGTCATTGGAGTTTCTCCAGGCCCAACTTTGGAGACTCCTGACTCCAGGGAGACCAAACAGCAGTACTGAAGTGATAAATGCCTCAAAACATCCCCTGCTCTTGGGGAGTGCTTCAGAAGTTGTGAGAATACTATTCATCTCACAACTGCCACAATTTAACAGCTTCTCCTCTTAGCACATATTTTAAGTGGTAATTCTTAAGGAGGAGTTCACAAATCAGTGACCTGAGGTGCTGGGGTACAGGTCTGTCTCAGTCATTCCTGCTACAGGGGAAGAAACCTTCAACAGGAAGACAAAATGGGCAGTTCTGGGCAGTGATGGCTACATCAGAGCAGCCAAGTCTGCTTGCAGCTCTAGGCAGAGCCCTCGGTCACACACAGCAGATGATGTTTTGGAACTGCAGGGTCCACCCAACTGCCAGAAATGTCTACTGTAGATGATCTGAAGCAACTGTAGTTAAGATCACAAAACCCCTGGAAAAAGAAGTAGCCTTGAATCCATACAAAAAGCAACCCCTCACCCTCATCCTCCCCCTACAAACAAAACAAAACTAAAAAAAAAACAAAAACAAAAACAAAAAACCACACACACCAAAACAAAACAATAGGGGAAGGAAATTAGGGAACCAGCTACACAGAGAATAAAATTTATAAGTAATTAGGAGAATAATACATTATTTTCTCTTCTGACACACATCCTTTCTATCTCTATTCTTCTACTAGTCCTTATCTTACAATTTCTGCTACTTTATAGAACATCTTGGTACTAAAAAAATTACTTTTAAAAATATACTATAGAGAGATTTTCTCTGAGTTTAATGCGTTTCTCCCAGTTTCCTAAGCAGATTCCCCTCAAATCATGGAAATTCTTAATCCAACATTCTCCCAAGTCATGCCATAGCTTCTCATACCACTTTGGAAGACCCACAGCCCTGTTCTTCAGGGCTGCACCAGCTAAAAGCCTTAGGAACAATTTTCCTTTCTTGGTGGCCCTCCTGTCCTGTCTTTGTAAACCAGTGCTGAAAATTACACTGTTTATGGAAAGACCTCTCTACTACTTTTCTAGGAATATTTCATTCTCATATAATCGGGATTTCATATGAAAAATACTAATATTTCATAAAGTAGGAGTGTTTTGGGTGATACAGTCTTTTACTTTTTAGAGTATAGGAAAAGGGTTTAACAAATATTTATAAAAAAACATTTTGCAACTAAAAATAGACCACTGGAAAAAATAGACTGACTTTTTCATTTATTGCAAAGTCTTAAGAGCACAAATAAAGGGGTTTTTTTTGCTTCAGAATAATTTCATCAATGGAAATTTGCTTGATTCTGATGTAAGAAAGAGCATGGTTGTAGTTTAGTTACAGTTGTTGGTCACAAGCATCACCTAACCCAGGTTTATTCTAATTCAGTCATTCTAAAACAACTGGCATCATCAATCCATCTGTGGTTCTTTTCAGGGATTAGTTAAACTAAAAGTTTTGTGAACCATGTAGCAGAGAACTGGAAGAGCATTATCTATTAACGTCTCTTATTCCATCCAGGAAGTACTTAAATTCACAGATGCAATGAAACTTTGTATTGAAGTTGACTTTTTGTAATATCTCCTAAATGTTTATTTTTAGCTTATGTTGAATAGAACAATCCTGAGTAGCATGTATATTTAATCTCAATTGATGCTTCAACACGCATGTTAATTAGGGCTCTTCCTTATCTTTCAGAAGAATATTACATATTTTATGCAGTAATATTCCTCCTCTGCACAGCACCGAATAAATTGAGGGTGCCAACATGCCACTCACTTCAGCAAAACTTCCCATAATAAAAAATGCTTAGAAATATTGCAACAGAAAGCTAGTATGCTGGAGTCCCAAGAATTAAAATATAAATGGTACCACTTCATTCTCATACTCCCAGAGCATCAAAGCCGTGACTATGGGTTTTAGAATAAACCTAAAACCATTCTGTCTATCCACAATTCATGCCCCAAATAACCATAATTGGATCATTGTTACAGAATCAAAGAAAAATTTTGCAGCAAATATATACTCAACAAGCATATTACAGCTCCAGTTATTATATAGTCTTCACGACTTTGTTCTTTTAAATAAAGCAACAAATAATATTATCCATAATGTCAATAAAGTGTCACTGTTTTGAAGTAAAGATATACTTAAAAGCAAAATCTTTGCAAACTAATTCCATTGCCAATATTTTCAAATTAAGTTTGAGTTACTTTTAACTTTTCATCAACAATCTATTTGAACAAAATATATCCCAGACGCAAGGACACTCTAATTAAAGGTAGAGTCTTAAAGGTGCTTCAGTGGATGCAGAGACAAAAGAAAAAAAATCCCATCATTTTCAAAGTAATCTTAAAATTATTTGCTTTTCAGCTCCAAACCAGAATGTAAATGGAGTCTGATGAATTTGAGTGCACAGTTCAAAAATTGAAATCAAACCCAAGCGTTCCTAGGTAAAGAAATAGGTTTCCACAGAACATTTTGTAACCGAGAGAAACCACTAGAGGGCAAAATGTCCATTGCTAAAGCGTGAGTGAGCCAGGCACCTTTACATAAAGGATAAAAGTAATAGACAGAAAAAAATCTCCCAAAATAGCTTTCTCTTTTTTTTTTCCTTCCCCTTCCCCCGGATTAAACAGAAGCTTGTAATCAAAATAACAATTAATAATACGATCATTGTCCCTTAATCTCTATCTCTGAAAGGAGATCATTAGGTGACATTTCTCATGAGGTCAAATCTATGCCGTTGCTCCTTGTTTATGCAAATAACTATTTTCTGCAAACTTTTAGATGCTCTCAGCACTAAAAATTTTGGTTTAGGATAACTGGAAGTAACAGAATAACAGAAACATGAACTTGCTTAGGCCTGCAAATTTTCCAAAGGTGAGGAAAAAAGATAACTAAAAAGACACAGGAGTGACACCTTTATTTAGCACTAACTTTCATTTGGCCAGCTGTAAGAGTAAATACACATTGCACTTGTTTAAAGATCCAGCTGGACAGCTAAATTGCATTTATGATTATTATTACTTTAGTAATTGAGCTCTTCACAGTCATCAGTGTGTCTATGCACAAAATCCTTCAAGGAGCTAGTGTTCTCAATAGCTTCCCAAGTGACACATTAAAATCTGAGACTAAAATCATATAAGGACAAAGTTGTTAAAGCTATTGCAAAATTCAACTTTTAAGTGTCTTTCTGTGCAGCTGAGTTACAGCCATGAGTTGGGAGGCCAGGAGTCACACAGAATACATGGGGAAACTCTGATGCTGAAAGGTAGAACCACGCACCAGTGCATACTGGGGGCTGCCTGGCTGCAAAGCAGCTTTGCAGAAAAGTACCTGGGGGTCCTGGTGGAGTCAGCGATATGCCCTTGTCGCAAAGGTGGCTAACGGCATCCTGGGCTGAAGTAGACAGAGCGTTGCCAGCAGGTCGAGCGAGGTGAATCTTCCCTTCAACTCAGCACTGGTGAGGCCACACCTGGAGTACTGTGTCCAGTTCCAGGCTCCCCAGTACAAGAGAGATACAGTCTGACTGGACTGAGTCCAGTGAAGGGCCAGTAAGATGATTTAGGGACTGGAACATCTCTCCTGTGAGGAAAGGCTGAGAGAGCTGGGACTGTTCAGCCTGGAGAAAGGAAAGCTCAGGGAGATCTTATCAATGCACAGAAATACCTGAAGCGAGGGTGCAAGGAGGACAGAGCCAGGCTCTTGTCAGCGGTACCCAGTGACAGGACCAGAGGCAACAGGCACAAACTGAAACACTGGGGTTTCCCCCTGAACATCAGGAAGCACTTCTTTTACTGTGAGGGTACCCGAGCACTAAAGGTAGGCCAGAGAGGTTGTGGAGTCTACATTCTTGGAGATATTCAAAAGCCATCTAGACATGGTCCTGGGCAACCGGCTCTAGGTGTCTCTGCTTGAGCAGGGGGGTTGGACAAGATGACCTCCAGAGGTTCCTTCCAAACTCAACCAGTCTGTGATTCTGTGAGCAGCACTGAGAGGCACAGACGCATACAGTGTCCGTGTCCTCAGCTGGACAGGTATAAATGACCTTGGGTTGTGAAGATACATAACTTGCTTTTCAGAGGTCTAAAAGGCGGCACCATAAAGTGCAAATGATGAGGTGGAGACCAAGTATAATGAATGGCTTCATAACTAGATAGATAGTTTTCTTCAGGTTTTAACAGAGCATGACATTGACCTTGCAGATAATGGTAAGGCAAATAAAAGTGTATATAAAGAAACTGATAATACTGTAACAGGAGTGAAAGAAGATCTCAAGGAATTAAATATTTCCAAATTATAACTACCGGGTCACCTCCAGCCCAGGATTGTGAAAAAACTGAAAAATGCAATTGCAAGCCATACAGTATGTATTTTAAGATAGTTTCCATAAGGGGAGAGAACAAATCCAAAGAACAGAAAAATATATTATTTCTATTCGAGAGAAAAGAATATGCCAATAAATATAGACTTTTTCATGTGACCCAAATAACACGCAAGGCTTTTGGACACATTTTTTCCATCTATCTACAGACACAATTTTGTTCGTTAAAAGAAGCAAAGTTTTAACTTGAGGTCTTAAAAACAAAGAAATTATTTCCCACAGTAGGGTAAGGAAGTAAGAGCTCATCCATCTGGGCTCTAACACTCTGACACACTGAAATCTAGTAGTTTAGCTAAAAAAAGATAAAGATTAATAGAAATCTAACCTGCATGAGGAATTGGCCTAACAGGAGAAAACACCAGACGGGATTAAACAGGAAGCTCCTGGGCTGGGGTGATTGGGGAAGCAAAATTGGCTTTTGGCCTCATCTCTTTACAGGTTTCCATTGCAAGAAAAGGAGCTCTCATCACAAAGACAGGAGACACTATTAACAAAACATAGGGGTGAATGACCTGAAGGACCGTGTTAGTGGATATTCAGCAGTACTAAATATATGGCTGTGCATTAACCAAAAATATTTGAATTAAAAATTATATTTAATTTCAAATTAAAACTTAATTTAAATTTCAGATTCAGGTCCCGAAAGCAGAAGGACCTGATCGTATTTGTTGATCATAGGTTAACTAATGTGATATTAATGTGATACAACTATCTAAAAGGCAAATGCAATACCGGGTGCGCATCATCGTTAAGAGTACAGTGACTGTCACGTTAAGACATAGTAAATAAAACAGAAGAGAATTAAGGGGAGAGCTATTAAGATAAGGACAATGAAAAGCCTATCATAGGAAAGAGGACCAGAAGAGCTCTGGTTTTTTCAATCTATTAAAACAAAGGCTGAGATACAATTTAACTCTCCTTTCTAAAATACTTCAGGGAGGTAAACACTAAGGAGGAAGAAGAGTGACTTCAACTAAGTAACAATGTCGGCAAAAATACTGCTATGAATAAACTGTCAAAGGGAAGTTAGCAGAAGCCCTCAACTATTGAGATACGCTTTGATATTCTTATGAAAATAGAGTCCAGCTCTCTGCTATTGCAGGCACTATCCACAGAGATCCACAAAGCCCTTTCTTCTGGTCTTCTCCTGTGGGCATGGTCTAATATCTCATAAAAGCTGAAGAATAAAGAAATTGTTCTCAGAGAGGTCAGCTACCACCTAGATATATATCTATGCTTTGAACAGTTTGGCAGACTGGGTAAGCATTTGAACACTTAGGCAATACCTGTACCAGTACACTGAGGAAATTTAGACGTTTTACTAAGTTAGGCAGCAACTCAGAGATCTGAGGATCTCAAGTGATGCATAAATTTCACTCATTGGCCTGTCAGGAGCTCTAGCCCACAGTGAACTATGCATATGCACAATAAACTATGTGGCACTATACAGCTCCATCACGATAAATCATTTAAATTGCTTTTCTGTTCCACTAGCCAAGCTAGCTAGGGCTCCCTATATTGAAGTCTGCACTGTACACACACCAAAAATATCTTGCCTGTAATGAGAAAGAAATATGCAGCAGTAGACAACTGTAGTAATTTCTTAATATTATTATAAAGTAGTACACATGGAAAGTCACATCTCTTCTTTCTCAGAATGAACGTTCTAGAAAACTAGCTCCTTAATAAGGGATAAAAACCCAAACCAACACCTCCCCTCAAAAAACAAAAAAAAAAAGATTAAAAAAAAAAAACCAAACAAACTCAAATGAAAAACCAAACAGGCTGAGGAGGTTGTGGGCTTAGAAAGCTTTGAGCTAGTAGCAGGAAAAAAAAAGAAAGAAAAGTCAGGCAGGCGCAAGAGCACACCTACTGGACCAAGCAAATGACTTTCCCTATCCTGTTCTTATACTGTGCTCATCACTGTTGTACTCGGGCTGAGGGGAGAGAAGAAATACACATTTAAGTAAGGGCATAAAAAAAATAAAAAGGTTTTTTGGTCTTCTATGGTCTGAAAACCTTCAGACCATAGAAACAAAAATTAAGCCTGATGACTGTTTTCCACTGCTTTCTTCTCCTCAGCCTAACTTTCGTGTCCACATTAAGGTTTTATTTTCTGGAAAGAAACAGGTGAACACTCTTCTGCACTTCTACATAAATCCTTCTTTTGAGAAGGTGAGGATGTTGAATTATGTCAAACTGCCAGCCTTATAAAGCAAAACAGAGTGATGATGGATAGTCATATGATTGCAAATAGTGGTGTTACAGGGCTTAGCAGATAATGTCTCATTAGCAGAGTTGTTATAACAAATATCCTGGACTAGTGTTATAGAAAGTAAAATGTTTCAGCAAGTTACCATGAAAGTAGGCTAAGATAAATTTATAGGATTTATTTTTTATTTTTTTTTAAATCGGGTGTCCCTTTTACATACTTGCTATTTTACAAAAATTAGAATTTTAATTTACTCCATACAATTTATCCAGGTACTCACGCTAGAAATTTTAGGAACATAGTCTTCTAAAAATTGTTGTTGTGGGGTTGTTTTTTTGGTTTTGGGTTGTTTGTTTGTTTGTTGGGTTTTTTTGTCCTAAGAATGTCCTCACTGGATCACTGCTCATTTTCTTTAGGGAGATATTTCACACAATCAAGCTGTCTCCAGGTCCACTGAAAACAAATTTGTAATTATCCTTGACACTGATCTTATTGTTTCCAATACCCTTGATATGGAAAAGTCAAAGAGTGAATGATCTTCAAAAGATCTGGATGGCAGATTGGAAGCCATGCCTTTAAAATCAATAATCCTAGTAAAATCAAGTATTTTTGTAGTGTCCTGGCAACAATATTAAATGCCATCACTGGCATAAATGCAACAAAGTACTATGTCTCCCTGAGAAAAAAAAAAAAAATATATTCACAAATTCTTTGAGTCTCTATTACTCCCTGCTTCTTAATTTCTATTATTACTTACTATTTTCAACAGCTTCAGCTGCTTCCTTTTGCCCACACCTTATCTATTTTCCCCATTCCCCCACCTCCATTACTAAGAAATTGTGCCTTCATGGAATCATTTTCCACCTCTCTCATTGATCTTATTTGCTTTAACTGAAGTTTCCACAGTTTCATTGTTTGCCAAGGTTCCATTAGCCACTGGAATCATCTAGTTCGATATAATAAGCCAGTCCAGTCAGGCTGCCTTTGCATTATAGCATCATAAAACTCTGCAAGAAGTGAAAAAATGAATTCATTTATTGCTATAAGTTCTGAAATGTATGCTGCAAAAGTTTACACTTTTTTTTTTGTTTGGTTTCTTTTAAGAAAATTAAGTGGCTGTTAAATCATCTAGAATCATTTGTTATTAAAATTGGGCAACGATATAAGGCTAAAACATGTATATTACTTTAAATCAAGGTGTTTTAAAAAGGCCGAAGTGACAGATTTAGCAGCTAAGGTTATTATTATTTTTTAGAAACTAATTGGATCGTTTTTCCTTTCCTCTTTATTTTGTACAACATTTCTCCTTTCCCATCTCTTTCTATCACCCAAAGCTAGCAGAGATGGGTGGGTCCCAAAAAGCTGTGCTTGTGCCATGCTGCTGTGCACAAAATCAGTGCTTTGCTACAGGAAGCAGCAGAAGAGCCAAAGGTAGTTAGGAGGCAGCCCTTAAACCCTCAGCAGCTTTAAAACTCAATTTCATAGAGTTTTAGTTGAAATTTCTATAGCAGGCCTGGGAGTAACTGAGACTCCTTGCTCTTGAATTTGAATATTAAAATGGTGCAGTAAAAATACAGCTGAAATGGACCATCAGACCATAAATTAAAAGCTAAAAAGAAGGGTCTGATTCTGTCAAGAGAATTCCTTATGTCAGAGGAATTACTCATGAAGGACAGGGGTAGTGCATTCAATAAATATAAGCTTTCACTGAATGATCAATTAGAGCATACACCTCTTTCTTAATCTGATGAGCCAGCTCTGCATAAGAAACCTTGCTAAAGTTTAAAGAAAAAAAAAAAAAAATTTTCCAAAACAGTTTTTCTTTTCTGTTTCTCTCCATCTGACACTTTTTGAATTCTAGGTGAAGGTGTACTTAAATATTTTGGACTGGGGGTGGGTTACCTAATGCACTGTTTCATATCCTTCTAGATCCCTCTGAAATCCATCACCACCTGTAACGTGCAGTCAAGAGCCTCGCAGACTTCCACTTAACAGAAACCTTCAGGAATTCATGCTGTGGTGCACTATTAGAGAAGTACAGGGGAAAAGAGTGATGAATTCTGCAGGAACAGTAGATAGGAAATAAAAAAAATTATTTTCTTGCATAAACACTGGTTCAGATAAGCATCACCAGTTTCAATCTCCAAATCTAGATATTACCATTTCTATCAGAACTGATCTGTAACCAGACTCACACCACACAAATGGGGGTTGGGGCGGGGAGAAGGCTGTTCTTTTTCAGTCATGTTGAACTCATTTTGTTTAAATAACTTCCACTAACAAGGGTTGGACCAAATGATCTTCAGACGTCCTTTCCAAGCTGAAGTACTCCATGATTCTATAATAGCCTTTTTTTTTATTTCCTTTTTTTTTGTGTGTGAAAATAGCAAAAAAAACCTACTAAACTTGCTGATCTTAACTTTATGCCTTGAGATGAAGTGTCTAATCATAACGTGTAGTTCCTTGAAGACACACGAGCTTGAAATCTCTTTGGTGTTGCAACACACTTCCAGGCCCTCTCAGGATAATAAAAATGGGTGGAAAGAGCAGAAAGAGAGGTTGCTGAAGTTTCCTTTAAAAGTAAACTTCAATTATAGATGAGCTCTTAGTCTGAGGGCATTTAATTTGGCAATAAACAAGTAGCAATTTTTTTGACATCTAAATGCCAAGCACCATATTTCCAGCAGTTCAAGGCACTTACATGCATTGTTTTCATTCCTCCTGCTTCCAGCTGGCAGTCCCACATGAATTTCTAGTGCAAAATTAACTATGACTGGCACAAAGCATATGCCTGCAGGCAAGGAGATTGGAAAAGGCATACATATTTTGCCTTGGCTGAAGCTTGTATTGGTTAGTAACTTCAGTTACCTTCCAAGCTGGCCTTTCACAGAACATATTGATTTCAATTGAAAATCAGACCCTCAAGTTTTAAATAAATTAATTTAACATTTTTTAATTATCCTGCTGCATCTTTTGTCTAGCTGCATCATAGGCTGTGTATTTTATCAGCATTATTCTTTGTAATCAAATTCATACTTCAGAGAATTATATATTTTACAGTAGCTTTTATTGTTTGTATCATTATAAACTAAATCAAGTGTTTCATTTTACGTGTAGAGCAGAAAGTTTATGGTCTTATTAAAAACCCAGTAACAGCCTGTTCAATTTATTGTTGTATGTAAAAAAAAAAAAAACAAACACACATATCTTAAAGAAGGAAGAATTTTATTTGTTTTCTTTTTTTTTTCCCCCTGAATTTCAGCCCAATACTCTCCATCACCACATCTACCAATTAGTAATGGTAAAGACTGAAGGACATGAGGATGAGTAACAATCAAACCAACTTTGAACGTTACCATAATTTCTCACTTGCTGAATCCCCATGTGGTACTAGTAGACACATGCATCTATCTCTTCACTCTAAGATATCAGATCTCCTGTAAAATGAACTCCTGATAGTTCCCTTCACACACCCTATTTCTCCCTACTTTCCATTTCCTTCTTCATGAACCAATGCCCTCAGAAAGAATCATACTCTGTTGCAAGAGTATGTTCCCCACAGTTGGAATTGGGCACAGGTCCTCTCTCTGCTCTAGGCTTGTGGGACAACAAATTTCTGTGTCAGAAGAAAGGAGGCTGAATTATTGATTCTGTTTCTCTGTGCTGGCTGTATTCATCTCTGCTTCTGCCCTTCTGTCATAGCAAGAAAGACACATTGAGCATTGGTACTCATTGCCTGAAACAGTTCATGAAACCAAAATACATACACACAAAGAAGAAAAATTAAAAACACAGAGTCCTGAAGATAATGAAATCTGTCATAGACTTTTTGGTATCAAGTGAATGTGAAAGGTGCTCCCTTCACTTGAAAAATGAATATTGCTGTGACACTCCAAGACAGATGCTGTCTCTACAGCCATCCTTTGAAGCAGAGCTGCCTATGAGCAAGCTTGCTAACCTGTGATGTAGTGTGCTCCCTGGCCTGACTCTGTCTACCCAGACTCGGTGTGTCCACACTGACACAGAGAGAAAGCCACAACTTTGTCCACTGGGGTCAAACGATTGCAGTATCGTTCTGACATTGCAACACATAATGCTGAGAACTGTACAGGAAGGACTCAGCTGACTGATCTGTTGTGGGACACATGATGGCAGACATAGCCAATGCAAGAAAAAATATTGTCATTCCTATGTTCCAAACTTTCTCCCAAACTTGCATATAAACTTGCCTGTCTGCATCTGAGTATAGGTCTGTATCAAAGTACAGACACTAAAAGAACCACTTGGGTTTAAGGGTGGTTTCAGGCTACCTGGCAGGATCTAAAAATGTAAGTCTAACTAATGACAATGAGGTGTGCACTTTATACAAAATTGTGTTACCTCTGCATTTGGTATGAGTATACCATCTCTAAAATAGCACATCCTCTTGGTGACCCTGTTTTAAGAAACACGTTAGTGAGATGAAAAGGGCTAAGATAACTACAACAAGGTGTAACTGTCCGAGAAGAGCACTCTATACAGAGTTTCAAAGCTCTCCATGAATGAATGATCATGCCTAGGAATATTTGAATTTGTCTCTACTTAATATGTTACTCTTTGATTATCATCTTACTAAAGTTCTATTTCCTACAGTCCAGCTATCTTTTAATGGATACTCTTTGGCATATCAGTATCTCATAGCAGATATATAAAAGTTTTTAGGTTTTTCATAGCATGCATGATTTTACTACCTGTAAAAATATTAGAAACTATTGTGCGTAAAATCATTCCTAAATAATCCTGTCACATAAACTAAATGCAGACAAGGATATAGACGAGTAATCCAAAGTAGTAATAGATAGCATGACTGTATATAACAAATACAAGGTATAATTGTATTTCTTCTTATTTACTACCAGTTCCTATAAACAAGCCAAAAGGAACCCTTAAAATAGCATTGCCTCACTTACTTACTTATTAAACTAAAAATGCATTCTCCCACTAGACACCCTGATAGCTTCAATATTAACTGGTAACTCCATGTAAAGACTACCAGCCAATGTAGGTATCTTTGAAATGGTTTCCTTTGAGTAAGTTGAGAGACGTCTGCACTGAAATCAATAACCTGATGAATCATGTCAACCAAATTAGGATAAGATTAGACGCCTTAGGAAAATTTTAATTGTAGGTTTCTCACATTCTGCCCATTTTAAAGTTAAAAAAAAAAATGATAAATCACAGCTATTCTTTGTGTTCTTTGGAGAGGATTCTTTAGTTCACAGGGGCATGCCAAAAGTTTCTCCTGTGCTGTAAAGAATGTAGAGCATTTTCTGAAGTGTAAACATCTTTGTCAACCCCGTTTCCCTCCACTCAATCCCAAAACAAAGAATCTTTCATTATAGGATCTGAACCTTGTAGCCAAGCCAAAAAAATGACAAAAGTCTGGCACATTCACATAAACAGAGAAATCTGTTTCTACAGGTTCTGGGGACTTCTTAGGTAAGGGCTCAATATTTCAGAGCATCAAGGACAAAACTATTGATATCCACTTGCTTCATACCTCCCCCTTCATCCTCCTTTTATTTACACTTGCAGCCCAAAGCTGTCCAAGCTGCATGAATTGCTTTCATGGGTTCTGAACAGCCTCATCTCCCTAAGATGTCCAGAGTTTCTGGAATGGCAGATCATTCAACCCACACTGTTTGTTCCACCCCATTCCCCCAAAGGATGGCATCGCATCTAAAAAAAAAAAAAAAAAATATCAACGTTTAGACTAAAACTGCTGACAGTCCCTTACCTACAACATTATCCCATAACACAGGATAAGAGATTAATGTTTCAAGTTTAGCGCTGTTGATGAGTCTGTAAATTTCTGAATTAAGCCTGAAATTTCTTGGCCAACATTTTAAATTGAGTGCATTCTGAATGTGTTTCTTTGAGGAGGAACAGGTAAGCTACACTGGTGCGTGCACACAAAATGTAATGCAAGACAAAGCTTCACTATTAGTGTCATTATATTCTTAGATCATCAGGGAAAATTGTAGTACCTTCTATTAAACCAGATGATATAGATACACTAAGATAGAGATAGCTAAACCAAAGATAGCTAAAAAGAAAAATCATAAATAGTTTTACTTGATATGTAAATCAATTCTCTCTACTTAAATCAAGAAATTTTATTTTCGCACAACAGAAGACACTGGAAAAATTAACTGAAGAGATTTTTTTGTGGTGGGTTTTTTTCACCCTATCAGTCTTGTTTGGGAAAAGCCACCAAGTTTCATGAATCCTATCATTCAAGCTCCAATATTGTATTTCACTTTTTTTCCTACCGTAAACCAAAATGAGCATGAGATGTCAGGCACACTGCAAAGATGTGAGGTCTTCAGACAGAGCATTACAAGTTCTTATCAGCACCACCATATGCTATAAGGCAGAATGCACATAAACCTGTCAACACACATAATTCTTGTTTTCCGATTAAAGAACACCTTACAGAGAAACCACATGTACTTGTTTCCTCCAGCATTATGATCCTGTTTAAGGGTATACAAATGCAATTACTCTGCCGTAGCAAATAATGTACCAAATAGCTATGTATCCAAAGTAGGGAGGACTTGATTTGCCCGTGAACTATTCCAAGTCAATTTTCTGTATGCAATTGCAGTGTCAGACTTGTGGAAATACTTCTATCCAGACAATACAAGTAGTTTCAGTAATAAGCTATTAAAGAAATCCGAGTTTCTAGTTTTGCAAATTTCCAGTGATACTTTTTTTTCTGCATGTGATTATGGGAGCAAAATCTTTCTGGGTTTTCAGTAATAGGTTAGAAATCTTGGTTGCATTGTGTGACAAAAAAGTACATTTCTCAAATAACTTATGGTCTATGTCTGGGGAAAAAAGAAAAAAAGGCATCTTTGTATACATCATTAAAAAATTATTAATTTTGTTTTCTTTCAGCTGGGTAGGCATATAAACTGTGAGATGTAAACTCCACTGGTACATACATTCAGAATTATTCCCAAGACAAAGTTGTTATTGTCATTGTAGCTCAATGGTCTAAGAATATAAGGAAAAGGTAATATCTTCTGTTATGTGTAAAATAATGATCTTGGAAACAGTGGTGCAAAGTAACACTGGAGCCCCCAAGGCTATACACAGCTCACCTGTCATCAGTCAAGAAAATACAGAATTCAGAGGTGGGCAAAACCTGTTGTAGAAGTAACAAGAAAACGCCCAAAAAAAGGAACAAGTATCTCACATACATTAAGCATACTATATGTTGTAAATTGAGATGTAACAGAGTTGCAGACCACTGGGAAAAAAAAAAAAAAAAAAAAAAAAAGATGCAAAGCATGTTAGAAAACATTCAAAATAGCCCAAGCAGACATTAGAATGACAAGGGTGGGAGAAGACAGGTAGTCCTTCTAGCAAAGGGGAGGAAGACATTTCATCACCAGCTTCACACTCCTCCCTGTCAGGAATTCAGGATCCTGAAAACTCACTGCAACCCCATTCCCACTCCTTTAGGACCAAAGGTGCAGCAAAAGGATGACCATAGCACCAGAAAAAAGAAAAAAAAAAAAAAGGGGGGGGGGGGGTATATTAGGAAGCTTTGGTATAACAATTTTAACGGTATTACTAATGACATGTATCCAGCATTAATTTGGTCTGTAACTGTTAGCATAATTTTAACTGGATTAATCATAATAACTTTTTTTTTTTTCAGTAAAGTCTGTTAGGATTTTAAGACGACTCACAAGAAATTCTTTGTATCACATGTAAGTTATGGCCCTTTTTTTGTCCATAACGAGATTTTGAGTGTAACAACTAGGGCAGGAATATTAAACCCAGGAACTGAATTTTAAATGCTACATAGTGCTGCAACATGGAAGGCAATACACAACTCAAAAAATATAAAAGATACAAGTGTCCAGGCATACAGACAGCAAAATAGTTTTCTGGTAATCAATTAATAAGTAGTCATTCAACAATACTTTGCAGCTTCTAAATTAGCTTGGATAGTTATAGCGGCAAGTTGTTAAATCCAATCTATGTTGATAAAAACATATATTCTGCATATATGTTATGTGTGTATTTTGCCTGGGGGAACATTTACACATTCAAGAGGAAGCAGCTCCTGACCTGGTATGTACACATTCCAGCAACAAGCAAAATCAGAAACAAGATTAATTAGGTGTTAGTGAAGCAATTTAAAAAAAAAAAAAAAAAAAAAAAGGAGTATATTAATTGAACAAGATTGCATACATGCAGCATGACAAAGACTCTTTGAAGTGGCAAGACATCTTTCAAAGAGATATTGTGTTTGACAATAAAATCTTAAATTATTATGCAAATAATGTTTGCATGTGTGGCGCTTGCCAAAAGTTCATTTGACCTGTATTGCCCTTCTTCAGCCCTGGAATAAAAAGTAGTTACAGCACCTAAGGGAAAATTAATGTATTTGAACTCTCCGCTGCTTTTGTCCTAAAATTCACCTTTGGCACTCCCTGTAGTGACATCTTTTTTGCCTTTAATAACTTCAAACATACTTAATCCTTAAGGACTTGATCTACCTTTTCTAAACTACTAATAATAAAGATGGGAGTTGTAGTAGCTGGTTACAGGGGACAAACCAGCAAGCTCCAGACCAGGATTTACAGGCAGATGTTGGTTGTTGTCCCAGGAATTTAAGAAGTTAAACCTAAAGCCATTTGCACTATAGTCCAGGCTAAAAGAGTAACAAATGTTGTTGCCTGCAGCATGTTATCACCGGTTTAATGGCAATCTGCCGGCACTATCTCAATACCAGATTTACTACAATAAGTTTCTTTCAAGGTCTTCTGCTCTTAATTGCTCATTGATTACTCACCATTCTTTACAGCAGGAACCTCTGAGTTTAATTGGAATCAATACTGACAAATGATATATGGTCCCAAACCCTTACTACTGACTTAATTGGAGAGATATACACTTCCAGTTTTAAGTATGAAAAGTTATCTCATCCATTTTGCTATTGTGCTTTACAGAAATGTTCAGTCCTTTATTTTTTTGCCTGATATGTGGTATTTCAAAATGGTCTGAACTGTATCACCTCAAAATGTTTTGTTTATTTGCTCTTTGATAGAGAAGCGTTCTCTGTAAGAAATGGGTTCTCTGAACCCATTTGCACTTTTCTACCTGAGAAGGTCCTTATCCTGTGTTTCACATGCACTTTTCAATTTTAATATCAAAGCAAACTAGCAGTTATTTTCAGTGTTCAGCAAAAGCAACAGGCCTCATCTAAAGCAGTAGAAATAGGCTTCTGTCATGCATGTCCATATTACCTTCTAGCTTAGAAAAGGTTAATATAAAATGTACTGTAGTTTAAGCTGCAGGATATCCAATTATGAGGAAAGAGCAAATTATTAGACTAGATACATCCATGCACATCACTAAAGGCAAATACATTTTTAGACAGGTGTGCACTGAAGCAATTATATTCTAATTATATATCCTGCAACATTTTTTTCCACACTTAATTTAACACATGACGTAATCTATTATAGAGGAATACAGTTAGAATTTTAGTACCATCTTACTGCTGTGAAATAAGAAGTACTTCTGTAGTGTAGATCTATACATGGTTTTAAGGTTATTTTACACTCATCCAGAAAAAAGTAGAAGATAACTCTTGGAAGGGTCAATTGGATGAAGCAAAATAATACCAGTTAAAATCACATGGTTTGATGTCAAAATGATGTCAGAACTTGAAAATCTAGCTTTTTTAATTCTAATAAATAAAGCATTTATGAGTTGAAGCTATATCTGATATGTGTCTCTTTGGAAAATAATGCCAAATGAAATAAACTTAATACAAAACTGAGCTAATATACAGCAGTGCTTTAGCTTATTAGATAAAATGACTTTGAAAAACCCTTGTCAGCTTAATAGGTCACTTATAGTTCACATATATGCCGAGATTTTCTTCTTAGCCACTTTAATTCAGGTAGTAAATATAACATTTTGGCTATCCCACTTTACTGCTTTGAATTATTCAGGAAAGAGAGTAAAAGGACAGACAGATGAGGTCTTTTTTTTTCTTGCTATAAGTAACTGCCTACATTGTCTCACCTCCCACTCCCCTTTTTTACTTCCTCTCCAGTTTTCATTTTGTTGCTTTTTAATTGATCATAGTCTGATTTCAATATTTAGTCTATTTTTCTTAAGTCCTATAAACCAAATAATTAGAGACAGAAGAGTGATAAAGTGACAAAGAAATGCAGGACAAATTAAGAAGTTTTGGAATTTCTGATCTAGCCCTGGTTACCTGCATTAGTCAAAATGAGGATTGGATCTTTACAATGTAGCATCTCCCAGCTAAGAAAGCTGCAGGTTTGTAATATTGTTACATAGAGCAAAATATATCAGAAAAATACAACAGCTACTTCTAAAATGTCATTATAACTTATTTTTATAATATCAAAAGTTTACATTAGTAGGAAATTCTAGATTTGATTTAGGACACTCCGGTGTAGTATAAATGCAGATGCTTGTCTTCTCTACTGCCTATTACGCATTGGAAGAAACTTCCAAGTTAATAATGTATATGCTTAAGTCCCCGATTTACCCTTTTAGGAGACCTGTTTGAATGTCTCTACATCATGGTACCTACAAGTCTATCTATGCCAGTCAAATAAAAAGCAAAGGCTTGTTCATTCCTTTACTTGCTCTGATAATGAAGTGAAAAGATGTACGTACACCTTATCAGAGAGTTCCAAAGTTGAGCCCAGCTTAGCACTGCACTAGGCTGAAGAGCTGTGGCAGAAATAAGAAATTTTACTTCCATGTTTAGAATACCCATTTGATTGAATAAAGCTTATTCTCCTTTCACCGTGTGAAAATGCCATACTCTTCAGCGCATCCTCTCCCGAGACATGCAGGATACATAGGGTCTGTCTTGCTGATAGAATCATTAATGGAATTGGAAGCAAAAATTTAAATTTAGAGAATTACCTTTTCCTTCAAGTTGTCACATGTCACTGCCGTATAGCTGCTTTCTCTCTTAAAAAACAAAAAAAAAAAAAAAAAGAAAAAAAAAAAAACGAAACACCCTAACAAAAAAAACTCCACCATAGTATCTTGTCCTAGAAATTTTTCTATGGATTTGGCCAAGAATTTACAGTACTACAAAAAATATTAGATTCTGCTAGTGCTTAGGTAACACCAACACCACTCTCAGCCCTCTGAAAATGGGCTGATTATACTCTGTGACAGCCTGGAATTTGGGCAAATCAGTCAGGTTTGACACCAACTCCTTGCTAAAAATGAATTGAATCTGTAAAACTTTGCTTTATAAAACTGTCACTCCTATGTTTCACAGTTTATATTATAATGGCATTTATGCAAGAGATGAAAAAAAAATCAATGAGGATATTGTTTTGCATCTATTTTGGTATGAACAAAACATGTAAATGAAGCAACACCCCTGTTCTGAGATATACTTCACAAAAAAAGAAAAAAAAATTACATGGAGTTCAAACAGAACACTTGGGACCCATAAATAAAATTTGATGTTTTGATGAATAATAGTGGTATTGCTGAAACTTGATCATGAATTTTGTAGAGAGACCAGGCATGATAGCCCTTGCATAATAGAAATCTTAATAAGGCAGCAGAACGTCACAGGAGGTACTGATGTGTTTAGGCAACCTGGCGTCTAGCCTACTCAAGTTACGCATTGTGCATAATACTCTTTTTCAACAGTCAAAGAAACCTAGAATTTCCTATCTAACCAAGTGTTTAGACTGTATAATAATCCCAGGGTGGTAGGATTGTTTTCTCTTATGCTTTTTTAATAATTTACTCAATAAGCATTGACAATAAGAAAACATATACTTTATCCAGTTGAATGCATTCATTTTAAACTATCCATCCATCTATCGCTTCCTTTTTGGTAACGACAGCTCAGCAATTATGAGGATGTTTATTATTTTTGTTGCTTGAAAAGGCAAAGGTTTTTAAAGGTCCATTACCTCTGGCTTTAGACCTTTTAAGAAAATAATCAAGCTAAGAGATGCAAAAGAGCGGATACAGAGAGAGAAGAAACATAGAGCTGGAAGAATGAAAAGGGTAACCAAGTGTAGCATGAAGAAGTTTAATAACTTCAGAAGGTGGGTTTTTCTTCAAGAAGTATTTGGACTGTGAAAGATATCATAAGAAAGTTAAATTACAGAGTTTTATGCAGCAGATAGTCTTTCACAAAAGACGAGTTTCTGAAATGATAGGTTACCTAGATTGGTGACAGAGAACAAAACTAAATCCCTAAAGATTTTTTCCACGCAAATTAATGTTGTTCCCTATTTCTGAAGATGAAAGTACATATGCAAACTTGAACTCCAAATTTGTTAAATGTGAAGGTAATGAAACATGGGATGGAGAAATTGGGAGATCAGGAAGCTTAACTTTACTCCTTGACAATAGATATTGGGGACTGTTTAGCTGGGGCAGCCATAGAACTGGAAGGGGAAAGCAGGGTGTGTGAGAGGGACTGAAGTCAAATTATGAGCTAAATAAAGGAAATGTGCTAAAAGAATAAAGCAAGAAAGAACCAGCGAGACAGGAGAGAAAACAAGAGTGACAAACCAAGTATCCTGGGAAAACAAACATGGACTACTTTTTTAACCTATGGTTTATTCTCTTACATTATATACATTTATTGTAACAAGACAGCTCTTCCAGCAAGGACAAAAGAAGAGGGGAGTAGAACAGCTGAGCAATTCATAGTTAAATACGAATCCAAAACCAGACTGGCTTTCTTGTTGAATGCAACTTAAAACTCCACAATCAAGGAAACTTTGAGTTTGTTTTGACTCAAGATATTTAATGGCTTCCCTGCAGGGTTCAAATATAGCAAGAAGCTAATGTCATCACTTCAGCACAGGTAAGAAGTGTTCTTACTGTCACCCACTACAATATTATTCAGCATTATCACCAACCTTAGGTGTTACAACTTAAGTCAGTCAATACAACATTTTCAGCAACAGTGAATACCCATCATTCCCACAAGAGAAGTTAAGTATAAAATTAAAGTTCAAGACACCAGCTTGAGCAGCACAGAAAACACACTGGTTATTTCCAAAGCAAAATAAGTGTCTGTGACGCAGAAGTAGTAACTTCCATTTATGACAGCTGTAACACATATGTAATACTTTATCAAGTGCTGTTCTTCCCATTTCTAGTTACTAGTCTTCATACACTTAAAGAATGACCAAAAGCCCTAGACATTTAAACCTGGGGAAAAGATTCTAATTTGAAATGAAGGATTTGTATTCTATATGCTATGATTTAAACAATAGACAATACAAACTGTTTACTAACTGTCCCGGTTTGAAGTAAAACCAAACCAATTTTCTGTTCTGTAACTTTACATCCCAGCCAGGCCTCCTCTAACTCTCTGAAATTAACGGCATATTGTGGAGAAAACTGCTCGTTCTCAGAGTGATAAGCCCAATGTTTGTGCTCCATGCCAAGGAATGGTATGCAGGGAGGCCCTTGCTTATACTTATTGCTATAACAACCAAGGTCAGCCAATTTCGTTATTTGCCCCCTTAGAGGGTCGGAAACGGAAAAAACGTAGAGGGGTCACATCGGAGGGGAGGAGTGGACAGGACAGGTGACCCAAACCTGACCAACTGGGGTATTCCATCCCATCTGCCCCATGCTCAGTATAAAAGCTGAGGGATCAAAGGGTCAGCCCCTTTCCTGCGATGGCCGACGTCCAGAGAGGACTCTGTCTGTTCATCTGCCTTTGATCCCAATCCGTGTGTTCCTGACTCCAGAGCTGGAATCCAGTTCCCATTCGTCACTGAGTCCAGTCTGGGACTTCCCCAGTGCCTGACGGTGATGTGACTGTCATCCTGGGAACTTGATGCGGTTTTGTATATATTGTATCTATTTCATTATTTTCTTCTTTATTTTTATTTTAATATTAATTTTTCATTAAAGTAGTTTAGTTCATTCTAAACTTCTGAATCTCCTTATCTCTTTCTCCTTCTCTCTCCTCTTTTAGGGGGGGGAAGGGGGGGGGAAGGGCCATCTGCCGGTCTGGTTTTGATGAATTCAGCCAAAACCACGACACTAACATGAGAAAATTATGACAGAAAGGTCAGCCTCCTAGTATTCCACGTATAATTTTCAAGAGGCAGAATGCAGAAAGTAAAGATGATATTCAAAGAAACAAGAAAGGGTATAGCAGTAGCATTAATTCAATCACATTTGACATATACCTCAAAAAAAAAAAAAATGTTAATCTCATAATCATATAGCTTTTAAAATCTAGAATAATAATCTCCTACCCCTCTTTCTCTCACCAAGCCCTTCGGGTAGTTCCAGTGGCAAGAAATGGGGTCCATATGCATGTTCTGATACCGCATTCATAAAATATCAGGAACAGCAGCTTCAAAGTTATTATATCTCTAAATTACATTCTGAGAACACAAAATCAAACAATCTATAAAGGCAATATGATGATATACATATATATAATTTAAAAAAAAAACTAGCTCATAGCGAGAAAGTCTCTCTTTTAACAAGAAACATAGCTTCAGGCTAATGATATTTTCCACTTAAGACAACTCAGGCTAATTGTTCTCTGTGATAAACTGACTATTACCCAATAGCTTTAGTGACTCTAATGGAATTTGGTTAAATCAGAAAACCTGAGGCTGACTAGTCAGGCTTGACTTTCCCTGTTGAAAAGGAATTAATCTGTAAATCTTAACGTTTTATAATACTGTCATTCCTATGTTTCATCATTGATTACATTGAGAAAAAAGGGATCTAAAATACTGTTAATGAGGATATTGTATTGCATCTCTTTTGGACACTTGCTGCTAACTGCATATACAAGACAACATTGTGAACTCAAGCTTCTTTCTGTGTGAGTCAGGACCCAGCCAGGCCTCTGGGCAAATCATACACCTGGCTGAGTAATTTAGGTGTTCAGCCCCCAGGAAGCATTCTGTCTGAGGTTTCAGATTTGCCCTCTTTCATCTGCAAAGCACTTTGCCTCCAAAATACAAGGACATCATGAAGGCTCCCAGATGTTGAAGGCATCTCTGAGATGTCTTGAGGGAGCTGAAAGACCTTGCTCCTCCCCAGTGGCTGCAAATCCACTATGGCTCTCCCCTCCTATGTAATTCTGCAAATAGTGAGAGGAAGTGGTTCATGACACAGAAAAGCTCAAATTAAAAATTAGTGCAGCTCCATTCTCTTATTTATAGAAATTTGTGTTACTCACGGTGAAATGGATAATATAGAAGAAATATGAAACTTTCCAGTCTTGAATTTGGCCTTGACTTCTACCTTTTTGTGCACGCTGTACCTGTGCCTTTTTAGGATACGATACATTACAACCAAACTTTCTTTCCCTGTAAAAATGAGTTATTTTTTTTTAAAGTGTAAAAACATTCGCTATTAGGTAGCTACTTTTTTAGAAATTCATTTGAATTAACCACATTTTTCATGAAAAAATAAAATTAGAATAATTAGAAATGAGACTTTAAGTGAAGAGGCTTAAACTTTGGTGTATAGAAAGTCATTTTACCAGACAACATAATCACCAATGGTAATTTGTAAATAAATCAGTTTTTATAGTTTTCATACTTTAGGAGATAAAATGAAAGGTATCCAATGGAAACATAATTTCCAGTTTCCCTTTTGGAATCTCTGTATTCAATTATTGGTAATCAAAATAGTGATTAAACCACTTTCAAAACTAATTATTCTTAAATTATCTGTTGGCTGTTCCAACTGTGTTAATTAAAGTAAACAGTAAGCAGCTGCTCTTCCACTGTCACTACCTGCTTCTTGTAACTGAAGCCCTTTTATTTTTTATCTTGATGGAAATTAAAATTTGCATTTGCTAATTCTGTCCAATTATTTTAGCCCTCTAATATACAGATTTCCATTAAATATCAAATAGCTTTGAAGGCAAATGAGGGTGTACAAAAAATGACGGCGTGCATAAATGACAAAAAAAAACCCCAAACAACAGAAAATACAAGTTAACAAAATCTGAAATTATATGGACAGAATCAGAGTATTTATTGTGGATAAATCAGAAAAGACTTAAAATTTCACTGTCTCCATGAGGCTAAAGAGAAAAAAAAAAAGACCCTCTAAAATAAACCTTATCTGCTGCCTGGCTTTACAAACCAAGTTTTCACTCTTATTTCCTCCGGGAATTCACTGTGGTAATAGAATGAAGAGAGAGAAAGAAAATTCTTATGACCCTTAGGGGCTTTGAGAAGCTCCCACAGGGAATGGTATGATGTATTTTTAATAAACTTTGTGAATTTTAATGAGAGGAGTTAAAGCAGTGAAGTACTATTTCACTGAAAGAAAAATAAGTGGTGCTAAATTCTACCTCATCCTAAACAGCAGATGAGAAAATTTTTTCTTGTCTTAAAATGACCTCCTGAGATTTAATTTATTTTTTAGTTACACTGTTCAAAGACCTTCAAAGACAATGCATGTGCCTTTTTTTATTTTATTTCAGAAATTACTCTTGTTCTTTAAGACTGTTTTGGCTTTTTTTTTTTTCTTTCACTGTAAACACTGTGCTGTCCAGGGGTTTTGCTGATTTTCTTTTTAGAGGGTAGGCACAACAGGGAGACTCTTAAGGCAAGCGAAATACTTATACAGACAGACAGAATAAGTAGAGAGAGTCCAAAAGGATTCAACTGATAGTTTGGATGTGTCTATCACTTCCTCAGTTCTTAGGAAAATATATGCTGTCAGTTGTCATGCTGTGTTCATTTAAAATACTGCAGACAAGATTTCTACTGTAGCGACAATTATTTCTGGAAAATTCAGAGAATGTGGAAAAAAGCCCTGTTGCCTGAAAGTAACTTTGGCTGGTGACATTAGAAAGAATCTTTATTCGTGCAGAATATAGTATTCACAAAGAAAACCTTCATATCATAAATTACTTCAGGAAAAAATTTGTTATATAGTTAGCACATACACAGCATTGAACACATATTTCCCTCTACCCTATGACCCAGAATCTCCCAGTCTATTTCATCCCCAGTATACACATATCTATACTGTAAAGCACTGAACACTGAGGCAAGGAGGCATTCTCCACTCTGAATGCAGGGCCATTTTATGCACCTAGGGAAATTTCCCAAATTTTCTCCCAAGAGGAAGCAAGCACAAGGTTTGGTGAAAAAGTGCTGTTATTTCCCACCCCTCTCCACAGAGGTCAAAGCATAGATGCAGTGGTACCTCTCTCCCCTGCTCCTGGGAGGACAACCGCATTCCAGTGAAAAGGATGGTTCCCACAGCCTGCCTCCCAAAAAAGACCCAGCTCCTGGGGTCCAGCTTCTTTGCTTCAATGATAAACCCAAAGGAATAATACTTTGCAGATGGTGAAGTACAAGCCTGTAGAAAGAACTGGCTCAGACTCCCAGCTCAGACCTCTGCCCAGGGTGGGTCAGCAGGCACGCTCCCAGCACTCAGACCAAGGTAAAATGCATAATGCAGATGTTACTCAATTTCTGAGGAGACTTTGTAACCACAATAGGGAAGAAACAGGAACCACTGATTTCACCTATTCTTTTGGCACATTGTGACTTTCAAATTTCAGTATTTTGCACCAGACAGGGAAGTATTTTGGTTGTGGGCGTAGAGAGGATATGACGCTTTGTGGGTCAGTCTCAAGGTCCCAGGTGTCTTTCTGCTCTCCTCTTCTTCAGAAGGGTAGCAGACGTAGGAGCAGCATGGTAAAACACTAAAGAATTGGCACTGTGTACGTAGAGAATTCTGGAATATATATGTTCCCGAATAGATAATAATCCAGTTATATATTGATACAACTGTAAACTTTACAATGAACAGGGCTTTCTCATGTTATAAACATCCCTGACCATGCCTCCTCCTTCTTCAGCTTTTTCAGGTTCTTATTTTTCTATTTCTTTTTGCTGTGTAAAATAATGACAGGGCTTTATCTTTAGTACTTAATATTTGTGTCATAAGCCTGAGAGGCAAGTCACAACTTATAAGCCTGAATCCTTCCAGGACAATGCCTTCGGAAAGTCTGAATATACATCACTAGTCAAGCTTTCTAGTTACAGTTTAAGCATTCAAATCCATTAATGCAAGTGAGGTTTCCTAAATTCTGACTTTGCTGCCAGGTTAAAAAAGTGAAGGGGTTGTGATATTGGTGATGACTTCTGTCACTGACCTGTTAAAACTACCTAGCATACCTCTTTCTCTTTTTCTGGTGGAGGGGGAAAATAAATAATTGCTTCTCTGCTTTCACCAGTATCACACCAGACAAAATACATGGACATTGGAAAGTGCCAACAAATTCCACCCTCACAAAGGCTCAAGGAGTAACATGAAGGGCACAATACAAGAAACTCCTAATGCGCCTAAGTAATTTCCCATGTGGAAAGAGCAAGGATAAAAGGCTGTGGTCCAATGAACAGGACACTGATCAAGGAATAGAAGACTTGATTCCCTGTCTAGCTTCACTGCAAATCTAGTCTGCAGTCATACTCAAGCCACCTTAATACCTTATGAGTCAGATTTCCCATATGGGCAATAAATGCAGTATCCCTTTACAAATAGCTTTTATATTTGTGGTTGAAAACTTCAGCATCAGACTTGAAATCAAAAATTTTCAAACCTGTTTGTTTAAAGCTATGGCTTCTCTTTAGAGTAAAAGTGAGAAGAATTAGCATGAAACAAATCACTTGCAAATTTTACTGCGTTTTGCAGAAATAGAATGTCAATCTCCACCAAGAATCATGTGTCACTTAACCACCAAAATATAAACCAAAGAAGCAAGGATAACCTACCTAGATATGAAGATTTAATTTCAACCATATTATTTTTAGTAATTTTTATCTTAAACTGATAAACAGTAGTCTTTCTGTTTTCCCATTTTTCTTTATACTTGCTGAATCATAGCATTCATCAAGTGAAACCAGTTAATCCTTTAACTTGTATCAATGATGTTAAACCGGGCTCTTGCAATTTTTCACTAAACTTACATCACTACTAAATTTGCAACAACTGTAGTGAGACATCTGTTTTTGTATTATCCTTGAGTGGAATGATTCAGTTTTCTCTGTACTGGAACCATTAGTTCAGTTAAACAGAAAGATCATATGAACAGCAGAGTTTAACTGCCCAAATTATATGTTTGGGATTTTTTTTTTTTTTTTAAATCAAATCCCTTGGAATGCATCTGTGTTCACATCGTTGTTCTCACTTGCAATGGTGACCCATAGAAAGTCTGCTGTTTTGTCCTCTGTAAACATTTAGAGAAACTATGGCAAGAGCATTAGCAACTGACTTGTTACCCTTTAAAAGCTTTAAGGAATGGCGTTGCTTTTAACATGTACTCTTCCACATTTGTTAATGAAGTATAATTTGCAGTAAGTGCGTGTCTACTGCAAAGCATGGCAGCAATCGTTTTCCAAGGATGTGTGGATCAGTTCATTTACAATTTGTGCTAAAACAAATGCATTTATTTGTAGCTCCCAGAAAACATATATAAGGGACACAAGAGACTTGTCTTTTGCTACAAAAAAGTATTGTGGAGGTCTTAGTCCTTCTGATGGTGTCTGCCACTTTGCATGCACCAATTTCTTAATACTAATCACAGCAATAATAAAATATTCTGCACATATAGAGAAAAAAAACTAGTGTGCTGCACCAAAACCAATCTCTTTCATGAGTCATTCTAAATTGATTGTACATAGAGATTTCAAACCAACAACTACAATATTTTATAAAAAAATGCAGAAGTAAGCATATGATAAAAGTGAATTTGCTGATGCCTATACCTGGACTGATAATGCAAGTCTGGTCATTAAATGAGTGAACTTATACTAAATCTATAACAACAGAGTGAAACATAGGAATAGATTAATGGCCTTGTGCGTGAAAGCTTTGACTTAATGGATAAGAAGCAAAAAGTATCCATCTTACTCTTTTCTCAACCAATTTTGTTTCTCACAGTGAAAGCATCATTATTTAAATAACTTCATCTGGATGACGAAACTGCTGATTTTATTCCAGGCTAAGTTACTTCAGAGACTTCTCTGCTTACTGACAGTGTACTGCACCTAAGAATATTAAGGCAATCAAGAAACTCCATTACCTGAGCCAGGGACAGAAATGATGTCTCATACAGTGAAATGTCTAATGTTTCAATGTGCTGCTTCTGCTAGGAAAGATTAATAAACATAATCGCACACAGAAAAGCTGTAGCTTCCACCAAAAAGGATTCTGATTTATGTATAGATCAAATGTATAGGCTGAGACGCCAGTAACTCTTTCTGAAAGTAAGCACAGCAAAGGGCCTATGAATCTTTAATGCCCAGATTTTATTAGAATACGAATTACTAAAGGGAGAAAACATGGATCTCCTAGTTGAGACAGACCAACAAGAGATTTGAAAAAAAAATTTCCAGGACTGCTTGAAAGTTTGCAGAGCCAGTCCTTATCGTAGGAACCTCCAGTGTCTTTGAAGGTTGTATTCAATTCTGTCTACCCAGCTGCTTTCCATGCCTTCAAGAGATTTCCCTTCCAAGCCTCTGAGACCTGTCTGTTTCCACTCCCTGTTCAACTCAATATTCTTCTCTCCAACCAAGCTACAAAATCACCGACTCTCTCATTTCTATCTGGCCAACCTGTCTTTCAACAGGTTCTTCCAGGTAAGTAGAGCTATTTGCTGTCAGGGAAGAAATAGTCTTCTCTCCATCCATGAATTTGCATGCAGTCTTTGAGTGGGAGCCATGCTAATATCTTCTCTATCATTCCACTGTTTTTTTAAATTATTTTTATACGCACTGCTTCACCTAGTTCTTGGTACAACTGGTAATATGAGTTGCCTGGCTTATCTCAGTATTCAGAGGAGCTGCAGGTTTTCAAGAAGGACAGAAAGATTTAATCCTTATTTAAATAAAAAGGTTTATTTGTGGGTGGAGAAAGCAGTGACTGCTGAAGACTCTCCATATGCCTACCTTTGTCCACCCATAAACACACAAGTAATTCTTAAAAATCATGCTAGATATTATTCTACTGATTAAATAAAGATTATATTTTCTTTGCAACAGTGATATTTAGACATACATTTCAAAAACCTTCAAAGGTAGTCTTTTTTTCTTTAATTATGACTCCAGTGGGCAAAATTCTCTTTACATAACTGCCTGTGTAGTCATCCAGCCCAGTTTCCAAACATAGCTAGATCCCTAGGATAAATGCCATAACAAGCTTCTTTCCTTCACTGCAAGGTACAGAGCAGTTGATCTCCCTGATCAACTTTTACCAAATACTTAGTTCCCTATTCCCAGCTTCAGATTTGCAGATCCAGCACTATAGAAAAAGGTTTGTGGCCAGGCTATTGCTGAACTTTTGGCAAGAACTGATTACTGTTAGTTGGGAAAAAGTGAAGTAGAGGGACAGGATTAAACTTTTAAAACTATTTTTTGCTTCTGATTATTGAAAATATGATCCTGTAACTTCTCAGTTAGTTCTTAACTAACTTTAGCGATCATAGTTGCACTTGTATAAACACTGTTTGGGATACTAGCAACACATACGAGTGAGAGCAGAGATTTCAGTGAGACTTTTATTTATTTATTTACCATTTGACCTGATGAGATGTCCTTTTTGCTTGGATAGATTCAGTAAAACCAATTTCTTCTCAATAAACCATATTTCTAATTTTTGGGGGGAAAGCGCACTGAATATTTTTCCTTTTGCTTTTGAAAGAAACAAAGAAGTCATTTGTCATCTAATAGTTAAAATGTTAAACAATATCTGAAACAATATCCAAGTACACAAGAAACAAACTTACACAATTCATAGATTCATAGATTCATAGATTGGTCCAGGCCAGAAGGGACCTCCTAAGGTCATCTAGTCCGACCTCCCCGCAGTCAGCAGGGACACCCCCTACTAGACCAGGTTGCCCAGGGCCTCGTCGAGCTTCACCTTGAATATCTCAAGGGACGGGGCCTCAACCACCTCCCTGGGCAACCTGTTCCAGTGTTCCACCACCCTCATGGTAAAGAACTTGTTCCTAATATCCAATCTAAATCTCCCCTTCTCCAGCTTAAAACCATTGCCCCTCGTCCTGTCGCTGCAGGCCTTTGTAAACAGACCCTCCCCAGCCTTCCTGTAGGCCCCCCTCAGGTACTGGAAGGCCGCTATGAGGTCTCCCCGGAACCTCCTTGTCTCCAAGCTGAACAACCCCAGCTCCCTCAGCCTGTCCTCATAGGAGAGGTGCTCTAGTCCCCTGATCATTTTGGTGGCCCTCCTCTGGACCTGCTCCATCAGGTCCATGTCCTTTCTATATTTGACAAATATAATTGTCAGATACTGTTTTGCATTATTAGAATACCTTGTAATCATGTACGTAAAAACTGTTTAATAATACATACATCTACTTCAGAGGGACTTAGTGAAGATTACTAGTATTTGTGTAATGTACTGAAGATGTGATATGACGTAAAGGCCAAATAGTACTGTTTGTGGAGGACTGGCTGCTGTGGGAAGGACCCCAAGCTGGGGCAGGGGAAGGGTCTGAGGAGGAAGGACCGGCAGAGACAACATGTGATAAACCGACCATAACCCCTGTTCCCTGTCCCCTTGCACTGCCTGGGGGGAGGATGTAGAGAAATCGGGAGTGAAGCTGAGCCAAGGAAGAAGGGAAGAGTGGGGAGAGGGTGATTTAATATTTAGTTTTTATTTCTCATTACCTTACTCTGATTTGTTTGGTAATAAATTAAACTGATTTCCCCAAGTTGAGTCTGTTTTGCCCATGACAGTAATCAGTGAGTGATCTCTCCCTACCCTATCTCGACCCACAAGCCTTTCGTTATATTTTCTCTCCCCTGTCCAGCTGAGGAGGGGAGTGATAGAGTGGCTTTGGTGGGGACCTGGCCTCCAGCCAGGGTCAATCCACTGCAACATGTCAAAGATTTTTAGTAACAATTTGCTAAGGAGAAAAAATATTCAAATGCATCAGAAGCTGAATATCTAGATCATGTTTAGGACAAAAAAAAAAAAAAAAAAAGACATTAGAAAACTGATTATGAGAGAACAGTACAATATGCCTGAATTTCTAAAAGGTTTTGCTTAGGTCCAGTGTCAGTAGCTTTTAAAGAAACTATGCCATGGATAAGCAATAAGGCTTCTCATTGATTACTAACCAGTTACGAGATTGGAAGCAAAGGGTGAAAGCAACTGTGCAGCTTCCACAATGGAGGGGGAAGAGATTATTAAAAGGAAACCTGACCAAAAAGAATTGCCTATAATAATAGCTGACTGGTAATATAACCAATGAAAGTCTATGACAGTAAATGCATAATAGAACAGAAGGAAAGAACAAAAAAAATTAAAAAAACCCAAACAACAACCAAAACCAACTATACATACCTGGTGTGTACAGTAGCTATTTAATGCTAAGAAAAGAGGCAGCAGAGACAGCCTTATGAAAAAATTTTGTTTTTCAAGAGAGGTCAGCAAGTCTAACAGAATGCTAGAAAGAAAATAGAGATCAACACACAAAAGCAGTATTGTGACACAGTGTAAACTCATGATGAATACCTATGACAAATACCGTGTGGGGTCCTGATCGCCACATCTCAGAAAAGGTATAGTAGAAATATAAAAAGTATATAGGTGACAGGGATGACCTAAGAAATGAAATAGCTTCTTTACAAGGAGAATTGAATTGATAACTCTGCTATTGGAAGGGAGATGCCTGATGTGAGGAAAGATAAATTATTATAAAATCATGAATGGCACACAAAAGGAATAGCTACTTTCCATTTTCTTGTAATGCAAGAACTAAAAAAGATTTATGTATTATCAAGCAACAGTTTAACACTCCAAAATTAAATAATGTAATTTTCATCCAACATACAATTGAAGTGTAGAATCACATTACCACAGAAACTTGTAGAAATCAAAGGTATTAAAGAGTTCAAAAGTTAAATAGACAAAATCATGGCTGAAAAGCTGTAAATACAGTCTCTGGTTCACAGCTGACGGAAGCAAGCGTGATGTTCTAGGGGACTCAGCATAGTCTTGGTCAATTCATGTTCTCAACTGGTCACTGGGAAAAAGAAAATATGGGCTGAAAAATACCTTTTGTCTGTCCCAGTACAAAAAAAACGTGAAGAATACCAAATTATTTTACAGGCTTGATCCTTGAGGAAATGATGTCTCCTCAAACTATTCTGAAGTTCTGGACGGAAGACTGATACCAAAAGTTTGCTGTCTTTCCACATGGAGGTTGTATGTGTTGGTCACAAAGCTCACAACTCAGATCTGCAAAACATAATTTGTCCCAACAATGCAAAAATCATTGCAAAACTTGGCAGCAAGACAAGCACTTTCTTCTGACCTTATTTTCTCCCAAATTAGTAAAAAGCAACACGTGCACTAAGCAGCAGTAGCACAGCTGCAATATCAACAACAGTTCAAAATACACCTCCTGCCACACACTTTTTCTTGTAATAAAAAAAAAAAAAAAAGGAATCAAGCAGCACACAACAAATGTTGTCCACAAGTTTAATGAAACACTGGGTGATAGACGTGACAGTGATAAATACAGTATGGCTTCCTATGTAAAACAGATAGAATCAACTTGTTATTTCATGCCATAATCACTGTGGAATTCAAAAAGTTAAAAAAATAAAGAATCAAGTTATAGAATACCATATTTGCTTCTACTTTATATAGAAATACATTATGTGAGACTAAAGGAAAATGTAAAGTCTTTCTTTACTCAAGTCGATGGCCTAGAAAATAATTATCAAACTCTGCTATATATTTTCTGCTGTTGGGTATTGACGCTTCTCAGGGGACTATGACTTCATTAAACTATTTGACTTTACTTATGCCTTATGAAATACCTTATTAAATAATAGTAATTTTAGATTTGAATCATGCTTTTCTTAGCAAATTACAGTTACAAGTTCAACAGAGATGTTCAGATTTATCTTGCAGGAAATTATAGACAATGAAATACTCTACTTTTCACTTTTCAAGCTGTCAGAGTAAATACCAGGTTAGAGAAATCTAAATACTACACTACGCAAACATGCAAATTTGTTGCTTCTATGATCCATTTATTATTCCCTTTATTATCCCCACAGTTTTATACAAAATATATTAAATATATTTTACACATATTTCGTTTAGGTTCTATTCATTAGGAGAGAGAGTTGTAACAGAGGTAATACAGAGAATGTTTGAAGACTGTTACACCTGTTTATTAATTAAAGATACACTTCTTTGAAGATAATGAATAGAGAAAAGTTCAGTTCCCATTTTCCTCTTCCTGCTATAATATTCTTATTCCCTTTTCATATTATTTTGCATCAGAAATCTTAACTAGTAGGCTATCATCCCTCAACGCATTGTGGAGATTCCCATCCATTTTAGTCTCACTTCATATTCATTATTCTTATGTTCCTTCTCAACCACTGATCCTCCTAAAATAATTATTTCCACATTTTGTCCCATTTTTTATCTGGCCTTGTGTGTCACATGCTTTCAAGAAGCCCATTTGTCTGGTGACATCTAAGCAGTACTATCACACGGTGACAGACTTCCCCAGACTTGAAGCTCATTTATCCATTAATCACCATCTTTCTGCCTCAGACATCAGTATCTCTGCTGAGAATTCACATTACCCCCTTCTTTACCCTCCTCCAAGTCCTCTGCTCTAGAGTCTGCTTCGGCCAAGCTTTGCAAATAGCCATCAGTATCCACCCATCTTTGCAGCTGTCCAAGCCTTCTCTCACCTAACAGAACCAGATCCAGAAGATCCGAGGAACCTAGGAACAATGAGTACAACTATATCACATATAATATATTTAATTTTAAAAGTTGCTGCCAAACAAAAAAGGGCACCCTGTTAATTTTGCTGCATGTGATTACGTCCATTTGGGAGCACCCTCTGAAGTTCAAAGAAAGGCAATAGAGATACTCAAAAATATTCAAGAGTGCAGATATCCAAAACATAGACAATCTGCACCATAGTGAAAAAAAAAAACCATAGTGAAAAAAAAAAGTGATATTATTAATGCTGGCAGGAAGCAGTCATTCAAGTCACATAAGTGATGGAAAGAAAGAAACTTATCCAAGGGTTTGAAAGGGGACTGTCAAGAGTCTGTTGCAACACAGAGAACTGGTAAAAATCATTTTATCAGTAGCAAGCTGGAAGGAAAGTACTGTGAAGTAGTATGTGGCATGAAAACATGTTTGTAAACTCAGTTTATAAAGTCTAACAGTGAGGTGGGGTTTTTTAAATTATCTTTTCCTAGTTTAACTAAGCTTAATAACAACACATGTAACACTCTCTCCCTTTTTTATGTAAATAATCTCAGTAAAAAACAGGCAGACTCACCTCAAAGCTTTAACCTGAGATTCTCTGAAGTCCATATTACTAAACCAAATTTGCAATTTACAAGAAAAAGCTGTATCTGTTGACCATTAGGGACAGGAAGAGACACACAAAAGGAATACAAACAAATACAAACTTCTTTCTTTGTCATTTGTGCAAAAGAGGTGCAGATTCTACAGTGCTAAGAATATTGTATGAAACTACTCCTAGTCGGTATACTATTTTATAAATAAGAAAACCAAAACATTAATTTACTGTGCTCTTATTTATTATCACGACAGAAAAGGGCAACATGATAAATTTTGGGTTTTAGAAATTACTTGAAGTAGATTTACTATACAGTAAAAGTGATTTGAGGTCCTGCTGAGTAAAATGAACTATGATAAATACATCCAAAAAGACCAGAAGAGTTGAATTTCCTGACTTTGGAAGAAGGTATTTGTCAGTATGAAAAACAAATTATCTGAACTGTCTGATTTTATATATTTTCTACTTGCTTCTTAGAGACTGAAAATTTAATTTATTGTACTTTTATTCCTATTCTTGATTGATCATTTTGGATATTCCTCCACGTGATTGTACATACCACATACTAGTTCTCCAAGAGCAACAGTCCTCTGTGGGACGACCTGGTGAATGAGGATTACCAAATTTGAAGCAATAGGTGGAAAGGGGGAAACACAACCCTGCTTATGGCAAATGAGGGAAAGAAATTGCTTCCTCCTCCCTTATTAAAGTAGGGAAGACATTTCTAAGCATGTCATAGTCCTCAGCATTATAGGCAGAAATTATGTAGAGCGTAGTCCCGATGAGGAGTTACAAAACCAAACAAGAGTTACAAATGCCTGATTTGACTTTCACATGAAAGGATGAAGGTTGAGTCCCCTGACCTGTGATGTGAAAAAGGCTGCAATGTTCTGTTGGAGCAGCTCTTTTGGGAGAGCCAACCCAAGGAGAGCTCAAAATGAACCCAAATGAAATGGAAATGGATTGCCTTAGACCGAACCAATATTCTCCCACAAGGACTCGCCAGTGCATTTGATTAGCATCGCAGCCTTACAGTTACTCCTGTGTTGAAAAACGATCTGCTCCTAAGCATGCAATGGTAATTTTTTTAGATTTGCTATGATTCCCTTTTTTTTCCACAGCTCACTGGAGAAGATATGGACTTACAATGAGATGCAGGGCTAGTCTTCTGTAGCCGTTATGTACTAGAAGCTGCTTAGATTTCACAAGTTAGTAACAGGACCTGGAAAGATGATTATGCTGGAAAGAAATATGCCCAACTCCCTCCTGGAATACTAGTGAATGGGAAAAAAAAACACTGTGTTGAAGATACAGGAGAGGCACTTTGTAGCAAAAACATTCTTTGTAGTTCTCAGTTATATGAGTTAGCAAATCAAGCTGCACGCTTAAGTAATTATAGCGCTTTCCATTGCAAAGAAAGCAGTAAGTGTCCCGGCTCACTTTGACATTTATTATTTGATACCGTTCATAGGTTTTCAAGATAGGGAAAGACGATGCTGGAGACTTTGCTAGCAAAATCTGTTGTGCCTTCAACAATCATTTACACAGAGCTGTAGCTTGTTTTTGTTGGAAAATGAAACAGGATGTAATGGTTCTTGCAGAAGAACTCTTGGAGGAATAGAAACAAGTGGAATATAATGATAATATTTAGAAAATGTAAGAGCTTTCAAAAAGCACCTGAAGTGGCTCAGGTATTTTTAGATAATAGTGCCAAAGGAAGAAGCTCTAAAGTACAATCTTAGCCCTAGGTCAGAGAAAATTATTATCCTTAACTTCAACCAGATCAGGAGTTCATTTCATATGAACTCACAAGTGTGACCTCACAAGAAAGTGATTCCATAATTACTTATTTTTTAAGCCTTTTCAAGAAGGATTAATAACTTTTTAGTGCATTACACCAGACTCCTACTGCCTCCTGGTAAAACAGCAATGTCTCAGGATTGAAAGTACTGAACCAGAAGACGTCACAAGGCAGTGTGCTAATTTATTTTAAAAATCTCTTGGTGATATTTTTGTCATAGCTGTGGTGGAGGTAAATTAAGCTAGTACTGATACTATCTGAAACACTTTCTGAAAACAGAATGACTGGGGACTTGAAAATAATATTTTCTACTTCAGGCTAAAACCAGGAGTATTGAAGGGAAACACTGATGGAAAAAACATGTTTGTACAACACACTATTTTAATTTTAGTAGCCTGTACAGGCTATAATAAAGGATTAAAACCTAATTATTCTACATAGTTTGCATGTACAGAACAAAAAGATCACTTCTACTCCCTAAAATTTTAATGCTTACAGTCTAGCAGGCTTCTCTGATAAATAATGCATTAGAAGTTAAGAAATAGAAGGGCTTTTTCTTTGAGCTATTTTCTAATGCACGGTTATGTAACTTAGTTCCCAGCATGTTGTTAACCACTCACAAAGAAGATGGTCAAAATGTGCGTTGGTACACAAGAATCATTATCCATAAAATACATCATGTTTCATAAATAAAATTTTTACATACTATTCGATTTTTTTCTTTCAGAATCAATTGGGGAATGGGCCACTTCAAATTTCACTAAGAAAAGCAAATAATGGTGAACTATCATTTGCCTTTCTTTTCGTCCCCCACCTTTCCCATGAGGCTTTGGCAAACAATTGTTTCCAGGCATCTGTTGCTTTTACTCACAGATCAACACGACAGAAGCCTACGAGGCCATCAAAATCTCAAGGTTAACTTCCAGAAAGCAAGGACTGAAATGTATCAGTGAATACTAAAATGTATCAGTGCTAACATTATACTGTTCCTTTTATCTCTCACTTTGTACCCCATTGTTTCTGTTTTGCATGATACCATTTTGCAAAATAGATTATAAATTATTCTCTTTCATTTGATAATTTTTGTGCTAATTAAATGAGTGAGTTTGATTTTTTTGTTTTGTTTTTAAAGCCTATACTAAAACGCCCTTGGAAAAGGAAAGAACAAATCCATATACATAGTATGATGTGCATCCACGGCTCTGTTTAACAAGTATTCCGCTTCCTAGTACCCCTTCAAGACAGTAGGATTAATCACCTGTGCAGACCTCACACTTCAAGCTCATGTGAAGCAATGTCCTTGAACCTGAGCAGAGGCTGAAATGTGCCTACAGCTGAGGAGCTTATTTGAACACTTTTACAGTTGTGTTAGCTTTTCATAGCATAGCTGAACCTCTGCTGGTCCCTGTGGATTGAATGCTTTTTAAAATGGTTTCCACCTTAACAAAACAGAAAGTCAATTTCTCATGATCTTCTACTTATTTGTATGAAAATTGCAAAAGTTATGAAATGCACTGAATTGGTTTTAATCAAGGGATATGTTTATTCCCTAAGATGTGCTTGTTTTATCCCCAGTGACTTCCTGGAAGGGATTCAGCCCTGCATCAGAGTTGCCAATCAACCTCTGCATGACCTGCAGCGTAATACTATATCATTAGGCAGGACTAACTATCTTTACAATAGGAGATCAGTAACTATAAAACGATTTTCAAGTCATCCTCGATGCTGTGAACTGTATTTTGATTAACTTCCTGGCTCACATAAGTTGATCTTTAGAAGTGGGCGGAAAGTGAGTCATACAATAACTCTTTAGAGCGAACACTCTGGATGTTTCATTACAGGCAGTAGAGAAAGGTATTCTTCCCCAAAGAAGGACACTCTATTCCTAGAAAAATCAAGTAATTTAAGTATTTCCAAGTAAGCACCAACTGGCCTGTCAACTCTTGACAATACTGCTCCCTGACAGCAAACCAGAAATAACTACATACCTGACTATTGTATTTGTTTTAGTAGAACAAAAAGTTGCACAAAATCTGTGCTCCTGATTGACATTTTGCCATTAGTTTCCACACTCATCCATGCAATCATCTGTACTTTCCAATATTCTACATATATTTTCTCCGCAGCTGACCTGCAGTGCCACTAAGGTCCATGTTCAGACCAATTTATTTTGAGATCCCACGAGAAGGTAACCAATTAAAATTTGTTGTTTATTCCATTTGTGGTAACACCAATATTAAAATGACAGTAAGGCAGGATAAAGCCATTAATGGCCTACAACTGCCTCTCACTTCCAACAGCACATTGAATCATGCTTAAGAAGTTTCTAAGCCCTCAGGACAGGCACAATCTACTTTCATCTCTTTTGAGAAGCACTGTCATCCAATTAGGTGCTACAGGTAATAAATTATTATTATTTTTATTATTATAGAGGCATTGACCAATGGAGAACCATGCTCTGTCAATAATCTAATGTCAAAAATTGTTAGTGATTGCAATAATGCAAGCTGCGGTGCTTGATCATTAGCTAGCTCCGTGAGGTTTCCTTTTCTCTGCGCGATAAATCAGCTGCCAAGTTTGCCTACAGTGGTGAGCGCAACACTAACTGCCTGCAGTTCATCCCTCTCTCATCACATAAAACAATAAGATCTTCAAATTAATCAGATGGCTTCATGATGCAGACAGTTCTAACTGCATAATTACGGAAATTACTGCGCTCACTTGGCGACCTTCCAGGCGCTAATGCTTGGCTATACAGTACAAACAGATATTTTTGTGAAGCAATGCACCTTCTTCATGTATCCTCATCTCCGTGATCTTGCTTTGCTACTCCAAATACTAACAGTGTTCCAAAATGAGACACCCCCCCCGCCCCCAACACAGTAAAAGTTTTTTGTAGATAGAATAGCTCTTCAGGTGCGGTTCGTGCAGAGAACGGCTAAAAGAACAGTATGGATTCTATGTCAGTAATATACATCTAACGTTTTACGCATCTCAGTCACATCCGCACAGATATACAGATGGAAACAATGATGTTTTATAGAACAACACTGTAATAAAAATGGGGAAAACACTTCCCATTCAAGTTTATGAACTCCAAACTAACTGGAATGGAAGGCAGGAACACTTTTAACACAAATAAATCTTTTCTCTTTTCTTTATGAAGAAAATCCATGCTTCATAGTGCTTCCACTTTTGGAAGTCCTCATTTCACACACTCCCTCCCGTTCCTTTGTGACTCCTTCAATGCCAGCACCTTTCACAGTGCAGCCTGACTAGGCATAATGTACATTCCTCTGTACCTTTTGTCATCACAGCTGCACTACTATTACCAGGCCATGCAATACTTTTGTGGTGGTTTAAGATACTGCATACCTTTGACTTTCTTTGAGGCAATATTTATGCTTAATGTATGACAAAAAACTTAAAATTGTTGCTTACTGGTAAAAGAGACAAATTATGTCAACCAGCAATCCTTTAAATTAAAAAAAAAAAAAATACAAATTGTACATTTGTTACTGTTCAGTCACCTATAGATTAATCATGTACCTGGTGGTCAAAATGGAAATGTGGTAGCCTTTCTATGACAGTTACATGTCTCAGTATGAAATTTATTAGTGCTTCATTTATTCCTAAAATAAAAGCTAGTAAAATCACAGAATCACAGAATATTTTTGGTTGGATGGGACCTTTGAGATCATCGAGTCCAACCACGACAAAAAAAAAAAAAAAAAATTTAAAAAAATCCCAGAGCACCAAACACCAAAACCAAACCAAAACAAACGCCCACAACCACACACCACCCCACCCACAAACAGACACAAACCAACAATCTCGGGCACTAGAGCATGCCCTGAAGTGCCATGTCTACATGTTTCTCAAATACCACCAGGGATGGCGACTCCACCACCTCCCTGGGCAGGCTGTTCCAGTGCCTGACCACTCTCTCAGTAAAGTAATTCTTCCTAATATCTAATCTAAACCTCCCCTGCCCCAACTTCAGACCATTTCCTCTGGTCCTGCCATTATTCCCTTGGGAGAAGAGGCCAACACCCACCTCTCTACAACCTCCTTTCAGGGAGTTGCAGGGGGCAATGAGGTCCCCCCTCAGCCTCCTCTTCTCCAAACTAAACATGCCCAGGGTCCTCAGCCTCTCCTCATACGACTTGTTCTCTAGACCCCTCACCAGCTTGGTGGCTCTCCTCTGGACACGCTCCAGCACTTCAATGTCCTTCCTGTAGTGAGGGGCCCAGAACTGAACACAGCACTCAAGGTGAGGCCTCACCAGTGCCAAGCACAGAGGCACCATCACTTCCCTACTCCTGCTGGCCACCCTATTCCTGATACAGGCCAGGATGCCGTTGGCTTTCTTGGCCACCTGGGCACACTGCTGGCTAACGTTAAGCCGGCTGTCCACTAATACCCCCAGGTTCTTTTCTGCCGGGCAGCTTTCCAGCCACTCTGCCCCAAGCCTGTAGCGCTGCCTGGGGTTGTTGTGACCGAAATGCAGGAGCCGGCACTTGGCCTTATTAAACCTCATCCCATTGGCCTTGGCCCATTGATCCAACCTGTCCAGGAATAGAATGTTGGAATTGCAAACACAGCACACTGTTTGATGCTTGTACATCTTCATCACTGATGTTCCACAAAGAAAAAAATAAATTCATACTACTAATGATAATACTCATGTGTGCAGGCAGTAATTAAGCACCTGGACCCTGGGACCCTCACAGTTTTGAACGCTGGTGGTGGTTTGTTTAACTCTGCAGGGGGTTATGCAGTCTCCACCTCGCTGGGTCCCTTAGAAGACCAGAACTTTTTTCATCCTGCAGAGCTATCCTCACCCCAAAACAAAATCCCAAGGCTGCTGTATCTCGAGAAATGTAATTGGCACTCTAAAATGGGGCCTCTTAAAACCACAAGGCTACAGCCTCTTTGAACATACAGTAAGGGAAATCTATGCATGTGCGGTTGCATTTTACATATAAGTTGTCTTGTCCGTCAACAAGAAGAGTACTTATTTCAAGTTTGTACGTATTAATGCATGGCTAGCAACCCATATGCTTTATTACTCTCAGAGGTGTGACAAAATATTATTCAGCTAATTTATTTCCTCTGTGAATACAAACCCAAGTAAGGATGCTTAACTGGTATTGGAACACTCTGAATCCAAATGGATACATTTTTAAAGTGTACCCTCAGGCTAAGCATGTCACATTTTTTTAAACTCTCCCTTGCTTTGGCTCCTTTTCTTGCCAATATCACCTAACTCAGATATTTTTAAAGCATATATCACCCTGTCATCTAAACATTCATCTTCCTTTGAAGGACTATTTTTTCTGCTGCAATTCCTGAAATGAGGGGGGGGGGGGGGGGGGGAAAGGAAAAAATTAAAAAATCAGTGCACAAGAGTACCTAGGCTGAATTACATTTTCTGCCAGAAGAAGAAAACATCATTGTCTCATCACAGTTCATTTAATCTGAGAGGAAGCACAAATGAGGCTTCTAATTTCTGAAGGAGATGAGACTCCAAATCAAATATATCCGTAGATTGGAGGGTACTCCAGGGAAAATCTGGAAAACAATATGTAAATTCTTTCTGCACCATTTTCTTTATGGGCAGAGGGAAAAAATTGTTTCCCCTCACCCTCTAAGAAAGCATGTAACTCTACTTGGAACAAAAGAGTACTTGAGTTACGTTTTAACAGGCTATACCTTTCCAGAAACAGTCTTAAAACTTACTAAGAAAAGAAAGAAAGAAAGAAAGAAAGAAAGAAAGAAAGAAAGAAAGAAAGAAAGAAAGAAAGAAAGAAAGAAAGAAAGAAAGAAAAAGAAAGAAAGAAAGAAAGAAAGAAAGAGCACATCCAAATACAATGATGATATGCAATATATTTTCTGTATTCATTGTCCAATGAATAACCTTCATACAAATCCAGTGTATAGAACAGCACACAGTTCAATAAGCTTGGCTGGCACTCCTGTATTGACAAAGCATACAACATTTTGGCCTCGTAAAGTTATTAACTACATTAGATTATTTCTCTCTGTAAGTAAAGGAAGTTTCTACTTGCATACATTGCCCAGACATACAAAAAGTAAACGGAACTTTCTTAGGTGAGTACAGTACATTTCCAGTGGCTCTAATTCCAACCTTTTCTCTTGCTTAGCCTGGTTAGGGGGATTTTGAGGTTATTTTTTTTGTTTTTGTTTTGTTTTGTTTTTCAATTTCACAACACCAATTATAAAATATGCAAACCCCACCTGTTTCTAAGGAGAAACACTGGTTTTCTAAATTTCAAAATTACTTAAATCAGACATAACTTCTATACATACAGAATAGTTTCACTTCTGAAAGGCTGGAACGAATCTTTAATGCACACAACGGTTGAGTGAACCATTCGATAAATCCAGGGATTAGTTTAATGACAGAAAAAGGGTATGACCTTTAATAGGCCTTGTTTATATTCACAGCTTGAAGATCTCCACTTGTCCACGGCCAGCAGTCAGGTAACCTGGCTGTGTACTACTGAAGTCTTCATAATCAAAGCTTTCAACCCCTCTAAATAACCCCCGTGATCAGCCTTCAATGTTTCAAAATCACCTTTCAAAACTTGTAAGAAGCAGGCGTATAGTTACCTAAATCCCACCAAAATATTATAGTATCTCTACTGCTGTTGGAAGCCGAGTGAAACATGCACCAGCAGTTTGTCACTTTTTGTGGCGCAACAGCAAGATTGTCTTTAGCTTCTGCCCAGGAACATGTGAGATGCAGCAAAAAGAAGGTCTGGGAAGAAGGATTCAAAGAGGTGGCTATGTATCAGATAGAGTGGCAGAGATTCACAAAACAAGGAGCTCTGAATTAAGAATGATTATTGGAAAGAAAAAAACTTTTTTAGTTCCAGTAGGGGTTCTTCCACATGGTAAAGAGAAAGTGAAAATTAAAGTTATGTCCTCCATAAAACAGAAGAGCACCATTACACTATCTTCTCTTTTGAAAGAGAGAAGGAAAGAAGGAAGGAAGAAAGAAAAAAAAAAAGAAAAAGAGAAAAAATGAAAAAGCAAGAAAGAAGACAATGAAAGAAGGAAACTGCAGTAAAAGAAAAATTTTGTAAGACTGTGACGAAAAGATAGGGATATCAAGTTTTCAAATCTCAACCTCCAGTCTATTCATATATCAACTCATTTATTATTAAAGCATGACATTCCTGAATCACAACATATTCCATTAATGAAATTATTCAGATACGCACAAGAAATTAATATTAGAAATAAGCATTACTGCAAATGTATTTCCCATCAGAGCACTCACACAGCATAAAGAAAACACCAGGCAACAATTCTGCCTGTCAATTTTCTCAAACTCAAGGAGAACCACGGGAGCTGTTGAATTTACGTGTTTGTCTCATTTATATCTACAGTATGAAACACTCATTCCAAGTCTTTTCATCCACATACGAGGTGAAATACTGCCTCTGTTGAAATCAAGGAGAGTTTTGCTATTGATTTCAATGAGACCACAGTTCTGGTCACTGTTTGTCTCGGCTTAGAGAAATTCCTTAAAAAAAACCAAAACACAACTCAGGCAAACTGCACCATAGGGATCCAGCTCATTATAGTCACTTTTCCTACAGCAAAGGGAAGAAATGTTTCCATTCTATGAGAAAATTGTGCTGTTTGCCTAGAGAGTACATCAATTTGTATCGAGTCAATCTGAAGTGCTCAACAAGAACTGCCCTTCTTGGCAGACTCCTGGTGCTGCAGTAGAAAATGGGTAATTTTTATTGATTTGGTTACTAATCTAAATATGGCAAGTATCCATAGCCCACTTTCACTACAAAATGACTGTATAATAGGAGTATTTATCACACTTCTAGCCATGGATTGTTTTCCTGATGTATCCCCATCCAGCTGATGTGGCACACAGATGGGCAACTACCCCAACGCACTGCCTTTCTCAATGCACCGCCATCTGGAATGCCTCACTCCGTAATGGAGGGTGTAAATCACAGAATCATAGAGAATGGTTTAGGTTGGAAGGGACCTTAAAGATCATCTAGTTCCACACACCCTCCTCTGCCCTGGGCAGGGTTCCTCCAAGCCAGGCCTCTTTAGGCCCAAAGCCATGGCCTTTATTCAGCCATTAACGCTGAGCAAGCTCCTCCCAGATGAAAAGCAACCAGCTGCCCAGCAAAGAGTTTTAAAGACTTGAAGAATTTTTAGGCCTCTTGGGTTAAAAAAAAAAAAGGCTATTTCTAAGCCCAAGGAGGCCTAACAGACAGCTGCTCGCTCCCATTCCTCACACAAGGCAAAGGCAGGGAGCCCCAGCGAGTACCCGCCGCAGGTCGGCCGACAGGCGAGCTCGGCCTCCCCCGACCAACCTTGCGGTGACCGGCGCTGAGGCCTCGCACCGACGGGGTAACGACACAGCGGCCGCCCTCCCGCCCACAGCGGAACGGCCCCGGCCCCTCCCCGTCCTCCCGCCCTGCGCATGCGCGCCGCTTGGCGCATGCGCACAGGCCCCGGCGGCGCGGCGGGGCGCGGGCCCGTCTCAGAGTCCTTCCCCGGCCTGACCAGCCGCCGCCGCTGCCGCCTCGCCAGCATCTCCCCCGTACCGCCCACTCACTGGCCGTCGGGCAGCGCCCCTGCTTCGGGCGGGTGAGTAACGGCGGCGGTCCGCGGGGCACCTGTTCTGCCGGGCCTCAGCTGTGCTGCCGCCGGCCCCCAGCTGTGCTGCCGCCGGCCCCCAGCTGTGCTGCCGCCGGCCCCGGGGGCTGGGGAAGGGGTCGGACGGGCGCTCCTCGGGGCTGGGAGAGCCGGGAGAGGAGGGGAAGGCGCCCGCAGTCGTTGTCGGAGGGGCTGGGGACGCCCCTGCGCGGTGTCCGCCCTCCCGGCTCCTGCCAAGGCCCCTCGGCCGCGGGAGATGCGCGGCCGCTCTCAGGGGGCTGGCGCTTGGCGGGAGGCTCCGGCGCTTGGCTCCGCAGTGTGGGAGCGTTGAGCGCCCGCGGTGGGGTGGCTTGCTCCGGGAAACGGGGGTCGAGGTGGCGAGCTGGCTTCTCTCCCCCTTCTCACCTTCGACTCTCGTCAAAACAGCTTGGCCCTGCGGCTGCCCCGGCTGTGAGCTGCCCCCGGAGAGCTGGTCCGCGGGTCGCTGCTGAGGGGAGGAGGCTGGAGGCTGCTTTCATCTCATGGTCCGCAGCTGCTCGAAGTTAGGCGTGTGGTTCAGTGTCCTTTCGAAGCAAGGATAACGCTGGTATGGTCAAATAAAAAAAACTCTTGTATATTAAATATGATTTCGTGCTGGAGACTGTCTTATCACGTTTAGAGCGAAGAAAACGCAGCAGGATTGGTTTTTGTTCTTGCTGCTGTCTTTCTTCAATTCAAACCTGGTTAGCAAAAAAAAAATCCCATTCCCTTTTTTGTGAATGATAATAGTTATCCATGTTAGAATTGCCATATCTCAAATATCTCTTTCTAAATTGGGTGGACCAAAAAGAAACCTTATACTATTAGAAGTGCTTAAAAATATATATATTTACTATGGAGGCACAGCTATAAAGTGTCTGCATGCTGTATGTAATGTCTTCTTCCCTCTTTAATGATTTTCAAGGGCTTTTTAGAAAAGTCTGCAGATGCTTTTTGGGAAATTTCCCATTTTCTTCTAATACTAGAAACACTCCCGAGGCTCTCACAAGGATGTGGTCAGCCTCTGTTGCCATTTTTTATTTGTGTTGCCCACACCAGAATGTGCTATGTAAACGTGGTGGTTTGGACAGGCTCTTATCAGCCCTCAGTAAAGCTTACTAAGACTTACCTGGTCACTCACTCGGGAACCAAAGTAATGTTTCTAGGTGCACATCTGCAGTGTAGCTCCAGAATGATGGGCTTTGAAGGCCTAGAAACTTCAGCTCTGTCTAGATCTGATCTGCCACTCGAGCGTTTTCAGGTTCTACAAGCTGGTAAATCTCAGCAGAAGCTGACCTGGGAAAACTTAGCTGAGAAGCTTTGATACCAGGCATGTGCTACCAACTTCAGTGACTTTTGGCTGACCTTACCCTTGCATCAAGATAGTCAGATTTTCAGAACTCTTCTGTGTTGCACTTTCATTTATTATGTTTAAGGAACATCAGAACAAATCAATTACAGTATTTGCTGGTGCTTACTAAAATAGATACATCTGAACGTACAGATATATCTGAAGGTACTTTCTTTGTATTGCATATTTCTCTTTTGGAATCAGTAAAACTGGAAAAAACAATCCCATAGGGCAGGGTATTGAAACTTGAATTATCATATGACCAAAGTGGTCTAGAGTAATTAAATCCCCTTTTTTTCTCTGACTTAAGAAACATCCTTTGGGATGGGGAAAAAAAGCTCTGTTGTCTGTCTGTACTCTTTTGGGTTTTTTTTTTTTTCTTCATATAGTGGAAAGGGCAAACAGAAGGTTTGCCCACAGGATAGCCTAAGGGTATAAAGAGCAGCAGCGAAGGAGGGGAAAAAAAACCCATCACTGTATGAGCTTGAATGGGAGAGGTTATCCTTGAGACAGGCTTGCTATTAAGTTTGGAAAACAGTTTAGAAAATACTTCAGCTTTTTTCGTGCATGCCTTTTTTTTTCATGGAGGTATTAGTTGTTTTAAGAACAGCTGGAGATTTCATTCTATTGTGTTGTTTCATACTATTTATTCCCGTATAAGAAACAAATTAATTTGGAACAGAGATAGTCATGGAGGAATAAATATACTTACATTTATTTTCTGCTTTTAAGTCTATATAGCAGATTACAAACTAAAAGTAAAATAACGATGTAAGATTTTTTTCGGAGAAGGGGACTGAATGTTATGGTTCTATCCTTTCATGGTAAAGCTTCATATTTTTCAGATGTGTAATAAAAGAAAATGTAGTATCTGTAATCATAAAAGGAGAAACCAAGAACCATCAATTGACTTCTGTGCTTTCAGTCTGGACCTGAAGATAACAGCTCATGATTCAGAAAAGTGTGTGTAGTAGTGAAGAGTACATTGACAGAGTTACCTAAAGGTCCAAATTTCTTCAGGCACCTTCCACTGGAAAATTTGCCAAAGGACTTTCCAGTACAGAGTGACTGGGTGATTAAAAAAAAAAATAAATTTTAATTAGATTTATTTTAGAAATATGTAGTGTAGTGCACAGAGTGAAGAAAACAGTTTTAATTTCACAGCAATGACCTCTGAGCTCATTTTTACCACTCAGGAACTAGATTTAGGGATTATAATAATTCTGTAGTCAGGTTGCATGAATTAGCTGTGAACTGAATTTTTGGAGAAGATTTTGGAAAAAGGATAGGGAGAAAAATTTAAAAAACTAAAACAGCCAAAAAAGAATAATTTTATGTCCAGGATGCATCTTGAAAGTCACACTATGTTCAATTGCATTCCCTTAAGCTCAGAAAGGATGGATGTAGTGGAGCTGAAACAGTACAGAAAAGAAAACCTCAAAAATGTTTAAATGCATCCAGCAATAGGAATACAATAAACAGACTAGAAATTTTTCTAAAGAAAACTCAGAGACCTGATAGAAGCAATTAAATCATTACTGAAGTAGAAAATGTAAATAATAATAAATAAATGTAACCAAATGCTTGCTTGCTCTCCCTTCTAATTTGACAACTAGGGGTGTCAAATTATACTAGCAGGTGAGTTTCTAAACGGAAGGTGATTTTTCGTATTGTACAAAGAAATGACCTTTTGTTCAGGAAGTCTCTGTTCCACAAATAGCTGAAGGTACCTAACTGTTCTGGTAGAGCATTGCTCTACATTGGACCTGTTCTTTGCCCATAAGCAGAGACTCGTGGTCTAAAATAATTCTTCTCTCTGACCTGTTACAGACGAATTTTTTTGTTCTTTGAAAAGAAATTCACTAGGCAACAGAAAGAGCTTTGAACCGATTACATTTTTGGCTGGTACACCAAAATTTGGGGTGAGGATCCAAAAGCTGGTGCTAGTTAACAAGTCGTCATATGAGTCAGAGTAACTGTCTGTGTGTGAGATCTTCGTCTGCATAAAGTTGAAGCTTTTCAGGCTAACTTTTTCCTAGTGAGAAAGGGAATTGCTGTTAGATCCAAGTCCACCCAACAGTTCAAGGCAAGATACTTCATAAATATGTAGGAATGAGCAGTGTACCTCAGTAAACTGAAGTCACATTCTAAAATTTGGATGTCCATGACAGAAATACAATATCACAGCTATACTCTTTGCCATGGTTTTTGAATCAGAAGTGTGTTCTAAGATTTTTCCAGATCCAAGGATAGACATAACTTCAGGTAGCTGTTTTACATGGCATGTTTGCTCAGTCTGTTTCCCTGATATTACCATTCTGCTATGGCACTAGCATTGATGAGCATAATTTATCTGTCACTGTCTCTAACGAGTAGCTCCGAACAAGATTAAATGACATAATGCAAGCATTGCCAACCTGTGGCTCTTCAATGCAGCTTTTACAGTATAGGTATCTCTGCTGGGACTAAGTTATATCATCATCAAGACGGATGTCTCCCCAAAACACAAGCCTTTGCCATAAGTATCACTTAGTTGTTCTAGAAATTCTGCACTTTGATGCTGAGCCTCTATATAAGCATAGTAGAGGTTCGTAATATGCTATGGTAGCCTGTCCTGATGGTAGTCAAATTTTAGTAATTATGCTGTTTGGTTTTAGTATACTTTCATTATAAATATTCCATTGAAAAAATACTTGTTAAAATAAGAATGTGAAGCACTGACATAGATTTCTGACACTTCAGAGAAAGAACTTTATGATAGAAATCTTTATGCCGTAGAGGAGGAATTAAGTAGCAGCTATGTCAAGCAAAGAATACAAAGGAACAGTTTCTTCAATATGGAATGGGAAAGTCCAAATGAAAGACCTTACGAACATTCTAATTATAGACATTACAGTCATGATTTCTTTTTTTTACAGAAGAGATGAGATAAAATAATAATTGCAGAAGTAATTTATTACTGGTAGTCCTGTATGTTGTTTGATGAAGATGAATAGCATCTGGGTTAAATTAAAGAAAACTGAATACATTAATACATTAGCCAGGTGAATAATATTGTTTCGTTTTTTTAAAAAATAAAACCCTTGGCCCTTTAGAAAACTTCGGTTTGTCTCATACGAAAATTGGGTTAAACTCCCAGGGAGAGTTAGTATGATAGATTAGACACGTGACTGAAAAGATCAGGAAAATAGTAGAAATAGTTTGAAAGTGTTTAAAGGCAATTTCTTATTATAAGAAAAATGTTCTGGACTCCAAATAATCTCTTTGACAAAATTCCAAGATCTTGGGATGGGTTGTGAGCTGTAGAAAAAGAACCCTGTAATTTGATATAAAGTGATGTGAAATCTGTCAAGGACAAGTCTTAAATGAAGTTCTATAATCATATATGCTTATGTATATGCCGTAAAATCACTTTCCCTGTCGGTAGCCAAAGGTATGATTTCACAGTCCAGTTGGGCAAAATAAGAAGCATCATTTTCATTCTCTTACCTTCCCCCATCTGCGCTATTAACTCTTTTGTTTGTGTTAGTGCTGTGATACTCGTTCAGCTGAGTCCGCTCTCTAACAAGGCAGAAGTGCATAGGGGTTTTTTTATTGTGTATTTTTGAGGTGTTAACAGGGTTTTGCTCTTGAAATGTATGAGTGACCTTGCCGTGAAAACCAGATGAATCTCAGAGGTAACTAAAACGGATGAACGGATTAAGGTTGGCAATGGAAGCAGAACTTCCCTTTTTGGCAGTGTCATACTGCTAATCCAATTCAGGCTATATTGTTAAAAAGCATATTCTAAAATTCCATATCTAAAATTATCACAGCAGTAACAAAATAGGGAGTGGTGCCAACTGAGCTATATGTTAATGCACTTTAACAATAGTAAAGAAAATTGGTAGGAAACTAAGGTGAGATGCTTTATAAGTTTTTTTAAAACAATGCGTGTATCAGTAAATTAAAGTAAGGTTCTAAAATTTGGATGTCAGTGACAGAAATAAAATCACAGCTCTGCTGTGTCTATTGGCTCTTGAATCAGAAATGTATTCGAAGATTTTTCAGTTTAGTGTTGTCAGTTTTATGCATAATCTTGTTCCACATAATTCTGTGGTAACCTAAATTTCATTAATCCTTTTCTCTGTCTCTCTTGTGTTCAGTGTGGAACAGAAATTAAAGTTATAAATAAAGTTATCAGGCATTCCAGTTTACTGATTTTCTTCCTCCTACTTTCAGGGCTCAAATCTTGCTGGTCTTGTTTCGAACATTGCCCTGGAATTTTACATGAAGTGTCATGTAGCTGTGACATTGTACCAGCAGGATGCCAGCAGCTAACTTACAGGTGTTCTGGTTGAAGTACATCCTTAATGCTATGCCGGTTTTTCTTTACATCATTCAGAAAACAAATTAGACTTTTACATCTGTGAAGTTGCAAAGCATCATTGTTTCGAGGTTAATTTGCCAAAATATTTAGTCAATGTATTGATTAACTAAATACAAAGTGGTTGGTCCGAAGCCAGTAAATCAGTTAGTAAATAAAACCTATATTCTGAACATAAGCTGTACTTCTGTCATGTCCCATTTTGTCCTTTATTCTTGTTCTGCTACATTATTCTCCTTTCATGGCTTCTGCTTTTTTTTTTTTCCTTCTATTTTCCGTGCTATTTCTATCAGACTTGCCAAAACATGATAGTTCTGAAATAAAGTAACCAGAATTTCCATTTCATAGGATTTATTTGGGTTAGGAAAACAATGAAGTTCAAAAGTAAGATGTTTTATAAAATATGTGAGTCCTTGGTGGCAGAACCTCAGAACCTGACAGTCTCAAAGGCAGAAATGTGTTTTGTTCCTCTCTCCCCGTCGCTAAGAGCTGTTAGTTACACAGTCAGTGTATGCATCACGTTTGTCTCACGTTTGTTATTTCTATTATGTAGAAAGTTTATGAAGCATTTCATACTATGGAATTAGGTAATGAGAAATCTGACTTTAAAATATTTGTCTTTTGATCAGTTGCGGCCAAAATCCTTCTGTTTGGATTCTGAACTATGACATCATGGCAAGATTTCGCAGAAGAACATGCATCATTTTGTTGCTTTTTATTTTGTTTATTTGCTCCATAATGATGGCTTTGAAGACTCTGAGACCTGACAGAGCTGGCTTTGGGGACCCATTTGGACTTGGTTTGTTGCCCGAGCTTCAACAACGGACAGTGCTCTTGGACAATAAACAGAATTCACTAAATAGGATTCAAGGAGATACTGCAACGCGTGCTAGTAATTTGCATGGTATCGCAGTCAATACTATGAAAGCATCTATGCCTCCTGCAAACAAGCTGGAAGAAGAGCTGTCTTCTCCTAATTATAACTTTCATATTTTCTACTATAGTTGGTTTGGGAATCCACAGTTTGATGGTAAATATATTCACTGGAACCATCCATTGTTGCCACACTGGGATCCCAAAATTGCAAACAATTATCCAAAGGGAAGGCATAATCCTCCTGAGGATATTGGGGCCAACTTTTATCCTGAACTCGGATCTTACAGTTCCAAAGACCCTTCTGTCATAGAAGCCCACATGAAACAAATGCGTTCTGCTTCAACTGGTAATAAATGTTAATGTTTCAGCATGTTGTTCATTTATCCAGCCTTAAGTATGTGAATGAACACAACTGACCAGTTCTTCCATTTTTCTGTGTAATTCTGAAAATGTCTGAAACTAGTAAATGTCTTTGTATATCTGAGTTTTAACCCCCAACTGAAACCTATATCTGAGCGTTACAGCACAGAAACATAAGAACTATATTTGTAATCCTGGAGGTGCGTGTGGTTCATGATGTACTGTTAAGCAGTGATAACATATGTGGAAAATACAGAAACCATTGCTAGAGTATATTGTCTGTGTATTTTATTTTTGGAGATGAATACTTCAGTTTTAAGAAAAGGTTTCAGTAAATCGTGTTAATGTCTTTATGGAGCAATCCATTAAAATAGGAGCAGTTTTTTTATTAATTCTTTGTGTATAATAGTGATAATGTATTAAAGCACATGTAGGATTATGGCTTTTATGCAGCTTATATTTTATGCAGTGTATTTATAGGTGCTCTCATTAACTACGGGAATGTCTAATCAAAACCTTCTTGAACTTGGGTGTGATAGTTTGTGTAGCTAATTACAGTTTATTTCTTTGTCCAAAAAGTATCTTTTTTTCCCAAATCAAATTGATGTTCCCTTTCTTAAATAAGCTGGACTATATACATAAGAATATTCAATATATTTTTGGGGTTATTCTTTGTTGTTGGGCTTTATGATCCTTTTTATGTTCATCTTCTTTAAAATAAGTAGTCGTATAGTCTAATATTAAACTCTGAACAGCTTCTGTAAGTGTAATTGGAGGAACATGACCACAGCTCATAGGATTATTCAGTGCTAATCACCTTGAACTGAGTCTCTTTCATTCACATAATCACTAAGGTTTGATGTAATTGTTATATTCCCATTAGTAGTGTTTATTTATATAATGTTTATTTCTTGGTTATTGTTTTCTCCTGTTTTTTAACCTAACCTGTATTTTGTACAAGAGTTAATACAGACATAGGAAATTTCTCACCCTTTTCAGTAATGGGATAACTCCATTAACAGGACCACTAGCAACAGTGGGAAAACTGTTGCAGTGAAATCTCGGGCATTAGTTGCGGCGAGTAAGCACTTTTTTTAGTCTTATGTAAAGCAAAATAATGCATGACAGTGTGATGAAAACAGAGAGAGCCCTTGTAGCTTTAACTTTTGTGATGTTTCTCATCCTCTTAATACAAATGTCTGATATAGCCGAACTGCTGGTAGAAACGGTGCAAAATACTAGAAAACAAAGTTTAGCAAAGCAAGTTATGTCTTATAACTTAAGTTGGTTTTCCACTTAAAATTCAGCAGTGTGAAGGAGTAGTTCGTGCTTGCTGTGCTAAGCTCTTTGTAACATATTACTAATATTTGTAAAAAGTGATTTTTTTTTTTCTGCTGTTATTTGGACTTGCGTATTTAAGTACACTTGAATTTGTTCTCTTCCGTCTAGATTTGACCAATATAAATCATTAACTTTTTTTTCTGTAGGTCATTACTTCAAATATTTCTTTTTTTTTTTTTTAATAAGAATTATACTTTGGTTTTGGTGTACTGTGAGGTTGACTATTTACAGTTTCTTCTTTTTGTCTCTTAACCAATGTCTAATCCACGACTGCATTTTATATTGTCAAATAATAATTTTTCTTCTAGCCTTTTTGAGGCTTTATCAAGGATCTTCTTACAAAAGGAGAAAAATGTAAGTGGTTATTTCAGACAGTATTGTGTAATGATCACAAACATGTAAGAGATTGGAGCAGCAGGAGTCTCATGCAGTGCTTCTTTGTATTCTTCTTATATATTACAATTCTTTCCTTATTTATTAATTTCCTAAGATTTAACAGATTAATACAATAGATTTTATTCCTCAGATCGCTTGGTGATTTTCTTGTGGTTTTTTTTTTGGTTTTGGTTTGTTTTTTTCACCAGCCTGTTTTCGCAGTAGTCCAGTTTGACATCCTGACTGAACTCTGGTTTTCAACGTGTTTATGCTACTGTTTTTGGCATTGAGTCCATCCTTTTTCAGACTGCTGAAGTGGTATATAACTTTATTTTTTAACCACAAGAAAGAACATACTAAGTAGACTTTCTCAGGGAAAGAGCAATCAAATGTGAATTTAGGTTCCTTGAACGATTCCGTCTCCTGAACTTTTCCCTTTTTCCTCATGGTATAAAAGAGGGTCTTGACAGATGTTTTATTCAAGATACCTGGAGTTTAACCTGTTTATTTCTGCTGTTCTGCTTGTCCTTTACGCCTTACTCATTTGAATTTTGTCCTTTTCTCTCGTGTGAAATAAAAGATAGGGTGATAAAATGCAGTAAAATATTGCATTTTTCTTGTCCTTGATCAGACTATTTCTTGAGATAATTAATCTATTATTTGTGATTCTCTTTTTCATAAAATATTGAGAGGCTATGATGAGGATAGTTGAACTAACTTCTCCTGTGTATAGTGAGCTCAAATTTCTGGTTTTGATGTTAGAAAATGATTGTGTATTCACTCTAATTTACTCTTTCCTTTTCATAATTTTAGGCTTGTTTGTTTGGAAATTGTTAGTCAGAAATGTTACAGTATTAGTAAAATAGATGGAATTTAGAGCATATACTTCCCAACCTCAGTGACCTGATTTGAGTACTTAAATGTTTACCTAATTAACGAGAAGCATGTTGTGACTTATTCTTCCATATGTTTTAAATGGTATTGGTAGGAAAATATTCCTGCATCGGTATTTAATGTGTTTCTTTCTGTCTTAACTTCTCCCTGACATTATTCCCAGCTACACACCCGAAAGGTTTAACTTATTTTTCTATCAGCATTTTATTTTAGAAGGACAGGTTTAGGCTTTCTGAAGAAGTATGTGTTCTTTTTGCTTTCATGGAGAGCATGAGGAAGACTTACAGTGTAGGGACATTGTATTTGTTGTCATCTTTTTTGACAGGAATAGTAACATCCTTAAATTATTGAGAGTTACTCAAGGATTTTTGTAGATATAAATTTAAAAACTAATTTCACATGATTGGAAGGGTCGACTACAGCATAATAACTGCTTTTAGCAAGATTGTGGGATTACAGTCACTGCTTCTAGTATGAAAAGGTTGTTTTGTAGTAGAACCAGAGGAACAATGCAGAAACATGGTGGGAAATAAAGTTTCGTAAAATAAGAATCACTTTAATCACATGCACAGCCCTCGTCTCTTGAGTGTTCTCTCACCCCAGGTATCTTGATATTCTCTGGCTGTACTGTGGCTTAGCTGTAATGCCTTAGTTGGGAGCAATCTCCTCCTCTTGGTGCAGCCTGGAGGTTAGGGTGCTGTGCTGAAAAGCAGAGGGAATGGCTCTAGGTGTTAGGCTGGGGACACTACGCACAGATCTGTTCCCGTGACAGATGATCTTACCACTGTTTGTTTTGTTGTCTTTTAAACAGAGAGAGAAGTTAAAATCCACTCTAAGAACACTCAGATTTTGTAATTGCTTAAAAAGTAATTTGAAATTCTCATTTATATTATGTAGATTTCACATCAAACAATAATTATAACTCACAATAATGTTATAACATGTTTTATGTTAAACAACATGATTTAAAACTTAAGTTTTATATTTTCAGGTGTAATAGTGCTTTCATGGTACCCACCGGGTATGGCTGATGAAAATGGAGAACCAACAGATGATTTGGTGCCTGTTATTTTGGATTATGCACACAAATATAGTCTAAAGGTAAAGTAATTTTAAGATACATAAAATAGGACTACTTAGGAAAGTAAATCTTGGTAAGAGTTTACTACATTTGACTCGTGGTGTACAGCAGGGAGGCTTGTAATGTGACGGTGGCTTCCATTTCTGTCTCCTGATCACAGAGGTCAGGAGTGAGCACCTATGAGTAATAAAGAGGGATTTAGAAGTTCTGGTTTGACTGAATTTCTTTATTCCAGATGGTATCAGGAACACTTGCCTTGGATAGTAAGGTAAGGGAGGTGCTGCTCTGACTTTAGGTTACTCCAGGGCATGACATGATAGGCTAAATTACTGGCTTCCTGAAGTAGGTGAAACATCAAATCAAAGATTACATGGATTGATCAGTGGAGTCTAAAATTGTGGTTTGATTTTGTTTTTAGAGTAAAACTTGTATTTTCCCTTGGGATAAAGAAAACATGCATTTCCTTATGGTCTTGCCGACTAATAAATTTGAGTTTTTAAATTATCTAAGTAGCTGTATACGTTTCATCTCTGGATGATGTTGTCTGTACTGGGGACTAAAAATACAGTCTGTACATCTGCTCTTGTTTTAGTTGGTCATGCAAGTTGCAGATTCTCAGGGAAATTTCCTGTCACTAGTAGCAACCATAGATCCTTTGACAAGCAGGAGGAAAGTAGGAAGGTTAAATCAGATACAGAAGTAATTTTAAAACAGTTTAAAATGCTGTGTGAATTGCATTATGTGACATAAGTTGCACATATGTAATAGTAAATTATTAAAAACAAAAAAAAAAAGGTGTTATCTTTCCCCAAAGTTTTCAGATCATCTGATGGAGCTTACTCTCAACTACAAGAGCAAGTCAAGTCTCTCAAAGGAGCAAAGGCAAGATCATAGAATGGTTATAGTTGGAAGGGACCTTAATCATCTAGTTCCAACCCCCCTCCCATGGGCAGGGACACCTCCCACCAGACCAGGTTGCTCAAAGCCCCATCCAACCTGGCTTTGAACACCTCCAGGGAGGGGGCATCCACAGCTTCTCTGGGCAGCCTGTTCCAGTGTCTCACCACCCTCACAGTAAAGAATTTCTGTCTAGTATCTAGCCTAAATTTTCCCTCTTTCAATTTAAAACCATTGCCCCTCGTCCTATCACTCCACTCTCTTGATAGAGTCCCTCCCCTTCTCTCCTGTAGGCCCCCTTTAGGGACTGAAAGGCCGCTCTAAGGTTTCTCCAGGCTGAACAATCCCGACTCTCTCAGCCTGTCCTCATAGCAGAGGTGCTCCAGCCTCTGATCATCTTCATGGCCCTCCTCTGGACTTGCTCCAACAGGTCTATGTCATTATTCTGTTGGGGGCTCCAGAGCTGGACGCAGTACTCCAGGTGGGGTCTCACCAGAGTGCAGTAGGAGGGGTAGAATCACCTCTCTTGATCTGCTGGCCACGCTTCTTTTGATGTAGCCCAGGATGTGGTTGGCTTTCTGGGCTGTGAGCGCACATTGTCGGCTCATGTTGAGCTTCTCATCCACCAACACCCCCAAGTCCTTCTCCTCAGGGTTGCTCTCAATCCCTTCTCTGCCCAGTCTGTATTTATGCTTGAAATATGAAATAAGATACCAAGGAAAATGCATGTAATATTATAGTAATGATTGGAATATAGATGGAACTGCTGTAAGTGCTTGGAATAGTTACTGGAATAGAGATATTCAATATAGACACTACCAGGGAATGCTGCCTTCACTGTAATGGTTTTAAGCATTTTTGAACTCGTATGTTATTATAGTTAAGCGTCAGGAATGTCGGTAGACCAAAACCAACACACAAAATAGATTTCTATTATGTCTGCTAAATGCAAGTCTGCTAAAAGATATGTCCTTTTGATTTGCCTGGTTTTGATAGTTGGAAATGAAATACGAAATTACAGTGCTCTTCAACCTGTCCTGTCAGTCCTAGTGATTTAGTCTAACACTGTATTTTTCTATAGTTTGTACCTAATAGAGGTAGATATTGGCTCTACAATGGAAATTTACTACTGTTGCAGAGTTGTCGAATGCTTTATTAAATGCATTCTGCTCTAAAATTGCTTCTGAAAAAAAGTAATTGCTTTGATTATTGTAATATACTCTTCTATTTAATTTTATATTTGAAAACTGACATTTTTACATTGAAATGACTTCACATGTATAGGTTAAATAATTCCATAATCTCCAAGCTTGAAATTCAGAGCACTAGCAGTACATTATATTAGATTTAGTTCCAAGAGTATGTTGCTGTTAATAAATTTATAAAATTTTAAATTAAAGTTTTCATATCCCATATCTTACAATATATTTTGACACTGAAAACTCTCCTTGGAGGATTATCTATAGCAAATTTAATGTCTTGCTTAGAAATTAAATACTAAACTTTTCCTTGGTTAATCAGTTCTTTGACATTCTAGTAGATAATATTTTATTTCAGTTTTTAGTTTCTGTTGTAGTTTTTTAAGTTTTCTGAAGCACACTTACTACTGGCTGTAGCCCGTGAAAAACAAAAGCAGTGTTTTGTTTTAATGTAAAAAACTAAATAGTTACTTTATTACCAAACTTCCTTGGATCTGAAGCTTAGCAGTGCAGGAGTTGAATTAAGGCTGTATTATTCTTAAAATAATTTAATGAAAATGTTTGCTCTGTAAAGAACTACATTTAATGTGACTGGTACTTGCTTTGTGTTATATGTGGTGGCCATGTATTCAATAGTAATTTACGTTTGTCTTGCTCTTACTACGTTTTCATCTTTTAGGTCACTTTTCATATTGAACCTTACAAAGATAGAGATGATCGCAGTATGTACCACAATGTCAAATACATCATCGACAAGTGAGTGCTTTCAGAATGATTTCCCTTGGGTTTTGTTACATGTTGGTTTAGGGGACTTCTGTATATTATCTAAAGCTTGGAAGAATATATAAAAATGTGTACCAAGACCGACGAAAACTATAAGAAAGTTTCTTTGTGTTTCAGTGGTACAAAACGCAAAGTCTGTTTTTTAAATATTGAAGCATGAATTTTACATAGATACTCAAATGTAAATTGCTTTCAACATTCATTAGTATCACAAGTCATGATACTTTAGATTAAAGCAGCTAAAGTATTAGCTACATGGTATATAAATTAAACATACATCTTTTTAGTAACAAACTACCAGCTAGAGCTTTAATGTGTTGACCTCTAATGATTTGAATTCAGCTTGAAAAATTCTGTACGGCTACTAGTTGTTTTGTTTATCAAGAATACTTACACCGCCTGATTTCATACTGAATTAGAGGAGTGCTCTTCAAAGAAAACTAATACCTATAGCACAGTTTGACACTAAGTTACTGATGTGTAGTAATTTAAAGGTTCTTTGCAGATTCATTATTTAATACTTCAGCAAACACTGGATTGAAAATGGATATGAATTGCTATGTTTTGAAGCACATGCACTGTCTTTTTAAGTTAGTTTTTAGGAGAAGTCTTCAGCTCAGATTGTGAAATGGTATTTTCCAAATGGCAAATGTTGTCTTAACGATACTTGTTTGCTTTATAGATATGGAGGCCATCCAGCCTTTTACAGGCATAAGACCAGCACGGGCAGATTTCTTCCCATGTTCTATGTTTATGATTCTTACGTAACAATTCCTGAAATATGGGCAAATCTGTTAACTGTTTCTGGATCCCAGAGTATTCGAAATACTCCGTACGATGCGTTATTCATTGCACTTCTAGTAGAAGAAAGACATAAGCACGACATTCACAGAAGTGGCTTTGATGGAATGTACACGTACTTTGCCACCAATGGCTTTTCCTATGGCTCATCTCATCATAATTGGGCAAGTTTAAAAGCCTTTTGTGATAGTAACAACTTAATGTTTATTCCAAGTGTGGGGCCAGGGTATATCGATACCAGCATCCGACCGTGGAACAACCACAACACCCGTAATCGTGTCAATGGGAAGTACTACGAGACTGCCTTCAGCGCTGCCCTTTTGGTCCGACCAGAAGTTATTTCTATTACATCTTTTAATGAATGGCATGAGGGAACTCAGATTGAAAAAGCTGTCCCTAAACGGACTGCACAGGTGGTTTACCTTGATTATAAGCCCCATAAACCAAATGTTTACCTAGAGCTTACTCAGAAGTGGTCTGAGAAGTACAGAAAAGAACAAGAACAGTGGCTTATGTGAGCTGTTGCTGCTGCAGTTGTTTCCTAATGAATTTAGTACATTAAGAAAGAAATTGAGAGCTGAAAAATCTGTTATTAAATGTCTTCATTATAGATATGTTCAAATTACTATATCTCTTGAATGTATATGCACTACTACTGAATTTGAATTTTGAAAACTAAAAAGATAAGAATATTGGATTCCTGTCTTACTAGATATTGTAGTTCAAGAATATTCAGGGAAAATGCTGGTTTTCTGGTTGTTGTTTTATTTTTGGTTTTTTGTTTTAAACTTTGTAACTTGCATGCTGAGCTTCCGGAACATCTGCATGGGATACCTTTACATGACCAAAGCAGAACAAAAATTTGGCATACTTATTCCTTTATTCTTGCAGTTGTGTTTCTAATCAAAGTGATGCTATCATCTAAATTTTTGTCCGGATAGCTTCTTGCAGGATGCATGTCTGCAGTGTGTGGAATAATCTACACCTACTGTTACTAATGCTTTGCACACAAGGAGTTTTTGATGTATGACTAGCTTGTGGTTAAAACACTGAACAGGTATGTGTGATACGACACTGGTGGGTTTTGTTTGGGTTTTTTTTTTTAAGAAAGTAAAGTATTTGAATGATTGAGTTCCAAAGGACTGCTTAAAGATTTCTAGTTTACTTCCATTTGTTCTGTTCAGTACATGGTGCAGACTTATGCAGACTAATGGATACTGACAAGTAGCATGTTTTTTCCTATGTTACTTTGAAATTTAAAAAAAATAATTGTTTGAAACTGAGAGAGGAAGAGATTTTTTTGAGGGGGAAAAACCCCTAAAGATGCAAAAAATATACTAACTATTGTTAGTATATTGTATATGTATACTAATATACTGTTAGTATATTAGTATATGTATACTAACTAACAATATACTATTGTTATATGTTGTCTGCTAATTGCAGACACAGTTCCAGTGTGTTTTTTAAAATGCTTAAAGATTCTAAAGCTGATGTCTTACTAGTCCTCCAATAAATATAATTTTAGGAAATGCTTTTTCATTTATGATTTAGGAGCAGTCTAGTTTGATAGCAATGACAAAAACTGTCCATTAGTTTAATTTGAAATCTGAGATTTCTACTTTTCATATAGTTTGTCTGGTTGTTCCAGGATTCAGGATGATAGATACTAACAATTTGTTATCGTTCAGATAAGCTCCCTATCAACACTACCTTTAATACTGTGGTGTAGCTGGAAATGAGTATTTTCAGACCTGGGAATCTCACCTTTCAACTGTTGTGATTATTAACTGGTTTTCTTAATGAAGCTTGAGAGGATCAAGTCACATGGACGAGTGTCCTCAACAGTCCTTTTTTTGGCATTTTCATACAACTTCATAGTAAAGTCCTGAACTTCGGAATAGTAGAAATCGCAGTTTTATTTGCAGCAAGTGTTTAATCTGTAGTAAAGTGCCTTTTTTTCAGTTGTTTGGTTGTTTTTTTTTAATTATTTATATACCAGGTGCTGATCCTGTGTTTTAATTCATATGCTGAACTGTTGTGACCACTAGAATTCCATTGATTTCAGCAGGACCCATGGAAATTACACTCTTTACTCAGTTCTCACAGTAATTTGCCCATGAGGCTGTAAGGTGAATGTGAGGACTTCTGGGTAAAAAAGAAAACAGTGGTTTTTTTCCAGAAACCTTTATCATTCCAAATAAACATAAACCGATTTACTATTCTAGAGTATTTCTGGTATGAAAAAGGTTTGTTTATGTATCTTTCACTTACTTACAGTTTAATTGTCTTGTCATTTCTCTGCAGTTGTTAAAGAGATGAGGTGTCATATAATGCCCAGAGCTGCTTGAAAAAAATGCAGAAATCGGGTGACAGGTATATAACCTGGCGTGTTGAAGTGCGCCTCTAGAGTTGTTGGAGTCTTATTAATATCTCTTCAGAATATTTTGCATTTTCCTACGGTGTTTCTGTAAACTCCAAAGTGCTTCTGAAATAAATGTTTACTAATGCTTTTTTTTTTATATACTTACGCTCAGGTGGATAAACTGAAGTAAATATATGTATGCCCACAGTCACAAAATAGTGTCCGAGACACATGAAGCACTTGCTAGGCTTTTACCACTTCCAAGTTAACCACTTCTTTTATTTAGGAAACTGATGTATATGTTTTTTTTCTATAAGTCCCTTAAATAACTATACATAATTTGTTATATGTTTATGCTTTTACAGCCCAAAGAGCCCATATATTTATTTCAAATGTGAGGGAATGATTAAATTTTTGCGTATCTATATTGCTTATATTATTAAAAAAATTCTTCTGAAATCAAACCTTTTGAAAGGACAAGTCTCTGTTTTCCACTTGCTTAAACTTGTGTCATCCTCTAGTCTTTTCTCACTGTAGCTGTCAGCACCGTTTACTAGTCTTGACAACCTTGCACTCAGCTTTCAGCTTCTTGCTTTCTCCCGGTGGCAGTTTATTTTCTCCGTGACTACAAAAGTTGCTCCTTTTGTTGCTGTTTATGGAAACATTTGAAATTTGTTGTAAAATATTGTACAGCTGAGGTGATCTATCTTTGTTTAAAATATAATGTATGGTAACAGTATAATGGATCTTCATTACTGGGAAAGACTTCTGTAATTGCTGTAAAGGTATCATTTAGCCCTTGCCTTGAAGTGGTACGGGCCATGACACGCTGGTGTCTAATGGGATCTTTAGAAGAGTTTATAGAATTTCTGTAGAAAAGAATGAAAATTAAGTGCCTAGAATTTCATGACCCCTGAGCACTTACTGTATTATGTGCTTGATGTGTTTTAGAATATAAATATGCAACCCAGTAAAATATTTCAGAGTTTAGAATTTAATGATTCTAAGAAGAGCTGATGGAAGAGCAACTACAAGAACTACCCCACCTGCCTGCCCAATGCTTGCTCTGTACTTACAGCAAATATTAGTGCTACTTCTTGTTATTGGAGATGGAGACTTTTCCTGCTGGACTGCTGCTGCAGTCATGATAGTTTTTGGAAATTTGAGTGAAAAGAGATCTGTGGGAGAGGATTTGTACAACTACAAAGAAATAAGATTGTCTCAAGTGCACAGTTGCACTGGGAGGGGGAAGGTGAATGTATTTAGAAGGTGATTGCTCCAACGTGCGGCCAAAATTGGGAGGAAGGAAAGGATATTTATTACAAGCTTCGGATCTGAAATGAAATTTAAGGAATATTTACATCCTGTTTCACTTCAGCTTCACACCCCTATTACTTCTTGACTAATTGAAAAAAAATATTGTAAGATGACTTTTACTAGTTTTACACTGTTACGCTCATCTTGTTATAGTATGTTATAGTACTTAGAGCGATATACTACATTTATATAGATTAAGCAAGAAACAGTATGGGAAGTTTTAATAGAGATCATGCTATGCTATGGCTCTGCAAATACAAAATACCTGAAGTTATTGATCGCATACTACTGACTGAGTATCCCCAGAGGGGAAACAGTTTCTGAGACAAGTAGCAAGTCTTTGTGACAAAAGAGAACTTCTTTTTAAAAGAAAATCTGTAAATTCATTTCTGCTTCTGTCAGTTGGGATCAAGTAAAATGTTTTAGTTCTGTGAGCTATCTCAGAACTGAAACTTAATCCATCTTCTCTGAAATAAGAATTTATATTAAACCTTGTATAGTAGTGCATGTTTCTCAGATCTATGAACTTGTACTGAATTTTGAGGGAAAGAACACGTGCATATGCTGTTACTATTTCAGTGGCAAGCTGTAGATTATAGTGAATGTTGCTTCTGTACTGACGTTCATCGTGTTTGTCTAGTGCCTTTCTTTTGAGGTGCCAATGATTTGTCTCTTAAGAGGCTGTTGAAGCAGAAGGGTCTTCAGTGAACTCATTTTTATTATGAAAGTTGATATGTGTACATTCTGCATAGTTTGAATTAACTTGTTTTACACATGGCTCGAGTTCTCTTGGGAACGTTTCACAGGAGTGTTGCTTCTACTGTGTTGCTAGTAGAAGACTGTGTCTCTGGGCACATGACAAGGACGCACTGTAATTTAGGGCACTTTGTATTTTTGTGAATCTTGTGTACCTAAAAAGAAGAAATAAAGTATTTACAGAAAAATCATTTACCACTTAATGTGAGCTGAAAACCTCTCTCCCGGTCTTAAGGTATTTTACAAATATTCATCCTCATCTTTCTACTTACTTAAAGTAGTGTCAATATTTCATTCCTTTATTATCTTTTACTTTTGACCAGCATGTTAAATGTTGCATAAACTTCTAAAGTGATTGTATTTCTAAGACTTCATAGTTATAATATTCAGGAAAGAGAATCTACAAGATTATTAGCACTGCGGAAAAGCCCGATATGAATTTGATATTGTGTAAGTATGATTTTGTAGTGAATGGATAGTGTATCTTTGCTATGTATTGAACATGAATAAAAATCCAAACGTTTCTTTTAATCCCTTACCTGGCTGTGGCAGAGATGCATTTGCTTACAGGCATATGTAAGAACAAGTGTGTGTGTGTCTATTTATATATATTATATATGTGCGTATAACTGAAGTCATTATTTTAAAAGTACTATATCATTGTATTAAAATTACAGGCTGGATTCTGCTACTTTTAGGTAAGCAATGTTTTTAATTCCCTATGGTATTTACAAAAACCCTAGTTGCTGATGTATGAATACTTTCATGAACAATAAATATATGCCCAAAAAGTGTGATTTATATAGAATGTGTGATAATATTTTTTTTTAATAATATGAGCTTAGAAAGTGAATTTTTACTTTTCTATTACAGTATGTGTGTAGAATTTAATTAGACTGAACAGTCTTTGTTACAATGTTTTTAAACAGACAATGCTCCTGAAGTTTTTAGGCTTATTTGTATTACATCTTATTGGGCTACTAAGTGAGTTCACTAGTGCATAGTGTTGCAGATGTCTTTGAGTCCTGAGGTACAACTGTATTTTGACAAAGTCAAACTGAAGTTTACAGCTCATACCAAAGTTGAGAGGGATGGGTGCACAAATAAGTAGCCTCACAGGAGAATGGTTTACAATTGAGTACTATGAGGGGGTCAAAGAAGTATTTGTTGCATTCTGATAGTATATTGTGCTGTTCAGGTATAAAAACTCTAGAAGGTAAGGGTTGCCATTTTACTTGTTTCACAGAAATGCGAAATTACCTTGTTAGTTTTGAAAAATGTCTTGTTATTCCCAGCAAACTGACTACATTGGTAAGAAAGTAATTCAAGCTAATTCACACACATAGTACTGTGTGTTTCTGTACATGAATGAAGAGTATTTTAAAATTTTGAATAATTTCATCCTTTCATATTTCCTTTGTGTATCACGTTGTAAGTGACTTTGCCCTGTAGTTAAGGTAGAATAGTTTGCTCCACAATGCAAATGATTTCCTGAAAATTTCCCATCTCACGAAATGCAAAAGGTGTATACGAGGTACACAAAACAATACAGGGTGTACTTGAAATTTGAACTTATGTACGTGCCTGTAATTGTCACTTTAGTAGGATACTGTGAAGTACTTCTGCATTTTAGTAGCTAAAACATCTCCTAAGGTACTTCGTGTCACTTCATGTGAATTTAGTAGAAAGAAGGAAGAGATATCAATTAAAACAGTATTTATTGCCTTTTTTTTTTTTTTTTTGTAATTTGATCACTTGGAATTGAATATATGGAATGTATATTCAGCAAATTCTTTGTGTGAAAGATAAGGAAGAAAGACTACATTCATGTTTGTTTTCTTCAGCTGGGCAATGTAGATAGAGGAAACAGTAATATAACAAAAAGCACCTATAGCTTTCTTTTTTTTAAACTTCACACTTTTTAAAACTTTTTTTTAAACTTAGTAACATTTTTTTAAAAAAAGTGTGAAAATAATGGAATATCCAGAAGTTTAGTATAATAAAAATTTGAAAAATTCATTCCCTGACCCACTTGATGGTAGATTTGGAGTAACGTCTTGTGTGTATCATAATTGTTTCAGTATTTTACAAATAGAAAGGTACAATCTGTTAAGCTGGAGTCAAGAAAGAAGATAGTTATGCTATCATACAGTGTGATGATCTTTTTGAAAGTGGTGAGAGTTCTTTTCTGTATATTCCATAATTGCTACTATTCAAAACTGGCTTATATTCAAAAATGGGGACTTTTTAAAAATTAATTCTGTTCTTAGAATATATGTATGCAAATATATGCACACAGAATTTTCTTTTTTTTTCATTTCTGTGTGAAAAATATAACTGTCCTCTGTATGACCAAGGAAATCTAGTGCAGGTTTAAGTAGTTCCCAGACCTGTGCCTGTCAGTGTTCATGGAGTGATCCAGAATGGCTCTCTTCTTGATCCTAGCAGTTAAGTAGTGTGAATAGTCAGAAGCAATCGGAGTATTCAAGTTCACTTTCTACAGTCTTTTATCTAAAAGTATGGGTATAAATTTACTGAACTTTTCATAATTATAGAATTTTGATAATGATTACATAGAACTGCTTTCAACACAGACTATAATATAGCAAAAGTATACGCTGACCAACTAAAAATCCATGTTGGAGAAAACTAAATCTATTTTTTAGATAATGTTGTTGACTGCTGTGGCATTCTGAGCTGATTTACCACTTTTAGAAAATAAGTTTTGGGTTTAAATTGCATTTCATCTCTACTTAGCTATAGATAGATGTTTTAAAAAACTCCAAAGAGGTGTGTTGCTGTTGCTAGCTCTGCATAGAGCTAACATACTAACAGGTGGTTTGTTGGGTTTTTTTTCTTTTTTTTTTCTAATACATTGAAATAAGCACTATGCATCTGAGAGCAGGACCCGGCCTTCAGAGTTGGTTTTATAACTTGAAGCCATTGCTATGGAAACGCAGCACGATCTCTCAAGACTGATTTCTCAAAGTGTGGTGTGATTCAACAAATAAAGAACACACCAGAACTCCAGTTGTTTTTAGAATACTAGTGAAAAATTAGGCTGCCAATTTGTTGCGATTTTAATGGAAGTTTCTTGGAAAATTCTCATGTACTATGGTAGAAAATACTTTTGTCATAAAGCTATGATTAACTACTCATTAAGATAAGATAGCCAGTTAAAGGTTGATATATTTGTTGCATATATTTGTATATTTTTTTTAAAATGAAAAAATTAGAGAACAAGCACAAAGCAAAAAATTTTAAATTCCGTTGCAGTAACATGACATTGAAAAAGACAAGCTGCACGCATAGACGTGAGGAAAATAGTTGCGAGATGTCAAAGTGATAAAATGTCTGGAGGCTATATTCAGGCAATATAGCCATATTCATATTATTACACCAATCAGAAAAGATTTTTAAGAGGACTGGAAGGAGTTCATGTAGTTAAACAACGGGTTAAAGACATTAGAAATAAATCATCTTTCAAATAAATATTCTGTCCAAATGATAATACCAGTAAAGAGCTTAACTTCTGGCATCAACGAAGGCAGGCATAAAAACATCTCCCACCAAACATGGAGGAACAACTTCCTAAACCTATAAAAATAATAATGAAATTTTTTTTCCCCCCCTCCCAGAAGAAAATACAGCAAACTGTGATAGGCAAGACATAATACAATATTAAGACCGAAAGAGAAAAGACTTAAAAGACCTGTATACTAGAGGCATCGTTAATGAGTATTTCTAAAACGTGTCACAGGCAGACAGAGAGCTGGTCGTGTGCTGGTAGAGCTGACAGATAACAGAGCAATAAAAGAAGCTTTCCAAGAAGATAAGCCTGTAGCAGAGAAGTTGAAAGTGTTTTGTATCTATGATTATTGCAAAGAGGTTAGAGAGCTTTCTGTGCTGGATCCAGTGTTTGTTGGTGATTAATCTGAAGAGATATCCAAAGCTGAAATGTCAGAAGTGATTTTTGAATGCATCGATAAAATGAACAGCAGTAAATCACCCGGTATCAATAGTACTCACTCGGGAGTTTTCAAGGAACTCAAATATGAAATTGTTAGTCTGCTGAAAACATTGGATACTCCATTGTTTAAGTTAAGGGTAGTCACATGAAGGAAACAGGACAAATTTAAATTTGTCACATTTAAAATTGTGGTGTCAATTTTAACAGTACTTTTATGAGGGATGCTGGGAACTCTAGACAGATCTGAAATCCATGCTGGATAAAAAAAACCCAGCAATAATAGACATTTAATATAGATGTATTCGGCAATGTCAATATGGCTTTTCCAAAGCAAATCCATACAGCACGAATCCATTACGTTTTTGAATGCGCAATTGCAAATGTGGTCGGTCAAGGACAAGAAAGCTTTCAGCAGGTTACTTGGCCTTCAAGCAATACTAAATTGTAAGTAGATGGAAGAATCTTCACTAGATTAGTTGCCAGTAAAAGTTAAGAAACATAATAAAAATGGTTGACTTCCATCGTAGCAGGCAGGTACTGGTTAGGTCCCAACAAAACCTGTATTGGTATTCGTGCTGTTAAGAAACCTTTGAAAAAAAAAAAAAAAAGTAACATTTGCTAGTGATACAAAATTTTTGAAGATAATCAGAATTAAAATCCTAATTATGTAATACAAACAAATTGGGTGATAAAATGGCAGCTGGAAAACAACGTTGAGAGATCCATTTCAGTAAATACTATATATACACAAAGCTGTACTACATGATAGTGGTCTCTTACTGCTTAAGATAGAGATTTGGCTGTCCTTTTGGCTAGTCCTATAAAAAAATAAGCTCAGTGGTAGTAAACAACACATTATCAGGAAAGAAAATTGAAAGTATAACTATACCAGTGTACAAATTTGCATTGTGCTTGTGTCTGTAATACCGGTTATCCCCTTTTTAAAAAAAAAATAATGGAAAAGATACATGGATTACAGAAATAAAAGATTAAAAGAGCTTGGAACCGAGGAAAAAGTACATTAAAAATACACAGCTTCAAGAAAAATAATTCTTCAGAATGTGGTGAATGACTAGAACCATTGAATGGCATGAAGAAAACAAATAGAGAACAATTTTCTGTTCCTTATAACAAAAGAGGGGTATCTAATTAAATTTTCAGCCTATCTAAACAAATGAAGTAATTTTTTCATTCAATACAGTTAAATTATCAAGCTCATTGCTACAGGATATTGTAGAAATTGAAAGTATAGCAGGTGCAAAGTCGCATAGCATTGATCAGACTTACTTCATTAACAGGGTGGTCCAGGTACATCTTTTGCCTCAAAAAGTGTCTGAACAGCGGATTGTCAGAAAGCAAGAGAAAGTACTTATGGATGTGAATAGGAGTATGAGTTCTATTTCATATACTGCTTTAGGTGTTTTGCAATCGATATTGTATTGATTTCTGTATAGAAAGAAAAAATGTCTTAAGCTGTTTCTGACATTAAGAAGGCTATTCAAATGGGAAGCAGAAAAGAGAGGAGGCGGCAAGAAATTATGATTTGGTGGCAAGTAATTAAAATTTTTGTTTTATTTTGTTTGTGTGAGGTTGAAATTTGTTAGCTTGAAACTATGGAACATCACAGGAGTATCTGAGTATGCTATGCCAAACCAGAGCCATTTATTCTTGAAGGTATTAAAAGATTGTGATGTTGCAGCTTGTCTACCAGGAAAAGTAAGCCCCAGAGGGGCTGGAAATAGACCCCACGTGGTGCCGGAAAATTCAGCCTCTCTTGTCGAGCTTCTTTAGCCTCGTGCTATAGATGATCAGTTTGATTGCAGCAAGTTTTGGAGCTTAGCAAAGAGACGCTGTGGCCTTAGTGGCCTTTGAATATGGATTGTAGAGGTAAAGAACGGGCCAACCAGAGCATTAATCGTAAGACTTCCAGGGGATTCAGCATAGATACTGTAATTTGATAAAGTCAGAATGTAATTTGCTTTATAAACCCCCAGATATCTCTTCTGATTAGCAGTGGGGAACTTAGTACAAGTTAGCAATTGTTTTCCCCTTATGTACCCATTTATGTTTATACATTGAATTTCATCTGCAATTTTATTTTCTTATGGAGTTAAGTCTCATAAAGTCTTTTTGCAGAATTCATGCAGTTCTGCAAAGCAGCCTGTGACTAATCCTAGTCCATGAAAAGAATAAATAAATTCTTTAGTTATGATGGTCAGGACTCTGAACTGCTGACTGCAAGCTACCACTTGTGATAAAGCTTGACTGTGGACTCACTTATATGATATTTTACTGTAAAACATACATATGACTTAAACCATAGCTACATCTGAGGTGAGAAACTGGATTAATTCAGCTTTACAGGAGCCATGTGGGGCTACTCACATCACAGTGGCAAATTCACTCTTAAGTGTGAGATGCTTTCAGCCATATTTCTTATTCATCCAAAGGATTTTTGAATGAATCTATAAAAACTAATGATTAACTTCGTCAACTAAGTCTCAGATTTGGAAATCATCTTGCAATAAAAGTCTGAAAATGGGAAACTTATAAAGTTGGCTAGTTATATGAATGGCAATACTACATGTAAAACGCATGTAAATTAGCTACTATTATCTAAAGCAATGATGTTCAACGGGTAGATTTTCGGGTGTCACAAAGGAAAAAATGACATTGCTTATGACATTTTCCTTCAATAATCTCTGAAAATGCCACTCAATATTATCCTAACAATTTCTGATACTTGGGAAGGGATGTTGGCATAATTAACTGTAACAGAACGCATGCTTATTAAGGATTTAGAAAATGGCACTGATAATTTTTACTACAGCTTATCTGTAAAGTGTTTTTTTCTGTGGTGAAGTAATTCCTTCTTTGTTCTTATTTTCTCCTTTTTCATTTGAGATTGATTCATGTAGAAAATGTCCATGGTCTTAGTTTTATGTACACAGTTAATTCTTCATGGCCCCAAATGTGCTCTCCTGAGTCTTAAGTGCTAGTTTGTTCGTTATAGGGATCTGTATTGGTTTCTTTTTATTTGTTTCAGGAAAGAGACAGGGAATGCAAATCCCGTAGATGCAGCTTGAATGTGTAATACATGGGAGTCGGGGAAGGAATGAAGGTGTTGTTCATCGTTTCGCACAGATCAATTAATACTTTTATCTCTCTGAAAATTTAATGCTTTGACAAACTTTCACTGCAGTAATATGCTACTAAATATGGTACAAGGAAAGTTATTCGGTAAACATGTAAACAATGGCAACACTGAAGAAATGTGCTTTTCCAATTATATTCATACTGTCCTCTGCACTCTGCCAAATGATAAAATACATGTTCACAGGTACTTAGATCTCTTTTTATAATTGAGAAACTAAAATACTTTCCTGTACCAAGTCTGCATTGATCAAAAAATATATAAGAATTTCAAATTGTACCACTAATTGAAATACATAAAAAAGCCTTAGAGCTTAGCTTGGAAAATGTTCATACTTTGTATGATTATGAAAGCTTTTTCCCCTGCCAGTAGTCAGCCTTTAGTTAAGAAACCTCTGAGAAGAAAGTGAACAAGCAGAGAATGCATAATATATGGGGTTCTGTTCCTTTTTTTTCCTGCCAGTGCTTGAAACCTGCAAAATAAGGCTGTCATATGATACAGAATTTGTGTGCTTAACCCTATACACTCAATCATTCCTTTACTTTAGATTTCATAAAATGTTAACCTGTAGCATGTGCAGTGCATTAGAATACTAGGGCCTAATTGTGATTTTTCAGCTTTGGATTAGGCCCTAAATAGTTTTTCCAAAATCTTCTAAAAGAATAGAGAAGCCAGCATATATATTAGGGTGATAAGAATACTTCACGTGCTATGTACATAAAAGCCTGGCAGCACCAACTAAAAAAGCATTTTAATGAGAACAAAGATAAATTGAATAAATGTTTATTTTGCTGCTTTAAGCCATATTTTTAATGCCAGTGCTTTCTAGTTAGCAAAAAGATAGAGGTGGCTAGATGCAATGTTCACGTGTTTTTAAACTGCAGTAAAATCTGAAATTCTAAAATCTCAGGTTTTTTAGCCCTTCTTCCATGTCATGACAGCATACTCATTTTTTATGCATTTACTACTTGCTGAAGTCACTGGGATTAGGCAAAGCCTTGAGAAGGTATAAATGAAGACAGACCCCCTGGCAAAAATAGCAGGTTCAAAGGTGTCAGTCCACAGATCCACACGACAGAGCAACGACATGATATCTGCCTTACCTGAGCCAGCATCATTATAAGAGCAGCCTCCCAAGGGAAGTGACATCCAGATTAGAGACAGCATACAGTAAATTCAATATTTTGAAATCAAAGTTACAAATCACCAGAACAAAACTCAAATGTCATCAACTGTCTGCAGTTCCTAACACTCTACTAAGACAAAAACAGGCACTTTTTTTCCCTGTACCTAACTTCTTGTGCAAGCGATGGAGAATCAGGATGGAAAGATGTAGCCTGTGCTGAACAGCCCTGCTAAATCATGAACTTGTAGCTCACTTCCAGAAGAAACAGAAGGAAGAATGGAATGTATTTGGGGCACGTACTCTTGGAAGCCAACGCACACCCACATGAAGTTTGTCACATGGAAAACAGCTGAGGTGGGGAGAAGGCACTCCTCCAGAGGGAATGGGAAAACTCTGTTAACAAGGAGGGCAGAGCAGCCGATTCTGAGAGATCTGTAGAGCAGATGGGAATAGAAGCAATTGATGGAGGGAAATGAAAGGTAGGGCTGTGCCCTCCCTGCCAGAATTGACAAGGATATAGTGTAATGTCAGTACATAAAGTGAATCTAATGCTACCAGAGATGTGATAGTGCAAGATATGTGTAAAATCCTGAGCTTAGTTCTGAAACATTGTTTTTTTCCATTATTAACCCAAATTCATGAAATTGTAGAGGTGTTATGCTATTCATAAATGTTTCCTGTAAGCCCTACCCCCTCTCTCTTTCCATCTTTAGAGTTACATATTTTATTGTATCACAGATGCAGAAAAATAACTACTTAATGTCTCTTGGTGAGATTCTTAGAGGAAGGGTGAGGTTTCTTTATTTGGATGGGACTCAAGCTACAAGATTCAGTTCTCAGCTGTGTTACAGAAACTTGCTGGCCTCAGGCATTTCCCTTAGTCCCCTGTGTGTAAAACAAAGGTAATATTCCTTATCTATTATGATCCGGCTGTCTGATTTACTCAGCTGTCAAAAGTATTTTTTTCAGGCAAATACTGTTGCTTATGATGATTTGTGTGCAGAGGACAATGGGTACCCTGTCACTGTCACATGCTTATCTAGATGCTGCTAAAACATAAGCTGTCTTCATAAGCTGAAAATCTCAGACACAGCTTTCGTTTGGAGGTGCCTGATGTTTCTGCTTTGTATTTAGAGCAGTTAAAACTCAGCTTTAGATGCAGCTGCACAAAAATAAAGGTCATCTAACCAATACTTTTTTTTTCCCCTAAAGTAGAAAAAAAGTTACTAGCAGAAGAATTCTTTAATCATCAGATACTGTAAGTATATCAACTGGGCTCCTGAGAGGGATGACAAATAAATAGTGCAGTTCCCTTAGGCCAGAGAGGAATGAAGGGCCCTGAGGGACTCGGGGAATACTGCAAACTTCATGTGCTGATCATATCAGAGAATCACAGAATGGCAGGTGTTGGAAGGGACCTCTGGAAATAATCTAGTCTAATTACCCTGCCAAAGCAGGTTCACCAAGAGCAGGCTGGACAGGAACGCATCCAGGTGGGTTTTGAATTTCTCCAGAGAAGGAGACTCCACACCCTCTCTGGACAGCCTGTTCCAGTGCTCTGCCACTCTCAAAGTAAGGAAGTTTTTTCTTGTGTTGAGAAAGAATTCCCTGTGTTCCAGCTTGTGCCTAATGCCTCTTGCCCTGTCGCTGGGCACCACTGAAAAGAGTCTGGCCCTATCCTCTTAACACCCACCCTTTAGATATTTATAAGCATCGATGAGGCCCTCTCTCAGTCTGCTCTTTTCCAGGCTACACAGACCCAGGTCTCTCAGCCTTTCCCCATAAGAGAGGTGCTCTAGTCCCTTGATAATCTTTGTAGTCCTCCTCTGGACTCTCGCCAGTAGTTCCTGTCTTTCTTGAACTGGGGGGCCCAGAACTGGACACAGCACTCCAGATGTGGCCTCACCAGGGCAGAGTAGAAGGAGAGGATGACCTCCCTCGATCTGATGTCCACACTCTTTTTAATGCATCCTATGAGACCATTGGCCTTCTTGGCCACAAGGGCATATTGCTGCCTCATGGTCAATTTGTTGTCCACCAGGAATCACAGGTTCCTCTCTGCAGAGCCACATTCCAGCAGGTCAGCCCCTAACCTGTACTGGTGTATGGGGTTATTCCTCCCTAGGTGCAGGACCCTACACTTGCACTTGTTGAACCTCATTAGGTTCTGCTCTGGAATAGTGTGATGAAAAGGTTGCCTCAGGATCACTTCTTCCAGAGCTGTAGCCACTATTTGAGGTGATTGAAGAACTTCCCTTTTTCTTACTGCTCTGGTTCATGCCATACTCATATAGTCCACAGGGGAGAGGCCTTACAACATCTATCCTTCCTGCAGTTCCCGTCCCTGTCTCAGTGCCCCATGCCAGCTCCCACTCTTTCTGCCTCCTGCTTACTGTGCAGTTACCCCCTGCTTAAGATTTTCTAAATTTTCTGATAACTAAGATTACTTCAGTGAGAAGCAAAAGGGAGGAGCTGCTGGAGTGAAAGAAAACCCCAAAATAGTTGCTTCCCCTTTCATTGATGGGAAAGGAGCATTCAGCAATGAATGGTGTGCAGGCATGGATGGTAACCTTAGCACTGGATGGCAACGTGTTATCCAGGCAGATAGCTGTAAAACTAAATCCTGTGGGTGCAGTGTATAAAGTAGGAGGTTGTACTCTAGCACTTGGCTGGCAGACAAATCCAGTTTCAAGCGCAGGATGAAAAATGACCCTGAACTGCCAAAGGCTTAAAACCAAAGTATAGTTCACTTTTTTGAAATTTCTGGTTAGATATTAACCTGCCAGTAAGAGCAAAATTCTCAGCATGGGTCCTTCCCGCATCCTCAGACAGCATTTAATGCATGAACAAGACTAGCTCACAAGATAGCAAATCAGATAAATACATTATGGACAAGAAATTGTGCAGTGAAATTCAAAACTCTGTCAGAGTATGGGTGGGGAGGATCTAAGGAAGCAGATTAAAGGGAGTAGGGTAAGGCTGAGACATGAACTGTCAGAAAAATGAAAGAACAGCAAGTATAGCGAGAAGCACTGCTACACTCTAGCCAGCGTTCCCTTCATGAAAATAGCAACAGTTGGGCAATTTATTGAGTGCGCGCACTCAGGAATTCAGAGCTAGCTGGGTTCAGCCAAGGTTTGTGCCATGGAGAGAGAAGAAGCAATCACAAACCAAGACAGTATTAGAAAACAAGAGAGAACCGAATTTTTGGGTTAGAGTAAGCATGAGAAAAACTGGGAAAAGCTCCTCAGAAGTTTGCAGTTGACAGAGTTTGGAAAGAGGATGATTTCATGTGGCCACGTCACTTCCTTTTGTGCCGCCTTTGCTCAGATCGCTAAATGGATGATTCGCTGTGGATTGCTTGTTGCTGTCAGAACTATTGCACAATAACGGGAGCAGTTGGTATGAAATGATGAGACTTTTTTGCATTTCCAAGTACAGAAAGCATAGGTTGTGATGACCTGAATGACTTGGACATTGGGTACTGCATTTTTAAATGTCCTTAGGATTTTACTCTCTCTTAGATACCATAAGAAGACAGTTGGTTGCATGTGGTAACTGTAATCGATTTTCCTCATTGAACCTTCAAATGAATGATTTTTTAAGATGTAAATATAGAGTAGCTTTATGCACACATACGTATCCACGTAGACTTTTTATATAGATACAGAGACTCATTTAATTCTTTGTATCTCTTACAGCCTTTTATTTAGCTCCTAATTATAGCCAAGTGCTTCGGTTTACTTTCTTTTGTTTTAAATGCATTTAAATAATTTGGATGGGTTTACAAGCTCTGTTGGTTTTGTTACTGAGTCCAGCTGAAGCCTAGTCTGGAGTTGTAGCTCATTTTGTAACTGCAGTGTTGAAGTTGTTACTGCCAACTCATTGCTGTTTATCATTATTAGTAATCATGGTATTTTAGGACTGTAGTGCCTGAGGATAAAGAGTGAAATCTCTGCAATTTTCTGTCCCAGAAACATTAATAGGTTTATCGGCTCCTATTCTCAGAGAGGAGAGAACTGCGTACCGCAGCTCATCCTGTCCTATGTGGTAAGACTACTGCACATGCACAGAGCAGCTGTGGCTTCATAGAAATACCAGTGTTAATGGCACACACATGAAACAGTGAACTTGTGTACAACCCACAGATTGGCTACCTGTTGGAAGCATTGGGCTTATAGCACATGCACAGGGTAGCCATTCGGTGGAGAAGCAAGAAAACAAGTGTATACCCTGGAAGCATCAGTTGCAATGCAGGTATGCAGGGATGAACCATCACTGTACATGCCCTGGGGAACAGCCAGGCTTGGGCAGCACCAAGCAACTTGCACGTATTGAACAACTCCAGAGCTCCCAGGACGTGCCAGTTCTGCACTTGTCCACGAGTGCAAGAGGAGAAAGGCCTGAGACCTCTCTGAGAGGGCAGCTGGGAGCTGGGGGCTCTTACACCCTCTTCCAGAACAGTCCTGACAGCGCCCTCAGGCAAAATGGGGCCAGCACCACCAGTGGCTGTAGAACTGACAGAGGCCAGGAAGATACAGAAAATGGAAAGGAATCCAGGGCAAAACTGTAAGGCAACCGTGATCAAGGACAAATGCTCGTAAGCACCATTCCTAGGTTGATGCAATAACGTTTTTATTTGTTGATTCATTTTGGCTAACTGACAGTCAATGTCTCAAACTGTAGCCTGTACAAATCTCAGCAATCTATTCAGCAGTTAACACAAATATATTGTGTTAAATTGCTCTGGTTAAGTGGAATGTCAGCAGCATTTATTACAAAATTATGCAGTACCTAGAGTGTTTTACATAATGTTTTGCTAAGATTCCATTGAATTATTATATATTTTTGTCTCATAATTCGGAAAATATTTGATGAATGATTTAAATTCCTTTTTTTTCCCATTAATTTATATAATTTAAAAAAATATTACTAGTTTAGAACTTTTCTTCCAAATAAACAAGGGTAGCCATGGTATACATTACAGGAGCTATTTAGTAATTCAGACAACACTCGGGCTGTTAAAAATGTTTGGGCAGCTAAGTTAATGTAATTCCACTTGCAAAACATACTGTTTTGTTCTCAAAAAAAAAAAGTGTTTCAAGAGATCAGTTAGTATTTTTTATTGTTCTTTATAAGAATGCAGAAAAGGGAATATATTGAGCTTAGCAGAACCTTGCAAATGAGTGTGCCATTGCACATGATTAAAACTTGAAAATTAGCAAAAAGGCAAATATACATTCAAAACACAAGTATAAACCCTTACAGAAATAGACTGTATTTATTTCTGTTTAAGTGTATCATCAGCAATATTGCATTGAAATGTCCAGGACAATCAAGCACAGAAATGCTGTACAGTTACTGTTGCGCACATATACCAGTTTTTCCTTAAGTAATGTAGTTCACTGGGGGAGAAAGGATGGTGTTTCACTGTAGTGCCTTCTTTGCGTAATGAATGTACATAGTACATAGCATCTCATACCTATGCTGCGAAATTTTAATTACTCGCCTGTACCCTCTGCATTCACAATGTTAAGGTATTTCCTGGGTTTTCATCTCATTTTATCTAGAATACCCAAAATATTAGGCAAAGAGAATAAATATGTAATGATAAATAACACAAATATACATATACATATAGATATATGTATAGATGTTTGTGGCTGTGGGTGACTACGGCGGGTCCGTGGAACCCTTGATTGAGGGAATGGAGTCAGGAATTGACCTTGCAGAGATTAAAGTATATCCTTGAGAAAGAAGGAAGTAGAAAACATCCTGAGAAGTAAACAACTTTTAGGTACCAGCTGGAGACTGACAAGATAAGGACTAGCTTTGATGTTTTGCAAATGACAACCAATGATATATTGTTATGACAATACGTAACCAATAGTAAAAGAACACGTGTTAAGAAAGAATATATAAGAAAGTACGTGTGGTAATAAAGGGTAGACTGTTACTGCCTGAACTTCAGAAGACTGCTGTCCATGTCGTTTGTCCATCTCAACAACGACATGTGGCTACATTCTTCAAATTGCTTACATGCTTTTGGAAAAACAAAACTCATGTTGGCCTTTATTAAGCCTGTCTACCAAGCAAGGCAGCTCCGATATTGCTTTGGTAGGAGAGGCTATTTGGTACAGTACATGAGGAATTAGCTTGATAATTTAGAGTCTTCAGCGTGGCTTTTGGAAAGCCACGTTCCCACTTTGTGCCTCAGGCTTTGGCCTGGCATTTGAGACTGCTAATACCGATTCTCCTTTGTATAGCACTGCAAGATCTATAGATGGCCAATCCTTTGCAAAACCATTCCTTTTTTGGCAGAATTTTCTCTTATTTGGAAATCCTAGCTTTTATGTCCCAGCTCAGCTGATAAATAATGAAGGAATATTCACATCATTTTCATTTTACGTACCTAAAAATAGTGTTATGAAAAAACTAAAAAATCTTGTTGCCTGGATTCTTTGCACGGTTACTGGTGAAAAAAGACAGCTTCGGGAGAATGTTTAGAACAAAGTAGATTCCATGAATATCCTGTTCCAAGTATACTGCATTTTCCTGGACCAGAAAGGGCTCAGGTGAAGCTGAGGAATAGAGAAATGTGAATGGAATAAGGGAAAGTGAGGGAAAATAAATACAGAAAATATGAAGGAAATAGGATGAGAACAAAAGAAGCGAAGCCAAAAAAAGTGAACTTGGGTTTAAATTAAGTTTTACCTTTTTTTTTGCCTTCTAATCTGATGGCTCATTTTTTGCAAGTCATTTTAATGTCATTTGAAATTGAGTATTTAATTAAAATTTCATCCTAATAATAGCTTGAGGTTGCTTCTTGATAATTTAACAGTAATAATCCTGTCCCTCTCTAATAAACTGTGAAGCTTTCGGCCTTAGAGATTAACCTGAATATGTTTGTTTATATTCTAATAAATAACAAACTTCTTCAAGCTATCATATTATTTATAAATATTCAGACTACACTAATAACTGGCCTGCTTTACTTTGTAAAATGAACAAAACCATAGTAAAATCAGACCTTGCTACGTAGACCATTCTCTGTCAAGTTAGAGGTAGAGAGAAATCTCTGGGAGAATCTTTGGTGAGTTTTGGTTTATAAGCAGAGCACAAAAGGTGAAAGTCTATTGTATGTGAAATATCCTGCAGAGCAGAGACTGGCATGTGAAGATCGACCAAGAGCCAAGCAGTGAATGAGCTAAGGCAAGAAAGAAGGGGAAGAAAACAGATCCTTGCCTGTTTAGTTTTGTCTCCTTTTTCTGGGGAGTGGTTATGTAGAGGCTATAGGCGAGATTTGCCCAAATTCACTTTTGGCCAACTGAAATGTTGCAGATGTCAAAATAAAAGCAGATCCACAGGCTTGCATGTAATGCTGTTCATGGAGTTCAGGAACATCTGAGTGACCACAGACAAACATTTCAAGGCTTTGAAGAATAATGCATCAAGAACTAGCCTCTGTATTTAACTTTTTTTTTTTTCCTTGATGTTTCCATTCTGTGCCTGATTAGTCGACTGCATTACAAATTACTGCAGTGTCACTAGATCTATGTTGCTGCTGAAGGACCAGAGTACTTCCCGGCTTCTAGGTCTGAGTACACACTTGAACTGCATCTGTCTGTGTTGTAAGAAGACCTTGCTTTTCATGGATTTTTGCATAAGAAAAATCCAAACACACAGGAGCTGAAGCACTGGATAATTACAGAACTGGAATGAGGGCTAGATCACACAGCAGTAAATAGACAACCACAATCCTCATCTCCAGTCTTATATACTGTCTTTGTACCAAAGCTAATTTATAACTGTTTAATCGTGAGTGCTTAGTGACATGGTTCAGTGATTTTTTTTTTTTTATTTTTATTTTTTTAAATCAGAGTTAGGCTGATGGTTGGACTAGATGATCTTAAAGGTCCTTTCCAACCTAGGCAATTCTATGATTCTATGAAGGAACTGTGACTTGGAATATCGGAGATCTCCACATTTCTCTAACTATAAATATTCTGTTAGCCATAGACAGTTTGAGCAGTGGCACATGGTCATCTGCACTGTTTAATTTTTTGGCATGCTGCTTGTCACAGTTTTGATCCATGACATCTAACATCCTTCCGGACAATATCCAAGCATAGTTTGGGAAGTAACAAGCCAAAAAAACCTCACAAAAGTCAGCGTGAATGAGACCACGTTTTTGGGAGTGAGGAGGGGTGAAAAGAGAGGTTAGCTAAATAGATGCAATCTGTGTCATGCTGCTGAAAACAACTAAACCCTAATTATTATTAAAATAAAAAAAAAGGAAATTAAAGGAAAGGAAGACAGGCATATTCTCTTACTCTGAGGTCACTAATACAGATATAGCCTCTCCTGCTGTCGTTACATTTTTACCATGTGCTCAGCTATATAGCTCAGCTACCTGTCTGTACAGGGGGAGCGGTGTCAAACTACTACCTTTTCTCTTCAGAGATTATCTAGAAATCAGGGAAATGGCTAAACTCAGGTTAGTCTAAGCAATCCCTGCCACTAAGCAAACAACGGTCCAGGCTTACAGGAATAAATTAATACGTAAAGGCACGAACCAGCGCAATCCACTGGTGGGAGATAAGGATAGAAAGGGGAAAACATTTTAATAATGCATTCTTGCTCATCATATTTGCTGAGCTGCAACTGTGATTTTCTAAAATCATAATAAAATTCAGTTGACTATTTCTTTGGCTGCTTTACTTAAAAAGGTTGATTTAAAAAGCAAAATGAGCTAGTAAATGCCTATTCTTTAAAATCTGAACTAGAGCTTTAGCCAACTCAAAAATTTTTGTGGTATTGTTATTACACTTTTTTTTTTTCCCAGGATTGATGATAATATTATTCAATTAAGAGTTTTCAATATTATGTATTATGATGTATGATGATGATTATTATTATTACTGTTATTTTTATTATGGCTTTGGAATGGTTTGTTTTCATGATAATAAATTAAACGTCCCTGTTGATAGATGTAGAAAGTATTTTTCAAGTGTAAGTGTATCTAAAAACAAATCTCAGCCATAGGTGATTGTCAAGATTGCTGTTGTCTGAAACTTTAGTTCTAAGTTTGGGTTGGTTTTATTTCTGGTAATCCTTATGTCACAATCATGTGTTGTTCTGTTTTCCCTGACTTTGAATTTGAAGGGCATTCACTCTATTATTAAGAAAATGCTTATAACATTTAACATCAGATATAGATTTGTTCTTCCCACATCTGGTCTTTCTGACAGATGTGAATGTTGAGACAAGGTGTCTGATTCTCTCTCCTGTAATGGAATGAATTGCGTTTACTTCTGTAACTCCTTTAAAAGCTATACCTACAACAGAAGTTTCATAATGCCAGGGGCATTGCTTTGTTTGCATTCAGTTCACACCCACGATGACCCTTTAGGACATAGTACTGCAAGGTGCTGAGCGAACCCAGGGAGATACTCAGCAACGTCAATTCTCATAGAAACCAGTGAAGTTAAGGGCAGTTTGCTACCCAAGGAGACCTTTAGTATTTCAGCGTTAGTTAATCCATTTGTCTAGTAAAATAAATGGATGAGACTGGTGAGGAAAGCGTCCTACCTGCGGCTCCCCTGAGGTGCATCTGTGCTGCAGTCACAGGGCTGCAGGCTGGATGCTTTGGCACAAAAGCTCAGCACGGGCTGCAAAACCTGTCTCAGAGAAAGAACAGCACCTGCCAGCAGGGTTGACGTGTTGGGCATGTGACAGAGTCTTCAGAAAACATCTGCCAAAGCCAATCACTGGCAGAAGATAGTCTCTGAATCTGACAAAGCAGAGTCATGGACTGAACCCGAGTGTGCGGTGCGCTTGGGCCTGTCGGGACACTCTAAGTATATGCAGAAGTAAAAGATCTTCAGCCTGGGCCAGCAAAATTTCTTAGGTATTAAATCTTAAGATCCCCCATATGCTCTGTCCTGTCCTGGTCTGCTGCCTCTGTTCCAAAGAAGGCAGCCAAGCCTGGATTCATAATTCCTCATCACAGGCACTTCGCTAAGCCTCGTTTCCCTGCACGCTCTCTACAGACGATGGAGAAAAAAATGACATCTCCCATTTCCAAATTGCCCTCAGAGGCTGTGCTGCGTAAGTAAAACAAATTATATTAGGAAGCGTTTCTGGGTGCTTCAGCTTGATCACCTATGCTGTTAATGTCTTAGGATGGGCCTGGCACGGTTTGGGCCAACGCTAATTGCTGCCTCCCTGTCCCTACCCCTTCCATGTCCCAAACAACTTCTGGGCACAGTTTGAGCATGAAGACAATCAGTAGATCATTTCCAAAGGGTGGTTCGGATGTGCCCCTGTTGTGGGTGGTGAGGGCATTCAGCAGTGTGGCTGCAGGCCATTCTGTCTCAGCCAGCAGCAGTAACAGACAAGGATTATGAGTGTATTTCGTTTAGTGGTGGAGACAGCTTTTCATTCTAAGACAAACCACAGGTGGAAGAAGTAACACCAACTTTTAGTTATGGGTGTTGTAATTCCAGCATTCATACAGGAAGGAAGAGCCCTGGCATCTAGTTTCTTTTGAGCATTTGTTTTCTAAACTTGTTCTCGTATTTCCTTGGAGGTTCTTATAATTACTAGATTATAGGCATAGCCTGGGTTGAGAGCGAAGCTATTTCTCACTTAACTGAAAACCAAGTCACAAGCAATGAGGACAGTGGCTAGTGATGTCCTGTGTTCTGGTTCTGACTGTAGAGGTTACATTTGGATGATGTACAGACCTTCTCTAGCCAAGGAATTCTTATTTTCTCAAGCCAGAGAATCAGTTTTCACTGAGAAGAGGTAGAAATCAGACTAAGGAGAGCCAAATTCCCTACAAAAGTGCATTGACCACTGAACTTCAAATGTGGCCACAAATATTTTCTGCTTCAGTTGCTGTCAAGGGACCCTGACCTTCTAAGTCATGATTAGATGGAGACAGCAAATGTATACAACTGAGTCAGACACCCCATGTTCAGCATTTCCCAAGCTCACGTGCAATATTGTAGAATTTTTTCACCTAAGTCTTCTTTCCTCACAGTAACTGTTATCATTGCAAAAAAATCTAATTTGTCTTCAGAGACTACTAATAAATTTGTTAATATTCATACAGAATTTTGAATCCTGCTATGCTCTTTTACATCAGAGAAGGTTAGCTCTTCTCTGTGTGACCTCATTAGTTTTGTCAGTTTTAAGTAAATGCCCAGCCTTTTTCTTGGCTTTGGGAAAAGCTGAGCAACATTTGCAGAATCATGTTTAATGAAGTTTTGGCATTTAAGGGTACAACAAATGCAAATATCGTATCTTGAAAGTAATATTTGCATGTTATAGGAGGTAAATCCTGAAATATATTTAAATATAGTAGTATGACACTGGGGTCTTTTCTTGAAGTTTGCCAATATATGCCAAATGTCTAAGAAAAGAAGAGAAAAGAAAAAAAAAAAAAGGAAAAAGAAGGGAGGGAAGGGGAGAGGAAAGGAAAAGGTAATAGGCAGGAGTGTAATTTTGAACATTTGAGTGAAAATGGTGTACTTTTGCACCTGAAGTGGAAAGGCTGTTTGTTTGGGCACTCATTTTCTACTATTTGTTTTTACTTTGTAAAAAAACTTGTGTACAGCAGAAATGCAGAAAAAATATAGACAAAGGCAAAAGAATTCATGAGAATAGCATATCCAGCCTGTCCTAGATGTTAAGGGTACATGTACAGCTTCCTTGTAATATAATAAGTATTTGTAATTACAATGTAATGAATTTATATAAGAGTATAATAATATAATATGACAATACTACAACATATATACAGGGGATCTTGTTTTTAAACCCAGGCAATTAGTAAGTGATATATAAAGCATAAAGGACCATAAAGGTTTGAATTCACCAGACATTTTAAGCTGACTCCTGGGTTATTAAATATTTCTTTTATTCTTACAATAGCATCTGAAATCCCAATGTACTCTGCTTCAAAGTCAGAGTAGTGCTGATGTATATAAGTACATTACTTTCACCACTTTTGAATATGGAGTCAGCCAATTTTGTTGGGGGCAAGGCTCTGAGGAAGGATAAGCAGGAGTGCTCAGATGACTTTCTCTATACATTCATACATTCTCTAGAGCATGTCACTTCTTATTTGTCTCAGCCACATTGCTCAGATGCAGTATCTTCTCCCACTGTAACACGAGAGAATACAGATGTCAGCACTGCTGGCCATGATCATTGTTCCAATCATGGAAATTCACAGTTTGCACCTGAGCTTGAACACCTGCAGGATTTAGGGTGACCTGGCAGTATTCATCTCCCTGCTGTGATTCATTTTCATGTTCATCTGCAAGGTGTGTGTATGGGTTTTCGTGTGTGTGTGTGTGTGTGTGTGTGTGTGTGTGTGTATGTGTATGTATGTGTGCATGTCTCTGCCCGCAGTGGTGGGACAGCTAATGGGTTGCTGTTTGGAAATGACTGCTCGGGCTTAGCTTGCACAGCCATCCTAGCTAAAGATAACATTTAGTTCTCATACTGCCTGCGTGTCCCACATACATTCTCAAAGTGTCAGGCTCGATTTCTATCTTTCTCTCTGCCCTTCCTACTCTCTGGTGCACACATCTGACACCATGAAATGGATTTTTCTTCCATTTGAACTTCACTGATTTCTTAAATCTTGTTTGCCTGGAGGCAGAATGACAGCATGAACTCCTGCCTTTCGCACTTTGCTCTTAGATGTAATGCTCAGGACAACACTATATGTTAAGCACTTAAGCACGACCAGAAGTACTCCCCGCTATGGCCAGCTCTTCCCTTCATCTTGTTTTCCTATATTAAAGGAAAAAAAGGTGTTTTTTTATAAAAACTTGACTACTCTTTCTTGTGCCCATTCGGTACTTGCAGCTTTGTGTCCTGAGCCACTGTTCATCTTGCTTATTGAGAGCACGGGGGGAGGCCACGCTCAGAGCTTTTGCCACGCCAGCTCCATTGATTGAGGGTATGAAGAGTTCACCCCACCAAACTGACGTCCCGCTGTTCCCAAACTTCTGGTTGTGTGCTTCCTTCATTTATGTCAGAGTCATAAAAAGGCAAAAAAGCTTCTGCTGGTCTTGGGTCGGGGCTGGGGATGGAGCACGAATGCAATTATGGTTGCAGAGCCTTCACCATTGAAACTCTGTCACGTAGGCAGAGTTTTTGAATAAAATCCAGATGCTCTTACAACAGAGGTAAGCATCAGATTTAAAACTGCAACTTGAACTTCTCTTCCCTTCCTCCACCCAAAAGACAGCTGCTTAGTCTGGAATCAATAAACACGTGTTTTGTTTCATTTTTTAACCCCAAGTCTCTCTGGTGCCTAGAGTTGCCCTTTTTATGTGACCAGACCGCACTAACCATGACATAGCTAAATTCAATGCTTGGGTTGGGTCAGTGTCCAACAAAGATGTATCAGGAGGAGAGATTTTCTCAGAACATCCCTAAGACACAGCAGAGGGATTGGCCTGCTTTAAAAACACAGTGATGACAACTGCTTTCTTTTGAGGACCAGGCTAGAGAAAAAACTGCTCTCCCTTTCAGAAACTAAACATTTGCCAAGGAAGTGGGGGAATGAGTTTTTCTGAGGATGTCCTGTAACCAACATCATTCTAGAAAGATACCCTTAGTACTGTGTTGCAAGTCATTTAAATTAATGAAGGGTACTTTCTACCTTCCCTCTTAATGTTATGTCATGGTGCAAAATAGATATCACCATTCATTGGGCTAAAGAGAGAGAGGAAGAATGTTCACAAGGGAGCATGATAGTCAGGTCATTTACTGGTCTTGCTTCAATAACTGGTTATTTTATCAAAGACATCATGGACATCATAGAGGGAGGATGTTACAGACCATGTGATCAAGCAAAGGAAGTGGATAAAGGAAGTTCAATCCCCTTTGAGCAGGGGATTGAACTTTGAAGTTAATAAAAAGTCAGAGGCCTATTGATTTTTGCCGGGTGCAAAGCAGAGTTATAAGGAAGGTAGTTTTGGCCTTAGGTACCGATCTTCCACCTATATTTCACTAAATGGACCAATTTCTTCTTTTTGACTCTGGTTCTTGTCCTGAGTCAGCCAAGGAAGGTACATGGAGCAGCTGGATTTTTTTTTCAGAACTACTTTGTCAGTAACATAAAGAATATTTTGTCTGTGATTATTTTGGGGCTCTGATGATTATCAGTGCTAACTTTACACTGAGCCAAAGTCCATTCTTAGGAGACCTTCAAGGCATCTAGTGCTTCTGTGGCAGGTATTAATTTTAAGTGAACCCTTCCCCTAAATATAGCACAGCCACACAGCAGCTCTCTGAGCTCTGTATTAAACACTGTGTAAAACCCTGGTTCTCTCTGTAGTAACACAGCTACCAGGAAACTCAGGGGACAGCCACGTCAGACCTGTGAACATTTCAAAAATTGAAAAGCAGTGTGCTCTGAGGACCCTGCAGAAAATCTTGCCCTTGGATTCAGCTGATGTTACTATGTCAGCACGAATCACTGAAGGGCGGAGGGGATAGAAATGCTATTCTATTTCTAAACACTGTCCTTTACATTAGTTTAGGCAGCATAGTTTCATTTCAATCTATGCAGTGTTATACTGTTGGCATGTTACTTTCACTATTCGCTTAAAAATAGGGAATATAAAACAGGGAATGAAAACTGCAGCAACGGTGACAGATGGAATTTTTCCTCTTAGTAAAGAACACAAAGTAATGAATATATATGCAATTGCTTTTTGCTGCGTGGCAATACAACGAATAGGTCTTTGTGCCCCTGTCATAACCCCTGTAATGCTACAACCTCATGGAGATTCTCATATAAATCAAATGGCACAGAAGAATCTAATTTCTTCTCATTACCAAATGGGAAAGATTCCCTTTCTTGCATGGAGTGGAAAAAAAAAAAAAAAAAAAAAAAATATATATATATATATATAAATCCCATAGATGTCTAATTAAAAATACAGTGAAAAGTTCATTAAATAGGTCTTTGATGAAAATATATGTTGTCAGAAGAAAGCTCTCAAGCCAGGGCATATCTTTGAGTACCTCTGAAGCACCCCTGTACTTAATACCTATTCAAAACGGGAAGAAAAATATGCAGAAATGAATTTTCACTTGAGTCTAGTGAGACAAGCATCAATCTACTTGTTATTTTCGGATGATTTGAACGTGAACAACTTTATTGTCCCTGTAAAAATATCTTCACAAGGCGGCAATTCCTAAACCATTGATCTAAACAAAATTCAGTAATTGAGTAAACAATAGTTCATACCATGTCCTTTGCAACATCTAAGCCTTGTTCAGGAGTGCTGTTGGAAAATCTGAACTCCAAATGCTTTGTGGGCTGAATTCTTCCCCCTGTGCCTCCCTCGTGCCGCCAGTGAACCCACAAACCTAATGCCCAATAGGTTGATTCAAATCAAGTGTGGCAGGTTCTTATCTAACATTTAAATCGTGATACTGACAAAATGTGGGATAATTCTCCTTACAATTTCTGCTCTCTGGCCAATTTTAATTTGACAGGTTACTGTATGTATGCATTTATTTTAGAACCTACTGTTCACTATTTGGTTAAGTCATAATTGCTAAGCAAATACATACTTTCAGTCATCATGATACAGAGCTATTGTATTGAAAATTTGTGCTGCTTAATTTACAAATCCAAGATGATTTAATCTGCTATCTTCACCAGCAACACAATGGACTTTGTCAATCATCTTACTAAATTTGCTTAAGAGATAAGAGCTAACATGAGCTCGTTCAGCTTTGCCATCTATCATGCAGTAGCAGAGAGTGTCCTGTTTGGTATGCAACATAATTAAATGTTGTCCTTGAGGAGTTTACATATCGCCTATTTGCATTCTTCTGTTATAACAGGAAAATTGCTGCACCTTGTAAGCATGGTCTCCACAGTCCTGTCTCGAAGACATGTTTATTTACTGTATTTTCAAATAGAAGAGATATGTTTCAGAAGGTAAAGACCTTGTAAATATGTTTGCTTTAACCTGAGCAGAATAGGTGGTATCACTGATGCTGCACCTTGAACACTGTGTTCGGCTTTGGGCCCCTCACTACGAGAAAGACATTGAGATGCTGGAGCATGTCCAAAAAAATATCAGGAGGTATTTGCTCCATGTTCCCTTCTGTGAAAAATGCAGGACAGGGTGGCACAAAGAGCTCTTCTTCTTGGGTGCACTGGCTGTCAAGGAAGATAATGAGGCTGCTGCATTGCAGGAGTTGAACATGCTTATTTCCACCTCCACCTCCTCAAAACAGAAGCAGAGGTGCAATTAATTATCAATAATCTGGTTTCTGGTTTTCTGGGACAGTGCAGATGTGTTGTGTTCTTTTGCTATAGGTATGTTGTAAAATTACAATCTATTCTTCCATAACATTTAAGAATGTCCAGAATCAAAGCCGATATGGCACCTACATTACCAGCTTTTTCTTATGTAAAGATTTGCTTAAAGAGCCTGCTTACCCAGCCACCCATACATGTAGTTAGTTAACTCAGACTTTCACACAAGATTACAATCATAAAATGTGCTGAATTTTATGTGATAGATCCTAGCTTTTAGGCAGAAACTCCCTCAAAACTGATTGAAAACTAACATGCATGGCCCATACTTTAGACCTGCCAATTGATGTCGTTCACTCATCTTGTGTTTTCTCTACAAAACGTCCAACATATAGAATCATAGAATCAGAATCATTTAGGTTGGAAAAGACCTTTAAGATCATTTAGTCCAACCTTTGAGTCCAGCCTGTGGAAGCTGTGAGCAGCCAGTTTCTCCAGGACGATGCTGTAGGAAACAGTGTTAAAGACTTTACTAAAGTCTAGGTAGACAATATCCACAGTCTTTCCCTCATCCACTAAGCAGGTAACCTTGGAGGAGATCAGGTTAGTTAAGCAGAACCTGCCTTTCACAAACCCATGCTGACTGGGCCACTCAGAAGAGTGTGCTTCACTTTTAGGCCATCCATTTTCCAAATATGCTAAGCATAGCCCTGAACCAGGGTCAAAGTCTAACAGTAGTTTATATTATATGCCCTATTTCATGCCCTTGAAATAACTCCTTGTTTTTAAAGTGGTACGTTTACAATGGAGATAGGGGAGAATGTTCCTTCTAAATGTTAAGAAAATTTGTCATAAAGTTTTTGAGTTAAAGGCTGCAGACTTGTCCTGATCTGAAATCTGAAAAATTACATCTGTTTTTTTTTTCTTTTTTTTTTTTTCCACATTGCCTCAATGCCTTTTTTGCTAACAACTTTGCACAAAAGTTTAATCTCCTGGGACCCTTAGACACCAGCCACGTTTTTGACAGAAATTCCTCACTTTGGTCATTTATTCTGGTGAATTGGTTTAGGTCCCAATTCTATGAGAACTAAGAAAATAATGATAATTTCACTTACAACAAGAGTTTGATGGAGGGTTAACATCAACTTTGCTGTAAGCAGTATCAGTCTTCTACAATAGGACTGTTTTTCAGTTTTATTTCATGGGCAAATTGGAACTTTATGTGGCATATGTAGCTTCTATACATATTTTTTAAAAAATAAAAAAGCCCACAAACAAAATCTTACTTTTCACCTCCCAAAAGTAAAACTTGTGATATCTTAAGCCAAGAATAACTAATTTTCTTTCTCAAGGATGACAGATATATGCTATGGACCAGCATCACAGTTGGCAACTGTACCTTTCTAGTTCTGTAGGTATCTGTTTTTGCAGGTGGGTTGGCAGCACAGAGAAACAGATAGAAGCATCTGGATGAAAAAGAAAAAGTCGGCTCAAACTGGAGCTCTCATTGATTCATGGCAATTTTTGTGTGACTAAGATGAAAATCAGTCATTTTTTTTCTCATGCCACATGAAATAAAGTCATTGTTAATTTCTTCTTTTGAACAGGAATATTGTTATTACAGGACAGTGTCTGTACACCATTTTTTCCAGTACCTGAAGGGGACCTACAGGGGAAACGGGGAAGGACTCTTTATCAGGGAGTGTAGTGATAGGACAAGGGGTAATGGTTTTAAATTGGAAGAGGGGAGATTTAGATTAGATACTAGACAGAAATTCTTTACTGTGAGGCTGGTGAGACACTGGAACAGGTTGCCCAGGGAAGTTGTGGATGCCCCATCCCTGGAGGTGTTCAGGGTCAGGCTGGATGGGGCCTTGAGCAACCTGCGCTAGTGGGAGGTGTCCCTGCCCATGGCAGGAGGGCTGAAACTCAATGATCTTTAAGGTCCTTTCCCACCCTAACCATTCTATGATTCTAATAACAAGTTTTACTTTAAGATTGGACTGGTAATTTTTTTCTAAATGTTGTGTCCTAGTTTGTACATAATCAGTTCAAGGAAAACCTAAAGATGTATGTTATATCTGAACTCAGATTTGATCATCCTAATGATTATTTCTGGTTTTATATCTGTATGCCTGTCCATACAGCTAGACCCAGCAAATTCATAAAGGCTCTGTCAGGTTGGAGGGCTTATACTTTATCTAGTTTTACAAGGCCTGAGGATAAATCTCAAACCTATACAACAAACTGGGAACCATAATATCTGGGGGATTTATAAAACTGTCAAGGTGAATTGATCATTAATGGTAACTTTTCTAAAATACAAGTACTATCTAAATGCAATTCATAGACAATATGCCATATGAAAATGTATATTAATGTAATTAAAATCTAATGAATTACAATTCAGTTTCATTAAAATCTAATTACTCATCTAGATTTACGTAATTAGACCTGAAATTAATGGTGAAGGTTTGTTTCTGTCATGTATTTGCCACCTTCAGCCGGAGCTACTTCAGTCACAACAGCAAAGCAGCAGGGATTTCAGGGTTTTTTTTTTTTTTCAAAAGATTCAGCTGCCGCTGAGTTAATGAGAATTATTGCTATACCTTCCTTCCATTTGTAATGCTATTTCCCAGAGATGATCTGTGTATGATCTCATTAGCAGTCAGAGCTCCTTCATGCATTAATTTTTCCCTGTTTCCAGAACTAAAATTCAGTTCTTTCCCCTATCCTTATGCCACATGTGTATCCATGAATCCTTCTGAAGTTATGAATAGGCTTTTGGAAGTGCTTTGGCAGTAACAGCTCTTGTAGGAATACTTCCAGAGATGTTGGATGCTGAACACTTCCAAGCTATTTCATCTAAATGCTTAACAAGGAAGAGAAGTCACCTGAAAGATTCAGCGGAGACTGTGGTAGTAATGCACATCGTTCCTGCTTACACACATTACACATTCAAACGGTCTTTTCCGACTCTAATATTCATTAAGCAGGTTCTACTTAAAAGTATCAGCTGATAAATTAGAAACCCAGTACCTTACCTTGCTAGTTTTATACACTTATGCCTGCATGGGTAGCTAATACAGATTAATTTAGGATGTGAATTTAAAACAAGACAAAGCATTATCTCTTAATATACTTCCAGCGCAGACTTCAAAATATATTTTTAACATGGAGAGTATCAATAGCATAGGTCTGAGCTGAGCATCATTAGCTAAAAGGCAGGACAGCTTCACCTGACTAGAGTGCTAATGAAAAGCTTTGTGTTGTATACTTTATTCTTGAGCTTAATATTCATTTTCTTGGGCCTTATATGTGCCATGGAAGACTGCATTTTTTCCCAAGCTTCCTCATGGCAGTTTTCCATAAAAGCGAAAGGAAACCAGCAGATCAGGTTTTCCCATGATCTGTCATGTGATACAAATGCACTTTACCTTCCCAAGAATTAGTATTCTCACTGCTGAAACTGAATAACAATATTCTGAGTCATTCTCCTCAGAGATCTCCAGAAGAGGATGTACCATACAAGTGCTAAGAGCAATTGTATTTTGCTAGTGGATCCCCAGAAAATGGTCCTTGAATCCCACAGATTAGGCAGATACTGCAACCTTTAAGCACCTTGTCCTCTTGTATAGCGCTATGTGTCATGTTTCATTCCATCATTCTCTGCTTTTCTGTGTGCTGTCCTCATGCTAGATAAAGTCAAATGGTAATGAAGATTTCTTTTAAGTTTAATCTTTAAAAACTTTGTTTTTAAGTTTAAGCAAAGGAAGATAGAGGTATCTCAGGGCATTGGCACTGCACTATCCCCAATAACCATTTTGTACAAAAGAAAACTCTGCTTTCAGAGAACTTTTCTTCACCGCCCATCCCTGGAGTTGCATTGGCTACGTTTCCAGTTCCTTTGAGCTGCCTACATTTTTAACGCACCTACAACACAACTCATTCTTTATAGAAAGTTCATATCCAAAAAGCAACAATCAAGAGAGAGAATCTGCTGAAATAATTCCCCCTATTCTGACAAGCTGAAAGAAGGACCTCTGGTCAGTTCTTTAAGGTGCATCCTCCATGGGAAAAGGACTTGGAGAGCAGAGGAATCTAGCTGGTGTTCATAATCCTTGCTTTAAACAGTTCCAAAACTCCATTGTTGCTCCTGAATTATTAAGTGCATGAGCCTATATTAGGGCAAAACCAACATTTTTTAAAAAAAATAATCTTTTAATTGCAATTTCTTGGAGGTTTAATTATAGCTAAATATTTAGTTAAATAAATGTAATTCTTTTATTATTATTTTTATTGAATGTTTAGTTATCTTGGTAGATGGAATTAAATTATTCTTTTTTTTAAACCTCTTTTTCCTAACAATTGTTATCACCAAGTGAGCTCACAAATAGAGGGCAACAATCAACTTTTATATGGGGTGAACCGACAACTGTCAGCAACTCTATTACTGAAGCAGAATTACAGAGTTCTCAGAATGGAGGCATGTGCTTTCCATCCCAGTGAAAGGGCTGTTTTGGGGAGTGGTGACACTAAATGCCATCTCACTAGAGAATAATCTCTTCTGGCAGACAATAATCAAAACCCTTTGACAAGCAGCAAGAAGGATGTTTAAATGACTTCTGACTTGGAGAATGAAGCTGCTCATAACTAATCTATTTCCAGAGGAAGAACGACATGGGGACTCAAAAGCAAACACCCCACAAATCCTCTGTGTGATTTTCAGGTAGAAGCAGAGTTCTGTTAAGTCTGTGAAACTGCCATATAGGCAGATTCGGGAGCATTTTAAGATATGAAAATACAGGGGATTAGCAAAAAGAAGTTAGTCAAGATAAGAAAGTTTACATTATCCTTATCCTATGTCTTGATGTAACATTCTTTGCATTTCACACTTCAGAGGGAGTTATGTAACAGTTACCATCATTTTAGAAATGCTCGGAAAGCCCTAATATTCAAGAGATTTAGCAGAAGGGCCTCCCATTCTTACATGCATACAGAAAACACCAACTTCCAGCACATTTTCTGCATGAAAATCCCCTTGATTAAATGTGTAGTCATAATTGCATATAGATCAAAGTGCTAATCATCTTGGCTGACAGCACCAGTGATGCAAAGCACTAATATTCTACCCACTATTCCCTTTGAAAAATGCCCTCTCTGACTGTGAAATACAGACACACTTTGCATTTGCTGGTTTAATGTGTTTGGAGGTTCATAAAGCTGGGCTTCTATCTTACAAGTTTTTCTTGGCAGATGTCTATCAATCAGTATCCTTTCATTAAGCTGGCAGCCACTGTAAGAACCATTTAATCTCTGAGCAGTTCCGTCCTAGGGAAGCTGTCCTTCAGTACAGGTTCTTGTAGAGCTCCCTGTACCAAAAGGTCCTTGTAAAAGAGATCACAGCCCAAAGCTCTAATTCTGTAATGATCTCTCTGTCCAAAGATCCCTGAACCAGTGAAGAATTTATTACGTTGGCCTCTCCTCATGAGGAAGTTTCAGGAAAATGGGAACCAATGATAAATTAAGCAATCTGGAATGCAGAGCAACAGTCAGTGAAGGAAAAAATAGGAACATATTTTTACACATTTAAAGTGGCAAAAAAGGAACTGCTCTTAGATATTTCCATGTGAAACAGTCAGTGATAAGCTGACAGGCAGACTGTCAGAGTACTGTATTTTTCAATATTGGGTTTCTAAACAAGTTTAGAAGGCACAGCACTAAATCAGGCATCAGCAAAGCCCGGAGCTTCTGGAAGACACTGCCATGACCAGGCCTGTGGGCTTTGTTAGCTTGGATTCTGTTAACAAGTGTTTTGTGACAAAAAGTTGAAAGGTATTTCCAGAGCAAGGAAGAAGCCAGAGGAACATAAAAACATGAAAAGATAAAAACATGAAAAGATTAAAGATTCTGTGAACAGGAAGATTGCTATGCATTTATTAACGATCTAATTATCAGGATAATGAATGGCTGTATTGGGTAATGGGACTATTGAGTGTATGTGAACATTGTTATGATTTAATAATAGGCAGTAAAGAAGCCAGTAGTACTGCTACAGCCATAATTGTCCAAAGATGTGTGCGAAACTAGTCTGTTAAAGAAATAATATCATTTACTAGACCAGCTGACAGAGCTAGAAAAAACAGAGTCTCTTCTCCAGACTGGAAGCAGGAGCAGAAAATTTTCAAATTGGATGTTAGGTAAGTACAAGTGGTATCTGCTAAACTTCTCCCATGTTAATTGATATGACCCAATTCTGGTAAGCATGTGTGGAGTGGCGTGGGCAGTTTGCAAGAGACTAGGTGCTAAGTTAATTAGGTCCCAGTCTTGGAGAAGAGCAAGAAATATCACCTAAATCATGTGAAATATTAAGGAATTATTTCAGGATCAGAAATGAAGGAAGAAATTTTATGTATTGCACCAACAAAACAATATGTCTGTGGGTCTATGTAGGGTCTATGACTTTAAGTATTTGCTAGAGTTATGAATTTTAGTTCCCTGGTTTGTCTTTTGAAAGTATTTTAAAAGTCTCCTCTGAGTATCAGGACTGAATTGTCAAAGATGAAGTAGCTGCTCTGAGAAAAAGTTTTTCCCAGTGGTAGCTATATATTTATGTCTTGCATCGATTGCATGTGTGAATTCATTTTAGTACACAGCAGGTGTGTTGTTTTATCCAAGTAATTTCAAGGATGCCATTTTGTGCACTAGATGAAATTCTGCAATGCGCATGTTTAGATGTTTATTGTGAGAAGGGACACGTTGATCTATGTTGCTATGTATTAGCAAATAGGATAACCAAAGATCAACATGCTTGCCTCTAGAAAAAGTTCCCTAAAAAGCCATGATTTACAGATACTTCAGTGCATTTGACCTGCGAAGAACACTCACAAAGCCCTCTTAATCAACCTAAAGATTATCTTCACCAAGAAATGGTATTCTTCTAAGGAAATAAATCACAACTGAATATTGTTGTGACTTACTATAGTACAAACTAAACGAAATACAACAGAAGCCACTGACCATACACTTCTCCATAGACCAAACATTTTGCTAAGCAAATTTCAATGTATATTGGGTTTTAAAATGGAATATGCACTAGACTTGAACTTGTTTTATGCTGCAAGATCTATAATCAAATCATTAAATATGTAAAACCTATTCTGAAAGAAAACCTACCCAGAACCCTCTCTGCTTCTGTCACCCTCCCTGCTCTCCTGAGATTTCAAGTACATCCACAGCTTATCAAACTTCTCACCAGAAGCAAGCTTTTCATAAACCAGCACACATCATACAAATGAAAAAGCTGTCAGCACAACTCCACAGGCACTGCAATGTTTCACTGGTCCCAGGCTAGGTTCCTCGGATATCCTTGACTCCAAGTTCTTTTCCTTTTCCATACTATTCTTCTTCCAAACAGTTTCCCCATGTTTACCCTTTCCCCAAAGGCCCCATGTGATAAACTAACCTCAACCCCCATTCCTCATCCCCCTGTACTTCTTGGGAGGAGGAGATAGAGAAAACCAGGGGTGAAGTTGAGCCTGGGAAGAAAGGAGGGTGGGGGGAAGGTGTTTTAAGATTTTATTTTATTTCTTGTTATCCTACTTTGATTTGATTGGTAATACATTAACTTTCCCCAAGTCGTGTCTGTTTCGCCCATGACAGTAACTGGTGAGTGATCTCTCCCTGCCCTTATCTCAGCCCATGAGCCTTTCATTATGTTTTCTCTCCCCTATCCAGCTGAGGAGGGGAGGGTGACAGAGCGGCTTGGTGGGCACCTGACATCCCACCAAGGTCAACCCACCACAATTGGATATTAGGAAAAATTTCCTCACTGAAAGTGTTGCCAAGCATCGGAACAGGCTGCCCAGGGAAGTGTCTGAGTCACCATCCCTGGATGTATTCAAGACACTAGTAGTTGAGGCACTTAGGGACATGGTTTAACAGTGAACTTGGCAGTGTTAGGTTAGCAGTTAGACTAAATGATCTTAAGGTCCTTTTCCAACCTAAAGGATTCTATGATTCTATGTTCTACTCGATATTAATACATTGGTGCCTAGCATCCTCCCATCACAAATGATGGAGAAAAAAAAATAATCTTTTTTTAGAGTAAATGTGATAACCCACTTCCTGAATATTGTTTTATGCAAACACTCATTTTGTAGACTAGGAGCTTACAGCCTGCTGCCCTGCCCAGGCAGAGTGACCCTCTTTCCTACATTCAGGAGGAAGTAGCACACCTTGAAATTTAATAGTAAATGTAATGAAAGGAAGAGGAACAGGAATCAAACCTGGGAAAAGTGAAAGATTTCCCTTCCCCTGTTATTCCATGCAACTATTCACTCTTTCTGAGGCTCATGTTGGGGGAAATTTTCAGAAGCACAATGTGGTGAAGTCCAATTTGGATGTTGTTGCAATTTATAGTTGAGGCCAGTAGAAATGTGAGTTTTCAGGACAGTTAGTGACATTTTGTTGTTCCAGCAGCACAGTTTGTCTCCCTGTAGGCATAAAAATAATATAGTGTGTGTGCTGCAACTCTAGTGCTCTTACCTAAGCTCCTATAGAAGGTGTGATTGAGATATCTCTATATTAAGAGTAGTAACCAGCCTCAGAGAGAGAGTTGGAAACTGATCAAAGTGATGAACTCCTCACTACCTTCTCCCTGACATAAAAAGGCAAAATGATGTATTTTGGAAAAGTGTTGACTCAAAGTATTTCTTGTTTGTAAGTGGATAAATGCAATAACTGCCACAAAACTACCAAGTTGTAATATTTTCTATGTTGCAATCTGTTTTTCTTCTGCAACTCTGTTTTGCTAGATTGAAAATTCAAGAGTCACAGCTTCAGTTTGCGCTTCAGTTACAAAGAGCAGAACATTTATAATATTAATTTATTTTTCTCATTCCAGTGTTTTTAGGAGTTTAGATCAAGAGGGTTCTTTGACATTTGCTTGCACATGTCTGTCAGAAACCATAAATAAATTCAATGTGACTGAGACCTTCATCATTTCTGCCTATTCTGGTTTTGCAATAAAAACAACCCTGGAATAACTGCCTGGAATAACTAGGGAGAACATTTAGTTTTTCAACCAGTCCTGTTTAGGCAAATCAAAATGCTGATTTCTGGGAAACATGCTGCCAAGTTTCATTTTGTTGCAGCTTCATAGAGGACTGACCAATACTGTGAATAAGGTCAAGCAGAATCTGCCTACCTAGTTATCACAATAAATGTAGGATAATTAATCACATTATTTCTACTGGAAGGCAATTCCAGAATCTCACCACTCTAGTGGCTAAGAATACATACATATATATGTATTTCCTTTTCAGTCTAAGTATATAGTTTCTACATATCTTGTTCTTGCTCCAATATTGCCCCTTAGCTTAGATAACCATGTATCCTTCAGTCATGATACCCTCCTGATATGTCTAGGTAAATAAAGAAATTCTGCAGGGTTTTGTCCTGTTCTCGGCTTTGCTTTGAGGCTAAAGAAGCCACATTCTTTTAGTTTTGTTTGTTTGAAAGGGTCTTAACATTTGTCCTCGTATCCCTTGCCTTTTCCAATTCCATCTTTCATGAAAATGAGGGTTTACCAGATCAGGCTTCCCACCACCTTGCATTAATTATTATCCTTCTTTGTATTAAAAATCAGAATAAGTGTGAAGTTAAAGCCTGAAATTAATTTTATGTGAACTTTTCCAATATTTAATCTTTGCTCAGTTGCTTATTCAGTGGTAGAAGAGTAAATTGTTCTGAACTGGCAAATACAATCACAAGTTTCCTTTAGGAAATAGGAAACTTCTAGGCATTTTAGCCAGCCAGGCTTCCCTAACCTCATTCTGTCACCAATTCTGGCCTTACCAAAGCTCTTTCAGCACAAATTCATCTCTACATCAATTTGCATGTAATTCTGCAAACTGGCATGAAGTAAATCCTGGAGACAGGATGAAGAGATCGACAGATTTACAAATTCTGGGCATTGTTTAAAACCTTGACCTTTTGTTAGAGAGCAATATTTCTAGGGGATAAAGAAACCTGATCAAATTATTGTATATTGGATTACATTTAGGTTTATTCTGCTAAAAGAATTACTCCATATTCCACATGGGGAGGTCAAGGTTTGGTCTTTCTGGCCATAAAGATCACGTGGTTCAAAGGATTTTTTTATTGTATGTAAATTTCCTGATTAGAAGTTAGATTTGACTATGCCATCAGACTTCAATTTCTATATTATTTTGGCCTTTTAGGTTATAAAAATTCATAAGAACTGGAGTAATATAAAATTGAAATGGAGAGCAATAACTATCTGTATGAAATCTGATTCTGTATTCCTAATATACCTGTAAGTTTTATTAGTTGGTGTTTTAAATTAAAATTATTTCTTAAGTGAAAACTAATGGGAAAAAAAAAGGCTATTTCTTCCCAGTCTTGATGGAGACGTGATGGCCCGATAATGGTACATTATGATACATAACAAATAGTTTTTGAAATTTCAGTTGACATACACATTCCTCCCTCCTTCGCAATCTGTTCTCTCTTTTGACTTTTATCTGTTAAAAAGGTCAACTAAGTAATTTAGTCTACAAGCTGAGCCAATAAATGGTACCACTAGACGTAGCAAAATTTGTATGAGACCAGTTTATCTGTATGTCTACTATACGTTTTATGCAATGACCTTTCCACACAAGTAGTTTTAAAAAGAAATCCTCCAAAATGAAAGTTGTATTCCCAGTGTCTTTTTCATTTGCACATCTGCTACCACAGCTCTTAATTATATTTGCATGATGATGGTGAATCTTTTTTTTTTCCTGTGTTTTTTTTTTTATTAATCTGCTTCGCAGTACCTATATTTCGTAGCTCAGACTTGAAGTATAAATATCACATTCATCAGACTAAACAGTGAAGATGCAGGTAGTTTATATCTGGCCAGATGATCATAGAAGGTGTGTGTAATTCATAAAACTTTGGTAAATCAAAGGGTCAAGATAGGATCTGAGAGCTTCCCAGATCCACAGCCTTGTTCCAATTCTGAACACAGCCAAAAAAGAAAAAAAAAAAAATCAAATGAAGGTGAGACACAACAGATCCAGAAACATTGAAAATATTACAGAATGTTTTTAATAGAAAGAAGAAGCTGTTGGATGCTTTTATGTCAAAGGCATAAAACAGCAATGACACTGACAAAAAAAAAAAACCACAATAAAACCCCCACACTCTTAGAAAGTGAGTGAGAGATTCCAAGTGGATCAATAACAAATGAGGCAGGAAGTGTCATCTCTCAGAAGAAAAACAACTACTTGAAAGGACAAGGGTCTCAGAAAGTGCTGGTTAAATGTAATACGCTACGTGAGGATGAACAAATGTGAAATGCTTCAATGAAGAAGATGAACAAGTCCTCCACTACATCAGGAAGTGCAGATTATTGTTGCAGAGGTACATTATCATTAAAGTTGTTAGCATTTGTACAACAAAAAAATTAAGAAGAAAGAGTGGGCATGGAATACTGTGAGAGGGATGATCCAGATTCCAAATGTTCTAAAAGACTAAAAGCTATGAATTACTTCCATTCACCAAATATAACCTCTTTGCTAATCCCACTCACTAACAAGTCACAACAAAACTGGTTCTATCTGTGAAGTAACATGGAAACTGCTAAATAAAATGTTCACTCATGAACCTCATCCATCACAAATTGAAGGTCAATTTTGAAGGAGTCCTTTATATTATCCCTACTGACTAAGGGAAATTTATTGTATATCCAGGATAAATTTGCCTTAGATTATCTACTGCTAAAAAAGAAAAAGTTGAAAGCAGCCAGATCAAAAGCAATAAATATCCACACAGTTTTGAGAAGAGCTGATTTACAGATAGGAGGTAACATTGAAGTAAAAAGTATAGATAAATTCTGGTATTCTCCACCTTCCATTCTGAATCAGTCCTCAACAAATTTTCATGCCAAAGGATTAATTATATTCATCAGCTAGGACTGAAAAAGATGATAATATTATTTTGTCAAGACCTAGTTTCTACAGTCACTTGTGGAAAAAAATCATCCATGAAAGTATCTGACATTTGCTCAGATGTTAATAACCATCAGCGTGAAGTTTGTTTGAATACTAAAAGAGATGGGACACAAACTGCACTTAATTCTATGCACTAACTGGAGAGACTGACAAAGCCCTGTGCTTACAGAACCATGACTTGTGCTTCATTCACTCCTGTGGGCATACGGCTCTGTCACAAGACAATGTGGACAGACCTGAGGAGACATTAAGTGCAGGTGGAACACTCCACCATGTAAGTGAGACCCAGTGGTCAGATTGCATTCATTGGACTGCAGTCTGAAACACGATTAGTTAATTTTATGAAGATTAAACAGAGCAATAAGTTTAATGAGTAAAGCAAAAGCCACGGATGCAAGCAAAGCAAAAACAAGGAATTCATTCCCTGCTTCCCATGGGCAGGCAGGTGTTCAGCCATCCCCAGGAAAGCAGGGCTCAATCACACGTAATGGTTACTTGGGAAGACAAAGACCATAACTCTGAACGTCTCTCCCCTTCCTCCTTCTTCCCCAGCTTTATATGCTGAGCATGATGTCATATGGTATGGGATATTCCTTTGGTCAGTTGGGGTCAGCTGTCCCAGCTGTGTCTTCTCCCAACTTTTTGTGCATCCCTAGCCTACTCACTCACTGGTAGGGTGGGGTGAGAAGCAGAAAAGGCTCTGTGTAAGCACTGCCCAGCAATAACTAGAGCACCCCTGTGTTATCAACATTGTTTCCAGCACAAATCCAAAACATAGCCCCATACTAGCTACCATGAAGAAAATTAACTCTACCCCAGCCAAAATTAGTACTTCTTCCTGATTATATGTCCATTGACTTTTGGCTTTCAATAAAGTGTCTCCAATCAGGCAAATTTTGCCAAACCTTTTCACATATGATACAACAGGAGTAAAGCCAAGAAAATAAAATATTCATTTGTTTTAGTTTGCTTGCAACAGAGTTTTCGGCTTCTAATGCAGTAATAAAAACAAAAAACAATTGCCAATGATAAATGGTGGCTTATACATATTGCTATCACTACGAAGCCTGAAGTGAGTCAGAAAAACAATGCATCACTGCTAGTTTTTTATGTGGGACATGGACATTAGGGATTAAACTACTTGTATTAAACAAAACTGTACATGCTGTGGGCAGATTCAGTCAGGGAAGAAGGATGACACAGAGAGCAGCTGCAACAGATGTAGCAAAAGAAAAGACGAGAAAAAGTTCCTACTTGGAAACACTCTGGCTTTTAATTAATAAGAGAATCAAATAGCAATGCTTTTTCACAGCAATTCTATGGAATATCAACTTTAAAAGAGCTGTTTGAAGTCTTGGGGGAAAAGGCAGTGAGTAATCAATAAAAACACTTTTTTTTCTTTTTTTTTTTTTAATATTGTCTGCAATGGAAATACCAGTCTCTTCAACCTAATATTGTTCGTTGATCTAGCAACACAAAGGCAGCCAGCAGAGAAACGTGTCTGTAATTTCTAAAGGCTCGGATGTAGCTCACATCATTGCCCATGATGAGTGGTTATGTCTGAGGTACCAAAGGTAGCTAATTCCAACCAGCATTATTGCCAGAGCTACAGGTGATCTGAACAAATTCCAGAAAACTTGAACTAACAAAGGGAATATTATTATCTGAGAAGATTACTACCATAAAGAGCCAGACAAAAAGTATACAGGTTAAAAAGAACAAATGCACTTACATATTTCCTCCTAATTTTCTTTACAGAATCACAGAATGGTTAAGGTTGGAAGGGACATCTGGAGATCACCTGCTCCAACCCCCCTGCTCAAGCCAGGACACCTAGAGCCAGTTGTCCAGGACTATGTCCATACAGCTTTTGAGTTATCTCCAAGGATGGAGACTCCACAACCTCCCTGGACAAGTTTTGCATGGGAGACATTGAGTGGATATTAAGATGGCCTGAAATATTTTTATTTGGAGCAAGTATAATTTTTACACAATTTAATTGCTGGCAACAGTAGATACATGTATTTTGCCAAAGCTAGAGATCCTTCTAGAGATCAAAGTATGCAAAGAACATACAAGAAAGTCAGCTTCATCAGCTAACAAAGGGCTTAAAATATCTCTTAGAAACTCATGTTTGTGGATAAATGCTAATGGCAGAGATTACTCTTCACTGCAAGATAAAAAGAAAGCTGAGTTAAAGAAGCATAAATGTATTATGAGGTACCTATGTTTACATGAACTTGATTCAATAACCATGTATTCACCACCTGTTGCAACGTGATCGTGACAGTTTACAAAACTAACATATCAGTTTTGCTGGTAGTAGAATACCTGCATTGCTGACTACCTAACCCTTATACTTTTACCTTTGATCAGCAAGATATGGTATCATTGTTGCAAAGAAACACAAGCCTCACCTGCTTTTGAAACTGGATCTTAACGCTACGTAGATCATCTAATCCATTACTAAGGCTCAGACGCTCACAGATGTTCAGGCACATAAGGTAGGAGTGAGTCTGCCTGAATCTTGCATCCCACTGTATTTGTGTTTCCTGTCAGATACCTGCAATTGTATCCACGTTCCCATTGTGTATCATCTGGATTACCCCTCTGGTGGACCCAGTTCTCCCAGGGTGCTGTCTAGAGAAGATAGCAGTCCCAGGGCTCTAACGGTCTCTCTAACCAACTGGCTTATAAGAAGTGAATCTTACTGAATCAATGTATTTAAACATGAAACGTATCAGAGGCACTTCTGCTCTGGCTTCTTTCCAGCCTTCTGTTTGAATCCTATCGTATTCATGGGGTTTTTGAATATGAAAATAAAATCTCAAGGAAGCTTAGTAATAATTTCATATTGGCTGGGGCTGGCTTTGATTCTGTTTGATAATCCAGGAAAACTATTTGTCATATAATCCATGAATAAAAGACACATTTTAGGAATCACTAATATTTATGGCTTTTTATCTCAGGCATTAGATGCAAGATTTACCTGTGATATCAGAATACCAGTGAAGTAGTATGGAAATAAATCTGCTGTGGTGTTTACATACTGTATCTGGTCACTTCTTGTTTAAGAAGAAATAAAAACATTACATGTGACAATCTGATTGCTTTGACAGACACTCTCTGAAACTTCTCAAACTCTGACAGGGCATGAAAACTGTCAAAGTATTCTTTGTGTTTACTCCTAAACTAGAAATGACTTAAAATACAGTTTTATCTTTAGAACCAGTTATCTAGTTGGCAGCTCAGAAAGTTCTTTGAAAATTGGTATATTTATTAAGATCAGACCCTTTTGAATCTCTACATTTCTGCCGTATGAGTCAAGATTTAGATGGCCCATATTTACTGCTCTCTTTGAGAGACAGCATAGAGAGCTTTAACATCTTGCTCTTGGTTTTTCATTAAAGCACAAAGCACTATGGCTCTTGGCCTTCTTTCTGACGTTATTTAGCTTGTAGGGTTGTCTTGCATTCACCTACCTGATCTTTTCAGAACCCTCCTTCCATCAGAGTCAATGGAAGTAACCTTTTCTGTAATTGCCTTTTCTTGGAAAAGAGGGGCCCATTTCTCAGTGGATAATAAATGATGTTAATCTTCTGATTCCTCTCATAATACATAGCACCCTCTTTTAAGACAAGCAAAAAATACTAACTCAGGAAAAATAATTAGAAGTGAAATTGCTTCTGAGCATTTCTGTTTCCATGAAAACCTCTCTCACCCTTAGTTTTCCATTGGACATATCTAATCTAATCATCAGCTGTCACTAAGTAATTGAATACCCTTGAGTTTGAACCATTACAGAGCCAATGATACACGTCTGTTCCTGTTATTTTTGGCTTCAGAAAGAGATGGCTTACATGTAATTGCTCTAGGTGGTTCGGCATTCAAACTCTCTTTGCCTGCCAGCTATATATATGTGCATATGTGTGTATAATATACATATATACACACACATTAATACAGTGAAATCAATGATATCAGAGCATACTGCAGTATTTTCTATTCTGTTTAGATATGCATTCATGTCTTTTGAATAACACATTTATATCATAAAGCCAAAAAATCTAATCTGATGACGCCTGAGGGGTGCTTTATCATTCCTTTGTTTGTCCTCCTGATGCTTCATTGCTTATCATCATTCAAAGCTTTGATGTCAAAACCCTTATTAAGCTTGCAACCTTGTTGAAGCCCTCAAAACATTTCACTACTGATTTCCAGTTGTCTCCATAATCAAGTTCCTGTTCTCCGATTATGACATCCATAATTTACTTTATGTCTCTTTATTTTCCTGTTCTCATATCTCTTTGAATGATCTTGATATTTAGAAACACAGAAATCAAAGGGACCCTGTCCATAAATACAGTCACCGACCCTGTAGGTGATAAGATCTGTATAGACAGACAGACATGCAAGGTACTGTAAGAAGAAAATATACAGCGTAACTCTCAAAATGCATTGCATCACACTGACAAATAGCTGCAGATTTCTCCTGATTTCCATTTCAGCTCATTTCAGACATAAAATCTAACAACATTGCTGAAGCTTGAAGAGGCTAGAGATTTCACGTTTTCTGGGAGCAAATAAACCCCCAGACTTCATGACTGGCAAGCAAGGCAGAAGCAAGAGTGTCTGCTGTTTCTGGGACCAGCAGGAGGAGTAGGTTTCCAACACCTAACTTGCTCACAACTTTAGCTGCTTTCCCACCTTGCTGCCCTTTTACTGGTAGAATCTCAAGAGATAGTTCTAAGTGCTAAATACATAACTATATAGAAGAAAACCTTTGCAAGTCTCTTAATCTGTATGGAAGAAAATCCCCGATTCAGAAGAGTTGCAGACACTTGTGGGGTCAAAACTGTTCTCTCAGATATTTTTTTTTTTTTTAGTTTTTCTGTATCAGGATCATCTGAATTCAGTCTCTGATACAAGAAACTTCAGCAGTTTAAAATTACATCATGAGTTTAATTTCACTGAAAGGACTAAAGCAGAATTAAGTAATTAAGGACCAGCACTGAAACAGGACACTTCCTCAGAATGATGTTAAGACTTTATTCTTGTATATGGATATCTTTATATATATTATAGAGTCCATTATGAAACCATTAAAAGAAATTGAAGACTTGAAGAACAGTAAAGCCTGTTCAAGGAAGTCCCCTGAAAATCAGAGTCTGGGCAGTTTATAAGTTTTTGAAAAATGTGATTCCACATTTTTTTTTACTCACTAAGTTGAGGATTTAAGTGTTTGTTTATAAGTATGTTTAATCACACTGCAATATATGCCTTCATGATTTGGAACAAAATACTTATTATTACTTGATTTAGTTCTGTGTTTATAGTCTAAGATACGATGAGTTGTTGGAAAAGCTGTTGCAATAAGAAAGAAAAAGGAAATCATGAAGCAGGGAATTTGGCATAGTTTCAGAGAACTGAGGAGTAATTGTCTTACAGTACATAGAATTTGGTAAGGAGATACCTCATCTCTGCTTTTAGTTATGACTTTACCCAGCAAAACTCGGCAGTGAGAATTTTTCTGCTTTTTTTCCCTTTTTTTTTTTTTTTAAAAAAAAAAAAAAAGTCAGGGTATGTTCCTTTTCTATAATTTTCCATTAGGTATATTTTATTCCCAGGTGATCATACCATAGTGTTGAAAGATAAGGGATGAAATTGTCCGCAAGATTTTCTTCACATCTGCAGAGGTATAAGGGAGTATCAGATCTAGCCCCTTAATCCCCAAATCTTCCTTGCACATAATGGAAGTAGCATATGAGAGTAACTAGCTGAAGCCCATTCACAGCTTTGCTAGGAAAGAAGAACTACAATAAGACAAGCCTTGTTACCTATATTAAAGACTTAAGTTTATATTGCCTTTATTGTTGAGCATCAGACTGAGCAGCTGTGTATGAATCTCCAAAATACTTCTTATAGAAGGGCCCTGTGCACTTGATAGAACGAATGCATTGCGTAAAAGCAATCAAGTTTAGTGTTTACTAAATATTCACTCTCTGATGGTCACAGCTTTAACTTAGAATGATATTAAATGTCTTTCCTCATACTCGATTACAAATACATATAATGTTCCTTGATCTCATCTAAAACTGCAATCACCAGTACTAACTTCTGTACAAATAAAAAGACATAACCGTATTTAAAAAGAAACATGAAAAAATAAACCCTGAACTGAGCTTCAGTTGCAGCTCTGCAATTAGATTTCATGTATTGATTCAAAAGGTCATAATACATATTTGTACTGGAAGTTTAAAATTATACCACTAACCGTTGTGATGCTTTTCCTTAGGGCTGGGCTACAGCAGAAGACAAATACAGCTGCTGAAGATTGGAGTGACTGATGTATAACAGAAGTGATATGGAGTGGAAGGCCTAAATAAAAAAAAAAAATCTCAACAGAATCTGTCCTTGACCTTGATGGTTTTGACCATCCTCACCTGAATCGGCATTTGCTCAATGATCTCCAGTTGTGTGATGCTTTTTGATTCTGGCTGAATCTTTCAAAAATCCTTGCATATTGAAGGGTTAATTGAGAAAGCTTCAGCTAAGCAGTGCAAAGATTTAGTGCAGTAATGAAGTAGGTTATTAACTGATATCCTAATTGTCTAACGTATTCATCTACCTGAACACTATATAAAAGTTCTGTTCGTTCCCACAATTGTTCAGTTTTTCCAAAACATGCTGTCTCAACCACAGTAATAATTCATTTGGAAGAACTCTGAGACAAACATTATTTAAATCACTTGATCCGTTTACTAAGTTGCTGAAAAATCAACAAGAACATTGTTTGATATATCATTTTTTTTAATAGCGTGAGTGGAGTTAGGGAATTTTTATAGAAGCCCGACTACATAAGGACATTGAGAAATAAATTCTACAGTAGAAGGAACAAAAACAATAAGGAATGTGGTTTGTGTGTATAATTATTTTTCTGGTGAGGTGGCTGAAAGAAAAATCTGATCAGATAAGGCAAAATTATTTTTTTCCCCTTAAAAACTAAAGGGGAAAAAATGGATAAAAACTAAAATCTGGAATATGTCTTTGAGTGATTCTAAAATGAAACACCTAAATGTTATTTCAGGTAACTTTGGCAAACAAAGAAACAGAAATGAAGAGATAGATTTAGCAAACACCCACCAAAAGGGGCAGAAGAAACAGCCCCTCACTTTTTACTCAGGGATGCTCATCTACAGCATGCATAGCTCAAGTTTAATTTTCTCCTCTGCCTCAGGGGATGAGATATGAGGTATGAGCAGTCTGCCTTGAGCTGAGTAGGACACTCTCCATCTTTTACTTTCAGGCTGGTCAATTTGGTCTAAAATATTTACAAGTTATTTTGATCAGTGACTGGAAGCTAAGTGTTCTCTCTTGCTATCTCTTCACTTAAATCCCTCGAGTGGCAGCCCACACAGCTCTTCTAACTCTCTTTCCTCTCTAGCTGAATTAATCTTTAATTTTTCCATACAAGGTGGAACAGTTCAAGAATAAGGAATGAATCGGCCATGGCTTCATGGCTCAGTCACTAGCATGTGAGAATTTAATTCAAATATCTGTCAGCTCTAAGCACAGAAGGGCTTAGGCTCAAGGGCAGTCAGGTTTTATGAGAGTCTTCTAGCACTGGCTTAGGAGCTATTCAAAGGAGGAGAGCCTCAGGGACTCCCTTAGTCTCCCTTGTTGCATGTCCTGTAACAGGAAAGAGTCAAGTTCATAATCCTTCTGGCAGAAGAAAAATAGGAAGTAGGTTTTCCCATAAGTATTCAAAGGATTCAACAGTTGGAGAGGATGGGGGTTCCTACATGTTGGTCAGAGAAATGCAATCTTGAAAAAAGGAAACTATATAAATAATGAGCATGCAAACAGACTGAGGAGGCCAGGCCAAACAACTTGTATTTTTCAAGGAATAATCTGTTTATGATAGACACTCAAAATAAAATAGCTTATTTCAGTCTATATTTCCCTCAATATTTAGTATTCTGCTCTTGTTGTAAATTTTTTTCTCAAGGTCAATATTTTATTTGTATAAACATCTGAGATATGACCATTTCAAGGAAAGAAGTCTCAGATGGATATATTGAAAGTGAAATGGATCATCAAAGACGCCTTATGAGATAGTGACTCCCAACCAAGTGATATGGAGTCAAAGGGAGACTTCCATAAAAGTCAAAAGACTTTTGAATGAGATCATATTTATTTCAGGGTAAGGAAATTAATGAAAGTGACTACATTCTAAAGTGGGTTTGTGATCAATATTTATTGTGCCCTGTAGTATGAATAGCTTCCATACTTGTATGTAATAAAAATATGCGTAGATTCTTATAGAAGCTTACAGATTATTTAATTCAAAATATGCTTGTAGAGCTCAATAAATCTAGAAAAAAAAGGTATATATGATGAAATTTATAAAGGCAGAAAATGAACTCTCAACACTACATAATTAAAGAGGCTTCATTCAGAAAAAATGGTGCATGTCGTGTGGTTGATACACTGTCCATAATGCTGGGTAACACTATACTTTTACAAAGCTGTTCCATGAAAACTGATACTAGTGTTTATTAATCTGAACCTGTTCAGCTAGGCCTTATTCCCTACAGACTTGCCCCAGAACAAAAGTAATTGCATTAACCTCCTGGAAAGTTTCAATAGCAGCTTGATACCTATTCTAGCCGCTTTTGTTTATTTCCATCTGTTCTCACAATGAATCAATATTTAATTTTCAATTTACTAAATTCACACATTAAAAACCTATATATTTTTCAGCAAAAAGACTGAAGAAAATCCCAAACCCTCCTTCAACAAAGAAAAAAAAAAAAGGATTGGCAAATGCTTTATCAGAAAATATTACTCCAATTACAAGAAAAATTAAAAACAGGACACCAGCAATTTACAACGTTTCCAGTTTGTTAGAGATAGACTGCAGTCGCAAGATAATTTTACGCTGCATTCTTGATTTGGCATTTTTTTCCCCAAAGGGTTCACCACTGACTTGTTCTTTAAAACATACTAACAAGACAGATTTTATAAAGCTGTTCCACAGAAAGAAGTATCAACAGAGTGCAGATGGAAGACGGATTTGTCTCTCTGGCATGCAAACTTTTATGATTTATTTTAAATAAGCAGGACAAAGGCCATTTGCAACATGGACATATATATTTACACATTTCTGTATTTTTGCTTTTATATTCCTTGAGCAACTGTACCTGGAAACAAACATATCAGACTCAGTGAAAGGCCAATCAGTCTAAAACACAGTTTTCCTATTTAAAGCAGAGCCACCTCTTAACGTTATTTAGAATACTATAAAATAATGTCAGTTTAAGGAAATGACAGCTGTAGCAGCCAGGGCTTGTCTCTCTCTTTCATTATGAGTACAGCAACCAGAACCTCTCTCATCGTGGTACATTCATTCATACATACCTCTGAATAATTGAGTGAATTTTCCTTTAACTCTTGGTGACACTATATTAAGTCCTCCTAATAGCGCCTCCATCTCTAAGGCAACTTGTCCTGATTTTCTGAAAATTTAGGGCAGGACGATAGGCTATAAACAGCTGAGTCTAAGTTGAAATGTCATTTTGTCACACACAGCTTAAAAGGCCCTGTTTGAAGAAATTGCACTACAGGAAAGCAAGCTCTGTAGGCCAGCAATAAAACAGAAAACTGCTGTTTCTACATATACTTTTGTATACTTTTATACATATATATCACATCCTTCATGGGATACTGTAAGCATAGGGATTTGATTTTGTTTGTGGGAGAGTGTGGAGCTCAGCTCCTCAGATCTCTAACACTGATAAAACGGCTTGCTCCAAGTTAAGGATTTCAAGCTGAAATGACTCAGCCTCTTTGAAAAAGAGGAAAAAAAAAAAAAAAAAAAGAAAATGAAAGGATAGTGTCTCTCTCCCCTAGGCTTTCAGCAAACATCCCTGAGAAACTCTCTGTTGTCAAAAGTAAGGCCTTGGGCACAATAAACTTTCCCTTTTCTTCATTTGTAACTTCGGATTTCACTGCCAGGAACAGTACCTTTCTCTCCCTTCCAAGGCAATCACAAGGGCAGATTAATTATTCTAGCTCCGGGCTTCAGATTTTAACATTCAATAGTGCAGCATAATTAATGCAGGTGGTATTTACACATCATTAGATTTTATAAAGGTTTTAGCTCTCTCCTCAAGCTACTATCCAGCTTATTTGTATGAATGATATCCCTTGCTCCCCTGCTTTGGTTCTGGGTATCCTAATTTTGTTTAGCCTTGTAAAACCACTCTCTGCAGAGCACTTACTGTCATTTATTAACACTCACCTTCAGTCTTTCTCCCTCACCCAGAGCTTAACTTTGAGATCTCATGCAGAACTTGGTGGTCTGTTCTCACCTTCCTTCCTTGTCTTTCCATACTCTACCCCCACACATATTTTCCAGAGAAACTTTGAGTCACAGGATCTGCAGAGATCCCTTAGTCCATGTCCGTCCCTCCAATTCAGCAACATCCAAACAGGCCTGGGTGGGTGCTTCTGTTAGACTTTGAGCTGTCAAAGTCAAAATGAGTAAGACTTCAACACCCAGGACAGAAAAAAAGGATATTTAGGTAAAGACAGTATGAGCTGAAGAGAGCTCACATAGTACCCTACAAGGGCATTTTCTGTACTTAAACAGGGTTTGTAGAAACAAAGTGAGTATCCTCATCTTTTTTTTAGGACTTGTTCCAGGTATCTTGAATGTTGGTAGAAACTAGTGGTGGCAAAATGGAGCTAAATATGCCCAAATTCCCTACAGGGACTGGAAACACTGGTGAAGAACATTCTCTGTTAAAAAAGAATAAAATGGGCTGTGTCCCAGGAGAAGCCTAGAAGGAACAGTTCCTTTCCCATGAGGTTTGGCCTTCTGATGGACAAGTTTTTTTCTCAGCACACTACAACAACTCTGTCATCCCCCTTTGATACATCTTTCTTTTTCTATTTTCTAATGAAGATAAGCTGAAGACCTTCACCATCAAGTCCCTCTGCAGGTACCTCCACCCTGCCTATGAAGCCTTCACTCATTGCTGATATGTCAGCTCTCACTTCAGTCAGCCTGAGAAGACAACTTCTCTCTACCATTTGTTATATTGGGGAGGGTGAAAGAACTTTGATATTTTTATCCAAACTCACGCTTCAGATTAACTTCTCGTAACATCTACAAAGCTGTTTAATATCCTCCTTTGCCACAGTGACTGTAAACTTGACAATATTTAAACTACAGGTATCTTGGTACAGATACTGGCCTTGACTTAAAGAACGAAGTTTATATTGTGAGTTATATTTTAACTTCTCTTTCTTATTGCCTGGTTCATCTATTGCCCTGGCCTTACACATCCTTAGAAAAATTGTGAAGATAGCAACTGTAACTTTTTGTCCTACAATGCCTAGGTACAATAAAAGTCATGATCCATGACTACCTCTGGTTTATAGAGCTCTCATAAAGTCTAGAGAAGAATCTAGCTATAGATCCATCTATTTATATCTATGTAGGTGTCTGGTTATATGCATCAATTCACATATCTAACTAGTTTCCGTTAATATTAATCTTAATACTTACAATTAATAGGAAACACAAGGAAGGAAGGTGATAGGACTTTCAAATTCCACAGTAAATCTGAATCTGAGCTGAGGTCATTTAATCAGTAAGATCAGAATTAATATTGAAGAAAAATTCAGATGGGTCATTTTCTTAATACCTCAATTAGAGCAATGAAAATACAAGTTAAAAAGAAAATGAAAGCCTCACTTTGATTTATTTGATAACTGTAAAGTCCATATTCCTACCACAAACATCAGAGGATAGAAACTTCTGCAGTAGAAACTTAACTCTTTAATTTCTTCTATTTAGCATATGACTGATTAACTGGAAACTTTTAAATCTATACTTCACAGTGTTTCCAGTCTTTTACAGTGCTGCTTGCAAGGGTTCCAAAATGTGCAAAGGTATCTACTGGATTGGGCATGTTTTCTAGGGGTGTCTGGGGCAATCAAATGAAACAGCTCCTGGGAAATATTGATAGGCTGGAGGGATATTCTTAAGGTGGAAAGCTAGCCTACCAAAGAAACCTACTTTTCTTAGTCAAACAGGGACATCAAGCTCTTCAAGAAAATGATATGACATCTTCTTGGGTCTTGGCTCACAAGATCAGAAATAGAAAAATTATTACAGCTCATCCAATATTTTTTTCTAACCTTAACTAAGAGTCAAAAGAAAAAGGAGAACGTCGTGACTGATCTGTGTCTTTAAAAAAAAAAGAGTTATATAAGCTGATAAATTGATGCACACTTCCTCCCTTAAGGCAGAAAAAGGAATCATGTCCTAGAAGATACCATGAAGTCATGGTTCCTCTCAGTCAATGCCCTGAAAGGGTAATTGATCCTGGAAGTGCAGCCTAGCACTGAGCAATGACTGTTTGTGACAGACAAAGGATATATATACGTTGTTCCTTTTCAGATACCAGCACACGTATTGTACACTATATATTTTGTTTAAAATATTGTGAAAACAGGAAGCTGAGAGGAAGACTGTGTATTTATACCCAGGTCCTGGCCCCTGAGTCACACTGTACAGCCTTTTGGACTGAAATGACCCATCTTGCAAAGATATGTTGTAAAGGAGCCAAGTTGGATTTTTTTACAAAGTTTTTCTTTAATCTTTCTCATACAGCAGTTGCCAACCCTTTCCCTGTATGAAAGAGTTCTGTCCCAGCCTATTATTTTGTGCTTTAATAAAATATAACATGGGAGAGTGAAAGCCTTTGGGTTCTTTTGATAATCTCACTAACAAGACAAAAATACAGAAGCATTTCCACCTCATAGCTCTGGTTAATTTAAGGCCTTCCACATAGATACTTGAGGTCTTGTCTTTTTTTAAATGTATCTCATGTGCAAAATATTTATTAGTTACATATGGCCATGTTGTACAATCAATGTGAAAGAGAAATCCCTAGTGAAGTCACTGAAAAGTTCAGCCTTAAAAAAAAGAAATTAAAAAAAAAATCAATCTTATGTGATTTCATTAAAATATTAATGTGTAACAACTAAAGTTTTCTTTTAAGCTAAAAATATCTTTGAATCTTAGATGAAGGAGAAGGAAGAAACACCAATTGAAATTAAGTATTGATTTAACAAAAATAGGCAGTTAATCCTTCATATACCACTTTTCATTCATAGATCTATCATCATTTTACAAGCGAAGTAATTAGCACAAAACATGACTTTACAGGCAAAACTCTCCTCCTGAACCCTGTAAGGAAGCCTCAGAACTGCACCAAACCCAGCTCTCCTTCCAGAGCCTGGCCTCACAGCCAGACCTGTGCACTGCTGGCAGGGACCACAGAGCAACCTACTCATCTGCCTCTCCTGGGAACAGCTGAGCATCAGCACAAATCAATCTTCTTTGCAGTTTATCCTACTGATCCAGGCACTGGCATAGCTGAAGTACTGGCATACTTTGTGATAGGCTTTGTTACAGGGTCAGAGACAGCCAGCTGAGGCTGGTGACTTCTTAAATCACCCCATCAAAATTCAGTAGAAGTCATTTGCCTTGAGCCCTGAAACACTGAAATAAAATGTTTTGGCCAGCATCCCATTACAGATCATTTGAGAAGCTGAGAAGAAAATTATGGTCTCCTCACTCTCAAACTTACATTCTGCAGCATAAAATATCCTCTATAAACTGAATGCTTCTTTCATTAGACTCAGCTGAGAAAATCCACACACCTCAGCCTCCATCAATTAAACTAATTGAAGCAGTAGGTTTAGCCTAGCTCCCCATTCATGACTGCTGAGCAATTGTTGGAAAAAATCAGCCCTCAAGCTTGAAAAACTTTACTTAATTAAAAAAAATGGTGGGTTAAAGAAAGTATTTAGAGACATCTGAAGGTAAATCTCTGAAAAGAATAAAATAGGCTATAGTTGCATAGTCACCATGCTGTCAAGCAGACTAAATGACATGCTGGAAGAAACTTACAGGAGGTCCAGGAGTCCTTTGTGATAAATTCTGTCACCTAACTGAAGATGGATTTGGGGTGGTTTTCTTATCTCTGACGGAATTCAGCCAAAACTGTTAATTATTACATTTTTCCCTGCCTGAGAGGGCTTACCCTCAAGATAAAGAGTAGTACTATAAGGGGTATTGTTTAGAGTTATTTCCCCCCTTAGAGCACATCAAGTGACAGGGGTGCAGGTTCCTAGGTGAAATATACCTATAATCACTTAAAACATGTACATTTCTTCTGTGCTGTCTTACTATTACCTAAATTGAAAACTATTTAAATTATTTTTTCTGAAACTGGGACTATATTTGTCACACAACTGTACAGTTCTACACTGTTTGGATTAGTTTTGAGGAAAGTCTCTCTTTCCCAAGGATACCACAAATTAATGCATCTTTTTGGTTTCTCTGTTCTCAGATCTGGATATTCTGTCAGTTAATACATGTGCTGATATGTGGAGCTTTTAGGAGCTTTTTGTAAAATAATCAGAAGAGGTTTCAGGCCAGGTCCCCAAAGCAGAGAAACAGCTGTATTGGTCTGGCACGCAGTCCTGCTTTTCTGACACAATAAGCATATTAATTAATTTGTCTTTCAAATTTATTAAATTATTTCATAAGCCATCCTACCAAATTATTTAAACAGTCTTTTTCATTTTAGTACAAGTTTTAGTTTTACACTCGGTTCATTTGATCGTTTCAGCAGAGTACAAAATTGTGCCTTCAGGCACAGCCTGTTGCGGGAAGCCGTGTGAAGATGCCTTGCCTTATGGGGCTGGAAAAGATGCTTCCTTCCTTACTGCATTATCTCCCAAAGCAGCCTGGTTGCACTAAGAGGAAAATAATTGATACACATTTTTAGATTGCTGGAATATGTTCACATTTTACTGCTAAGCAAATTTACTGACAATTCAGGGGTATAGATAGAGGTTTGTTTCTGCCCCTTAATCGACAGATTTCTTACAGGACGGCAATCGATAGTGCTTTCCCAAGAACAAGGGTTTCTGCTCTGCTTGGCCCTGATATAACTGTGTGAAGTTGCCAGGTCTTTACTTGCAGAAGTATCACCGAGTCCTTGCAGGAGACTAAAAGATAAACTCACATCAGTTTTTAAGATCTTAAACAGAGAGTTGACTTACTTTGGGCTGTGCTTGAACAACAGATTAACTGCTCATTCAGATTTCAGGTTTAAGAAAACTCATAAAGGCTCTCTAATGATTCCTGAAAAAGTCTTCCTCAGTCAAAATCACATTATTTTCAGCTCAATTAGACAATATTGGCTCCTGCAGCTTGTTATCGTTAGATAGGAGGTTTAGACATCCTACTTTTGATCATGATCAAAATCAACCAACAATCATCTCTGCTTGATGTTCCAGGTGTTTTCCTGTCCACTAAAAATTCTACTTTACACTAAAATTCCCTTTGTCATTTCCATCATCTTCCCACTTCCCACTTTCCTCTTCCTCCACTGGACTTTCTACAACCTCTGTATCAAATAAAGGTTTTGCATGTGAGAGCGACCATTCTCAGTGCTAACAACAACAACAATTCTCATTAACATCTGAAAACTGGGGCTTGGGGTTTTTTTGGTGGTGAATAGAGATGCTTGATAAGGCTGTCCAGTTCATATTTCCTATGCTTGATAAATTCACTGAGAACAACTTATTGCAAAATCAAAACAGAGGTGTTTAAAAGATCCAATGCTGTTATGCACCGAGCTAAAATGTCTCCTATGGCCCCACAAAGGTCACCTTGAAATTTAGAGAAGCAGTTGCGTGGCCAGCTGAAATTGGCAGTTAGAAAATTAATTCCACAGTCAAGATACCAGAGTAAATTAGCATGTTATTGAAGATCCATTTAAGATTCCATTTACGACTCTGAGAAATCATTTGTCATTTCCATCGCTAACCACCACACAAAGCTTATTCCTGACATAGCGAACTCCTTCTGCTCCTCACCAGCAACAATAGCCGTGACAACCCTGTTTCCACCAAGCCTTTTACCTCAAAGGTACCTCATTTTTAGAGCTTTATTAAATAAGTTCTTGAATCAGGTACTAAATCTTGCTCATTAATCTTGCTCAGTAATATAAATGTAGCTTTATAGATTTTGATAGAGTTACTTGTGCTTAAGGTACTAACTTTGTTAAATGTTTCTGAAGTCCAGTCCAGTTGGACTGTACGTATTTCCTGTAGGTACAACAGAAATAAATAGTTCATAGGGGCTGAAATGTTAAAATCATATCAGTTTCTATTTTAATTACCTACCATAGTCCTAATAAAAAAGCTGGGGATGATAAAGTTTCACTTAATTTGCAGATAGATAACCTGCCCTGCTGAAGGAATTACTTGAATTATATTGAGTTTTTTAGGGAAAGAGACACATTTTCTTTCTTAAGTACCCGTGAAACTCTGAAGCTACAATAATTGAAAAGAAACTGGGAGCTTTGTCTTCAGCTTCAGCGGAAGTGAGCAGGATATCATTTCAAAACCATAGGTACTTTCTGGAGATTTTCTAGTGTAGTCTGACAGAGAAGATGACATTTCATTTCTGGCCTGGTTTGTTGGGGTTTTTAAATTGTTCTCTTATACTCTATATTGTAGTCTTGCGTTCCTAAATGTATTTTTGCCAAATTCTAACTCTGTTCAAAGGTATAATTTATAAGAATTTTATGTGAAATATATATTGTCCAAGGATATACACATACTGACCAACACTTGCACATAATGTACAATGGAGCTGAAGCAAGACTGAGATTTCTGTTTACTTGATCTCTTTCCTGACTTGCACATGTTGCACAAAGGATAACTTTTCAAAAGCAGCTACTTGTCTTAGGAGTTTAAGTTCCATTTTCAAAAACTACTACGCACTTAAGAACCCTCAGGCTCAGTGACTTATAATGTGACTTGGGCTCTAAGTCTATTTGGAAAAACGCATTTGAGTACTTTCAAAAATCACAGCTAAAGCCAATTATCTCAGCAAAAACTGAGACTCAGTGAGAAAAAATAAGGTATTCTACAAAGAGATGAATGAGAAGATTACAGCATATAAAAGAAAGCATATGAGCTGAAAATTAAGTATAAAAAACATCTCAATCAATTAGAGAAACTGAAAGGAGGAAAAAATGCTGTGTTTTGCTGATGATGATTGGAACCGGCACTGATTTTTTACAGGTTTTTTTTTTTTTCCAAATCCTAATTTTCTCTTCACGCAGATAAATTGAACTTGGATATACTGTGTCAGACAATGGAACTGTAACTGCAGGCATGGTAAATAGCCCTCTTTAGAAATACAGTATGTACGTTTCTCTCACTTGCTAGGCCTGTGCACAGAAGTAGATATTCTTGAAGACCAGTTTCAAGGGAGAGACTGGACTACATGACCTCCAAGGTCCCTTCAAACCCAAGTTTCTATGATTGTAAAATCATCCTTGTGTTGCTGTTAACAGATTATTAGCATGGGGTATTGAGGCATTCTCAGCACTCCTTCTCTGATAATGTACTTTAGTTTCACCAAGATTTGGGTGGAAAAGTGTAACGGACTGTGTTGTGTGTATCTGCAGCTACAATAAAGTTATGCACATGTGAAAATGTATTGATTCCTTTTAATATAATTAAGAGAAGAATAGCAGGTTGCACACACCCTGCTGGGGTTGATTCAGGGATCTGGAATAAACAAAAAGTCAAGGATCTTGAAAGACAACAGGAAATAACTTGACAGGATGATGAAAAATATCTGTCTCACACAGCACCTAAGGTGAAAGGGAAGCAGCACCTCTGTCACTCAGAGCTGGAAGAACAGGAAAAGGAAACAGCATCCACTGCCTCCAGAAACACACGGCACTTCTGAAATGTGCGATACTACCTGTGAACTTCATTGTGACTTTTTTGGTTGGCGTTGTAGTATACTACCTGCTAGGAAAGGTCAACAAAGTGAAAAAAGACCATGTGTGTGAATTGATGGAAGAAAAATGGCAATAATTTGCAGGTAAAAAGTACAGAAAATCAATTGGGCGTGCATGTCTGGGCATGAAATTAAGACAGCTGTATGCAGAATCAGAGCCATCTCTGTCATATTTCTGTGAAAGTGTTACCACATATTACACTAGGGATTGTCATAGTTACAGGTTTCCTAAACTGATCCAGAAAAAAAACAGATTTACTTGAGCCACATCCATTTGCTGAATTCAGCATGTACTTTGTACATCTGAAAGCTCTTAGGCCTTAAATTTAAAATGAACTCTGTACAGATGGGGAAGCAGGCTGGAGGCTGTGGATTTTTTTCCCCTTGGTTAATATGAAAAACTATTTATATCTTGAAAGCCCATTATTGCACAGGTGTTATATAGCCTGTTTGTTTGTCTTTCATTTAACTCAGAATTCTGGTGACCCATAAGTGAGCCACGAAACATTGAGAGCACGCGTCAAAGATTGTCCTGTTTGGATAAGGATACCTGGTACCTCCTAATCCGTTCACAGAAAATCAGGTAAGTTCTATGTTAAGGGTGCTGGCTTTCATAGACTTAATTGGTGATGACTATTCACTGATGATATGTTATTTTGCTTTTTTCTTGTCTTTCCTCTCCCCCTGATTTTTTTTTCTCAGAATACCATCCAGTAAAGTAGATCTTATCCCTCTAATAGCTTCATTTTTCTTTCATTTCTTTAGAGGAAGGCAGCTATAAAAGCTGATTGGTTCCCAGTTAGCGTAGCCTGTAAGTTAGTGAGGAGATAAGAATCCTTCCTATCTTTGTAGGTTTGGCAGAAACAGGAAATTTTCATTTAAAAAGAAAATGCACTTCAGATAAAGAGACTGAAATGTTTTAAGGGTTATTAACTGTGTTTACTTCCCTGTCAGTCCCATTACAAGTGATAAAAACTCTTTCTGTTCCAAAAACCAGAAGGCGAATAATTCAACCATAAGTCTGTATTTGTGCTGGGGTGGGTATATGTGTGTATATCATTATACTGTTTTTTTTTTTTTTTTTTCCCGCAGGTTAGACTGAAGCTTGGGGATGCCTACATGCTGCCCCCTTGGCAGCAGCCCCCGCCCCGACAGGGACCAGGTGGCCTCAGGGACACGTGTGGGGACCTGCACCGGGGCAGGGGAGTGCCTGTGACCCATAGGGTGGGGGCAGAGGGGTGCTTCCTGGAGTCTAAGGGGTATTGGGGGTTTGAGTGTGCTCCTGGGGGTTAGTTACAGGGGCTGGGAAATGTGTAGCTGTTTATTAATGCTCTGTAAGTGTCTGGTATCACCATTTATCTGTTGTATTACCAATATTGACCGTGAATATACAGTACACTGATTGCCAGTTAATTATGTGCCGTTAATAAGTCAATAAGCTGCTTTGATTATGATTTGAGTTAAACTGTGTGAACTGAGGGGTTTTTCTCCCTGCAGCAAGAGCCATTGCAGCGGTGCTTTGCCAAGGCAGCAGCTGGAGAAGAAAGCCAGCTCAGAGAGCAGTGAGTTACAAGCAGGATGCCTCTGGCTCTGCTCTGGCGTGCTGCAGAAGCCAGAACATGCATTTCGCACCCCTTCGGGACAGTAGTAGCCCAGCCCATGCAGGAATGTGGCTTCTCCAAAAATGCCAAAGTGTCCTTTTTCCCCTTCATTTGCTTTTCTCTCCTCCTGCAACAACATCCTTCTGCATGAGGAGCTGAGAGGCATGCACGTGTCCTATTTTCCTTTGATGAACTCATTTGCGTCATTAAGCATGTCTGTAGTGGAGTTCTTAATCTCCATCCAGACGTCTTTTTGATGCGTGATTTGGCTAGGGGAAGGTTTCAGTAGCCAACTGCAATTTTATTAGTTTACCAAATCTGACTGTTGAGAGCCAGCGGTGTGGAGGTCATAGGAAATAGCATAATCCGTGACCTAAGAGCAGCTTCTGTTCAGACAAGGTTTGGATTTCAGGTCAGCCTGAGTGCTTTCAGGACTCCCTAGCTATGAAGAGTTTTGAGGCTAGCAAAGGATTTTCAGCTTGTAAAGACATGATATATCCATTTTTACTACAATCACATGTCTATCAAGAACTGTATGGTCATCTTTGTTGCTGGAAATTAAACATATGGGCTTTTAACCAGCTTTACTAGAAGCTGTACATTGTGACAATCCAGCAGTTCTATAAATCATGGGTGTTCTTTTCCAAGCCCAGCTCTTATTTAACTGAACTTTGAGCCCCTGCTTTTGTGACAAATGGTCTAAAATTCTAACTTTCTGATCATTTGATTCCAAGGAAGAAGAATCCACGTTGTCTACCCTGTGCCCCCAAAAGCTATATAACACGTCCCCAGCATCCTATTGTGTAATTCCTGTATTAAATGTATAGACATAGTTAAAAACCTAAGAGAACAGGCTTCTAAAGTCTCATGTGGAGAATTAAAAGAATAGGAGAAAGAATAAGTCCTTCCTTAACTCTCACTGTTCTTAAACTGAGTTATAGTTAGGCAAATTCCCTTTTAAAAAATGGTGGGGTTCGCTTCTGCATTGTCCAATCTGTGCCCTCGGTTCCTCGGAGTCAGCACAGCAACTTTAATGCTGTTCAGGACCATCTCCCCATGAATGTGAGATGTCTTTGCTATTATCTTCATTGATTCTGTCCCTAAAAAGGTGTCAATAAGTTGAATATTAATATAAAGGGCATGACAGTGTCTGCTGCAACTTTAATTGTTGTATCACTTAAATCTCATACAGAGAAATCTAAATGAGGTGGGCCTGAATTCTAACAGCCTAAAAATACATTGTAAGTTTCAAATAAAATAAACCAATACCACCATTCTACAGAAGAGTTGATCATGGTGGTAAAGACTTGGTTTTGAAACATGCTGTTTCAATTTCTTTTGCTACTACAAATTGCTGTAAAGGCTTATAAGTAAATACTGGCACCAAATTATATCAGAAGCACTTTATTCCCATTTTTCCTTTAAAAAAAGTCATTCACTTCTTCAGGAACCAGAAAGTGAGCTACGTGCTAATTTTGAAACTTGAAAACAGAACATTAGCAAAGAATAATTTGCTAGATGGCTAAAGAGTATCATCTGATCACTGTGACTGATGTGAAGGTATAGACTATTTCCCAATTCTACAATAGCTGGACAACCAATGAAAGAGGATATTTGAAGTCAAATTGTCAATTTTTAGCCAATACTTTTGGACTAGCAATGCTTTATTTGTTTGCCTTGTTGGTGCTCCTTCTTGGTTTGTATTTGTTCCCTCCATGAAATCACTCCACTGAAAGACATAAATCGGGCTCAATGTCTTCCAATGAAGAATTAGCACATTCTAAAACTCCAGGCTGCTTCAAGCCCAGCAGTCTGGTTTGCATACCCTGCCTCATAAAGTAAAAAAGACTATTAACCTCATCCCACGCAAGAGTAATGAGCATTTTTAGCACAAATTTAAGTTATAGAAAATCCCATTTCTTCTGAATCTCTGTCTTGTAATAACTTTTTATCAATGATGTTTGTAAATCTTTCTTTCTTCTAACGTAGGATTCTTGATAATGTTTCTTATAAATGGGGTGGTTTTATATACTGGAGGAGATGGATATAAGCTATATAGTTTTAAAACAGTTCTCAACAGTTTGTCAGGGGAAAAAATGCAAGCATGACAGAAAATGCATACTTAAAAAGTAAGAATGTTCAGAAATACTTAAATATGACTCAGTACATAAGGAAAAATTCTTTCATTTTGGTATGAATTGACCTTTCGTATTGAGGGAGTCATTAGTTCAAAATTGCCATTAAAATACTTAAAGAATTGCCTATTACTTTCCATTTATTCATCACAGCTTAAAGGCAGAACTTATAAACACAACTAACATTAATTGTATAGGAAAGGAATGCCATGGGAGATTTCAGGGACTGCAAATTCTTTCTCCTTAGAGAGGGACCCCTGAGGTCATTAGCAATCTCACTACACAGAATATCTTCACACCACTGTGTGGTCAGAGAAGAGGACAGACCACGTACGGCTGTCTGCAGCTGCCAAGCACAGTGAAGACAGAGACATCGCAGTGAGCGCTTGGGTCTGGAATTTGTCTTTTCCTTCTTGAATCCAGCTTATTAAGATGTATGCAGTCATATTTGACAGAGTTATGGCCAGCAGTGACCTCGTGCCTTAAACTCACCCATTCTCAGAAATTCATGGTCTGATCTAGGAAGGATGAACCTGGATGAAGGATGATACATAAAACATAAATTCTCACTCCTAGCACAGGTGAACCGTGCTGATTGTGTTGCTTTCATCAGATCGGAGGCACGAGCACACAGGAGTCTGTTCACACAAGCAGCAAACTGTTGCATTGAAGGCCTCTGTCTTTCACCTGTACCCAGGTGAAACCACAGAAGCTCAACAAAATTTTGGTAAGCCAGAGGCAGAAAGACTGAGTGCTGTCCTTGGAAAATGACAGCTCCTAGAAAGTTTAAACCAAGCAATATAGCAGGTAAGAAGACAACTTTAACGGTGTCATGCTTTTGTGAATCCTTACTGACAAAGCAAGGAGAAATCTTAGACATAACTTTTGGCATGATGGAGAGGAGGAAAAGCCACTCTGTGGGGTACAGAAAAGTGAAAGAATGTTGATATAACAAACAAATACTAAAACATCTTCACCCGTCTTTCAGTGTATAATATACACTGTGCCCTTATATACTCTGTTCTCACGGGGGTTGTTACTGGCTGAATCACAAGGGAAAAATCAGTAATTTTTTATGCTCTTGGTATTCCATTTTTCTGATCCTTCTGTTGTATCCAAACTTTTCATCTGTTCTCATTTTTGTGGATAATGATTTCAAGAGCGATATGAATTCACAGTGGGGTTGATTTTTTTCCCCTTCACAGAAAAATCAAAACAAACCCAGTGTGATCCCAGCGTTTTCTTCTTCATTGCTCTGGGAGACAGCCAAATCTTACCTACAGATGGTATTGATGAGATTCATATATCATAATCAAAAAGGGGGAGAAAAATCTCTGTGTTCTTAGTAATACAGTATAAAATACCAGGATAAACGAAGAACAGCTTAAAAGACCTATTAAATCATTTGTACCACAGATGAAAAACAAAGACCATTTAACCTTCCTCTGACACAGAAAGCTGTTCTATGTGTTCTGTTTGGCAGAAGGTTACTATGGGTAACGAACCACACAAAATGCTGGTCTAGCTGCTCAGAACACAATTCTATAATAGTATCAGCAACAGAAACTTTATGTTCCTTTTAGATGCACGTTTCTCCCAGATGAAGGATATAAGCTAGATCCAAATAAGCACAGAGGATTTCTGCATATTGTGGGCACTTGAATCCAAAACTACAGACTTTTGTTCCATTCCCCTTGCTCCCTTCCCCAACTGACCTGAAAAATCCCTTTTGATGTCTCAAGTTTCTGCAGCTGCTCCTTTTGCTACCTACACTCTTGCCTAGGAATGAGGCATTACATTAGGTGAGTCAATAAGTCAAGGCAGTGGTATGTTCTCTCTTGGTAGGAAGCATTCCTACCCCTTAGGAATAAGAGGTAATAGGTATGAAACACATTATTGCCACAGCTGGTGATGTTCTGTGCCTTCCTCAGCCTCAAAGGATTCAGGGACTTACATAATACATATGTGTGTTCCCTAAACACAAAGCTGGTTAGGAGACACCAAGCCCGTGTCTGTCTCTCCTATTTTTGACACCACTGAGGAAACAGACCCACCAGGCAGCAAGCAATGCATGGAGAGGCTTCATTCACAGTTAAGATTCTTAGATTTAGATGTCCACCTATAGATGTCCATATACATCAGATGCTTACATTTCAACTGCTGTCAATGGCGTTGGAGAGCTGGCCGGTCTCTGAGTGCCTGCTTTAGGGTGAGCTTAACTTCTCCAGATTGCCTTAGGTGTTGGGAGCAGATCTGACTGCATGGGAGGTTTGGCACCTTGGGCACCAGAAGAAAAGACCACAGGAGCCTGACAGTTACTGCATTTGGCTGCAAGGTGGAGTTCCCACTCCTTCGACTTTTCTGTTTTTGTAGCAAGCACTGTTCAATATGAGAAGCAAGGCTCCCTGCACTTAGAGGGATGCTCTCAGATGAAAGAAGCCAGGCTCCTTTTCTGTCCTCTTTCATGCCAGTTTTCTCCACTGTTTTGTCTGATCTCTTTCTAGGTGGTTATTAACTGATATGACTAGGACTCATTTTACACAGCTTTTTTATTCTGCATTTCTTCCCTGGAATAGATTTATAAGCAATCAAATGTCTCCTATCTGGTAAAAGCAAAATACTTTTCACTTTAAGTGAAAGTTGCAGACGTTTATGAACGGGTCACGGTTTCTAAATCAATTCATTTCAGTACTGGAACAGCCCCTGAAAAACCTCTGTCTCCTGCAGACAGAACTGTAACTTCATATTGGTAACTCCATTGTGAAAATAGAGTTTTCCAGAATTAAACTGTTGAATTCAGTCTTTGTTTTAGACCACAAGGATTCTGTTTCATGCACTGAGTGCCAAGGAGCTCAATTATTTATTACTTTATAGTTTAAACTGGAAAATTTCCCAGATTACTTATCTATTCTCAAATACTTGAACAAATGAAGAAAGCAAGGGAAGTTTATTAGAATGAGTAAATAACCAGTGAATGGAGAGTTCTTTCTCAGAAAAATTGTGGTAGATACCCTAGATCACTCTGGTTGCTTGGCTGGTCTATATTACATCTAACACACTCATGTCAGCGAGAAATATGGCAAGGATAGTTCTGTTTGCTATTGTGTTGCTCACTGCTGTAGTCTTGTAAATTTGGACTGAGGAGATGAAGAGAACACAAAACCAGAGAGTCTTGGGAAAAATAAGTTTTCAGCAAGTATTGCTAATTTGAACATTTGTTAGTTTTAGAAGACTGAATAAGATTTTGTAGTTGTTATCTATTTTTTCAGAAAGATAACTGTGTGCTCTTTTTTCTTTGCCAAGAGTGTTGGTAAAAAGGAAAGGCTTCTCTGCAGAAACAGTAATACTAGCTTACATTAAGGGAATAATCTTTTAAAACACCTATCTATCTCTCAATCAAATTATAGAAAGGAAGAGGTAGTTTAGCTAACACAAGAAGCTGCAAAATATAGCTCCTGCTGTGGGAATATCAGCTTATTTTGTTGTGTTCGGGATTCATACGAGAAGCTATTTTAATTCATAATGTGTGTCTACAAAAACCTGGCTGTGAGAGGAGTGCTGACTCACTGTACATAGCTTATGGCCAATCTGGGCAGGCGCATCTGCTTTCTGAGGGGCGCAAATGTCAAGTTTAACAGAGACTGGGGTTGTTTCCAACCAGCACCAACTCCTATTATCACTAGGCTTTTTCTTTGCCTTTCATCCACAAGGATTTTACTGCCTGGAAACCTAAAACAGCCTGTCTCAGGGCATTCTCCTTCTAACTTCTTCTCTATTCTAACTGCTTCTTTGATTATAAAATAATGACATTTCAGACTTTATCCAGAGACCCAAACGGAAGCTCATATTGAGCCTAAGTTTGCAAAACCCCTACAGACCAAAGGACTTCCTTCTTTCATAGAAAGATACTGCATTTTATTCTGAAGGTGATGTAAATAGATTAAATCTCTTCAGGATCTTCTCTGGCCTCTCTTCCAGAATGCTTTCACCTGTTAGAAAACTTATTTACAACACCAAAAACCTGTGTATAGCAGTTTGGTGAGACCTTTTATATCAAAACACAAGAAATGAAAGGTAGCAATTCTGAAAAAGACCAGCGTTGTTGTAGGAACAGTAATTAACTATAGTAATTAGACTGATAGATTCACCATCATGCATTGACTAGCTTCTTTCAGTGACTGGTTACAGCAGAAATACCAAAGGTATCTACTGTATAACAAAGAAAGGCTAGACAAAAAGTTAGTGCTTTGGAGGACTTCCAAGAAATTTTTTCTCTTCTGTTCACTGAGAATTCTATGAGGGTCATGGTGATTGCAAACATCCCATCCACCTGCCTTGGAAGAACCAAGCCCTTGGAGGATCTGATTCCCCAGAAAGTATGAGGACATTTGTGCCTGACGAGATGAATGCAGCGTTGCCTATTATTCAAAGATTTCCGTCTCCCGTAGAAAGGACATAATAGCTAGACAGCCAAGAAGGATTTACAAACTTTACAAAGACTCCCTGACCTACAGATGGGAATGAAATTCAGTTTTCATTCACATACTACCAGTATAACCAACACCTGCAAAGCTGCAAAGCTCACCTGCCTGAGAGCTGCTTTGCAACTTTGCACTTGGAACATGATGCCCAGTCCCTTTGGCTTTAGAATAATAAAACCTCACATATTAATAAAGTATATATTAACAGGGATTTTACAACAGATTTGGTATGCGATTAAATTACTTCATTGAACTATCACATTAAGCTATTTTACAATGCTCAGGTTCATTCATAATTAAGGCCTGTAGTTATACACAATGTCTATAAGATTATTTTCACAGGAGTTTACACAAGTTACTAGACTTTATTGCAAAACTCAGTGCCTCACAGAGATACTCAAGAGGGCCCTGGATCAGCTTCATAATGCTCATTTATTAATCAAAAGCATAGAAAATACTATCTACTTTCAAATACAAATTATGTGTTCTCCCTGTTGCAAAATATTATGTTCTCAAAATGGAATAAGAACCTCAAGCAAAAATTTTAAATTTTTATTTACATATTTTTCAGAGACCATCATGCTTCACTAATGACAAAAAATATGGCTAAATTCCCCTTTCTTTTCTTATATAATTAATCTTATTATGAATGTGCTCTAACATATCTAGATAATTTACCGTAATTCTCAAAGACCTTGAATAAGTCTCAATATTATTATTTTTTATTTTCTTTAGGGAGAATCTCCTGGAAGACTTTTTGGATTGAGCAAGTAGTTAGAGCTTTCAGTCGTAAAGAAAAAGGGACATATAAGTTTAATCTCTTCATCATTTGATATTTACCCCTGCACCAAACCAACCCCCAGCCCAACCTTAAAGAACAGTACAGAGAGTTTGCCAATCTGTAATGTCTGACTGTGAAAAAAAACCCTATTACTTTCCAAGTTGCTTGAGAATGCAAACTGCAGTGACAAAGAGAGCAACATTTCCCATTAAATTTCTAGTGTTTCTGCTCCTAGGCTGGTCAGGAACTGAAAGAGGCACCTTTACATTCACAAGCTTTCCAACTTGAGACTTTAGCCTTGTTCTCACTGCAGTTATTGATAATGAAATTACTCTTGATTTCCATGTATTCCAAAGCCGAGTTTGCCTTAACTGATTTCAGAAAGTTTGTTCCTGACTTCTGCTTTTGTGACTGAGAGGCAAAAAAGTGTAATCAATTTTATTGTCTTTTACTCTTCTTGCTTCATACAGTCTATACTTTTTCTTTCTTTCTGTGTGCAGAAGTCTGGAGAGCTGTTCAAAGACAGAAAGTGTTTCCAGACAAGTCTGAGGTAGAGAAAGAAATAATAAACATCAAAAACTATACAATGTCAGTATGATCCTTTCATACTGTCACTCCAGTCTTCACTGCAGTTCCAGACACTTTTACAACTGCGCCAACTGACAGCATTTCAATGCAGTTACAGATTGTTTACTGGACCTCCAGCTGTTCTGTCAGAGAGTAAATAGGAAGAAAATGATAAAATTGTATCAATTCTTTATATATTAAATATTAATTCTTTTTCACAGGTAGTATTCTTTTAAGATCTAATCTTACCAAGGGAGAAGTGCTTTATTCTCAAGGGAGCCACTGTGTGCAAAATGCAACTATTGAAAAACTTTTGTCCTTTTAAGTCCTCCAGTGGAATCACTTATGTATTTTGCTGCATGCAGGTGTTTAAGAGAAGGTTTGGTGGTAATTCTTCCTAAAACACAAGTCATGCACTTCTACATTTTGCTGAATTGTTATGCCCTTAAGGAGGCACTGGCAGCTTCACAGGTTGTAGGCACAGATCTAAAGGTCACAGATGACAGCTGGATACTTACTACTTTCATCCTCAATTGCAAATTATTGCTTAACTGCCATTTGTGTCTTTGAAAATGTTCCCCTTAAGTGTTGCTGAATCAGAGCCTACATGTGGTCTAGCTCACTTCATACTGTACAGGGTGAGGTCTATAGCTAAAGGCTTTGCAGGACTAAGAAAACAGCTATTTCCTGATACACGAGCTCTTTTTATTTGCTGTCTGTAACTTCATTAAAGATACCAAAATGTTTGTTCCAAGACATAACAGAGACTAAAAATGGTGTAATACAAGAAAAACTTCGCAGGACAGTGCAGGGATATATGCAATCACACTGTTGAATCCCACACATCCCACGTACCGGGGATCTCAGGAAACAGAAATAGTTCACAGGAATTAAAGGAGTCTTAGTGTTTTGATTGTCTTGTTAGGGAAAGAAAACAGAGGTCATATTAGTCAGTTGTCAGTGATTGATCTTTGTCAATTAGAAGAAGGACAGTAGGTAGAACATCACTGCAATGATCAACAGCAGAAGCTGTCACATTCCTACAGCCCTTGTTTGTTACTTCTGTCTATTTTATCAGCTCCTGTAAGCCAGTGGCTCTGGAAGCCTCAGGGACTCCTGACCACTATCAAAGTTTAGAGGTTAATAGATGTGAATGGAATATCTGAATAATTCATTCACAGATAAAGACCTGATAACAGTATTTGTAATACGGAAATGTATTTACTGAAGACAAGACAAGACTGAAAAAAAAAACTCTGCAGCAATAAACAAAACTGTTCCCTGCTTTTGAAGACAGCCTTGTGGCTGTACTTTCCCCAGTATTGAGTTCCTTTTCACTGATGCCTATTAACACTGTCGCCATTATTCCTTTCCTGCTCATACACTGACAATCTCATCTCCTTCTCTTTCTCCCTGTTCTACTGTGAGGACCATTTGGCATTTTAGATCCCTTGCAGATGTCAAAGCCATCAAATAGTCACAGATGGCTTTTCTCTGTTTCATAGTAATTATTTATCATGCACAAACACCATTCCGAACTTGAGATTTTTTTGACCAAAAGATACATATTCTACTCATCTTTTGGTTTAATCTGTAGAGTATGTTCATATAAGCAGGACAAACTGCATCTTGCTGTTCTGAATTGCAGATCCAGAGTTGAACATGAGGTGTTTTTTTCTTTTCTTCCCCTCCCTCCCAAAATGCTAATATTCTTTGGGTTTTTTCATATTGTAGCAAGTAATTTTGTTCTCCAGTTTTGATTATTCAGCTCCTTTTTGGTGTATTTCTGCTTGCCAGGTCAAGCAGACTATTTACTTTCTGCAGTTGGTCCCACTATCGTTCTTTCATCATTCGTTCAAATTTACCTAATCTTATTAGGATACCAAAATAAATTTCTGAGCAAAACTGCATAGTAAATGTTCAGAGCAGTAAAATATCAGCAGTGTTTTCTCCCCCTCTTGCTACATCACTGGAAACAATAATAATTCAAAATATTATCCCATTAGTGGTCAGTTTTGTGAAATTCCCAGTAAAAATGTAAAACTCTATTATCATTCTAACTTTTATTCTATGAACACAAAGTAGTAGGTAGTAGAAATACATTATAAAATAAATTTATTCTTTTATAAATAATTATTATAATGCTGAGCATGTCATGTCAAATAGAAAAAGGGATGGAACCATCCTGTTCTCATTAATAACAGTGACTTCAAAACAAAAAGCTCAAGATTAGTTTTTTTCTAATGTTGTTTTTCAGAGCATTCTACAGCCCTGTTTGCACATTGTCTGATTTGAATTAATGTTTTAAGGCAAGAACTCTAAGCCTAAATCTCTTCTTCCAGCCTAGACGATTCTTTGATTCTATGCCAGGGCCAGTACTACTTAGAGCAGTGAACAATTCGTGGGCACAAAATGTAACTGAATTAGCATAACAACATATTTGACCCCAGATTTGCAAAAAATGAAGTAGTTTGTAGTTCAAAGTATCACAGAAAATCATTCTTCTTTCTGCACACCTCAAAAGCCTAAAGACAGTGTTGGTTACCAACATTAATAACAATAACAAATATCTTCTAAAGGTAACATGTTCTTTTTCTTCACTTCAGTCAGAATTACCAGCCTGCCTGACAGCGTTCCTTATGGAGATTTTTTGTACCTGTATAGTCGGTGCTTTCCAGACTGTATATCAGCAAGGGGCTCAAAAAAATGGCAAGATTTTAAGAAAGGGAGGATAGTTCAGCCTACCAAATATGCACAGTTTGAAAACTTGCTAAAATTCTACTTGCAAGATTTATCACAGTGGCACTTCAGTGTATTCACCCAGAAGGGGGTCTGTGGCATCTCTCCCACAGTGCCTCTAATTTGTCCCTGACCTCATCCTCGAGAGACTACTTCAAAGTGTGAGCGTCAGTAAATCTGCTCTTCCTCCTGCAGAGCCTGCTAAGCCAGTGCCACTTGTGATGCAGTACTACACTAGACGGGTGGATTATCTTCAAGGAAACTGGCTGGAATCACCAAATTCCATGGAGATCCCCAAGTGAAGTCCACCAGTAATAAAGAAGTCAAACACAGAGAACCATATTTTTTCAGATATTGCCTTATCGTTAGTGCGTCTATACCCCTTATATGGCCCTGCTCTTTAACTTTTAGGTGTCCCAAGCATCGCTGGCTATGACTGCACAGGTTTACTCCACTTCAACTTGAACAACTCAGCCACTTCCATAGGCCAAGCCATAGCAGAAGTATTAAGCTTTGTGGATTTGTTCTCACAAGGTTTTTTGGGGAATGGCTATTAGCTTGAGCTCCTCATGCAAGGTAGCAGTCACACTGTGAATATCAGTTTCTGGGATCTCAAATTTCCTGTTGAAATGACTGCACCTTGTAGGTTTGCAATGCAGAACTATAGTTTCCTGCTGTTTCCCCCTATAAGAGATGTATCTGTTAAACAAGAGAGTTAATACAGCTTTTCATTGTATTTCTGTATATTATTGCATGATCTCATGCAATTTTCCAGGCAAACAACCTATGGCAACACCTCCTCACATGTTATACTCATGTCAAAGACCTGCCTTTCTCAGATTCATCCATATCCACACAGCAGAACCAGCTCTATCAGGGTCCAGGTGCACGAGATGCTCATCCCAGTGAGTGAACATCAAGGTAAACATGTCTACTTTCTAAATCTTGCTGTGATTTATGCACAGGGATAACACCAGTACTAAGTTCTTTTGCACTGTTAAGACTGGGTATACCTAAAGACGCATCAAAAAAAAACCAAACTGCAAATAAGCAGGAAATTTCTAGGTAAAGAAAAACACCTTCCAGATAAAGCACTACTGTATTAAGGTGTGAATTTTCTATATTTTGGATATAGGCACATAATGTTTGCCTTCTTTCTATATAACAAAGTCTGTTCTGGAGCTACTTCTTTGTCCCTTGCAAAGTCTTGATATAGAAAATATTATCTTTACAATGAAGCCAGTACCTGGAGAAGCAAAAGTTGCTCTCTCTATAGCATAAAGGACAGAAAAGTCTGTACCTCACCTTCCATTTTCCCTGCAGTCTGGGCCTACAACCTTACAGTATGAACATCCCGTGTGGAACAAAGCCTACGAGTTTGTGAAGCATTGATCTGAATCTCAGATATTCTATTTCTAAGGCAAGATGATAAACTACTATTAGTTCAGACAGACTCCTATGCTATCATTTCCTATTGTTTATCACTAATGTTGTTGAACTTAATGGCTCAAAGCTTTTAATCTTGTTAGTATTACACAGTATCCTCACCTGGTTTGCAGAGACATTAACTCTTTCAGGAAAACACCTGCACACTTTAGTCCTTATTTGGTACAAAACAGAGCATATAGGTTGTAAAGAATGAATAGCCAACAGCTGAACAGCATTTTGCACATTTGTGCCCATTCTTGTACTTCAAAGTGTTGGTAATTATGTCTTTTCAACTTAAGAAAGCTGTGGAGAAGGTAATAGGAAACCATATCATTCTAGTTCCTCATTATATAAGAATCAGGGACATAAAAAGAAAGATCAGGTAATTGACCCAAAAAGATTGTCTCATCAATGCCTCAAATATGAAAACTTTCAATTTAAGTGATGAAAATAACACAAAATTATGCACATAAGAAGGTAATGACATGTAGGAGGGAAAAAAGTACACTCTCACAACCATAACTATAGCAGCATCTTGCAGCCAAATTGCTATTTTATTGTATGATATTATTCAATAACAACAACAAAAAATCAAATACTTTTAAATGTTATTCAGCGTTTAACTGTACTGGAAACTACATTATAAAAAGCCAAGAATGTGGTCCTGTCTATGTCACTAACTTGAACCTAAGTGGCAGGAGGGGATTAACCTTCAGATCAAGTCATCAAGGTATCTTTATGTGGGCATCTGCATATCAGCTAAATGTTTATACCCCCCGCAGGCACAGATTGAGTCAAAGGGATCAGAGTGACTCAACTAATGCTTCTATAGACACCAGCATTCAGTCAACTGAATTGCTGCTTCAACTGCATTAACAAAGAACTGAACTTAGTTGCCTAAACATAACTATCTCATACAGTTTTGGGTGCAGTACAACATCCCACCTGGATTTTGCTTACCCCTCGAAAGGACATAAGTCTTTGCTCATCCTGTGCAGAAGGCTCACATACTACAGGGTGCTTCAAATGGCACCAAGTACACATATGTAAAGAACGGTATCTTTTTCTTATATCTTTATTAATTCAAATAGGAATCATAGAATAGTTTGGGTTGGAATGGACCTTTAAAGGTCATCTAGTCCAGCCGCCGTGCATTGACCAGGAACATCTTCAACCGGATCAGGTTGTTCAGAGCCCCATCCAACTTGACCTGGATGTTTCCAGGGATGGGGTATCTACCAACATTCTGGGCAACCTGTTGCAGTGTTTCACCGGCCTTGTTGTAAAAAATTTCTTTTTTCTATCTAGTCTAAATCTACCCTCTTTCAGTTTAAAAGCATTACCCCATGTCCTATCGCAACAGGCCCTGCTAAATAGGCTGTCCCTATCTTTCTTATAAGCCCCCTTTAAGTACTGAAAGACTGAAATAAGGTGTCCCCAGAGTCTTCTCCAAGCTGACCAATCCCAGTTCTCTTCGCCTGTCCTCATAGGAGAGGTGCTCCAGGCCCCTGACCATTCTTGTGGCCCTGCTCCAGACCCATTCCAACAGGTCCATGTCTTTCCTGTGCTGAGGACTCCAAAACTGGATGCAGTACTCAAGGTGGGGTCTCACAAGAGCAGAGTAGAGCAGCAGAATCACCTCCCTTGACCTGCTGGCCACGCTGCTTTTGATGTAGCCCAGGGTATGGTTGGCTTTCTGGGCTGGGAGCACACATTGCTGGCTCATGTCCAGTTTTTCATCCACCAGTACCCCCAAGTCCTTCACGTCAGGGCTGCTCTTAATCCATTCATCCCTCAGCCTGTATTGATACTGCACCAGTTTGCCGCAACCCAGGTGCGGGACCCTGCACTCGGCCTTGTGGAACCTCACGAGGTTCACACAGGCCCACTTCTCGAGCCTCTTCAGCTCCCTCTGGATGGCATCCTGTCCCTCAGGCATGTCAACTGCACCACTCTGCTTGGTGTCATCTGCAAAGTTGCTGAGGGTGCGCTCAATCCCAACATTTCTGTCATTGATGAAGATATTAAACAGTACTGGTCCCAATGTGAACCGCTGAGGGACACCATTTTTCTCTGATCTCCATCCAGACATTGAGCCATTGACCACTACGCTCTGGATGCAACCATCCAACCACATCCACAAAACAGTCCACCCATCAAATCTCTGTCTCTCCAATTTATAGAGAAGGATGTTGTGGGGGACCATATCAAAGATCTTACAGAAGTCCGGATAGACGACATCCATGGCTCTTCCCTTTTCCACTGACATAGTCACTCCATCATATAATGCCACACAATTGGTCAGGCAGGACTTGATCTTGGTGAAATCATGCTGGCTGTCTCAAATCATCTCCCTCTCCTCCATGTTCTTTAACATAGCATCTAGAAGGATCTGTTCCATGATCTTCCCAGGCACAGAGGTGAGGCTGACAGGTTGGTAGTTCCCAGGGTCCTCCTTCCTACCCTTTAAAAAAAAGTTTAATTAATTAAATGAATCATATTTTATTCAGTTTAATGTTTTTACTTCCATTTGTTCAGGCAGATCTTTCTCCATTGATCATACAAGGGACTCTGGCAGTTAGTTAGGTTTTTCCTTAGGCCCTAAACGTTTAGGCATAATTATCTTCACTGTGAATAAAAGAACAAATGGTAAAATCATAGAAAAATGTACACCAGATGTTATACTTATAAGGGTTCATTTTAATGCAATAAGCATTAAAATAAGTGACATTTATTTTATACTACCTCTTGCTAATACAAGTAGATGAACACAAAATAGATATAAGACCAGTGAAGACATTCACTGAAGAAAAGCCCAGTATGAAATCCATATTTCATATTGGAAGAACCAAAAATAATGAATGATACAGCAGATCTACATTAGACTCCTCTGAAGGGTATTCATTGTACGCATTTACTTCCTCTCCTTTGTTTTATTCATCACACCTTTTAGTCAGAGACAAATTACAAATGATATCAAATCAGTACTGACATCTAGCCATTAAGAGGTCTGCATCACTAATACAAGATAAATTCTCATCTGGGATAACTCCATGAATGTCTACCAGAAGTGATGTATTGAACTTGATTTTAAATTAGAATATTAGTAACAGGTGTATTCAGTTTAGAACTTGATTCCCTGCTGAGGGTGCAGCCAAGGCCTCTCCAGGACTGTGGCTGCAGGACTGTGGCTTTCATAGTATAGTTCCTGTTTATACTACAAGCTGGACAGATTCAGAAACCAGCTGGAGGAACAACGGTACTGTAACTTATTTTCCTTGTGGTAGCTGTGACGCCATGGATTGACCACACTGACAATTAAGATACTTCTTGAGTTGCCTTGAACTACCTGTGTTAGCTGCCCTTCCCTACCATGTCATACACCAACACCTGCACAGAGGCCAGCCACCTTGTGGTTCTTAGTTTTTCACCAGGAAGAACTTACTAGGAGTTAGTCTACTGGTCTCCAACCTTTCTGAGCTGTTTGCATGGGCCACCTGGAAGGACGAGTGTTGGAGAAGGGCTAAAAGTCAGGAAAAAAGGACAAAGGGATAGCTGTTAGTTGACAGTTGCACAGCTTAATATATTTTAAGCATCCTAGATGTACCTGAAAGGTAAATAGAAACACAGTAATTACTACATGCTTTGTCTGTTAGAGTTTTAGTAATTACCTAGAATAGCACTTTTACTGGCGAGCTCTTAGACACTGTTATGCATCCATTACATTTCCTTAGATATTCTGACATCAGTGTGGCTTTAAAAAAAAAAGGGGGGGGGGGGGGGGGGGCGGGATTCAGATTCTCTGTGCTTTCTAATGAATAGAAATATTGCAGTACAATCACATCTCTCTTACCAGTTACAGTATTAACCATGGCCAAGGAAACACCTTTAGAAAAAAATGTTTTCATGTTTCTGATACCATTCTGTCATATTTAATTAGGCAAACAAATGAAATGTCAATTATGAAAACTCTGACAAAGCTATAACAAACGCAACATATTATGCAGATGACTCTTTTCCTCTGAAAATACTCCACAACAAACTCCCTCCCTGTTCAAGAGCCTGTCAGACTCAACGATAAGAAATATTCATACAATGTTTCTCTTCTTTTATTACATTGCCATTTTATCACCGAATAGTCTATCTTCCCCTGCTTTCATAATTGTCTTAACAACACTAACAGCTGTGATTGCATGTATGGCAAAGTGACATTAGGAAAGTGATTTGTGAGTTTCTAGAATGTTTTAAGGAAATTCAAGTGTTGGAAAGAAGAAAAATGGGCTACAAAAAGCTGGTGTCAGGTCCCTGAGAGCACTGGTAGGATTTAATTGCTCTGACCAATTGTATACTCAGTAAACAATACTGAGTCGTGTTTTTCTTTTTTGATATTTAGGCATTTCTGTGTTGCAATAGTTAGTAACATATACACATGTACTTTTTGGATGAAATAAGTCTTCTCTCTTGAAATACTTTTGCTAGGTCTGGCACCACAGTGAATTCTTCTTGGTGCCCTCTCTAATCCTGATTTTTGTATTCATTCAAATGAGGAAAATTGTTTTTGCCCTATTTCACTTTGTCTGTCATCTCTCCATTACACAGTGCCAGTTACACAATAGCATTTTTTCATGCCAATGTATTTTTCAGATGCAAATAGGTAGATTACAGATGAGAAGCAGAAAGGATGGCTTTTGTGAAATGCACAAACTTCTCATTGCCTTCTCTTTTCATCAAAGCTATTAGTCTTCCAATTAGCTCAAGAGTGACAATTTCTGTGCATCATGCTCATTTTCTATTCTTTTGCATTTCTGTTTTTCATTTTTATTTCACTTCAACTCACTTGACAGTTTCACAGTCTTAGGATTTTTTCTCAAATTCAATGCATATGATACACTTAGTTTTTTGCTTGAACCTTTCTCATTCCATGATAACTATTTTGTAAGGAAAAACGTCAAAGATATTGACAATAGCTTAGCTTACAATGCCTACTTATTTGCCAGAAATTCCATACCAGAGTTTTGCAGACTTCTCTCTGTACGTGAATTGTGAATCCCCCACTTCAAACACACATGCAGCATTTCTTTTCTTGCCTAAAAATGTGTGACATCTCTGAGGCATCTCTATCAAATATAGAGACAGAAAATAGAATAAGGATAGTACACCATGTTTTCAGTTCCTTTTACTTTGGTGTAGCATATAAGAATAAGGAGGAGCCAATGATTTATGGCCTCATAGTTGCAGCACTTCTTCCCTGTGCTGCATGTTGACTATATTCAAAGCCCCGTTGGTGGTAGGAATGGCAAGCTTTCATCTGACAATGAAAAGAGACCGCATTATTCACTCATGTCCATTTGTCTTGCTTTATATATGTTCAAGTGCTCTTAACCTGTATTGATCACTGTATTATTGTGGTATATGCTAAGCCTGGAGACTACATCTGTGCTGCTTGCTGTTCAGTCAGAACAGCAGAATCAGTGCAGAATCAGATGCCCTACCTGACCAGCTTTTCTGCAGGAAAATGTTAAAATATATATGTTGGTATCTTAGAAAGGAGAAGGTCCAACAATTATGGTGTGTGCTTAGAATGGAGTATGATCATGTTTGAAATCCTGTTAGTTCTCAGGTGAGATTATTAATTTGTGATTAGTTTCTATGATGATCTGTGGACAGGAACATTATGTTCTAGAAGACTTATTTTGTGTCTTTTGCTGCACACAAGGCATGACAAAATTGGGGAATATATCCCCCCCCTATTTCATCATATATCTTTCATCTTAGGAAACAACAAGTAGTGCTGTCAGCTCTATTAATAACTTAACAAATCTTAATGACGTGCATTAAAAAAATTCTCACGGTCTCTTGTGACACTATTCTGAAGCCTTCTAAAGAGTTTCCATTTCCCTTAAAATTTAACAGGATGAAACCTAATTGACTACAGTTGGTATCCTTTTGTGTTTACTGGTGCCTAAGAGGATGAGAGCCAGTAGATAAAGAAAAATAAATATTAGTGATAGAAATAGAAAGTGTTATAATAGGAACAAGAAGGAATATTTCAGAGCAAGGAAAGAAGAAAAAGAGAGGAAGAGGAAAACACTAAAAATAGGATAGGTGATTCAAGATAGAAGATTATGGGAAGAATTTGAGACAGAAGATGGTGCAGGGAAAGTCTGGAAAGACAGAGAAGAGTGTTAAGACAAATCTCCAAGCAGTAGAGATGGTGCCTATGTTTTTGAGCATACAGTTAAATTTGCAATGACCACTTCACTACCAATGCACTGTAATCAAAAACAATGGTTTAAAATTAATAGGAACATCCTCAGTGACTGTACTGTGACAGCTAACATAAGCCATGGTTGCATAACCAGGGGAACTGGGACAGAATTAGACGGAATCAAGGTTAGGTCTGAAAAATATATCATCAAAACAGAGAGCACAAAAAAAAAAGCATATTGATTCACAGGGGCAAACTTTTTTAGCAGGACCTGTTGCAATAGAACAAGGGGTAATGGTTTGAAACTCAAAGATTTAGACTAGATAGAAGGAAGACATTTTTTACAACAAGGCTGGTGAAACACTGGGACAGGTTGCCCAAAGAGGTACACATTCCTGGAAACATTCAAGGTCAGGTTGGACGGGGCTCTGAACAACCTGATCTAGTTGAAGATGTCCCTGCTCATTGCAGGGGGCTTGGACTAGATGACCTTTAGAGGTCCCTTCCAACCCAAATGGTTCTATGATTCTATGATCTTATCATTCCTTTATTACAAATCAGGATCTGAAATACCATGAGATTAAATAGCTTTCCTACATTCACTTTCCTTTATTTACTATGGCAAATCTTTATTAAGCATTTTGATCAGCCTTACCAAAATCACAGTATTCTCTCTTGCCTGAGATAAATCCACTAAATTAAAGGAAACAGGAGAAATGAGAAGAAAATGAGAAGACAATAAAGAAATCAAAAATTAAGATAGAAAGCCATGTAGGAAAGAGAAAGGATGATTAGGAAAGAATTCAGATATTAAATATACATACTTTCTTATATGACAATGGGATGTTGCTACTTCCAGCCAGTCACACACTTGCACAGAGCACAACCTTCCTGCACACTCTGGTGATAACCGCAGCACACATGGGACGCTGATACCATTGCCAGAACTGCTGCTACTGCTTTTAGTGAGGAACCCTGCAAAATGGCTTCCAAAATTGCATGGCAGGAGCTTACAAACAATAGGAGTTGAAAAAGAGTGAAAAGAGCATTGTGATCTATTTTGTATCCCATCTAGCAGAAATTCTATACAGAGAAAAAAAAAAAAAAGCATAGCAAACTGATGTCTGTGTGAATTCAAACGTCATTTTCCGTTGATTGCCAGGCATTTTCTTTTTGCCAGATTGTGGGTAGAAAAAAACAATTCAATATTGCTGGGAGTATCTTCTGTAAACAAAAGGATCTGACCACCTTTCTAAGAAACTTCAAAACTTATAGCAGACATTTGTATTTTAAATCAGCAAATATAGACCCTAAGAGTCATGCTTGATCGATATAATTCACTGTCTTTCTCCATTATCTGTTACATTTTCCATGTAGCCTTTTTTAGAAGGCTGAACAGCATTTTCATACCAGCTTTCATTGGTGACCCATGTAATTGCCTTTAGTCTTTTACGTTACATGAAAATCCATCTTCTGAGCTGTGTGATGGCAGAAAGGCATCTTTGTTTCCCATCATTTCAAACAACCTTTACCAGAAAGAAACTACCAACAGGTATTCTTCAGATTACTGATTTACTCCACAAAAAAAAAAAAAAAGAAATTAGAAACACTGACTTTAAACTGCCTTTTCTTCCCCATAAAACAGCTTTATTGTCAGCTCTGAAATGGATGTGTCTGTACTCATAATAAAGTTTGATAAAATAGAGTCTTATTGACCTGAACAAAGCTTCTGCTGTTTCTCCTGTTCATCATTCATAGCGATAGCTGTTGAGAGCATAAGGCTTTTTACATTTTTAAATGAAAGCTCTTTCTACAGATAACCTATCAACACTCCAGCTATCTGCATGACTTGTCCATATAGTCACATTATTTTAACATATTCAAACTATTTGCATATTGACTTATTTGCTATGAAAGATGAGATCTTTAATCATCGGCTCTGAACAATCTCTTCTGCGCTTTGCATGTAGGAAAACATCCACAAAGAAGATGATCCTAGAGACAGGCAACAGCAGTGCATCAGGGTCCTTGGAACAAGGATTCTGGAACAACTCTGCCTATCAATTTTCACTAGATACCAGGAGAGCTGTTCTATTTAGTTGCTTATCTGCTTTTGTCTGCAGTGCAGGACTTGCAAAGGTGTCTTTCATTCTGAGGCTTAACACATTAAATAGCACCTGATCTGAAGATGCTTGAGGGTGTAGAGCCTCTTGCATAGAATAAATGTCTCGTCTAAAAATAGCATTATGTTTCTACATAGTCCTTCATTTTGTGTTGCTCTACTTTGTACATAAATTAAGGCACAAAGAGAAGCTAAAGGTCTGTCTTCACACTGACAGAGGGAAGAAAACTCAAAGCTTAAAAAGAAAATCTTCTGACATTCCTACTCAAAATCACCCCAGTATGTCCAAATATCACATTGAATAGAAGGCAGCAGAAGGTATCCTTCAAAGACTTCAGTGGAAAACAGAAAAAATGAAAGCTGGAATGTCATGCCGAATAACAGATATAACAGTGCAGATTAAAGCTGCAGCATCTCATTGAATATTCACTTTCATTCTGCGGGTTCTCAATAAGGCCTTTAACCCAAGATTCCTCTGTGATTAAATCTCCTTTAGTGTATATTCACTGAATCTCTTAAATTACTACTCCCTAACACTTTAGAAAACTAATGGATCACCAAAATAAAATTATTAGTCTAGTATATTAAAGGAGATTGACATTGAAACCAAGTACCACCATGAGCTGTATTGTATTGAGTGCCGCTGTGGATTAGCAGTGTCAAAGCACTGGACAACAGCCTGTTTGCCTGTGCCATACGTGTATCTCAGCAATGAAGTGGTGTGTCATTTAAATGTCTAACCACTGCAGTCTTTTTCAAGTTGCAAAAGCTTTGAGTTACCCATATCTGGAAGTTATCTCCAATGACATATGGGCATCTAAGCTGGATCCTCACACATAAACAGTACTTAATACTGTACTATGAAGTCATCGTTTGCAAATGGTCTATAGGTACCATTCCAGTTCTCCTAAAGCATGCTGTAATTAAGGAGCCTTTTCCCTGCGTACCTGCAATTTTCTCGATTTCCATAACGATACCTATCTCCATTTTATTTACAGGTAGATTTATATCTTAAAGGTGTGCTCATTTAACACTAGAAGAGGAGAACATGTAGCAAGGCCATAATACACTGAAGCTGTAGGATGGACTTCTGACTGCCTTGTTGAAGTTGACTGTGAAATTTTCTGAGCCTTCATAGCCATGCAGAAAATTAGGGTTAAGGTGAAGTGCGTTTCTTTAAGACACACCTCTGATGTCTTGCCATCTCTAAAGAGCATGGTTAAGGAAATGAGAACATATTTACTTTACAGTCTATTATTTTTTCTTTTCTTTGATAGAACTGGAGCTATTGACAATGCTAATAAGAATTTTTTCACTCCACACCAAGGATAGAGGACAGCACTAAAAATATTTAGGAGCTTCATTCCTATGATTTCAATGGTTTGCTCTATTGAGGGCAGCCAGACTTTGAGAGAGAGGAAGGGAAGGGAAAGAAAAGGAAGGAAAGGAAGGGGAAATTACTGTGCTTTCAAAGAACTGTAGAAAAGACAATTACTTCTTCCAGGTGTTGTTTGTAAAGGTGCTATTTATAAAATTTGGGACGAAATAATACTGCAAAATTTTCCATACAGAACAATCTTGCAATTTCAGGATGTGTGTTTTTCCCAATTAATTGCCTTTGTGAATCATAAATTAATTGAAAAGATGAAACTAGCAACACATTCCTAAAAATTACAGTTATATTGCAGACATTCCCAGCCTAGAAGAAAGAAGGCAATTTAATGAATTGCCATTTTCTTACCCACTTTCTCTTTCAATATTACTGTTTGCAGTAGCAGATAGGATTAAAATAGAGTTTATTTTTTGAATCACATCCTTTCTATTTTTTCCAAATTTGTGACATCTGTGTCCTAGGCTCATTCATAATGAAAACCATGAACATTTTCCTCTCTAGGATGTTTATTTTTCATTGATTTGTGGAAACAGAATGCGCACTTTTAGGTATATTTTTCATAATGAAATTATTAGCATGGTGTTAGGGGAAGCAGAAGTTTGGGGGTCGTTCCCCCCCCTTTTTTTTTTTTTCCCCCCTTTTTTTTTTTTTTTCCTTGAAAGTCAGATCTAATTTCTCACAGATGTTTGTTTTACTAATGGAGAAAAGGAAAAGTTCAGTAAAGGAAAATAAAACCAATTTAAATTTTACCTGCCATTGCTTTAAAACAATTTCAACAACTGCTATGTTCTTTATGAAGGCTGTAAATTCCATGTTAGCACTTTTATAATTGCTTAAGCCACAGGCAAAGTATATGCAAAACATGATTAAATTATGCTGTGAAACAATCTGACAGGACTGCAAAAATATCATGGCCACTTTATTACTACTTTTCTGCAATTTCTATCCCCTTTTCTGATCCCCATCCTCTATCTTAACAGATAAACTGTGTAGAACGTAAGAGAATGCATGCTACCAATACTGGCTAAAATTTTCAAGAAGGAGTTACAAAATAAAAGTTGATTTCCAAGTGAGGATGTAAAAGTTACCTTTCATAAGCCTAAAAATGAACATGTAGTTCACATGTTATTTTGTAATATGATGGAAAATGCATTTGCATATACAGTTCTACAATAAAACACAGAAGACATGTATGGACAGACTAATTTTGTAGTAACCATGATATACTGCGAGTAATCAGTTCTTGATTCTCTAAGATAGCATCAAAACTGTACCATTGATTTGAATGGTGCTATTCATAATTGACAGGGGAGTGTATGAAAAGATAAGAATGACATACAGCAATACCTAATCTTTATGTCACATTGAATTGCATGCCTATGAGCCTTTACAACTTGAGAGACTTATTTTATTGTATTATTTTAAGGTAAAATACTTGAACAGTTCCAGTAGGGTGTCCATACAGAGTGCTTTCACATTTTCTGCAGGTTCCCAAATCTGGCCAAGACTTCACATCTACAATATACATCAATCTATTTAATTAGGAAGCAAAGAAATTGCATCTGTAGTATGCAATGATAAGTGTCTTTATAGACAAAAAGCTTTTAAGAATTAGAATAATGATGAGAGGAATGTCCTCACGTTAAAGCTTAGGGGACCTCAGGGTAAGTGAAATACATTAAATAGGTACTTATGGAAATTACCTTTAAAATAAAGTTTTGATATAAATCAGCAGTGGTCTATCAGATCCATCTCTTGGATGAGCCTTTGTGGTAACTAGAATGATTTCTCTAGAGTCTACTGCAAATCATAATGCCAAGCACTGCAGAGCTGCAATTAACCTATAATGATAAATTGAAGTTTTTATTAGTCAATTTGGTGATATAAGGGAGATTACAGATATCCACATTTCACAGAACAAGTGTTTATTTACTATTTAACATACTTACTGGTTAGACTTGCTTAAATGCAAGCAATTTTGCTGAACTCTGAAAGAAAAGCAATAAGTAGGACTGAGAGGCATCAACAAATGCTTGAGCAGAATCGTTAGCTAATGTCTTGCAGAACAAAACAAAAAGATACATAATGCAAGTTACCCCATGCAGAGGAGCAAAGGTATAAGCAAGACCTCCCTGGACGTGTGTTAAAACTGCTCCAATTAAGTCACCTCTCAAAAACTCATCTAAAACAGGGAGCTAAAGGTGGATAGATGGGGACCAAATACACCGCAGAATTAATGATACCAGCCTTCCTTGATGGACTAGCCAGGCTCTGGGTAGCTTTTTGATCCATCTGTGGATGAAACCCTTTGTGAGATTAAGCCCTTTTAATGAAATAACTGGTGCTGGGTACTAGTCATTCCAGTGAGAAAAGGAGAACAGATAGAATCTGTTCTAAGACTACCAAGTTTCCAATTCATGCCCTGAGGTAAGAAACTGGGTTTCATACTGGAATGCTAAAAATCAGCACTTCTGAGAGACCCAATGCCCATCTGACACACACAAATACAATAATCTAAGAGTCACAATAGGGGAGTTGTAGTCAACAGTATATGAAAACTGGCCTTCCCTATCTGAATCTTCAACTTCAATTGAAAGTTTGATATTTTATGTGATTCCTGTCTTATTTTAAAGCGCAGTATCATTTCATGTGTGAAGGTGCTTAGAAATGCATCTAAAAGTAACCTGAGAGAGATTGTATTCCTGTGCTGGCAGTGTTTTTGAATATCTGATGATAGGGATGTTCACTTTAAAGGTGGGGGGAAGCTTAGTGGATTTCTTTAAAATCACATCCAATTTTTGATTAGGATAGCAGCAAGAAATAAGTTACCAAACAGCAATAGACTCTTTTAATGAACATATTCAGCCTTCTACGTAATTTCAGCCTAATTAAAAAATACAGCAAACTAAAATGCTGAGTTTATTATGTGACTTGATATTACAAGCTTCATATTCTCAGAAAAAAAAAATAAAATGTGCAGTGAAAGTGTAGTTCTTAATGTTATTTTGCTTTTGCAGAACTGGCCAAAAGCCAAATTTGAATGGATATGCTTTATATGTAAAACTTATCATGCAGTTCTAATTAAAATCTACTGAAGCTTTCAGCTTCATTTAAAAGAGTTAATCTTCTGAATACTCTCCATTTTCTCTTGGTTACATTAAATTTAAGGAGAAACTATCATACTTTCTCAAATTAAATAAGATGGTCTAAGTTTTAGAACACCAGGAAATAAAACCCAAAATTTGGTTTCTTATGGGTACAAATCGATGCATTTTTGACATTTTTTTTTAGTGACAGAAGCTTTACCTGCTGTAAATGTTCAATATCAGAATGTGGAAAAATAAACAAAAAGTTTTCTTTAAAAAGTCAATATTTAATTATTTTTCTCATTGGAAGAATATATGCATTTGTACATATGAGTACATCTCACTGGAATGGATACTGAAGGTAACTAATTTGACCACATATATAAAGTACCTAAGACTGTTTCTGTCTTTTACTTCATTAATTTAAAATGCTATTAAGTGTGTGCCCCTGCTAAAGTGGTTAACTGTGGGTAGCCTTTATAATAAATACAATGATTTCCTCATTCTACTAAGTGAACAATAGCCGGCATGATAGCAGATATTTAGAGAGTTTTAGACCATTTTTATTAAGTCTTCTATCTATATTATATATAGATAACATATACATGTATTATTGTATATTATTTATATTAAGATATTAAATGGTTAATAATAATAGACTAAAATAATGTAATGAATAATAAAATGAACAAACAATAATACAAAGGTTATAACAATGAAGAGAGATACAGAAACAGATGATATAGATAAAGATAATTACAGATGATATATGTAGTATGGAAACACAATTTTTCTGGGATCTATATGGAAATAGTAAGATGGTCAGACAACACAGACTGAACTACCACCAGCAGTCCTGATAATGCCCAGCTCCACCCCACCTTGCTGAGGGTAGTGAAACACTGGAACAGGTTGCCCAGAGAGGCGGTAGATGCCCCATCCCTGAAAACCTGATCTCATTGAAAATGTCCCTGCTCATTGCAGGCAGGTGGGACTAGATGACCTTTAAAGGTCCCTTCCAACCCAAACTATTCTATGATTCTAACTAAAAAATGTTCACTATATTGAATTTCTAGGAGATTGCAAAAGAAATGTAAGAGATAAGCCTTGATGTCCAAGACATGTCATGTCCTGAAAGAGCTGTTCCACTCCCTGGAAAAGTAAAGAGATTGTAAGATGTCTAAGGAATGAACTAAAGCAGTCATGATATTGGAAGTGTCAAAAGAGTCTATACCAGCATGTGTCTTAGTGGAACTCCTCCTTGAAATTGATCTTGTTTAAATGTGTATTAACGATGCAATTAGGTTTTAATGGTGTTAAGTAGGAGTGGGCTGTGAAGTTTGCTGATGATATAAGACTGAAAGCGCTCACTAATAAAAGAAAATGTCAGGATACCATGCAGAAAAAACTGGGTGATCTTGCAGAATGGAGAAATAGGAAAGGGAATGAATGTAAGAACCAATAATAAGCACTTCTGCTATATGTTAAGAATTGGAAATGACTGAAGAGTCATGACTGTTAAAGTATCAGTATAGTATAGTGCTAAAATATGCAAATACAATCTTTGAATGCATCAGGAAGGTCTTTCCATCAGCTATGAAGCAAATATTTGACCTCTTCTCCTCCCTCTCCTTTATTCTCCATTTTATTCTAGTCTTCCATATTTAAAAAAGATAGACCCAAACTGAAACAAGTTCAAAGAGGGCTATGGGAAAAGCCTATCATTCAAAGGGAGAAGAGAGGTTGCATTTTTTTAGTATAGCAAACCAATGGCTATAAAGGGAATGTGCCTAATGTCTATAAGTAAACCCTAATCTTAAATAAATTCTTAAGTGGTAAATAAATCCTTTAAAGGATAATGTTGTCACAGAAATATATGTGTATACATGTATGTGTCAGTTGATTATGCACACCTGTAGGCTGTAAATCAGAAGAATGTGCCTGAAAGCAGAAGTTTCCTAAATGGTTTTCCTAAACAAGCAGTTGAAACAGAAACCTAATCACTTCCAAAGTTTATGAAGGAGATTAGCACTTTTGGCTGCTTGTCATACAGAGAGATTAGACCCAATAACCTGGGAAGCATCTTCTCACCCCGCTATGTTTGTACAACATCTAAACTACAGCCTTAAACATGAGAGTTAAAGTTGCAGTGATTAGCTCTATTCCTCTAGCATAAAGACAGTGTGCAAACAGAGTAAAAGGGCAGCTTTCCCGGAGTAAAGAGTTCCTTGGCATTAACAGTCAACGGTATAATGAAATTCCCCAAGATCTACCCCCTGAATCAATTCTCCTAAATTCTTAGCCATCAGCTATTTTGGATAAGATTGTCTCACTGTCTCAAAAGATGGGGGGGTGGGGGTGGGGGGAAGAGTTCTCAGTTTTCAGCACTCCAGAAAGTCCTAGTCCTGCACTGTGAAGACAAAAACCAGACCACAGCTCCGGGGGATAGTGTTTCACCTTAGCACAGACAACAGAAATAGAATTTCTGCCATGCTATTTATTTGCAACCGAAGCAGCTTTTATTTGCTCAATAACTTTGGATCAAACTGGCTCTGTTTACAACTAAACATGTTGCCTTTTCCCCCTGGCTAATAATTTTTCATCTTTGCCTTAAAAATGAAACTCAAATGTTTATTTCTAGCTGGGCTGCTACCAATAGGACTCTTTTTTAGAGAAAATCCTTCTTCATTTACATCTAGACTCCCAGTGGAATTTTGCCTTTTAATACAAATAGGAAAGGGTTATCTTTCTATTTTACTCCAGCTGAAGTCAATTTAGGGTGTGGGTGTTTGGAGGCTTTGGCAAATCAAGCCCTTACACAGCAGCTCTGTTAATGACAGTGAGTCAGAAGGGAACCCACAGCACACTCCCACATCTGCACCAGCTCCCCGCTTCTATCAGCGGGATGTAGAACACATTTCTTTTTTGTCACTGAATTCAAATGTGACTGAATATAGAGCAGTTCTGCTGAATAAGAAGGTGCATTTTTACATAATACCTTTTCAGAACTGAATAAAGGTCAAAATCCGTTTGATTTACATCGCGTGAAATTAATTCAAAGGAGATCATTTAGGACAGAATTCAGCCACAACATGCTGTAAGACTACACTTACAGATGACTTTTCAGAAACAAAAGAACATGCTACAATGCCTTCACATACACCCTATAAAACTGTTCCAAAATGAACCCAAATGTAATTAATGATAGACACTAAATAGTTATTGCAGAAGAATCACAAAATCATAATGTCATCATAACAGGGCTAAAATAAATTAACTAACTTGAAATGAGGTTGAAACCTACATATACAGCTGGGTACCTTTCATGGACTACTCCCAATTATAGAGCTTCATGAATACAGTCAATGAGGCATTCTATAGAAATCATACTGAGGAGATATTCTGTTCAACAAATATCTAGCACAAACCTCAGGATTCCCTCATTTGAATTGATTGGTTTCAACCCAAATGGATGATTCCAAAACCTGCTGATTACTGAGATGGGAAGTACTGGTATGCTCTTCCTTTCCTGAGAACTGTTTTCGCTCGCAACATACACACACACGAACACTCACATTGCGGTGGTTTGAATCCAGGCTGTGAATGATGTATAACAGAAGGAGCAATCAAATTCCTCTAAAACCATTAAAGTCACACCTTCAGTGTTAGTTTGCAGCACAATACCCCTGTGGCCAATAATTCTGAATGCCATGAACACATAACAGTAATACAGTGAGATTGGTTCAAAATTCATTTATACTGGGCTACTTCAATTAGTCAGCGTAATGCTAGAGCTAACAGATGTTCCACACTGTAATGCAGTATTGCAGAACAAGAGTATGACAGAGCTACATTGATTTTATCTTCAGTAACTTTTCCACGTAACACCAGACTACATGCAGTATGTAAGACCAAATGCAATTTAGAGGCTTTAGAGTTAGCAGCTGGACATGACAGAAAGTACTAGGGAGTTCTCTTGCCCTTAGGAGACCACCATGTTGAAGAAAATCTATTATTATAAAGTTTTGGATGGTTTCCCAGATACACTGCAAAAATTGATAAACACTTAAGAATTTTTCAACTGAAAGAGGACAGGTGTCAGAGGAAAGAGGAGACCTATTATGGCACTTATATTTTACAGCATTGTATCAACACAGTGGTGGCTTAACCCAAAAACATGGTGTTATTCAATGTCTACCTCTGTATATAAATCTATTGATTCCAAGGCCAGGAGCAACCTTTGCTAACACAGAGTCTGACTTCCTCTTGAACACAAACCATAGGATGCTCTAGATGCAGTCTGACCTGTTCAATAATCCCAGCTGTAGAGAGCCCAGTCTTCACCTTTGCAAATTTTCCCTGCCTGGAAAACATCTATAACTTTCTTTTGATCTGAGTTTGTCTTGTTTATACATCTTTCCCTCCCTTTCCCCTTGCCAATAATTTTGTCAGTGTCAGGATTTGGGGGTTTTTTTGATGTAAGTGCCTTTAGATTGCAAACAAGTAACATTTTAATCTTGATAAAAAAAATAATTACTTGACAAATTTAACTAGATTAAATGAGATTGAGCTACTAGAATTTCATGCTGTATGGGTTTATTTCCCAATAGGATAACCCCAAGGATTATCATGTAACCTCTCTAAACTATTCACGTCTGTAGCATCAGATCAGAGCGTGGTACTCTAAAGCAGTAATATTCAAAGGTGACATAACTTCCTTCTTTCTATACAAAAACTCCAAGCCATAACATCACAGTTTATGCTCACCTGAGCTTTATAATCAAGGCTTTGCAGAATAGAAAAGTTTTTTTCCTTTATTGGAAATAACTTCCTTTCATGCTAGGTCTATGACTTTATTCTTGGCCATATGTAAATTCAGCTGTTTTCAGCTACCTTGCCAGACAGTCTTGATCACCTTGCATCAAAGACTTCCCTTTTTATTATTCACTACACTCAAACATTTTTCATCTGCAACTTTATCAGTATCATCATGCATTTTCTTCCAAGCATTGAAAAAGAATATTAAATATAATAGAGTCAAATACTGATCCCCGTGGAGTACATAGACAAACAACTGAAGAATGATGATTCTTCATTTACAGTAATATTTTAAGACCTTTCAGTTGCCCAGGTTTTAATCAACTCAGTATGTGCCATGTTGATTTTATTTCTTAATCAACATGTCATGTGCTACTAAATGAAATGCCTTATAGAAGACTAAGTGCGTTCCATCAATTTTACTACCTTTATAAACAAAACAGGATTACTGTATCATCTGTTTCGTTATTCTGCCCGAGATCATTATCAGGCTGACAAATCTATAATTACACTTTTTTGTTGTTTATATTGGTACAAAATTGGATCTCCTGTTTACTTCTGGGACTACCAAAATGCTTTGAGTGTTGAAACTCAGTGTTGAAAATCAAGCCTAACAATTCAAAGATATCATCAGTCAGGTCTGTTAAAAGTCTTGGATGCAAATCACCTGGAGTTGCTTATTTTGAAATGTTTGCTTTTATTAGTCCTTATTTAATATATACCTTCATTTTTTGAACTAAGATATTTTTATCCTTATACGATAGATCCAAGGCTACAAACAACTGCAATGTTGATATGAGACTCGACGGTAGTGCAACCTCTTCACTATCACAAGATACAGAACATGTCCCATATGTGGTCCTGAAGGGCAAACATGCTTTCTCGCAGCCATCAGTATGCTCTGATATGCCAGTATTGTCTCCATCTTTCCTAAAGCAGCAACTGTAGCATTTTATTTAATAAGCATTCTGCCTCTATCATGTTATTGTTGAAAAGCTCCTATTTCCATCTGGCTTTAGACCAGTAGTAGACCAGAAATGTCTTGTCATAATCTAACTTAAAACATCTTTTTTATTGTATTGACATTTCCCAGCTTCTTTTTGTCCTTCAGCTTCTCCCATTATTCCTCTGTATCTCAAATTTTTCTTTTTAATATATGGTATGAGCTGACCAAACCTATCTTTTTTAAAATACACCTTTGAAAGACAGCAATGAGTGAGGCATGCTTCCTGTTCAGTTTAGTGTGACCTAAAACCTGCCAGAAAGTGTCATAATGACTAGAAAATATCATAATGACTGAGACAGAAATTGGTTGTTCCCACTAAAATAACTGTATAATCTCTGATCTATACCTACATTAACTGTGGGTACCGCTTAATTATAAGCCATCAATATACAAAACATTCATTATTCTTTAAAATATCAGGAAGTCAGTATATTAATATGACACTTAAAATCATTTTCACTTTTAAATGTTAACGTTTGCAATGAAAAGTTTCAATTATGCCTTCTAAAAACTATTTTTATATAGATTTATTTTTTTAATTACAAAGTCAAAATATGGTCAAAATTTTTTAATTAGGCTGAAAAAAAATCCTTTATAATCTGAAAGTAATATTCAGAAAGTTGTGGTTGGTTGTTTCACCTAAAATACACATAAATACACTCACACAAACTGGACCAAAATTAGTCTTAAATCCAGACCTTGCAACGAACCTGAAGACTTTAATTCTCATGACTCTCTGCCCAAAATAGCTGGGCTCTGTAGGAATAGTAGGATCTGCCAACAGGAAACTTATCACAGAATCAAAACCATCATTTGCAATTTTAAACCTTTATTAACAATTCATCCTCATTACTGCAGTAATTTTCTTCTTACTCTCTTTCTTTATAAAGAGAGCACACTTCTTTGTACAATTCTTTATCAGTTCTGTTTGTCAAAGGCCCCGAGGCATCTAGGAGAAGTTTCTTTAAACAGAGCTTTAAAACTTCATGATTACTTAGAGATTGTAAAATAATATAACCTGTTCAATATTTATTTTGCGTGGTTTGTAGTCTTTTTGTCTCCTGCTCTCCGAGTACCCACTGTGAACCACACATGAAACTGGATATTGTTGACACTAAGCCGGCTATCCGCCAGATCTGCATCCATTTTCTCTAAGTACAAATTTTGCTCCACATCCCAATATATCAAGATCACAGGGCTTGGTGGTGGGGATGGGGAGAAGGCAGAACAGTGGTCTGTTGTTGCACTATGTGTCTTATCCATTACGAAATGGCTGCCCAGGGAGGTTGTGGAGTCCCCCTCTCTGGAGATTTTCAAGACCCGCCTGGATGCAGTCCTGAGTAGCATTCTCTAAGCAATCCTGCTTCAGCAGGGGAGTTGGACTAGATGATCTATATGGTCCCTTCCAACTCTAAAAAAATTCAGTGAAATTCAGTGAAATTCAGTGAAAGGCAACTTTATTTTTGCTATTGGTTAAGCATGCTACCCCTCTCTCTTCAGCTCTGCATTACTGCTCAACGTATCTGATTTATAATAGGAAATAATGTTTATTTTTCAAGTCACCTAGGAACAGATGTGGCAAGGCACAGTTGAATGAAAAAAGGAATACCACAGGGTTCCCTTCAACTGACTAAACAGGCCATATATATGAAATAACAGCCATAGGTCTGTATCGTGTTCATGGGAACATAACACAGTAGTGGAGGCCAGTGTAACCCTGACTAACTTGGGTAAGGCAATACCCTGCCAACTGTAATCTTAAAACCCCAAAGCTGATATTCTTAATTTCTTGTATATTTCTTGTAATTGATATAAATAATAGCGGAAAATTTAAGCTCAATATATATTCTCACCATAACCATATCAGATACCCAGAGTCACAGCCAAAGCATTGTGAATTTGGTATTAAATTGGAGAATGGGGGATTTTGTTTGTTTGTTTAATACAGTTCTGTGTATTTTCTTCATGGTGTGTATAGAGCAGTCAAATGTGCAGTATGACAGCTGAGGTTTCAGCCTGTGGCTCATCCTACCACCCCTGGTATGGGACTATAGCTCCATACACGTGGAGCTTCCTGCAGCTGTAGACAACACTACTGAAATGCTACAGAACTCCACCACCCCCTGTGTTATCCCAAGCAGTTGCCGTAAGACCAGATCGTTGCTTTGCCTATAAGGTCTCTGCCACATCCACCACCAGCATCTTCCCACTAAACCTCCTGCTAATAAACAGCTCCAGGAGAAGCTGTCACTCCGAGCAGCATCATTCCCACTCCTCCAAGATGCATGTGTGCAGCCATGCTCGTCCATCGACTCCAGAAGAGCGGAAAGTGATTTACCTCTATTTTTCAGCAGAACTGTAGAAAACTCTCCTCCCCTTCCCTGCCAGCACTCCCAGGCCCTCACAACTCCATTAGTTCTCCAGAGGAGAAACGACAGGGAGGGATTAGTACAACCTAGTTATATACAAGCTCTGCTTTTTTCTTTCCCGTCTTCCTCATAAAGCAAAAAAGACAGCGCCGTGGCTGCCGTCGGGGCTGGGATGTAACATAACTCTATATGGGAGAAAGGCAGTTATACCCAGCTTTCCTTTTTTGCCCTCATTGGCCAACTATGCCTCTGTTACAAAACCTGAACAAATAATCCCTGTTAATATGTAAGTAATCTTTACTGATGAATCAGTAACGGTATGTGCAGCTTGGGCAATGCAGACATCATCAATTATCATCATCAATATGATGAATGTAGCAGCACAAGGTGACAGCAGAGAAGTGAATGCTAGGTTGCTGCGAAAGCTCAATAGAAAATGAAGGTTCCCCAAATTCTAAAACATAGCTATCTAACAGAAGTTTGCTTAGAACAGCAATGGAAAAAAGACTGAAGGCATATTTCAAATTTCCAGCTTGTAATCCCTTGGTTATCATGAAAGTAGAGAGAATTATGTTTTAAATCTGATATATCAATGTGTTACAAAATACTTTTCAGAGTTGTGTATTAAAAATGTGTATGTTTAATATATATGCATTACGCCTGCATACATGCATATATATTGATTTATGTGATGCCATAGATAAAATTTCTTTAATCTAAAGAAGCAAATAGAAGAAAATCTTAAAAGTGCAGAAAGCACAAAGTGATTTCTTTATCTCAAATTAGAAAGTGAGTTGATACCGGCAGCTACCTTTGAAACTATTACTCTTGGCAAGTTGCTTTTTGTGTTTGTTTTCTTTAAGCAGTGACTAGAGATAAAAACACTAAATCATGATGCAGAGTTTGGTTGCAATCTGCTACTGTTAAGTTTTTATAAGGTTTGTTATTTGTTGTAACTCGTTCAGAGCTCTTTAGAAGTTGTCTCTTTCAAACACATTATTTTTGCTTAGGTTTTGTTTTGTGGTGGTTTTTTTCCAAGTAATTCCATGTAATTCTGAACAGAAATAGTTTGTTAATATTTAAGTGAAAAAAACACCTAAGTCTACCCTTATCATTATTTTTGCCATTTTGAAAAAAAAATATAAACTAAAAGACTAACAGAATAACATTACTTTTGGAGACAAAAATGAGTTGGGTTAAACATCCAAATTACCTGGAAATATCCTCAGTGAATAACAGACTACCTCTCTTCTCTGAAGTAATTGGTTTTGACTGTGGAGGGTTATTTGTATTTGAAAATTTCATAGCAGGCAGCATCTTTTAAGAACATTACTTACAGTTGTATACCAGAGAAAAATTTGCAGCAACAGGAATACATTCAAAGTGATTTTTCTGAGAGTCACTATTTTAAGGAGATTAAATCTGAGTTATTTGTATATTAATTATTCTGTGACTCCTGCCATCCTTCCTTTAAGTATATATTCTGATACTTTCATTCATTATGAGTGCTACATTTCCAACATAAGTTGGAAACTGATCATAGTTACAATAATACATTAGAAACTTCCAACATAAATTGGAAATATGACTGTATAAATATGTCATCCATGTACCTCACTACCAATACAGTTAATGACTAGTGCTACGCCTCTCCTTCATTAACTGACGTCCTGGGATGTCTGATAGACAAGCTCAATGGGACAGCAGACGATCACAAGTTTTTCTTAATTCTTCCCCAAATATCCACAAATTCCCTGCTAGCTAATCACATTATTCTTAAGTGGAAAGGTAGAAATGTGAGGTTTTGTTACTGAAAGTGTTTTGAAGGAAGTTTTCAGAGAAAGAGAAAGTGAGAGGAAGAAATATCCCTCTGCCCACCTCAGGACTGAAAGATGAAATAATGAACTTCAAAGAGAAGAATGGAAGTAAGCGATAGTTTCTCCTTATGTGTCTTTTCATTCTTCACTTTGTCCCCAGCACCCTTCTTTTCACAAGTCCACAACCACACACAACAATTCACCCAGCCACCTCATTCACCATCTGACTCCATCACTCCAGCATTTCACCCTTGCAATTCAACTTTTCACTCTTTTATCTCACATTTTATTCTGCCTCATCTATTAAAAATCTTAACCTGCTAATTCACCTGTTTCAGAATGGAAAAAAACCCTTCACGTCTATCCCACTGCAAATCACAGCCATGCTGCTAAAAATCTGAATTTCTCCTGGCTAAGAGAGAGAGAATTAGAACAAAAGCACTTTCTCTTTACAGACCTATTATCTCTCCTCATCCTTAAAATTATGTGTCCCTCCTACTCAACACTTTAAACTCTACCTCTGTGTTTTGTCTGGGAGCATGGGCAGGTGTAACTGTCATGGAGTTTTACTACCATGGTGTATTTTTCATTACCCTTTCACCTTCAAGAACAGTTCTTTTTTACACTTCAAAAACAGCTTAGGAGATATGGGTCATAGACTTCTAGGCACAGCAAAAGGAGTGAAAGAAGAAGGATGAAGTTAAGAGTCTGTTATATATCAAAAGCAAGAGATTTCACAGTCCCATTAATTTAACTTTTAAAACTGTAGTGGGAAGGTCCCATGAAACAGTACTCCCTTCATAAAATAATTTTCAAGGACAAGACAACATATGACTGAAATCCTTGAGCAGAGCTCCATATAGTATTAAATCATACCTCAGCAGACCCATAAGAGCTAGGGATGGTTGCCTCCAGCACAAGGGTGTCTTCTGGAACCTTTGTTGTGCTCCTAAGCTCCAAGCACATGAGGTGGGAATGCCTACAGGAGCAACTCACTGCACCTGGCAGGTGTAACCACAGGGAAGATGTTGGCCACCTTCAGCCCCCTCCCCCGGATGCTACTTGAACTGGGCTGAACCCTTTTCTCACCTCTCCTCCAGATGAGTTCCTCAAGCCACAGGACTCTTCTGGATCAAGAAAAGTTATTTCAGTGTCTTTGGAGAAGTATTGCTTTTTTCTGAATTAATTAGTCATCACCTGAAGTATTTGGGCACCTGCTGGGGGGGCGGAGCGGGGGGGAGGGAGGAAGCAGGAGTGTTTCAGGCTAATTTCTTGAATACTTCAGTGTTCATAAACATCCAGTGGAAGAAGTTAATCTCTTTGTTGCATAGTATTAAACCTGAAGCAGATTCAACAAATGGGTTGATGAACACCAGCTCCAGCCAGGTTACCCTCTACTAATTAGGATTTTTTTTTGAGATCATTGTAAGAAGACAAAGGAATTAAAATACAGGCATGACACAGGCTTGAGCAGCTGACTTGTTGGACAAAAGGGAGCTGGCCTATCGATCCCCTCTGCAACTCGTGTTTGTCATATAATTTATATTGGGTAATCATGCTGTGCAAATGCTGCCAAATCAGGCTCCTCACCTGGCAAACATTGAGGGAATGCACTTCTGCCGGTAATGTGGATCTTGTCAATGGGAGACAGCTAAGTCCAGTGCTGTCAAAACTAAGTACTCTGAGCATGGCCAGAAGCCCAACTTAGGCATCAGGGTACTTTACATAAAATATCTGGGCAGATTTTATGTCGATTCTCTATAGGCAGTACCTTGTGTGGGGCATTTGAGAAACATAATTTTCAAGTCTAGTATTTTGAATTATGAATTGCTTAGGTTTGGACATCTTCCATACTCCATACTTCCATATCTCTAATTCACCTCAAACAAGCTGTCAGTGCTTTACAGTTCCAGTCTCCACAAGGTGTTGATGTTGCCAACAGCCTTTCCACTTCATGATTCTATTAAATCCCCACAAAGATTTGAAAAATCATCTCTATTGCTTTGAGAGTAGGAGATTACACCACAAACAACCAGCAGTGAAGATGAAAAAGGAAGCAAAGTGTTTGGTTAAAAAGAGTTTTGTGGAGATGCAATGCTGTGTCTTGCCAAACTTCATTCCTAACACCAGAGGGAGCTGTGCAAAGGTATAAATTCTGAAAATGCACTGATTGAGAAGCCCAAATTTCTCCAGCCAAACTGGCCTCAGCAGCTAATGCTGCTGCCTATGTGGATTCAGAACAAAAGAAAAAAATATTGCAACTGTTTCTATAAGGTGAGCATCTGTTATTTCCTTTTCTGAGGAGTGAAAAAATAGCTCTTCGGCATGCACTCAAAAGTTTTCTTCTTTTCTATCCTCTCATTGAGAATTCAATCAAATTCAAGACAGCTTTTAAATGCAGCACCCTTTTTTTAAAGCAAAGGCTTTTATATGTCTATTCCTTGGGTAGCATTTGTAGTCTATAACTTATATCTATTTCATATCCTTATATTTGGCCCAATCTAAATTGCCACTTCTATAGGGAGCCATAAGCTTTTCCTTTTACTTCTTCAGCATTCATGATTTCACTCTATGGAGATCTTTATATGTTCGATATCACTATCTTGCTTATCAACAAACATTTGAGCTCTTCTGCAGTAAAGGGGGTTTGATTTTTGTTTTTTGCTTTGTTGGTTGGGTTTTTTACATTGTTTATGTTTTTACCCTAGCTTTAAAGGCATACAGCAGTATAAAAAACTTCGTGATCAGTATTGAAGACAAATGTCTTGAATTAAAAATTTCTTAAAGTAAAATAAAAACCATTTGTCCTTAGTAACATTGTCTTAAATTTTGCTTTAATTCTTAAGGAAAAACAAAAGATCCACTGATGTGTCAAACTTGCTCATACACAGTCTGTAACTATTTCTGTGTTTCTCACCAGCATAAATGCTGCCACTGGGTATCTCTGCCAGCTGATGACAAGACTCAACCTTTCACAGGCATCTAAGAACTCACTGCAAAAAATGTAGAGCCTCCCACTGTACACAGAGCATGTTCAACACACACTATCTGCGCCAGTAGTAGGGCACCAGCTTTCAAATTCAAGAGGACTTAACATCCAGTAATTTGTTGTGTCTTTTTAACCAAAACTCTCTTTTTTATGTTTTAATTTTTCCTATTGACTTGAATACTTTGTCACTTTATCCACTGTGGCCTGCTGGATAGAAGACTTGCCATTTTCGGCTTCACTTGTGATTTCTATGCTGCAGTAGCTTTCCTAATGCATTTACTTTTTGTTTTCTTGTCTGACATTTACCTACATCACCCTTCATTTGCTGCCCAGGAGTCCAATTAATTTTTAAAAGTCCAGTTTTGTCTTCATTCATCTGTTGCTTATCATCTCTGTGCAATAAATTCAGGTCTGTATGAAATACCACGTCCTTGATTTTAAACAAGTTAAGCATGCAGTTATAATTACTGATGTGCATGCTGGGTTTCTGAATGTGAAAATGATCATCATCCATTTGCATGTGCAATTATCCATTCGGCATATACCATCTGCAGGTGAAGGTTTCACAGGCCACAGTGGTAATTTCACATGTTAATTAGACATGTGACTACACTTGCATGTTTCACATGCAATTACTCGCCTAAGACACCTAAAAATGAAGACCTAAAATAACTATTTATAATAAAGTTGACAATCAAATCCATCAATCTGAGGAAATTCTAATAATGATGTAACATTTTGAAATCTTACGGCATATTATTATTGCATTCAGGAGTTAAGCTATAGCTGCTGCTGTACAAATGAATAATGTAAAACTTTGTAGCAAATCTGAGGATGGATTAGCACATTTTGAGAAAGGTAGCTAATAAATGGAAGTCTTTGATGCAAAGTTTGACTTTGTAAAAGCAGTTAAGGTTCTGTCATGTGAAAGATACAAGGCGATAGCATAGGTTGAGCTTTAGGGGAAGGAGATTTAAGCTGTTGCTGAGTTGTGTAAGAGCTGAAGTTCTTGTGCTTAATCCTGTAGATGTTGATGGGCTTGGGCTAGTCTTAAACGTGTGGCTGTAGGGTCACTGACTTAATTGTTCAAGACATCTGTATGGCAAGTTTAAGTCTCACACAAAGACCAATGACATGGATGCTAAAATCCAGGAATGACTGAGGTGAAATAATGGTTTTCATCCTCACTCAGAAGAATTACTTGAATTTCTATTCAGAAAGGAATGTCTTCATCAGGACCTGCAAAAGCAGCAAGCAGGAAGAGAAAGGATTAACAGAGAAGCCTTTGTGCTTTGCTGAAGGAATGGGAATTTCTCCCAGGTGAACCCAGTGGAGAACTTGGTTTCTTTCATTTAAATCCAGGGCTAATTTGATTTAGATCAAATTTAGAATGTGTTTGGTTCCATTCATTTGAAACAACCTGAACAAATTGTTATCCCATTTGTGAGTGTGAGAACTCCTGCCATAAAGATAAGTCTCTTGTAAAGCATTTCATATTGAGCATTTGTATTTCAGTCAACTTTTAATGTGCATTTCAAAATTCTCTTTTCCATAATAATAGTCACTGACTTTCCAGAACTTTGTGACTCTTCTTTTGTTAGAGGATAGTACGGTGTATGCTTTTGCTGACACCAGATTTATCCTTGTTAGAGTGTTTTAATTTTTTCTGTGGCAAAAGGACATCCCTCTGTCTCATTTTTTGAATATTGAGAAGAATATTGTGAAGATGGTAATTTTCATTCACTATCATTGTCATTATATGACTATACAGATTTTTTGTGTTTTATATAAGCCGGCAAGAAATACAATTGTTTAGAAGATGAAGTATGCAAAAAGTATCTGCTTCCAGTGACATTGCATTAGCAGCTTAGAAACCCACAAATTTATGAAAGTTCAGCAGTTCAAGGGAATGTGTCAGGGCATCAGAAATTAATCCTCCATACTGTTCAGTCATTAAAATAGTCCCTGACAGAGCTTTGGCTCAGACCAACTATAATAGTCCTAAGCAGCCCTTAGACATAACTTGGAGTAAGAAGACTCCAGAGACTATTTGCTTAGTTTCAGTAGTGTAGGTGCTGGCCACCCACAGATACCTTCTCAGCTACCCAGAAAGCTTCACTAGCACAGACATAGCCTAAGAAGCTGGATGTCCTGTACATTGGCAGCAGTTCTTTTATAGCAGTATTAGTCTAAGTGTACGAGAGAGACAAGGGTTATAAGGAGAGGCGGTATTTTCTATCAGACCAATTCATGCAGCGGTAAAAAAAAAAAAAAAAAGGGGGGGGGGGGGATACATTTGGAGTTCAGAATGCCTTTTTGAAAATGTACTGACTTTCCAGTAACAAAATGAAAAAAAAAAAAAAATAGTAGCCACACTGTACTCATCTTTGTGATATATGACAGCCTGGTTTTAGTTTGTCAAGAAATATGAGTACAAAATAGAAGTACGGAACTAGATCACTCTGGGTCACCCAGTCCAGTCATCATTTTGTCAGGTAATCCCTTTCTTAAATGTATCCCTTTTTAAAACTGATTATGCTTCTTTCTTCCCCTTTTTCGATCATAAAGGGTGTTTCAGAAACTCACTGCTCTGAAGCTTAGAAACTTGCTCCTCAATTCTACCACAAATTGATTGATTGACCATTTTTGACACATTTCTTTTGTGCTCACATACTCTAAAATGCTTTTACCTTCCCAAGTAAGTGGTTGATCTTCTTATCTACTCAGAGAGAGTAATCATATCTGGTAGTATTTTGGTGATCTAAGTAATCCAGATTTTTATAATTTTCTATCTTGCAGGAAATTAATTTATTTCCCTGATTATCTCACAGCCCATTGGTGTAGTTTAAAATAATCCTTATTAAAGATGGGCACCAGAATTGTGTATGTTGTGTCTAGGGAAGTCCTACTGCTGTCTCTATTGGTGTCTTACCTGTCTCTCCTGGAAATACATGACCTCCTGCATCTTGGAACTTCAGTTGTCTTTTTTTTTTTTCATGACCATATCACATCAGTGACTCATAGTCATCTTGTGATTACTAATACACTCAGTGTATTATACATCTGTCATGTGCTGTTTTTTCATTCTCTGAGTCTTTTCCCAGGAAGAGAAACGTGTCCAGAGATGTGTCAGGCTTTAGTGGCATTTTCCTTTATTGTTTCACCCTTTGTTCATGTTGTTGCATATTTTTGTAATTGCCATCTTAAATTTCTGATTAGTATGAAAAGGTGGTGAAATCGGTGATTGTTGGTAGTTCCTGAGGAGTTAAATCCAAAGTCTCAGACCAACCACTAATTTCTCTCCTTCAGATAGAAAAACTTTGTCCCTAGTGCAAAGTGTTGAAGTACACTTGTTGACCACTTATTGACCAATATCCTAATATTCTGTCAGGGCCATTTCGGTACTTGGGCACTGATTTTGGTAATTTGGTAATTTTTGTAATTTGGCACCAAATTCTTGAAGATATAGGCAGAGATCTAGCACCAAATAAATACCATATAGCCCACACAGCAGCCATGAGCTGCTCGCAGAAGCTTTTATTAGTCCAGAAAATAGTCTGCAGTATTTTGTACCACCTGTGATTAGCACTGAAGACTTCACATGTTGTACCCCAATACACCTATACTGCCTTGATACGGTCAAGAGGAAAGGAATGCATAAATAACTACAGTTTAATCATTCTGAAACAAAGGTCTTCAGTCTCTTCAGCGAGAGCTGATAGGGTTGGTCCTGCTTCAACAGGTAGCTCATTGGTTTCAGCGCGGGTGAGGGTTACAGAAAGAGAGGACCCCGTTATCCACAGAGAAGGATGGCATTTCCTGTGTTAACGAACAGAAGAGCCAAATACTCTGAGCTCCTGGAACTGTAACTGAGAAGCTAAAAAAAAAAAAAAAAGTCAGTTTGAGTTTTTTTTAATCAAACCCCCTCTTTTCATGGAATATAAAGGAAAGACAGATTTTCAGATGACTATCAATTCTGGGAAAAAACATGATGTTGGTAATGAGAGTATCTAAGCACAGAGTCCTCAACATATTTTAAACTGATGATTTTTAAGTTGTTTCTTCCCAGAAAGAAGAATTTAACTAAGAAATTCAAAACAAGTCAAAAATATGCAAAATAGCAAAAAAATACAATGATATGCAAACATGAGAAGAGATTATTTTAAAAATAATGAGTAAGAAAAAGACCTATGTAAAATACCTTGATGGGTTTGTTTTAAATATTCAGTAAATTATGCAGCCTATTTTCTTGTTTTGTTAATGAAGCATCAGGACCTAAAATATATTTAGTGTTTCATGAATATGCAATGAAATGTTAAATATTCGCAATGAGGTTTAGCAGTGTGAACTTTCCTGAAAACTTACCAACTTGAACACTTAAAAATACTTTGAATCCACCAAGAAGTCAAACGTAGGTTCTGACCAGCTGCTCCCTCTGCCTCAAGGTGGGATTTCTAGTGCCATTTGTTCCTTTGGTCAGGCAATGCAGAAGAGCAGCCATTATGGATGAAAGAGTTAATGACCTCAGTCAAATAATGTCTTGACCAAATAGCAGATAGAGGTGTTCAAAGGTTCCCCAAATAGGCTGATAGGCTGATAGAACTGAATTGGGGTAACTATTATTATAAAACAGAATTGCTTGTTTTGCAGCTGTCACCCAAAACAGGGCCTTTGGTGTGCTCAGTGAGTTTGAAACATTTTTCAGCTCTGTTAAACACCAATTTATTTATAAAAGATCAGTCACAAGTAGAATTAGACTAACTGTAAAATGCTGTAAAATGGAAGCAGTTTTGCCAGACAGAAGAAAAAAAAAAAAAAGGCAAAAAAAGTCAACCTGCTTCATCTTCCTTTACTTGGAAATATGTTCAACCCAAAACATGGACATAGGAGCTGCTTTTTGCCCTAGTGATCTGGGTCACATCAACGCAGCACTGGGTCCCTCCCCCACTTGCTTTCAAGAATGGTCAGAAAATGAACTGGCCTCACCCTCCCTCTACAGTAAAACTATAATCAAATCCTTTCGACAGTAAGTATTTTTAAGTCATAGCAACCATATTTCAGACTGCTGCTGGTAGCAGTGTTTTAATTAGGACTCTGAGTCATATCAGGGCTCTGTGCGGTCCTGCTCCTGGAAAGATGCAGGCATAGCTTCACAGGATGCACTGCTTCGGCTGCTGAAGTGTGCAGATTACCTCGCTATTCCACACTCCTGCCAATTGCTGTTCACACCAAAATCACAGGTTGCAAACTGAAAGAGCTAAAAGGCAGATATTCCTCCTACTTAGTTATGCCACCGGAAGGGAGACGCAGATTTTTAAGGAGAGCTGGAGTGGGGAACAGTAATCCTATCATGTGTCCCACCCAAATTCCTCTGGGCACGTACATCAAGGCTGGAGACGTGATGCTATGCAAGACAGTGCCATTACTTAGATGACTTGGTTACAGGCAGAAAGCTGCCAGAAGAAGCTGCTCAAATGCCTTCAGAGCCTGCACTCCAGCTCCAAGTCTTGTGTCCACCATTAGACAAGCTGTAGTATATGCCCTGTTTTTCTTGTTGGTGATGCCAAGTGTTTCATCCAACCTGGGAAGATCTCAGGGTTTTTCGTCTCGTGGCCGAGTCAAAAAGAGCAAATTGCATGGGTTTTGGAAAATTTCTAATTTTTTTTTTCCACTTTCAGATTTTAAGATTTTCCAGATCAGCAAAAATGAAGATATTAAGAGGAAACAAAAATGATGGAGGCAGTATGTCCAGGTCCCAATTTGTGAAAACATACACTTCTTGTCACTTCCTTCATTGAAAATAAAAAAAAGACTTACCACTTAAAAAAAGAAACCAGCCTGAAGCCACAATTACCCACTCTGTGGCAAACCTAATGTCGCAAACCAAGCACATATTAAAAGTACAAAGACTGCAGCCTGAGATGAATACCAAGCATATCCAAGGGATTAATGCAAAACCTGCCAAGTGTCACAGTTCACACCTGAACCTGATCTTTGGTCACCCACTGAGGTTTGTACTGTTAAATCAGAGCAGTTTTTATAGCAAATGGCACAGGGATGGGAAGATGTGACTAGGATTCAGCAAAGATCATAACTAACGTTCAGCATACAGTGTCACAGGTAATTATTTAAAACACCAAAAGATTAACTTTTTTTATTCTTATGTCTGCAGTTGTAGCTCTAGAGCTCTCAGTTGGGTATTAGGGTACTCGTGTACAAGCAGCTGCACAACCTATAATCAAAGGATGTACTTTGATGCGTAGAGAAAGTACACACAACAAGCTGACTGGATAACAGTAAGAAAATTATGATGGCATTGTAAGGTGTGGTTGCAGCTTTTTGTGAATGGTGTTACGTCTTATCCGGCAAGCATAATTTCTAATAGCAAAAAATGTATCATCTCATCCAAATCCCATTAGAAGATGATAGGTGAAAAATAGTTAGCTGGTTTCTCTTGCATTCAAGGAGAATTTCAGGTTGTTCCTGTTTGCATTATTGAAAGTTAGGTTTCTTGACAAATACGAAATCCTGGCAGAAGCCAATATTAGAAGTATTCAAGTGAAACCTTTAGTGCTTTCTCTTTCTGAACAGCCAGGGCAAATGATCCTCTTTGCATTTCTTGAAACCATTTTAATTGAATTTAGAGCCAACTCAGGTCTCCTAAGTTCAGACTCTGAAGATCCAGTGGAGGAGAAAATACCAAACAGCACTTGTAGAATGAATGAATTATCGACAAAGAGCCTGATCCCGCAAAATGTTCAGTGACTTTGATTCTTGTTTAAATCACAGTAAGCTGTGATTGTTCAGTGTAATTGGCCCCAAGGTGTCTGAGGCACAAGATTACCCTTTAATATGAAGCATTCCCATCCTTGTTAGCACTAGCGCAATGCCAGAAAGCTGTGTAATTCCATAACAGCTTGATTTTATGTGCAACCGGAAGAACAAGAAAATGTTAAATCTTAGAAATTTATAGATTCAGGAATTGTGGAAGTGGCTTTGGAAAAGAGTACATTTCAGATTGGTAATATTTTTAAGAAGTATATATTTTCAATCTTCTTTCTTTAAGCCAGTCTACCAGCATAAATTGCTGTGTCACTAGATTCATCCAGTTTATACGCTAGTCACCTAGTATATGTAGGACAGATTGTGTTTGCTGTCCCCAAAGCTGTGAGCAAGCAAGGAATATCAGACCTCTGTTTTTAATAGCATGCTACAAATTATTCTGCAAGTTCTGAGATGCCTTATGTAACTTTAAAATATTCTCATGTATGAAACCATAAACACTATAAATATTTCATTTAGCATTGCAAGTGTAAAAATACCATGATCTCCTCTGGTTAAGTAATATTTATTTGCAAGTCTGAGGGTCAGTGGTTGATGGACGGAGTATCAAAGGATTTACTTGAAAAATGGTATGTGATTATATGCAGATTTCCCTGAATAATAGGAATAAATACAGTAACTTAACCAACTCACAGGAACACTCCCTTCTCATTTTCAGATATGTGGTAAATATTACCTTAGTACAGAAGCTCATTAATTAAAAAAAAAAAAAATAGCAACCTCTATGAGCATAGCCACTCCACCTCAACTATCTGAGTTCAGATGTGATCAACAGTAAAAGGAATAGTCTTTCCTTAGGAAGAATGATCTACTAAAATAAACAAGAGAACAGCAGGGTGGTATGGCGATGGCAGGCTTGTAAGATTCTGTTTGTACTGATCCCACCTGAGACTTAATTGCTTCCATTTAAATATATGAGGAATCTCACTGTCACTGAGGATGAAAAACATAGTAATCTCTAGCTGACGGCATATCCTCAGCAGATGTCTGCTGTCATAGGGCCGCAGCACTCTTTGGGGCACGTATTCAACTGGAAAATCTTCCCTTTGTTGTTCTATTTCACTGTTTCTGATTATGCTCTCTCTTAAACTGTGTTTTGGGGTAAAGCAGGTACTAAAAGCAATACAGCTGGGCTAGAATGTGTTCTGCCTGCGCTCAACAGACCTGAGTCTTGCTAATGCAGTCGTGCAAGTCCAGCCTCTGAGATTGTTTTGTGATTGATTCCTCAGTGCACTGGGCTCCACCGTGCCATACTGGCACAGCTTCCCATTACAGCTGAGATGCAATGACTAGGACTGGAGATACAGGACAATAGTTTTGGAAACTACTTCTATTCCAGACTCGGATGTGACTTCAGACTCTTTGAACAGTATGATGAACCGCTGCAGTTTTTTCCAGGTTCCTGCTGTATCCTGGTGTCATTTGTCAACTTTCCCTTTGTCCTTTGACAGTGGAGTCTATATTTTTCCACTCTAATGTAAGTTAGCACTTCCACAGGACTCCATCTACACAAAAATGATTTCTCCTCATAGTGTGGTATATCTTAGCAGTTAATTATATTGTAGCATTCGGGGACTATTAGGAAAGACATATGTCCCTCTCATGTCTAATTCAATGCTTTGCTTTCCAAAAGGTGCCAAAAAGCCTGTTCATATAGGGAAATTATAAGAACTATAACCTGCAGAAAAGAATTGAAGAGAGAAAGTAATGAAGAAATCTAGGGGAAAGCAGAAAACTAAGTGAAACATGAAAAGGAAATTATGCATTTGGTTTTCGACACAGTCTAAGCAGGGAAAATATACATTATGGATTATTGTGGTTCATTTAAAGCACCTTATAAGAATGGCATGTTTCAAATAAAGCAAGATAAATGCACATAAACATGCCTAAAAATAAAACTGCTAGGTTGAGTGAATCAGTGAGGAAGAAAAAGTCAAAATAATGGGCAAAGATGGCATTTGGATCTGAAGATGATATAGTGTATTTTATCAAGCATAAAGAATACATCTGAAAGAATGTAAGCTTTTGGTCCAATCAGGAAAAACTGTCTGAGCATGAGCAGGATAGAACTGCATGACACGCTTGTAACTGTTTAACGTTATCAGTCAGCAAAACCAGTGCAATAAAAATGACTGCTTCCCAGCAGGTGGCAGTGAAGTTAATGTACTCTAGTTCACCTCAACATCTTTCTATAATCTTCATAAAGATTGGTAGATTTTCATACTGGAGGGCTTACTTCCTCCTTCTCTTTCTAGAAGGTCTCTATTCAAGATCTTAAGGAACGATAGAACAAAATAGGAGCCAACAGAAAAATTTCAAGTATCACAAAATTCTGCCATCCAGCTCTGTATGGCTGAAAAGAAGGAGCATTTCTCATAAAGGAAACTGGGGAAGGAAACTCACTGGGGAAGGAAACTACAACATTATAGAAACTTGGCTGTATTATCATTGCTTCAGAATTCATACTTTATTTTTTGTTGCCTAAAACGGCTGAGAACTGGAGGGTTTTTTCCCTAGTTAGTCTGTTTAACCTGCTTTTCTTGAAAAGCTTTGCAATTCAGACTAATATCCACCTTTAATATTTTCAAAATCATAGGCAAAGTATTTTTAACATGACTGCTGACAAAGCCTCTTTAATGTGGTTAGTGTGAGATATATGGTGCAGTCCTGTGAAAGCACCGGGTGATAGATGGATGCTGTACAGACTTACCAGCCATCCTGATTTGTATGCAACGATTCTGTCCTCATTCTGAAACTCCTGCATTATGCCAGGGATTATGATTGTTCTGAGACTCCTGATCCCTAGGAGAGGCATGCAGAAAAATATCTAAAAGTGCTACAGTGAGGCAAAGTTGTAAAGGAACAGCTGGAGGGACCAGACATCAACAACAAAACAGAGAAAAGACAATCCCATAGGCCTTGGACAGATAATTGAATGACATCGTATGTCCCTAACATTCCTGATATTCTAGCATTCTTTCTTCCTTGTCTATTACTGTTTCACTGCAAATAATAACCCTCTCTTTAATAATACAGAAGAGATATGTACTTGACTGTTATAGTGTTTTCTAAATCACTCTACCTTCAACGTTTGTCTACTGCATCCTTGAAATTATACTGGATACTGAAAAATCCTGTTAGCTGACATGATCTGTTGCAAACAAACCTTGGGTTTTTTCCTTTGTATTTGTTTAAATTTTAAAATATTTACTTTAAAAAGTGCTCTGTATGACTGTCTCATAAATGAAATTGTTTAAATTTTAAAAGCAATTTACAAATTACCATTCTCTACTGTATGTATTAGTTCATTAAAAATGGATTTCCATGTGATGCCTCCTTATTGCTTTTTTAATGCAAGAAATTTAGCCAGTTGCTTTTCTAATTGTGATTTGATTACATTCCCGTTTTTACAATAGACTTTCCTAAGCTGAAATTAAACACAATTATCTCTTTTCAGTGTCAGATCCCCTGAAAATGTGTATCTAACTGGTACAGCAGGACTGCTGCTTATGCATTCACACAAGAAGCTGAAAGCAGCCCAGCAGAGAAACTATGAATTTTGGAGACTATGTTTATTAGAACTGAATGCTGTGGAAAGTAACCAGGCATACTGGCAAAGAATAATATTTCAATCAAAAAATAAGTCAGTGAAAGCCATCTTTTTTCAAGGTACTTTGCTGGGTAAAAAGAAAATAAATTTAAAAAGCACACACAATTAGTTTAATTGACAGAAGAGTCTGAAATTCAGCTGTTCAGAAAAAATAGCTAAGGCTAGCTTCAAAGAGAATGCAGATAGTTGCACAGACATACATTTATTCTGACCAAAATTCTCAGCTAAAAATATTAAAATTGCAAATTAGAGTTTCTCAAAAGCTGGCAAATGACAGAAATAAGGTTTCCTTTGGAAGCCTGTGCATATATTATTCAAAGGGTTTTCCTGAAGGACCCTGCCTCATGAGCCTCTTCTTCATAGGATCAATCAGGGATTCAGATATGCAGCACGGTGCGCTCTAACGCTTAAAAGAGAAGATTAGGCAGTCGCTGCAGAAGGTTGTTCTCTTCTGTATGGATCACCATGCAGAGAGGGACAGAGACATGCAGCTGGCAGTCTGGCAGCAATTTGTTACATGGTGAAGGAATATCCAGCGGGGTGATCGAAGAACTGCTCAGCATCAGAAGGAGAGTGGTTGAGCTATTCTCAACTCATTTCTCTTTAGTTTATCCTTATTCGCCTCCTTTGTTACTCCTGTCTCTTCCTCTCTTGGTCCTTTTCTAATCCCTCCTTTCCCTTTTTATTAATCTCTCCTGTCCTTTCCCAACTTTCCTGTGTCCATTCAGCCAAACCTCTTTTCTACATTTTTTTCCTCATTACTCAGAGGCACTCCAAACATAGGAACTCAGTTACAGAGACTGGAGCCACAGTGCTGCTGAAAAAACAGGAGCAACAACAGACACAGGAATACTCTCCTAGACAGGAATATGCTCCTAAACGTCTAGGTCTCCAGGCTGGACCGTGGCCGGACATTTTGGGTGACAGGGACAGGGCCATAGCTCAGGAGGCAACTAAGGAGCAGACTGAAGCAAGAGCATCTTCAGAGGATGGAAACAATGAGTTCAACCAAGTCACACAAAATTAAGTTCATAATATCTCAAAAGCTTATAGTTTATTCAAATTTGGAGAATTTGAATAAAATCAACAAAACCCCCATATTCTTATTACCTCAGAAATCACCCTGCCAAATGTCAAGTCCTTTCTCCATAGTGCAGAGACCTAACCTAATGAGCTACCTTTAAGAAGACTTAAAATGTGCTAAATAGTATTAGTAATGTCCTCTGAAAATTTCAAAACTATTTCAGCTGAAACTACCATAAATAAAGAAACATACAAACCAACCAACTTATAACATGAACACAAATGTTTGAAGTGTGGTGACATTTTCACAACTCGGAGTCCTAGCCCAGAAATTAGTGGGAAACTTTAATTATTAGCAGGTGCATAACCTTCCCAATAATGCTGAAGGGGGAAATGTTCCATTACTAAAACTGACAAACGCAAAAATTACAACAATGATATCTATAGTATCTGCCTGTCCTGCAGTTCCTGCAGGACAACGCCTAACCTACACCTTTACAAGTACAAAATAGCATCTTTTGTTAGCTGTTTTTGAATATTGATTGATAAAGGCCTTTCTGCTGTTGCTGGTAAATCGGTGCCTACACTCTGATGATTCCCAAGCTCGAGCACACAAATTTGTAGCAGAGCTTTGTACAGTCAAAATGACAAAAAAAAAAAAAAAACAAACCACAAAAAAACCCCAAATGATAACGTGTCAATTGTGTACAACATTTGCAGATATTTTTTGATAAGTATCAAAAGGATGATTTTTTTTTTTTCTGCAGATTTGCCTCATAACAAGAAAGATATGAATATTACTCAACACAAGAAAAATATGCTTTGGTTCACCCAAACCACTGGAACACCCCAGCAGAGGTTGGTAATGCATATGTTATGGTTTTGGTTGGCTGTCGTCTCATAGCTCTGATCAATAAACTAATTGAGCTTTGTCAAATTGGTCTTCTGGGCTTTTGCTCCTATTAGAAACAATTCATACTCAAATTTGGAATAAACATGTAGAGGAAACAGGCAGGGTGATGTCTCCTCTGTGAATAGCCTAGATATAATATACAGCTTCTCTCTCGTCTTCCCTCATAGCCCATTCTGGAAGGATAAAGGCAATTTCTTTTCACAGTTTCCACTACCCTGTTGTTGCTTAAACTCTTACCTGGTTGTAGAACAACTCTCTTTTTACTCTACAACAGTTTACACATGCTGCCCTGCTCTACTAGTATTCCTCACCTATTTTTCTGTGCCGAATCTTTCATTGCCTTCGTGAGGTTTTTCTCTTCAGTGCCACATTTTTCACTTTCATTTATGAGGCCTTGCAAAACCTCAGTCTTGTGTTGTTTTTGCTCTTTGTTATTGTAGCTGTAGTGTGTATGTGAAATTCAAATGTGAGGATCAATAATCCTTGCATTTTGATAAAAAGGATTAGGGGAGATAATCATGTACAGGACTTATTTTTTTATTATTTTATTTTCCTGGTGGCTTTCAGTGGCATTGAGATATCTCTGAACTGCATATGTAGAAGATTTTACAGGAGTCTCTGCTCCAGGACAGGAGTCTCTGCTCCAGGACAGGAGTCTCTGTTCCAGGACTAATGGGATCTTTTCCTTTCAGCTTCACTGTGGATTTAACAGTGTCTCCAGAGCTTTATTTCAAAACAAATTCCAGCAGGCATGCAGAGATTGTCAACTTCCAGTAACATTAAAAATAAATGCAACAACTTTAAATGTGGATTTCGGGTAAGGAATTCCAAGGTTGTACCTTCAGTTAGTTCAGCATCTGTCTAGGTCCATTTTCTTCCCATGTATGGTCCTGTTCACATTATTACTTCTTATAACCATGCGTACCTCTGGAGGTACGCAGTCCTGCACATACTACTGAGGAGCTCCCTTGAGAACCCTTTTAGGCACAAGTGTCAGGAACTGGGTTTGTACTTCTCTCTCTTCTGATCTCCACTCATTAGTTTCTTGTTTTGGGAGTCTTCTGCTGGTTTGCATCAGATGTACACAGAGAGATTTTCATTCCAAAGAACCTTGCACAGTAGCGCAACAAAAAGATAAGGGCAGATCCTCCTTAAGTAATCAAAGTAACATCAAGACAAAACTGAAGTTTAAGAAGTGTTCCATTAACATTTATTCTATTAACATCAAGAGGTTTTGTCCTTATCCTCAGCTAAGGCTTTAAAAGATGTGAATTTTAATAAGTATGTAGCAACACTAAATTTTAATATCGTCATAATGAGAGGAGAGATATGTTGTACTGCTGCAAGTTGTGCAAACCTTTGAGTATAGTAAGATCATTAACAGTTCAGTTATTAGAGATACAGGTTTTAAGGAAAGTGATTTTATTTGTTTGCAAGGGTTCTTAGGGTTTGCTGGTTGAAAAATATATGAAATATTGTGACTTCCCTGGTAGCAAGGTCAGTTCTTCAAATTGTATTTTTTTTTGGAGATGGGACAGCATCTTTTGCACTTTATACACTTGGCTTATGAACTTACTGGAAGTTCCTTTTAAGGTCTCTTTAATGACCACTTTTTTTTTTCTTTTCTCTCAGCTGCACTTTTCAGGTGACATAAATATGCCATTTAACAAATGCATCTTGGCATTTACTATCATGCCCATGCTTAGTGATTCCTTCACTAAAGGGTTAACTGGGGCTTTTGCCAGTCAGTACTACTACATACTACATACCCTATCAACAAATAATAACCTTTAATCTGTTTTTAGAAGTGATTTAAACCTGTGCTAACTGAAACTCCGACTAGCTAGGAAGACTGTGATGGGAAGACCCCTGAGTTATGCCCTGACAGAAGCACATTTACCATGAACTGAGGACAAGGAAAAAATCAATCAGCTGCCATTACTTCTTGAGAAACATCCCATAATTCTTGCAAAGAACAAATGAGTTGTCCTGTAATTGACCCAGTTGATGGGAAAGGGTTCATAAGACATTTAACACAAAAAACATTGGAATTGACTATCGGGGCATGCAAGCAGAAACAATGAGAACATGGGAAGTTTTTGTGGAGGAAATGATTAAACCTGTGGTAAACTAAACCAGGTGGCTGCCACTCACCCAGTTGACTCTGCACAGGAGGTGGTCTTGTGGACTGGCTGTCTGAGCTGCACCTTTTAGTGTGTAAGCATTTTAGTAAGCATTTGCCAGCACTTATCAGACTTTTCTCTTTGAGCATCTGGCAGCAGCTGATTAAAATGACTGAAGACCAGCATCTTAAAGCCAAAGTAGCATGTAATTGCCAAATAGGACTTAAGATTTAGGAGTATATTAGCACAACAAAGAGACCCAATGCATCTTTTTCTATAAGAGCTCAGAGGGCCTATCTATTGCTCTAATAAGGTCCAGCCTGCTTCTTTCCCTGGGTTGGGAGAGCTAGGGCACTTGCTGGAGATAGCAGCCAGGTAGGATTCAGTTGTGAATGTTCTCTAATATATTAAACACTGAAATCAACTGATAACTAGTACATCAAAGATTTTTGAGTAGTAAAATGTATATAGAATAATTCTTGGGGAGCAAATACTTTGTAAGAATTGAATTAAAATATGGCAAAAACATTTAGATCGTTAAATATTTTGTATCTAAAAATTATGCTATGTTTTCCTAACAAGCATGGTGTTTCAACACTGATATAGGTGGTAATTTCTCCCATAAGTTTAGGATTAGGACCAGTCTCCATTTTTGTGCTCAATAAGTCTGTAATCAAAACCAGTGTAATGCCCAACATACTGGTCAAGCCATACTTCTATCCCTTCTACACATGTTCTTTATTAATGCATCAAACCTTTTCCCCTACAAACTGTTAAAAGACCAATAATGAGTAAACCATCCAAATAAACCATGCAGCAGACCTCTGTGATAACAATAATAATCAATACCTGAGTTTGCCTCAGGAAGAAATTCAGTCTATAAAGTTATTTGCTTTGGGAAGGATTTGGGCAACAGGCATTCTTGTTGCTTCAAACCGACAGCAGGGAGTCTGAAACATACTGTTAACACCCTTTTGAGTAGAAGTGACTACAGTTTCAATCTATTGGAATTCCTGCCGCATTGCTTTGTATTTAATCACAATCTTTATTGGCATTTATTCATTGTAACTGTACTTTATTCATTTATTCACTTAAATGTTTATACAAAATTGAATATATAAAACCGTGGCAACATCTTTTATGAGCAACAAATAAAAATTAAGCCTGCTTGCATTGCATGTGAATATCTATTCAACAGATGCCCTGTTATTGTTTGATGGATGTCTGTGCCAGAAAAAGAGCTAGAAGCATATTCTGTTTAGTTTAGAAATAATTGGTCCTTAAAAGATTTTCAGTTTTCTATTCATCAGATACACACATATATGTATATGCATACACCCATTTTATAGTAAAATTGTCTTTTGCATTTGCCAGTGTCAGAATTCTGATTAAAAGGAAGCACAATGGGTCAGAGTCTCTGTTGCGAAAAGTCAGTCTATTTTCACTGCCGCCGGTCATAGCAACAGAGTAGTGCCAGTACGGGCTGACTGAGAGTATGGCCAGTGTTTCTCATAATTCTGTCAAAAAAAAAAAAAAAAGAATAATTTCTTAACTTTACCTTTTTTTTTTTCCTTGTAATTTTTTCTATGTCAGTCTAGGATATAGGTTTCCATTTTCTGCCAGGGAATAGAAACAGAAAAGTTTTCAAGTTCACACTCTTCATTATTCTGTTGTACTAAATTCTGCAGTAAAGTTCCCAGGATTGGTGCCAGTGACATGGGAATAAACCACCAAATTGTACTTGATGGGCTAGTTTAGTTTCCCGTGTGTGTGTTCTCAAAGAATCAGAGGTCACAGATAAACTATCCTATTTTGCAAATATGTATATATAAGCAGTCAGAAAGATATTTGTTCTCAAGTGAGAAGGACTCAGCCCACTACTAGCATCGCTAAACATTCCCAAAAGGCATGGCTGGTTGCAACAACAGCAGGATGCCTTTTGTTCTGACAGCCAATGTTTTAAACTGGCCATGGGAGAGAGAGGGAGAGTATGTTGTGTCACCAGTAATGAGACCCTTGAGTTGTTTCTCTGCATGCAACTCCAGAGCCTTTTCTCTTACTTCTGTCCTCTGGAAAGATGTGTCTGGGAATTGTTTCTAGCACAATGTCTCTTTGCACCTGCAGTGCTCTGGCCCCTCATCAGAACAGAGATGGTACAGGTACAACGTTTATCTCAGGTTTTAAATGCTAAGCTTAAAAGAGAATTTCTGGGGGAAAAAAAGATAATAATTCAAGAATGAAGAACAAGGGGTTTGGTCAAACAGCTGCCTCTTCAGGCACCTAATTTTGAAATTGTGTCATGGGAGTCACTTAAAGACCCTCCTTTTTTTGTCAACAAAACCCCTATGGCCCTTAATTACTTGATTCTTGGCCACAATGAACAATTCTGTGTCTGTGTTGCACCTAAAATGCGGTGGGACACACAAGTACCTTTACTCTTCCTTAGCTGTAGCATTCTGATCTAGGGCATATGCTCTAACCACATGGAATATACCCACAGGAGGAGATATCCCTGACCACACAAGCATCAACACACTTCACTTTGCACTGACCTTGAGCCAGGGACAGTACTTATGAATTAGTTGATCATAAATTTGAGCATTGGCTTGGAATAAATATTTAAAGTATTTATATAAATAAGAGTGACATTATTACCCGTTATCACCAGAGACTCATATTAGTATGTCATATCGTATCCTGTAGCTTGATAGCAAAGATGGAATGGCAAATGCAGGACTGAAACGTCCACCTTCTCTGTGAGTGGTTTAGCCCTTTACAAAAAGGTACTGACTTCAGTACTTAAACCCAGGAAAAAGTTAATGAGTGCACAAAGGTGTATCTACTCAGCTTGGATTTAGGCATGTCTGTCTAACAAAGAAGGTGGCTTTAAGCCAAGTTCTTCACTTCAGTAACTCCTCCTAATTGCCTCAGAAGTTCTGTACACTGGGTTTTCTGAATCCTGTTCTGAGGTATCTTCCCAGTCATTAAAGTATTTCTCTAATTACTGTGTGGAAAATGTACTTACCTAACTTGTGGCAGGGGACGCTGCTAAGTAGAACTGAAGAGGCAGTTTGGCTCACTGCTGCACTGAGCCAAAATTCCCAGTGTGAGTCCAGGCCTCTGAGATTATCATTAAGTGGGAAAAAAAGTCCTCTTAAAGTAATATTTCGTGCAGTAATTTCACACTGATGGAACTAATTCTGAGAATTATAAATTACTCAAAGTAATGATGATAAGGACTTAAGTGGCAACCAGAAACAAGCTACAGACCTGTATTTTAGGGCCACTAGGGACCACTAAGCTCATCTCGTCTGACCTGCTGCCTAGTGCAGGCCAAAAAATTTCATCTAATAGTTCCTGCAATGAACAGAAATATTCTTCCCTACAGTGCAAGTTAACATTACTCAGACCCTTAGCTTGTAGCTGAGCAAGAATGTAGACCTTAAGAGGACACCCTTTTCCAAATATAAATAAAAAACAAAGAAAATAGAAAGAAAACCAAGTCTCCACATTGCTTCTTGTTGGAAGGTAAAGAAACAGTAAGGACAGTGGTTTTCTGAATTACAAAATTGTGAGTTGCATAAGAAGCTGTATGAGTTCAGTGTCAGCCAAAGATGTATTTCTTTGTTTATCTTCTTTATCCTTCCATACATTGCTGTGGTTTTTAAGTAGGTTAATTCTGAAGGCTGAAAGGGTTTTCCTAATGATTCTAGTCAATATAGCTTTGGACATATTCCAAAACCACTGCAACTAATAGAAATCTTTCATTGTTTTAGACATGCTTTGGAGCCAACTCAATGTCTAAAACATGCTCTGAAATATTGACCCACACAATGGGCTATAAGATGAACCCTTTATGACTAATTTTACACTTACCAATCACTAAGTATTAAAGCTAAGTGGCATCTTGAAACTCAATTTATATCCTACAAAAAATAAAGGAGAAAACCTTAACCTGAGTGCATGGTACATAGCTTTGCAAAAAAAAAACTTCCTTCTGCTGCCACTTATACTGAAAGAAAAAGGAAAAGAGGAGAGGGAAGGGAAGGGAAGGGAAGGGAAGGGAAGGGAAGGGAAGGGAAGGGAAGGGAAGGGAAGGGAAGGGAAGGGAAGGGAAGGGAAGGGAAGGGAAGGGAAGGGAAGGGAAGGGAAGGGAAGGGAAGGGAAGGGAAGGGAAGGGAAGGGAAGGGAAGGGCTAAGATAATCAAAGACTGATCATAAAATGGATCAACATCATATTGCAAATAGATATATGTATATGTAATACATATAGTAGCTGAATCAACTAATAATGAAGTGCATTTTGTATAAGCACTTCAGTGTCTCTCAGATTATGCAGTTGATAGGCCTTTGTCACAAAGAGCCAGTCCTGAGACCGTTTCAGGGGAGAATTTGGTCTATTGAACTGAAGTGATGTGAGGGTACATGCTCTAAGGATCAAAAATAACTGTCAGAGAATATTGCCAAGGTAATTTGACTCCCTCCTGGAATTCATTCCAATGAGCTGAGAATAAATGGAGTATCAAATTCTTGAAGATAGCCTAATAAAATCTAAGTACATTCAAGAAACTGTTGACCTCTTTTTTACCAAAGCTTAAGGCTCAATTCTCAACTACCACATTGTACCCTTGTGCAACCTCCCTCATTGATGGTCTGTGGTAGGACAGAGGGAAACTTCTATAGAGTGACTGTTCTCTATCACTCTAGTTTCAATCAGCATGAATAATCCAATATAGAAGGAGAACCAATTGGTATTAGGCACAGGGCTATCTATCCTAGATTACATCCTCGATGGAGTGGTTTAGGGACTAAATTACAAATATTTGAGTCTCAAAATAACTTCTGGTCTCCCTGACAATAAAAAATGCCACTGTCCTCCAGCACCATCCTTGGCTGCTGATATGTCATAATTGGTAATGGTAGCTCAAAAGCTTTTATGGGGTTTTATTGTGGTAATTTCGAACCAAGCAAAAAGTCCTTTGCACAGCTGTATCCTGAGTTGTGAGCCACGCAACCTGCTCCTACGTAATGTTAAGGAGAGAGCAGCAAACTTTAGACAAGATTGAAAAAAATTAAGCGTGATGATATTTTGTATCAGAAATGCCTGATGGTCTGGCTGTTAAGGAAGGCAGAGCAGGCCTAAATTGTTTCAGTGTGGAGCAATGTAGGTGTGAGTAAAACGGACCTTCATTTAGTGCACCATTGTTCTGTGGTAAAATGATGGTCTTCTGTTGAGTAAAGCGATTTGATTGGTAACAGAAAACAGTACAATGAGCAGAAGATCCAGAGGAGAGCTGACAAAGAACAGATAATGTTAGATGAATGTAGATAACAGCCTTCTTTCTTTGACAAAAACACCAGTTTGCATCTTTCAAATGTGCCAGAAAGCATTCTTTCACTATCATGAGCCAGGAACCTAGGCTATTTTCATCAAGGCTTCATTTGTGGTATGAATATTTTTTTGTTAAAATATGTTAAATGAAGAGAAGAAAATGTTATTTTCCATCCTCAAAAAAACCCAAGAAATTCTAAAGATCTGCCTCCAGCCCCTCCTATGAACAGATTTGAGACACACACTGAACGGTTGTCTCAGACTTCCAAATCTTTTCTACTTAGCTTTGCAACCCATTCCTAAGGAATTGAAATAAAATAATTTCTTAATAATCACTGATTACTTTAAATTATGTTTTCTTACTACCATGTATACCAAAATATTATTTTACAGTTGCGTGTCTTTAAAGATGGCCTTCTATTATCCATGTGGAAAGTGTGAAAAATAAGTAACTTTTAACATTCCTGTGTGCTCTCTACAATATCTGTCCATTACTCAAGAGCAGCACACGTTACATGAATTGTGTGCTGTTACAGCATAAAATGGTTTACAGTCAATGCCATCATCTGGAAAGTGATCCCAGCTCAATGGTTTGCTAGGGATTGTGTGATCCTCAGGGGTTTCGCCGGCTTGCAAGATTTGAAATACATAGACCTTTTACGGAGTGCTTTGTGGTGCTCACTGAGTGGTTTCCCGCAGGTTGCATCAATTCACCACACTAATCAACTGATGAAAATAAACAAGAGTCATTTAATTTCTATTAAAGACCACTTTCTGCCTCTGGTTACAGATAGGTAACTGCCAGTGACTTTAAGAGAAGGTGCTGATTTGATCCTGAGCCTAGAATCTAATTCTGTGTAGTCTGGTTTTACTCTCTTGCTTAATGGTTTGGCTGGAAGTCCAAAGACCTAGATCATGTTTTCAGGTGTCTTTCTCTGGTTGCAGCAAAACTGCTTTATCAGAATGCTCCGTCAGCATCCTCATGACCTTATCTCTCAAATGCAGACATTTTCCAGTACTGAAGTACCCTCAGCATACTGGAGGTGAACATCAAAAAAGAAAACCACTCTACGTGCAGCATGGACAAGACTACACCTGGAAACATTGATGTTGTAGATCCACCAAATCATGACTGCAAGGTAGAAGCAACACCTCAGACCACACGCTGCTTGGTTTCCCTCTTCTAAAATTTCTCAGTGCTGACGGAGGTCACTATTACTATTATAAACTATTACTATTGTCCACATGCAAATGTAGAGCCAGAGCCTGCCCACACTACGTCAAACAGGCAACCACCCACATGTCCTGATATGGCTTACACTCCCTCCTGCAAGTTGCCTAGCAAAGACTCTCCTCCTCTCAGCCTCATGGTCCAAACTACATTTATCTATTAATTTACAGCAGAGCTTAGTCCATCATTAGCCAATCAACTGAGTCACTCCTTTGAGTAGTGAATTGAGACTAAGACCACAAAAAGAATATAAATCAGTCTACTTGGTGAGATACCAGTTCCACCTTGCAGATTCTACAATCAGAATTTAACTCTTGGAAATTCATAGGAAATTATTCAATGCTAAAAACGAAAATGTTGAAAAGCTCATTATTCCTTTAGGATTAAAAACCATATTGGATTTGACAACTGGTACAACCCAAAGAGCTCTGAAGCTGTATCTTTACCAAGATTAGTACCACAGGCAGAGGAACACAATTTTTTGCTCCTCACCGCTGGTAGTAGCCTGGTTGTAGCTTGGTCTCCAAAGCCTCGATTCACCTCATCTAATTTTAGATTCCCAAATGAGGTAACTAGTGTGTCCCTGTAGCCAAGTAAATGCAGCATCACAGTGGCTAATAACATTCTACAGGCTTTTTAATAACTGTGAGGACTCAGGATGGGGTTGTTCAGACTCTACTTGCCTGGTCTTGCCTTTGTCAGGCACAAGGCTTTTTTCAGTGTGCTTAGCTGAAACTGCAATTGCCTAATGACCAGGTGGACATAACCTAATTTATTTTAGCCTTGCTTAGCTTTGTATAATTTTGTGCAGCAGAGCCTATTGCTGTTGTAATGTTGATGTACTTCCTGAAGGTAATAGATATTGGTTATGGGTAACTATTCTGGTAGTTAATCTTTCATAATTTCCATAGAAGGAATTATCTATGACTCCAGAATAAAAGCATGGTGTAGTGCAATACAAGTGCAAAATGTTAACAGAGGCCAGAGAGACGTGGGCCCAAGCCCAGAGACTTCAGGGCTGTACAAAACTTGCCTGTTATCAGCTACTGAGCACAAAGGTAACACAGCCTCTGGAGCTGGGTGAAATGGATTTTAGGAGGCACCAAGAGGACAAAGAAATGAGTATTTGACACATGTAATACAGACCATATAGAATAAATTCAGAAGTAATTTGAAATTGGAGGTCAATGAAGAAAGAGCTAGGTGTATGCTCTGTTAGAAAGCCAAAATAGCCCCAAATTTACACTCAGTTGAGGAGGAAGAAACCATCAACATCACTCTCCTCCTGGCAAAGGACTTGAGATACTGAGTATTGAAGTAACTGGACTATTGAAGTAAGGGGGAAAAGTAAAGAATTGTATACAATGACCGGAGAAAAAATGAGTTAATGTGTGAAAGATAAGTAAGAAGAAAGAAATGTTGTAAATATTCAACCCAAGACATACGGGGACTGATTTATAAAAGTCCTGAGTGCTCACATCTGCAAGTGAAGTGTACTTAAGCTGTGTTCTGACTATACAAAGTGCTACGGCAATCCTAAGTATTCTGAAAATAAGGCTGTCAAGGGCCATATTTTAAATATATTTTGGAACCAAAAATTGCAAAAAATCGTGGCTAGGAGGATTTTCAAAAGGACCTGAGAAGTTAGGTACTTAACACCCATGAAAAGAGGTTAGCATCTCCTTAGGCTAATGATCTCCTTGGAGTAATTTCCCTACATGCAAGGTTTCCAAAGATCTGCCTCCAAGTATCTGAAAGTTGGCAGCCAAAAAGAACTGATACTTTTGACAGCATTTGTCTAAGTCACTCTGTGCCTTTTGTTTAAAAGGATAATAACACTGTCTTGTGTCACAGGGCTGTCAGGAAGATACATTGAACTACAGGCTTTGAAACATTCAAAAGCAAGGGTGAGAAAGCTATTGAAGCATCTTAGCATTGATCATGCACAGATTTACTCTACAGGGCAGTGTTTGGATAACGCAGACAAAATATGGCTCAAGCTGTAGCTAGCCAGGAGAATCAGGCCTGTAAAGTGAATTTTGTGGGATGGGATCTGTGCTTTTCTTTTTTTTTTCAAGAATGTGTGATTACAATTACAACAAATTATTAAAAAATATACAGACATCCTTAAGAAATTCTTCCAAATGTCACACCATTATCTGAGCCAGAGCGACTCCAGCACCTCAAGAGGCTCATCATCAGGTCTGTTATCCTGATTCACAACTGACTTAGTGTATCAAACAGAAGTTTAAAAGGCAACTTGATCATGGTTGATGAGGACCCAGAGGAGAGGACTTATGATATTTGGGACACTTTAATCTGACAGACAACAGCATAACAAGATTCAGTCTCTCAATAAATTGGAGACAGAAAAGTACAAATTAGGAAGAAGAAACAAATTTTAGCAAGAAGGGTAATTAATCATTGGTACAGCTTACCGAAGTCGCAAATCTATCATAACTAAGTCTTTAATTCAACATTGAATGACTTTCTAAAGGATGGGATGCAAACAATAAATTTTGGTGCTGGATAGAAAAAGGGAAGAATAATTCCTGCTTGCAGAAGAACATTGTCCTTCCTGCGATGTGCAGGCATCCAGACTAAGTCAGTCTCACCTCCTCTGGGCTTAAAATGAATGTATCTATACTTGGCTGCCTTTTATGATGAACCAAAGATGGGCACATACTATAAGATTTAAAGCACGCAATCACTGAACTAAAAATGCAGCAGCTATCTTTGGGGCATGTAGTGTGCCTGGGTTTTTTTATTATTATTTTCAGGAAAATTAATTACAGGCAATTATTATGTATCACTTTTTGAACATCATATATCTGCACTGCTCCTTAAGGAATTTAAATTAAAACACAGTTCTGGACCTCTACTCTATCGTAAATTAAATAATAAACAGATCAAAGAAGAGGCAAAGAGTAAACTACATTACAGTGTGAAATTTGTTTACATTCAGGCATATGCAATGACATTTCTGTTTTTTGCTTTTGTTGTCATTTGCTTTCAATGTCATTATTTCAAAATAAGTGAAGGTTTTAGATGTTCCAGAGACTATATTCCTCATCAAGGGTAATATAGATGACAAGAATAGATTTTGTAAATGTTTTTCTTTTCCCAGCATTAAATATAAATAAATATAAAATAAATGTATGCCGTTAGTTTTGAAGGGGTTGTATCCCTTTGTACCAACCATGAATTTACATCCTAATCTGTAATGTTCCTACAATTCAATGCAGCTAAAAAGATAGTTAGTAAACCTTGACAGAGAGCAAGCCGCTCTATATTGGACATTCCATCTGAGACACTTTAGCCAATTAAAAGTCACCATAATTGAGATGGTAGCAGGAAAAAAGGGGGAAGAGAAATTTCTTGTGCGAGCCACTTTGAAAGTCTTATGTTTCAAAAATTCACGTATCCATTGGTTTTCCCCTGAATAAGATTCCAGAGGGGGATTTAGAGTTCATATAAATTCAGGCAGCGGCATGTAGACTCTGATTTGTAATAGGTTATTCGGTTAGGCATTTAGAAAGAACATGACAGGACCTAATCTTGCCGCTTGTTATTCATGCTGCAAATAGCCCTCTTGCAATCACATGACTCACATTCATCAGACACAGTATTTATATATTCAATATTATTCAAATAAAGGGGAGGTAATAAACTGGAGGTAGGATGGGAAGTACTGCTTCTTTTCCAAATCCATCAGCTAGTTTTGCAAGAGAGATTTCCTCTCTCCACAGACCTTGCCTAGACCATCACAGCCACAACAGTAATTATGCAAACTAATACTTTTAAATTTTAATATTCTGATTAATCTTCTGCTTTTGGGTTTAGTAATAACTGCTAGGTTTCTGGAAAGCATTTCCTCAGGTGAGAGAATTTAACTGGACTTTGAGAATATTGACATCCGGTGTGATCAATCATGTTCTGAATTTACCAATGGAGTTCTGGAGTTTGTCTGTACTCAAAATGTATTAATTACTGTATGGATTTTACTCAAATGGAACTTTGTGACAAAAATGATAATCACTGTCCAACTTGTTCTTCAATCTTATGCCCTCACCAAAAAGCTGAAACTTTTCTAAATGTACTTTCTTAGAAGTTTCAGTGTTAGACACAAGTGGATTTTGTGACTGTTGTTTCTTTAATGATTCATAAAGTGTATCAATGATTTTATGTATTTAACATCAACCAGCATAAACAATTCAAAATATTCTCCTACTTTCCCTGCAAATTTATAAAGCCGATTTGAACATTAATAGACAAGATGCTTAGGGATGTGGTTTAGTGATGGCTTTTGTCAGTGTTAACGGTTGGACTTGATGATCTTAAAGGTCCCTTCCAACCTAGACTATGATTATTGGATTATGATTCCAACCTATGAGTCTATGATTAATTTATCATTAACTGGAATGAAAACTTTTGACTGCATACACACTTGAGGTGGAAGTTTTCAAAGGATCAAGTGGGTTTTTTTCGCCAGATCCGCTGCAGTCAGCATGAAGGCAGCTTCTCAAATCCCTCTGTGGGCTACTAACTTTGGACTGTCTGCATACACAAAGTTTTCACGGCTGCTTCCCACTCCTTTATGTATTTTTCTAACATCAAAGGAGTTTGAGGCTTTTCACATCTCCCAGCTGTCTAGCCTCTGTGAATACAGGATTTGGAGCTGATACATTATCATTATTACTAGCTGTTATTTGGAACCATACTGGTGGACCCTGACTTTGTTGTCCTACATACTGTAAAATGTGAGAACAAAAAGATGGTTTGTGACTCCAAACAGCTTATGGTCCTTCCAGACAAATGAATGAAGCCAGGAATGTTAAAGAAGAGCTCAAAACAAAGAGACAAATCTATAATTAATCATTAACAGTTGTAATGGATACTGAAGAAAAAGAGTCAGAGAGAACAGAGGATTAACTCCCACATGGGTGAAAAGACTTTTAAAGCTAAATATGTCCCCGCAAGGACACTATAAAAAGGTTTACTATGGAATTTATTGCTTTGCTTGTCTCCATTAGTTCAATCTCATATATAATGAACCATGTTCAAATGCAAAACATGTTTTTTCTAACTGTAGGCTCTGCCCTACCAGACTGGGCTCTAACATGAAATGGGTGTATTTCTCTTCCCCTCAGCGTTAGCCGTAAAAATTGCAAGATATGTTGGGACCTTGCATACTTTCTTCCAGTAATGCACTCAATAACATTTCCAATATTCTGCCATCTGTATCAATCTGAAATTAAGCTATACCTACATTGTAGACTTCTGCTGGCATAGCTTTGTGAGCCAGTGGTAGGAAAATGTCTTCCAGAAGCTCCTGTTATAAACCCACTTGCATTTAAAAAAAAAAAAACCAACAAAAAAACAAAACAAAACAGAAAAAACCACACAAACCAAACAAGCCAAACACAAGAAACTCAGAGCTCTTAGCTCTGTTTAGCTTGTTTAACTCGAAGGTAATCAGATAAAGTATGCAATATATAGCTTTCACAAGATAAGCTGTATCCTTTCTAGGAAAGAGTTGCTGCTGTGGTACACTACTGCAGGAATACCTTTAAATCATTCCTAGTAAAGACAAGGCCCTCAGTGAACAATTCTGTTGATGATACACAGAACAGACTGGACTTTGCAGCATAGCTGTATTGAGTTGGTAGCACTAGCTAACATCCAAAGAAATTGGTACGTTCTTTGTTTCCAAAATCACCAGATTATATATTGAGTTATTAAAGAAACAGATCTGTTGATGTGTTTATGCTCCTTTTTTTCCTGCATTAAGCTTCATTTTAATACACCACTGCTGGAATATATATATGAAGTATCAATGATATAATACCGGTGCACAAGAAAGGAGTCAAGGCAGGAGAAATCCATAATTAGATTTTTCTCAGTACATCCATCTTCATTTATCCAGGAGGCCAAAGTCATTATTATTTACTCAAGAATCTCCTTGGAGAGTAGAACTGTAAAGATTTACTGCATATTATGAGAAGCTGCAAGTATATGAAGTTCCCTAGTTCAATTATTTGTCCCTTTTACATTTGATTAAAATAGGAAGAAAGTTATACCAGTACCTATATGTTTGATTTCTGATGATATCTTCCCTCTCCTAAATTGTTCCTGTAATGGAAAAGGAGTAGCTGTATTTCATTTCTTCTCTCACACTTTGTTTCTTCTTTTGCCAGCTGATATAAGCTTACCTTTGTGTTTGGTATGAGAGAACAATCAAATTTGTTAAGAACTTCATGACAGAAAGTCTTAACTAGAGACGTTGTGCTTTTCACAGACATCTTTTGTGCTCAGTGGAGACTGAAGCTTGGAAGCAGCAAACCACAGCTCTTTGTAGATAGTGGCACCTCAGACCAGGTTGGATTCATGAGTGAAGTCCTTGCTTTATCTTGAGGTTTTAGAGCAAACTGCTTTTTCAGAATCAATCCTATGAGCCATAGTGCAAAGGCATTTAATTTTTTATTTTAAATTTGATGTCCTGTATAATGTGAAACAGCTGCTTAGCAAAGACCCTTATTCAATAAAAACAGCACTATGCACATACACAAAAAAAAAGAAAAAACCCTAGTTTACCATAGATTACTTAATCTCACTTAATGTTTGTTTTTTCTTGACAAAACAGATGAACAAAATACTCCATGAATAAATGAAAGCTATAATAAAGCCTACTAGCTATATTTCCATATAAAAGTTATTTTAATAAGTGAAATTTGTTTTATTTTCTCTAAAATACAGGCATTAGCAGATGCTATAAATGTGCCTAAGAATGGAGATTTAAACCACTCAGATATCAGTTAAATGTATCTAACCTGCTGTAAAGTAAAAGACGAGAACATGCAGTTCTTTCTCATACTCAAATATTAGTAATATTTTGAGTTATTTTTTATCTTAATCATATCCGAAGCCTCAGCCTGGGTTGAGGTCTCACTGCACAACACAATTGCTGTCCAGATCTACGATCCTACTCCTCGTCCCACAACCCAGCAAACTGCAACGGGCCACTGCACTCATCAAGGTCATTAAGGTTGATTGCACAGCACCAGGTACTGGCATTAGTGAATCCAGCGGTAGAATCAGGGCCAAGTTTAAGGCAAGCCATAACTAATGAACGTCAAGAACAGTAAGCCAAAGAATGATAGATTTTTAAATGATGCAGTTAACCCCCAAGCCATCAATCAATTACAAATAGGAAAATGCACACGGGACTCCCATGAGCATGGGCTCTGGGTCCTCTAAAATGAATGTGGATGAAAAAAAAAAAGCCCTGCCCCTGCAAAGGCTGGTGGGACTAACTTTATGGAAACAACATCAGAGGAAGAGCACACGTTTCAGTACTGCCTGTAAGTTTTTAGTAAGTGCTTAAATGTTCTTACTTTAAAAACATACCTTGCATAAATGTTCAGACCATGTTAGGTAAAAAATAAATCCTCATTCTTTTTTACATGATTCTGATAAATATCTACTTTGGGAGTTGGGGAGCTGTTTGGGGAAGGGAATTGTTTCCTTTTGGTTTATTTTTGTAATTTTGTTCTGTTTCTTTTGACCTTTACAATATCCTGCTTAAAAAAATATATGTTTCTATCTACATTTTTTTACTTTTAAAACATCTATTAATATCCACGTGTTTTCCATTATGTGAATGAAACCTTTTATCAAACCGTGCTCTCAGAAAATATTTTGGAAACTTCAGAGAACAACATAAGCCCATTTCCAGTCTAAGGTGGAAAGCTCAGCAGCCAGCTTTTGCAAAGGCAATTTATGTAGCAATGGTATAATCACAAAAGGCTTAAATTTTCTCTCCAACGAGAAAAAAACATTTACAGTTCTCACACAAAGGTTTTATAGAAGAGATGCAACCTCATATCTAGGAACAAACCAGTTCAGTACAATGACTCAGAAATTAAAGGGTTAATGTTTGTATTCTTCATCAACAAAATGCTGCTACAATTTAAAAACAGACAATCTTGATAAATCCTTGTACATATCCACAAAGAGCATGCAAGAATCTGAAGTGAGCCCTGTAATTTCCCAAAGAACTTACAAGTTTTCAACAAAATAATTTTGGTGAAAAAAGAAGTTCTATGGGCATATATGTGCTTGCTTTGACGCAGACTAAATTTGTAGTCAAAGCTAGGAGAGAGCTAAAGTCATTCATCTGAGAACAGCCAGGACCTCAGTGGTTCATTTCCTATTCTGAATCTCGGAGAGAAAAAAAATGTTTACACTCAGTCTCGCATTTCTCAGGAATCACTCTGACTACCAGGCTACTAGTACACTGGGCTCGGTTGTCCCTGCTGGAGCTGTTCATCAGCAACTGCAGAGCAAGAGAGGAAGGAAAAAAAATTAACTGTGTTAAAAACTGCATTAAATACACTGAACCCTTGTATTAACTATGTTGAAAAATATAAGCAAATTTCTGTGCCTCTCACACTAGATAAGTTCTTGCTCAGAGATGTCATTATCTATGCAGAGCCCAAATCTTTCCCACTGCCCAGTTTCCCTTCCATTCTCTGACTACTTCCATCTCTTAATAGCCTGAAGAAGGCAGAAGAGGGCTGGGGGGGACAACGAGGACAGGGGAAATAGCAGAAATGTGCAAGTTAAAAGGGTGCTCAGATCTAATCCCAGGACTGAGCCCAGAGAAGAGAAAAACACTCAAAGATTAATTTGTTGAGCATTTCCTTGTGAACAACAATGGCTTAAACTGAAACTTTGAGTCCTGCTCTTACTGGCTTTACAGATGGCCCAAATTGGACCTCATAATTTTACAATGTCCCCTCTTTCCCTCCCCTTGCCTACTGTACCTGGTGACTTGGTTGAGCCTACATAGACCAGAGGACACCCTCTAGCCAGGGCCTGTAACCTGCCTTCCAGTACATATTTTTGTTAATAGCTGCCGGGAGCAGAAGCAGGTCCCTGACCTTCTCTCAAGGTACTTTTTCATACAATTGTACAAAAAAGATGCTCATCGTAGTAATTTTTCTTTTTCCTAGTGAGTTCTTACTAGTTCTTACTAGCTCTTACTAAAATAGTGGCACTCAGAAATACCTTCACACCAACAGTGAGCTCAGAGTGGTTGGAATCGATTCCCACCATGGTTACAGAAATATTCGTATTGTCTTAAGTGAACTTTGGGTCAGGCCTCTCTTTCGGAATAAACCTGTTAGAAGAGCAGACCAATTCTCTAAGCGACTGTAGCCCTCACAGCAAATCAGCAGTTTGAAATGTGGAGCTACGTGGAAATCTACCCAATCTCTCTCTTCCCTGGTTTCACAAGTGGGAGCTGTTGATACCTGCACGGCTCTTGGTACGAGGCAGAGCAGAAGAGCGTAGTAAGTTAATAATCCACAAGCCATTCAGAAACGTCGAGGGCAGAGACACTGACACCAGGGAATCATATGTCTGCATCGAGCATCTAGTAAATTGTTTACTTGGAGGGCTGACGAGCAACGCGCAGATGAACCTCTGAAACAACTCTTTGGCAGGTAAGGCTACTAACGTACTCTTAATAAATAGCGCTATGTTCTCATCATCACTATATCTTTTCCCCAAACGTACTCACAGCAGTTTATCAACATTATATAATGCAGGGAGAGTTCCGAGCAAGGATAAAGAGTTGATAGCCAGCTTCTGATGTGCTTGTTTATTTGACACACTTGATTTACAGGTCTCCTGTTTACACAATGCACTTTGAGCTGCTGTTTCTTTTATTTTAATGTTAAAATAATTACTCTTGATTCTAAATAAACATCCAGGAAGTCCTTTAGGTTGCGGGAGCAGGCTTGAAAGATTGCTTTTAATAACTACTCCAACGGACGGTTTATTTCTCATACGGTCAGTAATTATTGTACTCTCTCTGTTTTCCTCTTGTTTACCGCCTTTTTTCCCTACCACTGCGCGGTTTTGTTTCCTCCTGCCGGGTGGGAAAAAAAAAGAAAGAAAAAAGGAAGAGCAGGATAGGCAAGCGCTACCAGCGCTTTTCCCCCGGGGAATGGGGGGCAGCGAGGAAGAGGGAGCTGGGGACCTCCTGCCCTTCAGAGGAGCAGGTCGCCCTTCCCGGGGGAGAAGGGGGAGGAGGGATGCCGCGGGGACGCGCCGGCGGGGCAGTAGCGCTCCCGCGCCCGCCGCAGCCCCCGGGGGCTCCAGGGCCACCCTGCGGCGGGGCGAGGCGGGGGGGGCGGGGGGGAAGGGGACGGACGGGGACGGGACCTCGGGGCCAGGGAAGCGGAGAGACGGTGGGATGGATGGATGGATGGGGGATGATGGAGGGGTAACGGGTGGAAGGATGGAGGGGTGAGGGATGGAAGGATAACGGGTGGAGGGATGAAGGGATGAGGGATGGACGGATGGAAAGATGGAGGGATGAGAGGTGGAAGGAGAAGGGAAGGAAGAATGAGAAAATGAGGGACGAAGGGATGAAGGGCCGAGGGACGGAGGGCTGCAGGAGCGAGTGCCCGCGCTTCCCAGCTGCTCCCCCCGCCGCTGCGCGCCCCCGCTCCCCTCCCCGCCCCCCCCCGCCCTCCCTCCGCCGCGCGTTCCCGCGCCCGGGGCTGACTCTCCCTCGCATCCTCCTCCGGCGGCGGCGGCGGCGGCAGCGCCGGGGATGGGCAGCGAGAGCGCGCCCAGGAGCAGCCCGGGCCCCGCCGCTCCCCCCTGCTCCCGCGCCCGCTGCTGCTCCTGCCCCGCCGCCCCCCGCGCCCCGGGGGCAGCGCCGCCGCCGTGCTACCCGCAGCCCCCGCCTCGGACGGGTGAGTCGCCGGGCCCTGCTCCCCCCACCCCCCCCCCCCCAAAAAAAAGCACCTGCCGTATATCCCGCCCCCCTCCCCCCCCCGCCTCCCCTTCCTTCCCTCTCCCGCCTCCCATCCCGGAGCGGCCCCGGGAATGATCGCTGGGGGAGCGAGGGGTCGCGGGGGGAGGCACCACGTTCACGCCTGCCCCCGTCCCCGGGGGAACCGAGGGTCCCGGCCCGGGCTTGTGCCTTCCCTCCCCACGGGGGCGGAGGGTCCGCGGGGCAGCAGGGGTGTCCCCGGGGTTTCGCGGGGGCTGCAGGGGAAGGGGCTCCCGCCCTGCTGCCCCTCCCGCGCACCGCTGCCCATTCCCACGGGGGTCTGGCACACGCACAGACGCGTACACGGACACCGGGAGAGCCCCGTTCCCCAGCCGGGGACAGGAGCCCCTTGATACTCCCCTCCCCAACCCCCTCCCATCCGGGGCGGCTCGGGGGAGGGGGCAGCGCCTTAACTTTTGCAAGGGACCATTTGAAGGTGAGAAAGCGGAGTTGGCCGCTTCCCCGGAGTCTCCCCCCGGGAGGCAGGGGAGGGTCCCGGTCCTGGCCCCCCTCCCGGAGCCACCGCCGGGCTCGCCGGGTGCAGCGGAGCTCGGCCATTCCCGCGGGTCCGTGAGGGACGGGGAGCGGGGGGCGGTTCGGGTAGAACTCAGTGATCAAAATGGACTTTCCTGACACCCCCACCCCATCACCCGCTTACCCCCATATAATTAATTCAATAAAGCTCGGGGTGGTGGTGTCGGGGGGAGAAGTCTGTGCTTGTTTTGCTGTCGCTGCCCAGAGAGGGGAGGGCAAAAGATGGGATGCTGTGATTGAAAAGCGTTTTCTGGTTCTTATGTGTCATGATGCACACGGTTGGTTGTAGGTAGTGTAGTATCTGTATCCCAATAGTTCCCTATCAAAGGGTTGTTATGGCAGCAGCTCTTCCCCCTTTTATTTAGCATCTCTGGCTCGGAGTAATGTTAAAGACCTGGAAACTGCCTTTAGGGGGAAAAAAAAAAAAAGGAAAAGGGCAACCTCTTGCCTCTTTGCCAAATAGCCAACAAGTATGAATATAAGATTCACGCTAAATCTTCACTCCGTTCTCCAGAAGCTGGTGCTGTGATAACACTTAAGACTGAAGGAGGCTGGGGGAAAACGTCATTTTTATTTTTCCACAATTCCTGCTTTTTGTTAAATTTTGTTGGAGTTTTTGCTTGGGTTTGTGTTGGGTGTTTTCGTGGGCTTCATTTATACTTTTTCCTAGCATTCTTCTCACTTACAGATGCCTGCTTAGCCCTGCATTACACTGGGTAAAGGGATTCAAGCGGTTCTACATACGAGTAACACACAACACTTGTGGGAAGGGAAAGCTTGTAATTCTGTAGATGTAGCTTTTCTGTACAATTTACGGGATTGGTGAGTTCTCTTCTTGCAATACGGAGAGGAATCTGTGTAAGACTCATCAGAAAGGTTTCATCACATCTTAACTGCCACAGCTGGTGGCAGTTTGAAACAGTAAGATTTAAAGGTTATTATGGAAATAAGTTTCTTTGTCGCCTGTAATGGTCAGCCCATTCTCAGTCAAACCAAAAATAGTTGTAAGGGAAATGTGCTGATTCTGATTTCAGTTTAGTCAGTAGTGTTTTTGGGAAACAGTGTTTAAACTGTGAAGTCTTTGATGAGGATGGACATTAAAACCGCATGAAATTGGTAGAGGGCTATATTATTTTGCGGTTTTCACTCTGCGCTTGTACAGGTACCATTTGTTGTCTTTGACTGGAGTTTGCCTGACTAAAGGTTGAGCAGTAAATGATAAGGACAGAAGTATTTTGTCCTGGAAGCTGGTGCATTTTTATTTCCGGCAGGATATTTGCAGACCGACAGTGATATTGCAGGCTGAAATGTTACTGAATTGTGATATCTTGTTTCCAATTGTACATTTTGAAATAAGTTTGGCTTATCAGTAGGAAAGCAACACTAGTGTGTAACTGTTCATTTAAGAATGAAAAAATGTTGTCCCAGGATGATTCCTGTGTTGAGACAGATTAGATTCAGGTTTAATAGGTGAACTAAAATAATGTCGTGTAAATGATCTATAACTAATTTTTGTTGCTTATAAGATGACAAGAGTGCCTTGTTTTTATTCAAATTGGAATGGAGAGATGTCAGAAGAGAGATGAAGAACAGCAAAATATATATTTTTATATATATATAATATATATATAAAATATATATAAAATATATATTTTTAATGACAAACTCTTGAATGAAGCTCAGATATCTCTGAGGGAATACAAGCACGTTTCTTGGTATAACTGTGGTCATGATTCTGATCCCAGCTAAGGCAGTATGAGATTCTCCCCAGGCACTGATGTGAGCAGAATCAAAGGCATCTCTGCTAACCATTTTTGAGGAATCAGGATGCGAAAAGATCATTTGTATTTTCCCACATTGCCATAGCTAGAAGGATTTTTGTGTCTCGTATGGAATATTCCATGCTCTACCCTTCCGAGCTGTACTCAAGCCTATAGTTCTTACCTGCCCAGACAGCCCAGCTGAAATAATTCTTGTGAGAAAGAATAATGTATGTATAGCTATGGACAGTCTTATTGGGCCCTATTAGTTAAATAATAGTCATGTTTACTGGAAAAAGGGTTTGACTTTGAATAATATTTTCCTATCTGATAACACTAAAATTTCATTGTAGGTGGTGGGACTAGCATGTTTCTTAAAACAGCATTATTTATTTTATGGTTCTGATATGGAAGGACTTGCTGAATTTAATCAAGCTGGAGAGCAGATGTTTCCACCGTTAGTGTTTTTAAAAATATCCTTTGTGACTTAAAAATAGCCTTAAATTGTAATGAAGAAAAGACAAATTTGGTCACACTGAAAAGGGTTACATCTGAAGTTATTTGATATAAATGAATTTGATTTTGATACAAAATTATTTGATACCAATCATTGCACTTGTTTAACATTAGACAGAGGTAAAAGGGAACAAAAAAAGAAAGCTGGCAGAACCCAGTCATCACAGGAAAATACACAGTATAAACCCTGAAAGACTATGGCAAAAATTACCCAAGAGGTTCTAGCTTTAAGGGTCTGACTCCCTTATGGGAGTCGAAAGGAAAAAAAACCCACTGATTTCAGTAAGCATTAATAGCTGGAGTGTATTCTAAGAGAAGGGATGGGTAAAGAAAATTTACTTAAGTACCACAAGAATTCTGACAGTTAGTTACTAAAACTGGATTGGAAACGTATGGGTTTTCTTTGGTTAGGAGGAAGTCCTGTCTCTACCAAAACTGAATTGGAGTCTTGCCATCGATTTCACTGGGGCCAAAATGTCATCCTGAGAATTATGTTTCAAGTGACTTTTGAAATACGCTGCGTGCTATATTTAATCTAGTTTTAATTTGTGTGATATTCTATTAAAATGAGGTTACCTTTGCCAAGCCCGAGTTATTAATTAGTTATTAGCAATCATTTTCCCTTTCCTTTTACATTTTTTTAAATGTCAGTTTTTCAGAAATGGCAAGAAATACAAAACAGTCTTCCTGTAAGGGTGCACTCATAAGCTGAATAATTCAAAGCCTGTACTGTCATTGTGCAATCAAATTTTTAATATGATGCTGTCAAAGTCATAAAAAAAGAAAATCAAATGTGACATCATAGAAGACAATGTATATAGCTGAGATGACATCCGAATGTTTTAATTTCCCCACTTTATACTTAGTGGTTAATGAAGACAGACTTTTCTTTCTTTCCTCTGAGGAAGCTCCTAATACAACATATTAAATGTTCAGAAAAAATGATGCGTATATTTTCTTGAAAAGAGGTATAACTCTTGTGAAGAAAAGTCCCTAACGTAAAGGAAATGAAATTGTAAAGGAGACAATTTAAAGCCTTTACTGGGAAACATAGAACTGAGATAATTAGTAGCTAAGGAGGAAAACTATTGCCAGATAGGTTTTCTAGAATGTGATAGGTATGATCTTGACAAAGGACAATTTATTAACTGTTCCTAACTAGGTATGTACCTCTGCGTAAAAAAAGAGACTAATGCACTCTCACCCTCAAAAAAACATAGTAATTTCTGTGGTGTCTTTCTGCCCTTTTTCCTCTTAAATTAAGTATCTTTAATACTAATGAAAAGTACCAGATTGGCAGAAATAGAAAATGAAACTCTGTTTATACCCAGCGTTTGGGGAGCATAGAAAGCAGCAGTGCAATGTGGTGACCCCACACTGAGCTGCCATTTCAGCCCAGCTTGGCTGGGTACCTGCCATGGCGAAAATGTTTGCCCACCGAGATCTTCCAGGTGGCTAAGGACCTCTTTGCTCCAGGTGGCCAATGTACCAAGGAAATTTGCCTGGAATGGAATTTTATTTGTTAGCCTCGGCCTCTGCCATCCTCAAAATAAACCAGCCCCAGTTGTGGCTCCGTGAGGACCTGGTCAGATCCTGTGAGGAGCTCAGTATTCTCAGTGCTGGTGCTTTCGAAAGTGCCAAGTGTGTTTCCAAGATTCTCTAAAAATGGAGTGAAATAACCAGTTCATTTCACACAGGCCACAAACCAGCTTTCAAATCGCAATGATTTTCCATCACTACTGCATGTTGGCTGTGTTTGAATCAGTGAACTAGAGGTGAAAAGCTCCCAAAATGTGATTACCAGTCCCCGGAGACATTTAGTCCTTCAAGGATATTTTACTGGAAATGCATGTTTCTATTTCACAAACCGGAGCAGAGAGAAATGAATTAATAACACACAAATATTTTTCTTTTGTTTTGAAAAAAGCTTTCATGCTTTTTTCTTTTTATTATTTTGTAGAGAGACTGTTAGTTCCATGTTGTCAGATATTTGGTTCTGGAATACATATATAATCCATGAGCAAAATGTCTCATACTTGTTCATATTACATTACCATATTATGCTATGTTTTTAATCTGATGTTAGACAATGATTTAACCATGCACTCCCATACCTGGCTAAACTAAAACATTCCAATACTAATGTTTGGGGTGGGGTGGGGTGTTGGGTTTTTTTCCCCTAATGTCTGCCACTCAGCAGCAGAAAATGTCAGAAAACAAATTTAACAAATAACAAATAAAAATGTATTATTTATAATTGATTTTTATGTATAATGGCTTATTTTGTATAAATTAAGCCTACTACTCTTTTGGGGGAAAAAAATCCCAACTTAAACTATTGCAGTTGGTTTTATACCTAAACGTACTATGTAAATAAAGCTACTGAACTAAAGGAAGCCACCAACTGAACACTGAAAGTGAATAATTAAGTGATAATCCAGCTGTTCAAAGGTCTCTTGTCTTTTCTGCAGATGTTGTCTTCCTTTTAGTTTATACAGGACAGCAACTACAGTAGTTTCAAACTGAGAAAGCGTGTAAGAACTTAAACTGCGGGAAAGCCTGTTTTCCCATTTCAGTGTTAAAATGGAAGTGAGAGTCAGAGATCTATAAGGTCAAAACTTTGAAGGACACAATGACGTAAAACATATACTTCCTTCAAAGTAATTTTTTTCATTTAGGAAATGAGTGTGGGGTTTTTAAAAAATACTTTCCATACTTAAATTTTGTATTTATCTAGCATCTTTATTCTTGTTTTATTTACCTAATAAACCAGTCCTAGAAAATATTTTCTGCACTTAAATTGCATATCAACTTCCATCACAAAGAATTTAGCTAATATTAAAACATTAGTCATCATTTTTCATATTAAAATGCACAAATTAATAATCTGAACAAATGACAGATGCAGGCTTCTTTGTCATTAGCAAAAACTGGTATCAAATTTTGTATAACGCTTATATTTGACTGTTGATTAGTATGATTTAATGACTAAGAGTTAGTGATGTTCAAATATTCTTTAAGAAAATAACTTAAGAGCATAAATATCGTCCACGATTAGAGTCATTTAATACATGCTGTCTTTCTTACTGATTTGAACTACAATTCAAGTTGGTGATTTAAACTACTTTGAAAACCGCACATACTTACGATAATCACTAAGCATCTTGTTTACATTTTTGTGTTTACATTTTTGTATTTACATTTCCCCACAGTTCCTCCTGCAGCTTTTTTTTCACCCATATTTTCACCCCAGATGGAGACAATGGGTGGAAGTTGGAAATATTTTTAAATAAAGCTGCTTAATTATTTAGAAGCTAACTCCCTGTATAGTCAAAGACTTTCTTCAGGTGAGTCACCACATCTTAGGAAACCAGGCACCAACAGCAGTAACCAAAGCAGATTACCAAACCGAGGACAGATGGATGCAGGTGGCAAGTAGACCATGCCAGACACCACAGGGTGAAGCAGGCTCATAAAGCAACAAAATCAGTTTTCTCTACTTATCAGGGTGACATTTCAGAGGTTTTAGAAATTGCAAATGTCTCCTTTTGAAAGGAAAGACACAAATTTAGAAGTCCTCAAAAAGCAAAGTTTATTCCCCAAATTGTTTTGGGATAGACTGAAATGTAAAATATTGTAACACACTTCCAAACATGTCAGAAACAATTTGAATATTTCTTTCTTTTATCTTTTTCTTTTAAATCAAGACTTCTGCAAAATTAGTTCAATTTCGTGGGGCATTGTGATTTCAGTGGAACTCAGTATTCTGACAGAATAGTATTTCAGTGAAGTTTCTTCAGTGCCTTAAACTACAGAAGAAGAAAGACCTTCCTTAAAATTAAGGTTATGCTGAATGAAGGCATTGATCCTGAAATCATTTATGTAGATGCAGAGCTTTAAGGATGTGTATATTCCAACAAATTGGCTGATTGTGTACATCAAGTTACTCATGCGACAAGTACTCTGACTTTGGCAAAGCAGTGAAAGTCTTGTCTTAGAGGGAGAGGGTAGAACTGGTGGTAGAACTTTATTTGCAATTCTCCATCAAAATTATTTTTCATAGAAACAATTCATGCTTTGAAATTAGAAGAGGAATTAGAGGGCCACGAAAATGATCAGAGGCTGGAGCACCTCTCCTGTGAAGAAAGGTTGAGAGAGGAGAGTTGGGGTTGTTCAACGTGGAGAAGAGAAGGCTTTGGGAAGACCTTAGAGCAGCCTTCCAGTACCTAAAGGGGGCTTACAGGAAAGATGGGGAGGGATTCTTTATCGGAGAGTATAGCAACAGGACGAGGGGTAACAGTTTTAGACTGAAAGAAGGGAGATTTAGATTTGATATTGGGAAGAAATTGTTTCCTGTGAGGGTGGTGAACATTGGAACAGGTTGTCCAGAGAAGCTGTGGATGTTCCATCCCTGGAGGTGTTCAAGGCCAGGCTGGATGGGGCTTTGAGCAACTTGGTCTAGTGGGAGGTGTCCCTGCCCATGGCGGGGGGTTGGAACTAGATGATCTTCAAGGTCCCTTTTAACCTAAATCATTCTAAGATTCTATGATTATTGTGGGTCAATAGTAGGAGATCCCTAATTTAATTTTAAAAATGGAAAATCATAAACTTTTGAAATTAAGAATTTGAAATGGGAAGTATTTTATGCATGTTAGGGAATATTGCATTTAATATGGAGTGGGAGGACATCCAACTACACTTAGAAAGCAATCAAGTTATCATTACTGCCTATATTGTTATGTTTGAAATAAAATTTATCAGCTAAACAGTCAAGGCTATCAACCTAGTCTATACCAATTTTACATTTTATTTAAGCTGGTAACACAAGATTTTCCCAAACTAACTGCTTAAGACTACTATTCAGCAGTTCTAAATACCCATAGTTTAAAGGCCAATGTTTAAGTATAACAGTAAACTTGGTCTGACACAAATGCTAATTAGTTTCTTGCAACTATCAGACTTAAAAAAGAGTCTTTAAGCAACATGGTTTAGCTGAATGGAGAAAGAGGACACAATAATATCCAACAAATGCCATTTTGGAGCATAACAAACTTGCTAATTTTAGAGCTTGTAATAATTAGGAGTGGTTTAAGTGAGAATGCTTGCCCCAAATAACGTTTGCTTCAACCACCCGCATTAAGAAACAACTGATGTCCTGTTATAAATATTAGTACTGATACTAGAGTTGCAGGTGAGGAGTTCAGGGAAGGAATCGAACCAAACTTCCCAGATGGTCTCCTCTCCTCCCCTACAGCTGCTTCCCAGCCACCCTTGCTGGGCAGCGTGGGTGGGGAGCCACGGAATGACCAGCTGCCTCCCCAGCAAAGCTTCTTGGGGGACACTGCCAAAATTCCCCAATACTTGACCTCACTGAGCCAGGATGCTCCGTACCTGCCTTCCTTCACTTTCTTGCCTCCACCCCTGCTGGCCCTCCAGCCCTGACCCACGTGCCTGCCTGCAGCAAGCTGATAGTATTTGAGATTCTAGCTAAAGAATATTTAAGGAGAAAGCAATGAGAAGATTTCAAAGTAACACTTAAAATATTTTGGCACATAGCTAGATAAAGTGTGTTTCCTTGAGGCCCCATTGAGATGAAGAGCCTTCTTTCTACAGGTATCCAGGCAGGCAAGTGCAAGCAGCTGAGAGCATTTGTATTGTTAAAGAGATCGTAACAAACAAAACCACTAATAACAGTAATTTCATCTGGTTTTTAGATCTTTCCAGAGAAGAGAAGTTTAATCCTTGTATGATAATTGTTACCAATGGGAAGTCAATGGGAAGGAATTCCAAAGTATTTGCACGTTGGGGAGAAACACAGCAGCAATGCTATGAAAGTCGGGCTGGGAATTTTTACCCAGTTGGTAATATTCAGCATAAGCCTGGGAGTAATTTAATTTCAGGCAATCAATTAAATAATTAGGAAAATGGTTGGTATGCGTGTGTACTTATAAACTACAGTATGTATGAATGAGTCAATTTAGTAAAAGGAAGTAAGTAGTTGACCAAAACCTGTGAACTACATCAGTGGATAATGAAAGAAGATACCAGCAGTCCTTTTTCACATTTATAAGATATGATTACAAAATGTGGAGACAAATGCCAGTCTTAGAAGGACAACTTGAAACTGGACGACTACCTGTTATTAAAATAGGTTGCTTCACCCCACATCATCTTGACATTTTCAGATAGGCCTAAATTTAATTAGCTTTCACATCACCACATTCCTCTCAATCTTGTTATGAGGCAAAACACTAGCTGTGGAGACAACTCACTTTCTCAAATAATGATTTTGCACAGTATTCATCGCTGAGGAACAAATTCTCTTTTCCTTAACACCTGAGATACACAGGGGGAAAAAAAATGTTATGAGTCTGTTGTGTCGTTAGTAATGAAGCACTCAGCCATATGAAAATATAATTTTATTTATGGGAAATTTTACAGTTTAACCAGTGTCCTATTCTGAAAAGAACAAAAACATAAGTTGAACATTTCTACATATAAAGAAGTTATTTTTTTCAGTCAGCAATTCTGCTTGTAGGACAGTCTAGTTGTAGATAAATTTAGAAGACTGACTATGATAAAACCAAAATAATTTGTTACTTTGATGAAAAAAACACTGCAGTGGAAAGCTATTTCAGAATAGAAACTTGAAAAATATACATTTTTCACTTTTTTATAACAATTTCTTCTTGGAATTCACACAATTCCAAGAGATGTTTAGATGTAAAAACATCTAATTGTCTTTCATTCTCCTGTGAAAAAAATTCATGCAGCCCTAGATCTACAGGAAAAAAGATGATATCTCATTGGATGTTACCAGGAATACCTGCAGCTTTCTGTGTTAACGTATATAAAGACAATAGTCTATTCCACCAAATGGAAGAACTGTGTCATAACAATATAATTTTTTAAGTATATATATATACAGTTATGTAAGAATATACACATATATATATACACACATACAAACATACATGCATATATACTCCTATTCCTCCTGGTCAATAGGAGGAACAGCAGCCAAGCTCCTCAGACACCCTACTTGATTAAAACCTTCCTCCCTGAAAGTCAGCTTTTTTTTTCCCCCCAGTAATAGAGCAATTTCATGTGGTGAATTTATGAATTTATCTCTTTTCTTGAACTTTGTTGGATTGGCCTAATTTGTAATTCTTTTTGCTCACATCACTATGCAGTTAATTTTTGTTCCGTTCAGTGGGTTGTTATAGAATAAGCCATTTTGATGTTTTTGCCCCATTTTTATAAGTGCTTAATGCTGTGTAATGGGTATGGGTTATCTGTAGTTTTCAGGTAAGTAGAAAAAATTACTCCAGAATTACGCTTCTCTGAAGGTCAGAGATGCAAAGCTAGAAATGGAAGCTGAGGCACTATGTTCCCAGTCTCCAGCTCCATGCCTCTTCCTACAGTACTGAATTGTTTTAGCTTAGAGTTTCCCCCAAGTATGGAGAACACTCTTGATGCCATGAAGGGAAGGTAACGTGATAGTCACAGGCTGTTTCAGCAACAATGAGAAAAGGCTGGTATTTTTTTCACTAAATTTTTTTTTCACTGAATTTTTAGAGTTGGAAGGGACCATAGAGATCATCTAGTCCAACTCCCCTGCTGAAGCAGGATTGCCCAGAGCATGTCAGAGCATGTTACTCAGGATTGCATCCAGGTGGGTCTTGAAAATCTCCAGAGAAGGGGACTCCACAACCTCCCTGGGCAGCCTGTTCCAGGGCTCTGTCACCCTCACTGTGAAGAAGTTTTTTCTCATATTTAAGTGGAACCTCCTATGTTCCAACTTGAGAGAATAGTCACTGATCAGCCTAGATAGTAAGCTACACTATCTACTGATATGTATACTTTTTAAGCTTTCTACAATGCATTACTTCAAAATAGTATTTCTTCCTGTTTCATTACCACCTGTTTCCCTTTCAATCCTGTTCCATCTTAGTCATTACTGATCTATCCTTACCTTGTGTGACACTTTCTTCCTGCCTTTTTTTCCTTTTATTCCTCAGATTTGTTTTATTTCAGTTCTTAATTTCCATCTTTTCCTTTGCATCATTTCCCAAATGATCGCTTCTTACTTAATTATTGAAATATTATTTTATTTGCCCGAGGAAAAAAAGTGGGAATTTGAAGTTTTCACTAACAATTACCTGCGATGATTGAGGGCAAAATCCACACAGAGACTTACAGCTAAATACATTAATGGTTTTAGGCAGCAGAAATGTGACTTGGGTGTATTTGTCTGTATTAGGAAGTAATTCAGCTCAATAGGAGCAGACTGGTAGATCAAAGCAGCTGGTGCTGAGGTCCCTATATTTAAGGTATGTGATCAATGTGTTTAACCATGGACTAGTATTTAGTGTCTTGGACCAACTGTTAATACCCTGCATGTAGTCTGAGGCTGTTCAAAGGACTAAGTAGTTCAGATCCTTTTGTCCTCACTGCAGGTTATAGTACATTTGGTACAGACTGTAAGCAGAGCTTCCAATTTACCTTGCTTCAAAAGAAATCTAATTCACACACACTTTGCAAACCAAACCAATGTATGGTAATTGGGATTCACTGCAAACCCACACTACTTCTCCCCATCAAATGGCAGTCTCCTAGGCTCTGAACAGCAAACTCCACCACAACCTTGCCCTGGCATCACCCATTCCTAACTCAGTTTGTAGTCCTAAAATTTCCGTTTGTGTATGTCCCCAGAAGAAGTTGGGGTTGTTCTGCCTGGAGAAGAGAAGGGGACACATTATTGTGTGTGGCTTTTCAGTACTTAAAGCGGGTTCATAAGATGGGGACAATTTTTTTTAGCAGGGCCTGTTGTGACAGGACAAGAGGTAATGGTTTTAAACTCAAAGAGGGTAGATTTAGTCTAGGTAGAAAGAAGAATTTTTTTGTGCTGAGGGGGGTGTAACACTGGGACAGGTTGCCCAGAGAGGTGGCAGATGCCCCATTACTAGAAACATTCAAGGTCAGGTTGGATGGGGCTCTGAGCAACCTGATCTAGTTGAAGATGTCCCTGCTTTCTGCAGGAGGGTTGGGCTAGATAACATTTAAAAGGTCCCTTCCAACCCAAACTATTTTATGATTCTATGATAAGAACCTTAAGTCTTCTGAAGACTGAAAAAGTTCAAGGACTGTGCAAATCTTTCATTGTCCCAGCTCATGGACTAAGTACTACAACCACATACCCATTCCTTGGGCAGCTCTGCCAGACACTAGGCTAAAGAGTCATTCACCTCTTCTGTGTGGGCAAATAAATTTTAAATGTTTCCTACAGGTGTGGCCAGTGTTTTATCTCAGAACATTCTCTGGGAATAGCAGGTTGCAGTGCCACAGCTAGAGCAGGGAATATGCACAACTGAACCCAGGCTGGCAACATTTTGGACAGCAAATGTAATCACAGTGTTATTAGGGGAGCACCAGTACTTCTCTTCCTTTTTATTTTAAAAGAAAACCTTTCTTTAATTTCTTTTTGTCTTCTCTCCAGTTTCTAAAAAGGGAAAAAAAAAAAAAAAAAGTCTACTTTGCTAATAAAATCTGAAGCTTGGACAGACAGATACACATCCTTCAAATCCTAAGCAGGGTGCTTAACTTCTGGCTGAGTAAAATTTAGAAATTTAAAACTTAAAAATTTAGTTCAAAATAACAGAGTTTCTGATTAGCGTTCCCCTCTGTATCAAACTACCTATTCAGTGTCATGACTTTACATAGCCCCCTGCTCCGTGTGCAGGTTTCCCACTGTCCAGTCTGTACTGCTTAACTTCTGAGAGGATGGTGTCCAGTTCACAAATACTTAAATATGGATGCTTCATCTAATGTGAGGCAAGACACCAAAAATGAAGTAACAAATTGCTCTGCCTTTTAGTATCCAAACTTCTTTTTGGATGCAACTTTCAAGCATTGCAATGTGTAACTGACAGGCACTTTATTTTTAAAGACTTGTTCTCAACCCTGAGTTAGGCGTCCCATGAAAAACCTAGAAAATAGATGAGTAAAAGTGGGATTCAGAGAAATCAGCAAGCAGCAGCAGGGATAGCTTCAAGGAAATATGGCAGGACAGTAATACACGTGCAACCTCCACCTTAAAGGCACCTACTTTCAGCGCTGGGGAAGTGCCTACTGTCCCCTGAAAGTAAGCATATAAGCTAGACATTCCTTTTCTCCAAAATAATTAGAATATGCTGCTAATTGATGCCCAAATACCCAGTAATTAGAGCACTTACCATTTAGGTGGATGACCTTTTCAAAACATGCCCACGCTTCTAAGTTGGAGAAAAAAATTCACTCACAGGCACTTTCAGGTCAGAAATGTGCCCTAACTACTGACTGAATGGTTATTTTGGGATGAAGTGAGTGACTTTCTCCTCTTGAAACTTTGCCAATTTGGATAATTGATTAAATAGCTAATGGAGGAGAAATTTAAACCTGACCCCCTTCCTTCACAGAAGAGTGGACTAACATTGGTCTGTGGAGTCAATCGCTTGCTATTTGGCTGAATAAATATTTAAAAGCAAACTGAACAGTTCCAAGAGGGGAAAATGAAAAAGTTGTCTTGCCAAATAACAAGTGCTTTTTGGTTAATGGGAACCTCCTGGGAGGCAGACAGTCTCAAATCTAATTCTCTCTATAGACCAGAAACAGTGAGGTTGTCTATCTCCCTAGAGAGAATTTCATTTACTCCAGTTTCAAAAAGTCTTGTTTTTCCTGCTATTTTTGTTTTTAATTTTTGCCGCCTTCTTCCCTTCCCCCCTGTTCCCCCTTGCTAGATACCTGCTCTGGTAACCATGTTCTCAGAAAACACATTGGTGCTCTCTGAGGGATGAGAACTTCTGCCTCTTGCAAGTCAGTTCATGCCCCCAGAACCCTGGCAGGGTCAGGGCTTGAGGGACCTGGCACATGAACACCATGAGCTTGGACACACTGGGCTGCAGTTGCTTGAGGGCCGGTATGTGCTGGTGGTGGCTGAATGCTCAACATTATCAAAAGCAGCAACTAAATCCCTTGATAGGCTTTATACTTATGCTTCATTTTAGAGTGTTAAAAAGCAACACTTAGGAGCCTTTAGAAATACATAGAGGTACTAATAATAGAAACCTTTAGCAAATTTAATGTTTTATAAAAGGTGCTTAGTAGCCAGTTTGGGAAACTGAAGATCTCTCTCCTTTCACATAATAGATACAGTGTAGTGGACAATAGTATAGCTTTCCCACACTACTTCACCACTTCGTCTCCGTTTGTTTTTAGATAGTGTTCAAGTCTGTGGCAGAGGCATAGAGTAAGTTAATGTCCAAGGGAGTAGAAGAATATTTTAGTTCAAGGAATTATGCTTCAGATGAAAGTAGGTATCTGTCACTTTCCCATAGATACTAATTTTTGACAAGCTACTCAAAAAGATCTTTATTTTACAAGTCCTTTGTTGCTCTTCCTATTTAAGATAGGTCTAAGTCTTCGTGGCAAAGACTTTTATCATGTTTGCTTCTGTACCTTGAAAGCAACAATGTATTAACGTGATAACTCAATCTAATCTAGTTTTTATACCTTATTTTACAAAGCAAACCCTTACTCAGATTTCTATAGTACTAGAAAAGCCTTGCTTTCTAGTCCTTGCTTTCTTTATAAAGTCCTTAAAAATCTGACTTATTCAAGTTGAATTAGGCATTCATACTTCCTAATGCTCCTTGAGCCGTTATCAAATCAAAGATATGATTTCACTGAAAGCCCTAATGTTTGTGGTAAGTCTTCTCTAGTACCGATGATGGAAGAGAACAAACCATTGAAATTTACTACTCCCTGATTAGACTGAAACCTTCTGAAGCAGGAGTAAGTTGACAAGAGCATTAGTATTTCCCAGATAATTATTTTGTCAATGGCTGCAAATCTGTTGGTGGTAGGCAGGCAGTAGGCTCTCTTTCCCTGTTAATACTTTATGGCCTCCTCCAAGCCAAAGAAAAGCCTTGTCACGCAAAAAAAAATTCTCAAAATTGTAACAAGTTGGAAAAGATTAGTTTTCTAATTCCAATGTGTAGTTTCACAGTTGCACATATAATTCCTTTCGGATGATTAGCCTGCAGTTCTTTGATAGACCAATTTTGACTCGGATTCTTCCTCGAATTACAGTCCAGTGACCAGAATATACCTATTCCACAATATCTTAATTTTACAAATTATTCTTGAGTTTATGTCTGGAAAGGCTAGCTTTTCTTTCTGAAACATAGATATTCCCAAATGGGCTTTGTTTCCTGTCAGAGTCAAATCCTCAGCTACTGATCGGTTGCACATTAATACATCTGCCAACTTTAAATATTTCCATTTGCAATTTGAAATCCCTGAGTTTTCTTGAAAGGCAGTGGTTGAAGCTAGAGATGTGCCTCTGACTGTGAAGTATTCAACTAATTTAAAAGACAACCTACTCTTCCATGTGAAGCCACCTAAAATTTTAATTTTAAATACATATACAGCAACGCATTTTAGTTTCTTTGGTTTTTCTCTTTTTTGTCACTAGTAATCTGCATCTTTGCCTCTCATCTTCTGTATTTTCCCATCTTCTTTAGCCATATTTTATCCCTCAGGGTCATGATCCCACTTGTAACACTATAATTAACCCAAAGTTGTGAGCCTGGAGAGGTTCTAAATGTATTCATGGGCGGCTTTCCTTTCACCTAACTTTAGCCACCAAAAACTAAGGTGGCCTTCAAGGCTTCCTCTGTAGCTAGGAGAGAGAAAGACATCTCCAGAGAGCAATTCATTATCCTTTCTGGACATCTCGCTTAGAATGGGATGAATTACACTGTGAAAGTACTGGTCCTTCCCTCTATATAGGAGAGAGACTGTAAAGGAGCTTCAGTGAGTACTGTGGAGACTATGTCTGTTTTTAAAAAATGTATTATTTAAATATTAAATATTTTAAAATATTATTATTTAAAACTATAAATTATTTTTCTATAGGACTTTCAGTTTCCAATGTCATCACCTGTGTTTGACTTGGGCAATGTGTAGAGAGCAGGAAAGGAGCCAGATGAGTTTGCAGAGCTACCCCTGCAGTTGGGAAAGAGGAGGAATATGGTATGGAGATACTTAAGCTGGCAGCACAGAAGCCATTGCGGGCCAGGAGTAGCACAGCTGTGCTCATGTGACTCTGCACACTGAGTTAAGAAATGCTGCTGAAACCAGCTTAATGCACTGGCACAATACTTGAATTTATGTGAAATTTGTTTATAGCAAATAAACTGATAGAATAGTCTATATATTTAGAAAGTTTCTTCTAGTTTACCACTTTCTTCCAGTTTCTCACCCGGTTTTGAACAAATCATCACAAAAATTCAGCAAGCTTAGAGACATCTTGTGCAAGCCATTCTTTGTTACAGAACATATGCTCTACTGAACAGCAATGCAGTCATTCAATTTGTCCTGCCATTACTATATGTGTGTACATCGATGTTAAGGAATAAGCCAATCAGGGAAAAAGTGAGAACATCCTGATACTAATTTCTGGAGTAGCAGTAGTAATGCAACTTAATTTAATTACAGAAAAGTCCTTTCATTAATTTCTGTGAATGAATACATGCTGAATGCTAATAGATGAGTGCATACCATTAATTAATGCTAAAACGAAAGGATACACAACCTAAATTTGGCAATAAATGCTCACAGCACTATTCCAAAGAAGATTTTCTGAAGATGTTCATGACATATCAATATTTCTTTTTAGAACTGCAAGGCTATAGAAGATAAAACTGCAATCTTCCCTGAAAGCCTGCAAAGCAAGTCTGACTTTCTGTGCAGTTATTATCATTTTGCTAGCTGAATGGATGTCATTTAAATTAGACCCTGTAATATTAGTGCTACATACTGTTTTGTAGAGGAAGTATTTTGACTGGGTAGAATCAAATTTGTCACTGCCAAAGAAAATGCCTTTTACGTTAGGATGACCATGAGCTGACAATATGCCCTTGTGGCCAAGAAGGCCAATGGCATCCTGGGGTACATCAGGAAGAGTGTGACCAGCAGGTCAAGAGAGGTTATCTTCCCCCTCTACTCTGCCCTGGTGAGGCCCCATCTGGAGCACTGTGTCCAGTTCTGGGCTCCCCAGTTCAAGAAGGACAGGCAACTGCTGGAGAGGGTACAGCAGAGGGCTACAAAGATGATTAGGGGCCTGGAGCACCTCCCTTATGAGAAGAGGCTGAGGGACTTGGGTCTTTTTAGTCTGGAGAAGAGAAGACTGAGGGGGTATCTGATCAATGCTTATAAATACTTAAAGGGTGGGTGTCAAGAGGATGGAGCCGGTCTTTTTTCAGTGGTGCCCAGGGGTAGGACAAGAGGAAATGGGCACAAACTTGAATATAAGAAGTTCCACCTAAACATGAGGAGGAACTCCTTTACTTTGAGGGTGGCAGAGCACTGGAATAGGCTGCCCAGGGAGGTGGTGGAGTCTCCTCCTCCTCTGGAGACATTCAAAACCCACCTGGACAAGTTCCTGTGCAACCTGCTCTGGGTGGACCTGCTTTGGCAGGGGAGTTGGACTAGATGATCTCCGGAGGTCCCTTCCAACCCCATGTGATTCTGTGATTCTGTGATACGTTGGGACAGAGACTGCTCCCCGTTTTGGTTTACTACTCTTTTTCACAAGGATTGCTGTATGTTGTTTCACCTAAAAGTCCTTCTAGTTTGGGAAATTAAAACTTATGTGTAAGGAAATCCTAAATCAATTAAATGTAGGACTCAACTTTATCACTGTTATTCTCAGCAGAGATGAATTGGGAGTTGATCTGCTGAGAGGGAATTGCGAGTGCCCCTTCCTGTGAACTCTCAGAACAGCATGAGCGTTTGAACTTATTCTACTTCCCTACCTTGCCTTTGCTCCAAGAGAAGAGCATGGAGACAGCAGGTTTGTGGTCCAGCTCTGTCTTCTTGGAGTAGAAAGTTGACTTCAGTTCTTTCATATATACACAAGTGCCTTACCGGACTTTTGGGTTACATGTAACAAGGCACACAAAAAAAAGGAACTAATATAGGTTTTATAGCAGAAATATCTCTACATTCACTTTACTCTTCCAAATTCACCGCTCCATTTCCCTACTGCTTATAGGCACATGAAAGGGCTGGTGATACCTAATCTCATTATTTTATACGTGCTGTGAGTTTTTACTCTTAATGCTCCAACTTGGAAAATTAGAGCATTGCATGAAAATCTTAAATGCCACTAGACAGAAAAAAGGAGAAAGCTAGGAACATACACAGTACACTTTCTATGCAAAATCCTTTCCAGCTTCTAAGCCTACTAAATACTATTGTCTTCTCAGTTCTGTTAGCAAACAAATACTATTTAAAGTATTTAGGTTAGACTAGATATTTTAGCCTGAAACAAATTATGAGCAAGTTATGTGACTATATGCTAGCGTGAGCAGTTGAACTGCTGGCTCACAGATGTTATAACTTTCAGCTGCCAGGGTGGTGAGGGTAGGTGGAAGCTCATCAAGTAAATCAGATCTGTGACCAGAGTTGTAGGATGTTGTGTTTCCAAATCCCAAGTTCATAGGCATCATGAGTGTAGACCTCATAGCCTCATAGTCTCATATGGCTAGAGTTACCATTTTTGGGCTCTTTTTGGAAATTCCACAAAAAAATCTGTACCACTGGGGCAGTTAAGATGGAACCTGGGGAATGACAATGATTTTGAGTGGATCCGCTGAAGTCAGATAAATTTGTGCTTCAGAAATGCGGCTGGAGGCTTTTCTAATATAGACATATTCTTTCTATAATTTGACTAATTTCCAGGTATTTTCTTTTCCTCATCCCTTTTGAGAACTATGAAGCTGTGCAGAAATAAAAACATCTTTTCTAGCTTGTAGAAGTTTTACTGCTTGTGATAAAAAAACAAGGCCAGTAGGAATAAAACCACTCTACACAAAATAGTTTTCTTGCACCAGCTGTTAAGAAATTATATTTTTAAATATAACTTGAACTATTTTAACCTTGGTGAATCTTAAACCCAACTTACCTCCCATAATTTGATGATCATATACTGGCAGGTAGTACTATTGACGTCAGTGTGACTACTCACCAGTAGGAATATAAAGCAGGGTGAGTAATCAGCATGGAAGCCTCTAATGCTATAATTATAATCTTTTGCAAAGTAGTACTCCCCTTGACTGCTCATCTTCTTGCTTCATACCTTATACTTGAATCTTTGGTTAGTCTACTTGTCTTTCTATTATGGGATAGGGTATGGGGAATTGGTGATGCTGACTCATTATGATTTGATGCCATGAGCTGCAGCTTTCCCAGAACAGCTGCTTTTTCTGACAAACATAATGCTCTACACTAGGCCTTTGATTTTCTGCATATTTTACTTGCTCATTAGGTCTTGCTCTTTGTATATTACTGCTTCATTCATTGTACGTATTCTACTGTATGTTCCCAGATGGTCAAGTATTTTCATCTGTGTTTTCTATTTTGCCTTTGCAGAAGTTGCTGAAAGTTTTGATCAGCGTGAGTGGATGCAGGTTTTAATTATAGTTTCAAAAAATAATGGGAGAAAGTGTTCTGAATCACTGGATGCTCAACTGTAACAAAAATAGTGGGGTGAGGAGCAGAATACTAGAGGTATTCACTTTTCTGCTGCAGTTTTGAGAGCTGAATCAGTATTATGAAGAGCTAAATGTCTGCACATGAGCACATGTCACTTACTGGAAATTGTTCCTCTGACTATCGCTTTCACTTGGAAAATACTCGAGTCCTTGGTAGTGTGCTGCCAACATTCATTCTGAACCCTCCATACGGACAGAGAAGGTATTGTTTAATATCTTCTGTATCTGATGATTTCCCACTTTCACAGGAGAGGTTCTTGTTTACATTTTGCCTAAGAAAAAAAGATAGTAGTGTTTCTGTCACGCTTCATGTTTACTAAGTAATTTCTTGTATCATCAATCACAATGGGTTTTATCTGGGTTCCAGCTTTATGTGCTTTTTTACTGTTTTAGGGACTTGTCACTCCATAAGCATATGTATATTCTTAGTTTATTACCAACATTGTACTGTAACAACTTAAATATTTTAACTACTTGATATTTTTAGAAATTAATGACATTTTCATATTTTTCCTGTAGTAATAACCACAAATAGTAATCATTTCCATTTTGAATTTTATTTCCATACTACATTCCAGACCATGGTATTCTAAAGACTTATCAAATCAGTGATTTCATGGCAATATAAAATACAGGAATTTGTTCCTTTCTAATGTTTTCAGGAAAACTTTTTTGTAGTTGTATTTTACCCAGATTATTGGATTTTAGGTTGAACTGGTTTTGATTTTTCTTATGCTTTTTGTTATAGTCTCATGAAAATGGGCTCTGTGGTTGTTTGGGGTTTTTTTTTTTGGCAAATGGATTTTCAAAGTAGAAAAACTCAGTTCATTTAATGTGGTACCTAGCTAGTTTGTAGCCTAACAGTGTGTCCTCTACGTGACTCAAGGATCCCTGTGCTCTTGCCCTGTTATATCTATTGAAGGATCACCAACTGACTTTATGCAGATAAATATAGATTTTTAGATAGATTTCACCTTTATAGTTCTGATACAAGACTGCAAAAGTCCTTCAAGAACCTGGAGCATTGAGTTACTATCCTTCTGTGAGCCGATTCTTATAAGATGCCACTGAATGAGACTCAGAAGACAAATGCTGGAGACCAGACTTCCGAGTAACTGAGGGGATATTCAGTTCTATGTACCTTGAAAGATTTTTTCTTCTTGAATACTAGTTGTGGTTTGCAGTTAACATAATTTTGCTCCAGATGTTGTCAAATAGTATTAAAGGAAGCGTATTTTGCTTCGTGCTCTTCCTGTTATTTTAGTTTAGTAGTTTTCCATTTAGGGAGTCTTGCAAACACATAGACTAAATGCTGGGCCTCTAGGAAATACTTTCACAGCACCATTCCCATTGCTCTGTGTAAGCCTTGTGGAAGGTTGGAGCATCACAGATGTGCTGGAGCATCCAGAGAAAGAAAGAATCCTTGATGTCCCAAAGATTTGCTACTCCCTACTGCTTTGAAGCTGGTAAGGCAGGGTCACGGCAGCCAGCACAGCCCCTCCAGGGCTTGTCTGCAAACACCCCTCAGCTGGGGAGCTGTCACAAGGAACTCACCACAGAGATGAAGAGAGAAGCTTTAACCTCACAGTCCTTCACTAACATCATGCCAGGCTCCAAAAATAGTCTTGGAAAGTCTGGGGTAATAGATCTGCTTTTTCACAGGGACCGCAGAACCAGCCCCGGTGTATATGCCTGTTTTCAAATGCGGGTGAAAAGGTGCCTGTAATGCTTGTCCTCCAAGAAATCCTGGTCATCTACTATTCACACGTCTTGAAAAAAATGGCTTTCTAGACTATTTTCTAATTAAGGAAATGCTTTTTTTTTACCCAAAACAAAAGAAACCCCATCCCCAAATTCCTAGTCAAAGTATTCCACAATTGACATGTCATCTTTGTTACACATTGTTTAAGGGGATTTAGCTGTTGCATTCAATGTCGTTTGAGTTCAGTGTATTACAGTTATCAGTCCATTCTCCAGAACTTGTCAAATCTTGGTAAATGAGATAAATTTCAGTCCTTGGAAATTAAGATTATTTTTATGACCATGTCAAGATGTGTTCACTGGATAGGGAAAGCAGTTTTTCTTCATATAGATGCATAGTGAGTGCTAAATGAAACTGAATTCTGCTGAATCTACATATATTTACTTTAAATAATGTGAAACTTTGCATGCGTATAATTAGAACTTTAACGTTAATTTTAGAAAATTGCTTGGGTATGGTCAGCATAATCTATTTTTTATCAGCAGCTGAAATTTATTCTGTCTTTGATTCTTACTATCTCTTTACAGCAACAATCATTTTTATTTAAGAAAGTAATTAAACTCAGTTCAGCATATATTTTTGGAGGTAGTATAAAAAGCTCTTGCTGTGATACTAAACATAAGATGACTTTTCTGGGTGAAATTATTGCACTAGTGATTAAGAATTCATTTTTTAACTTTAAGTTTAGAACTTTCTTGTTTTTACAAATAGCATCATTAAAAACAAAACCAGTTTCTTACAGAGTTCCTTTTGAATGGAGATAGTTTATGTTGCTATTCACACAGGCTGTTTTCCAAGACCTTTGAACTCCTCCGACTGATGTAGAAGAAAAGCAAATACAGCTTCAGTGATTAAAAGAATAGAAGTTTTCTTACTCTTCATCTATCCTGAATAGATTGGGGAGGGAGGGAGGCTTGTGCTTGGTTGGTTTTTTTTTTTTTGCAAGGAACAGATTTTGTAGCGAATAAAGACAAGTTTAAGACGTGACTTCTCATTTTTCAGATCTCTGTAGTTTAACCTGGACTCCTAAAATTTTACTGTAATTAAATGATTATAAATGTGCCATGCCTGCTCTCCCATTTTCTCAGGGAGGTAGCGTTTCCCTGTGAACCCAGCCTGATGAAGGTGCAGTTTGGTTTGTCTGCTTTTTAAGGTTGAGAGAAACTTGATTAGTGAATGACAGCTTTGTGTCCAAGAGGATTTGTCTCTTTATGATTAAAGATTTTTATCAGTAAGAAATTACAGTGAACTTATCATTTAAAGTGGGTAATTTAATGATCTTTCAATTTTGTGCTAAGATGTAGGGACAAAAAGATTTTTTTACTGACTAGAAATAGGGACAGCATGTAACAGAGTGAGAATGTTCATCCAGAGAAGGGTCTTAAAGAAGACAATTAAAGACAGAAAGAATGAAATAAAAGTTTTATACTTAGCAGAAAGGAATAAGAAATATCGAAGACTGCAACAGCCAGTTAAATTGTTGGAAACACAATGACTGAATTGCCAAAATCATTTATAAATGTGTTTCCAGTTAGATAAATAGAAATTTCCTTTTAAATTAGTAAGAAAGGAAAGTAGATCTATAAAAAAAAAAAAAAACCTGATCTGTTAGCATAAACTCTAAGGGTCAAATGATTTATGAAGAGAGGAGATCACACATACCTAGCTACCTAGTTTCTGAAGTATACAAGTGCAAATGTCCCCCAAATTCCAGCTGAAATCTCCTTCTGAGCTGAGGGTAGTCACATATTAAGTACTTGAAAAGACTAAGCTGGACTTAAAAAAAAAAAAAAAAAAAAAAAGAAAAAAAAAAAAGAAAATCAGCATGAATGACTGAAAAAGTGGTCATGTCCATGTTGTTTATGGCAGATTCACCCAGCTACCTCATTCTAAGTGGGAAATTCACTTTCCTTTTGCCTTTCCCACTTCTGGGAAGGGGACTATAACCTACAGGATAGTTTCATTTGTTCCTCCAAGATATGTATGAGATGACACTTACTTCAAATATGAAACAACAAATGCATGCTAGTTACCTCATTGTATATGCAATGTTCATTTCTCTTTTTCAATAGGGAAAAATAAATCTGTTTTGTGCTAATAGTAGGTTGTTCTTCTATAGGAAAACAAGGATTTGGGCACTGTCAAGGGATGGGACCAGATATAACTTCCAGTTAGATGCCACTCTTCCATGTCTACAGACATGGATGAATGCCAGCTTAAAGTGAAGGCTGTTCTCTATGCATGTACAGAGTTTGATGAACTAAAAATTCTACACCAAACTTCCAGGAGGACCCGCAGTCTGTGAAGCCCAGTCGTAGGGCTAGAAAGACCTTCCAAAATCAAGGATACCATCACAGGACTCAACATATTTCTCTGTTCCAGTAAATCTAAGAAATCTTATATATTCAAATATATTTAAAGAACTCATACATAATAAATTCCACTTCTGAATAATAAATAATAAATAAATCCCATAAATAATATATAAATAAATAATAAATAAATCCCATACTTCTGAAAGTAGTCAAAGACATCACTTATTCTATTAAGCTAATTAACCAAATTTTTGGATTCTGTGCTAAACTGTTGGTAAAGTATTATATTACATAAAAATATATAAATTTTGCTTGTTTGTTTCATTTTGATGACATTAACAGTGAGTGGAACTTAAATTGCACAGTTAAAGTTAAGTAAGAGGAACAGAGAGTCCTCTCTAGAGAATCTACGGGATCTGTTAGAATCTGTTTATGCTTCAATTTGGGAATCATCATTGTCAGACAGGAGGTAGCTGATACTGAGAGTTGTAATTCCTGTGTCCTGGTCACGAGCACTAGGAAAATGTTAGACTGGGTGAAGAAAGGGTCATGGGAGGGAAATCCCCAAACAAAGAGATTGTATTTGACCCCATGAGATTTTATCCTTTAGCTCGTTGCAACAACATCTAACTCTATAGGACTAAAAGTAGCCAAAAAAATTAATGAATAATAAAAAGAATTTCCGCTAGTCCTATTTAAAGCCAAATACAGCAGGTGGAGAATTGTTTATTTTTAACCCTAAATTAGCTCAATGTTGGGGCTGTGTTTGGATACCAAATTAGGCAAAATAGTGATTTCTAAGTCTTGACTTATTAGCAAAGACATATTTTTTCATGTCAATTTTAGTCTTGCTGATGTTCTTACAAGTAGGAAACAATCTGTTTAAAGTCTCTTCTGCAGTTATGACATTTTCATTCTTCCACTTTCTGTACCTTTTTTAGTGATTATAGCACATTAAAAGCAATATCACATCATCTAGTCTGACCCACCTTCTTTTATTGTTTGGTATTCAGCTTCATTAGCTCCTACCTTTAAAGGGTCAATGCTGGAACCTGTAACCGATCACTCTTGCTTTCAGATTGGGAAATCTGAAGCGCTGTTACTGCATTCAGTTTTGTTCTGTTTTGCTGCCCTTAGTTGTCACTAGGTAAAGCTTTTCACATTCCCAAGAAGCAAAGTGCCTCCTGTGAATAGTTCCCTTACACAAGCTCCCTTTGTCTGAGGTCTTCTCAGTCAGCGGAATCAGCAGTATAATAAAAATGTCAGTTTAATTTTTAGTAGGAAATGCTTGACTTTTTTAACAAGCGAGGAGCTCTCAATGTTAAAGCAGTCATGAAAGAAAAGCTCTTTTCATGACCACTGGAATTAGTGGACAGGGACAGTAAGGGAGACAGCAAAGGGTGGGAAACTGGCTTTCTTCCAAAATAAGAAAAAGCTACATGTAAGGACATAATTGAATGATTTGGCATTACTTTGAAGAGTTAACGCAGCATAACCTTTTTAAATGAATAAAGCCCAAGTGTATAATAATCCTGAGTGAAAATACGTGTGAATATTTGAAGTATTAATGGATGAATTGACAAATATTTTTAACTGGGAAAAGAGACGACAACACAATTGCCATCTGGGTTTAAAACTGCAAACACATGCACACAAGGCCAATTATCTACAATGAAGTAGCATTAGAAAAAGGAAATGAGAAAACTTTAAAAAAAAATTAACATCTTGTCAGCACACTGACTTCACTGCTTGCTTAATAGAAAAGGGTGTTATCAGTTTTATTTCCTTTGAGGATAGGGAAGAAGCTATTATAGTGCAGAATCCCTTGTGCCTATGAGAAAAGAGCTGAAAATAGATTGAAAAAATGTGTGGGAAAAGCAAGCATAATCAAAACTAGTTACTCTACAGAAACATTTCATTTTTTTTTATATCCCAGCTAATGATACATTTTACACATTTTTCTGTTTACCTAAAGAAGCAGCTAATATTATTTTATGTAAGCACAGAAAAGAGAGAAACTGAATTATGGCTAGTTTGCAGAGAACTCAAATTCAATAATTGCTACATAAAGCATGCTTAAGCAAAGATATTCAAACCCAATAAAAAGGGGCATTCCTATAAATACTAAGTGTCTAATTAACAGAGAATCATAGCTGAATCTATGACATACCCTGAAGGTTAAATATTTTGGTGTGTGCTTTGAAACAGGCATGGAAGGAAAAAAACAAGAGCGATTCATCATCGAGGCACAGTGAAACTTGTCAATAACAACCTCGCAAAGGCCACAACTTTCATCATCTTTATAACAGATGACTGCCTAACGTAGGATGATTAATGTAAAGCATGTCTCCTGGGCTTGGAGGGTTTTAGTTAGGGTGGGTAGAAGTGACTATTAAGTGACTGGCAATATTTATCTCATTCTTAGGTATAATTTTTCCCTTTTTATGAGCAGCCTGGGATAGTTGTGCGCTCCCAGATATTGAAAGCGTGTGTGATGCCCAGACTGCAGAAGGATAAAGTCAAAACACATTTCAAGGGGTGGTCAACACGAAAATGGGAATTTGGGTCTACGTCACCAGGGAGACGGAGACTTCTCTGCTGGTGATTAGGGCTTTTTACAGCAAAAATAAGACTGAAGTGTTGAAGAGATATTTAGCAGGGAATTATAAGGGGATAGATTTGGGACGTAACAGAAAGGTACACATACCGACACCGCCAAACTCCCCATTCCCATCTAAGCCTTCACACTTATTTCTCCATGGCTTTCTACATGAGGAAGTCAAACAGACCAGCTGGCATTATCTTGATTTGTTGTGTTATTGCCTAGCCTCCTTCCTTTGGCTGCTTTCTCCTTCTCTTGGATTGTGATGTATTTTCACTGCAAAGTTCATGATAAAATGGGAAACGTAGCACGGAAGAATGTATGACATGGCAAAGTGATTGAAGACCTGTTGGCAATGAAGAAAGGACCAAGTCAAACTAGCACTGGGAAGAGAATAAGCAGGGAAAATGATCCAGACAGCTGATATCTGTCTTATCTACTGCTACCAAATAAATATCTTGTTTTAATTGGAAGTGGCCAGGAAACCCATGCAATCCCAGAGAAGTCCCGCTTTGGTTGCTCTTTCCCAAAGAACAGAGACAACATATGAAAATGCCACAAAATATTTCCACTTCTTAGCTTTTATTATTGCTTTTCAAGTGCTCATAATATGTTGTACCTGTTTTCCATGTTAATATATAGTGGCTTTTCGCTTTAGCCTGTTGTAGTAGTATTGCAGCACGCTCCCCTTGCTACCAAGTACAATATAAGCTGAATAAGGCATCTTTGACCCAAATTACAATTGCTCTGATTCTCTGAACAGATGGAAACACTGTTGTATATCATCTTTTTGTGAAGAGAAGCTCTTCAAATAAACAAATATAATTGCAAAGTTAATCTAATAAATTTTAAAAGACCAGATAAACTGTTTTCTTTAACAAACTGCCACCCTCTCCAAATTTCCCTGAATTTTTCATTTTACATACTTCTTAAAAGTCATCCCAAATTCACTGGAAATGGAAGCAATCGCATCTTATACAAAATGTTATAAGATATATTCCCATTCACAAATGTCTCTGTACAGTATTGCCAAGCTTTTGGCGATTAGCATATATTTTTAAGTTTAGAAATGATAGTCCTGTTTGATAATAGCATAAAGATCAACAAAAGCTAACACAAATAATGGCATCTTTATTGCTCAATCTTCAGCTTCTTCTCCAGCAGAATGTTGCTGAAGGTCCTGCCTCGCTGCTGAGGAGACAGGGAGCAAGTGGTGTAGCTCCCATGGATTTCAGTGAAGTAAGATTTCATTTTTAGAAGAACCCAAATTCTGTGGCAGATGTGTGACACAGGAGAGGATACATACTCTTCAAAACCTGCAGAGCCTATTGTCTGAGACTGAACATAAAAAGCCTACCACTCCCCAACAATTTTTTTCTCCTTCTAAGTTTTGCGAGATGAATTTCCTGACAGATACATCTGTACTCTTGCCTAATAATAGCAATTGTCTGTGTAATTGGGAGCATAAAAAGAGGTGGGTAAGCCTTTGAGGAAAGCCAGCTAAGCATGCAAACACTGCTTGTAATGGGTACATAAATTTAGGTGATCTAGTTGCATATGTATTTCCTACTTAATTATGGTATTTAGAAGCTCGATACTTGTTCTGCTTCCCAACTTTCCAGGGTCTAAGCAATGATCCTTCAATGTGTTTGATTTTACATACCTTTTACAAGACACTACACCCAAAATTGACTGTTATAAATAAAATGTTGTTTCAGCTATCTGCCTTTTTTTTTTCAATAATAATAATGATGATAATAATAATAATAATAATAATAAAGCAGGACAGGAGAGAACAATAATTTGTAGATAATTCACACTGTTTTCTCTTGCGTTGTTTCAAATTTAGGCTTGAGCTCCACAAATCAAGCTTTGTCCGGGCTGTCTTCCGCATAAAATGATTTTGAGGATAGGCTTCAGTTAACTTCTTATATAGAACAGATAACTGTTCTTCTTCAAAATTCAAGGTCATTTCCTCCTACAATTTTCCTTCATCCTCAACACAAAGCAAGCTTAAGTGGTTCATATACCCTGATTTCAAGTTTTGTCAGGATTCCATTTTCATCAGTTAAATATATTTTATCTGTCCCTGCTGAATGAATGAACAACTTCTTCTAACTACAGCTCATTTTTATTCTAACTTTACCTAGTTCTAATTTTCTGGAATTCTCCTTCCATCCCATTTTTCCATTAAACCCAATAATTAATTCTGCTCTGACCTGATTTTCTGTCAGTTCTTCCCCTCTGCTTCACATCATGTAGCTTCCATACTCTTTCATGTTTCTTCTAATCTCTTGGTTTGTTGTCATATAGACAACATACTTCTGTCATTACTGTTTCCATTTTAGGCAGATCATCGAATTCTGGTAAATCCCAAAATAGAAATGATAGTGACTCCTAGTCCACTGATGACTGGTCACATCCTCAGAAGGGTTAATGGTGGTAACATGATTTCTGAGGCATTGATCTCAGGTCTGGCTCTGTTTCTGGGCTGCAGGGGGAAACCACTTTCTGTAGCAATGCTTTGATGAAGCTGAACCCAAAAAAGAGATGGCTGGCTGTTAGTCAGCAATCTAAAACTGTGTTCACACACTTTCTTATTGAAACTGAAGCCCATGCACACTGTAGGAAATTTGCAGAGCAAATGCTAAATTAGGATGCAGTCAACATGTACGGTGACAGTGCTGATGACCGCTTTTTATTACTATTTTTTTACAGGTAGCAGCACTTGCAGATTTAGTCCCCATCATTATAACTCTTGACAATAATTGTCCCATTTAGTTTATGTACAGGTTTTAAATTGAGACATTATTGGTTGATGAATAAATGTTCCACTAACATCTCAATTACATCAATTGTCACCACATGCAATTATGAGCATAATTGTATGCATGAATACTTGCATTGCCATTAAAATGTGTGAAAACTGGATAACTTAGAAAAATAACTGAATGCCTGTTGTTTAATTTTACTACTTTTCACAGGTAATGTCATTCTAGGAGTTTGCACTCTGCAAGGATTCACCGGAGTTTGTTCCTTGTAGCATATCATAGCCGTACGATATATGGTTTCCATTTGATTTGATAAATGCCTTCATATTACTTGATTGTGCCATACATTTTAATTTTCTGATTGAATAATGTATATCAATACCCTCTTTCAGAAAGATAGAATCTCATTTGAATGTTGAGAAATGTGAAGGAGAAAGGAACAGGGCACATATGCAGGAATAATAATACAACTTTTTGTTCATAAACTTAATAGCAAAATGAAACACAAAATACGTTGTAATAAACAGTATTTGACTGAGTCCTTGCAAGACCTTTTTTACAGCAAGAGTCATGACTCAAGTCCAAAGTTGTAGCCCAGTTCCCAGCTGAACTGAGAAGCTTGGAACCTCAATTAACAAAAAAAGTAGAAATTTTCCTGTTTGAATTAAGGACATGATAAGTATTTAGTGGAATTCATTAACTAAATTATCAATTTATCTATCATTCTTCAGTTTAAGTATTTCTTTTATCTCCCATTTTTACTCTGATATATTTGTAAAAAGTAACCTCAAGCCCTCTCACTCTCATCTTTGTTAGGCCTCTTAACTTTTCCTAAAGACCAACCAACCCTCTTCAGATCATCATAGTACGGCTTTTCACATCCTTTTCTTGACTGAATAAATTTTACCTAAATGGGAGAGATTGAAATCTCTAACAGACTTCAAAATCTATGTGGGGACAACTTTACCAGGGAGACACTTATTTCCTGAGATATAAATATTGCCTGATACAAACAGGAAAATAATAATCCTTAATTCTTTTTCAATCGGGACAAATACGATGGCAAGTTCCCCCTGCAAAGGATCAAACCCAAAAGTGGTAGACAAACAAACACCGGAGGTTTAGGTGATCTTCAATTCTAGTTCTTCTAGTCCCTAGAAAGGGAAAATGAAGCGGTGTCAGATGTTATATAGATGTTACAAAAGCTGCTATTACAAGGAAGCTTTTGAAGGCGCATGTTATAAAACAGGCCCCAGAACACATAGATTTTTTTTTCCTTTGAGACTGCTGTTGCTACGACTGTTATGAATCAGCTAAGAAATAGGAGAAAACTGAAAGAAACTTATTTTCATTCATCCAGCTAAGAATGCAGTTAGGTATAAAGGAGTATCAGAGAAAGGATAGTCAGGTAACAGTAGATTTCCAGATTTCCAGTAGATTTCTTTTTTGAAGGTAGAGTACAGAGTAATTTTGACTTTGTCTCCTAATTTTTTTCCAAAATGCCCATCTTTGCAATTTGCTTTTTGGCAGCAAATTCTGTAGCACTGAAGTTGCAGTAATCTCTTTTCAACACTTCCATTGAATCCTATGGCCCACAGCAGCTTTATTTAAAACATGGGACACATCTGCCCGACTGTAGTAAATGAAAGGTCACTTGCTGTCACCAATGGAATCAGGGTCTGATTTCTTATCCTTGTCTAATTTATTTATAACTAACTGGAGAGATAACAAGAACTGCATTTTTAGAGATACATTTTCCAACGTCAAATTCTGTTTCATGGTGTAAGAGACTGTAAAAAAGAATCTTAATCTGCCTGCATATATCCCATTGATGTTATGTTTTTAAACACAGGACGTAAAAAGAGAATGCATTTTTTTTCTGTAGTAGAATATGCTAGACAAAAGGTTTATTTTTATATTCTTTCAGAAGAGCAGGTATTTCAGATGCAGTTTTGACAAACTATAATTAATAACCATTAAAATATAAAGGGACTACAGAGAAGAAAAAAACCCTTAATCTCTTAGAGCAGTCATCAATTTTTTCCCTGCAAAATACTTGTAAAAATAGGTTTGATTCGTTACTCTCTTTTGCATTTTAAAGATTATTGCAAATTTCAAAGAGAAAAAAAAAAAAGCTGTTTGCCATATGAAAAGGAAGACAAATAAGAGTGACATGTATTAACGAAGAAACACTGATCCACTCGTTGCTGTGAGCAGGTAGGCATTTTTTCTGATTTTTCTAACATCTTCTCAAACGCTTTATATTCACTTTCACCAATATGTAAATCCTGAGCCCCTTGGCCATTCCAGCTGGTCTAGTCTGGGCACATGGTCCTGATTGCTGCAAAGCTGATCTCCAGAAGTTATGCCATACCTTCGAGGGTCTTTGTGATACTGCCTGTTACCAGGAAAGACATTGGCATTGCTCTCAGAAACACTGTATTCTCTGAAATATAAAATATAGAATGATGACAGTAATACAACTAAAGTATAAAAACACCATAAAGCATGAAGTAAGAATTTTATGACAAAATTCTACTATTTATAGAATACATGTAAAATAAAGATAAAACTGAAATCGATATCTTCCATACTTTTTCTTTTTTACAAAATTGCCCACAGCTCACTACAAATTTAGCAGAGCAAAGGTTTAAAATCAGAATCTAGTGGTCTATGGTTTATTACATTAATTAATCAATTATTAAATAATTCTACATTGTATTAAAAAATTAGCAAAAAAGATCACTTAAGGAAGGCATACCGTCTTTCAAAGATTTTCTACTTTAACAATACATCAAAACAAACAGGACCACAAATCCTTTCTTTTCCTTCCCAGCTATTATCTTCTCCAGGAATCTAATTTTCCTGTGGGGGTCTAGATGCTGCCAATCCTTATATTTTTCATATTCAGAAGCTTCCTGCACAAACAAGCATTACTCCCAAAGCATATGCCATCAGAAACCTGCTTTTGATAAAAATAATTCCTGGTTGCAGGGATAATCTTTGCAGGTCACAGCAACATTGTGTGGCAAGAGGAACAGTCTTTCTGGCAGGAAAATGGTGAGCTGCGGGGAATTTTGAGCTCTTCCAGCTGACAAGCAGCTACTGTGGTTTACAGAGTGTTATTTCCAGTCTCATCAGCTACTGAATTGGATTCAAAGTTGCACTGTTTTTCTGGGCCTTTTGGTGGCCAGGGCCCAGGGTATCTAAACTGACAGTCCCAGAATGAAGAGAGTGATTGACGATTCTGTTCTGCTGGCAAAGGGAAACCTTTGCAAGGATGGTAAATCTTATTAAATAGAAAACAGTGCTTTTGCTGGGCCATTCTAAGACTGAGAAATCGACTTCTCCAGGAGGCAAGGACCAGCACAAGTTTGAGTGCCACCCTCCTTTCCAAGTGCAAATTGGATTTTCTTAACCTTTCCTTCTGTAACATAAACATTTAGACAAACAGTCAGACAAGCATTATATGTTGTAAAACAAAACATTGCACAGTAGACACATCTTCCCCTGGGGAGAGGATGAAGGAATAAACATGTAACAAGCATTAGTCACATTGCTTAATGCACTACTGGAAGACACTCAAATATTCATTGCGAGTATGCTATAAAGAGAAATATAAAGTATAATAAATGTACTATATAACTTGTCAGAAATTCTACTGCATTCTGAATCAGCTCGAGTTAGAATGAATTTTAAGAGTAGTTCCATGTACAGTTGAGGAAGGCAGCAAAATCTTGTCAGAAAGACAATTTTGCATTCGTCTTACTAAGCACGGGTGCAAAAAGCATTCCTGACCTTTTTTTAAAGGAGTTCCTTAGCAGTACCTGGAATTGGCAAGTCGTGAAAGGCAATCTTGATTGACAAAAAGTAGAGAAATATGCTGAAGAAGAGAAGCCAGGGTACTGTCCTCACCACCATCATCATCACCTGGCTGTTTCCTAGCAACCCTTTAGTACCATCTCAATTCTATTTCCATTTCCATAGGGACTGAGGCAAGAACAGTTAACAACTGCAGCGTGTAGACACAATCTGCCTAGGAACAGAGAGCAGGCAGTGGGAGATGAACTGAAGAAAGTTAGAAGTTCTGTGCTCAGCAGAAAGTTCTTGGAAATATTTGCTGCTACACAGGTGAAGCTTCCACCTCCGGTTGAAAGTTCAGATCTACAGTCTGCAGCCTGTAGTTTATAAGCACTACTTGCTCATGATACTTAATGATTCTTTAGAAACATCCACAAATAAAACGTCTACTTTATTCAGCTGGCCTGGGGAGAACCCTTCCTATCTTGCACGTAATGGGTGCCAGCCCATTACGCAAGTGTTTCATACCTCATGTTAATTAGACAGTGCAATAGGTATGGTAAGCATCAGTCTTTTAGAAACACAGATTAGTTCTTCGGCCATATGAATTGGAGAGAGTAAATAAACCCCTCGCTGTTCTGAGTTCCTATGTCACACCAAGGCAAACTGATGGTCTCAGGTACATAGTAGTCAAAACTAGGATACTGAAAATTCATCAGTGGTTACAGATAGACTCTGTGGTCTGTAGGCGTGCTCTGCTGTCAGAACTAGATTTTCTGGCATAATGGTAAAGTTTATTTGTGCTGAAAAAGGTAGTTTTGCAGTAACTAGGTTCTATAATAGAGACATTTTTTCCTAAATGTTTTTATTTTGTGTGTTTGTTTGTTTTGATTGCTTTTTTATTTTGCTTACATGGAATATTTCTCTGTTTCTCATCACTCCTTACCCTGTGGCATGGGATTATCAAACTGCATTAGAGGCAAGTCAGATCTGTCACAATTCCTCTTTAGACCAGTCAGTGGTGAAAGGTGAAGCATGTCACATGTTGCCAAGAGTGAATTCAATCTGTCACCGTTATCTACTTTTCCAAACACTTGCTCATCTGGTGTCATCTTTAATAGAATTTAACCTCTGATGTTGGTTCCGCTACAGTCAGTGGAAGTTGTTTAGTATGTTATTGTCATAACACATAGGGGCAAACAGAGACCAGGATCTGTTTGCAGAACTGGACACAAGAGCTGTGTGGACACGTCTGCAGCATGCAGGCTTCCCTAAGAGTTCCTGCACACCCTGCAGCATGCTGGGGATACAGACCGAATTTTTTGACTGCACAGTTTAGGAGCCCACCTGTGTTTCATTGATCAGAACTGCAGAATTTTATGTGGGGTCTCCAATGCCCAGTTGATTCTGCTCATTTGACTTTGTTGAGTGGTTGAGGAGGCTTGGCAGAGTTGTTGCCATGGTATGAGAAAGAATCCAGATGTATCATGCAGCTGCAGGGCTTCATTTCAGCGCTGAGTTCTATCGGCTGTGTATTCAGTAAATTACTGGGTGTTGTGGTGCTAACAGTGATGTAGTGGTGACACAGGAGTTTGTACAGAGTAGGCCAAAGCTTTCCTTATGGAAAAGACAGAGTAGATCAGCAAGCATACTCTCCACCACATGCACACGCTAGTAAGACGGCTTAAAAATAGAGGCGAATGGGAGAAATCAATTCATTAAAATATTTACAGGTTAACTACAGGAATTTCAATATATATGTCTCTTAATAGACAGTAAATTATGCAAAACTCTGCCAGTCAGTTGCAAGCCTTTTGTAGACTTCTGTGGTTCCAGGTTTTAATCGTCATCTCAAGCATCGCAGAATTAATGCCTCTCTTTGAAAAGCAGTAATTCAAGCTTTGAGTAAGCAAAATGTTATACATCTCTCTTGTAATGCATGAAGGGAGTCACAAATTTTAGCTTAAGTTTATCTTTCAGTTAGTGTTTATTACTTTTTATTTGTATTCATTATTTATATCAAAGGTGCAAATTCTGAAAGTGAGATTTTGTAGAAAACTGTAGCCCAAGGTAAAAAGCCTTGGATTTCTCTTGCTCCTTTGCCAGTTCTGGTTTTATTGCTCTCTTTGGCTTTGTAGCACATCTTTGAATTGCCTCTTGTACAGAATCACTGAATCGTTTAGTTTGGAAGGGACCTTTTGAGAACACCTAGTCCAACTCCCCTGTTCATGTCACCTTCCTTTACCGTAACTGCAGCCATGGTGCAGGGGGGCAGTGCCCGCACTGACGGGGTGCAGTCCCAAAGCACCCAAGACAGCTGAGCCGAGCAGGGTTGTGATGGCAACTGGGCCCACTGGCAGGCTGATGAACATCAACCAAAACCAAGGTAACAGTCCAGGGCCAAGGACAAGCCAGGAAATCTAAATAACTCTTCAGCAGTAGGGCTGGAGACCCTGCAGCACCTCCAAAAGGTGCTAAAATGGGGTTCCTGGGTTGTGGGCAAGGTCGGGGTAGCCCTGGTGGAGCTGGGCAGGGACAGTCAGGTCCACCAATGCTCTCACAGCTCTGACAAGGGCTCTCTTTGGCATCCAGCCCACTTTGGGATGTGTAATGAATAAATAATGATAATTGGTGGGTGCAAAGTAAAAGAGCATTCACTCAAGCGGAGGAAAAAACTCAAGCAATACCATTTCATTTTTGTTAACTAAAATAAACAGTTGAGAAAAAATAAGTTACAAGAGAATGGCTTATTCTGGGAAAATGAATGTGATGTCAATGTAACTGCAAGGTGGTCTCGTCAAGAGCATGGTTTTGTTCAAGCTTTATACAATAATTGTTGAAGGGCTTCCAACATTATTTAGAAAGTTCAAATGTACCTCTCTTAAAGTCCACTGGATTTTGGTTTAATAGTTTATTCCCTAGGGAGCTGAATTATTTATTGATTTGTTAAAGAGAACAATGATCTAAATGCAAGAACTGGAGTGTATGTAATTGAGATCCAATTGGAGGGATATTAACCTACTCACTAAATTTAAGTGCAGACACTTAAATTGGCCCCAAGATTAAAAGAAATTCTTTTTCAGTTAGATTCTTTCACTCCCAGAAAGTACGTTTTAAGAATGAAAGGGCATAACTTTTTCCTTTTTTTCTTTTTTTTTATGTCTGTTTAAATTGAACAAAAGTGGCAGAGCAACAGAATGTATTTTTAAAATGACTCAATGCTTACTTAAGACCATAAACCCAGACTCTACTGTAAGTACTGTTATACTAATATGATTCGCTAACGTAGCTTTCCCAGCATGTCACATTAGAGCAGAAGTTCTAGGAGAGTAAAGTGATGAAGGAATTTCAAGACCTGGGAAAAAATATGTGAATCAGTAGGCTTTTTAGTCTGAGCATTGGGAGAGTTCAGCACAGTTTGCTACAGTCAAGAAGAGAAATTTATTGTAAATTATATGCCGTTAACCTTTAAAAGTAACTTTCCTTTAGCAGGAGTGCTATTCTACCAGCATCTTATTATGCTATCAGTTCCTCTGAGTAATTGAGGCTGTTAAACTACTTCTTAAAAATTAATTTCTCTTGCTGATAATGGGGGCATCACTGGTCCCTGAAAGAATAAACTATACTTGCAATGACTCAGACTGGAAGTGTTGCCTTTTTCCAGTGCTGTGTTTTGTGAGTAAACAGTGAAAAAGTATTAGGGCTTTTTAAAAGAAAAGTGTTCTCATCTGTTTGATTTCCACAAGATATAATTAACTGAATTCCCAATCGGGCAGTTTGAGCAGTTTCCTTTCTTCAAATTAAACACTGTCAGTAGGTTGGTATCCCTCTAAATAGCTTGTGAGCCCTACGATGGTGCTTGCGTTGATGCTGCTTCCAAAGCTACTAGAATGCGTGCAAAGCGGTACCGGGCACAATTAGTTACGATTTACATGTTGTGCGTGGTCATTTATCTGGAACTATATAACCTTGCACTGGTAAATGATAGGCTCGTATGAATGTCTTCAGCCCCACTGAAAGAAATGTCACTCCGTGGAAGACATAAAGTGTGGGTTTAGATATGCTGTGCTAAGCTTAATTCTTCTCTGTATTTTCATTGCAATTCTATATATAGTCAAGATAGAATCTGACATCAATTTGTTTTACACAGTGCCCTATATATCTATTGGATTGGGTAAATTATAATAAAAGTTATAAAATATCCTTGAAAAAAATAGAATGATTCTTGTCCATGAAAGGTCATACTTTTAAATCCCCTATGAGCAAAAAGAAGAACAAATTCAAGCTCAGGGAATAGTGATACTAAAAACTTCCCCGTTTCTAACACGCATTCATTCTGCCTCTATCTCCCTCCTTTCTCTTTTTCCCTCTCCAGTTCTATCCCTTACTTCCCTTCTGGTCTTTGTGTCCTCTTTTTTTTTTTCTTTCCTCTCCATATGTTGTTTTCTCTGTCCTTTGCCTTTGTTCATTTTCTTTGTCTCTCTCCCAGGGTACCTGGTGCGAAAATTTATTAGCACTGGAATTTGGACCTACTCAGCTAATTTTGCTGTAAGGTTGCCAGAGATATGTGGAAATGCTCTTGTGAATAACCACAGAAATGGTCATATTTTGTTGCGGTGCTTCTAGCTGTTGTTTTTAAAGTATCGATCTCCTGTTTGTTTGAGGCAAGCAAAATGAGTTTTAATTAGAAGCTTGGGATTCTCGCAGTGCAGACCCAAGTCTAAAGCACTCTTGTGGGTGCTGTGTTGTATTTAACAGAGATTTATTTCTGTTTTGACTTCCATTTATGGTGGATTGGTTATAGGGCCTCTCCTTGTCTTTAGTGAAGGATAAAACAAGTTTATATTCCACAGGTTACAGCTTTGCTTGACACGTCAGAAACCGTAAGTGCAAAAACTCCTGCAGTCTTAAATCTGGTTATAGAACTTGCCTGAGAAGATTCTTAGTGAATGTTGAGACAGGCACTATCACCAGCATTCTTCATAATTGGATATTTTTTTTGACTCATCTGATTTACGTTTGCTTTGAGACCCAAACCTATAAACTCAAGATACTATGCAAAATTGAAAAAAAAATAAAAATTAGTAAATAGGAGAAAAATCCAAAGTCATATATTTGTAGTTGCTTTAATTTGTAGATGTCTAGATATTTGATATTTACTTCATTTTATTTTACTTCATTTTTGCCTCTTTAACACACTCCTCTCAAGCTGAATTTTAAACAGATTACAGGGCAATGGCTGTAGTCCTGTGTTGGATAGTGACATTCTTAATTTTAAAAAAACAGTGGTTAAAGGGTAATTAAAGCTAAAACGACAAGACTTTGCATGTCCAGTACACAGTATAATATTTTCGATTCTGAGCGAGCATGGAATTCAGCCTGAGGAACAGCCCGAAAGCAGCTTGCGATCTGCCATGCTTTGACCTTAGAAACATCTATAATTTCCTTAAAGATAGTATCAGAGCCTCAGACCAGAATTGCCATCATTGTATCCATGCCTGGAAGATGCTCTCCTTCAAACACTGAACTGTGTTATAGTTAGTTGATTTGATCTGCTTTCAAAAAGTGAGCCCTCTTCTCTTTTTCTCTTCTCCATTCTCTGTGCTGCTTCTGCACAGTTTCAGTACAGCAACAGAAAAAAACCCAAACAAGTCAGTACTGACTCCTTTATAGAGCAGTTCGCTAACACTTACTGTTATATTCATTTTCATGTGGGTAACAGGAAACACTGGAATTTTTGCCCTAAAAAAATAATTTATGAAGAATATGAAACTGCAAAGCACACAAGTGAACTGAGAATTTTTGTCATTTTTTACTTTACTCTTACCTCACATACCTAGATTATAGATTCAAACACCCATGGCAGGGAATCAGGATTCAGCAATAAGAATTATAATTTATTAGGAATATCTAAAGAAACATGACTTCCTGCAAAGAAATGGAATGCTTCCACCAAACTATAGATAAGCTCTAATGAAAACATATCTTACTTCTTTCCAGCTTAGTTTGTAAGCTGCTGGCTATTCCTAGTCATTCTCCTTTCTAGAGGAACAACTCCTAAAAAAATTAATTCTTCTGGCCAAACCTGTCGAAGATGGAATAGTTTCCAAAGGCAAAATTCAAATGGGTGTGATTAATGAGGTGTCCTGATTCTTGGTGACATATTTTAAGGAACTACCATCCTTACTTATTTGCTCCAGATTTTTTTTGCCTTAGTAGCAGAAGTAAATGTATGTTATCCTCTTGGTCACGACACCCTTGGCTCAACATATCATCCTAAACTGAAATGAATGGCTTTTATGTTAATGTCATAGGTTGCGAGCTGTAGCAACTCAGAAGACAATGCACTTTCACTTTTGTTAGCAATAACAGCCAGCAGTAGGTCAATACATGTAGGAAGGCAATAGCATCTTCAAAAGCCCCTGTTAATCGGTTAGAGCCTTAACTCCATACTGATATAATTAAATGAAAATAAGGCTCCAGCACCTGTTGCAATGGCTAATTATTAATACAGAGAAGGCAGCATGAGCAGGAATGCAGTAAAAGTCCCATCCATGAACAATACTTTCATTAAGCAGAAGATATTGGGCATCTAGACAATTCTATCATTCTATGATTCTATCTGGGAGCAAAACTGCCTGGAAAAGAAGTGGTGGGTGTCTCACATGCCCAAAACCAAAACAACAGAAAACTTGAGAAGGAGGAAAATTGTATTGCATTCCATCCAGCAGTATGGCAGCTCGTGAACTATGTGACGTGTTGAGAACCTCGAGGAGTAAGACTGAGAGAGAAATGAAGAAGCAGCTTTCAGACATCTTTTGTCTTCCTTGGGTTTCCTGAAATCCTTGAGCATCTCAGCTGAACCGCTATTTTAGAGGGTACTGTTGTCAACCGCTTCCGTGAGCTCTCATAGCACTTATGTATATTAATTGCCAAAGGTGTCAAATAAATCCTTCTGCATCTTGGCTTTCTTACACATGACAGCCTACACAGAATGTTTTTTTACTTTGTTATAGGCTGCTATGCTTCAAGAGAAATAATATACCGGATTTGTGCCATTGACTTACACCCTGTGCATCCTACTTATGCCAGGAGATTTATGCATTACTGTCAGTAGGCACAGACCATAATCATATATTTCCCCCTTTCATTTTAGTGGAGTAAAATTAATGTGTCTGATTAAAATATCTTCACAGACTGACAGGGACAGCAGTATCACTACAAGGGAGGTTCTCCTCATGTTTGAAAATTACCTGAGGGGTTTCAGATGGTTTTTTAATTAATTTATAATAGCTTCTGAGTATAAATGACAATACAAAATCAAGTTATTGAGACAAAATGCCTGCATGTCGTTTGAATTTTATTTAGTAACTTGACAGGCCTACTGAATTGGGATTGCCTCAGCATATGGCAAAGATTCAAGAAATTTCCAGCATAGAATAGATGACTGAGATGGAGTTTTACACACAACACTGCTTGAGACACTAATCTATTGGAATATACGTATTACTACAGGCCTGATTTTAAAGAATGTGTGTTTGCCCTTGTTTCATCATTACTTGTACATCTGAAAGATGATGCCAAAATTACCTTTGTGAATACATTTGCAGGCAGATCTTCACACCCAGTTTGAACATACTGAAGGTGCCTGCACAGTGGTGCAAGTATAATTATACACACAAAGCAAATAGTGAAATGTTACATGGGTAAATTTGTTTTAGAATTAGATTTCTGGCAAGTACATGAAAAAAAGATTGAGAGTATGTTAGAATATCTGAAAATAATTGCCACTAAATTTAATCGGTTATGTGGAATGTGAAGAAGTCAACTCAAGGTCAGCTCAAAAAGGAAATGAACAATTTAAGCAGCCATTGCACAGGACCAGATGGCATGACTGGCAGGGTAAAAACAAGGACTGAGATCTTCATAGTTGTATTGACTTGTTAATGTATGTATACTAGAATCATGCAAATGAAAGGTTTGCTGATTATTTACAAATTCAATTTACTAATTTCCTAATTGCTGAAGGGAAAGAATGGAGATAAAGAGACTTAACACACACATAACTTTATTGCTGTTCCTATGAACAAAAGGACCATATTTTTTCTTCAAAATTTTCATATTGTTCATAGACATCTCCAGGTCCCCAGGCTCTCCCTGCTCATTTCAGAGTGTAAAGAAGAACAGGAAGGCTGCGTGTCTGCTCCTGCTCCTTCCTACTAGCCTCTTCACAGAGATCTTCAAGGCTATCTCCATCTTATATCTATTTATTAGATTTTTAATAGATTTTAATAACATTTTAATAGAGATACGAAAATGTTCATCTAAGAATTAAACATGCATAATTTATCCTTGCCTATCAGGTTTCCCTTCAGACTATCAGTTCCCCTTGTTGTGTTCATCTCATCATCTCACTTCCATACTCCAGACAATAGCTTTCTCTATATTCCTTGAAACTATTCTTGACTTTGCTGTCACTTAAGACATTTGTCTTTCTTGACACCAAAGGACACTGCGTTTGTAATTTAACTACTCTTCTATTAATGAATTAATAGCTCATAGTTGCACAGGGCTAAAAGCCAAATGCTTATCAGAGACGTCTGTAAGAGCATTGGATCTGAAGCGAAGTTCTGCTTTGGAGGCATATAAGATATGGGAGAAATAGGCCCTCTTTGAATAAAGCATGACCAGTAGCACCTTGGTCCTTGACTTTTTCATCTGATTAGACTGTTATGTAGGATGATAATTTTCAAGACCACCTGATAAAGATGAATGATAGTCCAGTGACTACAAAAGTAGCCTGGAAACCAGGAGAGCAAAGTCCTTCTGGGCCTCATGTCCCCATCCATAAACAGGGAGTATTAGTAACCTCCTTCTTACTGAGATAAGAAAATTAGGCATAAATACAGTTCAGAAACTAGGGGGAAGTGCTCATACTGCTGCTGCGTTGTTAGTGTACATGTGAATGCATGGGTGAAGGGGGAATCTATATAAATATCATAGGAATTGACAGAAAATGGCTTCTCCAAGGGAAAAGACTTTTGGTCACTGTTATAAGGGTGAGATTGGAGAAGCAGCTTGTCATTTAAGAGTCCTCTTCTATGGTTCATATTATCACTCAGTCAGTTTGCCAGATGTGTTCAAGTTCCCGAATAGGTTGACATTCCTTTTTAACATCGGCACCTTAAAAATCAGGCATCTTAACCCAAGTAAGGCTCTTCCCATAGCAGTTTAGGCACCTTGTGAGGGAAAATAGTTCTTACAAATGGACACTGTATCTAGCTGTTTTCTATTAAATATTGAGAAAAGGAGAGTAATCACTTCCCTTGATCTCCTGGCTGACCTCCTGTTAGTACAGCCTCCAGTGTTGTTGGCCTTTGCTGTCAGGACACACTGCTCTCTCACGTTCAGCTTGCTGTCTTCCAGGATTCCCAAGTCCTTTTCCACAGGCTACTCCCCATCCAGTCAGTCTCCAGCCTGTATTATCATAAGAGGTTCTTTCTTCCCAGGTGCAGAATTTAACATTTTCATTGAATTTCAAAGGTTCCTGCTGGCCCATTCTTCCAGCCTGTCTAGGTCCCTCTGGATGGCAGCCCTGCTGTCAAGTGTCCTCAGAATGGTGCCATCTGCAAATTTAATCACCTCCTCCAGGTCACAGATAAAAATGTTAAAGAGGACAGGTCCCCATTTACACCCCTGTGATGCTCACTTTTTACCGTCCTTCAAATAGAGTATGATCTATTAAATGCCATCCTCTGAGTCTAACCCTGCAGCCATCTTTCTATCCATACAGTTTTCCACCCAAACAGACCATAATGTCCTAACTTGGGTACAATAACAGCGTGAGAGACAGTCAAAAGCCTTGCTAAAACCCATGCTAATGACATCCACTGCTCTCCCCTTGTCCACAGATCCATTCACTTTACTACAGAAGGCAATCAGGTTAGTCACGCATGATTTACCATTTCCCTCCATCAACTCTAGAAGTTTACATGGATTAGTGCCTAGATTAGATGCTTTTATACTGCTAAAATAAGATTTTAAAAATCCTAAAATTGGTCTTTCACACTTCTAGAAATTTTTATTCATGCTGTCCTCTGTAAACACAGCACTGTTTTCCTCACCAAGTGTTCGAACACTGTCTATCAGCTCTTACAGCAAATGAAATAAAGAGGTTTCAAGTGGTAAAATGTGGCAGTGCTTTAAAAAAAAAAAAGGGCTTCTGACAGACTGGATGGTAATTGCAGGTATCCTGCCAGTTCTGTGTTGGCTCCTCGATACAACTCAACTTGGCAGAGCTAGCATAGACACAAAAGCTGATTAGATATGGTTAGAATTTTTTTTTCAACTTTGCCATTTCAGCTTCCATTAGAACAATTGATAAAGCTCCAATTGATAAATTGGAAACTAGGTTATGCCATTAGAACAATTCAGAAAATCCAGCATGTCTCATTTGGTTTTGAGGGGCTTGAGAGCAGTGGCTTAAACTGGAAATTGGGTTGTTCTGAAAAGACAGAGACAGCTTTACTCAGAAAAAGACTGTTCAACATCCAGAAATTAATTTCCAAATCTAGAATAGAGAATTTATTGGCCCTCATGAAATAGGACCTCTGCAAAACATTTGAGAAGAGTGTAAAGACAGAAAATTACCCAGTGCATTTATCTGAAGAGTTACTAAGATCATTTCAAGCTTAGACCTAATTTCTAGCACCTGATAATACAAAACCTCCCGGATTTTAAATTGTGTACTAAGTAAAAAAGATAGAGGTTTGCATTTCTAACAATGTTGCATAGAGATGAAGATAAGCTGCAATCACAATGATGTTGCCAGTGCCAATGAAATAGGTATTATGGTCCAGAATACATTACATATTTTGGACTGCCTAACCTCTTCCCTCCTGGGAATCTCTGCTTCTGCAGCCTGTTGGATAGGTCAGACTGGTAAGGAAACCTCTTCAGACTGTATAACTGTAATATAGTTTGTTTCCTTCATACTTAACAAAGTGGGAATTCTATTCCATTTGCCAGTCTGTGGGTGCTGTTTCCCTATTAAGGCAAACAATCATCTTCATAAGATCATTAGAACAGATATTGGGTTAAATTATTTGTGTATATACAGCTAAGTACAAACAAGACTCAAAAGCTTATATTGTCTCTATACGTCAAAGATCTGTAGTTCACAGTTCCAAGGAATAGGCTGAAAAAACAAACTTCTAGCTCTGTTACTCAAAAAAAATGAATCATGGGGCTCAAACCCTCCCTCACAAGGAAATATTTGAGGAAGTAATCTATCTATCAGAGGGAAAGTAAAGAGGCTGACCTATAACATACTAATAAAATAGGAGTATGCAATAGGAGAGGGCTAATGGATGCCATGTTATTTATAACTACAACAAAAACCACTGGCTGCAGTTTAGAGATAGGCACATTAGAAGTGGAAATATGAGACACATTTCTATCAGTGAGAGAAAATAACCATTGGGTCAATTTATGAAAGAAAGTAGTAGATTTTCTGTCCATCATACAACATTTTAAAATCAATATTGTCTTCTTTCTAAAAGGTGTACCGTATTCAACCACAATTATTGACCTTCATGTAGATGTTATTGGGCGAGGTCTTACTGCCTGTGTCACATCGCAGGTCAGACTAAATGACTGCACTGTTCTCTTCCACCCTTAAAATCTATGAAGTGATCAATGACTGTTACAGGATGGCAGTCGTGGAAAAAAGTAATGATTACTTATGGTCGAAAGGAAAAGGAGATGCCATGTGATCTGATAGATGTATTTGGTCAATACCAGCCTATGGAGACTTCAGAACTCAATAAAGTGACCGTACCTACCCACCCTGGGCTTTCTGCTTTTAGATTCAAATTCAGTATTTTATCTTTTCCTCTCTCCCGCATAGAACATAATGGGTTCAGTTAAGATGTCATTTCATTTAATGGAAATAGGTACAAGTACTCTGGCATTTTAATATATATAAACAAAGGGTGCTTTTCCTTCCTGTAGTTTGTGATCTCTGCTCTATTTTACCAGTTTTATGATCTGTCCCTTTCCCTTTGAATTCCATTTCTCATTTCTTCTCATCCTCTTCCAACCTTTGGACTAATGCATCATTAACAGCTTAGCATTTATTTATGATTTAAGGAAAAGATGGCTGAAAATTTAGAAAAAAAAAAAAAGATTTATTACTGAATGATGGAACTCAGCACCTCTCACAGTCATGAGTTTAGTATGATCCCTTTTGCACTCTACACATTACCCATAGCTTCTCCAAGAAACAAATGAAATAATTTTTTATTATTTTGGTTTGAGGTTGGAATTAAAGTGCTTTTGAGATTCATTATTCTTTGCTTTCCTAAATCTTTTGCATGTCTTAGGACACAGGGAACTACTATTTTTTTTAAAAAGAATAAAATTAAAAATTAGCGTCTTGTTCAGACAGAAGACTCTGAAAAGACCACAGTCTGACCTTGTATATTATGTGCTATCTTAATTAATTGAGCTGTAAATTAGCCTTCAGGATTTCCATGCAGTCGGTTTAAAAGGTCAGTAGAATACTAATAAATTCTTGTGTCTTCTTTAGCTATTCTGCATACAGTAGGCTGTGTAGTGAGAAGCGATTGAACTTCCTTTGAGACATTTGCTCCAAACAATTTTTCTCATCAGAACTATGTATTACATGGGGTTTAATGAAAGTGCATGTTTTAAAAATATGAATAAGTTCTGATTGGCTTTGTTTTCATTATGAATATCAATTTTTCCTATTGAGTGCAAAGCTCTATGACACGATACTAGTGGAAGATGGATTTATTTTCTTTTAAATATATATAACTCCAGGATCCTGAGGGGAAAGGAGACAGGAGGATGGAAGGAATATCTCACCTCTCTCTGTGACAACACATTGCTGGATGGGGAAACTCTTCCTGGCCCAATCTCATTCAAAAACTCAGTTTCAAAAATTAAGTACCTAGGCTACCCCTCTGATTTTGTATCTTTTCATGTTTTGTACTTCACAAAAGAATTCCTCAAGCAGCTGTATAAAAGGATCTTGTACATGCTTGGGAATTACTTTAAATTACATTCTTATCATGATGCACAGATATATCCCACCAAAGTCCTGTCAGTCTTAAAAGAGATGACAATTCAGACATGATTTATAGAACTGTAGGTAAAATGCTACAATCTTATTCTGTGGCATTGTACCAGAGATGTGTAGATTAAATGATTCTTAATAATACGCTTTGCTATAGTACAAGATGACAGGTCTTCTTATAAGGATTATGAAGTTATTGTATGTATCTATGCTGTTCCTATCTACATAGAGTGACATGCCATTAAACTGCCAAAGTAAGATGTAGCTCCTCTGCCTGGTTTCACACCAAAAGAATTCATAGAGCTCCGTGAAGAATTGGGCAGAATTTTTGCCTTTGTTTAATCTTAAAACCTTTTTCTTTCCACAACATGGATTGCAAAAAAAAAGAAAAAGAGGGATGAAAAAACTGTATAAAACTGTGGTTTGTGTCCTGGTAGATTATGAACCCATATAGTTCAAATCCTGAAGGACTAAATTAAAAAAATAAGCAAAATGTATAAATTGATGAATTATCAAATATTTCTTATAACTTTTGTTGGCAATTGTAACTTTACTTAGCATCTGTAATAATGATTTGGAAAATGAGAAATTCATAGCTGTTGCTATCAAGAGTATCAAGTGACGAATTTAAAACATGGACCTTGTGAAAGCTGATAAATGTGTGAAACAGATCATCATAAACTCTTCTTGGAAGAAAAAATTATCTAAGAAGACATCATCCTAAACGAGATTACTTAGTAGAAGGGCAATATTTAAAACGTTGTGCGATCAAAATACTTGTGGTCAATAATTTAAATATGTTATAAATTATACCCATTTTTAAAAAGCAGCTTCAGATTGATCATACATCTAAAAGTAGGACCTAAAAGACCAATGAGAACACATTGCCTCACTACAAGCATGAACAGTAGCATCAGTTTAAACAACACTACAGTGCTTTCAGTCCGGAGTGTTTGGTTATGAAGACACTGGTGCTCAAAGGAGAAAACAACATATGCATCCTCATTCGTATACCATATAGCGCTGCAGGGTAGCCATCTGTGTCACAGTGCTGTTTCAACCAACACTAGGAAGGGTATGTCTGCAGCTTATTGCTGCATCACAGAGAGGTTCCTAGCTCCAACAGGCAAGCTCCAGAAGAGGAAGCACCAGAGCAGCAGCAGCAGCAGCTTAGCCAAGTGACTGAGTAACCAGCACTGTAAATCAGAAGAGTAAAAACAGCTGGGGATATTCTCTGCTATTGCAACCATCATTGTAAGACCACTAAATAAAGGAGAGAGGTGAGTCACATGGATGTTTGATGACTTGCCACAGATTTCTTTATAACAGCTGTCAAAAACTAGGCTAAGGCCTTTCTCAGTACTGACCTTACTTTGGTCAAAATGAACACCACCGTTCTTTGCTTCTGCTTCATATGCTTTGTTGTCTTTGTACTCAGGAAATCAGAAGTGACTGTACTGAAGTATCTTAAGATGATCTTCTCGTGCCCTTTTCTATTGAGAGGGAATATTTACGTTTTGCTGAACTTCTAAATATAGTAGCCCCGAAAGCAAAGGGAAGACTGGAATGCAGGACACTAAGGCTACATCAGTGCTAGTAAAAAGCCGTTAGCATCATCTCACACTGCTCAGTTTTTAGCATGTTCCCTGGCTTGATTTTATCTGGTGCTAAGAAATGATGAAACATGGTTTGGGGTCTTGCAAAACACACAGAATCAATTCAGCTGGCCATATTGATAAATCTGTCCCATTTCAGGAGAAACAGGTTTGTGCATAGCTATGTAGGTATAAGACATCCTCAGGCTCCGACTTGGTTTTTGTTGTATACGTGTGACCTTAGATTCACTGCCATCAGCTGTCTTTCTTGAATCAGGTACTTGAACTGGGTCTTCAAAATCTGACCTTAATCTTCCCATCCTGGGTTAAGGATCATTTAGACAGGAGGAATCTGGTCATGCTCATGATTTTGACCAGAGGTTTCATTCCTGATTGCAGAGCACTTCCTTAAAAAAAAAACAACAAAAAAAAAAAAACCCAAAAACATTTAATTGGATGTGTTGTTTCACCAAACAGTTTTGGTTCTGACAACTCATGATTTTCTTACAGAAAAATATTGAATCCAAATCTGCTCCAAAGAGTTTCCTGTTTTGTTCCAAGACCAAAACACTGCTTACCTTTGAATTATAGGTTCTTCCTTCTCTCTGTTCATATTTACTCGTTTTACTGTGCACAGAAAGCAAAAATGTATTTTTCACTATATCTCTTTTTGAATCATGCACTACACACTTATTTCAAAGTATTATTGATCAGCCGCAGCTTATCATTTTGAAAAAGGAAATAAAATACATAAGGTCTTCACTAATGTTATTTTATGAGCGAGCATTTGTACACACCCAACAGTCAGAAGATGGCTTGCAAAGTTGTTGCAACGCTACCATATTCTAATTCAAGGATCGGTGAAGCCATAAGTATATGCTTACATGTGCACTGCCAAATATGATTCTAATGTGAGAAATATGGAAAATACTAGTCCGGTCCATCAGCTACTTCTATTAATCTGCTGTATTAAAGTCAGAGCTCATTTGTCTGCACTTTCCTATTTCTGACTTAACGTCTAAGGACAACAGGCTTATCTACCAGCATTAGCAACACACAGCATCCAAAATTAGAGTTGCACATGCATTCTCTTCTAATATGTCTTTTGTTCTGGTGACCCAGTATTTCATATCTCCTCCAGCAGTTCTTCTTCCTACCCTTTCGTCTCTTTTATCTACTTCTTCTTTCCTCTTGCCTTACAAGACTTACTAGACTCTACTACTCATGGCAAGTCTTGTTACAAGTAGTTTGGACATCACAAAAACTATGCTAGGTTGTTTCTAAATCAAGTTCTACTCTTTGTAGTGAAGTCACTTTACAGTTTAGATCTAGAGCAGATCTACATGGGATCTAGAAGACTTACAGTCTACATCTAGTTCCAGTTCAAGATGCATCAGAACTGAATTTGAGCTTCCTTGGTTGCCAGCCAACATTGATCATAATGTTGGTTCTTAAGGAACACCTCTCCTTCTCCACTTCAGGAGATTCTCCTCATTCCTTCTCTAAATTTCCATGAGATTTAAAAAAAAAATGCGGTTGGTTCTACTTGTACATGTTTTTCTCTATGGATCGTCTCCACCAAGTAAATGGTACTACAACAGTGGGCCAGTTCTTCATTCTCCTCCTTCTGTCCAAGCTGAAATCCTTGTCCCTTTGAACTCTCTTTATAGATAAAAGTAGTGTATTTAGGAGTCCTGGTAAATAGATGTGGTTTGTCAGGACCAGCATGGCATAGCTTAGCATAGGTTAGCATAGAAACAAAACCTTATGAACTTTCACATCTTCATCAGCTTCAGCTCTGATACTTGCCAATCCAGAGATCACAGAATTTATATTCACACAGGGTTGAAGACTTCAGAAAGTACCCAGAAACAGAGAACTATGGACACATCCTAGTTTCTCATTTAAGCTCTAATCCTATTTTCATATTCAAATAATACACTTACCAGTACACTTACCTTGGTTTCATATGCATGTATTTTATCAGTACACACATCAGCAGAGAATATATATCAACCATAAAAGAGATCCGTTCAGAAACTGTCTTAAACAAATTTATTATTTTGTGACTGCTAGAATTTACCCTGCAGTACTGAAGCAAATGAAGTTTTGCCTTAGACTCTCCTGAGAGCAATTCTATAGACTGTATCAGTTAGTAATTGGGGGAAAATTAGGAGAATTCGAGTTACATATCAGAACAGGCTAAAGATTTCACTGAGACTGGGATGAAATAATAAATAATGCATTTTAGCACATCAGTCATGACAGTAACTTAATTCACATCATACTCATACAAATAGAGTATTCCACAGCCTCAGAAGTATTGATCTCAAAGTTTTACAGAAATTGATCTTATATTATATTTATTTAGAGCTTCAGTTACATTTATTTCTCAGGCAGCCAGTTTATTTTAAATTTACTGTAATATTCCAGGAGAGAGTTGTGATTGATCATTATATGTTGATATGGATTATTTGAATAAAAACCTTATTTGTCAAAATATATGCTATGAAATATGGTGTAAATTAATCCAGATCAGTTACACTAATAACTGTTGGCTCTGGACTGGAAGAAAACTTCAAGAACAACAAAAAGAGCAGCCTTGGGTATAGAATACACAGCACACAGAGTGAGATTTAATTTTACAGGGTGAGTGGTTTCTTTCTCTGTTGGTTACCCTTCGGCATGTTCAACTAATGCACTTCCCTCTTTGCCCACCCCTTTCACTGTTCAAGACTTTTTCTCCTGATGCAGAATGAAAATTGCAAGGCTTTTTGAATAGTAAAGTGAGTCTATTTGACAACTAGTCTAAAATAATTTTAATAATCCGCATTATAAAGGAATCTTATTTCTATCAAGTTGGAAGCCTATATTTTGTATTGTGAGCAAAATTGAATCAGTTTCTTAAATTTCTTCCAAGAAAGAGAATTCAGTAGGCATTTAGCTTTCTGGATCTCATGGTTATTTGGATCATAACTTACAGGAATTCAGTTATGATAAATTCTGTCTAAACTGTGGAGGTCTGATTCTCTGTCTTCTCTCCCCCCTCACCTTTATCAGCTCACATGTTTACCGGTGCAAAGTAATTCCAGAATGGACATAGACCAGCACGGTTCTGATATTGCAGCTTTTTACACCAACTTAGCAGAGTGTTGAGTGGTTATACTATATAGCAATACAGTGAGAGCAATCCTGAGATGACCATGTTTGCATTGTATCCTGTGTCATTCAGTAAAAAGAGTATAAAAAACAAGACCTGCCATAATTATTACAATTAATATTTACAAACATTAGGAAAAGTCCTGAGGCTTTATGTCTTGAGGCTTAAACAAGTCTCTCTGGCTGTAAGATATGGAGAAAAGACCTAACTGAGGAAAGTACACATTTAGAAAAAACAATGGGAGTTTCTAAAATCTTTCTCTAAGTAATATAGCATTGGTTACAAAAAGAGGCAACAGATTGCAGTAGAGTACCTAGGAATCTGCTATAGAACAGTAATTCAGTTTTAATCTGAAAGTGCTTTAGAGTTGTAAAGGTCATTTTTGTATACTATTACTCTTATGGTTGTATAGCCCATAGAAGTAAAGAATATAGATGTGAAACAAATAAAGAATATCGATGTGAATTGAAGATGAAGGAACAGCCCTTTGTTTAATCAACACTGAGTTAATAGAAACTGCAAAAAAAAAAAAAAATCAGCTTGGAGTTAAAGCGCAGCATCAGGTCAGCGGCACATAGCAACAAAATAGAGAAGTTCAAAGGTGAAAAATGAAACGTATCTTTTCCAGTTGGAGTTGCAAAAGCAATATAGACAGGTATTACCCACCTGCAAATTGGCTAAGGCACTGACATTAATTTCATAAAACTCAGCCTGTGTTGAACCTCTTTGTGGTTATTCCTTTGCTTGTTTTTGCTAAACTCATTAGCTAGGCACTTGAGAAAAATTGCACTCAATAATTAAGTGCTCGGTAAATTGCTCAGTCCCTGTGACGTGTTATGGCCCAGAACCAGAGTTAAAGAGGAAAGAGGCTTTTGGAGCCTTTGAACAAATGAAAATGTGTTCTTGAATTCTTTAACAACGTTGTTTCAATTAATATAACTTACTTGCTGGAACCACAGTTTTTAAGCAGGTGCATAAGTTAGACTTACCCTTCATAGCTCCATACTCACAAGTCAGGAGGGCTGGGATAGGGACCAGGCGTTGGCTCTGCACCTGGGGTTCACTGAGCAGGAGAATAATTTCATCCCCATTAGCTGCAAATCAAAGGTGATTGCAGGATCCAGATGGGCGTGAAGATGCTTGTCTGCATTCACAAGTTCAAGCTCCTGACCTGAATGAACACAGGACTGTGTCCCTTTGCTCTTTATTTTTTCAGGAAGTAGCACAGCCCTAGATAAAGTCCCTTGTTTGCATACTTTTTAAGTTACTGCTCTCTGGTAAATTAACATAGAAAATTAAACTAACTTATTTGAAATTCAATATTACAGCTGTAGAGATTCCACAGACTGAAACTACCCATACATGCCAAAATTGTTGCATTGCAAGATTTGTGTGTTCTTCGAATGCTTTGCATTTGAATAACACTGCTCAAATCGAACATTATCTCGGGCACTATTTCCTCTTTATCCTATGGGCAGTCACTTGTGCATGCTCTTGAAGAACTGTATTTTATTCTGTGCCTAGTAAACCCTTTCTGTGAAAAACCTCAATAATCAGTCTCTAAGTGAACCACAGCTCCAAGTCAGCATATAGACCTGTAACAGTATCTATATGACAGCACATTTTAACTACAGAGAGGGATGCATTTAGAAATAAATTGCAACTGTATCTTTTTCAAGAGCTATTTTCCTTGATACAACTTTCTTCCTAAAACCTGAAAATTAAATCATGTTGTGTCTTTGCACCATTTATTTCTGTTTCTGATTTTGTCATATAAATTAAAAATCTACAAGTGTTTGTCACTGTCTCTATTTGTTGTCACTCCTTCACTTCTAATTCCTCTTTGCCATTCTCAAGTTTTGTGCTCTTTTTCACCGCCATTATGATTCTACATATGTGTATGTAGAATCCATTTTACTCCATTTTATCCAAATGTAGCTCCATTTTACTAGCCAGTCCTTCAGGTGCAGAATGTAGTGGCAATTCTGTCTGCACGCTCTGCAGGTACCTCAACTTCTTCAACGTGGGTGTCTCAACCTCAACTTCTTGTTCTTGTTTCTCCCATACCCCTTCCCTTCCTCCATTTTCTCCCTGTACATCGTTGTAGAAATAGCCACAGATTCTGAATAGCCTATCCTGCTGTGATGCCCACTCATCAGTTCTTATCTACTTAAATATGTTTTATCTATTTATCTGGAAAGCACAATAAATAATCCTGACTTGGATGGATCATGCCAAGCATTGGCCAAGTTGTGACAAGGGTCTGATCCTGGTACGAAGGGAAGTCCTCTACTTCTATTGTTCTATCCTTCTGCCTTCATTCCTTATTCTCATATTCATCACGTTACATCATGCAAAATAACTTGGCATATACTTTTTGGGTAAGGATCTTTGCATTTCAGCACAAATATTTGATCGTTATTGAGAATCATTAAATTACAATATTAATTGGTTTTTTTTCAACTGGAAACACAAATATATGTCAACTTGCAAAGACAAAAAAGTGCATTTTTCCCTATATTTGAGTTCCTCTAAATATAAACATGGTACTACATATATATTTTAAAATATTTTCTATTCATTAAATAGTTTAATAATATTTTGAAGACATCTAGTACCTGGAAAAAGTAGTATCTACTGTTTTCAGTCTAGAGAACAGACAGCAAAACATCACAAAACAATTATACTCAGGCTTTGAGCTACACCAAAAAAAAAAAAAAAAAGAGTTATGAAAGAGTATATGAATAAATTACAGTCAGGTAGGAATTTATCCACAAAAGAGAAACATTTTCTGCCACTGGTGCAATAAATGTACACAGTTACAATTACTAAAACTCATCCATCAGAACAAAGGGAAAATCACCTACAAGTGTGATCGATATAAATTGTAAAAATATGGTTCAGTATAAAATGTGTTTAGATTTATGACACTTAGAAATGTAACACTAGCTTAAAAACTGGGGGGAAAAAGGAACTAAGAAAAATAAATGACATAATTACAAGATCATCTGTGCAGTGTTGGAGATATAATAGCATTTTATCTCGGAAATGGCATGTGTTCTTACAAATGAAGACACTATCATGGGATTTCAGAGAACATGGTGAGAATGTTGGCATCTAACTCCAAGAACTTGATTCAAAATGTAAAAGTGCTTTTGAAGGACTGCTTCATCTCATGGAGGTCTTTCACTTTTGGGATCACAAAATCCTAATTGAAATGTCTCTGCCTACACATACTCCAAAATGTGTCAGAAATACAATTTTAAGAGTTAATTTTCCATTTAGTAAAGTGTGTGTTGAGTCACACAAGAAATGTGTCTTTTCTTCCTCTTTGCTGGCTTTTTGTTAGTGTGGACAACCATTGGGATGATTCTTGCAGACTCTCTCTTAGTCAGCAGAACAGGACCTGTCCCTTCCTGTCCTGCGTTGTCAAAAGTCTGTGTTATCCCTAGTTACTATGACAGAAGAAACACATGGAAAGAAAGGGAAACTGAGGTGTTTTGGACCTCCACATAAGCAGTAGCTCCTGGCAGAACATCAAAACCCTGTGTACAAGCACTGAAAGGAAAGAAGCAGTTGAGAGTCTGGGATAATTTGTGTATGATGGCACACATTGATATATCATCTTCCTCCTCTATAAAAATGTTCATAGAATACTAATGAATGAAAAGAGATGGAATCTTTACAACAAGAACTGAACAGCATATTTGATTAAGGTCTAGTGAGCAGGGCAGTTGTTTGCAAACATCTCTGCGGAGTTATGTTGTGTTTCTCCATTCCGAGCGGTAACTTCCTCATTATTCTGAGAATTTCATGCTTAAAAAGCTTTCTGCTCATGGTATGTTATCCTACACCCACTCATTTCATTCATTTTTCAAACCAATTTTCATCCCTGTTGTGAAATTTTAGTACTATATGGCCTACGTAATGCACCTGTGATGGGCAGTATTTCTTGGGTGCTTGTCACCTTATTCTAATTTTTTTGAAGCATGATCCCAAATTCTCTTAGGAAGTCTGGCTGATATAACTCATCAAACCTAGGGGTTTGTGTTATACCCATGGCAGCAGGGTATGACCATCTATTCTGCTAAACTGGCCAAAATAAGGATTCAAATCTTTGTGCCTTTTAATATCAAACTTGGAAGAAGACAATCCATGTTTTAAAATCACAGTAGGTTAATACATTAAAAACCATCAGTATGAGACAGAAATCACACATAGTGACTTATGGAAACCAATACAACCTGGTTTCCTCCAGCTTGGTTTATTTCAGGGTTTTTTTCATCAGAAAGCATGTAGTTTAACTGTAATAACTTGTGTATGACATATAAGTACTTCAAGTCCCCATAAAAAGTATCTTTTTCTATTCAACCCACCATAAAAATCAGTTCTTCCCATCCTGAATAAATCCTAGTAAATATTTATATTTTGCAGTCAAAATATCCTCATTGTTTGTGACAATAACTAATGTTATCTTTAATTGTTCGATCGATTTTTTTTAAAAAATCCTAAGGTATATAGTTTGGAAACTACCCAGCTTTAAGAAAAATAGATGTCACCATCTTTAATGTGATATGAAATTAATTTCAATTTAAGAAAAGTAGTACTTTTTGTCATTTTACAATGCAGGTGATTTCATATAGTAATTGTTTCATCAGAAGACTAAAATACCATATCTCTGATAAAAATCGTATACCCTTGCATTTGAATATAATTTTAGAAGCCTGTTTCTAATATGACTTCTGAATATAGCTGTAATAAATAGTTTGATATCTGGTTTATAACTTGTATGTAATTACAGTCTTCTTCTTAGAATGAAAGTTAAGCAGTGCTCTGACTTGTTTACTTTTATGTTTTCATATTCCAAGGGGATGAATTCCATAATTAGAAATTTTTAACATCTTCCATAGACCATTTAATTTGCACATTACTCATTATTTTAGGATAGCCACCATAGCCTCTTAATTATGCAGCTTGTGGTGAAAGCATGCAGTTGATAACTAAACAGTGTTTAAAAGCAGATCAATTCTGATATCAAAATATACAGAAAGGAATATTAGAGATCTTTCTAGCTCTGAAACAAGAAACACAAACAAATGAAATCTAATAGTGACGAAGGTGTGTATATGTATGTATGTAACTTCTTTGTTATAATAGGGCATTACCTTCCTCCTATTTGTCTTGAACAAAGCCATCACAACAGCCATTCCCTGCTGATGTTTCATCACACAGCTGTGCCACCTATCAGTCTTAGACTCCTGATACCTAAGGGACAGTGAGGACTGTCTGAGCGTTCTCTTCTGAGCTCAGCCGCCCTCCCATACTGAATTTTTCTCCATTCCTCTTATATGTTTCATGCTTCTCCTACTCCATGCTATTGTGTCTTATGAGATATTACAGGTTCCATGGCATCCACGCCTAAGAGTAGCAAATGTCAAGTCATGGTTTGGAATAAAAGGGAGATGAATCTGTACCAAAAAGGGAAAGGAAGAAGGGAGTTAGACAATAAGTAGAAAATAAATGTGTGGTTCAAATATAGAGATAACTTGGATAACTTCCAGAAGGTAAAAGCAGGAAAAGAGAAAACACACTGTTGTGGTTTAACCCCAGCCACAACTAGGACCACGCAGTTGTTCATTTGCTCCCTTCACTGCCCCAGAAGGGAAGGCAGAAGAGGGAGAAAAAGGAGGAAAAAAACCCCTCTCGTTGGCTGAGATAAAGACAGTTTAATAGAACACTAACAAGAGAATAATAATAATAATAATGGTAAAAGAATACACAAAATAAAGTGATGCAATACAATTTTCCTCACCACCTGATGATTGATTGCCCAGCCCCTTCCAAGCAGTGATCGTGGATTCCTGCCCCCTGGACAACCCCCATTTATATACTGAGCCTGAGGTCTATAGTATGGAATATTCCTTTGGCCAGCTTGTCCGGTCTATACTCCCTCTCAGCTTCTATGGGAAGCTGAAAAAGTCCTGGACTTAATATAAACATTACTTAGCAACAACTAAAACAATATTAGTGTTATTCTCATACTAAATCTAAAACACAGCAGCTACTAGGAAGAAAATTAACTCTATTCCAGCTGAAATGAGGACACACACATAATGAAGGAGCATTCAGAAGGTAAAAGGGAAGTGAATTCACAAAAAGATAATTTATGTTTATAATTTGTACCGAGATTCTTAAACCAGAACAGCAAACATAAATGAAAATCTGCGTCTACTCTTACAACAAGTTAATGCAATTCGTAACAACTTTTCTTTTATTGTACCTTTGTTATAATAATACTGGATATTAATATAGACAGTGTATAGAGATTTTAAATGTAGATTTTCCAGGTGAGGCACCGTGAGTGCCTTTCATTTCAAATATAATATCTTTGGCAGCAGAGAAGATAACCAGGAAAATAAATCAGCAGCTTTTTGTTGGCTAAGCCTAGGTATAAAATTGTTAACCTTGACAAAGGTAATTACAGGATAAAATTGATGTCCTTCTCTTTAAAATAATTTTGTGGATGGCAAATCAAGCAAAAAAGTTAAATTTTATAGTTTCTGAAGTATGTACACTTTCTTCCCTTCCACATCTGTTCTTAAACTAGAAAAGACTACCTTGCCTGCTGCACAGCTATGCTTGTTGGATTAAATACATTAGATTCAAAATGGAGCCCGGGGAAAGTGCTGCTGTATTGTCAGTCACTTGAGCATGATTAACTTGCTTTTTAAAATGGCTTGGTAGCCTAACAGGAGTTCTGTATTGCTTGATTAAATAATACATAGAATTAATGGGATGAGTCTTGTCTGGGATCCAATCCATTAAAAAAGTACACTTTTTTTTCTTTCTGCTAAGACTGTGTTTGTTTGTTTTTTAGAGATTTTGTAAATCATACAGGTAAACAAACAAACAAAAAAAGTAATACCAATTCCATGTGCAGCTCCTTTTCCCTTGATTGCACACTGTACGGTTATATATTTAGTTGCTACTGCTATGGGATATCGTAATAACATAATCCTCTTTGCATACGCAAAAATGGGGAAAAGCAAGCACTTAAGTCAATGTAACTGTGAGTGGAAGGTGGAACTGAAGTCCTGCTGAAATTATTTAAGAAGTCTGTGATAACATTTCAGCAGATTTGGATATTATATCTAGTGCTCTAGTAAAATCATCAGCTACAGCCCTCACTGATTTCAGTTCAATATAGTACTTTCATTTAAATCCTTCAGTAGATTCCAATTGCCTGGAACATGCAAGATGACCCAACTGAACTGGCAACTTCCCTTGAATGAAGACTATTGCATTTCACATCAACAAAAGGGGTTTTTTTTCAAAGTGGATGGCAGTACCTCGGTGGTCACTAGAGTGAGAGGTCATTTATCTGTCCTCATACAATGGCTGATTACAGCAGATGAATTCAGAGAGTCAGACACTACTTAAAGTGAGCAAGGTTCATTTCTTTCCACAGCCCTGTGCACTGAATTTGGGCTGAATGAAGGGTTTGTATCTTTCCTGCCTCACAAGCGACTCAGCATCAGAGGTATACATGAGCTTTATGTTTTCCTTGCTCAGTGTGATACAGGTGATCACTGAAAAAAGGCAAATGATGTAGGCTGTGGCCAGTCACTATAGCAGCCAGCACAGCTAATTCTCTCTCCCAGCTCCTGTTTAACATTAATACGCTACTAAACTTGAAATTCAGAATCTAGGCAAGTTGTCTCTGTCATCTGTCTGTAATCACTACCTTGTTTTTCTCCCATTGTTTTTCCCCCATTGTTTTTCCAACAGTAGTCAGCCTGCTGAGTCCTTCTACCAGCTCATCCTGGAATGAGTTCACAGGGCTACCATTCCCCAAAATCCCCAGGTTACTCCAGTAACATTTCCCTGCATGGCAATAAAGCGTGCCAACTTCTATTGCTCTTTTACCATTAGTCACTGCTAAGCTATAGATTTGGTTTACCTTTTTGATCTTTCTCATAAATCAGTTCCTCCAGGGCTCTCTATCACCTTGCTTCCATTTCATCATCTCGCCCTGTTTTCATCAATATCCTCTGAAGCCTTTATGTCCAGGACCGTGTCCTCCCCTGAGTGGTACAGAGAGGTATTGTCTCTTTTTCCTTCTTTCTTATGATGCATCTTCAAAAGCAATCCTTTGTTACATATTATTTTATTTGAGTTTATTTATTAATATCTTAACAAAAAAAAAAAGGGCTTTAACTATATAAAAAAAAAACACCTAAAGAAATCCTGAACTGCAGCATATTTTCTTAGTTTTCTGTAACAAAGAAAATTCTGGCAGCCTGTATTTTCTTCACCATGGACCACAGCCTTGTTCTTTTCTTTTTAAAATAAACACTTCATTTGTTTTTTGGTTGGTCAAACACGTTAATAGCAATTCAGGAGACCACTCCAAGAGTAAGCACAGTTGTACTGACAGAGAGCAGTGTTGACTGTGCATGATCATTCTAACCAGGATCTTGTATTAACTCTATTCCAGGTTCTACAACCACTAACGAAATATCTAAGGCCAGCTCACAAAACTCAAACAAACTGAAAAAGAAACCTGAGGCTTTTTTTTTCCATTCAGGTTTTGAGGTTTGACTGGTATTTTCAAATTTCTATCTTGTTTTTTCATATAGTTCTAATTAAAATTTTGAGGAAATCAAACTAAAAAAAAAACAAAACCAAACAAACAATCAAACAAACAAAAAGGCCAAATGAAAAAGCTTCCAAGGGACTCTGTCATCTTTAGATGTTCAGCTTCTGGCAGACTATCCAGGCTTGTATGAGTCTTCTCCATGAGCAAAGAGGAAGCGTGTGTCGAAGCTCTGAATAGAAGTAGAACAGCTAGTTCTCTATTTCATTCAAAACACCATTCCTCTTAATCTGAATCTCCTGGCTAGAACAATGACTTTCTAAATCTACTTGTACTCAGTTCTCTTATTTTTTTTATTTCTGTAAGACATTTTTATTGGAAAGTCAGAAATTGTTCCTGCTGCCTCTTTTAACAGATGACAATAAGAGCACCTCATTAGTTCATAGCAAGGACTGGACAACCTCAGACACTCAAGTGAACACAGTAAAGCTAAAACTTATTCAGTGTCTCACAAAATGAGATAGAAATGTTATGTGTTAACCTGTTGTCAATTCTTCTTCCAAACCTAATGATTTTACAATAATTTCTTCCTAGTTTAAAGTGTCATCCATGTATTCACTCCATCTCCTTTTTTCAGGCTGTTTGCTGCCATCCATTTTACACATGATGTCAGTTCCTTGTCATCTTTCTCACAATCTCCAAACCTCACAGTTTCCTGAGCTCCTCTCAGGCAGTCCAGTTTCTCCTAAAGCCACCAGGGACCTCTGTGCAGTTGATCAGGAGTTTGCTAACAGCACGCTTTCTAGCTTTTAAGTGTTTGAAATCACAACCTTAACATTGCTTTTTTCTAAGCACAGAATTATTAATTTTCAGTGAAAATTGAAAAATGTCAGATATCCTTTACCTCTTTTAACATTTGTTTTCTTCTGCTTGGTGCTCTATTTTGATCTTTGTGTTTCTTTGCTGCTTCATGTTTTATAGCCCATCAGGACAATAATGGTCATATGCCTCATAACTGATTATTTCTATGCTCAAATTTGCTGGAACATTTGCGGGAAAGTTTCCAGGATTACAAGGGCAACAAATAATCTTCATAAAACAGAACAGATGGCAGGCACCTTTGTCTTTATGACGGCATTGTTGCTTCAGAAATCTACAGGTTCAGATGCTAAGAAAAGGATGGGTCTTTGTTCACTGAGACCAATATCTGCTGTTTGTTTCATACTGTGTTAAAATTATGGTAAATATGTCATCTTTTTATGAGCCGGTAGCTCGGGTTTATATGTGCAATTGTCTATGTGCTTTTATTTTCCCACTTAATTTTAATAAGACAATTGCAGACCTAAATGTAATTTCAGAATTGTAGCAGTCAAAAAATCCCATCCTGATGGTGTATGTTCACAGCTAATGAACTCGTGTACAGTTAATATCCATCAAGCTGCTTGTATGACTGATGAGAACTGAGCAAGAGCTCCTCATCAGAAAGATCTCAGTTCCCTCAGGGCAGGATAGACTCAATAGTGGAACTGAAAAAGAAATGGGAGATTATATCATTCTTAGGATCTCGCCTCCATAGATATTTTAGGAGGATATTTTTTACTTCAAAATGGAGCCAGTTGCACCAAACAGGCTCTCATCTACCAAAAACTAACAAAGCTGAGTAATGGTATGTAAGAATCCCTCCACAGTTGCTATTGGCCTGTCTTTAAACTACGAAAGTCCAAACACTGATCTATTGTCAACTAACTTGGAAATTCAATCAAGCCACTTCTTTAACACGCAAGCTGAAAATATAGATAGCCATGGATAAACATACCTGGGAGGAACATAAGTAATTACATGCTATGATGAAGAGCAGAGGAATTGCCCCAGAGGCACAAAAAGATATAAAGTAACACGATGATGTCAAGTCGATGCATTTTGAGAGCAAAGTAGAAAAAGTTTCCTAGTCTACGTGATGCACAATTAAATCACTTTCTCTGGGAAGCTGTGCAACACTTGAATTTAGTTCAGACTATTCCTTTATTTATTAGAATCACAATTCTTACAAATGTTCACTCACATAAATCAGTGCTTCACCCACAAAAAATACATGAAAGAGTGTTACTCGGGCTGGAAAACCAAAAAATTGTGAGCTAGAAAATGCCAGAATCAAGGATGTTTGTCAATCTTCAGTCTACCCTTGTGTGAATGTGCATATTAAATCTATAATTAGATGATCACATTCTATTTTTCCCAAAGGACCTCTGACTCAGCACAAAAGTTGAAAAGTGCTCAGTGAATGAGGAAAATAAAGGATCAGTTATTCAAAAGGCGCTATTATCCTGAAAGAAAGCTAAACACTTCTTTGGCCAATATTACAAAACTGATACAAAAGAAATTGATTTTCAGTTGACAGAGGGGAAGCGGGATAATACTTAGGGTGGCATCAAAGTGCCTAAATACTGATAAATATGGAAGTTGATTGGAAGTATCCTGTTTTCCTAAACAAATTTTAGAATATTTAAGCACTGAAATTCCAGCAAGCTTTAAAAGGATCAAGTAGTGTTAATATTTGTCAACTGATATCAATGGTATCTGCATAACTAAATTCTTCTGCACAACCAGAGATCTTGCTCCATATTGTATTTGATAATAAAGATTATCTTGCACAGTTTGAAACAAATTATAAGACAGTCCAGTTAGACAAATTATAAAGTTAGTAATTGTCTTTAGTTGTATTTAATTGCTAGCGAGTAGAGCAGCTGGAGAAACAAAAGTGCTGCTAATTTCAGTGCTAGGAAGATAAAGCAAGGCAACAGTAGGACAAGTACATTGTGGATGATCAGGTAGTTCCAGTATACGGAGCGTAGCTGGGAGATCATTAGACACAGGAAACCACACTGCTCCCATTCAGCCTCAAACTGCAGTATTTTTCTCTGATTATGATTTATTGTCTTACATTATGAAGATTATTCACCATCTGGAAGAGTCCATAGATCACCAAAACCAGGAGACAGGATCTGAGAAAGAATGCCAAGTATGTAGCTTACTTGCTCTAGAAGAAATCTTGGGTAAATCAAAAGCAATCAGTGCCACCACCCGGGATTTTTTGCAATGTCTTCTGAAGGCAAAAAAAAAGAAGTGAAGCGAAGCAGTGGCCTAAAAGTCAGCTTCCAAACTCTCACTGCCATCCTATTTCTGATAGCCAGAGCTAATACTTGATAGATTCAGGTAAAATATTCTTTCTTCAGTTCCTTCCTACTTTGTAAAAATTGGATTTTTTGCTCTTAGGTGTTTCAGTCCACACATGCTCAATAGTGTAGCTACTCACTTCTCTGAAAAACCTAGTTAAACTGAGAATGTGACATGCCGGACCTGTGCAGACTGAAAAGGACATTTTCCTGTCCCCTGACACCAGGACCAAGAGGACAAAGACTGTCTCTCTTATGTGTAATACTCTCCAAGCTAATAAACAAGTTGAAGGTTGATCAGAAGAAAATAAAGAGACAAGATTAACCCACCTTAGATTATTATAGCCATTTGTAAACTGGAGATTTCTTGGACATTTCTATACTACTAGACACTGTGCCAGCCAATAAAGCTCATTTCTATCTGTAACTATCCACCAGTTTAACTTCCACCATAGACAGGCCTGGTCAAATTGATTCATGGCTGCCTGACATAGAGTCTGACTACTCTTCCCTGTATCTACGAAGCAAAGTTCCCAAATCAGAAAGTCAGTTTTAAAGCCTGACCAAGCAAACCAGTATAGTATGATTGCACAAAGTAGATCTAAACGAAAGGAAGAAAAATCTTCTGAGGTGAGACAGTCACGTGGTGAGGTTTCTGCAAAAGATTTAAAATATAAGGCATGTAAGTCTCATTGGGTTGCCTGCGCTTTCAGACTCTGCTAAAGGGAAACAAGGAAACTTTTTCACTGTGCATTATTTTATGTCCAGTTATGGAGCTATTTCAGGCTTTGAAAAATGGCTATGTTATACTCTAAGTTGGAATAGGTGGGCAATCTTTGCATTGTGCAATTCGTAGGCACTCAATCTGGGGGAAAACAATTTTGTTTATGTCTTTCCAGTTTGATTCTAAGATGTCTTATGTGCATGTCTTTAAATAAGTCTCAAGTTTTCTGTATTTCTACCTGACCTGTTGGTTTGGGTTTATTATGCCTGCAAAAATTTTGACCTGCTTGATTCATTTTGTGTTTTTTTTCTGTCAAAACCAGTTACCCAGCATAGCGACCTTCAATTTTATTTTAATAAAACGCTAAATAAGGGTGGGTTTGAACTACAACTTTAATTATGTGAGGTAGGAGAAAAAAACAGAGTTCTTAACAAAAGCAAGTACAGAAACAGATTGTTGAAACTGAAGAGAAGTTTGACCTCGGCATGTCATTATTGTTTGAAAATTGAAGCAGCTAAGCTTTGATCTTGCAAAGGCATGCTCAGAGGCTTAGCTTAACTCGCTACAATCAATGGGGCTCTTTGCAATGCAAAATGGCAAGCAGGTGCATACACTTCTCTAGTGCCATAGCCTAAATGTGCCTATAATCTAAACTTCACATGAAAGGCCAGAGTGTCACTGTTGAACAGTTTTTAGAGAAAAGAATGGAAATCACATGCTAATCTGAACTCCATGTTGTTCTCAGCTCATTTTATTTGCTAAAGATTAAAATGGCCAAGTTTGAAGGGAAAAAAAAAAATATGGTATTTAAGAGACCGTCACCTTTCATGATGTATTTCCACAAAAGAATTGTTGAACACAATATTTAGATTTTTTTCAACCATTAATTCTCATCCACAGAATCACAGAATGGTAGAGCTTGGAACGGATGCCTTTGTTATTTTGTAATTTTAAAAGCAAATTGACAATTTTTCAAAGCAATATTTTTTTAACTTAAATGTTGTGGTTTATGTATTTATTTATTGTCCCTCACTACTCCCTTTCCCACCCTCCACTCCCAGATTGTAATGAAATACCAATTTATTTATTTCCCCAAAAGATTAAGGAACACTTCAACATTTTTTTTCAGTTATGGATAATCTCCCCTACCCATTTCATTCATGCATTTGAATCTGGATTCTTCTATAAGGTCATAATGTCTTCTTTGGTAGTGCAATAGTGTCAGGCAGGAACAAGATTCTTTGTCAGTTTTCATAGTGGAGGAATATTCTAATTCCTGTGCATATACACAGAAAAATACCCTTTTTGCAATGCAACTATTTTTGTCTGGATAAGTGTTAAAGACTGCACTAGCTGTACCATTCTTTTGGTGGCATAAATCACTTCTATGTGAAGAACAGACTAACAAAAGGCCAAACATGAGCTGGTTGGAACTTCCCATTTGCAACATTAAGAGCATTTCACTTCACAGAAAAGTTTCAAACAAGTGAATTTAAGTATTTTGTAATTCCCTGCAAGAAATGTCTTCTGCATATTAAATCTATGCTACATCACTTAATCTTCTTAGATGGATGAGAGACAAATGCAGCAAAAAGTCACTTATCTTGTGCTAGTTCTAATACTGCCAACTCGTGTGTCACATGTCCCTGTTTTAAGGAATAGTAACAGGAAACAGTGAGCAGGGAATAGCTTTGAAGTATATAGTCTGCCCTAATACATACAGATGAAAATTCTTGGGCCAGCACAGGTCAGGCTTGCAGTGTGTAGCACTGCAGAAATATAGCAGAAATATAATGTTGCTATATATCCCCAAGACAACAGTTCTCAAATTCTAAAATAATATTTTCTGTAAATCTCTGCCTGTCTTCACTGTTTGCATAGAGTATTCTTTTCCTCTAAGGTCCTGTAGCCTTGGATAGCTGCCAGCCTGCTAGTAAATAACCTGATCATGCAATCCTTATTCAAATAAATCTGTTGTTGATTTTTATTAAGCCTGTTCTGCTATCTATCATATTTACCTACACATAGCTGCAGTGTCTTCAAAGGACACAGGATACAAATGTATGCTGGGGCCAATATTCTTACAAGTCGTGATTTGGGATTCTATCATGAATTCTTTATTCAACAAGAACTTTCAGATGGAAACCACATATCATTTTTTTAATATATCATATAGTCAAGCTACAATGAGAACGTCCACATTAGAGCTACCTAAGCTGATCTTCATTTTGTTTAGATGGAGGTGCCAAAAATTTTAGTACTCATATGCAGGTGTGAAGAGAGATGTGCATGGGTCTTAGTTTTGCATTTCACAAACCAAAAATCTGAAACTTGAATGCAAATTGTTCCAGAACAATATTCTCTAAATATCTACACAGAGACAATTACTGTCTTAAAATTATTACTGTGAAATGCTTTTGCATGTGCTTAACTCTGCAGGTGAGTAACACTTCAGTAGAATTATCAACATGCATTAACGTAAATGATTGCTATAGTTCTTTTAGAAACTTAGTACATTAAGGAATACTAACATCTTTATAGTATTTTGAATTGTGGAGAAACACAGAGTGATTCTAGTTAATCATTTATATAAAATTTTTGGCTTAAATTGCAAACTATATTAAAATCTATTTTGTGTCTTTAAGTAAGTCAATTAAGAAAGTATTGTTAAAGAGGCTTTTTTGTGAGCTGAGTAGATTTGTATCATAATTAGTTAAATAAAAGCTTATGAAAGAGCGGAAGAAAAAACATATTACAGGCTAAGAAAAATAGCAAAAAAGATCAGTTCTAGGGAAAAAAAACCAACAGCAGGATCAGAATAAACTGCAACAATGAAAAAGAAACAGAAAACTACCAAAAAAAGTTAAATTAAGATAACCAGTGGATAACAAATAAAATTTTAAAAAATCTTAGATATGGTGAATGTCATTTCAGATAGAAAGGTAAAGGAAGTTATTTGATCTTTTAAAACTAATAGAGAATAACTTGTGGTGGAAATGGCTCTCAGCTTTTCTGATGAACACTGTGGACTGCCTGTCAATAAGCTTAAGGATGCTGAAAGAGAAACTACTTGAGGTTGAAGTAGCAGATTTTTTTTTTTATAAAAAGACTAGACATTCACTTTAGCCATAAATTTCCTTTTTTTTTTTTTTACGTGACTTAATTTTATATGCCAATTGAACTTATAGGTAGCAAAAGGAGATAAAATGTTACACAGTTGTGAAGCATTTTAGCTTTTAATGAAGACAATTGTGTAGTATAGTGTAACTTTTTGTAATAGAACACTTGTTAAGTCTTGATCAGTTTTCCAGTGATATTTAGAACCTTACTGGAATTTACAGAGATGTTCGTTGGTACTTTTGTGCCTATGTAACCCAACAAAGAAACGATCAACACCCAGCACTTTATTGTAGAAGGGCTTTCAGGTCTCTAGAGACTAGTCACATTCTAGTAAGCATCATGCAGCCTGATTCCCATCAAGAGGACTCACATAGTGTCAAGATCAAAACCAAAGAGTTTTTCTTGGATGAAGCCGGAGAAAGTTTAAAAAAGGGGTACAAGACTTGCAAAGACCTTTCCTGAAAAGAAGGGCTTTCCCAGCAGACCAGAAGCAACTAGGGACCTTGTCATTTGGAGGCATAATAGCCATACCAGCTGTATATATGAGTTAGAAGGTAACAGAGACAAGTCTATACTATCTGGATAGTGTTCTTGAAAATCCCATCTCCATTACTGAGCACCTAGACACCATCATATATCTAACTTTGTGTCTGTGGCCATCCAAATACTTTCTATGTGCTCAGTGCTAAGTTCATGAGTAGTTCTGCTGAGTTTAAGTGTGAACACTCAGAAGGTTCAAATGGAAAAAAAAAAACCCACCATTTCCAAGTCTAAATTCAAGGTAGCATGCAAGCTTCACAGAAGATTTCTTCTGTTTTGAAGATGAATGTTTTAAGGCAACATAACTATGCTGGCTTTGTGCCTCCTCTACACAAGGAGAATTTACTTCTTACCATTTCAGTTATCTCCAGGTCAAACACCGTATTTACTGAGTAACTAAAATTAAGAACATTGGCAGGAGACCTCCAGCACACTCTTTCTCAGGTGAATGTTGTATACAAAGCTCTGTGCTCCCAAGATATATGCCTTTCAGGCTTTAGTCTTGAACTGACAGTGTCTTTTACATTCTTGTCTGACAAGCTGCAAGGGGGGCGCGGGGGGAAGTTATCTCAACAACTTTTTTCCACAGTGACTTACTGCTTGTTGGTTTGGACACTCTTCTGAGACTACACGCTGCAACTGAGTGTTGTACTTGAACAGTCATTTGTCCTTCCCATCATAGGAAGCGAAGATCAGCCAACACCCAGTTTGTTAGCCAAGTTCAGGCGCTGGGCTTTGGGGGCTATATTCCAGTTCAAGAGACAAGCCTACCTACCACCTTAAGATGCCTACTTGTAACAGAAATGGAGTTGTAGATTCACCCTCCTTGGGACTGGTTTGAGCATTAAAGTGTTTCACCTGCTGAGAGATGCAAATCCCTGCTGTAGGCATCCAGGTGTCCCATTCATTCAAGGGAGCACAGACACCTGCCTTTATATTGCAAACTCCTCTCCAGGTGCTCCACATCTCAGTAGCACAGTGCACTTTTCAGTGCAAACATCACACTTGACTCTGAGTCTGTAAATTTTAGGCACTGCATCATTAAACTATAGTTGCCTGAACCCTTTTCTAGTTCTTAAGATAAGTGACACTGAGCACTGTTTTGTCCCATTCTCCAGTTTTCCCTTTGGCTAGAAAAAATAATTATAAAACTTGTCATGAGAGTTGGATTATAATCAACATACTACAGAAAGAAAAAGCCTAATTCTACTGAGAAAAGCCAGAAAAAAAGTGGCCACTCTGCTGCCTGCAGAAATGCATAGAAGATGTATAGGAGTTCAGAGCAGAGGAAATTACACTTAACTCCTGTGCAGGATTTATTTCAAAAAGTGTTTAAGATGATTTCACCTCAGAGATTAATGTCTAAAGTGAAGAGAAATGAGTAGTTGCAGGATGGAAAGCTGATTTGTGAAATGTAATCTGGGATGGAAACTTTCAGTTTGGGAAAGGATTGTAGTATGCTAGGGTAATTTTAGGGCTATTTTGCATTTAGATAATATACCTGTGATTTGATGGAGAAAAGTGATGGAAAAATGGGTAAGGAAATGATTTAGCTCAGGAGCAATGCAATTATTGGGACATAATTCATACAAGCAGCATCCCTGGGATTGGCAATACGTGCCTTTTTACTTCTACTTGTTGAGTATAAATGCATTTGATAAAGGTCCCTCCTCACTTGTGCTCGAAGAGGACATACCCTGTAGAGAAAGTCCTTCCACTAAAAGGGTCAAGGTGAGAGAACCTTCATTGTGTGGCCACACTGCAGAAGGGAAAAGAGAAGAGGATGCCAGCCTCTGCGGCAGCCAACACCACAGAGGCTGTGAGCAAAGTTAGTTGTCTACTCAAAAAGCACTAAGCTAATAAATAACACAATTAGATTTAAAGAATTTGGATCATTCAGGGAATTCAGCAAGCACTGAGCAAATAGAAAACAGCCTGGAGAGACTTAAGACCATGCTGAGAAATATTTGCTAAATAGAACAATTGGAAAGTACACTGGAAAGAAAAGGAATAAACTGAGGAGCAGTAGTGAGGACATTGACTTAGTGTGTGGGCACAGGGATACTCTGTATTTTTCTCACCCAGATGGTCCATCCCTTCTCGCCATTAGACTGGATTCCCATAAGGCAGTACTTGCAGAGTGTTCAGATAATCCAAACTGTATAAAAAACAGTGACTTACTGTCTTACTAGAGAAAATTTTCAGTTCCTCCTTTTCCATTGCCTTTGTTGCCATGGTAAAGCCACCTATGGCCACTTATTCCTCCAAATGACTTTACATGTGTTTTCCTGCTATTGCTGCTAAAGCCCTCATCTGGTCTCTTGGGTTTTTAACCAGTCTCCTCACTGCACTCTTCCTCTCATATAACACACAGCTGCCAAAATAGTCATGTCAGTTACTATGGCAGGCTGGCCTCTGTTCTGAAGCTCTACCTTCTTGCCCTGTTTCCTACCACATCAGAGTCAGCCTTTGTGTTTTTGCTATTGCACATCACCTTGGGACATGTCCACCTTTATTCACTTTGCTCCTATAGTGGCAAACATCTTTCAAGTTCCTTCTCAGTAGGCACTTAATGCTACAATAGATTCCTAAAGTTAATCTCCCTGTTAACACCTAAGGACACACTGTTTGGAAAGAAAACTTAAGAAAAAATAGTTAAGGTAACAACAGCAATAAAAAAGAGTACTGTGATATGAATTCACCAGCAAACAGGAAGGGTGTCATAGATACATTTTAAGCTTTATAAAGCAATCTGGTCATGCATACTTAAATGCACGACTTTACTTTTGTTATCTTTGTCTTTCTTCTTATCTTTTGCTGCAGTCATTTATTGTATCTTGGCTCAGGCAAAATACTCCTTGTAGCAAATTTTCCACTTGCATGTGAACGTTCATAATGCAATACAATCAAATGTCTGTTCTGAAAGACCCTGATGGAGTCCCTCCCGGAACCTGCCAAAGGATATGTTATTTCTATACTATTTTAGAAACTATGACTAAGTGGTACATCAGCCAGCCAAACCCATGCACCTTTATAAAGGAGAAAGTTCTGTGCTCATGTGGTTTTTGCAAAATACTAAAGAAGTTTGAGCCACCCTCAAAACCCAAATCAACTCTGTTAGGGAGCAGGTTCTGTCCATCACCTGTTACATAAGCATCACTCTTAACAGAAAAGTGCAAAGTAAATTCCACTGAACTAACGGTATTCATAATAAAATATATTGTATACAAGAAAGTATTTCAGATTTCCAGATGATCTAAATCTTCTCTGTGTGGTATTAGGAAAAAAAAAAAACTTACAATTTTTCTGGTCATATATATATAGCATAGATTAGAGCCCCCAGCAAGCGACAACTTTCATTTGCAGTCTTAAGCTTACTCTTTTCCACATATGTTTTATAATACAGCCTTATTTATCTGTATTTCAGTATTTCTTAGATAATGTAATGCTAATGTTTTGGGGTTTTTTAAATAAAAATAAAGTTGTTAAAACAACAACAAAAAAAAATCTTTAAAGCCCAGTCTGAAAACCCAGTTTTGCAGTTGCAGCTGAAGAAACTTACCTTTAATTATTCCATTTATGATCTCTGAGAGCATCGAGCTTACTAACCCAGTCCCCAAGCTCACGTTTGCAGGAAGTAAATCAAAAACACCTGAGCAAATGAATATGTTAAGCAACCTGACCTTGACTCTGTACTACATACAATATACTAGTGATGCCTTTATAAACTGTTGTTTCAGCTGAGTTAATGAGCACGACTCCTAGATGAGATCAGACTAAGAGCTCATGAGAATGTGGGTGACTGAGAGCTAATGCGATATGAGACAGAGCAAAAGAGAACAAAGACACACACTCACTTTTCATTTCCCTCAGGGAGTAAACAGAGACACTCAGAGAAAAGTCTGTTGGAGGAGAGGGAGTGGAAAAAAAGTGTTCTCGGTAAGTGTAGAGAGTTGAGAGGTTTTACATTTTTAATATTTTCTGTAAGAAGCTGCTCAGGGTATCCAGGAAAGTCCCTCACTGGGAAATCTCACTGTAGCAAGTAGCTGTTAATTCCATTTTAAGTTAGTATGTTTTCCTGCAGTACAATTTTGGCCTTATAAGCACGTATCTAATAAATGCTCTTGCCCAAGAGGTCTTCAATTGCTTGAAGGTAAGGGTGCGCAGCATGATCGTTATCTCCTGGAGCTGTGCACCAAAGCCTGCTGTGTATTTGGCACAGGCCTAGCTGTATCCTTAGCAGAGTAAAGGGAGTTTTAATGCGAGTTACAACACTCAGTTGAAATCCTTGCCCTACGCAGCAGCAAGCTGGGAATATTCAAAAGGCTTTGACCTCAGTGCTGAAGGAGAACATGGCATAAAGCAGAGAAAACCAGAGGCTCAAGAGCAACACTGAGGCATTTACTGAGATAATTGATGACATTGAACTAAAAGAAATCTTTTGGTGTGTATGAAGCATATAAAAATCAACTTTTTTTCACATTTGTAACCTTACTGAAAAAAAGAAACTCTTCTGTTTAAGTTGAAAAGACCTAAACTACATCTAAAATATTTAATGGGTTCAAACTGGCTGGGAAAGTGGGGAGAAATGGCTATAAGTCTACAAAATAAGACACCTCATGTTTTGCATATTTGGTTGTTTTTCCTGGAGTTCAGACCAGAGAGGTGTGACAAACACATGGGAAAGTTGGATAGAACAGCATGCAAAAAAGGGCTAAACATGTTGTGCCTTTTTGGTATTCTAATTGCATTGCTTCCTTCTGTTGCTTCAAATCACATCTGACACTTACTTAGTGAGATTAATCTGATAGATTGCAAATGTGTATCCAGGGCTGTAAATATAATTGACATGTGTTAAAAATATAATCATATTGGTCTGAAGTATCTGCATCTTGTCCTCCTAAGGGCATTCTCAATTTTTTGACCTGTAAATCAGATATAGTGGGCTTTTCTTCTTTGCATTCTTAGTTTACCCAACACTTTTGGGTTTTATTTAATATGTGGTTCAGATACGTCATTTTCAGTTGTCACAGCCAGTGGCTGTGATGTCCATAGCTATCATTCAATAATGTGAAATTCTACTTTTTTCCTCCATTTATCATTTTTTTGTGAATTTAAAAATGTTCACATTGACAAATGTTTAGTTCTCTTTGAGTTTGATAGAAGGCATTATGGTTCTATCCCTGAAATGCATTGCTTTTCTTCATCACAGTATAATTTATTTATAGTTTTGCATGTTACTAATACCACTTTAAATGACAAAGATGACATTGTCATTTTAACCAAATAAGTGAACGGTAATCTTTTTTCACTACTTTCTTTACTCTTTTATTCTGATATTTTCTTTACCACACCACTTCTATAAGCTATGTTTGGATCTATGCTTATTGCGGACAGGTTTTATTTTCTAGGTTGGTTGCTTTTGTTTTGGGGTTGTTTGGTTTTTTTCATTTCGTGTTAGCAGTGGCCTATTGCATGGTGGAATTTAGTTCCTGGGTTGGTGTTGGCAGTTGACCAATTAAGACCTCCTTGTAGTCTACAACGGCTTCGCTAGTGATGCTGTCTTTAAGATCCTTATTGTGAGAGAAGGTAGAGAAGACAAGGAGAGGACAAGAGGTGTATATACACTGTCTTGCACCCTGTTTGTACCAGTTCAGATTATACAGTCCAGTATAAGTCTACAGATGAGGTGTAGAACATTTCTAATGTCATTGCATTTCATACTCACTGTTCATTACAATATGTCTGTGCAGATTCCACAGAGCAGAAATTAAACATAGATAAGAAAATGTCCGAATCCACTGGTTTTATTTTTTGTTACATATTTTGAGTGATAGCATTAGATTTTTCTCCATGCTAGTGAAAATGCTTTTTATAATGATATTAGGCTTTTCTCCATGAACATGTGGATTCCTTTTTCTCTTTACTGGACCAAAAGACATGAGCCCTAGGATGACTTTTTCACATAGGGAATCATCACATCTGGGATCTTGTTCTCAAGAAGTAAAAAGCGGGCAGGATTTACCTAAGAGTTTTTGATCCCCAGATTTCTCTGCCTTTCATATATCCTGTCAGATTATAGTAAGATTTTGTGAGGTGATTGACTGGGACCTACAGCCTAATCAGAAAACTTGGTTCTGTCATTTAAGATAATTGTTTGGGGGTGGGGTGGTTCTTTTATTTTGGATGGGCAGATCAGGCTTTTCTTGCTGTTATGAGTTGGAACAAGGATCTGTAGGGGGTTTAGTTGCTCTCAAAACATTTATTTCTGTTCAATATTCTGAGTTAATTTTTCTGGCTGCCTAATGTGTGATTCTGTCATAGGGGAACTGAGCTGCATCAGAGCAACTCCTGCTTTTACTCTTTTTCACATTGTAGAACCATCAGGGCTTTCATTTGCTCATCAAGACCAAGAAACACTAGTTTCTCCAGGCAGGTGGGGGTGACAGCACTTGTTTGTAGCAAGGTAGGATCTAGGATTACTCAGAAACAAAGTTTTCAACTCCAAAGTTGATTCATATATAGCAATTATCCGGAGAGATCCAAGCCACAGGGGGAAGATGTTTCCTATATGTCATTTATATAGGTTAGGGTATTTAAATTTATGTGTGTTTATACTGCTACACTCAGAAATGGAGTTCACATAAAGTGAGGAAATAAGACAAGTAATATGGACAGCTTATTCAAGCTTCAAGAACCTTTACAGACTCCTTCTTTCACATAGTGTAATCTTTGCTTCTAGCGTCCTTGCAAGATCATAGGCTAATTCATGACTATTAGCCCGGGGTTAAAAACCACAGCGGATGGTCTCCCAAGGCTCAAGCAATTAATTTTCCTTTCACAGGGGACCTCTTTGTTCATGAAGACATGAATCAAATGCATTTGTAAAAATTTGATATTGAGCTATGAGGTTGATATACTCCCCTTTCAGTGGCATCATCCTCAGATACAAAAACAGCATAGATAAAATCATTGCATTTCTCTCTTGTCAATTCTAAATCTCTTGGGTGCCTCGCTAGGAAAGAATGGAGTTTCACTCTCTTTTTTTTTTTTCTCCAACATATTTGCATGAGCTCTTTGTTCTTCAAACTGTGCCTCACTCTACAGTTAAAATCACTTTTCCTTGCACGTAAGTAGGGAGAGACCACAGCCAAGCTATGAGCTCTCTTGGGCTTTGCTGTGCACCCTGCCTGTGGTCAGGAGCAGACGTTGGTATGCAGGGCTCATCTCAGGATATAGTCACAGGGATAGCAATCACCTACTCAACGCCTCATTCCTTTCAGTACCAGAAAGGATACGTGCCACCTTCTTCTAGTTCGTGTGGACAGATAAATCAGGTGGGAAGTTCAACTTGCTCAGCTGCATCAGATATTAAAAGAAGTTGAAGACCTTTGTCAGCACACACCAAATCAAAGTAATAATTCATGAAGTCCAGCCAGTAACAGCAAGAAAGTGTTTGAATTAAAAAGACCATATACCTCTGTGTGTTGAATACAATTGCATAGGAAATTTCTAAAGACATTTGTTGGTAATTACTTGTTGATTCAAAATGGCAGTACTTGTACATCATGAATATTACTCTGTAATTTCTCTGATCAATTCATCAGCATCAACTAGAGCATATTTGGCACACCTCTCAGGCGTGTATGCAACCTTCTTCTTTTAATTACTTCTTGAGAGGTTTGCTTAATATGCTATCTGAGGTAACCAGATTCAGCAGCTGTGGGGGCCAGATCTGTGTTTCAGGAGCCCATCACATTCAAAACTTGTCTGCTGCCCATGAGCATATTCTCCAGCTCTGACCAGAAGCAGAAAGTTGTTTTTTGGTTGGTTTTTTTTCAGTCTCCAGGACCTGCCTGCTAAGCCTGCAATCAAGGTGCTCTGTGTTGGTTTGGGGGTTTTTAAACCATTAGATTGTCATAAGTATACATGATCTGGAAGGTACCCTTTATTCATCCTTCTGCGGGACTGGCAGGTGGAAGCAACAGAAGTAGACTTGCACATCATTGTTCTCTGCAACTTCTGAGAGTAATTTAGGCATTAATTAGATGTAAGAGCCAAGAAAAGGACTTTACATTTGTTGCTCAATACATTTCAGGCAGGGTAGTTGTCGGATGCAGGACTATAAAAAGTGAAGATTTTCGTACAATAAAGTAGCCAGGCTATAATCTCAGAGCTTGCTAATAGCAAAATAATGTTAATCATTCATCACACTCCGCAATTCTATCTGTATTCTATCTGAAGATATAAATATTAAATAATTAATCCCCACAACCTCTCAGCAAGTCGACTGTCATTATTTCCATTTTCTAGATAAACTGCAGGGCAGAATAATTAAATGCTTTGGTTAAGGTCACACAGTAAGTCTGCTGAGGATGTGAAGATGAAATCAAACTCTGCTGATTTCCAGTTTGGTTCTTTAGGCACAGAACAGTCTTTTTCTGCAACATCTCTCTCACTCACGATACCTCTCATGCACAGTCTGAATTAGGAGCACCATTAAGTGAATTACCTTCTCTCCTTTAAAAACTATTTGCTGTTTTTAATATTGAATGCATTCAAGTAGTTTTCTCTTGTGATTATGATGGCAGAAAATCTAAACACAAATCTGAAAATAATCATGCTGTTTCTCCATGTTTTCATGGTATAAACAGCCAATAACACCCACAGGAACTTGATTAAGACAAAGATTAGCAAATATGGGGGTTTAATTGGATTCCGTTTTCAAACATAGCAAAGCCCTAAAAGACTAGCATTTACATTCTCCTTCTTTATTTCTTCTCCATTACATTTTAAGCAAATCCATTGTTATGAAAATTAAGGCACTGTTTGAACCAACAAAAACTCTGTTTTTTTTCTAGAGAAATGGGAGGGTAGTTTTTAAAAGCACTTTATACAACAATTTCTAAAATCTCTTTTTCAAAAGCAAGAACAAGGTACAGGGAGGGCATAATTTGAAGGTATGAATGTTAATCACTGAACACCACCCAGAAACTTTAAAAAATTCCTTTGAAATACTGGCTGAACTTCTAGGTTCTGACATAAAAGGAAAACAGTTGATCTATAGGCACTTCTGGAAATTCCTCAGATAGAGCCAAAAGAGTCAAAGTGTCATTGAAAATGAGTAATTCTAAACCTAAAACAACATGGGGACTTAGGCATCTACTTCATGTTCTTAAATGCAAACATCTAGGCACCTGTGAGACACTACACCCGCTCAGCTGCCATGGAGGCTTCCTAAGCCTGTAGACTTCTGCATCCAAGTTTCTGTCAGTGAAATCTTCAGCATAAAAGTCCACAATCTCCTGAGCTCTGAGGAAACCACACAGTTTTCTACCATGACTCAGCTGTCCAAAGGGGTATCCCATTACCCTGCTCAGATCCTCAAACCAAAACGTGTTCTCCCTGTGCTACCTGCATACTCAGACGCCATGGCCATTTTTGGAACATGCCTGAACTTCACATGAGTCAGCGTGGAGAGAGGGGAAGGACATCTGTTTGACATGTAGGGGAAAGTACTCCCCGACGATGTCACAAAGTGTGATTAAATTGTTTGAAGTTTTGAAGCAGGGATTTACACCTTCTGCAGGCTCTCATGTGAAGCTGCTGTATTCTGGGATGGATCACAGACAGAGGGTGTTTGTCTCCACGACAGTGTTTTGGTCAGGTTCACGTTCTGCTACAGCAGTGAAGCATTTAAATTTCACCCTGGGATGCACAAAGAACTTTATTTCTGAATGCCTCCTTACAGCTTAGTTGTTAGGCCTCTTTTCTAGAAGACAGGAAACCGGATCAAAGACAGAAGGGATTTGGATTTGATTCTCCTGTTTTCCAGACCAGTGTTACAGGCAGCTGCTTCTTACCTCCCGCACCTGTCATTCCAAAAAGGACTGACCTTGCTTTATCCACTTGACTCCAAAAGAGGATTAATGACTCTACATCCCAAGGGGGAAATAAGAAAGAAGCATCTACTCTCCCTCCCAGACATTTATCTTATGATGAGCTGAATTATTTACTGGGATGTCTATCTCTCTCCTTTAATATGAGAAGTAGATTATACAACCATCTTAGAACAGACATCTAACTTTTAGGAATTTGAAGTCCAAATTAAAACGCTTAGGTTAGTTTTGAGAATGGTGATGGATTTCTAAAGTGTGTAGATGACAGGTGCTTTTGAAAAGTTTGCCTTTAGCACTTCTGCAAACAGGAGCCTGATGCATTTCACTGAGTTCACTTTTTTAACTTTGGACTATGCAGAATTGCAAAAAATTCAGTATTGCCACTTTTCAAGGAAGGATTCTGTGAGAAAGCTAAGATACATAGCTATAGCTTAAATTATGCTTGTTGTCAAAACCATTAGGCTGTATTAAATGAGGAATTTTAATATGACCATCATTATGAGTCACAAATTGTAAGAGTTAATTTTTTTCTGTGTAGAGGATTTCCATTAAAATTCATTACATTTATTCAATTTCTAGTCTAAAGTTCAGTGATTTACTTATTCTCTGTGTAAAACCATTATAAAATACTATGCAAAACACAGTTATAACATACTATATAAGATGCTTTAAAAAGCTAATTTTATATGGAAGTCTCTGCAGAGAGGAATGGAAACTCTTGCTGACCCCTTGTATTTCATCTTCTGGTTGTCACAACGTTGGGTTTTTTCTTACCTCTTCCATTTTTTTAGCTCCAACATAGGAGGGATTCTGGAAAAAAATAGAAATAAGGGGCTTTGTTCATCCTTATTGTAATTACGGCTGTTTATAAAACAATATTATGAGTTTACAAAGACCGTGTTCTTACAGATTTGCAACGGACAATTTCAAAGTTACTATACAGAAAAAGGGGTTACCTGTGATCACAGCTGTAATTCGTATGTTATAAAAAATAGCTCTGGATTGGAAATCAAGATCTGGGGAAGTATCTGAGAGAAGAGAACTAAGGAAGGAAGGGTAAATTTTACCTGGGGGATAGTAGAATCCACTACAAGCAGAAACTTTATAATCCTTTCCAGAAATATTTCTTTGTTATTGTGTCTTAATAGCAACATTCCACGATGGCATAATACAACAGTAACATGCAGTAAGGAGTTAACATGGGACAGAGCTCCATAAATACATATTTTTTAACTTATGCATAACTGTCACAGTCTCCTTTTGTTTGTTAGTTTCTTTTTTTTTAGATCCATGCCAGCTAAAAAGCACTTGAAACATCTCTGAAAGTAATGAACAGATGAACAGAGACTGCTGATACTACCTACTCCTTTATTTCAGAAAATGGAATGAAAGATCAGGTCATTTTCCTGTGATGAATATATCTTTACTTAACATTTGCTTTTTTTTATAGCATATTGATTGTCTTTTCACAAAGTCTCTAAACATATGGTATACAAAGGGAGAGGAAATTTAAAAATAATAGCTGTACTGCATATCAGCTTGGAGTATATTTACCTACTCTGCTCTTCTTCTGTATCCATCAATTCCATCCACCCCTTCTTTATATCATCTCAAGACTAGGAACTGCTTCTTCCAGCTATTCAAGTCATACCAGAATAGAGGTTGGTTTTTACCAACCTAAACAGCTTGGTGTCCATCAAAGAAATCTTTCAGATGGCAAAGCCTTTACACACAAGTGCAGTGTAATATTGCCTGGTATGTACCTTCTGTGAGCAAAGTTCCGACCTCATTGTCCTTTTGCACAAGTTAATAGACATGCTAAGGAGCTACTGTTCGCAAGGACTGTCCCAATGTCTATGCTGCATAAGATCTATGCTGTGTAACCACTCTGGCCATTCTCAAGAAGAAAACCAGTTCTGCTCTGGGCTGTGCTGGAGGGCATCGGTGCAGCCAGCCCTCCCAAAGCCATGCCGAAAGGCTGGGGATGTTGGCTCAGACAGATCACAGCTTGTGCTCACATGATATATTAGCTAAAATGGCTTACTTTGGGCTTATTTGGAAGGCAAACATGCCGAGGCTGTAATCTGATGATATGGGCCCACCAGTGGCACAAATCAGAGTTTCTTCTGCAATCCGTACAACCAACTTCGTGCACTTGACACTGGTATTAGGAAGTAACTTGATAGATCACATTTCACCTTTTATTTTTCCAGTCTGCTGGATCTCATCTGTGCTGATTTGCAAGCCCAAAGCCGTCACAGATCCTAATTAGCCACTTAACAGAGGATTCAGTCAGTACAAGGGAACCTGTCTTAGTTACCTGGTAATTTTTGTATGTACTTTCAGAATACTGTACAAAGAAGGTGAGTCTCTTTAACTCCATTTTACGTTTGAGGAAACTAAATCAGGCATAAGATCTGACTTGCCAGTGTCACCGTCACCTGTCCCACCCCTCAGGCAAACCAGGTACAATGTCATCCTCACTGAAACTCTGAGTACCCTGCTCATATGTTGCTCACATTGCCAATCTCTTTCAGAACTACCATCATAGCTTCTCTTTTATGGTACTCTAAAGTGTGCTTGTCTGTGTAAAGAGATTAAATGATATTTTAAATGTGTAAATGGGTTTACCTCTCCCTGTTGGTCTGGAGGGAGATTTTATTTATATTAGATAAATCTTTCATTCATAGGAAAATTTAATACCAGCCCAATCATTATGCTTTGCACAGTTATTCTGAAAAAGAGACTTGTTCACAGGCAACAGCTCTGTCTAACTACACCTTATAGATACTGGCATTTCCAAACCTATGCTCTAACAGTCCACAGTCCTTTGGGAGCAATGTTAAAAACTGACACCTTGATTAAGTATTAAAATTTAGAATCAGAGGAAAATCTGTGGAAGAGACTAGAATGCAAATGGGGAGTACATGTGCATTTGGGAAGACTTGCTGCAGATCAGCGTCCTGTTCCGAGCACAGTTTTGATGGCTGAAGATGAGGTTCTTGCCCAAGAAAAGATCCCATATCTGAGACCTCTGTAAGCAACCTGACTTTTTTTTTTTTTGGAATGAAATAAGAAAAGAGACACTTTTCGCTATTTATAGCATAAGTAGCTCTGAAAAAGTTTTTTCATTTCAGCATATCTTTCCCCAGCAGAATAAAAGTTCCATGTACTTTTGCACTACCACAGAATAAAAGTGTTCATCTTTCTTCATGTTTTAGCAGCGGGGACAGTGATTTTAGAGTTGCTGGGAAACCACAGGCATTGCCTTCTTTACCAAAAGGCAGTCCTGTGCAGAGAGCAGTAGTATACCATACTGAGGGAAGAGACAAGCCTAAGCAGGAGTCTTTGTTTTACCAGTGTCCTAGTCCTGGAGTACTCAACAGAGGATGGGATTGTTTTAGGAGACAAACAAAAAAAAACCCTCAAAACGGCTGAAAATACTTCACAGCACATGCCAACTAACATGCAGTAAAATAGCACAGGAGTATCTGATCAATGGCAAATTTCTCTAAATTATAGGAGTCATCCTGTGATAGTAATAGAGCTAGAGCAGTTCAGACCATATCCATTCCACCTCTCTGATGAGTTCCAAAATACAGAGAATATCACTCAAACATTTTTCTACTGTGGTCCTACGCAATTGCTAAACCAGTAAACCAGTTCCTAATGAAACATTTCAGCAAAGTGCATTCAGCATCATTTTGCTGCAGACAAGCAGACATGCTTCAGTCATGGTTTGGATCCGTGTGGCATAAAAAAAAAAAAAAAGAGTAAAAAAAAAAAGAGCATTTGTTTGAGACTGTTTCAAACCTTCCACATTAAAAGTCCGCTGCCTCGAGAGAACAAGAAGCAAGCTGTGAAAACTGTATTGGAAGCACCAAACACTGAAACTCAGGAGCTGCTTTCCCACGGCCCCATAGTAGGATTTCTTGTAATCAGCAGTGTATTTTTTTCATCTTATTTTTTGAGATACACCAAGTTACTTTTTCAAGCTTGGCTCCACACCTGCAATTCCTGGAAATGTATTTCCTTAGGAAAATAGCAGCTCTGTGCATTCACAGTGCTGCGGTACCAGGAACCTAAGGCTTCCTGAGTTTAGGCTTACCACGCAACTGAACAAAAAAAGGCTGGTGAAAACATTTCTAATAAGTGCATGGTGTGGGAATTTTTTTTGGTGCGAATTCATATGCACGTATGCAGGCATAGAGGGAAGACACTAACAGGCATAAATTACATTGTTTTGCTGTTTCTTTTCATCATTAATGTTATGGGGCTCCAAGGGTGGGGTGCGCTAAAGTCTGGCAATTCTCATATTTAACTACTCCTCAATAGCTATCGAAGCCAGAGCAGTTCACAGCGTTGTGTACTTTCCTGCCATGTTTAGCTGCTCAGATCTATGTTGTACAGTGCAGTTGGGATGTTGAACAAGCTAGGATTATTTAGAGATGTTGTTCTGCTGCTTGATTGCCATAATGCTACTTCCCTCATCAGAGACATTTTGATTGGAAATCTGCAGTATGAGTCACAAAGGACAATGTTGATGTAATTAGGATTCTAAAATGACAGTGACAGAGCGTTAGTCAAGCTGTGGGAACGACATTCAAATACTGGGTTTCATACTCTGTATTTACAATGGAAATATACCTTCAGACTTATGATGCACGGTAGCAAACATCTGCCACTGTTATTACAGAGAAAATGGGATTTATTATTCGGGAGTAATAACAGCTTTCAAAACTGCAAAGCAAAAGGCAAAGTGCTGATGACTGAGGACCAGGAAAACCCACATTTGTGGGATATCTGCCAGTATCCTTTTGCCCGTAGAAGAAAGTCTTTCTGTTACCCCTCCGCAACCCTCCATTTGGAATTATTCTGTTTAGGAGGCTCTTCCATTAAAGTCAAATGACAGAGGGCTAAGAATTGTTTTCACCGTGTCATTTATTTACCAAGCCTCTCTTGCTTTGCTTTATCTAAGTGATTTTTCTCCTTGACAGCTACAGTAGGAATTACTTCAGTGTGCTGTATTCAGCTTAGTATTAGTTATTCTCTATATCATTCTGTGGCTTTGTTTATTATGCTGCTTTTTATGGCATTATAGTCTGACCGGTTTGGAGTACAGACATCTTGATAGCTTAGTGGCCGTATATATACATTAGGGAAACTTCAAGAACAGTGATTCCCAGTTGGTAAGGTAACAAGATATTAAAAGTGAGGCCCAGCATGGAGCCCCACGAAACATCAGAGCAGGACCTGTGTCAGCTGGATGTCGGGCCAGAGAACAGGCATACCAAGGAACATGGGGAAAAGTGACTTGGTCATTTGGTGGCAGTGCTGTCACCTGCATCCACAAGGTCTTCCAGAAGGCCTGAGAAGCAGGGCAAAGAGGAAACTGGGGTTAGAAGCAGACAGAGCTGAACACAGTTGGAAGAACATAATGCCACTAATTTAAATGAGGTATTTACATAGTAATCTACGCAAAGCCTGCAATCATAGGTCCAGAAAATTTATGCAAAACACCAGTGTTATAACCAAACTCATGGGATTTTAATTCATGCTCATTAATCGGACGAAGGTTTCACCTGAAAGCATCAGTGATTTGGATCCTGCAGAAATTTTTAATTCGGAGCATCTGATGCTGAGGGAAGAAGGAATAACTATAGTAATGAACAATGAGCAGAGTGAGGCTGGGATCAAATGCATATAAGATTAAGAAAGAAGTCTTCAGGAAATGTCAGGGATATAATACATGCTGTACCATGTCTCCATGAAGGTAACTGTAGCATCCTTACTCAAGTATACGCTTGTAGGCATGGAAATTAATTCTGCATAGCAAATAACACAGTAAAGACATGGTTCTTCAAGTCCAAAGCCATATGAAATAGCACAGTAGGACATGTATATAATATAAAATGTCTTTAACAGACAAATAGCACTATCAAGAAACTGCCTCTATTCTGCAGCCTTTACTCGAGGCAAGTCTGGAGGTCCTGTCTTTGCTGAACACACTTGAAGTCCTAAGGCTCCCAGTTCCTTATCTAGAATTAATTGTCTGAGCACTGATAATCCTTCCCCTCTCTCAGAGGAGTAGAGAACCAGAAAAAAAATTATGCACATCTTCCAGCTGCTTTTCTCCCAATCTTTTCATGGGCCTTTATTCCAGCTATTGCCATTTATGTAATAACTGCTGTTGGATTAACATGCTGGGCCCTATCAAGAACACTCAAAGTTTGGTTGATTTGCCTTAAAATAGGCAAATGCATAGAAAAGAGCAGAGGAATGATCCGCTTCCTCTAAATAAGGAAGAAGGACAGGAAAAGTGACAGGTAAGAGTTAAAAAGACAGTTAAAAGAGGCAGTTAAGAGAATGGGTTGAGGCTGTTCTCAGTAGAAATCATAAAGCTTTCACCATGGTTGAACCTGTGAGTAGAGATGACTTGTACAGGACCAGTGAGGAGACTGAACTTTTCATAACGTATCATAGAGCATTGCACATTTGCACGTTACAGGTGCAAGCTCTTTGAGACAGATCCTTCAAGGTATCCTTTCCTAAAAGCTTAGGGGCAACTGGGAAGCATGGTGCTCCTCTGGGTGCTTTCTACTAAAGCAACAGTTGCTTGATGGTCTCCTGATGGAAAGTATGAATCACTTAATATCTGTATCGAGGTAAGATGTATTTCTTCTACCCTTGCTTTTCTTTAAAAGGTAATCCAGTTGTACAGCTCAGGAGAAAGATGTGATGCAGTTGTCATATCCCATCTTGACAGCATGTGACAGTGTGTACCTGTCCTCCAGGCTTGACAGAGGACGAGAAATCTTCCAGCCATTAAGGGTATCATAAAGTGATAGCTGGAATGATTTCTTGTTCTGTGCAAATTTTTGTGATGTTGAAAATGTTCTCATTTTTATCAGGGCAAAATTGAAATCTTTCAAACCATTCCCTCCCTAATGAGGTCCACTGCTATTAAAGCCGCTATGGGCTTCCCAGAAAATTTGTTCAAAATCTGACAAAAAACTATCCCTGAGAAAAAGTTAACAAACCCAACATTCTCAAGGTAAGGTTTTGTTTTCACAAACTCATAATGGACAAAAATATACATATATACATTAAACATTTTGTGATTAAGTCTCCTTGAACTTTCATAGATCAAAACATAGTTTTATGCCCAAGACATCACAATCCAAAATAATTTGAGAACCAATGTATGGAGAGAGAATAGGAAAAAAAGGGCACTTAACTCACCTTGTCTAATGAGAACAAGACAGACATTTCCACCATAATTTATGGTTACTGTCCAGTAGATCTGAGTTTGTCCTCCACTAGCAGAAAACAACAGCTTATACACTGCAAGATCTTTTAAAAGAAACAAAAAATCTTTCCCCTGAATTTCAAACAATAATAGATATGAAAACAATTCTATTGTTCTTATGTTTTGTAGATCAAGGTATTCAAAAGCTAAATTCTGTGCCACATTTGCCTGAACACTATCTGTTTTATGTAATTTCCCTTATATGTGGCAGTTAAATAAAACAATCATGTAAAATCCCAATGGAAAAATAAATCTAGCTAGAGCAATCATACCACCAACACATCAGCTCTGCAAAACTCTGTCTTGCTTCCCTGCACAAAATGACAATTTAAAGTATCTTTCCAGAAGTCCCCTGGGAGATTACCATATTTTATTCTCTATTTAGAAAAAAAAGAAAAAAAAAAAAAGAAAAAATCTTGGAGAACCTATTAGAAGTCTCCTAGTGAAATTCTTACAGTTCAGTTCACCATTATACGTTAGTTTCAGAGAGGCTGAAATGTAATTTATTTCATTTTACTTTCATCAGCAAGTAAAGGTCATCCACCCAAAACCAGCTTTTCTGGATGCACGCATTTCATTTGTTATCATCTTAAATAACACAGAAGTGCAGTCAAGTCCCAATATCTGTCAATCGCTCACAAGTTCTGTTAAGTAATCTTTTACTTTCCGTTTAAATGCTTACACCATGGACATTGAATAAATGCTCACTTGGCATTCAAACAAACGGCTTAAAGCAGGAAGACTTCCTTTAAACTGCAAGGAATTTTCTAAGTATTTTATGAGCACCTGAAAAACTATATTTTCTAGTTAATATTATATTATTTGGAATCTAGAAAAAGTATTCTGCATGGAGTTACACCTCTAAAAAGTAACTCGGTTTTTAAAAGTACACCTTCTCTGGTCTTTAAACAGTCTTTCTCCTCATCTGTTGTATCAGTTGCTAATAAAAAGTGTCATTGGGAGCTCCCTAGGAACTACAAACAAGCACAGAAATAACTCACAGATACACTAACTATGCTGATATACCATTAGGCTTACGGCTAATATGTCAGGTTATTTCTGTTCCTTTGGCAAATATACCAGGTCTTGGCATATTTTGCCGTTGAGAGTGAAAAAAAAAAAAAGCATCAAGCAAGGTTAATTATTCTTGCGACTTCATTGCTGTGGTCATTGCCTGCGTTAGTGATCTGCTCTGGACCTGTACTGCAGTTGTGAAAGGGATTCCCTGACTGCTTCCCCTCATTGTCCCTTGGTTCAGTTCTTAAAGAGATTTAGGTGTCCACAAACTATTTGCCTTCCCAAGAAGTAATCAGAGGCTTTGGTTCAAAACTGCTCCAGAGCTTCATGAGGATATTCAGCTCCAAACCAAGGTGAGGGGTGGAACACCTGGGGTCCTGCGGCATGAACCCTACCTGCATTCAGCAACAGGGCTTCCAAAACAGCCAGAGCTCCTACAGCAGCCTGAAATGGTTCTCAGGCTTTATAAAGGGACATCCACTTTGTAACATGCTATGTATGTTTTCCTCTTCACTGCCAGCTGCTACCAGTAACTACACCTTCTCTTTGCCACTCCTTCACCATCCAGGAAATTAAATCATGAATTTACTTCAGCTGCATGCTTGAACAGATTTACATAAGGTAGAAATGACTCAGATAGGTTTTCAACCTTCGATTTCTAATGAATATTTCTAGCTTCTAACAGTTTGAAACAATAAATTTTTTGATCTTGTAGTTTAAAGGAAGCAAAATGCATTCAGTTAATATGTATATTACATATGGTGTATTTAGCTTTTATGTAAGGACACATTAGCTGCCACCTGCTGATTATCCCATAATGAACACCAAAGACTGAGTTACAAAATCTCCTCCCCTTTTCATATATATTCATACAATGCCTTCCTTGTTCTGACTTGGCCAAACTTTCTCTTGCCGTAAATCCATCTGCAGGATGAATAAAGCTCTGCTAAAGAAACCCTTTCTATTGCTGAAGGTCCTGCAATGGGAGCAGGTCACTAAGAGACTGATCCTACACCGAAGCTGAGTTCTGCTGAAGATACATTTTCCCAACTACTCTCAGCAGCGCTAAGGAAGCAAATTGGATGTGTGCACTCAGGTCATCCTCCTCTCATTCTCTCATGCAGAATGGAGCAAAACAACCACCTTATGAGTACAGAATAGTCTAACACATATTCTAGCACATATTCTGCTTACATTTTAATCTTCCCTTTTGGCATTGCAGAGCATCATTTCAGAACAATAAATAACAAAACCAGATGCTAAGGTGTCAGGCATGACACAGGAACCTGAGCAGAAAAACTCAAAAATAAACAGAAGATATATGGAAAGAACCTTTGAAAATTTATTCTAAAATGTCCTTAGATGTTTTGTTGTGGTTTTTTTTTATTTTAAACACACACATAAATCTTAGATCTTTGTATTGGCAGTGGAAATTAATCCACTAGAAATAGCTGGTTGAAAACAATTATCATATTTGTCATATTCATGACTCAAAACCTAAAAGCATAGAAAACTTGAAAGAAACTGGCAATAAAAATGAAGCTTATAATCATTGCTGACACTGAAAATGCAAAAAAGGGACAGAATACGAATGAAAACTAAATTGGATTTTAAGAATCCTTTATCTTTAAAGCTTTCTATTCATATCAGCTATGTCAATAAACATGCTTGCTTGCTTATGCGCAAAGATTCTTGTGTAAATCCACCCCGTTCCCCCAAGACATATTTCATCAGTATCCTAGTGTGAGTGATAACCTTCTCTTCCTTTGCCAGAGCTTTTCCAAAAGTTTAAAGGCAGATTTCCCATCTCCAGATACGTATGCAGAGGTCTCATGCATCTCACGCTGTAAATAATCTTCAGGATTGTAGGATTCAGTCTGCTGTTGTGCTTCTTGCTGAAGGAACAGTTTAGGAGCAATGCTTTCTTTCACGTCTTCTCCGATAAAAGAGTTAAGGTATATAAGAAAGAAAGATAATTTTTTCTCATGTAATAATAATCCCCGTCACCACTTTCCACCTCCCCTTCCCATCCACCCCTCCCCAGTTCAGTGCCTCAGTGAGTTCAACGCTCCGTTTCTCTCCCTCCTATTTCCCAGGATGGCAGCTCCATTGCCTTCTGCACCTGCTGGCTGTCAGATTGCCAAGAAGTGGTAATTCTCATTACCAGCACTGCCTCTGCCCATGTCCAGCAGGCTGGGCAGTAGCCTCCTATATATCCATAAGCATATGTGTGTGTATGTGTATAATCTTACGTACATATAGATGTGTGTAAGGATATGGATACAAAGAAATATAAAGTAGACCTGATAAGAGACATTTCAGAGAATCCAAGAAATGATGTTATAAATACCACATAAATAGCATGTATTTATATATGTGAGTATATATATATGTAAATATATATTTATACCTATAAAATGTTGGAGGTGTGAAAAATGAGGCACACTTGCAATAGGTGATTCAATCTTTCCTAAGGTTACAGATAGTGTGTGTCTGTGTATATGTGTGTATATGGGAGAGTGTTTATTATTTGTAACATGTTCCAGTGTTTAGATTCCCTGAGCTCTGACTTACATCTGTCTTGCTGTCTCATGAGTTGCCTTAGGTTTTCATTTCTAAGTTAACTTTAATCACAAAGGAATAGCTGTTGAGTTCTTTTTCTCAGTGTTGCTTACTTCTTATATGTTGCTGCAATCAACTGAAAGAACAAAACCCTAACCATACTGAAATTAATAGAAGGTTTTTCCAGTGTTCCTGTGAGCAAGATTTCATCTCTGATACTTCTTGTCTTTCAGCAAATCCAGCTTTGCTGACAGGTTTGACTATAGTTCTGAAAAAGGGCTGGCTTTTTTTCTTATTGTACAGATCAAGGGGTCATTGACTTAAATCTGATTAAATCTTCTATTTCCCTTTACTAAATTACTACAATCCAGAAGATTAGGACGTGTTTTCAGAAATTTGAAACAAAGACACACATCAGAGATATCTGATCTGAATAAACATGATATAAGTAGTTTCTGGTGACACTTGTTGGAAGGAAAATATTCTGTCCCACAGACTCATCTGCTTTGATGTAAATTGAAGTCATCGTTGTCAAATATCTGTTAAAATCTTTATGGTATTGTGGAAATCACTTTATCATTCTCGGACTTCATTTCCACCCCTCCTTTGCTCCCCATAAAGCAGTTTCAGTAATAATTTTCTGATTGTGCTGTGATAAAAACTTAATTAATGCTTGTAAAAATCCAAAAGATTCTTTAAGGGAAGGCATTTCAGAAGTGGAAGTATTGTTATTACTAAAGCAGCATTTTATTTTGCTTGTATGGTGCTGTTTAACTGTAGATTTTAAAGTATTTTATTAAAGGAGGGAAAATGTCATTAGTCTCATGCTATAGGTGTTGAAAATGGGATGGAAAGTGATTAATACTTAAATTGAAGCAAATTAAATTCAACTCAACTAAACTCAAGTTAAGCTGATAGAACAGCCAGGAATTCCTCCTACCACTTTGTTTCCTGCCCATATATGAGACTTGTCAGGCACCAGCAGGCTCTAATTGCCCTGGCAAAACCGTGCCATCCTTCATCAAACCAAGATGCTGGTCAGTAACATCAAGATTTCCTAACATTATTATTATTATTACTTTTGATTTCACCTCCTTATGATAAATATATTCTGGCAGAAATCCCATTTAATTTGGCTTGGAGGGAGACTTTGTGGTATTTTCATCTTTGCTTTGTGTGACATCTGCAGACCAAAGGCTGCACTCAAAAAACAGGTTGTGTACCAAGCATTAGCAAGGCTGGCTGTTAGCCCAAAAGCCTCGTTAGGGTGCCTAGACGCCCTACCTAACACAGGAAATTAGCTCGGCACCTAAGGGTGGAGACACACAGCACAAGCAGTGCAAGAGCCTGCCCAGAAAGGAACCGGAATGTGTCTTCCTCCATCCCTCACCAAGGCACAGCCAGCGCTCTGAAGGAATAGGTCATTCCTGGGATTCAGGGCTAGGAATTACACCTTTTGAAACACAGCCAGAGGAGGATTCACCCAGAATACAGATTGGGTTTTGTGATCTTTCCAACAAAGGAGATTCAAACCACCTCTGCCACCTTCCCTTTATAAGGTTGTAAACTGCACAGGGAAGGAAGGTGCTACAGATGTGCTCTTGGGCATAAATCATTAGGGAGTGAATAGGCAAGAGACAGAAGGAGGTCAAAGGAATAGAGGAGTGTCTCGATTAGCAGCTAGGGCACCAATGAGGAGGAAAGGATTCTTCGCCTCTAATCCTAAAGCTCTTCACACATTTTAAAATCGACAACCATTGCCACCTAGGAGCTAGGACATCTTTAAGGAAAGTGAAATATCTAGGTCTAAATCACTTCAGGCTGAAGAAGGATTCATATCTAACAGGTCATAACTGCAATTGCTTCATAAAGGGACGTCATCCTATGCTTGTTTCTTTAAAATTGGACAAATGAAAAGCAGCTGCTGCCACTGCATTTAAGATGGAGTCTGCTCTTGTAGGCACATCTACATCCTCGGGGCTGAGAGCTGCGGGAGCAGCCAGTTTATCGATTCTGAATGGCCCTTCCCCGTGAAGAATGAGCCCCTTCTGGGGATGAGCTGGCACCAGGCTGCTAAGTGCACAGGAGCCTGAAAGGCAGAGGGACAGAGAGAGCTTAAGCATGACCAGCATTAAGAGACAAATGAACAGAGCTTTTTAGGGTTGCAGTTTTGGAGCCAGAAACCAGTGTTTCCCTCGATCCCTGCTAGTAGTGCCTGTTTCTGGTTTGGGGCTCCTTAGGACTTTGGGAAACCTAATCAACAGGGGGTTTAGGTATCTCTTATCACTCTTGTCATCAAATTAGTCCTACCCACATTTACTAAGCTGTGTTAACTGCAAGGATTCACAGACTGTTTCCAAAGGCAAATGCCTGCCATCATTTTTCTTTACACTAATGTTCTTAAAGCAGAGGAATACAGAATTAAATGGAGTGCTGCTGACCTCATATCTAGCTCCTTTTTTTACCCTTTCCCCATTTATTTCCCCTGCTCTCTCTCTTTCTCTTTGTGTTTCCTCCTATCTATCTCTGCTGACTTTCTTTAGAAAGTTACTTTCTGAGTAAGATGGCTATATAAAGTCTTCCTTATGTAGTAGGAAAGAATGAAAACTACTTCTTTCCCCTGTTTAAATACCCGTTTTTAACATGTACAGTAGGGTTGTACCACAGAAAGACTCTGGGCTGCAAACCTTAAGATGGGAAAAAGACTGCTTGGTTAATTGTATTTCTAAGATATAGTAAATAAGTTTACATTAAATTGTTACTGTAGTGGTAAAAATTTTATTAATTCATTATGGAATTTTTACTCTGTTAAGGGTAGAATAATGCATGACGGTAAAATCTAGTAATTGAACATCAGAATTAACTGCTTTAACTTACACTGCAAATATTTAATTTCTCTTAACAAGCATAAAAGGAAGACAATAAGCTAAGAAATAGCAAATAACGAAATAGAGTCTTTTCAAATGAAGTATGATCTCTGCACTAACTACCGATCGGCTTTGTACAACGTAGTGTCACCAGCCTGTGTGAATATTCTTCATTCCTGTACTCTAACCTTGAGAGTTGCTCTCAGAGGCATCGGTACATATGCTAACCCGGACAGTAAGTAGTAACAAGAAAACATCATCTTAGAACATGTAGGTGTTTGTAGCTACTGGAGGGTTTTTCAGACTATTTTTCTTTCAACCCATTCCTCTTATGTATTTGCTATTTCTTGACTGAAGGATTTATTTTTTTCCTTTTCTACAGAAAATGTCTTTTCAGTGACTTTTTGTTAAGCTTTGTATTTCTCAGCTTGTTACACTAGTAGTTCCAGCTCTCTGCTCTTTCTTTTGTTATGTACACTAAGAGACACTCAAAGAAATTAACTGGCTTCTCTCAAATGCGAGTTTATTTCCTCAGAGGAATTGTGCAGTTTGAGAGATTTGTGGATTGCTATTTTTGCTGGTTTTACAATATATACTATCTAAAATATATATTCCCTTTAAAATATGTGCTCATTCTTGCTATTTAACATTTTAGGTTTGGGGGGATTAAGTTTTTGTTTCTGTCTGTGTGTGTGCACATGTTTAAACTTCTTATTATTAGGAATTATTCTGAATTTACTTTGTATGGATCTTGCTCTTTCTCTCTGTGCGTGAGTAAGAAGCCACTTGGATTGGACTCTTAAAAAAGTCTTCTCTTCTTGTTTTCACTGTCCACACTTGCTTAATATTTATAGTGACTTACTAATTTGTTTTCTCCAGCAAGACAAAGCACTTCATTTAAAAGTCTTGTTTTATAATCACCTCCTGCCTTACACCTACCAACCTCTTTCTTTAAAATGTTTAGTGCTACCAACACAAGCCACCTTGAAAACAGAGCTGTTGGTGCGCAATGGGAAGATGAATGGTAAAATGATTCGTGCTATTCTTCCATTTTGCCACTTGTCCATGAATTTAGTGCTCATGTCTTTACACTCTCAAGTGCTCTACATCACTTACTTGAATTGCACTTTTCCCAGATGGAAAATAAGCAACCATCATTCTTGGCACTCATTATCTCATGATATGAAGGTTTTGTAATCTCTAGATTACACAGAACCCAACCTGAAGCTTTGAGTCACTGATGCACTTTTATGGAAGCCAGAGCAGTGAAGAGCTTGGCTTAAGTCATTTAAACAACTAACAGAATCTGGATAAGGACTCTTGGCCATCATGAGTCCTGTTGAACAACACTAAGTTACTTCTTTGTTCAGAATAGTCAAGAAATCCCATTCAGCTGGCTGGATTTCTAAAACAAACATCCATCCTTCCACCCTGTGAGGGGAAGGGAAAAAAAAAAAAGTCTTATTTGCAAAGAATATGAACATATTTTAAAAAATATAGCCCTATAAACCACCAACTCTCTTCTCCACTTTCCTTCGGACTGTACTAGTAAATGCCATTCTCCCTTTCAGACGTAGAGCAGATTGCACTTCAGTTGCTTTCTTTTCTCTCTAGGGCAGTTATTGTCTCTCTGGTAACTAGTATCCATAGCACTTAAGACCTCACAAATTAAAGCAAGACCATTGACCTGCATCCTACAAAAAAACCCCAGTTACATCAGTACAGATCCCAAAGCCAGAGGTATAATGAATTTCTTAAGGAAAAGGTGCTAGGCAGGCAGAGAAGCGAAATGTTAAGTAGAGATCAGATTATGAGGATTTTATGGTATTTTTTAGAGGCCTCTCAGGCTTTCTTTCTAGGCTACAGAGCTGTCTCAGGAGTTATGCTGCCACTGGCAGAATCCTCCACATCTATGCAGTTGTATCTGCAAAGAAAGCAACATTCAATCCCAATTAAAATTTTCGAGCTTGCCTATGCAGCAAGATTCAGCAGCGTAACTACTGCACACAGCCTCTAATCATATCTACACAAACAGCTGGTGCTTAGACCTCCAAAAGTCTTACTTGGTCACAGAAGCAATGTCCCCCACAGTAAGTGTTCACTATTATAAGCAGGCATCCTCTGCTCTTTCCTGATTCTGATTTGTCTGCTTTGCACGGGGAGGTATTTTTCCATTGCACTAGGGAACTACATACTAGGAAATCAGCCTGAATCAACTGTGATTCTGGGATGTGGAGTTCAGCACACATGCACAGCAGAGCCTTCTGCCACTTCATGGTCCATCCCTGTTTGGCTTAGCTCACACCGTTTTCACAGCTATGGTGAGTTTATTAGGGCTTTCTGGTGGGCCGGTGGCCATCACAAATACATAGCTTGTGCAGGTACTTTATTCATATTTCAGCTGGTCAGCTGCAGTTTTACAAGCCAGCCACAAAGCTACTGAAGAGCTCTTTCTGCAGTTCTGGCAGAATCTGAGAGAACAGCAGTTTGCTGCCCCCAAACCACATGGAAAAGAGTGGACAAAGGGACCACTTGCTTCCAGAGCAGCTTTTCTTTGATTAGCTTCCTTTGGTGCAGAGCCTTTTCAGGGCTTTTGAAAGAAGTGTGGACTGGCTTGTGCTGCATAGCAAGGATGAGCTTTATCTTCAGGAAGACGAAAAGCACTTTCCTGGCAAGGCAGATAAAGTTTGCTAATAAGCTACGGTGGTGAAGAACTCCCTTTTCTGTAGCTAGCACAGTATGGAAAGCCACCACCCCTTTCACAGAACTCTATCGGTCATAAACTAGCTGCGATATGGACAAGCCAATGTGGAAGTTAAGGTAAAAAAGGTCCTGTCTCTGCATGTTACCAATGCTGCTGAGGTTTCTGATAGCTCTGCATGCTATTTTCCAGTTGTGCCAGGGAGGGAATGGAGAGTACTCATCTTCCCTCTGAGACAGACTTAAAAGCTCATCATTAGAAAGCAACACAGCTGCAGTGTGAAGTGGGGTGTCCTGACAGTAATGTCAGATTGTCTGGAAAGGTTCCTTGCTGATAGGATTTTGGGGTAATTACACTTCTCTTTTTTTTTTCTTTTTTTTTTCCATCTGTGGCAGTGGGGGTGGAGGTAGGGTCGCTCCAGTGGGAACAGCAGTGCTGTAGCCATTTCCCTCTGTTATTCTGAGAGACTCTGCCTCCCTGGCTAATGCCTTTTGCTGTACAGTTGGCTTGCAGAAAGGAACCACTGAGCTGTTGCCTAAGCAGCTGGAGAGTGACAGTGTGTGACTGCCCCAGGGAGAAGGAGAGGATAGATGACAATCAAGAGGGGAAGGCTGGGGGCTGCTGAGCCGTAGCAGCACGCTGTGTATTGCACAGCAATTGAGAGAAGGAAGCCGAGAATAGGGTTTTCCTCAGCAAGGCCCGAGGGGACAAGATTCAGAGATTCTCAAAAAAGCAGCAGTACCCCAGCTAAGAATTGACAGGAAGCTTTACATTTTGCCTTTGAAAATAGGGACATCTTGGTTGTTGTGGTACATGCAATTTTTCGGTTTCCTTCACATTTTCACTGTGTACAGTATGGCTATTACATAGTTTGCAAGACAAATTTCAAGATGGGGGATTGGTTTACTCATTTATTCAGCAATTCTTTGCAGTTTTAGAATGCCAGGTTGTGTTCTTATTAGGTGCATTTTACAAGAATCTGTGTTTAATGCTATCACTGAGCACGAGGCTGGAAGGAATCAAGTGAGGTCATCTAGCCCAGCCCCAGGACCTGAGGGCAGAATCTGATCTCTCATTGCTTAGTGGTGCTTGTCTAACCTGTTCTTAACAGTCTCCAGCGATGGGTTCAGCACCATCCCTAAGCAATCTGTCTTAATGGTGACCTGTCCTCAGGGTCCTCTTAGATAATTTTTCTAAAACTGTTCAAAATAAAAATTACCACTGTCAAACAAAACGATTCTGAAAGTGCAAATACACAAAACTGGAATCTGAGGAATTGAACAAATAACCCGAAAACAAAGGAGGTGGAGAGGGGAAGAAAAAGAATGTTGCAAACAATAGAATAAAAATACGCAGTCTGAGATTAGCAGCTCATTCGGCTTTCAGCCTTTAACTGTATGCAGCTCTGCTGAGCCTTTTCATACCCGGCTGCTTTCAGAAATCTGTGAGACAAGCATGGAAAGGCGTGGAAGCAAGTCCATGTTTGGATAGTGGGCGGAAAAAACCCACCATTCCATTTGCAACACAGGAGGCATAGCGGGGAGAGTTAATTCCAATTAAAAAAAAAGGCATTTTTCAGTCTCAGAGAGCTAAAGCAAAAGCAGTCTTGGGGCACGTCCACACAGCAGTGACTTGGAGATAAGAAGTCACACTCAGGCTATCCTGAGGCGGCAATCAGTTTTCTTTTAATACTGCAGGTGAAAAAGCTCCAGCTAATTGGAAGTGTGGTCTAAGAAAACACAGCTCTTAGCATAAATGCAGATATGCCATAGCTGAGGCTGGAGAAACATGCCAGAGGACAGAGAAAGCAATTTCAAAAGAGCCTTTTTTCTAATAATAACAGTTGTTTGCTTGTGATTCCTATAATTTCTCACTGCATTTGACTTTCCTTTTAATAGTCCTGGAGTATCTACCTAGGAAGCTGTCTGCTTCTAAATGGGCCTACCTCTGACACCTCTGTTTGCCTCCATGTCCTTCTGCTCCTCAACCTTGATCAGTCTTCTGTGTCAGAAGTGCCCGGTTTGATCCCAAAAGCAAACCTCAGAGAATATCTTGAGGTTGTTAAGTATTTCTTGGGTTATCCTGATACCGAGTGATGGTGAAGATAAGAGTTAGCACTGAACACTGAAGAATTCTAAGTTGAGAAAAGTAACAAGTGATCTTTTTATTCATTATTCAGTGTCCATGATTTAAAAAGAAAATTTCTCCGGCTTAATTTTAAAATACTGTCCTTTTCTTTTAGAAAATCTCAGTACCAGACTAGCCAATGAAAGTTATACCTCCACAATTAGTGATATGATGAGCATACGATGCGCTGGGTCAAGCAATGGCTGACTGGAAGGTCCCAAAGAGTGGTGCTCAATGGATTTAAATCCAGCTGGCGGCCGGTCACGAGTGGTGTGCCTCAGGGCTCAGTGTTAGGACCATTTCTGTTTAACGTCTTTATTGATGATCTCGACAAGGACATAGGGTGTATCATCAGCAAGTTCGCAGATGACACCAAGTTAAGCAGGAGTGTTGATTCCCGGGAGGATATGGAAGCTCTACAGAGAGACTTAGATAGATTGGATCATTGGGCCAACATCAGTGGTATGAGTTTCAACAAGGGCAAGTGCCAGGTTCTGCACTTGGGCCACAATAACCCCAAGCAGTGCTACAGGATTGGGGAAATGTGGCTGGAAAGCTGCCTGGAAGAAAGAGACCTGGGGGTTCTAATTGACAAGCGGCTGAATATGAGCCGGCAGTGTGCCCAGGTGGCCAAGAAAGCCAACGGCATCCTGGCTTGTATTAGAAATAGCATGACCAGCAGAAGTAGGGAGGTGATTGTGCCCCTGTACTCAGCACTGGTGAGGCCACACCTGGAGTATTGTGTCCAGTTTTGGGCACCTCAATACAAGAGAGATATCGAGGTGCTGGAGCGAGTGCAGAGGAGGGCAATGAAGCTGGTGAAGGGCCTGGAAAACAAATCATATGAAGAGCGGTTGAAAGAGCTGGGACTGTTTAGTATGAGGAAGAGAAGGCTGAGGGGAGACCTCATCACTCTCTACAACTACTTGAAAGGACACTGTAGAGAGGTTGGTGCTGGTCTCTTCGCACAGGTAATTAATGACAGAACGAGAAGGAATGGCTTCAAGCTCCAACAGGGTAGGTTTAGGCTGAACATTAGGAAAGAATTTTTCACAGAAAGAGTGGTCGGGCATTGGAATAGGCTGCCCAGGGTGGTGGTTGAGTCACCATCCCTGGATGTGTTTAAGAGACATTTAGATGTGGTGTTGGGGGATATGGTATAGGGGAGAACTTTGTAGTGTAGGGTAGATGGTTGGACTCGATGATCCCAGGGGTCTCTTCCAACCTAGACGATTCTATGATTCTATGATATATTTTGGCCTACTGGCAAAACCTTGAGTGCTTACCAGAAAAATGGGTGTAAAAATATACCAGGGGAACAGGCATTGGTATTATGGACCAAAAAGGTTACGTTTTCTCCCTGTTGCAGCATTGCATAACTAGAAAATGATTGGACTGATAGAAAAGTCATTGTTGTAATGAAGTCATGATAAAATGGTTCCCATAAAATTCCATTTTATTTCATAGTGAGCATGACACAAATAGATATATTTTTGCAAGCCTTGCCTGGTGTACTGGGGGTTAACACTGCTGGTACCCTGTTACTATCTCCCTGTTTATGCTGCTACTAAATGGAGTTGCTTGCTGATGGGATGCCAAGTTTTGCACTTAAAAAGGAGCCTTGCTAAGTTTTGTACTGAGAAAATAGTCTTGTACTGATTAAATACTTACACTTTCAACTTGGAAAAAAAGCACCTAGAAAATACTTGCTATGCCACAACACTCTGAAATGTACTTTATAACAAAACTATCAAAAGTACCAAATTCTTCCAGTTGGCAAAAGTCTCAGTAAACACATTTCTTTGACAAAGTTTTCTTTTCAGAGTCTGTCATGCCAGAGGTTGATGGGGGAGGGGATCTGCAAAAAGGAAATTTTGCTTCTGTGGTGGAAGGAAAACCATGAAAGAGGAAGGGTGAGCTAAGGTTATTTGGCTCGATGTCTTGTAACAAATGCCTCCTTAGCATCACCTTTATAGTAAAAATCACAGCAGAAGATTGGTGGTTATCTTGGGCACACAAGGGAAGAAGGAAATAAATACATTTGAAAAATACTCCACGCTTTGGAGAATATTGTGAAAAAAAATTTCCATGAATTCTAGTGGGCAAACAAAAAAATGCAAGCTACTTCTCAAGAAAATAGTATTTGTCAAGAGGTACATACCACCTTCCTTCACTGTCCTGCTGCCTGACTGTGTACAGGACTCAGTCCCAAAAGCCATGAAGGCAGAGTTTGCTGGTCCATTCCATAGGTTCTTCAATCTACTTTAAGGAGCACATAAGTTATTGATTCTGAGGTTAACACTTCATCCTGAAAAATTACTGCTATTCCCAGTGCACATCTTAATAGTTATTACTGGAGTTACCAGAAAATGGAATAGAAAGATAGGATTCCATGGCAAAATCCCATCCAGCTCCTTGGGGTATAGGTAAGTGGTATTTTTAGAAGTCTGCTCAGGTCCTGTGTTTCCTTGCAAGCCTCTCATTCCAGGTCTTACTGGATCTTGCTTTTACAAACCTTTCCTACCATGTCATTAGCAATAGGTTCAAAGTGAAGTCCCTAGTGGATGTATGAGTCTGCGTAACAAACAGTTCTCTGAATCCACAGGATGGAAAACTAAAAAGGACTGTCCTGGCTGTAGGCTAGTGTTCTGGTGAAAGGCAAAATCTAAGATCCATGATTCCAGAGCAGCAGGGGGCACATGAGTTCACAGGACAGCAAACCAATATGAGGAAACAGATCTGGAAGGGATAAAATAGGTAAACTCATCCGTTTAATGTTGTGAGATGTTAATAGTGGTACTCTGGGTAGCACAAACAGCAAGTGTTTATCCTCACACTGGCATTACTATTCAAACGCTTCCTACACAAACAAAACCCAGTGGACACACTAGACTTTCAGGCAGAGAACAGATTACATAGTATCTGGTCGTTTCCTATGTAGCAAGAATGATACGTATCATCAGCAGAAAAGCTTGGTGTAAAGTTATGCTTATCAGAGAGGTTTGTGTCAAAGGGCTTTTAACTGGAGGGCAACTGAGTTACAAGGCATAATGTTAGAGTCCTTTTCTGATTTCTCATCCATTTCAATCCCTAGAAAACGAACAGTCTCTGTGAACAGACACCTTTCCCAACCTATTGTTCAAAATCAACTCACGCTATCTGCTCAGTGAAAAGTTCTACCTGTTCTGCCTGTTGGTTTCAGTAGCACAGAAACGAAGAACAGTTATATGAAGATCGACTCAGCCTCTTATTTTTCCCTTGAGCTTCATCTCCTAGAGCTGCTCTACCTAAATCCCTTCTTCCTCAGAGACCCCATTCCGACGGGAAGCAGCCGTCTGCTCTCATGGGTCATAAACTCCCCTCTAGACATATTTCCAGTAAAAATCAGCATAGGCTGAAAAAAGCCAGTGTGTTGTTGCTGTAAAGGCACAAATTTCTTTCCAAGGAATTTAAACTGATGAGGATAAGCGGAAAAGCCATGGACACAACAGTAATGCTACACTCACACATCAGTTTTTATACTGACAAAGCAGCAAAGTTATGTTGCATTAATGGACCTCTGAATCACATCCTACCATGTCTTCATTCTGAATTTAACTACCTATTTCACAGGTTAGAGGAGATGAGCTACAAAACTGGCTTAAAAGGCCTGAAATTCTCTTTCTGCTTTCTGTGACTTTGAATTTATTTTTTGGATTTATTTATATATATTGTATATTTTATGGATGTATTTAGGGATTGGATTTTAATAAAAATTTTTGTGGAGCTAGCTAGTAAAATAATAAAACCCCAAACAATTGAAAAATATGCAAAAAAAAAAAAAAGAAAGCTATACTAATTTCATAGTCATCAAAATGCACTGCAGAATTACCTTTCTAGAGTAGGGCAGTATATTCAGACCATTTCTTTTTGGTAACTAACTTCCACTCCTTTTTCCTTGTATGTCATACTGCTCTTTATACAGTTAACTGTTTTATTTTTAGAGCACCTCTGAGTTTGAGGGCTACTTTCAGGAGCAAAGGTTAGCAATAAGCAATCCCTAACTTTGTTAGGTTTCACAAGAACCATATGGAAAAGAACTTCTGGAAAGAGATGTATCATTTCTCTTGGGAAGAGACAACCAGAAGGAGGACACAGGAGGCTATATGAACTCCTCACTCATTTTTCCCCATGGAAAAAATGATACCTCACAAAGATCATAGAATCATAGAAAAGTTTGGGTTGGAAGGGACCATTAAAGGTCATCTGGCCCAACCCTCCTGCAATAAGCAGGAACACCTTCAACTAGATCAGGTTGCTCAGAGTCCCATCCAAGCTGACCTTGAATGTTTCCTGGGATGGGGCACCTACCACTGCTTTCCTTCCCTAGGTATTCTAGAAGCCCTCTGGAGGAGGCATGAATGCTAATTTCCATGTAGCCATCAGGCATGAACTAGTTTTCTAACAGTCTTATTGATTGCAGAATTAAAATTTTCAGTACCTTCCTTTTTCATTCCTTTAATCCTATATCCTCCATATATATATACATAGATATGAATGGACAAAATCTGCAGCATGTTTTCCTTTACACAGACAAAAGGACTTACAAAAGGGTAATTGTGTCTGTCTTGGATGTCTCTTATACTCTCGGCCTAGGTTCTAAGCAAAAGGACTTTGCAAGATATATACTGATTTATATCAAGTACAAGATGCATTAAAATCCTGCTTTTATTTTATGTTAATCAGCTTTTAATGTGAAGTGAAGAAATACAGCATTATCCAATACTTTGTCATGAATAGCACGCAAGGACCAATACCCTCTCCACTCAAAGGAAATTTTGGAGGTTACAGCTCAGGGATACTGAAGTTCTATACGCTTTGATGTTTGACGTCTGCTTGCTTTAACAGGACACATATATGTAATTTAATGTCTGATGTTATTTTCTCTCTTTGTCTTCCTCTCTTTTTTTCTCAGAACAAATTATGACATCGACATCTAAAGGAATTTTCCGGCCATTTTTTATTATCTTCATTGTCCTTGGTTGTTTCATGGCATTTATACTAATTTATATCAAACCAACAAATAGCTGGATCTCTGGTCCTATAGAATCAGCCAGCTCAGTTTTGAAAATGAAGAGCTTCTTTTCTTCCAAAACGGATAATCTTAATGAGACTACTGTTTTGATCTGGGTTTGGCCATTTGGTCAGACATTCGATCTAACATCCTGCCAAACAATGTTCAATATCCACGGGTGCCATCTAACTATTGACCGCTCGCTATATAACAAGTCCCATGCTGTTCTCATTCATCACAGGGACATTAGCTGGGATCTGACTAACTTACCTCAGCAAGCCAGGCCACCATTCCAGAAATGGATTTGGATGAACCTGGAGTCTCCAACTCACACTCCACAAAAGAGTGGCATTGAACACCTCTTTAACCTGACCCTGACTTATCGGCGTGATTCAGATATTCAGGTGCCTTATGGCTTCATGATGGTCGGTACAAGTTCCTTCACATTTGAAGTGCCAAGTAAGGAAAACTTGGTCTGTTGGGTTGTAAGTAACTGGAACCCTGAGCATGCTCGAGTCAAGTATTACAATGAGCTTAGCAAATACATTGAAATCCATACCTACGGACAAGCCTTTGGAGACTACGTCAATGATAAAAACTTGATTCCAACTATCTCCACCTGCAAATTCTACCTTTCCTTTGAAAATTCAATCCACAAAGATTACATTACTGAGAAACTTTACAATGCTCTTCTGGCCGGATCAGTACCAGTTGTACTAGGCCCTTCCAGAGAAAACTATGAGAATTACATTCCAGCAGACTCTTTCATACACGTGGAAGATTTTCTCTCCCCAAGAGAGCTGGCAGAATATCTTCTGATGCTTGACAAAAATAACAAGATGTACCTTAGTTATTTCAACTGGAAGAAGGATTTCTCAGTGCATCTTCCCAGGTTCTGGGAATCGCACGCATGTCTTGCTTGTGATCATGTGAAAAGACACCAGGAATACAAGTCCATTGGAAATTTAGAAACATGGTTTTGGAATTAATTTGTGTGTGTGTGTGTGTGTGCGTGTGCGTGTGTGCACTTTTTGAAGAAGCCAGAAGAAACTTCAGTCCAAGTGGAGAGGGAAGGAAAAGAGGAAAAAAAACAAAAAAGAAGGAAAAGAGAAAAAAACAGAAGGAAAAGAGAACTTTATGTCATGATTTATCAGCTATCCTCTTTTGGCTATCCTATTTATACTTTGTAAGAGATTTTAAAGATCAGCAGCAGCAGTCATCAATATTGAGTTTTAAATTATAATGCACATACTAATTTTGTGCACTGAAAAATATTTGTTTACTATAATTTTTAAACAAGATTTTCCACATTTTCTGTGAAATATGTCCCCATTGTACACTTAAAGCAGTCATTTTTAACACTTCTTTTTTATTTTTAACATTACATTTGCTGTTTAACCTATTTGGAAAATGAGGACACAACTTTTAAATGCCAGAGAGAATTTTAAGAACATAATTTGCTGTTCCAGTCCGAAATGTGTGTAATATTTAAAGACAGTAAAGTTTTTTACGGTTCATCTTACATTTTAAGAACACGGTAAAGTTCAATACCTACCATTATTCCAGTGTGATCAATTGCACCCCTTTTTAAGGGTGATGAACCTAGAAATACAGTTTTTATAAGGTATTACAATAGTAGACAGTCTTTGTTTCTAAAATGTTTCTTAACCAATATCTCTATTAAGTTACTTTAGGAATATATCTTTTCTTACCCTCAGAAGAATAAAGAAGTCAGACATAGAGAAGATGAACAGCCTTAGTGACCAAAGCCCAGATCCATCCAATTTTTAGTGTATTTAAACGTAGCATGTCCTTAAGTCTCATTGTGTCTCAAGTATTGTTTACCTGAACCAGGGTTGTAAGTGGTGTTATACTGATACAGAGATTGACAGATTTTAACATAGGCCTCAGCCTCCTGCACTGAATTCAGCTGGTAATAATGGATTTTTATAAATAGCTTGTTGAGAAATTTTAGCAATTTCTCTCCTATAATTCCTTGAATAGTTGTGAATTTGTCCTCAATTCTGTAAAGATTTGTTGAACTTTAATTGTAGCTGAACAACTTGTTATGGATCACAAATGTGGAAAAAAATTACCAGTTTATTTTCTAAAAGAAAAATGTTGAAATTCAGTAAATAAGTTATCAGGCTGATATATTCAACCATTCAAGTTATTAAGCTAATGAGTTTTGGTTTTTGAAAATATTTTATGTGAAAGGTATAAACGAATGCACTCTTGCACTCTTAAGAGCAGCAGTTGCTATGAAAATTTGAATATATAAATAGGTTCTTAAGTATTAAATTTGCTCTGATAGCAAATACAAAAATGTGATTATTGTCATGATTGTTTGAAATTCTGCTTTTAACGTGTCACTTGATTTTATTACTTTTTTCTTTCTTTCAACTAGGACTTCAATATCTGATTGCTATATACATTCATATTTACAAGGTTGGTTTGATGACAGAAATGTATGGATACGTTTTGGTATCAAGTGATAGCAGATCAGCTTGTTTTTTCAGGTCAAAAAGTCACAAATCACAACTTCTACTGAAAAAGAAAAAGTCTAACTGGAAAAACATTGGCTAATGTGATGTATATGACCTTGATCAAGCAAAGTAGTTGATCAAGTACTTAAGATTAAACTTGCAGACAACAACGTTGCTGAAGTAAGGCAATAATGCATAAACAATGATAAACATTTAGCAAAAGATAAGGCAATTTGTCAGATACTGTTTTTTCACCCCGGGCTGGAAAGAAAGAGTCTTGTAATTACATTTCTAGAACAGGAAACTCCCAAGGAAAGGTTATAGAAACACTTGTTCTCTCCCTGTGGCTTCAAAAGCTGCTTTCTGATCCAGATATTTATTTATACTATTTATTGCTGTCTTTAAAAGCTAGTTTGCAATATACTGTGAAACTCCTAAACTCACCAGCATTCCAGTTCAAAACAAGATGAGCCTACTTTGCAAATCACTGCAATATAAAGAAACCCAGTCTTACAACAACAAAGTCCTGACATGGATGTAGTGTGAGTAGTATTTCTATCATTTTGAAGGCAAGTGGCTATTACCTACAGTCTGCCCTACAGGACGTCTTACCTTTTGTTTTCAGAAGGCTGTGAAATTCTCCATCGCTGAATATGCCACTGCTTTGGCTGGATAATCTGATTCCCTTGATGCTGGAATTTGGAAGTTCTTTGCATTGATCTCAGTAGAAATACATTCACTTCTTGGTAAGGTGCACAGTCCCTTATTTCATTCCTCATTCTAGATAGTGGGAGATGTGCTGTGTGTTACGAGGCCTAATGCCAAATCAGACTGGTTTCTTGACATCAAGATTCAGCCGATAATTTCTTATATTAATAAGAAGTAAGCACAATAATAAGGCTTGTCACTATAATTATCAATCAGTGTATATACCAGAAAGTTTAGTATATTCTAAATTTTAAGCCGGTAAGTGATGCCATTACCTCTGTGACTACTGGATCAAGTCAGCATGGCTAATCTTGGGCTGAATTTTAAGTAACGTAAAAGTCTTTTGCTGGAACTGGAAAGAGAGTTGTTCTCTTCACAGAAACTCCACACAAGGCTTGTATACTTTGCGTTCAGGACGCACTGCTAAAATTGTGTCAATAAAACAGTAGAGAAATCTAATCCACATGGAAACGACCAAGAATCATGACCAAATCCTAAACAAAAGACATGACCCTAATGCCTCACTGAAATTCTTGAAGTGTGTGGGCTGGAACATAAGTGAGCCAGCCATTTTATCAAGATTTTAAGGTGATTTACAGGTATCAAACCTTAAGCAGTTCTGGATATAAAGAGCTTTGCTGACAGAAGATGAAGCATCTTCAGGCATGTCCAGCCTAGGTAAACGATGGTGGTAAATGATGTAAAGCAGTGGATGTAAAACATCTGGACTCCACGCATACATAAAAGCAGTCTACCTAGACCAACCCACCTCACTCACAGAAGATTGATCCCAGTCTATATATAACATTAAGCATTGTGATGTCTGTGCTCCAGGAACAGCAAGCACAAACAGACTCAGATACTAAATCACTGTGAAGGAGAATGGGCAAAACCAACTAATTATGGAAGGGCAAATTACATGGAATTAGCTAAAACAGAGAAAAAGGTATTATTTATGCCTTGGTACCACTGGGAAAAGAAGATAGTTGTACAAGAAAAGACAAATGAGAGATGAGATATCACACCAATTCTTACTATTTTCTCAACAATTTTATTTCAGGCATTCAGTTTCTTTTACTTGCCAGCCCACAATAATCTTGCGTATGCACTTGTCACAAGTTTACTTGACAGTCACTGAAGACAGAGAGTAATCATTATTCTTTCTTTTACAATGGCTTCTTTTGGATGCTTTTAGGCTCTCTGCCATGCACTGAGCTATCAACATCACTGCCTTTCTCAGTGTGGAAAATAAGACCCAAAACAGATAAAATACTAAGTGCAGGTGCATTGCTACCCCACCAAATGTGAACACACATCAGACAAAACTGGCGGCAGATCCTTCTAAAGCAGAGTTTTCCTTTTATTTCACAGATGCTCAGTGGCCACAGCAGCTCGTGCCCAGTATGAGATCTCCATTCCTTAGTGAATCCTGGGTGCCAGTGTCTTTGAATGCCTCTTGCCATCCGAGATGGCTGTACTCACGATGAACAAGCAGCCCGAGCGAGGCCCGCAGACTGTGCGAGACGCAGCCAGCAACATATTTGTCTTTTAAGAAACAGATCAAATAAAATGAAAGTTAGACTGAAAGACCATGGATGTGTGGATTTGTAGAGTTCATGCAGGCTGAGGAAGATATGGGAAATTGGCACTACTGAGCGCAGTAAACAGCTACTTACTGTTTCTCAAATTGGGCTTAAAAAAAAAACAAACAACACGTAATTTTCTCCCCTCTCTAATCAAGCAAGCTTCAGTTAAATAACTGATAACTGTTGCTGATCATTCAAGCATGGGACTCCTGTTGGCCTTGTATTAGCTCTTTTATTAGCTAAAATATAACATTTGTGGGGAAGAGTGAAGTCTGTCAGTAAGCTAACCACATCTCTTGTCTGAATTCAAGAATCCTTATAATTATTTTCTTTTCTTTTTTGATTTTGAAGTAAATCTTCATTTCCTCATGCAACAATGTTTTTTGGACTTGATTCAAGAAAGACCTTAGCACGTGGATATGACCATGAGACTCAAGCACATGCTTAAATTTAAGAGCATCTTAAATGCTTTAATGCATTGGAGCTTCAAAGACTATGTTTTTTATTGCTTTTGGGAACTGTGCCAGAGAGCACAGTCTATAGTCAAGAGAGGCCAATTTGTGGCCTCTTTTGCATCATGTGTGCCCATCCTGTGAATGGACTGGCTACTCCACACTGAAAACTGCATGGGCTAATTCTGGCTTAGTGTCTATCCAATATACCTTAGCCCCACTCTTCTGCTCCAGCATACTTGGTGTGCCACCAGTACCTCGTGCCACCAATACCTCATGCCACCACGCAGCCATGGCACTCCACCTTACAGCCTCCCTCTGCCGAGCAGGGTGAGCGAACTTGCGTGTGATATAAGGCAGTGAGAGGAGCCGAGATTTGCTGAGATATAGCTTTTCAAGGAGCGACCTAGGAAAAAAGCATAAAACCCAGTCCTGTGTGCATCCTTTTAACCTGGACTGAGCACGCCCTAGAGAGGGTCACCCTCAGCCATACCTGATTTTCCTTGGAGGAAAATATTTGGTTCAATCTAGATAAGAGTCTGTGAGTGAACAACTGTGAGTGCAAAGCTGGAACAAGAGCTATGTCTGTGCAGGCTGACAAGGAGCTTCTGACCTATTTAAACCTAACGATAAAAGTTAATCAAATACTCAAGTGTTTCCTTGGTCAAAAGTAGTACATTATTCAGAAAAGAGTCCAGAATAAGTATTTGTTTATCTACTACTTTGTGGGCTTTTTCATTAATGTTGGCTGACAGTTCTGTTTTGTTTATTTGTTTTTAATATAAGTGATTTTAGAATGTTAGAAATCAATCAATATGATTCATAAAAAATAGTCATTTCGGCTTCATTTTTCACTCCTTGCTCAGGCAAATCTTCCATCGGAGTCAGCAGGTGATTTGGGAGATTCCCATACCAGTAGTACAGGAATGAGCTTAGAGTGGAATGGCTGGAGTAAAAAACAACCTTCTTATTCATGGATGTTTCCCTTCTAATAATTGAATAACTAGTTCCAGTGCTATAGCCAATTCTACCTTCAGAGAATCAATTTAAAATTCATGCTGGTTAGATATGTTCATGAAAGGTACAGAAATGCCAAGAAATTGATTAAATAAACCATGCAGTAGCGATTTTAATTCATGGCACAAATGCCACAGAGTGATACAGATGATAAAACCATAAACTCATGAGAAATAATTAGGCCTAGAGACATCACCCTGCAGTTTTCATATTGGAAAAAGTTACTGCATTACTCTATTGGAAAGGTAATTAATTGGGAATCTTTTATGTTGCTGTATTCTCTATGCAATTAACTGAAACCAACGGTCTCTGTGCAGTGAATAGTTCAGAGATTTGCCCGTGTGGCAGAGAGCCTTTCACCCCCAGGTTAATAGCCTGAATTATGAGTAGGCTGGTACAGACCGCTGTTTGGCAATCCCTAGTAGACGGCTCGGTGATCTCAGTCGGGTTTCTCACTCCTGCTTTCAGCCAAGGAGACAAAGAACTGAACCCAGACTCCTCTGGCACCTTCTGCGCATTTCTCGGCACGCTCACGGGGTGGCTTAGGAAGCTCTCTGCCCTGCAGCCTGTACCCTGTTCCATGCCCGTATATGATTACACAGAAGACTTTGCTGTTCCAAGAAATGAGTATTGGCTTTTTTTTGAAGTATGGTGCCAGTGTGTATAAATGAAGTATTCATATATGGGGGAACTCTTCATTAACATTCCAAAGTAAGTAATTAGTAAGAATATCATTTAATCATTGCATATTGGCAGCAAAAGCAATTGTTTGTTATTCTTTACATGAATTAGTCCAGTAGAAAGCAGGCTTTGATGAAACCTTATTCCCCTGACTTGATACAACCTGCTTGGATCCAGATACAGGGTCATGCATGATAGCAAAATTTGCAAGATATATGGTAAACCCACACATATATGTATAAAGTTGGGATAAATTTCCCATAGCTTTGAAGCTGTAACTAAACACTTCAGCAGTCACCAGATGAAAAATGTTGCCATTGATACTTTTCTTTATAATGTGATAGGAAAAGCCAGTCTGATAAACGCTGTTTGGCAAATAAATTAACCATAAAATCTGCATTCTCCTTTGCTGTTTGATTTTGTAACACACATGTTCTAAGAGATGAGATTAAAAAGTTTGGAAAGTTAACTCCCTTGGTGCAATTTAATGTTTTAAAGATTCAGTAGATATACTGAAATGAAGAAAGTGAGCAGCTTTTCCATCTACACAAAATCCTAATGTGCCAAACTTTCCAGTGAATGAACAAGACAGTTAAATATACTGACTTTTTATTAGGATTTGCAAAATCTTCTATTAACGCACTGTAATTTTGCACTATTTTGTAAGAAAAGAAAAAAGGAAAAAGAAAAAAGGAACTGAAAAAGAAACAGAAAAAAAATCTAAAAATAGATGCCAAATGTATAGTTTGTAAAATACTATTTTTCTTATATAAGGTGTCATCACATTGTGAATCTGTGTTATTGTAAATTGTGAAAAATGTGATGTACTGTTGTGACACAGCCTACCAAGGGCCATTTCTAACACACAGATTAGTCACCTGGACTTGTTTATAAGAAACATATTCATAAATCTGAGATCACTTTTATACTTATTTTTTGTAGACTATTTTTCCACATTTACAACACAACTGTTATTTTATACCAAACATTAATTTTGCTTTAAAATATTATTTGAATAGGTGGGTGGGTGTCTTAAATGTGCCAGAGATTCAAAACTGTAACAAAGATAATTCAGAAAGTATTCTTTGCCAAAATGTAACGCTACTGAAATCGAAGACGTTTTGTTGAACAAGCAGACACACTGTCAATAAATGATAGTTTCTGTTCCGTGATAATGATGATAATGTCACTTTGCTGGGATAAATGCCTGGTAGTTATGAGCTGCATTTCCTTTCTGTCGTTCTGTATGTTGGGGAAACAAAACTGGGTGCCATAGCTGAATGTCAGAGATATTCAGCCACTCACATAATGTGCCATGGACTTGACCTCCAAAGTATATTGATGAGAATTGGGAGGAAAACCCTCGAGCTCCTTGTCCTAATTCAAACCCACTTTCTGTGGTGGGTCAAGTTAAAATGGGATGGTTGACACATGATACGACCTCAGTAAAGATGTTAAGTTCTGTGTGCAGAAACATGGGACCACATTTACCCTCTTAGCGCAAGATCAGGACCAAAGTCCCTTTCCTGTGTATTTGAGCTTACACACATAGCATTGAGTGGGATCTGATATGAACCCTTGCTTCATGTTCTCAGCTAATGATATTCCTTGTACTGACAGCTTAATTTTTATGTTTTATATAGTATATATACATATAATGCATAAATTTGTGTGTAAGAAATAGTAACCATGGAAAAGTGAATTTTAATAAAAATAATGAAAACCATTCTTACCTGCAGGCACATTTTAAGATGCCATGTTAAAAGGAGATCTTGTAAAAAGCTGTATTTTTTATTTATTAGTAATTGTATATTTTGCCCCATGACCTAGACATTTTATAACAGGGATTCTACTAAGCTGTTTCTTTGTTCCCTTTGAACAATATCATCACCCTGAGATGCATCTGAAAATTGTGAAGGCTCAACTACTGATGTTTTTCAGTATTTTTTTAATTTGATGTTGTTGTTAAACTTTCTTCTGATTACCTATATCTATGTTCAGAGTTTTCAACAAAATTTGACAGCCATCAGAAGATATCTACTGTATGAAACTACAGGTAACTGTAACCATTTCAAGGACTTTCATCATTTATGTGAAATTAATATTTCAGAACTCTGATTCCAAGATGGTTAAGAAGCAGCTCACTGACTCTTATTTATTGAGCACTGGAATTCTCCCCAAAGGATAAACACTGAATTATGTAAATAATAGTGCTCTATATAAGCCTAACAAATTATTGTAATAGGTATATTTAAAATAAAAAGAGAACATTCTAAGTGTACTATAGTCTTTGATCATTATTTCATAGGTCTAATGTCATCCCTTTTCTTGCAGTAGTTCTCATCAAAAGCCTGATCTAAAGATTGTTTCTAGTCATTCCCTTGACTTCTGGCTGAGATCTCACAAACACAATTTTAGTTCTTTTAAAGCTGATACACATTAAATCCTCTTAATTGTTCAAGGTCAGACTGAATTCACGTGGACTCTTGTAAGAATTTGCTGTGTGCAGCAAGCAACACAGCTGAATCAGTATGGTACTGCAACTGAGGCTGCTTTGCTTTGCTTTTAACAACATAATTATGCACCACTCTTTCAGCAATCATTTGATTTTTGTAAAAATACAAGGTATTTGCTACTGGAAAATGGACTTCATTAAGTCTGTGTAACCTTAAAAAAAAATTATCTTTAAACATTCTCAGAAGAGTAGAGTCATAATTTACATGCTTATATTTCATTGCTTTATCTACTGTACAAATAACCTACATTTGCAGAGCTTAACTGTATCTAAAATAGAAAATGGTTAACACAATGCTGTCATTTTTATTTTTAAATACATATGCAATAAATTGAAATAGCTGCCACTCAAATATATGTAATAAATAATGCAGTATAGCCAGCAGAGCAGAGAATTTGGTCCCAGTGATCGCAAAGATTATCCAAGACAGAATATTATGTCTGGCTACTGTGCAGCTTGAAGAATGGGTTGGGGTCTTCAAAAACCCTTTTCCTTTCTATCAGACAGGTAAATTAGCTTTCCCATTGAGCTAACAAAACTTTGCCAATTTCTTTAAAAGTTTAAGTTTCTTTAATTTATGCCATTTTCTCAAATCAAACTTATCATCATCTTGAACTCATTCCTGACAAGTGCAGAGATAGACCAATTTTTCAATAGTAGAAGAAAGAAGATGTATATATATAGTAGTAGAAAGAAGTACCTGACTTTTGTATTTCTTGCATCCAAATACCACAGCAAAATGTCAATCTAGGACAAAACATACGGCTCTCTGTCTTTAAAACAGAACATTTTTCTGAAATGATCCATTTCTTCTTCCCCTTACTTGCAAACTCCCCCCGGATACAACAGCCTACTGGCCACGAAACCTTGTGCGTTTGGAAAGGCAGGTCTTCGCCCCTGAACGTCAGAAGCAGCCGAGTAATGATCTGCTTCTGAAAGCACGGCACTGGAGTGAAACCTAAACAGACTGGTCACGCAGAGAAGGTGGGGGGGTTTCTAACACTGCCAGCAGTGGGGGGGCTGTTACAGATGCTGAAACCACACCTGCGGATGCTAAGGCTACTGCAGGCACAACTTCCTCAGGCAGTGAAACACGCAATAAGCCCCACATAAGCTTTACACAGACTGGTCCTTCAGCACAACACGGTTCGTTGAGGCAGCCGTGCAGCCAGCGTGAGTCTGAGAGCAGGCCAGCCCCTCGCAGCAAGGCTAACAGAGAAGGTAAGGCAGACAGTTATGATACTTCTGGGTCCATTAGCTGGTTGCATCCTGGCTCACCACACCACAAAATACCCCACGTCAATCCTCACACTGACTGAAACAGCAGCTCGCTTTCAAGAAATATATTGTCCCAATGTACTTTTTAATTCCAATAAAGTCTTTGGATAGGACAACAAGCCTTTACGCCAAAGACCTGGCTGTAGCTTAAGATATCTCAGAGCAGATGTCTACACGTGGTGTATAGAGGTGCAATGAATTCCTAAGTTCCCACTACATGTAAAAGAGTCACAAGTTTAAAAGAGTAAATGGAGTCTGAGAGCAACTCAGCTCACCTACTCGGGGTATCTTAATCTTTAATCCTGCCTAAGATCGCATTAAAAAATAACATACTAACTAGCAGTTCAATGGTAATTATTATTACAATTGATTTTGATCTACAACGGATCAGAAAAATGAAAGAAAAACAAAGCTGCTTGTGTTGAAAGGTGAAAAATTATCAGGTTTCATTTTTTCAGTCAAAATTAGTTGTTTGTGATGTTCTAACTAATACTTTTACGAAAGATCAAAATCACTGTCAATATTTTTGCCTTTAATAAAAAACTTAAGATTTCAGTAACAGCTAATTAATAATAATTTGAGAAATTGCATACTAATTTCAACACTTTTTATGAGTTGTTTCTTTTTCCCAAAGGAGGCTATTTTTCAGTGACAGGATTCTTGAATGAGGAAAACGTCACCAACTGCATTTTCATTCTTCTCTTGGCTTCTGTCACCTGAACTCTGTCATGTGTGAAGAACACATACTCAGTGGGATGTGGTTAATCAAAATGGAAGAGTTGTTGCAAAAGGTTTCTAGATAATTTCTATATAGTCACAGACTTGCTGCCATACCACAATCATGTTATTCTTGCAATAGGAGCAATCATCTAATAGCTGATTGCCATCTTTCAGACACGTACTCTCAAGTTATGAAGTTCACTTTGGCTTTTAAGCTGCTTGGTCTTGTTATTAGCACCATTACAGCTTCTGGCACTTTCTGACATTGTCTCCACCTCATGTCCACTTGTTTCCTCAGCCATATTATGCCCTCTCCTTCTACACCGACTCTATATTTTTACATTCCCTGTCAGCGTTTCGACATAAGAAAAAAAAAAAAACCTTGAACTAGTGAGGGCTACACCCTTACACCACTGCCCCTTCATTGTCACTAAATTGGATTTAATTCACTCATAAATGCACTGAAATGAAATGTAACAAGGTACACGGGCAATCAGGTACTTTTTAATTAGTTCTGCTTGTCGAGCAAATATATTGTAACGCAATCAACCGGATGTGTCAATTACATCCAAACTGGTGGTTTTACCCTTGAAACCTTTTATTCTTATATTGCTCCAAGCTGTCATGCGGTTATACCATACCAGAGCCAGGCTTTTGCTCAAAGACAGCAAGCGACGCTGATGGGACAGACCAATAGCACAGGATAACCATTTAGTCAGTTGTTATCCAAGATTCCCCGATTAATAAGGGAAAAAAAAAAAATACAGCTAGATATAACATATAATTTACTGCAGCAATACCTGCCTGCACAGGCTCAGCTCCTGTCCAGCAGGTTTTATCAGCTCTGTCTCAGAACAGCCCCTGAGTCTGCACCCAGCATCCTGGCTCCTGGCAGGCACAGAGCACCATACGGGCCCCCAGAGCTCCCCAGCGCCCTGGACAAGCTGCCCAGCAACAGTAAGTACAGAAGCATCTCCAAGCCTTCCCGAGAGCTGGATAGCACTGCCTGGCGAGCAGGATTGAGCCTGTAGGCCAACCATCGGCCATACGAGATCTAGGTCAACAAGAGAGTGCGTTCAAAAGTGCAGCTTTCTTTGTCTCCGTCTTTTTTCATGTCTTTCATGCTGGATGTCTGAAAAATTCTTTTATCTTCCATTTGTTTGATATTAAAAAGCATCCTCTTTCCCACTAGCTCTGAATGCAATGGCACTTAATATTATCACTCAAAACCTCTTACAAAAATTACAGAGCCAAAACCTTAATCTTTGTAGTGATTTTACATGTCTCTGATGCATTCATTACATTTTAGTGTTCAAGATGAATGCTTTACACAGATAAACATATTGTATGGCAAGAAAGAGCTCATTTACCTTTTTTGTAAGGCTCAAATATGTATTTACAAATGAAAACATGGTTCATGAGCTCTATCTTATCAGCAAAAATATGCAGGAATGTGCACCATAATGATAATAATTCTCACTGCTCCAAATCCCATTCAACCAAGGAGATCAAAGAGTTAGTGAAATAAATCTGACCCTTCAGCACTTATAAAAATGGTTTTCCTTGATGCAGATTGTAGACTTACATGGTTTTGAGACTCCTTCCACACTTAAGTAAAGCACCTGCACAAATGTTTGCAGAATTAGGGCCTTTACTTCCCAGACAAACTCCTGCCTCGCATAAATACTCATGTTTTCATCATCCACATTAAAGAATTGAGTTTACGAGGGACATGCGGCACTTCAGCTAGGTGGGCTGTCTGTACAGCCCAGTGCAGTCATGAGCAGAATGGAATCACTCAGCTGTTGTTGTACATCGTAGCTGTATAGCAACACCAGCACCTGCCTGCACTGTCCCAACACCTGAGCTAGGTCACCTCAAGCCACTGCACTTCTGCAAGGGATCTGCTAAACCTTTCCACTCTGGGAATCTCTAGAATCCTCCCTGAAAGTTAGTCAGAAAACAGGCCTAAGGCAGTTTTCTAAATTTCTTAATCCCGTAATGAAATCTGTGACTAAGTCACCTGTGAGCATCTCCTTGTGGTGGATATTAATGCATACCTTTGTGAAGCGGTTGACTTTACAAATGACCACATCATTAATACAGATGTCTCAGAGGTTCTTCTCTTAAACTCTCAGCACAATTATTTTAAGGCAACTACAGCTTGTCTTCAGTGAAACATTCAGATGTTTTGGAAAACATTTAATGCTAATATCCTTACTGAAGAGGTAGCTGCATTCTCCCTACCAATCGTTTTTCTACTTTGTAGCCTTCTGTCTTTTTTCTACAGTTGCTGCCAACCTGTTATCTGAGAGTTAAGGCTGGACTGGAAAGGACACATTATAGGCCAGAACACCCAGAGCTAGCGATTCTGAGCAAACCTGAGCATACTCTTCATACTTAAGCTTAAAATTACTTATGAAGCTGTTTGGCTACTCTGGAATCTCAGTGCTTCAGTAGTTAAACTATTCCTTCTCATGGAAGCCCATCTCATCTTGTGGCAGCACTGCTCTTCATCTTAAGAGGGAAGAAACTCTTTTTTCTCTCCCTTAAGTTTACGATCATGATGTGATTTCATAGTGTTGCATCCCTTCTCCGTTTTTAGTTTGCTCTTCCATTTGCTTTTCACATCATGTGTTTGCCATACCCTGATATTCTTAGCTGTCAAGAGGAATTTATTCTCCCTGAATCTGAGTGACTAGACAGCTACACAGTATTTGAGGTGCTTGATAGCAGCAACTTCAGTACTACTTCTCTAAAATGATTGATCCCTTTTCCATCTTCCTCTCCAAAGAGACTTCTATTTGTGATGTCTCTGGTCTTATAGCGATTTCTTATTGTTCTCCCGACAGCTGATTGCTTCAGTTTGAGGGCATTTCCCAATTACCTTCCTTTAACTGTTTCTCAGTCCCTTATTCCCGCTCCAGGAGAATTCCCTTCATTCATTTACCAGCTCAGCACCCTAATGTTATCTAAAAGCCTTACATAACTTTTGTTTTCCTAATTTAACATATTAGCATAATATAATTGAAATTGCTTGTGAAGTCCAGAAACATTAATGTCAAGGCATTGTTGATTGCATTGTTCTAATACTTGCAGTAATATCTCCATTGTATGATACTACACCCCCCAAGACAGAAGAATACATGCTTAATAAGCTTTGTTATCTCCTCTGAAGCTAATTACTTCTGTGGGTTTTGCTTCACAGTGTATTCTAGTTTTAAAAAGTTTCTCAAAACATCCCTCTCCACCACTATTTTTTACCTAGACAGCATGCTGCTTTTCCTCACTTTATTTACTAAACATAGCAATGCCTCTCCACAGCAGTCTTTCAGTGAAGTTCATCACCAACCTCATCCTCTTAATAGACATTCAGTTCTTTTAAGATCCTTTCACAGAGGAAGCAATGAAGCCTAGTTTTATTAATTCAAGTCTTGTGGTTGGATTCTCTAGCATATAATTAGGTGTGATTAAAGCTTTTCTCACAATCAGCACACTCTTAATAGCTCTCTCTTGTGGATTCCTTAATGTCTCTGGAGGGTTGCAGGTTTTCTTGCAGAAGGGAGATTTTACAGGTCTATTTGAGCTATCTAGTTCCCCATTTTGATGAACATTATGTGAACATATTATCTTTGCATCTACTAACATTCTGTGAAATTGGCTCATATGCTGATAAGTCATGAAGTGTGAAAGAGACAGCCAAAAAGGGAAACACAGGTAGGGACAGGCAGAGAAGGAGAGAAAGTAATCACTTAAGCCTCATATCCTTTGGAAATGTCTAAAATATCTAATTCTGACACATATCTCTTTCCACCACACAGCAGTATAAATATGTACCTTTTGCACATCCTTAGAGAAACACAAGTTCAACCTTTCACCTTCCATGAAGAAATATGGCAGACAAAGCCAGCCTCTGCACTGAAATGATCCCTGCTTCACTTTTAATCCCATTTCCGACCTTGACCTTCTTCCTCAGACTGTCTTGATTTTGTTCTTTCCACACAATATTTCTCTTCTTGTCTCACCTACAAAGACTATGTTCCCCAAGTGTCCAGATAAAATATTTTAAACCGGAGAATGACAGCTCAGGGTTTTTGCTAAAGAACAACCATTCCCCAACTGTTCACTCAAACACAAGCTGCTCACAAATAATCATGCAGCCAAACATCCATTAAAAAACAATTTTTAGGCAGCCTACGATACTGCATATTTGGACATCTGCTTGTGTCTGCTCTTGGAGACAGACCACCGGGTTAGATAGGGTTCTAGTCTAACCCAGTTTGATCCTTCTGATGTCCTCACACAGAAGTGTCATGGTGAGCTTTCCATGACAGCGTCTGAAAACCGACTCACAGGTGCCAGGGCTTTTCATTCCCAGAGACCAATGGCAGCACCACGTTCACTGCCCAACTTCTAAAATCCCTTTCTTCGATACTCACCAATCTGCCTGTACTCTTCAGGCAACCCCGGTGTCACGCGACTCTTCCAGTCAGTCTCGGGTACGGCAGCAGGTGGCAGGCTGTCGAACGGCATCGCTTCTCTCAAAGCAAGTCTGTTGTGCGAGTTAATCGAAAGCTTTTCTGGCTGTACCTGCATTAACTCACACAAGTGCTAAACGACATGCAGGGGTGCACAAGGCAACTACACATCTCAGAAGCAGCAGCTTGCGGATAGAGCTATCTCGTACTACTACCGAGTGTCAGCATCATGACATTGTATGTGGAATCACAAGTAGATTTTTTGGTACCATATTTCTCTGTAAAATACAGACATGTTTCGATTAACTAATTCCAGAGCCAGCATTAGCCTCTGGGAGCCACAGATGAGTGAAAGACACAGATCCTTCAGTCCTTTCTCATGAACATGAGAAGACTTGTCCTTGCTTGGGTGCATGCATCGCCACAGCTTTTGGCCCATAGAAATGCTTCCCTTGCCTGCCCTTAAAGTGACTGGGGAATGCTCAAATCTCTCTGAAATCTGCCTTTTGGGAAATTATGGACCAAACCATCAAAGGTAGGTACAGGCAGTGGGAATTAGATATATAAGGTCACTTTTTCCATCATGTCCCAGGCTTTGTAATCTGATGTGTACTATTATATTGTTAGACTGATCCCTGGTACCTTTCATGCCTCAGGCCAGCTGCTGCACTCCCAGAACCTCCATAGCACATTTCAGGAGTCATCTCATGCTAAGAGGCAATTAATATGAGACTATTCTGTTCTGGAGGATAGGCTTAACTACTGCATACACTGGCTAGTCCCAGAGAATGGTCATGGACATATTTCACTAGTAAAATGCAGTTAAAGGTAAGTACAGATTTAAGCATTTAACACTATGTACTTATTTAAATTCTTGAACAAAGTCTTTTTCATGAACTAAAGCAGTATCACATCCCACCACCTGCAAAAAGGCATTGTCAAATTCTCTGGGGATAGTAATCATGTTACGCTGAAAGAGCTATAAACTCATTTAGGAAAAATCTTTTGCTGCTACAGTTCAGTGCATGATCAATTTGGCAGCATTCTGGCAATTCACACTCCTGTAGTTACTGTGAATTTGCCCCCTTTTTAGTGGCAATTTCTTCTTAATGAAAACAAAATTTTACAACCAGTATTACATAAAATGTGAATGTGATTTATGTCTAAATTTTGTCCTGTTTCATCACCTTCCCTCCCTTGATTACTATGAAAGTCCTCCTGCAGAGTTCAGCCATGTAAGAGTGAATTCAATCTGTTTCAGATATTTGGAGAATAGATAGCTCTTGATTAAAGAGTTCATTCATTATACCCCACCACAAAATATCTATTCAGGGATAGAATTTTTTCCTCCTCAAAAACGATAGTTTCCATACAATTGAAATAGAAGGCAAGATTCTGTTAATATTTGAAATTATGGGCTGCGTAGAACTGGAACTGATAGGCAAGAGAAATAATGAAAGTGAGCAGAAGAAATTCTGCTCTTCTGATAAGCATCTGCTGAAATTCCTTAAATGTGGGGACACATTTCAATGAGTCAAATGAGGACTGAATATCTTCATAGAAGCGCAGGAGAAGGACACACCATGGCAGGTTGGATGCTCTGCATGAAAGGATTTTAATGAATCAAATGAACATTTGCGTGTTTGCAAACACAACTGAATGGAAGTTCAGAGCCCTTCCAAATTCACCTACTATTTCACATATTGCACTTCACTTTTTAAAAGGAAGTTAGGAAATTCATTCATTAGCTAGGTAAAGATGCCTCAAAAATATCATAACTTTAGATAAAAATCCTGAAAAGTGCAGATTACCTTGATATGAAAGGTCTCAATATGAAAGGTCTTTTCCAACCTAAAAAATTCTACAAGTCTACTGTTAGCACACACTAGATTATCCTGCAATTGCACAGGATCCATGTGACTTAAAAAAAAAATTGCTGGAGAAAATCCATTTTGGTTCTGAATTTATATAAAACTAATTTAATTGAATTTTGTTCTAAAATTATGCCAGCATATCTTTTCATCTTAGTTTTTGTTTTCTAAATTCTTTTGTGTTGATTTTCAATTGATATCCACCTACTTATCTATTAAGCATATAATCTATGAGTAGAACCCGATCTGCACATTTATAGGTCCCCTGTTGGACAAAGCTCATAGTTCCACAGGCATAAATTATAATTTAATAGACACATAGCAAGAAAAAAATCCCTGCCCATCTGCTTCATCCTTTAACTAAATATTTTGGAAGGAAGTAATTCACCTTGGCAAGATCCCGCAGTAAATTATGAGTAGAATAAATAAGGCTCTATGGATTTCTGTTTGTACTTGTATTGTCTCTCAAGTTAGGATGAAGTATATTCATCTTTTGTAAAATATTTTTCACAGCCACTGTTCTAAAAGGCTGACTCTTTTCACAGATTTTGTTATACAATCAAAAGCATTTTTTTCACAGAGAGAACTTAAGAACTGAATGCAGTACCTGGTGGTAAATCAAATTTAAATCTGCCAAATGTGAAGCCAGAAACCACCCAGGAAAGGAAAGGCGTCCCTATACTCCGAAGTGGGGATAAACCTGTTTTTTCCCAAGCAGTTGCCTTGAATCTTCCTTGCTGCAAAGTAACTTTTCTCTTGCCTCTGACAACTATGGAGAATATCCTTGTACTGACATTTTAGTAGCCTGCTGTAGTGGCCTGCATAGTAGTGGCCTGCTGCCACGTTCCCATCTGTTCTCTTTTCTACATTAAATCATAGAATAATACGCCCAACTGCTTCAGAAGTGCTTTTTTTCTTTCATTTCAGTGGTCTTTCTCTAGTTTTTTGTTGATCCTTCTTTAAACGTGTTGCTCAAGTTCCAGTTTTTCACCAGCACTTAACAGAGGAAGCAATTGTTTCATTTATAGACTGGTCTTGCTAATATATCACAGAATGAGATACACTATTTTATGTTATAACATCCCAGCAGGGATTCATGTTTCATTTGTGATCTGCTACAGCTCTCACAGCCTTCACTGCAGTATCTCTAACAACCCAGTTATTACTCATTTTGTACTTACACCTTTGATTTTGCCTTCCTAAATGTTGAACTTTACACTTGTGTTTAGCAAGGTTTATATTGTCAATTTTAGATTATTTCTTCAGTTTATCAAGAACCTTTGAATGCTGATCTTTCTAATTCTTCCAAAGTGCTTTTAAACCATGCAGCTTGGCATTATCTAAAATTTTAACAAGCTTATTCTTTATTCTCTTATACAGATCATTAATGAGGATGTTTTAACAGCATCAGAAAAAGGCTGAGGAACCCAACACGAACTGTCCTCTCAGACTGAAAATCCCGTTCTCTGTGTTGTCTTTCTGTGTCGCTTGATGTGGTGAAGGCTTGACAATTAAGTATGCATTTCATCACAGTGTGAAATTAACAGGCTGCTCCACAAAACTTAGCAGCTAGGACAGACAAAAATTAATGCAATCTGGCCTCTATCTTTGGTTACATTATTATTTATTGCTGTGTTATTAAATTCAGCAGACTTTCACTGATAAAATTCAAATGCAGCTGAAACTGGAAAACTACTATCATGACTTTCTCTTTGAAGTTATTTGTCTGATAATAGGATGAGCTGGGCTGAATGCTGAATTCATCCTGTACATTCATCAAAGGATCTACCCCATGAAGCAATGAATATTCTGGCCCTGATTCAGCCCAGGAGATGGGATTATGAATTTAGTAACTCTGTGTGGTGGGAGGGGTGAAACAGAATTGTCACCCATTGCCTGTCATAGCAGCGAAACGTGAGACAGGACAATTTACGGGCTTCTCATTGCTGGTTTAGGAGAACTGTGAGCAGAAGGAAGCAACACTGGGGAATCAGTATTTATGGGGTAAAAGGCAGGAGTGAAAATCATTAAAAGTTATAGAACATGGACAGGTTCAAACAGAAGCATCTAACAGGGAAGTATAAACCAACTAAAACCTCTTTTAAAAATGAAAATTTATGATCCACAAAATTTGCTGGGTTCAAATTATCAATTACCTGGAAAAAAAAAAAGGAATTAAGTAAAAAAAAAAAAATGCTTCAAGAATAAAAATACTGCTTTGTATTGTGCTGTCCAAACAGAAATCTTACATTATTGTTAAACTATTTCCATTTCTTTTAAAGGAATAAATAATATAGGGCCAGTACCCTTGCTATTTTCTGTATTTGTTCGGAACTCAAAATTTCTAGGGGCATTTAAATATCAACTATTACTAAAAATCAAAGATATTTTATAAAGTTCTAGGTCATAAACAATGTAAAAACTCAACAACTGCATAGACCTGAGCAAGCCTGAGGAGATCCCTTTATCTGAAAGTGTTACAACTTTCCTGTTACCTGCAGCAAGAAGCTGACTACTCTAGCCCATCCTCGGTTGTGTTATCTGATGCGAATTTGACTGCCTCTCAGTGGTCAGCAACAAAGTTGGCTGGAAATATCATTACACAAAGTGATTTGGCTTAGAAGAAGAGGAAAAAAAAAAAAAAGGAGGAAGTAATTTGGAAATTTATAGGGAACAGTGGTCTCCCAACTGGAATGAATAGTTAGGAACTAACTAGATTTTTGGAACAGTTGCTTCATCTCGCCTGACTTTAGCTATCTAAAGGCTGGGCATGCAGCTTTACATGTAGGCCCTGCCACCTAGGCTTTCTCCTTTCAAATATTGCTAAGGAATTATTAATAAGATCTGTATTTTAAATATGTAAGATGAATATGTACTTGAAGATGCCTGTCTCTTTCCACTGACAGTAAATGAAGTTTAGATGAATGGCTGAAAGTCTAAATATATAAATTCTGGACAGTTAAATTAGATGAAGCAAATCCTACCTTAGAAGTCTGGGATGAAATACCATCATTTTGATTTGCACAGACTTTTCAGTGGTGAATGATCAAAGAACTGTTGTAGTGTGCAGAGAGGATTAATGAGTGGAAGGGGAGGGAAAGGGATTATGATGTGAGTAAAACATAGAGTAAATTGGAGAGGAAGATTTTCTACGGGAATGTTAATTTCCTGGAGCAAGGTGTAGAATCAAGATGCAAACACCTTTCTGCTTCTTAGTTTTGAAGGGTAGAAGTGTAATGACTAGTTGCATCTGAGGGCTATTTGGAAAGCAAGAGAATCCACAATTACCTTATAACGTTTAAGATGAAGCTGCAGTCTGAGAAGATATTGTAAAATAAATTTTAAAAAATAGCTCTGAGGGTGCCGGAGCCCTGGAACAGGCTGCCCAGAGAGGTTGTGGAGTCTCTTTCTCTGGAGATATTCAAAACCCACCTGGATGCGTTCCTGCCCAACCTGTTCTGGGTGAACCTGCTTTAGCAGAGGAGTTGGACTAGATATCTCCAAAGGTCCTTTCCAACCCCTACTGCTCCGTGATTCTGTGCAAATGAAGCTTTTTATTTATGTTTCACCTTGACACGGTATCATATTCTCTTAGTCAAATAGGGCTGGGGTTTCACTTTGGATCTCAGATAGACAAACGCAGTATAGGATTTGAAAGTCAAAGTGTGCTATAACTAGATATAGTACAATAGCTGGAGAAAGGCATTGTGCTAACTAAGGTACGCTGCTTCTGGTGTCTGGAACCAGTTAAATACCTCTCCAGGGATCTGCACTGAGTTTTAGAGCACTGACTTCTTCCTTTTCCTATATCATCAGTGATAAAAGCCAACCTGCTGTTATTATCCGACTTCTGTGTTTATGTTCTTATCAATAACCACTAAGTTTTCAGAACCTACATTCAGCTAAATTAATGGTGATGAAAAGGAAACCTAGCTATCTTGCTGGTGGTTTCTGAGGCAAAGTCAAATTTTATGTATTGGCCTTATCTGTAAAAAGTATTTGAGATACAAAGCTGAATGGGTGCAAATCCATCCACAAATTGTACATTTCCTCCAGACTTACAAAAATGCAAACAGCTGCAAGCCATACGGAACAGGCCCATTTTGAAAAGCTATTTTAAAAGTACGAGTGATAACATCCTTTATATGGCATATGAGGCTGTAAACACATAGCAGTTAATTTTTGTATACTTCGCTTTTAAATTTTGAAGCACTCTCCCTGAAGAGATGATTTCCGTTTCATTCTCTGTGCTAAGAAGTCTATGCGAAGCTACGCTGTCTGATGGGCACTTGATTTTTATTTTTAATTCTTGTTTTCTTTTTAACTTAAAATAAAGGTAATCAATGGGGAAAGCCAGTATATGGGAAAACAACATTCCAACTACATTAAAATGAATAATACTGTAATCACTATTTAATTCTTTTGGTTGAAAAGAAGTAGTTATAACTGCTTCTAACTGAAAAGATTTTTGCTTTAGCAGCATTTAAAATTTATTGTTGTTTTAAAGGTGGATTTATGAATAAAACATCAGAATTCTAAAAGCAACCTGGCTTTGCAGTGTTGTGAATGGAGAGCAAGAATAACAGATTAATCAGTATCTTAGAATTTCACCTGTCATTTGATGGGCAGAAGCATTACAGCTGGTTTAACATCTGAATCACCTTAACTGTAGGGGTAGCCCTGAGAACGACATCAACAGTTTGGAATTGGCCTGATTTAATTCTTAGCCTTCAGTTTAAAGTACAGAGACTTTTCATGGTCCCATTTCATTTCAAAATTGTATATTGTTAGTAGGAGTAATTACGAATGGATTGTTAGGAAGGGAAGTGATATTAAGTTACTGTAAATTAGAAATCACAAAAACCACCATCCGTGCTGTTTCAAAAGAATTACTAACTCTAGAAACAGAGCAGGATTAGGGCTAGTATGTAGTTTCTTTTCTCTTCTCTTCCTGGAAGACAGGAAGACATTGTGGTTTCTATTTATTTGATCTTGGAGAAGCCTGAGTGTCCTCGGCTTTGATTGACTTTGAGATGAGATACAGACATCCAACAGCTCACAAGATGAAATCCTTGCTAGCATGTGGAAATAAATCTCTCCATCGCTCTGCTACACATGTGCCCGTGAGGGCAGAGAAAGGTGCAGGTTGCAATAAGCTGTACTGAAGGCTCAGGATTTCTGAACTCTGCAGAAAGAATATGGAGGGAATAAGAGGTACAAAACCTCACTTCTCAGGGGCCCCTTCTATGGTCATGCAGAGACCATCAGGACTGCACCAACACCCCCAGACCCTGTGGGAAGGTCCAAACAGTGAAAAGGAGAGGCTAATTCAAGCAGAAAACTCAATAAGGCCTCATTTTATATTATTTTCTGGTTCCATGTGAACTACCATCACTACCAGTTGTTGCTTTTCATTTCCCTTTCAGTACCCACACATAGACAACCTAAGCAGCTGCTTCCTGCTGCAAAAACAGAGCCTGCAACTAATCCTATCTAACCTAATATTACTGAATTTAACACCTAATATTATTGAATTTAACAATGCATACATTACAAGAAATGAATGTATGGTCTAAATAACATCCCATGACACACTTCCCCAGCTTATATATATTACAATGTCATATATCTTGTGGGAAAGTCTAAACAGATCTCCCGTCTACACAGGATTTCACTTAGATTAATCCCTGCACATTGGAGTGCGTGACAAAAAGTCAAGCCACAGAAAGCATTCAGATTTTCTTCACAAATGCTCCTTTTAAGCACTGGCAGGAAATTCCAAGGAGATGCAGAGTGAAATAGCTCCCAATTCTGAAAACCATCACAGTTAATTGGAAAATTGTGTATCGGAACAATCCAGGGGCTGCCCAGTAGGGGAAATTCATTTCCATCTAATGCAGCAGTTTTCTCTTCAGGTAAAGTCACCACAGAGGCACACACACCTACCACAGCTGTGGTGAGGCACCTCCTCTCTGCTGCAGCCACATTGGATAGTGGGAACAGCAGCAGGAAAGTCACTGGGCAGACCCTGCTCTGACTTAGAGCCAGCTTCAGATTTCAACTCCCAGCTTCCCGGTGAGAGGTGTGATGCCGTTCAGGTTGTGCCCGGAGGTGAGGCAGGATCCTATCCCAAAAGCGCATGTTCTCACATAACCGTTCTGCTCACCGACAAACAAGTCAATCCCAGATTCCTCACGTCCCCTCCTCCCATCAAGCAATGTCTCCATTCACTGACAAAAGTTGAATCCACATGCATCTTCTTTTCCTCCTTTTTTTTCCCCCTAACTGTTACTTTTTCAGTTTGGCTACTGAACCAAAAAATCAATTATTCATACAGCCCAAGCAGAGAGTTCAACAGTTGTAATTAACAAATGCAGCAGTTCATTTGAATATATCCAAATTCTTCACCTACATTTCCAAAATGCAGAAGCTTTCTTTCTGGAATACATGTATCGCATAAGTCAATATTTAACAGATCCTTTATTGTGCAAGCACATATAAAGATTTATCTTGAAAAATACAAAATTTTGGAGTCCCCCAAATCCATCTCACTCCAATAATCCTTATATACATGTACTTTCCATTTGCCATTAAAATAAAATTCTCAGATCAACACTATTATAGTCAGACAAAGTGCTTAGTTCCACAAAGACAAGGGATTATGACAACAAAGGCAAAAAAGGGTAAGCACACACTATTTTTTTTTTACCACAGTTTTGTTTACTGCTTTGTTGATTATCAGTGCCAAACAGCTACGCAGGGAGCCCCTGGCTCCTTTCCTTTTTCATTCTCTGTGATGTTTTAATATAGGAACATCACTGTGGAGCTTCCTCAGCTGGATCTGTGCTTCTCGAGGATGAAATAGTAAGATCTCTTCAAGAATTAAATGTTCTGTTACACAGAGATATTGTAGGATGCCCTAAGCTCCACACCTTCTATTTATGTAGATGCAGATGTGGCAGTTCCTCCAAGGCATGGTCCCATGTCCAGGAATACAAATTAATAAGAAGTTTCACTTAATCACGTAAGAAAAAGTTATAACCAAAAGCAGCTGTCTACATTCACCACTGCGGTGATAGTTTTGCAAACATTTTACGTTCAGACTTAGCATTGTATATGCAAGCAGTTAGTTCATTTAATTTGGGACCATTTAATGTTTCAAAGTTAAGCAGACGCTTAATTGCAATACTGAGACCAGTAACAATGCCTAAAGTTAATGGTCCCTGACAGTTTTTATTATAATCCTTATTTTATGTAAGTTTTTCCTTCCCATACATGATTTATAGCTGGTGGTTTCTTATAAACCCAGCAATTTATAGATTATAAAGCCAAACTGTTCTATCCTATTTCTTCAAGTTATGAGTGGACTAAGTCAAGCAAGCGTTAGGTACACACAGCAAAGAATTTAATTGGAGTTATCAAAAAGTTCTTTGTCTCGCCAGTCACCTAGCTCACAGTGCAGGTATGTTTTGTGGCACCTTTCTCAGCCCAGACCCCTCAGTCCAAACTGGAGAACGTAGGAAAGGTGCACGAGGGTCTTCTTCCATTCAGTAGTACAAACTTTCTTTTCACGGAAAAAAAGGTTAGGCAGCTGTATGAGGATGGTTCATGCCTGTCTCCTTTTCCAACAGGGAGTGAGGTTGAGGCTTGGATGTGCATCTGCTCTTAGGAGCTGTGAACCTGTCCCAGATCCCTCAATATTCACATAATGAAGTGTCAGTTATTTTGGTAAGTGAGAGCAGTGGAGATTCTCTGGCACAGCGTGTCTCTTATACCCCATTTCATGCCATCTTGTTTTTTAACATGTTCTGTGAAACCTCAATGTATTGCATAATTGTGTTAATGATAATGCAAAAATTAAACCATGCCAATTCTGAATTCAGAATCTAAGCAGCCTAATACTTAATGGCTTATAAGCTTTGACATTTCATAGGTCTTCTGGGACACTTATGAAATACCCATCTTCATTTGTGAAACTCAGCTGAATATTTTACTGCTGTTCTGCATTAACATTTGGTACTATTTGAAGGTTTCCTCAAAGGATTTCAAAGAATTTCTGGTAGGCTGCACAATTAATTCTTCCTCCCCCATCCTTGTGTTTTATAGCCGTATTATGGATAGGCTGCTTACAACCAAGGAAAGGTTTACGCTAAAGACAGTCATCATAAAAAGTAATGAGCTAAAATTCAGAATTCCTTACTGGATAAAATCAAGTGCCTATAGCCACTAAGTAATTACTCCAAGACATTAAGCCAAGACTTCTAAGAGCTCTTTCTTGTAGCAGCTGCTAAATGATTAATATCACATTGGTAGATTTCACAAGAAAATCTGCTAAATAAAGGAAGGTTCAGTGTATATGTAAAGTTTAAATTCCACACAATTTGTTTTAGAATCAACATACTACATTGCATATTTCATGGTTTCAAAAGGAGTGCAGCATTCATTAAGAAAATACAGATGGTCTTCAGATAGCTAACAAGATTTCACACTCATTTCATTTCTCCCTGCTGTGAAACCTAGAGAGAAAATAACGGTAACAATGAACTCACTATGGCTGAACCTCAAGGCTCATTTCTGCCAAAATATTATCAAAATCCTGAACTGATGTTAGCAGTCAAATTCCACCAAGTTTAACAGAGCTAAGCTATTTATGGCACTTTGAAATGTGTTCCCTCTTCTCTCCAACAGTATTTTTCTGACTTTAAGAAAATCCAGCACTTTTTAAGGGTGAGACTGTCAATTTATGATGAGCCGCCCTGAATAGCCAGCAGCGTGTAGTTGTACTGCCCCAGGAGCACAGCAGCCTGAATCTTGAGAATTCAATCCTTGGTGGTTGCCTTGCTTCGGAAGAAAACAGCCAAATCAGCACGTTAGTCACAGAGACTCTGCCTTCCCCTTCCATCAGCTGCCCTACGCTAATGCAGCGTGGAGAGGAGAGAGGCGTGAAGAGATGAGGCCTTGGGCATGAAAGAGTCTAACCCCCTCTGCTGCACTTCTCTGCACAGCAAGACCTAATCATGCCCGAAATCTGCATTCAGCATACTAATATCCTATGGAATTTGCGGAAAACAACAGATAACAAGCATGTTTTGCCAGTCTGAATCCACTCAGGAATAATTGATCTCTCTGACAGCTCTGCTTGGCCAACGCATAAGGATTTCAGGATTTCTTCCCACATGATTTCTGCCTGCGGTAAGAGAATATCTGATGAACGCTGCAAGTATGAACCACATTTGAAAAACAAATGATGGACTATTCATCAGAATTTCCATCAGGTGGTTAGCTCTACCTTCACCTGACACTCTTAAAAGCATTCTGCCCTCTGCCTCCAGTGTCTATGTTAACTTGCCCTCTGTTATTCTAATGTATTCATTATTTCTGTCCTGGAGCATCTATGAGTAAGAACAAACATAAGAACAGAGAACTACAAATACATGGATGCCTTACACATGCACACAAAGACAGATATATATTGATTCCAAATTGCTGGCCAAAAAGACCTTCCACATTAAAACAATTGGGATGTTTAAAAAATTTAAAAATAACTCCAAAATTGTTAAAAAAAAGTCTGTTCATCACCCTCAATTATATCTATGCTGTATTCACACGGTAGGAAGCAGCACTAGATACACACACAAGAACTCCGCAATTATGTGAAAATACTGGCTTAAGGCTACTGTTTCTCAAATACAGTTTGGTCTTACCCTTGCTCTCAAAACTGGGGAGTTATCCGTTATTCAAGTTTTCAGTGAAGTGCTTGTAATTTGCCTCATTGCAGGATCTGCCAGATCTTTTGCAGGCCGCCCTGAGCTTGTTCTGTTTGTACTCGGAGCTGGCTGGATGCGAGCACCGTCTCATCCAGAAACCGCACGGCTTCATTAGGCAGCACTTTGCTCTGAGCAAGGCTTACTGTATTACTCCAAGCATGGTGCCTTCAGTTTAAAGCTGGCTAGTATCCTGTTGGCTTACAGCACAGGTGAAACAAGTGTCTATCAAAGTATATATAGAAATATTTATAGGCTAACATCGTAAGCCAGGATGTCAGGCTGCAGGCTTATTCTGATATTTTAAAATCCTACCTGGGGCTCAAGTTTAGGGCCATAGCTGTCATATGGAGACACACTAATGCAAAGACAGAACTTGTATTGCAGACAAGTTTCCCCATAAAAACAAAACCAAAATCGGTGCCTGCTTAGTATGTAGTCTACCTGAGTACAGTGGCAGTCCCTACATTGCCAGGCTGATGGCCACATTTGCATTCATCCATATTTCTTGCCTACAGGAGCATTCTTGCAGTGGTTTTGCAGGAGGTATCTCAGGAGGCAGGACAATTTCCAAAATGGGGCACAGATTTGTCTAGTATCGGCATGGACCTTGTGGCTCTGGACTGCATTGACATAGGCCAATGGATTGGGTAGATGGATTAATGAACTGGTCAGCTATGTCAGCTTCTATGTTCTAATGTAGACTGACACATAAATCCCATATTCTCACCCAGTATTTCTGTGTCACTAAGATATATCCAGACTGAAAGACTGAAGGGCCACTGCAGACTATCTTATAAATTGCTATACATTATGGTTTTTATGAAGCTTCTAGAGAGGTACAAAAACCTGTCTTGAAAACAATGTGCTTCAGTACTAATGGAATATTTTATGTATAGCACGTGCATATACCTGTGATATGGTTCAAAATTTTAGTGGAATTTTATAACATATCTTTACCTTTAAAGCTTTCTACTCAAATGAAAGCAACTGTATTAGACTGGCAGGAAGACAGAAAAAAACAAATTTATAATAAATAACCTCTAAATAGTCAGAGAATTCTTCATTGGTTACAGTGAAATCACATTTCCTGGCTGTTTTGCTCACTTTCGCTCTCTGACACACACGTGCAAGGACACTTTAAAAAAAAATTATTAGAACTTCATTGATGAAACATGCAAGGTTATTATATGTCTAAGAGTATAAGTACTGTTTTTGATCTTTTCATCATTTTCTTTTTTTTTTTTTTTCCAGTTTCTTTTTGAATGATTAGTTTGGATGGCTTGAATGTGAAGATAGCTATAAAAATGGCACCCATAAGTCTTCTTAGAACTCCTAAAAATCTTTGAAGCTTTCTGTTCTTTGTCTGGTATATCAAAACGCAGCGTGACCTGAATGATTGACTTTTAGTCTAAATTACTCATGTGGGCTTCCAACACCAACGTTGCTGAAACCTTTAGACCTCATCATGCTACAGTGTAGTCTCCTTACACACTTTGTTCTGGCCTAGATGTAAGAAAAAACCTTTCAAAGAATAAAACAACCCATCATTTGTAGCCATGTCAGGCAGTCATGTTGTTGATTTTTTTTCTTTTCTCAAAAAGCCATGACAGGTAGCATGCCTTTCTTAACAGGGAATTGAGACCCAGAATCAAGCCAGAACTGCCACTGGAGATCTGGTATTTTAAAGTGAACCTGTCATGAATTCTAACTGTGGCTAAATGAAATCACCCTCAGCCTTTCCTGCTTACGAAGAGCTCTGCTTACCTAGCAAATTACTTAACTATGCTCAACATGATTACAGGCTTTTTCAGCCATTTATCTCTCCACTCAAAATACGCAGTCACCTTGTTATTGAAGTAACGTTCTTCTGAAATCAACCAAAATTCTGAAAACAAAGTAGTTTCATCTTAATACATCCAGATAAACCAGAGCATCCCCACTTCCAACCCAGTCTTTACTCAGCTTTTGGAAATTACCCCATGAATAATGGCATTGAAATGGCCTGGAATAAAGTAAGTAAAGTCAATAATGTTTTCAAGAGGAACATTACATTACTGTAATTTCCACTGATCTGAAAAAAAAATAATAACAGATATTGCATCATATCAAACTTTTTAATCTAGCTGTTATGTGCTTGGCCAGTTCAATGAGTTCATCCACTATTAGATTTACTAATATTTGCTATTCAACTAATAGTGCTTGCACACTTCATTGTTAGAAAACCTGAAATAATTACCGCACAAAATGATTGCATAAATACGTTCCTGGTTTTTCAGCTTTTTAACATCAAAAGTGTATTGAAGAGTAGGATACATTGACCATGTTCTGGAAAGACAATGAGGTTAAAGATCATGGATATATGTGTCAATAAATAATAAAGCAAGCTATTAACCTCTTTTGTAGGGGTCAGTTTTTCTGCTGTGATATCATTAGTGCATTTTTATTAGGGCAGTAATCATGTTATTGGCACTAGATTTAAAACGCTATATGCCTCATGACTAATTATTTTTAATTATGATTAACTAAATAAATATGAAGTTAAATTTAACAGTTTGCACAACCATAGCACTAAACATCTGGATTAAATAACTAACATCGTGAGGATGAAATTTTAAGCTTCTGATAGAGAAGAAATATATACATAGCTTATTCTTTCTCCCTCAGTTTTGCATGTGTGTGAATATCACATATTACATGTGCTGTCCTACCTTCTTGGTTTTTTGTATACATATAACTCCCATTCTCCAATGTGAATAGACTATATCTTGAAATAATTATGTTCAAGAAGCTGTAATATTAGTCTGTTCATCACTATGTTATTTTTGTCAAGAGCACACAAATTGAAACTGAGCAGTCCTGTAATTGCTCAGGATGACTCATGACAGTGTGAAAGTAAATTATACTCTCCTCATCTATAGAAATGGGGGTAGTGATATTTACAATGTCTGTTATTATTTACGAAGTGTTTTGGAAACTAAAGGTGTAGTCTCACTCTAACTCCTTCTGCTATGCCATAAAAGTAGTTTACATTTTCTTTCTGTGGAGCAGTATGTCCCACAAGGACAAAGCTTTGAGTGTCAAAGTGCTCTGCTGATATAGTCCTTAACAGCACTATTAGGTTAGTTAAGTGCGTGATGCTGCTGGTACAAATGAGAGCACAATCTTTGGCAACAATATCTTCCTGAGTGTCACAGCATACATATTTTTCCCTAGTATGAATATTGCCTCCTGGTATGATTTAATTCTGTTGCTGTGCTTTTGTTTAAATTTTTCAGAAGCATCAAAATAAGGGTACATAAAATCGGTGTCAAGAACATACAATGAATGTAATTCTGATGTCTTTCAGCTCCAGAAACAAAAAGTCTCCAAAACCACTTGAAGTGAAAAACTTTCTGTAATTGTATGTAAAAGCTGTCTCTTATCCTGTCTATGGAAAAGCCACCAGAAGGCTATATAGCATTTTCAAGCACATATCCTTAATTGCAACGCATTACACAGTGTAAGACACAGTTGCAGCACTGGCAGTAGCTGCACCATCTTCTCAGAAATCATGTAGGCTGTCTCTTTGTCCCAGCAGATGGTATTTTTATGACCCACAGTTCCTATCTTCAGGAAGCCTAGATGAGAAAATTGAAACCAAGCAAAATTGGGAATATAATTTTTAATGTGAAGAATTCCAAAAAACTGTAACCAAAGTTTTCCAATCTTAATATAAGTCTTAACATCAAGAATTACGAACTAAGGGTCCTGGTTTTCAGAGATCCTCAGTAACAGCAATTGCCCTTAAAGTCTAGCTCCATCTGGAAATCCTGCCAGTTTACATAGATGCCTTAGCAAGTATTAGAGAACACAGGCAAAAGAACTTGAAGGGAAAAAGTGTTGTGTGTTACTGCAAAACAAAAGCCTGTATAAGAGCCTGAAAACGCACATCAATTCCTGGTGCTCACTTTTTATAAGGCTGAGTTCCAGCAAGTGTTTTCCCATCAAGTGATATGATCCCATATCAATTCCGTATAGTATGGGCATTTTAAGATATGAACAACAGATCATATCAGAATATTTCACCTTCACAAGTATGGATTTAATCAATCGAGAATACCAAAACATACGCCTGCCTTCATTTTTAACTTGACCCAGCCTATTTGCTTAATCACTTTTCATTTTTAACTGATAACTTGAAAATGAGTTATATGCTTCAAAATTATTCTTTTTTCTAACATTCAAAGATGAACAACTGAGCTGAGCTGTGATAAACAGCAAAAGATTTAAAAGTAGCAAGAGCTCCACATCTGTTAGTTCATTATCAGCGTGTGAATATGCCGGTTCATACAGTACATCATTTGATAAATGCCTTCCTCGAGACATACAAATACAGATGCACCATCCTATCCTCAGTTCTGCTCTTTGAACTGCTGTAAATCTACCGTAACTCCTCAATCAGCAATCCCTTTAGATTTGTATCAATACAACTGAAGGCCAAATATGCCCACCCTAAATGAATATTTGATATGGTCCTCCAAAACTTCACTCAGAAAACAAAACTGTGGACAGCTTCTACCCCTTGATCAGCTTATGATAAATAAAACAAAGTGAACAAGTAATTCCCAAGCACAAGGACTCCTAAAGAAACTGTCATTCTGATAAATCCCGAAATACTTTTTGAGTAAAAAAGTGTTTATATTTAAAAGCCACAATGTGATTTCAAAGAATTTGTTCTATCCCACTCATTGCTCACGGTTAGAGGTAATTGGAAGCCACTTTCTCACTCTATTGATGATTAATGAGTGGCATTTTGGTTTTTTAAACATAACATTCTTTAGTCCAATGTAGAAAGGCAGTAGAAATTAGTGGCTTAATAACTTAGATTTTCAGAGCAGAGAATAATTAAAACGGTGAAAGACAAAGGAGAGGGCACACAACAAACCTTATTTAAACAAATCCTCCACTGAGAGCTAGGAGAGTTTGGGACCACAAGCAGTAAGTAACATAAATTAATTTTGGTCTAACTTGAGCAAAGTTATTGATTTTGTATAAGGATTTGATCCACCTTGTTAGCTGCCAGCATGAAAAATGAATCTCATTTGACAGGCGAGCATTGAACGCAGAGATTGCAAGACTCTGAGTTGAAAAAGTGAGTGAAGGCACTCTGCATTCACACATTCAGAATTGCTTGGGGTGGGGGAGAGGGTGTCCTTTCATTCTTCCTTTTTTTAAAAAATATGAAACCATGAATATCCATACAAAGTTTAGCTTTCTTGCCCAGCACTGTACCTCCTTTCATGCTGTCAGCACAAAAATGATGACCTACCCATGTGTTTGAATAGATGTCTTCATAAACTATTCAGACAATGAATACCATTCACATAGCTACTTCCATATGCTACAACCAAACTGGAGAGAATGCTCAAAAGACGTGCCCAAGAAAAAGAGAAAATTAAGAAAAAATACAAGTTAAAACCAGCAAAATTTGAAGTGAACTATACTAAGGTAGAGCTTCAGGCATGATATCACTTCTAGCTGGCTCTGGCAAATGACAGTCCTCTCTAACCTTTGTTTTCGCAGTTATTAAAAGCAGAAGATTTCAGATCAAGACCTAGAATTTCAGTTCCCAAAGATCAAGAGAGTTTAGGAGTAGCCAGTCATATCACACAGATCTAGGTTTGGATTTTCTGTACGTCTCATACTTGACCTGCAGTGGCTCTGGATGTTGTAGATTTCAAAGAGAGGTCAGCAACAATAAGTTGCTTTAGAGGAACAATCAGTGATGAAGATCTTTGCATTTCTGCTTCAGGATTCCTCACTCTCTGCTGCCTTGCACTGTGTGCAGTCATCCAAATTTCATCTGTGCCGAGCATTATGCAAGTGTCCATATACGCAAAACACTAACAGAACATAGCACTTATAACTAGGTATTTAAAAGGAGTCATGGAGTGGGAAGAAGTCTTATAAAGTTCCACACACTGTGTTACAGACTTTTCCACTTTAGTTCATAAGTTTTCATTTGATCCAAGTCAATGATTTGCTGTGTGCTGCTATTGTATTAATTTTCAAGGGTTTTTTCAGGGCAGGCAAAGTCTTTCTGTTCTTCTCCCAAAGTGTCGATGAAGGATTGGATATTATCACCTTGCAAATATCAGTGATAGCTGATGGTCTCAGAGAAATTACTGTAAGGCAGATATTCTTATCACAAACATGTTCCCACAGCAATTATATTTCACTGACAACTGAAAACAACAGAGACTAGTTTGTCCTCTCAACTCCACAAGCAACCTCTGCTTTCCAATGCTGGGTAACAGGCCACCACCCAGGATCTCACATACAAAGCAACTGTACTGTACCAATGCAAACCAAAAATCCCTCTCACTTCAAGAAAACAGAGCATACCCAAGGCACAGGCAAAGAAGGCAGATGCCCTGGGCAGGACCCTGCTGAGGAGGATGAGCTGGATATGGCTCGCTGCTCATGATAACTGTTTCAGAGCCCTGAAAAATCAGCCAGCTTTGCTGCTGCCAGGAGCAGGCTGAAAGGTGATGGCCACTGCTTGGTGCTTCGACCCCTATAAAGCTTCAAACCCTGTGCTCTGCCATTGCCATTCTTCTTGTCACAACTGAAACAGCAAGCCGGTTTCCCCAGGATTTCTCCCTTAGCTCCTCATCCATCTCTGTTCCCTTTCTTCTGATCCTCCTGTTCTTCTGATTGGAGTAAACCAGGGTCGGTCAAAACCTGAACCACCTTTTTAGAGCAGCATATTAAATTTTGCCAACATGGCTGAAAATTGCTGTGCAACCTCTGAGAGAACATAAGCACAAAGCCATGACTTACTCCTATGCAACACAGCACTGAATCCTACCCTGACCTTAAAGTATATTCTAAACCTCCTATCTTCAAGCAGATTAGCTGGGTTTGAGCATACGCCTAATTGCTGTCTTGAACTAGGCTAGATTAAACTTCTAGGCCTGTCAAAACAGAAATATTTTAAAGAGCACGTGAAAAAATAATCCAAAAGAGGAATACTCAGTGAAATTCCATCAGCCAGAATTTTTTTTTCCTTGTGCATGCAGAATGTGAACTGGGTCACCCAGCTTTCAGTGACTTTTTTTCTTACATGCTTTACCACACACAGTGATTACTACTCTAGATTTAGATCACAGTCACAGGAGGTTTAGTAATTTAATATTTTTAAATTAAAGTGGCACTTCAAATTAAAGGGGCACAAATACTATTTGAATATGGTAAATACTGATCATATAATTACATGGTAATTAATTTTCATGTGGTATCCATGTGATTATGATATGAATATATGACTTTTCTGTCTTCTAAACAGCACTGCAGCTTACTAGTTAATTACTTTTAGATCTGCTTAGTGTAATTACAATGTAATCCACAAAAGTCTGTACATATTCTGTCAATACTTCATGTTTACTAATAACAGCACCAAATTGCCTTTGGTCAGATCTTGTCCTTTCCTCTTCAGCGTCATGGCACCTTGGCACAGGCGCACCTCTTTTACAGAGGACAAGAAGTGCAGGAATTTATGAGGACTTCTTGGGGGCTCCACATCTTATATATAACGTACAATGTAGTCTGGTTCTACTGAGATTTCTTGCTCTGCAATGTAATGTAGGACAAAGAGAGAGGCTGAATAGTTTTGCATCCATCCAAATACATTTTTTCATCTGAGTTGTTTATATTTAAACAGAACAATACTTAATGTCCTCTGTGCTTCCTCCAGGCTTTACATCTCACCAGTTCATGAAAGTATCTCAGTGATTCAGACAAAGAAGTAGTTAAGTTGAAGAAAAAGAATCCAGATCTCATCAGGCAACATCTCTGTATCCAAGAGAAAGATCCTCCCACCTGCAGCTGGAAGAGCGAGGGAAGGGCAAGAATGCGCATTTGGTTGTTCTCTGTTCTCACTGGCGTTCAAAATTAGCAGGCTGCTGTTCCAGTATGAGAGATGACAATGATGGGCATTATCCCACATATGATATAAATGGAGAAAAGACATAATAAAACTATAGTAGCTGTATATAACACTTGTGCCCTGTGGTTTGAATAGTTGCTTAGGGCTCTGTGTGTATTGTTCTTATTGTGCAAATGCAATTTTTTTCAGGGGGAGTGAAAATGCTGCAAGGCATTTACATTTATATTTGTTTGCTGGATCCTCTATTTCATACTCATGCTCAGATACGTAACTTCAGCTTCTCTTAGTTGTCTGCATCTTATATAGGTCATTGCGTGTTACCCTGTTTTGGTAATATTGCTTAAACATGTTATGAAAAACAATGGGCAAAACCAAAGCATAACTAACCCCTTTATGTCCAAATAAACAGGAAAATTATATTTTTGTATTAAATCAAAGGAGTGGGATTTAGGAGGTTCTAGATCAAAATTTTGAGGGCCATGAGATAGATACCCTTCCTGATGAAAGCAAATGCCAAGGGAACTGACTTCCAACAAGCTATGTGAAAGAAGTTATTTCCTCTAGAGTCATGACTCATAAATCATCTTCAAGGCAAATCATAGTGACTTGTCTGTGATGGCAGTTTCAGCATCATAAACTATACATCATTCTAAAACAAATGGCAGCTTGCAATGTCCTTGTTAATGGCACACTAATACTAAATTTTTCCTCAGATAATGAATTTTCAACGTACCCAAACTTATGGCATCAGACTTCAGCAAATCCTTGTTATTATGTTTCACTAGCTAAAGTCAACAGTGTTTTAAAAAGCCTTTTAAAATGTTAATTTATGCACTGGAAGTAAGACATGATTCACCATCTGCCACAGAAGGTCACTGGCTATATTTGGATCCATTAATAAATTCATAGGTTGCAAACGAGTAGAGGTGAGCCACCCCCTGCAGTAGAAGAAGCTGGCCCAAATCTTTGCCTCGTTTCTGGGCCAAACTCATAAAGTTCATTCTGACTTGGATAAATTACATAGGGATGGAAAAGATAAGTTAGTCACTCTGCCTGCAAAACAACCCACCCAAATGGATCAGTCAGATGGCAGGTTCGGCGGAGACATGCCAAGTAAGCAGGATGACACCTGACCTCCGCCTGTAAAGTTCAGTATGAACTTCAGGAGACCCAGAGGATTTAAAGCCCTCTGAGGACCGTTGTGCACATCTCTTCACTTTTTAAGTTTGAAGTCTGAGCTAAAAGGTTCAAAGGTGGCAGCAGTTTTGACCTCTAGCAAGGAATACACACCACTTACATCTCTCCCTGCCGTTACCTGATTGCATCATTGTTACGTACTTCTGCTTCCTTCTGTGGTTTCTAATTGGTCTGTCTGTTGGAGATATTTACACTGAAGGCAACTGCTTTTCAGCCTAGCGTTGTCTGGGCAGCACAAGATGTCTCAGCGATTGCATTAGTATGATTTAAGCATCAGTTTTCTGGGTGCTCTTCTATGGTATTTCTGAAGTTCAAATAATAGAGGTAATCCGCAGATAAGATAGAGAATCTGCTCAAAGCCTTATCTGTTCCCCTCCATAAGGAAATTGCCCAAGATAAAACTCTGGTGAAAGCCAAAGAAGGATTTTGGGTGGTCTACTTTAGCTTTTTAGTTTAAATCAAGAGTGTATTTTTGAAGCAAATCTCCAGATTTTCCCCACTTTCCATGCTCCAGTTCACAATGCAAAGCGGACTGAAAATACAGGAATGGGACTTTTCAAATGACATTAAATTGGGAGATGAGCTCCATAAGTGCAGGACACGCTCCAGCCTGCGCAACCAGACTACACCTAGTCTGATGTGGAATGGTACATAAACAGTTTGGACATTGGGTTCTGGGCACGAGCTCCACAGATCTCATCCTGATAGGCTGCAGTCTTCTAACATAGATCCAGGGGAGGTGTATCCCCTGCCAACGGGCCCAGAATCCCCATTCCTGCTCAGCCTGGAGTTGTCAGCCTCTGCCGCAGAAGTGCCACAGGGGTAAGCCTCCACCCCTGTGTCTGTCCCAAACCTCTCAATGGGGCCTTATGTTGTAGGCAACCCACTTCTAGGTTGGACCCAGCCATATGTTCTAGCTGTCTTGCCAGTCCTGACTCTGGCCCTGTCACCTTCTGTTCCTGACTGGACTTTCTGGCTGGACCCTGGACCTGGTTCATTGCTTGCCATGTTGGGGGCTCTCAATGGACCCTGTTACCAGCACCCAGCCATGCCCCGCCATGCTCAAACCCTGTGAAATGGAGCCCCATCAGTTTGGACACTGCCTGGGCTTGTATCACCCTCAGCTCCCTGTTCTTTAGGAAAGGACTGTCCCTCATTGCACCCTGACACCGAGGAGACAAACCAAAAGTGTATGTATGCATTCCTTCTTTTTATATAAACATTTACTTGGGGTTTATTCATTGTATGTCAGAAAGAGGGACTTCCAAGTTTAAAGACACAAGCTGACATCAGTCTGTGAGTGACTCAATACACTTAACAGAGCACAAAAGCACACAAGAAGATTTAGATATATTTCAAATGATGGTTTTTTTCCCCTCTTGGAAAAGAAAATTCACAATTTGCTGCAAGCAGGAGTAGAACCTCAGCTTCACAGTAGTCCATTATTTTGGAGGAATCGTGCTCCAAAGCCAAGAAGACTGAGAACTGGCCTCCATCAGGTAAGTAAAATGGCAAAAACTGTGGCAAATTTCCAGCTGAAGGATATCTGTCAAGAAGGGCTCATTAAATCTATCCCACAGTTTCATTAGAACATCAATAAAAAGAACTATTTTTGAGAAAGATTTAGATTTCACCAAACCAGCATGTAATGTAAAAAAAAATCCATCTGATCCTTATCTTGAATTGGCTTTTTTCAACTGTTTACCACAACATCACATTAAACCCATAATGTGGCAATAAAGCAGAGTTTCTGGGTCAGAACCAGAAAGAAGAGAGACTGAATTAGAAGCCAAGGAGGAATGGCCTTATTGTCTGAGGGAAAAAGAAAGAAAGAAAACAGACAGAGAGGGAGACAGTCTTCCAGTAGTGCTAATGATTCTGAATGAAGAACAATGTGTGCTAACCTTGTATGGAAAATGTTAAGTGCTTCTTTCTACTTTATATTAAACTATCACATTATGATGCTGTAAAAATTTGACTTTTCTGTCCCTTGAGTTAGATACTCATCTGTTTAAACATCTGGAAAACTGTTTTCAAGAAAACTTAGAATCCAAATGAAGGCATATAACTTGAAATGAATATACTACAGATAAGGATTCATCTTACCATTTTGCTTCCTGTGATCATGAATAGCAAATCAAATTTGATTCTTCAGGGCTAATTCCACATGGTTGGATGTACCTTAAAAAATAAGGTTCTTTCGTTCGTGCCATGCTTGACAGTTGTTGTGGTGTGGGGCAAACTGGCCACTGAGATAGTGATAATATCACTAGGGTACCTTCTTAAATCAAAACTGTATTGAATTTAATGTTATTAGCAATGAAAAAATCAATAAAAAGACAAACTGAAAATTTGCAAAACATCAGACACTTTAGCTTCAAAGAGAATGAGCCAACATACTCTTTGTTGCTGTTAATCATCATTTTGTCTCATCAATCTTTAATGACAATCTGTCACTAGCAATATTTGGCACAGAAAAACATATCACATGCTTCTATGTAAGTCTGACTGTGCACGTGCATATATCAGTATGTGTGGGCAGGTATCTCTTACCCCCAAACACACACACACACACACACACACACACACACATGCAATCTGAAGTGTTTTAAGAAGACTGTCAAGAGAGAAAGTGACATTTTCACTTTCTTCCCAGGAAAGAGTGGGAGAGATCCAACCTCAGCAGAGTCTCTCTCACTATGCTTTGTCTTTCTGTGAAAGTCTACCAAAGAATGAAAGAAATTATACTTTCATCCACATCTCATTTGCCTTTTTCTCATACCATGCTTTACAACCTGGACTAGTGCATCCTCAGATTTCTCCTCTTTAGACAAGTACTCTCTGTTCTTTCCTGTTAAAGCTCTCATGATAATCATCACATTGCTATTAGGATTATTCCAGTCCTAATGATCAGTCTGTAAGAGTGGGTTTGTTCCTTTGCACCAAGATTCATCCATTTTTAGCTTCATTTTCAGAGGAAAAGAGGCTTATGTGATCTTGTCTCTTTCTGCTGATCTATGTATCGATCCTTGAAAGTATTTGAACTCAGATGCCAGTTTCTACGAAACTTGACAAAGAAATAAAATCTCAGACACTCGCTTCTGACATGCTTGGGGGTGGGATGGAGGACAAGCCAAGTATAGGAGACATCTCCTATTTGTGTCTCCATTGCAATGAATTTCATCTCTTATTAGATGTCAAAACAAAGAAACAAATCCATAGGAAATCATGGCTCTGCTCTCATGAGGGAAGCTTCTGTCACCAGCAAAAGAGAACTAATTTTCTTCACTGTGGAGCAGGGACTGTGACAATTTAGCACTGAGTACCTAACAAAAGAGATATGAGAGATTATAGGTTTTCTCTTCATGGTAATAAAATCTATGTTTATATTTGCCAGCCTCTGCAACAGGAACCCTACAGTAGAATTCAAGTCCAGCTGCTTTAGAGTAGGTAAGATTTTGTTTTATGAAGATACCGAAGATACAAAATAAAGGAGTGGCTGGAAGATATGCATACGAGTTCACCACTCATTCCTTCGAGAGCTAACATTTCCTGGCTAGTACTAATCAAACAATGCAAAATAAAATCCCCTATTTGTGAGTAATGTATTTTAGAAAATAACAAAAAAATTGTATATTTCATTGCATTACAGTTCGTTTTTATATATATGCAAGCAATGGCTTAGCTATGGAGTGCACAGGTCCTGTGAGTCTGGCAAAGCCTTGGCAGAAAGACAGGGAGAGGTCAGAGGCAGCTAAAGAAGAAGGAGAGTTGGTTCATTGCCCACACCAGCATGCAATGACAGCTTGTAAGAGGGACTATGACTGGCTTTACATCATGTGTCAACTTCCCTGCCTGCTCAGTCTTTATTGGTGTCAAAATCATATTGTTCAGACTGACAGACAACTGAACACGACTTTAAAGGGTTAGGGCATTGTATTCAAGTGAAGATCCATCTGATTTAAATCAGAGAATTGCATCACCCCTGATTTCGCAACCTCTTATCTCCCCAAGCTTTACAAGCCTTACACTAGCATTCGTGAAACCAAGGAGTCAGATCAGGGAGCTATCTAACTCAGCCTGTGTTTATATAGGTATATATTGTCATATATTGTGGGGGCAAACCAGCTGTATAGTCAGTTTTCCTCACAACTTCCACACACCAGTGGCACCAGAGGGGAACATGGGAGCTACATGACTGTGGGCAGAAGATGGGACCCTAGCATCCCCACTGTGTTCAGTTCGAATTCCGGTGGAAGCACTTCCTGCGAGCATGTTCCAACACAGCTGAACACAACCAAGGAAAAGAATATATGACATGCAAGGGTAATATTAGGTACACAACCAATTATCCTAAGCAGTGTTCATGTTCCTGATCATTCTCAGAGAATAATTGCTTTCCATCACAGATATTTTTCAGGGGGTGTCTCATTCTTTTCCTATCATTAACATAGCCGTGCTCCTGATTGTACCACTGAGGTCTTTCCCTAAGAAACCCTTGCAATAGAGAATAGTTCCTTTGTGGTCTATCTGTATAGTCACAAGGTCTGGATAACAGACGCTACTCTTTGATTGCCTGTCACACTCAGGGTTCAGTAAAAAAAGATTTTTCCTACATTTAAATGTGTTTCAGTTTGTGTCCATTACCTCTGGCCCTGTCACTGAGCACCACTGAGAAGAGTCTGCCTTTGCCTTCTTACCCTGTCCCATCAGGCATTTATACACATTGATTAGATCCCCCTGAGCCTTCCCTTCCTCAGGTTGAACAACCTCAGCTCTCTCAGCCTCTTCCCATTGGAAAGATGCTTCAATCTCTTAATCATCTTGGTGGCCCTTCTGGTGGACTCTGTCCTGTCTGTCCCTTGTACTGGGGAGTCCACACCTGGACCCAGCACTCCAGATGTGTTTCACCAGTGCTGAGTAGAAGGCAAGGACTGCCTCCCTCGACTTGCTGACAATGCAGGGGCTGTTGGCCCTCCTTGCTGCAAGGCCCCATTGCTGTCTCATGTTCAAGATGTTGTGCACCAGGGCTCCCAGGTCCTTCTCTGCAGAGCTGCTTTCCAGCTGGGCAGCCTCCAGCATATACCGGGGCATGGGGTTATTCCTCCCCAGGTGCAGGACATCGTATTTCCCATCAAAGCATTAGCATGTAATGAATATTAGACATTAAAGTCACTCACAGGGCTGAATTCTGTATCTCAGAATATTAACTACTTGAGAAGGCAGATGCTGTCTGACCATCTGCAGGTAATTTTCATACTGTTAAATAAGTAAGAGTTAAGTCTCTTTATGTGTCAGGACTTCTCACCTCTTAAAGAAAATGCCAAGAAGGAGAAGAAATCAGAAGAAACTTGTAAAATATTGCCTGTTCATTCCGAGCTCTGTTGCTTCCTTAATGCAAATCTGAAGGAGGAGGGAGGTGGGGGAAGAGAGGAAAAGAAAGAAAAATAGTACTGCGTGACAAAACCCCAGTTTAGTTACACAGGTGAAAAATGTGAGAATAGGTAAAAATTTTTTAAAAAATCAGATTCTAGTTCTTGATAATTTCCATTTCCAAGACTTCTCTTTCAACAGAGCTAAATGAAAAGATTATTAAATCATTTTCCTGTTACAGCTTCCCAGAGTAAAACGTTGAAGGAGAACCAAAGTCCTGATTCACTGAGATGGTGAGTGCTCTCAACCCTCACTAAAATGAGCTTCTTACTAGACGGAGTCCCAACTGTTTTACATAAAATACCAGAGAGGGAAGCCTAACGCACCTTGCTATCCATATGGGAAGGCACAGACAAGAGACTGGAAGAATGTGATATACAGAAATTCATGTGGGGGTTTGTGGTTTGTTTTTTTTTCAAAATGAGGACATGTGCTCCTACTCCTTATGGATATCTGCAGACAGTTGTGGGGTTTTTTGGAGAGGGGTTTTAATTTCAACTCTATTTCCATCTGTGGTGCTTGATTCAGGAATGATATATCCACAGCTTTGTGCCATAGAGATGTGTAATGCGTAAAGACAACAGATAGGATATTATACATGGGATAAATCCCCTTGAAGGCTTTTCACTTTTATATGGATGCTTTTACGATGAGCCTTGGAAATTCAACACTTGGTGCCTGAGGCTGCAGCTGCTGAGCAACTGTCATCCTCTTGGGCAGCTAGTGTGAAAGGTCTCAGTTTTAATCAGCCTCTTAAAATCACAGGCATAAGAAAATTATTCATAATCATGGAGGCCCCTTGCAGTGCGGTGCTCTTGCCATGAAGACCCATTCCTCTTTCCCTCCCTCCTTCCCCGAGTAATACCCAGCCACTGACCAGGGCACGCTGAAAAATGCTTCCTGCCTCACTCCTCGGCCTTGGAGAACTGCAAAACAAAGTAGGGCTGCATCAAAAGCTGCATGGCCAGCAGGTCGAGGGAGGTAATTATGCCCCCCTGCTCCACTCTCATGAGACCCCACCTGGAGTACTGCATCCAGCTCTGGAGCCATCAGCACAGGAAAGACATGGACCTGTTGGAGTGGGTCCAGAGGAGGGCCACAAAAGTTATCAGAGGGCTGAAGCACCTCTCCTATGAGGTCAGGCTGAGAGAGTTAGGGTTGTTCAGCCTGGAGAAGAGGAGGCTCCAGGGAGACCTTATTGCGGCCTTTCAGTACTTAAAGGCGGCTTATAAGAAAGATGGGGACAAAACTTTTAGCAGGGCCTGTTACAATAGGACAAGGGGTAATGGTTTTAAACTAAAAGAGGGACGATTTAGAATAGTTAGAAGGAAGAAATTCTTTACTATCAGGGTGGTGAAACACTGGAACAGGTTGCCCAGAGAGGTGGAAGATGCCCCATCCCTGGAAACATTCAAGGTCAGGTTGGACGGGGCTCTGAGCAAGCCGATCTAGTTGAAGATGTCCCTGCTCATTGCAGGGGAGGTTGGACTAGATGACCTTTAAAGGTCCTTTCCAACACAAACTATTCTATGATTCATCTTTGGCTTCACTCTTTCCTGTAATGGAGATCTACTCTGGTTCATTTTCTTCTTATTCTTCTAGTTCATAACAATTACAGGAAACAAATATATTTCATACCTTTATCTGTCTGTCAAATTTAGTTAAAATTGGCCACAGAGACTAGAATTTTTTTTTGTGAGGGAGGGCAAGAGTAGCTGACAACTAAGAATTTTCTTTATGGAATCTGGATAGAAACATCTAAAAATACATAGTACTCTCCGGAATCTAAAGCTTTACATATGCTAGATGATGGAATTGATTATTTATATATTTTTTTAAATAACATTAGGAAAAAATCCAAATGTTCCACTTTCTATATGAAAATACAATTTCTTTTATCTGATACCTGAAACTTTTGAGTGAAGCCACAACGGCAGGTTCATTTTAAGTTTTAGTTTTTTTCCCTTTCTTACCCAAACCATATAAAGCTACCATTGTTAGAAGCTTTAATCCTTTTAACCTAAGGCCTGATCCAGCAGTCAAAACTGCAAATTGCAGTCTGGTTACAGAACTGTAGACTGCGCAAGTGTTGAGCTTTTTAATCTCTGCAGTGTCACACTCTAGTTCATGTTACATTCATTAAACAGGAGCTGTTAATGTTATTTGTTGACAGCAAGAGTTATCACTATTTGACAGTCATTATCCTGCAGCAAGGCTCTTCGGACCTTTTTGGACCCTTTCTCTGTGATCACACTGTACTAAATTTTTTCTTTTTGCAGTAGCTCATTTGTCATTTCATTTGGGAATTACCACAAAGGCCCAATTTCCCATTAAGAGTTACTGGTTTGGAAGCAAAAGGGAAGTAGTAGCTTTGAATTGTTTGGTCCGTCATACCTTTCAAATAGGAAAAAAAATTATATTCTCCATCTAGACTGGTAGTTTCCCTGAATGATGTTTCTAATGCGGTTGTGTTACTTTCACTGAACAAAGCTTTTTTTTGAAAGGGAAGAAGGAAAGGAAGACAGGCATGACTCCTGATGCCTGCAAAATTCATCACTTAAGCAGTAGGAGGAAGACAATGAAAAAGGAAAGATTTAGTGGGATGATAGAGAAGGAGGGAATAAGATGATCTAAGGGACTCTGTGAGTCAGATTGCCCTTTCAGTAGGATTCTGTAGCCCTTGGAGTATCACATTATACTGCAAAAATAATATAAGCAAAAGTTTGAATTTCTAATCCTCTGGAAAAGCATCTTCTCATCCCTAATCAATGTCAAAATATTGAGGTTTTTTCTCATCAAAAAGTTCAGAAAATATCTGATTCAGAAATAGCTAAATATTGTGTTATGAGTCAGTTTGACATTAAATTGGAATATCTGCCATCCCACATGGTCTCACAGGAGCTGTATCATCCCCAGCTCATAATCTACTTCATAAGCAGTGCTCAGTGTCAGGACTTCATCTTTCACAATACACTGACACTTATGAATCTTCACATGTTTCAATCAAAAGACTACTATATGGCATCGTGAGAGTTATAATCCATCTGGGGAACATAGATTACAGACTGCCTAGAGGCAGGACTCTAAGCACCTAATCTACAGATGTTATGAAATTTCAGTGACAGGAGGAGATCCAGGTTAATGCTGAACTGAAGCTAACATTTCAAATGTGGCAAAAAGGAATGTTTAAGTATTCCTAATGGATTTTTTTTCTTTTTAAATCACCAACATAAAAGCATAGTTGTATATAAAATTTGTGCTGTGTAGAAGTTGATCTCCTCTACCTAAAAGAAATAACACAGAAATTTCCTAGCAATCTCTTGGTGTGATGCAAGTTGACTATTTGAGACTATGCAGGAGAACGGGAGATAGTTATAAAGAATAAAAGAATTCATTCCCTTTTATTCTGGCAGGAAATAATTGTGTAGAGTCTCTACATGAGGCACTGCCTCAGAAAGGCAGGACGGGCATCAATAGCTGGACTATTAAAAAAAGTCAAATGGCAGGATGTAAGGCAATATGGCTGGAGTATTCTGATGCTTGATAACCCTGTAACTGGAATGACCTATTTCAGGCTAGATTGCTAACTGATTTAAAGCAGCTAATTCATCTGAGCAATCAATTTATCTGAGCTATGCTGAATCACATCAGCAAAGAACTATTACATATCAAAGCATAATAAAATTGAGGGCATGTTGAGAAGCAAGGGTCACTGAGGTGTTGCTTTATGCTTTATACTCCCTTAACAAAAAATGCAAAGAAAGATAAACTTCTAATCAGTCCAATATGAAAACTGGAAATGAGAGGTCTTTTTATGCTCTTTGATACATTTCTTATGTATTTGCTTTTTCAATACCGGAGTTCTTTCTCAAAAATGAGATGATTCTTGGAAAACTTTCAGCAATGTCCTAATTATAAAAAAAAAATATATACTTTATCAGGTATTTTTCTTGCTCACAGGTTTTTTTGCTTTTGTTTTTCAAAATGTGGAGGAGAACATGAAAGTCATGTCTTTCTCATTACGCTGCATTCTGTTCTTAGCAATTTCATCCTCTATTGCATCATGTTTCCTATTTGTTGTAATAAAGTAACTCATCATTTCTTAATCGTGCCCCTTGCCTTTCCTGTTATGAAAAGGTTGGAACAAGATGCAGGTAAGAAAGAATTTAAGGATAAGAGCACATTTAATGTCACTTGCTGTGGCTAGAAGGAAAATAGGTCTTGTCAAATAGATAAGATTTCATTTGGCTGAGATTACAGGTTTGATTGAAGATAACTGCAGAGGTATAATTGGATAGTTAAGTATTGACATCTAAAATTATGATTTAAAAATTAGCCGTCTGTAGGATCAATGACTTAAGAATCACCCTACTCACAAACCCCCAAAAGTCAGTGGAGAACATCACTTAGTGCTTCTACTGGAACAGACTAGAAAAGCCTATTTTTCTCTGACAATTGCAATGTAAAAAGTATTAGCACTTTGTGGTGGAAACTATCTCAAAATTACACAGAACTTCTCACCAGAGAGGACTTTGTCCCTCTCACCCTGTGAAAATTTATCTATATATATAAAGCAAAGATGAGGTATTGAGACCCTTCTAAGAATGACTATAGTACAGTAAGAGATTTCATTTGGGATATGGGTAATCTGGGTTGAAATCCAATCTTTAGGCTGAATCAAGAAAAGAGAAATCTGCACTTGGACTTTCCAAATTCCTAAGAGGTGTATTTCTCATTAATCTGGAAAGGAATTCTGTTATCTTTAGTTTTCATTACACATTCCTGAATCTGAGAAATCTCTCTGTAAAATTCTCGTCAAAACCAGCACAATCTATGAATGTATGGATATAATCCAGCAAAAAGACCTTTAAAAATACCAGCCTAGGCCAATTTTCTATGGAAATTCTGCAGGGTCTGACAATACAGCTGACACTAAGCAGTATCTTCTCCAGGGGTATGGAAATAACATAAAACCACTGCTGATAAAATCACATCAAATGATGCAAAGGTAAGTGGAATACTAAATAATGATGAAGAAACTCCATTGCACTTGGTAAATTGCTGAGTAAACTGAGTCCATTCAGGCAGGATAACACTAAAATGTGTAGGGGGTACAATACATGTAACACAGAAGGAAGGACTATTTTGTGGACACAGAAGTTGTGAACAGGGATAAGGATTCCCACCCTCTGAGTCAACTACCGCAGTAGAGGGTGGACGCAGACCCTGTTCAGATGGCAGGTGACTATTTCAGGCTGTGTACGTGTGTTTCCGAATGATACCAATTACTAAAGATCTCTCAAACCTAACAGAAAAAGTCAGTCACATTCAACTTGGAAAAAAAAGTCTTACATTTATAACAATCTAAACACCAGGGAAATGGTGAATTCACCTTCTGTCACTCTCTTCAAGTGAAGACTCGATGTCTTCAAGAGAAATAATGTTTCAGTCCAATAATTTCTAAAGTTTTCTTAGGTAACATTACTTATCTGTTCATGATCTCACCTTGGATTGCAATCACGTAGCCTGGGAACCACTGACATAGCTAAAAACAAGTTATTAGCCTTCAACATTTCCAGCAAAATGAAATGCATTAATTTGTAAAATACAGAAGGTTTGATGCCATTCAGGTCTTTGAAGTGTATCAGACATTTCAAGTATATCATGTTCTTCAGCAGTCAGTTCAAGTGACAAATGTAGCACCTCAAGCTGCTCCACAGGATAGGTACTTTCCCATCACTAATATGTGTAATTCTGCCATACTCCATCATCGATGTCAACTACATTATGGATCAGTCTTACGGCAAAGTAAAAAATCACTCCAAACAAGCATGTAGTTCCACAGGCTCCAGCACTGAGGGAACTTGGCTTCCCATGAACTTTTAACCTAATTCATAGACTTCAGTATGTAAGAAAAGCTATCTCCAGCTGGAAATTCAACCTCCTTCCCACATGGATTGTCCAGTGGCTCCACTGGGTGAGATCCCAGAGGTGCTTTTAAATCAGGTACTTCATATGCAAAGTACTTTTCCTTTATCATGAAAGGGAGAACTAGCCTGCAGTCTAGTCGAGCAAATTCAAGTCTGCCGTTTGCACCTTTTTTTAGGTACCTAGTGATGCTGTTTAAGTGCTTTAGCACAATAATCACTGAATGGAAAGAAGTAGGTGTTTCTGAAGGCTTTTAGGAGCACTTATTGTGCAACTAGCTTTGATACCTAAACTATGGCCATCGAGATTTCTCCTCACAGAGATGTCTAAAGGCACCTACTCCTCTGCCTTAACTCTACAGGGAATTCAGCCAGCTGCTTTAAGAGCACTTCTTTGCTAGGAGGGAAAACATAAACACATTATGAGTCTTCTGTTAAGGAGACTTGACTCTGAATGCTAGTCATCATCAACTGTATAAAACGTAATCAGAGAAGAGCAGAACCCCAAAGGCCATATTAGGACACACATCATATTGTATGATCCCAAGTCTTTTTTCCATAGAAAGCATAACATAAAATTTTTGATTTTTAAGTTCTCGTTCATGTTTATCTCTAAAAGAAATGCTTTAGCATATTGTAAGGTAGCTGACATCCAAAATCTTTTTGAAAAATTTCTATTGTAAGGAAATTTGAATAAAAAGGTTTTCCCAAAGCCTACCAAAATTTTCTTTTATTATATGGGATTTTTATTGTTATATTTATTTGTCCAGAGAGCAGTGCTTTATAAATAGCAACACCACTTCATTACATTTTTCTAAGCTAACATTACCACTTATCATTATTGCTAAGATGATGTTACAGCTGGCTGAACTATCCAGCAAGAATCTAGCTGATCACCAGACTGGTCTTAAATGCGTCACTAGAATTGCTGGCAGCAAAGTCTGTGTGCTGAGAACATATAGATTTGCTAGACACGCACTTTTGTGCATTACACAGCTCCACATTTTCAGTTAGTGTACAGAGGGATTTTTTTATCCTTGGGCCACCTGCAGTTTAGGATTTGACTTGGATTTGTTTGCCTCCCTCCTCTGTGTGATAGCCCAAAGGACAGTCCTTTTTCTTCTTGAAATTTTTGTTGTTCTTTCCAGCATGCTAGCCTATGAGGGTTATTTTTTTCATTATTCTATCTTTGTCTTATTTCTTGTCTTCCTTTAGCTTGAAACACTTGCACCAAACTGATGGCTATTTTACTTCAGTGCTCTCCCTGAGATTCAAGATAGAATAGAGATAGAGATAGAATAGATACAGAGATAAAGCTGCTTCTCTCATAAATCTCCCTAGTAAGCTGGATTCACACACTCCACAAAAGATTCAGCCTTTGATTAGGGATTCCTTTCTCTAAAATCATATGGGAATGGAAAGATTCTTAACTGTGCAAGTTTTTGGAACATCTTTTGATCTGCAGTTTTTTTCTCAGAACTCATCAAATTACTCTCTCCTGTGTTCAGACACCATTTCTAACAATGCTGTCCCATTTATTTGCTTTCTTTTTTCTCTCATCAAAATATTTAAAAGATATTATCTCAATTTTTTTAAATCTTTATCATGGGGAGCTCTGTATACCGACTCAACTCTTGCATCCATTGCTTTTATGCATAGATATTTGGTGGTTCGGCCTGAAGCTGTTTGATATTTTTTTCTCAGGACCGTAGTGTTCAGCTGTTAATCACAGTCTCTTCCTCAGCATGAATATCACAAAACTGAATATTGCTACTGTTTTTCTCCCATTACATGTTAAGTTATGTATAAGAAGATTCCTTTTTCTGATCGCCCATTTGTCTGTTTATTAAGACTTAGAGATATTCTGGAACTGTAGCCAGCAATCTAGCCACACGTTGGCTTCTCAGTTTCCCTTTCAACAGCTTGCTTCTGCAAGCTGGATGGTTTCTTTCTCTAAGAATTTTCTAGAATTTTTAATTAATGCAAAGTTTACTAGAGGATAAACAAGCAAGCAGCAGTGTTTCCAACGTTCAGTAGCTTCAGTTCTCCTTATGGACGAATAATCTAGTAATCCCCTGCACATTACTGGTACATGACTTCCCCTCTGTAGAAGAAACTGAAAAGCAGCTGACAGGAAAAATTTCATTGAACCTTTCTGGAAATGCCACAAACTCACTTGGGACTGTGAATCTCCAAAATAAGACATCCAAAAAATGTATGATGTGAGAGTCTACCACAAATTAGTCTCTCAATATCATGTAGTGGATCTACAATTTCGCTCGCTATCTCTGCACTTGAGACATAGATAATATGGACTGAGTCCTAAAACAACTCTAAATTGCAAAACTAGCAGAAGACATGAGAATACAATGATTTGTGAGTACAGCAAACACTTGTGAGGTTGTTACATGTAAGGTAATTAATTATTGTACAAATGTTTGAATCTGCCAACACTTTGAACCTTTACTATTTGTAGTGTTAACTCATAATTGCAAAGCACCTCAAGGCACTATAGATAAGTGTAAAGCATTTTCAGTACTTTCTCAGTCCCTGTTTCAAACTGACAAAACAAAGTATTTTTCAGGTACCTGAAGAAAATCAACAGTAAGCACAAATGGTTAGTAGTATAAAACCACAACAGTACCAGAGTGGAGTGGAAGAAGGCAAAATACTAAGAATTTCCCAGGAACAGTGTTGGTTTTTTCAAAGGTAGGATCTAATTTGAGCTCATAAAATTGTATTCACAGTTAGGAGGAAAGTGGAACTCCCATTGGCAAAAGATGTTTCATTGAATGCAACACACAGTCATATGTGCAAATCACTGCTTCAGCACATCAGTACCCTTTCTCAGGCTGATGCCCCTCATTTGGGTGTACAACTGTCAGACAGCAATACACGTCTTTAAATTGTTCAACAAACTTTGAAAACAGTAATGCAGCAAGTCAGCTCCTCAGCTGTGAAAAGCTACTGATGGTCCTTCTCTGAGATCCCATTTTCAAACTAGCGGGCAGAAGCCCTGAAACTCTTTCATGTCCAGAAGTTAAAAAATATTGGGCTTCTTTTCCATACCTCAACTTTATACACTTCCCTGTTTGAAGATGGGCAGAACAGAGGGAGTGGCAAGACCTTGCCTTATCCCTTTTCTTCCTGTCTTTGTTCTCTTTAGGTTTGCTCAACAATGATCTTTTTTGTTCTGTAAGTAAAACCACAACAGTGACCTTTGTTCAACAAGGACCACCTAACTTATTAGCGCTGGTGACAGAAATAGAGCCTGAGATACAGGTTTTAGAAAAAAATCAAGATGTATTATTTGTTGTGTTTCTTTTCACTCCATTTGTTATTATAAAATTGTCACATCATACGTCTTTCCTTAAAAATATTGCTTTTTGCCTCCAGCGACCCACAAATCACAAACACAGATTGCTAATGATGTTTCTGCCTTCCTTTCTTCCCCTCAGAAGTAAACTTTTGTCTGATATTCTCTCTCCAAGAGAAATGATCTTTTTAACAAGTGTGGTGTGTATCTATTCTGAGATAGACTTACCCTATCATGCACCTCTCCCATGACTGATTTTCTGCTTTGTTGACTTTGTTTTTTATGTCTTTTAGGGCTTCTGAAAGATTACCATAGGCGTTATGACTTTTGCATGAACACAGATTCTGGTGGCATAAATTACATTCAAAACCTCTTGTCCAGTATTTTCTGTTCTCAGCTGGTAAGTCCTCAGAGGTAAGTGGCTGATGGGAAGCACTGTACAATGAGACTGAAGTGGAATTCAGGTTGTCAGAACTTTCATCTTTACCCTTACAAACCTGAAGTCTCAAGGAGACACTTTCTTCTGTCTGAATTTAGAGGGCTTTGGACTGAAATATAATAGGTAGCATCCTTCAGATCAAGAGTTAGCTTTAAGTGAGTTAGTAACCTTTCTTAAATTAGATGCCTTTCCAGGTTTCTCAGGGCAGATTAGCAAGGACTACTAGACTTCTGGCTGTCTTCTGTAACGTCAGTACCTCATCAAAGGCCAGTTCCATTACCACCACATACGCCTGTATGGAGCATGCTGAACCCTCACGATAAAGCAGACATTTTGCATGCATTCATTTAGCAACGTAAAATAAAAATGTGGTGCAAGTGAGGCAGGGGTACGGATTTTTATTTACTGGTCTTGTGCTCCTGATAAGAATTGCTCCCACTTCTGCAAAGAAGATCAGGAATCCAGCCATATTTTTGGTTATCAAATCATCTGTAGTAGATGGATGAGTAATTTTCTGCAAGGGCTCTCAGCAAAACGGTTTCTTTCTTACAACACATTGCTTTTAAAGGATATTCGACTCACTGGAGGGGTCTAGAGAACAAGTCACATGAGGAGAGGGAGGCTGAGGGAACTGGGCATGTTTAGTTTGGAGAAGAGGAGGCTGAGGGGAGACCTCATTGCCCTCTACAACTACCTGAAAGGAGGTTGTAGAGAAGTGGGTGTTGGCCTCTTCTCCCAAGGGAATAATGGCAGGACCAGAGGAAATGGTCTGAAGTTGCAGCAGGGGAGGTTTAGATTAGATATTAGGAAGAATTACTTTACTGAGAGAGTGGTCAGGCACTGGAACAGCCTGCCCAGGGAGGTGGTGGAGTCGCCATCCCTGGAGGTATTTAAGAAACATGTAGACATGGCACTTCAGGGCATGCTCTAGTGCCCAAGATTGTTGGTTTGTGTCTGTTTGTGAGTGGGGTGGTGTGTGGTTGTGGGCATTTGTTTTGGTTTGGTTTTGGTGTTTGGTGCTCTGGGATTTTTGGGGTGTTTGGTGGGTTTGTTTGTTTGTTTGTTTTTTGTTTTGGTTTGGTTTGGTTTTTTGTTGGTTGGACTCGATGATCTCAAAGGTCCCATCCAACCAAAAATATTCTGTGATTCTGTGATTCTGTAGCTGTAAAGTCATAGAATTGGATGGAATTTGCAGCTCGGGAAGCTTGCAGCACTACTGACTGAGAGAAGGCATGAAGAACAGCCTCTAATAATTTTTTTCTTCAGTCATACACTACTGGATAGCAGAAACAGGACTCCAGCCAGCTGGAGTCCAGGACTCCAGTCCTTTCAGCTTCTTAAAGCTTTCAGCATATGAACAGTGATGAAGCTATTCTGGTATGAACTGGTTTAGTTTGGTTAGTGAGTACTATGTGAATGTTCTGTGCAGGATTTATGAAGGAAGAGGAAAAAGGGGCAAATCTTAATAGAAGAGTGCCACTTCTATCAGCTGGACACAGTGGGAGGTTGAATCTATTTTAAATAGAAAGCAGGTGACCTGCTGTTGGGATTTTTACTTTTCATTCCTTGGTTGGTGAAACAGAAGAAAGTAAACAAAGGAGTTGCCATTAATGAGAGGGCATAGCATAAACTAATACTTGCGGTAAAACAAATGAAATTAGTGGGATCTGCAAGCCTCATCACACATACTGAAGATTCCTCATTTCTTGCAAACATTTAACATACAAAGCCACACCTAACATTTTATTCTTTGAATATCTGTGACTTTCTTTTTAGAGGAGCAGAAGCCGTATACCCTGTCTCATTAGAGAAATTTCAGCATGTACATTATCATTTCTGGGTAGAAGTCTGCTGTAATTCTTCCAAAATCCCACCCTGACCACCACCACTCTAGCTTAACCACAGAATCACAGAATGGCTGAGGTTGGAAGGGACCTCTGGAGATCATCTTGTCCAACCTCCCTGATCAAGCAGGACCTCCTAGAGCAGGTTGCCCAGTATCATATTCAGGTGGCTTCTGAATATCCCTAAGGATGGAGGCTCCACAACCTCTCTGGGAAAACCTGTGCCAGGGCTTGGTCATTCTCACAGCTGAAAAAAGTGTTTCCTGATATTCAGGGGGAATGTCCTGTATTTTAGTTTGTGCCCATTGCCTCTGATCCTGTCACTGGGCACCACTGACAAGAGCCTGGCTCTGTCCTCCTTGCACCCTCCCTTCAGGTATTTCTGTACATTATAAGATCTCCCTGAGCCTTCTCTGCTCCAGGCTGAACAGTCCCAGCTCTGTCAGGCTTTCCTTGTAGGAGAGATGCTCCAGTCCCATAATCATCTTTGTAGCCCGTCACTGGATACTCTCCAGTATGTCCCTGTTCCTCTCACAATGGGGAGCCCAGAACTGGACGCAGTACTCCAGATGTGGCCTCACCAGTGCTGAGCAGAGGGGTAGGATCACCTCCCTCCACCTGCTGGCAATGCTCTGCTTCCTGCAGCACAGGACGCAATTACCCTTCTTTCATGTCCATGTTGAATAATACAAGAAGGGAATAAAGTCCTTGTGCTTTCTCCATGGAATACAAAGTGTTAGGTACTTAAATCTTCTTATAAAAAAGGAAGCATTAAGGAAAAACAGCTCATCAGTGGTCGTTACAAGTGAATTAATCTTCTTTATTACCATCCATAAATATTCCTAATGCATTAGTGTTTCACACATTGAACTCGGAGATGAGAAAATATAAATCATTAATACACCCAGTATTTTCCAGCCACCACGTAACACAAAAGCCTGATGTATCTGTACAGTGCCTTGTAAAAATTGTGAGACTCTCCATATCCTACAGAGCTGAGAGATCTATGTACGGTTATGTGCAGCAGGCAGGTGGCTGTAGAAGGACTTCTTAGTAAATTCAGTTCCCAAAGGACAGATTCTTCAGTGCTCATAAGCCTCCTGGCCTCAAAAGCAGACCAGTTTTCTCCTCCATGCATGGTATGAACCTGAGAATTATTCTCAGGTATGGTACCACACAGGTGTGAGGAGTACAATTGTACTGTTTTTAAAGGGGACACGTCTCAATCCTCCAGCAATGCCATTTTTTACTGCCATCTGAGGGCTCGCTATGCTTCTGACTATTGCACACCTTTGATTTTCCTTCTATTCCCTTTCATATCTTTCCAAAACACATCTGAATGGACAAATACCCTCTCCCTGGGAATTGTCAGCAACTCCTTTTTGGTATCCTTTGTTGGCTTTGTGCAGTTGATGAATGAGACAGATGCAGCAATCAAAGATCTGGCTCTCCATTTTGGCTATAAGCAACATGCCAAGGGTCTGCAATTTATAGGAAATGAAACTTACTTAACTAGGAACTCCTGCATGTATTTCATATATATCCATAGTAACAGAGCTCACAGCAGACTTTTTCACTTGGTCAGCCACCCTGACAGTGGTTGCTATGGATGTTTTGATGGTTTCTTTCTGACTACTTAACATTTAAAAGGTTTTGTAGAAACTGATTTCTTTGACAATATATAATTTCCCTGAGGTGAATTTTGCATTTGACTACATGCTAGTCTGGCATTCCTCTAAGTACTGCAGTAATCATTACACATACACACATACATAGGCACAAATCAAATAGCAGAAGATGCTTATTTCAGCCAGGATGTTTCCAGCTCATAGTTAATGAAAACACTTCACATGCAGATAATAACCGAAAGTGAATATGGGCAGTCTAGTTCAATGTAATTGCGACCCATCTTCACTATAATCACTGTCTGCACGGAAACAAGGCATCACACAGCCTTGCAACAGGTCAGAACCCAAACCATGCCTCTAAAGAAGAACAACAACAAAAAAAAATTGGTTATAGCATCTGGTAACATTTCCGCATTATTGTATAGCACAATGGCACATTTTGTGGCTTTTCACTCCAGTGCAGGAATGAAACTGGAGAATGCTAGCACCAAGTGATGTGTTGCAGATTTGGAGCACTTACAGATGAAAAACAGCCTATAGGGCTTTTGGGTAAAATTAATAACTCCGAAGCTGCAGAATACTATCATGAAAAGGTTGGTACACTAATAGATTAATTAAATTTTGACTTTACAGGACAGATACCTTTTATTAGTTCAAATCTAACCTGATTTTATTCACCTCTTTCTATGTATCCAATTAAAATAATATGAGCAATTAATATTAATCAGATAAAAGATTTGAATTATTCAATCATATAAATCTTCCACATTTTTCCTCCTTCTAATAAGTTCTTTATATTGTAGGTGTTCCAGTTGAAGAGCACAAAAATCACTCTGCATTCAACCTTTGTCTCACTTAAATGTCAGGAAAAAATGAATTTTTATTAATACATAAAAAACCATTACTGTTCACAGATATACAAAAAACAACAATCAGTCATTCATGTTATTATGCAAATCAGATTATTTCATCCCCATTTATATTTTAATCATCCAGGAATAACTACAAACATATAGCATAACGGATACTCTGGACAGAGAAGACATTTTAGTACTGCAAAACCTAACGATTTCATCATTACTTGCAGTCATAAACTAATAATGAAGATAATAAATTCATGATTGTAACTTCCATAGTTGGTTTCCATAATTGTGCTCATCTTATTGAAATGTATTCTATACTGTCCACAGCCTATGCTGGTAGAGGGAATTACAGGGATGCTGCTGTTTTCAGCAGGCAGATATGGAATGGCTTCATTCCTACTCATGAGAAAGAATATGGGGGGGGGGAAGTTAAACTGAAATTGCTTCGAGGAATCATTCAAATTGGGGAGAGTAAAAATGGTTATCATGTGGGTTAATAGATGCTAGACAGGAGTGAAAGGTAATGGCCTACTGATTGGCTTTGCAGATCAGTTAGTGCTGGTTTCACTTAGCTTTTCAGGGAAGATCAAGGAGACAGAGTGAACAGGACAGTAATTTGAAAACAGTCCTGTTGAACGGAGCTGTGAAAAGCAATGAGTTAGATGACATGACACAAAGAGACAGAGAGAGATTAGAAATCAGTGCCAAAAGGAGCAAAATTAGTTTCCTCTTAAAAAAAAAATGCAAACTAATATACCTGGGGAAATCCAATTAAAAGGGATACAAAAACACTCAGTCTGGTGGAGAGGTCTGGGTAAGATTAATAATATAGAAGTCCCAAGGGTGAAAGCTGAAAGTAATGAGATAGGGGTTGGCAATGTTACATGGCTGTACAAGAGATTTATACAATATAGGGTTGTATTCACAAATGCAGCGCATTATGGAACAACAAGGCACGAGATCTTGATAATGTGTACTCCATGCTCATCTCCCAGGACTTTACTAAGAGATGCTGAAAAACTTGAAGGACTTCATAGGTATGTTGCTGTGGAAACAGAAAAATCTAAAGACCTTTGAGAGGTTGGGTTTAAAGGGCTGCAGTGGCCATTCTTTCACATTAAAGGAGAGGTAACTTAAGCGAGGAGAATTACACACGGAACTTAACACCATTTGGAGACAGTGCTCCCACGTGCTCATGAAAGGTCCTTTTTTAGGACAGTTCTCCAGTCAGTTTTAGTAAAAGTAATTCATGAACTCTTCCTGTGAAATAACTGGATAAATAACAAGACAGACATTACCATTGCTCAAATGTATGCATGTTCATATGTGTAGGTCATACAGAGGTACAATGTGTACTTCCTTTTTTATGCCAAATTTATGCCAAAGCCTTGTGACAAAAAATCCTCTACACACACTCTTGGCAAATATAGCCTTAGAAGGAAATGTGTATTTTTAATAGATACAGAAGTTTTGTTGGACACCTATTATCTGAACCCATTTAAGAATTTGAGTCATCTTATGTGTGAACTGTCATTCTACAAATACAATCTAATTAATATTTCAGGCCATGAGAAATGAATAGCACAGTATATATTACTATATGAACATAATTAGTGCAATAATCATTCTCCGTATTATGCTAGAAATTAAGAATCTTCATCAATTTTGATTACTAACCCTTTTGCATTAACAGAAGTTGCGGAATACAGGTGATTCAAATTTATAAAGTTGTACTATTCTTTGGAAAAAGTTAAGATCAAAATGGAAGGTAGAAAAGTCTGAAATCCCCTTTTGCCACATTACTTAAAATTATATTAGTAATCTATGTGAAAAGAAAGTTTTCCTGAGTGCAACCCTTGCTAATCAAAAGCAGCTTAAGTTTTTGTCTCCAGACACTGCATGAAATTCATAGTGTAAATCTTTGATATCAAGTGAATGAATGTGCCACAGTAATATGGAACTTTCATTAAAATCTTGAAACATTTTATAAGGGGAAACAATATACAGTTGCAGTTTGCTTCCCTGAACAACGATTCAATACACAGCAAGTTTTCATTGAGTTATATCTATTTTGTGATGAAATCACAACTAATATTAAAAGTGTCACAGCAACAGTTCTCTTGGTGAAAGCATCAGATTGTCCTACTTGTTTCTCAAGTGCTTGATCCAGCTTATAAATAAAGAAAATCTTTGAGACAACAAAGGACACAGATAAATGTGTTTTATGTTGTTAGATTTGATTTTCTTTTGAGAATCCTTAAATAAGATGATTTGGAAATGTAACATGGAGGAAAGATACACAGAATTCCCAGTTTCCAATGAAAAAAATCCAGGCTTCTTTTGTATTCCTTGAACTAGCTTTCTTCAGATAAACACTGAAATGTTTTTCCATATTTCCATGTACCTGCTAGCAAGGAAAAATCAACCCTTTCTCATCATAGTTGAGAAATTGCACACAGTGTATAGTACCTGAAAGGACCTACATCATGAAGAAAAACCACTTGCTTGCTGAAAGTAATCACCTTTCCCAGGAAGCTACCACCACCTGGGAGGAATAACATGCATCTGAACAAGTTATGCAAGCTTAGGCTTGGTGAAATGACAACTAATTTACCATTTAGAAGTCACCTCATTGTTGCTGAAATGCTGACTTCCTTACGACTATGGGAGATGACTACTGCACTTCCAGATAGGAAGACTGTATTTTGAAGGAATCTGAAGGGATAGGGAACAGACAGGGAAGGAGGGCAGGAAAAGGGAAAATATTCTTTGTTTAATTAGCTATATTCTCGTAAGAGTTTTGAACAAAGCTCCCACTGGCACTACTGAAGACTCAAACACAGATAAAACTATACTCTTCCTTCAGTAAACTTTAAACAGAATTTTATTCCTCCCACTGACTTTATCTAATGGTTAAAAGGAAAGCTTCTTCAAATATGCCATCTAGCACTGCCAACAGCCATGGTCTGACCCATAATTCCCTCCTAAGCTTCAAAATAGTCAACCCATTTAAACAAAATATGACTTTCTAGTTAGTTAAGTAGCAAAAGAATAAAAATAAAATGCAAATATTATCAATGATGTGCCTAACCAGAGAAAAATGCTTTGTATAACATTATTTCTATGCAATTCAAAAGGAAAAAAAATATTTGTGTGGTTCTTTACTCCATCAAAAACTCATCCCCTCAAGTCAAATTCAAATTATAATAGATTCAAATTTATGGGTACTAAATTTTGTTCTGTACTGACAGCCCTACAGGTCTGGACTTTCTTACGGATATGAACGTAACTTGCTGAGAGTTAAATGAAAAGTGCTATTAACTAATAATTTAGCAATGGAAAACCACTCATAGGCACATAACAAAAGAAGAGGAGAACTTTTTTTTTTTTGTAAGAAAATTTGTTTTGTATACTTCTCTACCCATATATCAAGGCAGCGTGTAGTGTTAATATTACCCAATAAACCGGCATCACTTTCCACATCTCAAAGATGGTCCTTATAACTGAGTATTGCAGCATACTGGCCTTACAACTGACTGATTTAAGGACCTGGCTGGAGATGTTGAGGGCCCCCAAAAATCCCACACGCATGATCATGTTTCTTACAGAGTGCAGCCCATAGTGGAATTCAAAGGCATTTTTTCCACAGGGCCAAAAACGCAAACAGAAATCTATTTTTCTCCCTCAAATGTTTCTTTATTATTTGATTTTATTAATGACATACAATGCTGTCATAGTGCAGCAGAGGTAACATTTAAAATGGAAATAACATGTTAAAATCAAGAAATAACACCTAGAGATGCAATTATAGGATGATAGGGCTGGAGAAAGAGATATGAACACATAGAATCCATACCTACGAACACTGCACACTGGGACAGAGCACGCACACTGGCTAGGTAGGTTAACAGGTAGGTTAACAAATTGGTACACATAAAAGAAAAATATAAAATATAGAGTTCCAGTGGAAGGGATCTAGAAAGGGGCTGACAAAGAAAAGTGTGATCTGCAAAAAGATCTCTGTACTGAGAAAATTTTGTCTGGAAAAGGGTTGAATTTCCTTGCATGGTTTAGTTTCAGTTCTACAGTTTGTCTCTTTCCTAGCCCTAATCCTCGTATCAGCTGAGCCTTTGCAGAAGATCCGCCAGATGAAAAAGTTCTCTGGGACAACAACTCTTTTGCCAGCCCATGCCTCCCTTTGGCAGCGCCTCTGCACCCCTCCAGCCGCAGCGCTAGCCTTTCTCTCTTTCCTAACCGTAATCTAAGGTCTAATCTTGACCTCGGCCTTGCCTGAATCCTATCCCAACACACCCAGCCAGGTGAACAGATTCCCAGAGGACAACTCTGCAGCCTACATCTTCTTTGGGCAGCCCCTTTGCAGCCACACTCCAGTTGTGGCTTTCTCCCTTTCCAAAACCTTGGCCTTGGCCTTCGTCTTGGATGAGCTCCGAGAAACAGCACCACAACCCAGATGAAAAAGTTTTCCAGGGGACAAGTCCTTCTGCAGCCTACATCTTTCTTGTGGCAGTCCCTTTGCAGCTCTGCTGTGACTGGATTTCTGTGGTTATTTTTTCTTGAACCTTAAGAATCCCAAGTCATAGGCTGACTGTCCTGACCCTGGTTCCTGCTTCTATCAGAGGCTCCACATTCCTAAGAGGAAAATTCAAGTAATAGCTGTTCTTTTTCTCAGAGGATTTTCCAAACACAGTTATCCCACAATTTCTCTTTTTCTCTTAACTGTAATTTTATTCCTAAATACAACACCAACCATAAAATAAGCCAAAACACTCCCTCATCTTACCCAGAAAAGGATTTACTCAAGGGGGAAATCTAGCCTGCAGGGTTTTTTTTCAGACAGCCCTTCTTCTGCACCACTCAAGCTGTAGCTCTAGGCTCTTCCTCTCAATCATTAGAGAGCTGTTAAAGGAACTGAGTGGTGCAAAAATAATTGTTTCCTTAGGAATTTTTCATCTTCACTGGCATGTTTTTTAGAAGGTTCATTTTAGGGTTTGGGTTAAGGCTATTTTTGACTGAAAGTCCACAGCTAAGTTTGATTGCATCTGGACAGCAGCTGCCAAAGAAACCCATGGGCATATTCTAATATCCTCCTCGAATGAACACTGAATCTTTGCATGGAGCACCATCTTTGGCATATGCATCAGTCAAGTATTTATGTTAGAGTTAGAGGAGGTTTAGAGATGAAGGGAACCTAGAGATGAAGTTGTAGTGGGGCTGCAACATACCCTCCACTCCTAAGTAAGAGCTGGTGCTACAACTGGGGAATTGTATTGTATTTATCTAAGCATATTTCTGAATGGAGAGGGTTTTCTATGGCCCAGGTTAGGCTTATGGTAGCCAGTTAAGTTTAGGTTTGTTGATTAAAAGAAGCCCAGAGCTTCAGGGAGATGAGGTATGGAAAGGGGCTGCCAAAAGGAACTGGGACTTCCAAAAAAGAATTATTTTGGACAATTTTCAGTATGGATAAAGTCCATCTGGCCAATTGTTAAACTCAGCTGAGGTGTAGGATTTGGTGTTAGAGCTTTGGTTACTGTTGTGACAGAGAAATCCTAGAATTACACTTTGGAGGCATCTTTTAAAGTTAAGTAAAGGGTAATGTGAAAATTGTTTTCTTAGGAATATTGATTCTTTTTGGTTGGAGAGTTAGCCCTGTCCTATAGATCAAACTAGAGTTATTGCCTAAGGCTAGAGTTGAGAGAAAGACATTTCAGAACTGCACTTGCAGGGGGACGGGGAATGGACTGCCAAAAGAAACTCAAATGCTCCCATGAGGAACTTTTTGTCATGACTGGGCTGGCATGCTTTTTCCTGAGGCTTACTTTGCAGTAGGGTTTGTGTTGAAAGAAAAATAATAATTTGTTTGAACATGTAAAATGTTTCCATGCATACATCTTTACTAGCCTAAAGTAACTTGCAGAGTAAAGATGCATTTGTGTGTTTGTGTGGTACCATCAGTAAGGATTCCTTGTGCTAACCACAGACTCACAGAGTAGGCATAAATTCACTTAGGCTAAATGCAAAAAGTGTGGAGGAGAAAGTTACAAGGTCCTTTGTAAAGGAATGGACTTTTTTGGGTTTTTCCATTTTCCAGCACACAGTAGCAAATACTTTCATCTTTTGGTATTATTTTGACAATGAAAAACCTATACATTCTTGTTTTATACAATACTGTTTTCTTGAGCCTCTGTTGCATTATATGCATGCTCACACACACAAGTCTGCTCCAGAATTTTCTGTTGAGATCTGTAAGAACTAAAAAGCCTGGTGGTTAGAAGCAATTGAATGTGTTTTCAGTTACTTCCAAGGAAGTAAATAAATTCTACATAATTGTTCTACATAATTATTTTATTGTATAATTTCACTCTTGCTCATCATCACAGTATCTATGCGTTTATGTGTTCTATATGCTACAGCAAAACATCAACCCAACAGCTTTAGGACTGTGAATCTAGCACACACAACATAGCTTATATCTGAGAGAACATAAATATAACTTTTGTGTTGCTTCTGGCTGCATGGATAATCTTCCATAAACAAATTGAGGATGACTGAGCAATGTTAGCTTGAGCGTGTCTATTTATGAGGTCTTTTATAATAAAAACCTCCTTTCTCAGGGAGAGGTTTATGCTTTAGGCTCTCCTCGGGAAGAACCAGAATCTAATTTTCATAACTTGAGGGAACTCAGATTCTGTTTTTTAGTTTAGATCATTAAGAGCAACAGAGACCCAGATCCAAATATGAGCAAACAGGTTAGTGCATTCATACTAGGACTTAATTGACACCTATCTCACCTTCTTGCCTAGGTATGAGCAAATCAGTGTAAGCAAAATAAGGAGCCTCTCTGAAAGGCTCTGACATAAATAAGGATGGTTATGGCAGCAACGGTTATGGGAATAATCCTAACAGTATTGCACTGACAGCTCATATTTGGTTTGCTTCTTTGGACTAACTTCTTCCCATGAAGCTGACCCAGTTTATGCCCTTGTTGCTTACTGCTTCCTTGAGCACAACATCCATTTATCAAGTTAGAATTCAGACCACTGTTTTCCATTCTGCATCAGGCATCACTTGAAATCCTCTTCCACCTTTTGCCTGACAATCTTTAGAGCTTGAAAGCAATATTTTAAGTCTATGAGCTCATTATTTCCCAAGAAATGACTGTTGTTAACCTCCCCATTTAACTTTTTTCATTATAATTTAAATATATGTGTATGTGTATACAAAATATTTAATATACTTATATTCAATACTACATATACTCAAATGAAAGCATAATGTATATGCACTGTGCTCCATGTACAAAATAAATTCTAAAAAATTGCACAGTATCACTGCCCATATCACTAATGGTTATAATAAAGATCTTATAGAACAATATGATACTGCAGCATTCAGGTAGATGATATTGAGAAGTTCCTCAGATTGTTTGCTTATTGCCTACAGCATAAGACTGAGGCAAAGGCAGGTATGTGGTATGTTTTGTTGTTCTTCCTGCATAGGAATCCTGTGAGTATGCAAATCTACGCATACCCAGCCACGTGCTAAGCACAGAAGCAAGAACATCACAATGGAAAGCCGAAACAGATGTTAACAGCTGGAAAAATGTATCTGCATCATTTTCAAGTCCTTGCCTGTTTGGGATTTATGAGGAGATATCTCCCCAAACAAATGAAATTTTTAAGGACAAATACAAACTTTAGCAGATGCTATATTTCATATTTTAAAGTTTCCAGAGAGTAACTTTCTGTTTACATAGATGGAGAGGTAGGTGAGCAGGAGTGTTGGCTGAGGGTAACAAAGTTTAACAGATTTTGCTCACATATCAAGCTCACTCCCTTCTCAGTGCCCACTCTGGAGCATCAAGCAAGTAAATTTAATCATCTGCTTTATTTTATGCGTCTGTATGTGTTTGTGTACACATGTGAATAAGGGTTTGGACTGGTGTCCTATCTACACATTTTTTCCTCTTTTTTTTTTTTTTTTTTTCCTAAGTGCCAGTAGTGCTGTGTAGTATTGAAACACCAGATTGCTACAGAAAAACTATTTTGGGGCTGTGCTCATTGCACCCAGGGATCCAATTGACCAGGCCTAAGGCAATATCTGTATAAATACTCTAAAGAAGCAATTTAATCATTACACAGTATCACTGGAAACAGCCCAAAAGAGATTTACCCAGGTAGTGAAAGTGGTCATGTTTATACTGTATCAGGGCACAGGCTTGTCCATGTACTTGCCCTGCGGCAACAGGGCTATAATTAGAGCTGTAGCTGCTGGATTAAAAAAGATGCTGTAACACTCAAACTTGTTATGGGCAAAAAGGAACATACCATATAAATGAAACTAAGAATGTATTTTTATTCCAATAAAGTTTTAGTAATCCAACAGTCTGAATTAGGTTATTAATTGTCATGGCCCTCAGTGCATCAACAGGTTTTAATTGCTTTGACCTCCACCCTTGCCCATTTGTCCAGGAGCTCAGTTAATATTCTGGCCTGAATTATGCTGTAGATATATTGGTGCTCAGTTCTGTTCCTGCTTTTTTCGGCCTGTTGCTTTGTGTATCTCAGATTATCACTAGACCGCAAACTTCTAATTGTCACTATCCCTGCACTTTTCAGGTCTATTCCTCTGTTGGACTGGATGCTACCCCTCTTCATGCCGTTGTTCCTGGCTTGTCTTCTTCTGAGGAGCAGCCCCACTCTTGTTATTCCCCAACTACTACACCAGTCTTTTTCATAATAGACCTAAAATAATTTTTTAGTATCTAACACTTTTCTCTGCTATGTTATGCTAAAGGAGAGAGTGAGTGACTGGATGAGTGCTCAGCTGCTGGCTGGGGTCAACCCACCACAGGCAGAAAGTACCCCAAGCACAATACATTGCTAATGTTCTAGTTTCACCATGTGACTTTAAAAATGATGCTTGCCTTATTTGGTTGCTGCTGATACCCAAACACACTTTTCACTAGTCAGACCTGGTTCTACATCAGATTAGCCAGATACTTGGCTAGAGCTAAGAAGAAACGGAGACTTTCTTCCCTTCTCAGGAAGATCTTTGCATACCAGGAGGAAAAAATGAGCATGGAATGAAATCCCTGTTTCTGTAGTGCCAATCAGCTTGATCCTTTACATATTCCCTAAGGACCTTTCTTAGAGAAGATCAATATCCACATGCCCGATTTGACATCAGGACATAACTGTGGCTTATATTGTGCAAATAGTAGTCCACAAAGATTCTCTAACCCTCCTTCACTTCCAGTACACATAAACAGGGATAGCTAGAAAAGCCCAAGTATTACTTTTTGTGGTGGAAAAGATTTGCACAGATATGCTTCCAGCCTTTTATAACCCTGACAAGGCATCATCTGTTACAGCATAAGCAGCTACTGAAGAGCCAAGGCACAGTGATGCACCTTACCTTCTATGACAGCAGTAAAAAAGCACGTTTTCTACCCATGCGTTGTCCATTCTGTTCCAGATTAGGATGGCTGAGTGCCCTGTGTTGCTCTCCCTCATCTGTGCCTCAAGCTACAGTAGAGAACAGGAATCTGCTCTGAACCATCATGAAAGCTCTGTTAACGTGCCGATCTGAACCCTTTCAACTCTTGTACAAGTACTTTACTAGGTTTTATAGGATGAAAATAAAAACTGAGGAGCATACAATAAGCTCTTTTAAGGGAGACAGTCCGTAATGGCTATCGATTGAGAGATGTTTGAAATCAGCACTTCAGCACAAACATCTAATATTCACTCACATATGCTGCCACCTAGAGTCCAACAGTGTCACATTATGAAAACATGGATAATGGACTAACTTTCAAGCAAAATTATTGTATTTGTGTTGTTACTTTAAGAAGTAGAGGAAGGTGGAGGTGTTCGTATTCAGGGGACTATGTGGCAGGAAAAGGTGAAAGAGCAAACAAGCAAGCAGCAGGCAATCTTAAACTTGAATTTTGAAGCTGTCTTCCTTACAAAATCTGTAACAGACAAATTCAGATCTTGCACTGAAAGATGGAACGGCGGAACTTAGCACAGGAAAGCACGGCAGAGCTGCTAGTCTATATGTTTATCAGAATACTTTAAAAACATATTTATTTCCAATTCAATTTCCAGGTCTGCAAAATAATGTTCAGCAGACTAAGAGATGTTCTACTTGAGCAGTCTTGCCTTCAATTTTGATGAAAAATCCTGCCAGTTTTCAGAAAGTCTTAAAGAAAGTATATTTAAGCTCCTCTCTCTCCACCAGTAGAATATTGCAGGAGACAAAATATCCCCATGAGGCAGCCTAACTGGAAATCCAAGGCAGCCTGGAAAATGAGTTATCCCGCTATGCTTTAGAAATTGCAAACAGCAGCAACCCAGTTTCTGAGTTAACCTGAAGGAACTGGCAGCATTTGTTACAAGATGTCTCATTCAGTGCCTGGACTCTCATACTGTGTGTAATTTGTTTAGAAATGAGCTATGAATTTGGATCTCAATTTGCACAACAGGATATGGTTTGATTAAATGTGACCAGATGCATTTGTAATGGGATTATAGATTTCAATTAGGGGTAAGCAACAATCATCACAAGGTAATACATGCATGTTTTAACAAGCAGAATTGGGGCAAGAAATAGGAATATGATGGAAAAGACTCCCATTTCTTTCTCCCCTCCACAACACCATTACTGCTTCTTCACACTCAAATACTGGATTTTTCCAATGCAACTTTGTCTTGCTTCCCGTTCCCTTTGCTGGCCTGGTGTCAAAGTGATGGCTTCTAGTTCTCCTGAGGTCTCAGCGTGGCCATGCTCCCAGTAACAGGCTGGTCTGCAACTATTCTGCCTGCCAGTGAATGACCGTGACTAGATCTTTACTGTATTTGATTACTGAGCCAGGAGGGTTAAGCCAATTGTTTCCAGGCTGTTTCCATGCTGGGTTACTGATTGACCGAACTGGCCACCCCTCCCTTACCTGGGCTTCTGTCTACACTGCGAGGTGGAGGTCAGGCTTGAGAAGAAACTGTCTGTTCACTGAGCCCCATGATCCTCACAGCTGGCGGTAGCTGAAGAAGAACCAACTCCCAAAACTTCTTGCTCAATAGGTGATTAAGCCTCACTCATACCTATTCAGTCAGATTGCACCTAAAAGAGTAAGTTTGCAGAACCACACACACTCGGATTCTCTCTTCTCCAGAAAGCTCTAGATCTTGGACTGGTTTGGCCCCTTAGCATAAAATTGAGGGTTTACAGCATGGATTGCGGTCAGCTCTCTTCTAATCAGTGGACTCAAACCTCTGTTGCCTGCACTAGAGAGAGACTATTGTCACAGAGGCATGTGCTAAAGTAAGACTTGGAACCATGAAGCTAAATTTTCTTTCCACCGAATAGGATGGTCTCATTCAAAATGGAAACACTCCCTGGCCTGTACTGCTCTCCAGACCATGTCCAGCAAGTCTGAGAAGCTCCTACGCAACACGGGCCAAAATCATGCTAGAAAGAGTGTTAACAGTGCTGGACTTTGTTTGGATCTGTGCCTTCATCTTGAGTAGTTTTGTGTCCTCAGAGAGCAGGAACTGAAGACAGTGGTGAAAGTAGGTATACAACCGTTTCTGAATAGGATGCTGTTCTATTTTTAAGAAAAATTAACTGTGGTTCAAGTGCCCTGATTCCTCCTGTGAAAAAACAGGAATGCTGAATGGAGAAGGCGAGAACAAGGCAAAGCAGATTATTCTACCTGTTGCCTTCTAGGAGCTTTATAAATAACCATTACTGATACAAATAATAATCACTTGTGACAGGCAAGAGAGTAAGTTTCTAACATATGTTTTACAGGCATGCTGTCAGGAAATCCACCCAGTCCCATACAACATCCTCCAGGGGTTGCAGGAATGGGACAAGGAGGGTGGATGTTCCTGGTAATAAACTGTCAACAATTTACCTGATATATTCCTTAGGGGACCTGGGTGAAGACGGGATGTCAGTGATAGCAGCTATTCCATTATCTTTCTCCATTCCTCCTAATCTCTTGAAAAATTAAGCTCCTTAAGACTACTAAATGTAAGAAATCATACAGGCTGATATCTAAAAATGTATATAATATATGCTTATACTCCTGACAAAACTGATATTGCCGCTGCCATTTCAGACAGTCACATCCCACTTATAGGGGCACATAAACCCTGAAGTGCAACAGATGTGTCTGCTCAGTTATGTCACTTACCTGAACTACTCTTCTTCTCACTACCTGATGGTGAGCAGCGAACTATAATTTCCTTCCTTACAGAGTGTATAAATACACAAAAGAGACTTTAAATGACATGGCAAAGAGTCTTACTTTAGCAGACTCTTCATTTTTAATAATAGGCATCCCAGAGAAAGGAGAATAAAAACAGGTTTGGCCTGGTTTTGCACATAATGGTTAATGCACATATTTGGGTAGAGCTATCTTTTTTCCTCCTATATCACTGTGGTGGTTGGTGATGTTTATTATTCTACAGACAGCTGGCCTGGTCGTGACATAAGTCATCGATGGATTGCACATGCTCAGACTATTCCAACCTACAGAACCAGACTGCAGCAGTTTGCACCGCACTGGAAATCACCATTTGCATACACTGCCAGTACACTGCCTCAAACAGTATGGAAATGATTCACAGGCAACGCACTAGTTATATTTTTGCCAAATGGGGCAATGGATTGGCAATTGTGTTGCATCTGCCATAATATTCAGGCCAGCTTTCTCTTCTGTAAAGGAAAGCAAACAGTCTTCCAGACCAGATGAATATGGAAATATGACAAATTCTGCCCAGTCATTCCATTCACATATTTCTGTTCAGTAGTTACAGTATGTTCATCACTATTTTATTTATATTCTGTAGACTACGGGAAGATCTGGTGCCTCTTTGCACCAGTGTTCTGGATAGCTATTACCAACCCACAGAATTGACCAGGTCACTAAGATCAAACCCCTTTTCTACAAGAACAGCATAAAAATATGCAGTTTCTCAGCCCGGATTGATCACCTAGTCTCTTGATAATCCTTTATTCGATGGACTCCTAGTCTGAGTGCACATTTCATTCTTTGAAATGTACAGAAAAACATTGGGGGAAAAGTTGGAATTTAGAGCATAGGTAGAGAAATGGAAATCCAACTGAGGAAAGGACAAGAGAAAGTGAAACACACAGGTAACATTTCCAAAGACTCACAGCAGATTCACACAAGAAATTATCATTAACTGTGGCAGGAAGGAACTAACTATATCCCAGAGACATCTCTGATTACTTCAGCAAATGCGTGAATGGGAGGACAAGGGGCTGATGAGTGGCAGTGACAAGAAAGAGTGATGATATTAACTTATCCTGAAACTCGGTCCATAGGGGAAATAAATTTTAAAAGATAGAGGGATGTTTCTGAAAAGGAAACCTGTATGCCATTTTCACAAAGCACGTGATGTTAGAGGTACTTTAGACACAATTGTCAGAGGCCATAAGCAAAACAAGTTTTAGCTAAATATAGGGTTATTAGACCAGAGGATACCACTGAAGGCATTGTCTTCAGAGGGTATTTCACTTATGTCTGAAACGGAAACCTGACCTGCAGCTCCTCCATTTTGCCCAACTTCCAAACCTCCTTCTAGCCCTCTCTGCGTCCTCCTGACCACTCATGGAAACCTTCCAGGAGAAGATCGCCAAAGACTCACAGATCAAAAGCAAGCCTGAGTGCCTGATATGCAATGTGGCCCATAAGTTCAGAGCAACTCAAGCAACAAGCAGACTGAGAGAGAATGCCTTAAATGGCCTGTATGATTCTTCCATTCAATTTAAACTGCCTTAACACTGAGACACCATCAGAGAAAGCTGAGAGGCAGCGGAGTCAATGGAACAGTTTTGAAAGGGACCACTCTTCCACTCCCCTCCCTCTTCATCACCCCCCTTAAACTCATATTTCCTATTTAGCATTTTCCTAAGACTTTAATTTATATTGCAATACTGTTTATAACAGATGCTCTTGCATACTGTTTATAATAGACGCTTCATATTCAATCCTTTTCTCCAAAGTTAAAAGTAAGAAAAAGGGAAGTATAAATATAATGGGATTCACACAGTGATAAAATTAACATGAAAAATCCAAAAGGCAGATGTCTGGGAGAATTAAATGCCAGAAATTAAGAGCAGTGGCAAATTCTCAAAACTGGCAGACAAGCTTTAATGCTTTATATCAGAGTACATTAAAGTTCTAGGTGGTTTTTTTTTTCTTTTTTGGGGGGGAGAAGTTGAGGGGTTTGGGGTTTTGTTTACTTGTTTAAAGAAAATAGAAAGTATTTCTAAGATTGCATACTGGAACATACATACTGCATTCTTGTCATGTAACCTACACATCTCATAGCCCACTGCAGAATAATCAGAGTTTTATAAAAGTATATTTAATCCATTGGCACACACATTTTGCTTCATTAGGTATTTCATACTTCATGCCATGAGTTTTTTTTACTATATGGAACTTGGAGTGCCTGCCTTAAAAAATGTCTGGGTCCCTGGATTCATTAAACAAACTTTGCCACAAGGACAGGAAAAAAGGTTAAAGAAGTCACAGCTGATTTCTGACATTTCAAAGCAGTGGCAAACATATCTGGGTTTGTTATAGAGCATTTGAAGTGAAATATCAGATTTTGCTTCTACAATTGGGTGTCTGTGAAATCCACTTCACTTTTTTCTCCCTTTTTTTTAAATTCCATTCCCTAAGAGTTCTGCCACAAGATGGTTTTTGCCTTCATGTATATTTCCTTTTTTTACAGGAAAAGTTCCTACCAACACTACAGGGAATCTTGTGCTGTCTTGAAAAGCTTTTCCTGTTACTGCATGGTGAGGAAGCTAAGGATAAAGAACAGGCTAGAAAAAAGAAACAGTGAGGACCTTGCTCCCTCTCTTCACTCAAGATGGCCTATTCCAGATTTGAATTGTGTAAGACAACTGTAAAATGTCACAAATGCCCCTCCTATCTTCAAGAAGGGCAAGAAGGAAGATCTGAGGAATTACAGGCTAGTCAGCCTCACCTCATTCCCTGGGTAGGTGGTAGAGCAACTAATCCCGAAAAACAGTTCCAAACACATGAAGTACACAAAGGTGATCAGGACTTGTCAGCACATATTTACAAAGGTGAAATCGTGCTTAACCAAGCTGGTAACCTTCTACAATGAGGTGACTGGCTTTGTGGACAAGGGGAGACTCCTGTCTCCCATAACATCATTGCAGACAAACTGACGAAATACAGATTAGATAAGTGGACAGTGAGGTGGACTGAAAACTGGCTGAACTGAACCCAGAGGGCTGTGATCTGGGCACAAACTGCAGCTGGAGGCAAATCACTAGTGATGTAGCCCAGGGGTTGATACTGGGGTCAATACTGTTCAACATCTTAACTAATGACCTGGAGGGTGAGACAGAGTCCGGAACCATAAATTCCATGAAATCTGGCATCTTACTTAGATTAATTTCTTGAGTTTAAATTTTTATTCTTGGAAGAATATCATCCTCCAAAGCTCCAACCTCCACAGCTTCCAAGAAAACATAAGGAGTGAACCAAAAAGACTGTAAACCAAGAAGGAAAATAAAGAACTCAAAAAAAATATACATTTAATAAAAAAAAAGAAAAATATAGATAGAAAGTTAAAACTCATATCTTTGCGGCTAAGCTCAGATTTTGCTGAACATTATTGCTTGCCCAGTCACTAAGAAAGTTAACTACCAAGTTTCTGTTTGTGGCTCCTGTTTTCAGCACTCCACACCACTGCACTCCTTCAATGCCAGTTAAAGAGCAAACAGCAGCCAGGCACAGGCATCTCCCACTCTTGTGCAAGACCTCCCCTCAGTGGGTTCCTTCTTGTAAAACTAAATGTGCCCCCCATGTGCCTCCTGGCCACAGCTCACTTAACTCCTGAACATCACTACCACATGCTCCTTCTGCCAATGTTGACCTCTCAGCAACCTTAAGTGTATTAATAAGGAACTTCAAAGGAACAAATCCATTACAAATTAAACAAACACTCTCAAATTTACCTGGTGTGGTACCTCAGGTAATCAATATTATCTGGTGTGATTATTCAGTGAGTGCCAAATAATCAAATGCAATATATATTTTCTTTTTCCAGAATGCATTTAAGCTGTTCTAAACAGCTTTGTTATGGATTCTCATGGCTGAGTAATGGACAAGCTTCAATAATTTCCTGTGATGCGGCTACAGAGGCAATACCAAAAGACCAGTAGAAAACACCTACCATCTGTAAGCTAAATCGGAGCATTCAGTGTCAGTGCAGCTTTGATGAAAAGCCCAAGATGTTGTTAGCACATTCTCAGCTGTGCACATTCCAATTACAAAAGGGAAGATTAATATCATCAACTTCAGTCACCTGAAAGTCAGTTGACTACTTCAAAACGAGTAACCTTAAGCCCTATACGTATCAAGGGAATGAATGAGACACCTCTAGAGGGTAATTCATCTCGTCCTAAATCTGGTGTTTTAGACAAGATGAATCTCTCCCTGCAGACACTTGATTCAGTTCACTGACTACAAAACTCAGAGTTTAAACTTAGACAACTTCCAAGATTGTAAGTCAGGCAGGATAAAAGTTGCATAAACCATCTATTATATGAACTCTGTCACATCAGACATCTACATGGGCATTTTCATTGGGAATATATGTCCAGAAACACCCAAAAAAGCAGGTTCCATAATGACAGGCAGGTTCTGGGTTCAAATCTTTCAGAATCCAGCACAGTTACTATATAGCCAGTAGTTACTAATATCTGAAGACATTATATAGTGCTATATAATACATATGAGCCTTCAGTAAAAAAGAACAATTTTGCAGAATTCTGCTAATGGACTTTGCAAATATCCTGTTTCAGGCACTGCAGAATGAGCAAATATAAATTTCCAAGGAGAAGAGCTGTTGACAAGGCTGCAGTAGTTAGAGAAACTAAACAAAGCACAAACTCTAAACTTAAAGCGCCCAATTTATTTGTGGTTTTACTATTTAAAATGTATTATTCATTTTAGAATCATCATGCCTGGAATTCTGCACATACAAGGTAAGACAAAGCCATTTTCCAGTTTTCTTATACAGCAAATGCCAAAAGTATTGATACCACAAGCATGTGCCACGAGAGAAGGAACAAGCATGTAACAAAGCAAAAGAGCACAGAGGGGTTACGGAAATAGGGAATTGGCTCAGGAATACCTCAGACTGGAGTTGTTCATTTGTTATGTTGCACTAACTGGTGTTCTCTTTTCTGTTAAAAGGTGGACCATGACCCCAGTCTTTTTGTCACTGGAGACTTACAGGAATTGGAAATTTTCTACTGATTGCAACATTTTGGGCCCGTCTTAGGAAATGTTTTTCTTATTGTCCTTGCATATAAAATAGAGAAAACAGTTGGGATTCACTTGAGGTTAAGAAAGCTGGAGAGTAAATTCGGTTGCCCAAATGCAGACATCTAGTGCATCTACAACGCTATCAGCTAATCAAAACACCTGCACAGGGTTGGTACATATGACACATGCTTCTACAGTGGTGGGGAGAGAGCAGAGAAAATATCCCGCAGAGCCTAAATGACACTAGGGATCTACATAAATGCAACTGAATCCTTCTAAAAGGTAGGTGCCTACAGGCACGCTGTTCCCTTAGGCTGTCGTTCCAACCAATAAAGATCTAACCAGCATAATCAAAGGACCCTAGCAAGCACTGAGTAGATACTGACGCTTGACTTAATTGCCCATCTGCGGACATATAGTATTATTTCAGATGTCATAAGGTATTTAAGACTTATGGCTGCCAAACATGAAACAGGACCTGAAGAAGACCAGTTTCTTTCTGGCTGGTGGCTGGAGGACAGCAGGGTAGCTCTTTAGTAACTCAAATAGCACTAAATATCTGTGCAACCACCGTTTATGGCTGGTCACCTGAAGCTTGCTCTCAGCTCCATTGACCATATTGACTAGATACTCATTTTAGTTGCCTAAGTGTAAGAACCATTTGAGATGTCTAAAGGTCTTTCATGCGACTTCCAGAAATGCTAAGGCCTTCCTTAGGCCTTTTCTCATACTTAACCGATCCATGCAGATATTCTGGATACTTTATAGCATCTCAAATGGCTCTTCTTCCCATTATTTAGGTAGCTGTATCAAGCCTTAGCTCTCCATTGACTACAGAAGCAGCTTAGCCATCTAGTATATCTATAGGTACCTACCGCAGATGACAAATTTAGGCACATTAATCTCAAACTGAATCCCACGCAAGGTCCCTTATCTAATATTTAAAATTAACTACCTCAAAGGCTGTTAGAAGAGGCAAAAAAAGAAAAAAAAAAAAGGACTTTCTGTTGAGGGCATTATTCAAGAACATTATGCTGTTACTATTAAGAAGAGTGAAATTTGCGCTGCTGTTATGGGAACCATCGTTATACACAGAGCTTCAGTTGTACATCAGTGTAATTGTTGGCTCTTCCTTAGACATAAGTGCATTCCTCCATTTCCAAAAACCGAGTAACACTGTTTTGCTACTTTGCACCATCTCAGCTATTAGGTGCTCTTTTCACAAACTGAACCTCCATTTTATTATGTGATATATATAGCCAACCAAAGGACAAACCTCTGCCCTAGGAACTTGCAATCTATTAATAAGACAGGAGGTAGCTGATGGAGACTGGCTGGCACACAGAGGAACCACACTGAAACCACAACACAGCTCTACAATGTCAAGTGCTCTCTATATACTGACAATCTAAGGGTTAAGTTCTGTAAGAATACATAATTTCTGTGAGAAGTTCTTAGTTCCTAAACTGATCTAAAAGCTTTTTCTTTATTTTAAAGTAATTTTAAAAAATAAACTACCTCAGAAACAAAGATACAGAGACAAACAGATTTAAAAAATATATATATTTGTAGATTTTATCTAGTTTGTACCAGAAAACCCACTACTCTTGACATGATTTCCCACTGCAGAATAAAGGGATAGGTGAGATGAACTCATGAATTCTAAGATTTTTTTCTCTTTCTTTTTTTTGGGGGGGGGGCTTTTATTGCTCCTATTACCCTTCAGCAGCAGTTTCCTTTGTGCTCTTTCATCAGACTGACCTTATATTAAAAGAGTCTGTAAGAGATTCTTAAAAGAGACTTCTGTAAGGAAAGAGTTAATCATGTAATATTCAAAATACTGAGAGGATGTGACATGTGGAGAAAACAGAAGAGGAAAATCTCTACAAATTAATTTTCTAAGATTTAAAGTTTACATAAGTCCTGGGGAAAAAAAAGCAGTGCAATAGTAAATATATTGTGCAGAAGACCAAAGTCTAAGGGATATTTTTCCTACCTAAATATCTGACTCTTCAGCTTCAGTGGTTATCATTTGAGCACTTGGGAAGACTTTTTGTTTCCAAAATCTAATATCTGTAGATGCAAATTTAGCAGAAGAAGGTTTGGATTTATTTCTATATCTTTTTTTGCTGTGTTTGTTTCTAATAGAAGGATGAATTTGCTTCTCAGCATACATTGGCATTTCATAAAGATCCATCTGAAAGATACCGGAATTTTTTTTATCCCAGCACATCTGTGCTATTTGCAGTGTGTGCAACATGAAGGCACCCTCAATGATACAGAATGGAAAGGATTAATATGTTGAGCTAAAATAGAACACAGTTGTTCTGCTTGAGCATGCCTATAATTTCAGTAGCTTGGTGTAGGACTGAGTTGAAACAAAAAAAAAACCATACAAAATTTACATTAACCCTTTGAATGTTTTCTCCACAAACATTTTTACTTCCGTGAGTCCATTTAACTAGTTCTCTAGAAAGATGTTAAAATTAACTTTTACAAATAATTTTATTGTTCAGTGAATAAAAGAAAAGACAAAGTGTAGGATTGTTTATTTAACTTACAAATGTAAACGAATTTTACTAAGAACAGTCGGGAAACTGATTAGCACATAGTATGCAAGAACACAATCAGAAGCATTTGGGCTACTGCAACTTGGCAAGTTGCCACACGTTGGCTGAGATGTGACGATTGACCACTGCAATGATCAATCTGCTCCTGCCCCAGCACTGCACTGCTCCTACCCTGTCCCGGTTGCAATATAAGATACAGTTGTTCCAGCCCTGAGTCTTCTTTCAGTTGGAGAGCGTCAGAGCACATTCATCCATGGACATTAACACCCTTTTTGACTGCTTCTCCACTCACAGAACCTGATTTAAATACAGCATAAAGCTATGTAACTCATTAGTATAATTAGATTGATTTACTAGGGAATTCAAAGTCACAATACATTTCAAATAATCATATTATATCAGGTCTTGAAACAGGTTGATCGCTTTCAAATTCCTTTTGTTACATTTAAAAAACGATCAGATCTCTGAATCATATGAGCTCTGAATCACTTGTGATTCATTATTCCTACAAAACCACTTAACCACACAGACGACCACATATAAGAGAGAGATCTCCTACAGTGATCCAGACCTCAGATATTTTAGACAACCGAGTCTCATCATTCACCCTTAGAAAATTCCAATTGAAAATCAGTTCAGTTGTTAGCCTCATAACTCACATCTTGAGGTAGTTCCAGAACTTCATTGTTCTGGCGGTTTGTGCCAATTTTGTCTCTAACTTATTTATAGCTTTTCCCTACATATCAGTTGTTTACCTTCTGATTAAAGGCTCAACCATATTTTAGCCTTTTTAAGTTAGAGAAGACAGATCCTGCTTGTAAACAGACCCTGCATTCCCTCTCCTCATAAATTGTACCTTCAGATCTTATGAGTTTTTTTTCTTTTTAAGTTGGACACGTGATTCTGATAACTGGTATGTTTCACTGTGGCATTAACACTCCCATCTCTATCAGAAATATCTTACCCCAAGCACCTTTGCATCATACTGATCCTTTTCACAAATATTACACATTTTTAGACCACACTGATTCTGTGATTGACTAATTCAAGTAAAGTGCTATGGTGAAACAAACACTAATGCTCATGCACTAATTCAGTCTGGAAATTAGATGATTTCTAAACCTCTAAATAGACTGACTGCAAAACAGCCTCCCAGAGGGAAGAGAGTGTAAGGGAACAAGCCAATTACTATTTGTACTTTGGAATGAGAAACATAACGTGGTCACCTGTGAAGTGATACAAGAGAAGGCAAATGGCTGATCCAAAGTCCCTATTCTTATTCAGGGCAGAAAGCAGCTCAAGGAGGATGGAAACAGCAACTGCAGTCAAAAGCCTGCTCCCTTGTAAAATGATGGAAACCACATGGTTCAAAGGGGCTATTTTACAGGTCAGGAGGTGACAGAGGTAGGCAAGCTTGAAACCTTATTCTTCCCTTCCCATTAAAATTTTGCCCCCCGTGTGAATGAAACAGAGAATGCTATACTTGTATGAAGTACTCTTCCATTTTACAGCAATGGACTTCCAGCACCTTTAATACTTGAACCCACACCGTGCCCTGAGCTGGCACCTCTGCTGACACTTCAGTGCCTGCCAAGAATATGTAAAACCTCAGTTCTCTGCTGCTTTTGGATGGGATTGATGACACCTCAACTGCAACATAAGCTTAATACAGAGGAAGTATCACAAAAAGCTATTTGAAAATAAATCACAGTGAAAAAGTATTCTGGGTATTCTGAGGATACAAATACCTGGTTTTCTTTTATTTGCATGTTTGTTTACATTGCATTTTGAAATTATATTAAAAATAAATCTGTACTTCCCTTCTATATTTAAGTGCTTTTATTTTATTTCTCTGGTCTTAATTGCTACTCAAGTCTTTGCTTGGCATTGGATTTTGAGAATTTCTGTTTACAGACCCCTTAAAAGTTTCTCTGTTGCCTTTGATAGTATAAATGTTTGTTTATTATGCAACTGCATATATTTTATATTGTTTGCAGTATTTTACAAGTGCTTCTGGTTTACTATGAATAAAAATTTTATATGCTACTTCAACGCTCTGTTCCATGACAGCTCAGTATATCAGAGTAAGATATACTTGATGCTTGCTGTATCTCACTATGACATGCTATGCTATTACTGACAAATTGGTCTTCTATTTAGCATTAATCAAAATATTCAGTTGAATGGCAAAATATGGGTATTTACAGTGGCTTTTGTTCTTTTCAATTTGTTCTACAAATACAGCAGTACATTTGATTTTTAACTGGGCATATGGCTGAAAACCTGCAGAAATATGTCTCTCTTCCCCTAAATATTCTGTATTATGTTCAAAGATCAGGTGCAACAAATGATTAGTCTATAGACTGTATGTTGTATATTTCTCAAAAAAGATCAAAGGGAGTTTTGTCAAACACAATGCAGGAATTTAGTCTTCTAATCCCAATAGAGAAAACAACCTAGGATATAAACCAGACAATATTTTGAAGCTGAGAAAATTTCATTAGCTCTGTACATATGCTAAAAAAAAGAAAACAGTTACTTAAAACAGTAAAAAAACCAAATGATATATACATGAATATAATATAATTTTCTGAATACGTTTCTGAACCACACAACTAAAGCATATGAACAAAGCGGATACTGATGGATTTAGCGTTCAGTTTTACTTGTGAGATTCTCCAACATGCATGTGCTGTTTCATGCTCTGTACATCTATAAATATTTTACTCAGGGAAAGCTTTATTATCGATATGAACATCAACTGCAAAGGAAGAACCAAATGAATACCAAATTTCCCCTATCTACAGCTAGGTAGGTAATCACACTAATTAATTGAAAGTATGGTGTTTCATAACTAAACCAATTATGTAGAAAAGGCTGCCTGAGGTTGAACTAAGCACCCTCCCATTAGCATACAGCACAGCCACTGCGCAACAGGACAGGAAAAGAGAAAAGAGTGCAGTGAAAAGCAAAACAATATGTTATTTATAACTGTGCATTAAAGCACTGTGAAAACGAAAAAAGCCAAAGCTCCCCATGGCACACAGAGCCAGGGTAAAACCTCTGTCCTTCTAATATATGTCCCATACCTAGTGATCATTTTTAAAAAACCTTCTGCTTTATCTTGCCAGCTCTCTCTGATAAAGGAGCAGCTTGTTAGGCACCTGCTCCTTCATCAGAGTAATCCCTCTAAATCACCATATCAAAATTTTTACTTAAATTTTGTATAGCAGCATGATGAAAACCAAATGAGATGTGACCTTTTCAATTGCTAAAACCAAAGTAAGCACATGGATGAGCAAAACCTGACAGCAAAACCTTTTAAATTCACAAACAGCTGTTTGGCAGGAAAAGCTTGAATTCAAACCACACACACACAAGTGAAGGTCAAAACCATTACACTTCACTTTTGGATCTTAACTACAATGCCAAATTTGGCCAGCCCAAAGAGAGATTCAGATTTTAGGTGGGATTCTCCATAGACTGTAGACTATATGCATAGCTAAAGCACTTCAGAGACATTTATGGTTAGGTGGGAGGAATCCAGTTCTAAGTTTCCAGTTCTTTTTCCTGATGTTCCCTATGATAGCTTGATTCTGTGTCCTCGCCATAAAAGTTGCCTCCACAAATACCATCACATTTTTTCCCCTACCCTTCAAATACACTATTCATTCCACCTAAATACTGATACCTAAATCTGGCTAAGGAATCTTCCTTGCTGTTGTCTTTGGCAATGGAGAAAAACAGGCACCTCCAGTAAGTAATTAACTTGTAGTTAACTTGTCTTAGATGTTTGTTTTACAAAGAGCAATTTGATGAGCCGGTCTCACTGTCTATGAAGGGCTCCAAGACCAGACCTCAACTTCAGATGCCTAAGCTAAATGAATCCTGCCCCAAGTTTCTCATCACAAAGAAAATGACCAGCAAAACCAAAGCCACATACTTGCCCCACTATAAACATGCTGTTATAATTTACTACGCCAGTACCTTGCAAAGTATTTGTTCACACAATTTAAACTGCACGAGGCATGACACAAACTATGCCTGAGACACTTTCCCGCAACTTTTGGCAGGCAGAGAAAACAGTGTCAGTGAAAACAGTGGCTATGCAGGATCTGTGTCCACACAGAGAATTTTACTAGCAAGAAATACGGAAAGGCCAACGTCACAGCCTCCGCAGCACAGACCACCTTCCCCTCCTCGGGCAGCCCGCAGTCCTCCACTGTGGTTTGGAGCAGGAGGTGGTGGGGGCCAATGGCCAAGGCTTCCTCCACTTGCCCTGGGGTGGGAGCACTCCCATTGTGCAGTGTCCCCAGTCCTTACCAACAGCAAGTCAATCTCGTCTAACAGCCAAACAGGCCTTCAGAACAGTGTGGCTGACCTCTGATCCGTTCAGCTCACCCCTCACTGCATAACAGCCGTGTCATTAAATGATGACACCATGTACCTCATACCCCACCTAGTCTAAATTTCATTTCAGTAACATCAGTTACTGAAACAGTCTAAATTTTGTTCTCAGTAACATCAGCTTCTAATGTTGCTCATATTTTCACGAATATGCTGAAAGCTCAGCTTACATTTTAGACCAAAATTTACCATAGAATCATAGAATTGTCCAGGTTGGAAGGGAACTTAACTATCATTGAGTCCAACCATTAACCTAACACTGTCAAAAACACCACTAAACCATGTCCCTTAGCACTACATATACATGTTTTTTAAATACCTCCAGGGATGGTGATTCAACCACTTCCCTGGGCAGCCTGCTCCAATGTTTGGTGTGTGAGCCGATGCAGGCAGGAGGCAGGAACAACCACAAAACCATGGATAAAAGGCAAAGAACTTATCTAATCTCGATACCTTGTGGATCAGGGAATCTCCAAAGCAACACGTGGGTAGAGGCACGCAAGCAGGCAACACAGGCACCGCAGAGTGAGAGTCCTTGTTAGCGAAAGAGTGAGAGAGCGAGAGCTCAGACTTGCTGTTCTTGCCTGTATTTCAAGGATTCAAACAGGCATCGCTTTTCACTGTGCTTTGATCTCTTCAGCAGCAGGGCAGGAATCTTGGGCATGTTCGATAAGGTGCCCCTGAGTCCATCACAGGCCCACTTTATCTAAGTGTGGATGTTCTACTTGTCAAGCACATAAGATGAAACAGCAGTTAGGGCGGTATATGTGTTTTCCAGCACCCCACATGCGAGTCACTTGAGCGTCTTTACAGTCCTCCTCACTGATCTTCCGATATTTTCCCACATTTAATAACCCTTTCAGTGAAGAAATTTTTCCTAATATCCAATCTGAACCTCCCTTGGCACAACTTGAGGCCATTTCCTCTTGTCCTATGGCCTGTGACTTGGGAGAAGAGACCAACCCCCGTCTCTCTACACCCTCCTTTCAGGTAGTTGTAGAGAGCAATAAGGTCTCCCCTCAGCCTCCTTTTCTCCAGGCTGAACAGCCCCAGTTCCCTGAGCTGCTCATCATAAGACTTGTTCTCCAGATCCCTCACCAGCTTCGTTGCCCTTCTCTGAACACACTCCAGCACCTCAATGTCTTTCTTGCAGTGAGGGGCCCGAAACCGGACCCAGTACTCGAGGTGGGATCTCACCAATGCCGAGTAAAAGGGACAATAGCTGGCCATGCTGTTCCTGATCCAAGCCAAGATGCTGTTGGCCGCCTCGGCCACCTGGGCACACTGCTGGCTCGTGTTCAGTTGTTGACCAACACCCCCAGGTCCTTTTCTGCCGGGCAGCTCCAGCCACTCTTCCCCAAGCCTGTAGCGCTGCATGGGGTTGGTGTGACCGAAATGCAGGACCCAGCACTTGGCTTTGTTGAACCTCATCCCACTGGCCTCAGCCCATCCATCCAGCCTGCCCAGATCCCTCTGCAAAGCCTTTCTACCCTCCGGCAGGTCGATGCTCCTGCCCAACTTAGTGTCATCTGCAAGCTTACTGAGGGTGCACTCGATCCCCTCATCCAGGTGGTTGATAAAGATATTTAAAGAGAACCGGCCCCAGGGATGAGCCCTGGGGAGCAGCTCCAGGGCTTTTAGCCCTCGCCCTGACGGAAACATCAGCCTCATGCCGACATCCCAGCAGCAGCAGGTGAAGCCCACCTCTCTGCTGACCGCACGGCTTCCTCTGCTCTCCTGGCTACGCCCACCGGTCTCCAGTTGCTGGAGTCACTCCCGCGTGGGGAAACTGCTTTTTGCTTTTTTCTTGGGTTTTTTTTCCACCCCCCCGCTGTTTTTAATGACGGTGGCTGCGGCGCGGCCCGGCAGCGGCGGGAGCGGCTCCCGCCCGACAGGCGGCGCTGCGGAGGGCGGCCGCGGCCGAGGCGGTTTGTCCCCGCGCGCTGCCCGTAGCCCGCCCGGCGGGGCTGACGTGTAGCGGCGAGGCGGCGATGGCGGCCGCCTGGGAGGAGATCCGGCGCTTGGCGGCCGATTTTCAGCGGGCGCAGTTTGCCGAGGTGGCCCACAGGTGAGCAGGGCGACGCCGGTAACCCGCCGCCACCGTCGTCTCCGGAGCCCGCTGCCGGTCGCTGGGGACAGCCTGCCGGCGCCCCCTCCTCGCTCCGGCGGCCCTCCCCTCTCCCATTCCGCCCCACGGGCCCACGGCCCTGGCACACAGCGGGGGGGGGAGGTCAGCCAGGCATTCCCCTCCTGCAGTCCTCCTTTGACCGGTGTGTCAGTGCTTGTGAGCCCCGAAGGGAGATCTAGGGCCGCCCAGGGAGTATATGGAGGTCCACGGAAGTGTGTAACCGCCCTTAAGTTCAAGCTGCTGAACGTCGTCAGGACTCCACTGGTCCATTTCTTCCTTACATGGTGTTGGGCGGTTGAGGTTGTTGCCCAGAACCTGATTTTGTGTATAAAAAACCCAACAAAAACAAACAAACAAAACCAAACTAAAATTAAAAAGCACAGAAGGATCACAGACCCGAATTGTGTAAGCACAACTCTTCCCCGGCAGGTGCAGCCTTACAGCGAAGGGGCTGACAGCTGTTCAGGGGAAGAGTAAAACTCGCTTTAGAGGGGTGACCCACATAAGCGAAGCCATATGGATCATTTTGGGGGCAATAAGTAGGATCCTGAAACAGGTATTTTGTTGTGAAAAACATTCCCTTTGGAACAGCAAACAATCTTCACTGTATTTCCTGTGGTTAGTATTTTTGAAACATCAATTTAAAGATCATTTTAGCAAGTACTTACTTAGGATAACTGATTATTCTTTATGCTGTCGATAGATTGTCAGAACGGAACTGTATAGAGATTGTCACTAAACTGATCGCAGAAAAGCAGTTGGAAGTAGTGCACACACTTGATGGAAAAGAGTATGTCACTCCAGCACAAATTAGTAGAGAGATCCGGGATGAGCTTCATGTTGCTGGTGGTAAGTGCGGTGTTTGCTTCCTTCCTGTAGATTTGGAAGTTAATTTAGCAGACTACGTAAAGAATTTGGAAGTTAATTTAGCAGACTACGTAGGGAATTTGAAAGTTTTCTTCAGCACACTTACTTGCAAAAAAAGAGCTTGCCTCCTGTTGCTTCATCTACACATGAATTCACCTGCTATTATTTTATTTTCACTTCAAATCTGTATTAAGCTTTTGGGTGAGCATATCAAGATATGTTACTTGGTTCATTTTCACACATGCAAAATTTCTGAGGTAGAAGTCTTAGAACGCTTTTGAAGGAAATTTGGTATTTTAGTATAGTTAAGTATCTGGCCCAGATGTTTGGTCTTGACTTAGAATTTCAAAATCATTCTCCTTTCACATCATTAATAATGGTAATATTTTTTAATTGTTATTGGCAGGTCTTTTATTTTACCAGTATGAAGACCCATCTGCTCTGTAAGATCTGACTTAGATACATAGGGAAGCAAATATGTTTCACACTGCTTTTTTTCAATGGTTTTAATGAGAAGACGGTATATTGCACTTCTAGTTACATTTAAGGATGAATTTCACAACATTGTATGTTTAGAAAATTAACTTCCTTATATGTTCATAAATAAGTCATTTTCTTACAGTTACCACAAATATGCCTCAGTTTGTGTTATGCCATTGTGTGTGATATCAGTATGATAGCTTGAATTGAATTTAAAGTTGCTGGGTTTTGTTATCAGCATCATGCTAAGGTAGAAAGTTTTGGCAATCTCCATTGTGGTACTCATGAACTAGTGGTCACATCCAGATCAGCATCAAGGCAAAAACTAATTGGGAGGGAGTTTGAACAGTGATTTTTGCTTCTGGAGTTCCTGTATTTGATTTTCAGTGAGGCCACAGGGTAGAACAATATGGGATATCTTGCGCTGAGCACCCGTAATTTCTGTGATTTGACAATATATAAAGCTGAAGTTGGTTTAATTGATCTACAAAAAAAATAATGAAGAAATATTTTGTACACGATGGACTATGCTATATTCTAAAACTGTTCAAACATGTTTTATATACTAAAAGTGTATTTGTACTTTTTTTTGAAGGTCGAGTAAACATTGTTGACTTACAACAGGTAACTTTTTAGTAATAAAAAACTATATACTTCTTTCTTTTCTTCACTATGTGTATTGTAAATATGGAGTTCATCAGTTATACTCCAGCTAAGTTATTTTTTTAAAAGAGAACAGAATTTATGAAGAGCTGGTGGCTCATGTCAGAGGACTGCAGATTACTTAATCTGCCCATTTACTGCTTTATTGAAAGCTCCTTTCTGCTTAATGATAATCTACAACCTCTGAAATCACCACTAAAATACGCATATTTTCTTTCTGAACTCGTCCTTTGTAAACTAAGGGGGTCAAACAGAAAGTAAATATGTTTTCCATTAAAATTTAAATCTGCAGAAGCATGCATAATTAACTTTGCATGCTTCTTTGGGTCTTCCCTCTTCCTTCATTAATCTCTTGTCTCCACTAATCTTTATCCTCCAGTAGTCTTCCTCTGACTAATTTTGCCTTCTGGCTTGAGTAAAATTACTTGGAATAAGAAAACCTTTCTGAAAGACAGTTTAGTATTTTCTGTTCGTAGCTTCCTGGAATTTTTATTATATAAGTTTCTTTTAACCTTGTCACAGTTACAAAGAGAGTGTTTTCTGCCCAAAGCGTTGCTGCTTTATTCCAAATCACAGATTAACTGTATATATATGCAATAGTAGAAAAAAATAAAAGCAGCTTTCCTCAAGACATAGGAGTGTGTAAGTATAATATCTCAATGTTTGAGAATTAATTTCAATTTAAAGTTCTGATAAGAGCTTTTGTTGGGTTATTTTTTTTAGGTAATTAATGTGGACCTTCTGCACATTGAAAACAGGGCTAACGACATTGTTAAATCAGAAAAAACTATTCAGCTTGTACTGGGACAGCTTATAAACCAGTGAGTACTTTCAGGAGCAACATGTATAATTCAGATTTCTTTCATTTTTTAAAACGCAAAGTAAAAGTGATAGCTAGCCTGTGTTGCTTCTGAAGTGAAATACATTTTTCTTGACTGCTACTAGGCTGCTTGGTGATCAGTCCTTCCTTTCCAGATGGTGAGCGAGGCCTATCTCACCAGAGCATCCAGTGAATCCATGGAACAGTGGCCTTCCTGAATGTCTCTGCCCAGTATCCTGCACTTAAGAAGTTTCATGTCTTACCCAGCGCCTTTGTGCACAGCAGCCAGATCTCATTTGCTCTGTGGCTGTGCTGTCTGCCACAGCTATTGACAAACCTTCTTGTTTTTTCCCACCTCTTGCTTTACCTCACAAGCCTAAGATGTATGAGCAAGTTATTTCATGGCATTCAGCGCACTAAGAACCACTGAAGTAATACTCTTATGGGATTGTCTCTATTATTGATTGCGCTGCAGGATTTATTCTTGGCAAAGAATGTGAAGTTCTTGACTCTCTTAATTAAGACCTATCTTGCTCACTAAACCTATTTCTAAGTCTTATTGACATATAATGTTTTCCGCTTCCTGCTTTTTGACAGTTGCATACAAGCAGATAAATGACCAATTTTAATACCAGGTACCCAGTGAGCAGGCTTTTTAAAAAACCTCACATTTTAACTGACATTGTTATTAATTTAAAATAACTTTCACTTTATTTTTGCAAAGATGCAACAGAAAGAGTTTTAATGCCAGGTCAGTTAATAGTTCAGCATGTGGATAACAGGTTGATCTTGAATTTCACACTTAATGCATTGGGGGTTTTTTTTCTTGTTTTTAAATAAGGAGCTACCTGGATCAGTTGGCAGAAGAAATAAATGATAAACTACAGGAAACTGGCCAGGTGACAATATCGGAACTCTGCAAGGCATATGACCTCCCAGGAGACTTCCTGATACAGGTGATGCAAGCCACCAACATAGCAAATGTGGAATTGATTGTGTTCATCTTCTTTTGTGATCTTTTCCATGTCTGTGGCTTTAATTGTGATGATCTGCTTGTCATTTTAAGCAGAAAAGTATTAGATACGTAAAGGCTGCAGTGTAGCAGCTGCTCACAGATTGAGATTGATCTTTGGCTTTTCACTTTTGGGCAACATTTCTTTAGAATCTTTGTGACCATTAGGAACAAATTAGGATTAGGAGTGTTAGAAGCAGGTTAGATTAGTGGAAGATCTGAAAATGTCTTTGTTTGAAGTAGAAGATTTAGGGGCAATTTGGGTGCCCCATCCCTGGGGGTGTTCAAGGCCAGGTTGGATGGGGCTTTGAGCAACCTGGTCAGGTGGGAGGTGTCCCTGCCCATGGCAGGGGCATTGGAACGAGATGACCTTTAAGGTCCCTTCCAACCCAAACCATTCTATGATGATTCTATGATACTATGATTCTAATTTCATCAGTCTCATTAGCTACTTAGGAAGCAGAAATACAGTGGTAGAGACCTTTCTGTTTATTCAGAAAAGGTGAAATAAACCCTTGTTTCTAGTTCATTTCTAGAAGCTGAAGTCAGACATTCAAAATAGAAACAAAAAGCTATTTACCTTTATTAGTGACTATTGTAGTGCTTAAAAGGATTAGGGAGCATTCTCTTACCATTGTTCGACTTTCAGTCAAGGCTGGATTTTGTCTGTAAGATATTTTTTTCAAAGCGTAATCCTGTGGCACGTGTTAGGTGAACAGTCATACTGGGTACCACAGACAACCTTATTGACTCTCAGTTTATGAAGAAATTTCCTCTAACTTTGTTTATTTGTTGCATGATCAGCTTCTACAAAAACATTTCTAACATACGAAAATCATTACATGGTTTCTTTTTGTTTCCTGGGCAATATTTCCTGGATTTAGTCTGGTTTGCAAGGTGCACATTTATAAACTGTTTGCACCTCTTTAGTTGTGTTTGTTGTTGCTAATTTTTGTCTTGACTGACTGAAAAAAATGGATAGTGAATTCCTCTGCCACTGTTCCATACAAAAGTAATACAAAGGTTAAATCTTAGTTTTCATTGTGCATTTCCAAACCATATTTATTTCTTCTGTAAAGCGTTCTTTCATCATTAGATACACGTATATCCGGTAGAAGAGGGCATTGTTAGGAAAGCTGAATTCCCTGGAGTTTGGAGTGTGGGCCATAAATGGCATCAACTTTCATGTCATAAGACACATTCTCAATGGACCTAAATAATAATTTCCACTTGTAGTCCTCATTTCTGAATATTTTGTCTCTCTTAACAGATCAGCAAATTAGTTTTGCTAATACAGGTTTTTTGATTAATTTTTGTTTAACATCTTTAATATACAATTTTAGAAATCATCCCAGCTTCTGTTTACAGGCATTATCCAGGCGTTTGGGTAAAATTATTCATGGACAGCTAGACCAGGAAAACCGTGGGGTGATTTTTACAGAAGCCTTTGTGTCCCGGCATCGAGCGCGCATTCGTGGCCTCTTCACTGCAATTACTCGGTAAATTGCAACACCTGCAACCACATACTATAATGTTTTTACCACAGGTCTTTATGGACCAAATATATTTGTGATTGAAAAAGAAAATGATAAAGATGAAATCATAAAGACCTTGATAAAGACCTATGGATAGATTTGTCTAAGTGTAGTTCAGTTCCTGGGGTGAAATACTGAGTTATATTAGATTCAGTTTTTTGAAATGGGGACCTCCTTTTGAAGGGAGAACAAGGATAGTATAATAATATACCACATCCAACATATTTAAGTTTTTTTGGCTAAAAAAAGCAATAATCAGCAGTTCTTTTATTTGTTTGGAGAGTATCTATCCTCATCATCATTCGGTTGCTCCCCAGTCAATTCCATATTGATGTTTACCCACTGCATGTGATTATAGATAATTTTTTCTTATTAAAACAATAGTCTTCTGGTCAATTTCTATGAAGGGAAAAACTTGGGACAGCAAAAGTTTCCTTACAATAATTATCATAGCTTTGTTACAAGATAAAACTTTACAGTAATTCAAAATTAAAACGTTGTAAGCTGTGTTAAACACCAGTGTAGCACCCTGGGGCTAAGATATTATGTAGTTTTGTTCATCTGGAATAATCTCTTATTTCTAGATTCTCCACATCAATTTCAGGTCATTAACTTTGTTGGTTTGTTTTTCTTTTTTGCAAGGCCTACACCTGTAAGTAACTTGATCACTCGGTATGGATTCCAAGAACATTTACTTTACTGTGAGTTTCATTCAGACTGTTTCGTATTTTTGTTAGTTAATTCTTCTTTCCAAAAAAAGAGGAAACCTTAAATTGATTATGTGAAAGTAGAGTGTTTATATGATTTTATTTAAATGCTAAGATTTTCATTTTTAATGAATAAGCTTGTTGCAAAGAAAAAAAAGGTAAGCAGAGAGATATTATAGTGGAGCTAAAGTGTGCGTTGTCCTCAAGGCAAAAAGACCCAATAAAACAAAAGAAATATTAGCTTTCATGAGAAGAGACAGAAAGCCACTAAAGGGTTCTGAAGACCGGCAGCACTTGGTCAGCACACAACACTAGTGATGCTTGAAGCAGCATTTTGGACAGACGGGAAGGGACTCCTGGTAGTCAAAGAAAATCTGCAACATTAGAAATGAGAAACAATTAACCAGTGAATAAAAGTTTCAGCAGTTGGATAGGAAATCTTTATGTATTTCTATTTTAAAAAGGAAATGCAGAAAATAAAAGCAAACAGTTTAAGGATATGCTTTATCTCTCAGCATATAAAGACATTTAACTAAGAGCATAACAAAAGTTCTGCCTCTGCTATCACAGAGAAAAGTCAATAAATAAAATCCAGAGCCGTTAATGCCATTTGGCTACATAAAATCTGTCCCCTTTTTGTGTGCTTCACTGGCAGTCATGTTCAGTAGCTGCTAGCTTATAGAGGCTTATCTACACTGTGGGCATATCTAATAAAAAAAATCATCGTTAAAATGTAGTATTTCTTCTGGAACCAGGTTTTTCTGTGTAGGTTGGCTAAACCTCCACATGCTGTACTAAGCATGTTGAAGCGTTCGCTGCTGCTCGTATTTAATGAGGAAGGAGCCATACTACGTGATACCATTTAATGTTCTGTTGCAGGGTAAAATCTGTCTTTTAATGAAATAGAAATCAACACAAACTGAAGGTAAAAAGGCCATTTAGTAAAGAAGAAAATTTAGAAATTGGCAGAGCTTGGCAGTTGGTGTCACTTGAGTTTTTTAATATATCTAGTGAGTTATGAAAAGGCATAAGCAGAACATAGAAGACAAATCAGATATTCCTGTGCACCTTTAATAGATTGCCAGCACCTTATTTATCATCAACAAAGGCTTAATACTATGGTACTACCAGTTGCCAATACGTTCTGTCAGCAATATTTGTGCATTATCAGGAGGTTATTATGGACATCAACTGTGTGAACATTGTAAACGATGAAGATGGTCAGTGGTAGGAGGTGATCACATTTATGCAGTTCAGGTAGCAATTTTTCGTGTCATTTTAGTGTGTTCACATCTCTCTTTTTTCCAGTTTGGTTATCATGCAAGCAGTGAATTCGAAGGGAACGTTATTAATAAAATGCTCGTATATGTTATTATCTGGCCAGAGAAAGATTCTTTTATAACTGCATTTTCTAAATTAAAAGCTCAAACTGTCTAGGTATATGTTCAATAAAAAGTGTTTTGATCCTGCCATTGTGACTCACTGTTTTGAAACATTGTATCATTTCCAGAGCTTTTATCAAGACATTCTCATAAACGTTAAAAATAGTTGATAGAACTTGGAAATGTTTCACTAGAACAAGCACTTGTATTTTGGTCTTCAGTTTCTTTCAATTAATAGTAAAAAGAAAAACAACTAATGGGTGGGAAAAAAGAAGAAACAAAACAAAGGAAAATAATTGCTGCGTTTTGATTAATGGATATATCGAAGTGGAAAATGTTGCTTCATTTATCTTCTTCTTTATTTTCTTCTTGTAGCTGTGCTAGAAGAACTTGTTAATACTGGTCGTCTAAAAGGCACCGTAGTCGGTGGGAGACAGGATAAGGCTGTGTTTGTTCCAGACATCTATGCCAGAACACAGAGCAACTGGGTGGATTCCTTTTTCAAGCAGAATGGTTACTTAGGTAATTAATCTTTATTCTCATAGATAAAATATCTGTCTAAAACTAGTTTAGATTATTGGTCCTAATACAGCTAGTGTCTAGAGTGAAGCCTCACAAGAATAAGTGGAAATCAGTAGAGTAGTTGATACTCCTTTGTTAAAAGACTTTCTTGCTTATCATGATGTGTGTTGCTTTATCACAAAGCACCATGTTTCAGCAGAGCCATGCTGCTGAACAGTAACTTTATTTCTCACAAAGAGAGTTACAAATGCTAATTTTATTACTGTTCTGAAAACATTGCTTAGACTGCTCATTGTAGACTTTTCAGATGATTGTGTTTGACCCACATGGTTGGAGTTTCAGTCCAGGTGTCCAGATTACAACCAAACTTTGGCTGTTAATAATGCAGATAGCCAAGCATGCAGTGCACAGGAGGACCCTTTTCTAAAATAAGATTTGTAGAACCGGAGTGGTTAGCACTAGTGTCCTGTTTTGAATCCAAACAAGTTAAAGCTGAGCGATGCTGGACGATGATGTTTTAAAACAGGAGCTATGGGAAAATGTGGACCTGAATAAACAGAAGAATGTACCCTTATGGTCCCAAAGGGCCAGTCTCTAAATAACAGTTAGTCTTGCAGTTTGAAAAGGTTCAGCAGAACTTACTGTAGTAGTATTAAGTGTTTCTGTAGTATTGCTTGACTGATAGAGTATCTGTCAAAGTCTTTGAATGTTTTCAGAACATCTAAGTATAAACTGGCAAATAGTTGAAATGCTTTCCTTGTGAGGCATTGCATGATTCTATGAGTATATTGGAGTAATTTTTGAAAGCAAAGTATTTTGTCATTGTATATATTGTGAATATTGTTCATGTTATATTAGAATACTTTGGAAAGACAGAATTGCAAAGATAAACTTAATGGTATGAGAATCTGACAAAACCATTTTTTTTTTCCAAAACTCAGACCGAAGTCATGTCCATGATTTAATCTTTGTATTTCTGTTAACTATGTTTAGGTGTAGCTTGTACTGAACTAAGTTTTAGGTCAGCATCAGCTTGAGACTGCATTTACTTGCATAAAAACTTTATGTAATTCTTCCTTTCCTGCTTTCAAAAAAAGTTACCACGTGAGGTCCAGTATGTATATGAAGGTACTTAAATGTAACAGACATCTAACTGTTTTATAGAATTTGATGCATTGTACAGACTTGGCATCCCTGACCCAGCAGGCTACATTAAAAAAAGATACAAGTCCACACAACTCTTATTTCTGAGAGCAGCTTGTGTTGGTCAAGAAATTGTGGATCAAGTCGAAGCCTCTGTAGAGGAAGCCATCAGCTCTGGAAACTGGATAGATGTAGCGGTAAGCAATGCTTTCAGTTGTTGTTGTTGGATTTATTTATTTTGTCTTATTTTTGTGTCAAATAATACTTTATTGAAACTGCACATCGGTATAATAAAAATTCCATGTTTAAGTAAAATAACAAGTAAAAAGACATTATTTGCCTTTAAGTTGGTCTGAAGAAAAACACAGGAAGGACATACAAATGTTCGGTTGATAGATACCTAAGACTAACTTTCATTTCAAAATTAGTGCTAATGTATTCTGCTAGAGAGCAAAATATTTCTGTGAGGGTTTGGGGGGGGGGGAGTTAGAAGTGTACTCTTACTACAGCCTCAGTAAGCAGAGGCATAATAGCCAATTTGTTACGGATGAATCCTAATTTTAGGCCTTACACCGATACTTTGTCACTTGTAAGAAGGCCTGCTGCTGTTCTGTGTTTGGTGTTACTCTGTATCTGTTGAGCTACATTTAGAAGATACTGCCATGCGTTTTCCCAGAGGTAACACATAGTCTAGAGCAATGTTGATTTGCGATGTTAGAAGATTTATAGCGTTTACTCTTAAATCACTAGTTTAATTTTAAAAGTGCGATATATTCTAAATTGTTAACAGATGTCAAATGGGGTGTCTGTGGATTCTATTTATCCACAAACAAGCATGTCTGTCCATTCTAGAACAGATTATTGTATGTAAATGATTTTGATTTTCTTTATTGTAGACTCTTCTGCCCAGTTCATTGTCAGTCGAAGATGTTGGGATTTTGCTTCAGCAAGTGATGAGATCTTTAAGCAAAAATTCTTCAGGTTTGGTCTTCAGTGACACCATTGTGGTCAGTGAGAAATTTCTAAGCAGCTGTGCTGATCTATTTTCTGATAAGATGCAACAGAAAGCTGAAAAGGTACAGGTTTTTTATTGGTCAAGATGGAATCTATGTTGATTGTTGGAGTATAGTTTATGTGACTTTCTATTTGCTGTTCCCATCTGTTTATATCTCATCTGAAATACAGCTTGAGAAAAAGGGCAAAGGTGAAGAAAAAGTTTGTATATGTAATTAGTGTAATTTAATGTATATTCAGTTGCACTCAGGGAACAGCATCGCACTAACAGTAACGATCAGATGCTGAATTTTGAAGAGAAGAATAAACCTCTCTTCATGTGTTGTACTTGGAAAACATGGTGTTAGATTAGTATACTTAAAAATGGCCAAATGGCTTAATATTATCATATGTATCTTTTGTTGCTGTTTTTATCTTTTTGCTATTAAGTGCATGTTCTTCATTTCAGGAAATGAAAAGTAACCCTGTTAATTTAATCACTGAAGAAGATTTAAAACAGGCTTCTGGTTTAGAGAGTTCATATGCTAATAAAAAGGACAAAAAGGATGAAAGAAGAAAGAAAGCAACAGGTAAGGTATCAGCATTTAGCTTAAGCCAAAAAAAAAAAAAAAGAGGCCTTGTTTAGCCTTGGAAGTATTCAAATATAAAGTTACTATATTTTGTAGTTCATTATTTGCCTCCAATCCGTTGCTAAAGATATTTAAGAAATAATCCAACCACTTATCATTGTATTGTAGGTGTAGATATATTTGAACTATGTCCGTGAGAACTAATTTCAGATCTAGAATTGCAAAGGAAGTACCATAAAGATATCTTGAGTTAGTCCAACTCAAGGCAGGTGTCTTTAGAAGCAAGGAATCCACGTCCATTTCTTAGTGTATACGATATGGTCACAATGGAGTTGTGCAATGAGGACTGTCCAAATCAGTAGGGGTGTTGGGCTATGACCTTTAAAAATCCCTTCCAACCCAAACTATTCTGTGATTCTATGATTTGGTATTAGCTTGGGGACCTCTGTACCATTTTTTATTACACAGTATAGATACACTTACTCTCTACTTTTCAGGGACCCAGGATAATATTTCTTAATAGAGGTATTAAGATGGGTGTTTTTTGAGAATGTTGTACACCTTTTCTGAGAATCCCATGCCACACAATTTTCTGTTGTTCACACACATAACAGTTATTTGGAGGTTCACACAGTTTAAGGTATTTTCTGGGTTAAATTAATCCCAAGTCTTACTCCATTTGTGTGGTGGAGGTTTTGAATAGATCTTAATCTGAGGAAGAGTAAAATGTGTGGGTTTAACTCTTCCAGATCTTTTACATTTTTAAAACATTATTCAAAGGAAAGACTGTATTTTCAGTCCCCAAAAACTTTATGTGCCTCTCCTGTTGCTACAGCATAGCTGAGCAGTCTATGTTGAACTCACATACAGGGCTACTGAAAGTAACAGAATTAGAGCACTGATGCCTCTGGCTTAATTGAATATATTCATCTGAAAAATAAAACATTATATTCTACTCTTAAAAAGGCCATTACTGGGTTGACATGGAACCTAAACTTATTCTGCCATAAGAGACAGCAGATTTTTCTAGGCCAGAGCTGAAGGAGAGAAGCTTGAACTTTAATTGAACTGTCATAAATAGAATGACTTCAGTTTCCAACTCTCTGAGGAGTGAGACGCTACTGAGCATGTACGTCTTGTCTAGACACATTCATATCTGCAGGTAACCTATGCTGCACCATCAGAAAGCACTACCCTGAAGTGGGTTTTTTATGGACTGTTAGGTGTACTACCTTAAAACAATCAACGTCGCAGTTTAAGGATTAGATGTTGTTACTGCATAATGGCAGAATGTGGCCAATGTCATCTAGCCTATCAACGTCTGTATGTGACTATATCAATATTTACTGTTTAAGTGTAACCTGACGTGGTGTAGTGTTAATGCAGTTCGTTACAAATATGGATTCTGCCATATATTGGATTAATGAAAATTTTCAAGTCAAATTCTCTATTGTCTATTTATAATACCATTTGCAACAGTCCGTTACAAAAAAAGTATCTGTAGAGGCATGTACTCTTGTAATCCTTTGTGTACGTTACAGTCCATGTATCCTATTGTCATAAAATACAGCTTTTCTGGCAGTAGTCTCTTCTGCTTCATCTCTCTGTTGATAAGATCTTGACTGCAGATTGCAGCTTTTTCTATATGGCTATAAAGTGGAATACACAATGAAGGGGGTTTGTTTCCAAAACAACTAGTATATTGCACAGTTGACACCCAGCTTGTATCTGCTCAGCTGAATGCAGTCACATTTCAAATAAGCTCTCACGTTTCAAAACCAATTCTTTTTGGATTGGTTTTTTTTTGGAGAGGTCACAAACTCAGGAGGTCTCAGAAGTACACCATCCACTGCTAGCTGCAAGTGAACTAGTTTGCTGTCCCTGCAAAAAGTGCTTAAAAATCCATTTATAGCACAATAAAACAGATGCAGTAAGCTTTGTGAATAGTCGCATCTTGTCTTTGTGTTTCCTTTTCTTAAATGATAGTACTGTTACATAGTCTAGTTACTTGAAATTTTGGACCTTATATTTAAATGGAAAAATAACTACTTTCTCAAGACTTAGTGCATGTATAAAACCAATTATTCTGGAGTCTAAATTTCTTTCAAGTGAAAAAAAAGAAGGAAACAAGTTGTGATAAAGGGAACAAACAGCAGAATATCTTGCCTTGTGGAAAGCTATTGCAGATTGAGATCCAATCTGCAGTGTGAATACATGGATTACAGGACCTATGAACTATGTAATTTGTTATGTTTGTCAGAACTGGAACATCTCGTTGCTTTACAGTTGAAAAAAAAATAGTGTTATAGTTAATTGAATGCATGCTTCCAAGAATATTTTGGATAAATGCTTACTATGTAGGATTCTTTCTCTGAAAGTTAACAAAGTTACATTATCTGAAATATTTTTGAGCAGCTACATTATTCAGCATCACGGAATAAAAATACTAAAAGCTTACTGAGATGCTATTTTCAGCCAACAGAAATTCTCCCATTACATTATGGACACTAGTATCTCATCTGTTTTTAGATGGAAAAAGATATTGCTGCTTTTTTTTGATAGGTACATTTGATATGATTAGTATTTGTATTTATTAATGACATTAGCTTAAACAAAGCTGTGACTCAGTTGCACTTTTTCCTTAAGAATGAAACTTACAGTCCTGAGATTCTGGCATATGTATTATAGGTTACTTTTAGGATCAGGTTGTGTTTTTTTAGTTCAGCGTTAACAAGTAATGCAGATAAATCACTATAATATTATAATCTTTTAAGTGCTAGACTTTACTGTGTACTAAGCAAAAAATTCTCCACCAGAGGGCAGTGGAAGCGTGAGAGGAGGAGGAGGTGGAAATGCCAGAGAGATCAAGATTAAGAAAACCAAGAAGAAAGGAAGAAAGGATGCTGACAGTGATGAAGAGTCACAAGCAACTAGCACAGGTTTGTCATTTTATTTTGGACACTATGTACTCATGCTGACGTGTTTTTATCACTTGCTTTTCCACATCTCTGTTTTTCCCCAGTGTATTGGTAAGGTCAAGCAAAATATCAAAGACTTCGATAATACTATTCCATTAGAATTGTATCAATGGATATGATATTTCTCTCTAAATGAAATGGACATACTGTATTCACTCAATAGTATAACTCAGTCTTTAAAAAAGAAATTTAATTAAAGAAAAAGAGAGCACGTGATTTTGTTGTTGGGTTGGGGGTTTTTTATTTGATTTTATGTAGAAAATGCCTTAGATTTTAGGATGAGTATTATACTTGGTTTCTTAACACCTGCTGAATAGTGTACGATAAGAGGAGAAGTTCTCATCCAATTCCAAAGCTTAATTAGTTAAAATTAACAAATCATAGCAATGAAACAGTACTTACATGTTTTTCCTCATAAGGATAAAATTTACAGTCAAAATTAAGTGTTACATTAATATTTTAAATAAGGTTCATGTTGCTTAACTGAGTCTTCTACATATGAGTTTGAATCCCTCCCTATTGGTTCCCTGTTTCTCTACCTTTACTGTTAGGAGAAGGAGCGTGGATGGCTTCCTCAGAAGTAAATGCCTTTTAGACTTTTAGCAAACAGTGGTTGCAAATGAAACAATCAAAATTATGTGTTATTTCTTTTATTCAGTGGAGTACCGGAAATGTGTACTTCCATTTTAGATATAGTATCTAGACTGAAAAATATTTTTAAATGTATTTGAAGTTGTGAAGTACAGCATCTTAATTTTGTATGATCCTACTCTCATAGATTACTGTAATTCACATATAAATGATTTTTCAAGACTGCTCAGTTACTGAGTAAAACAGTGTTAAATTGCCTTTTTTTGGTGTAGCCTTTCATGTTTTAAAATTGTTGCTGCTTGTATTGCTGTATTGTAATAAATAGATTGAACCAAAATCCCAAGATAAATTCAGGTGCAACCATTCAAATATAAATTAGACCCTTCCAAAACCTGATTTGGGCTCCCTTTCCACCTGTTTATATAGCCTTGTATGTTGTTCATGGCTACTGTGGCACAACCAGGAACATCATCGATTTCCGTTCATTCAGTTATCTTATGTGCAGAATAAACCTGTTTTATGCTGCATCTGGAACATGGAATGCCTGTCCTTTTCTGGTTCCCTGTCATCATCCTGATCTCATTCTTAAATGTAAAAACTAAAGTCTGCAGCATGCAGACAAACTTTGTATTTTGTACAAAATCAAAATGCAGATGCACTAATTTGTATGCATTTACAATCAGTGTGTAAGTTTATTTTATTACTTGAACTTCTTGGCTGGTTTAATATTCTTGCTTTATCCTGTCTCAGATTTTATGCAGTAACCTTAGGTTTAGGATACTCTCTGTTAACGTGATTGTGTACCTTACTAAATGGGGTTAAAAAAACCCCAGCAACCTTGTGAAATCCTTCAAATGTGAACATTCTGTTTGGTTTTGGCATTTTAAAAGAAGCTATTTGGTCTTGGTGCCATCATCGTGTCCAAAATAACAGCAGTTTGAAATCTCTCACCAAAAGTGTATGCCCTTATATGCTACTTAAGTTGACTGTTACAGAAAATAACTTCCGAGTGATCAACAGAGAAATTTTTTCAGTTTTTCATGGGTGTAAAATTTAACTGTCATGTGTAGTCATCCTTTATTTGCATTGTTGTTAATGCATTTCTTCTATGGAAGTTTGGATTTTGAGACATTTCAATGGCTCATGCCAGAGTAACTGCAGCAAAGCTAAGTATAATTTTTTCTCAATGAATGTTGCTCATTGCTGCTACAGGTAGGAATAAGCAGCCGGAGTTCCCTTTCATGTCACAAGAGGAAATTCAGGATGTTTTAAAGACTCACATGCAGGATTGCCCTGAAGAGCTGATTACAGAACTTGCTGAACATCTAATAAGGTAATTTCAGTAAATCAACCGGAGTTAGAAAGTCTGTGTTTTACTTCAGATTAATCTTCTCTGATCTGTTTTCTTGCTTAGAAAAAAATGTTTTGCTAATGGAAGTAAACCTCAATATTCTTTTCCTATACAGTTCCATGTACTTGTTTAAGTATTAGAAAGCTGTGCTGACGCAGTAATGAGAAATAATGCTTCTGCTTAGCAGTAGGTGGTTCGGCGTCCGTTATCAGGAAGCATATTTCCACCTCCTTACACTGATCCACGTTGGGGTTTCACCAGTCCCGTCTTCTATACAGTCCTTGGTATATGTACATGTTCCCTGTCTTTTGTGGCTCTGCTGGTACCTGTGTGAACTGGGTAGCAAGCCAGGTCAGCACACTGATCTAAGCAAAGATTAATAACTTCTTTTAAACCTTTTAAAAGATGTTCCATAAAAGAGAGAGGATGTGAATATGTGTGTTCAGGGCAAGAAGGACATGATAGGACTGTAACAGACCAAGCTTGAATAAACTTGGAGTGCGGTGGTAACTGCATCTTTAGAAGTGTCTGCGATATTTTAATGCAACTTAAGTCTTCTCTTACAGCTCTTACTGATCTGGAATTTGTACACAGACCGCTGAAAGAGCTTGTGAATAGCACTGTTTCTAGAAATCTTTTCTCTTTCATCTTGTTCCCAGTTAGGAGTTGTTACGAGTTGAAACCTTGGCAAGCATTTACATACCATGCACACTGTAACAAATGTACAAAAGTACGTTTTAATTTCTTAGTGCTTTCTTTCTGATTTCAATTATTTGCTTTCTATTTATCTCACCATTCTGTGGCATTCATGTCCCATTCATTTACCGTGTAATGAAGTAGCTTTCTCTGTTGCTGATACATTTGGAAAAACCTTCTACAGTTTTACAGTTTGCTTAACATTCCCTTTTTCTTCTTTTTTCTTCCCTGTTCCAAGACCTTTAACAAAAACTTACCAGGAAGTTGTGCGCTCTGTTTTTACGTCTTCAACGTCATCCTCTGGAGCGAGCAGAAGACAGACTATGAAGGACTTGCAGGAGGAATTCTCAAACTTGTACAACAACATTCGGTTATTTGAAAAGGGAACAAAGCATTTCACAGGTACAATAAATATATACTTTAAAAAATTAAGATGCTCCTTCAGGGATGTTGAATTTATTCCTGAACTACATTCAAGTTCAAAGAAGAACAACAGTTTCAAAAGGAAAAACTTAGAGATGTGTTTATGCTGCCTAACACTGGCTTTATGCTGGAGTGCCTTGCTTTGCACACTGATTGAAATACGTTCTCTTTATTTCATGTCTGTAGTCTGTTACATCTTCTCTCAAGATGATTGTGGTTTTTTGTCCTTCCTTCAAAAGTGATTGCATCCTTTCCCAGTTTTAATTGTATGGGGAAAAAAAGAATTTAAAAAAATTAGTGAGCTTAGTTCATTCTGTCACCTGTGCCCAAACTGAATACTACCTGATTTTAAGAAGCCCCTGTTAAAACCTCTTTTAGATTTGATACTGAAAGAGCTGCTCCTTGAGGGTAGTTTTTAAAAAAGGTGTAGATTCATTTCGCAGTGGGTTACTTTGTAAGGTGTCTTCTTTAGCTACCTATATTTTGTGACAGAAAAGAAGCATCAGGAAAATATTGTAGACATTTCCAACATTCTCTGCTGTATTGAGCGTTCTTCTAGAACTTTTCCTGTGGAAAACTTATAACAAAAGGAAACAGTAGCAAACCCTTTCCGCCCTCTCCAAAATTCCCATGTTTAGGAATAAATGGAATTATTTTCCATTAGCCTCTGTTCTTGTACATGTGTTTTGTAGCCTCTTTCTCTGAAGTTCTACTGTTTCAGTCTTAAGTCATGTGCCTGCTCTTCTGTTTAACTGCTTGTCCTGTAGACTTTTCCTTTACGTACTTTTTACTTGTTGATGGATAGCAGTGGTGGTTCATTTGTGGCTCAGGAGGATTGTACAGGGACTGCGTATACAGATGCACCTTTGAAATACTAACAGCGCGTTAAAATGCACTTACAGACTTGAAAGCCCACATTTTTCACTGAAGAATGTTCCATAAGCAACTGCCAATGAGTGATGTTAGCTCCATGTCTCCAGACAACTTTCTCATACTACTCATGGTTGATAGATTCCACGTTTTAGCAAGTGCTATGATAACTGTCATAGGAATCAGATAACTATAATGAGTTACTTTTAATCACTTATTTCTTTTAACAGATGAGACTCAGACTAACCTTGCCAAACATCTGTTGAAGACTGTCTGTACAGACATTACAAATCTTATTTTCAACTTCCTAGCATCTGAGTCAATGATGACAACAGAAAATTATTCTACAATCACAAGTGAGGTACATAGATAACAGTTCCTTTTTAACAGTCTCAAGTATATCAGTGGTAATATTTAATTTTAATATTTAATTATCTTCTGTTTAAATATGCCAGCAGCTAAAATGGTAATTACTATCGTGGATTGTTTCCATTCTCGTCTCATACAGGGCCGGACCAAGATTTTAGGTAAATTGCCAGAAGACACCAAAGGTCCTTTAACTAAACTGCATACTTCTCTGAATGGCAAGGTAAAGTGATCCAGAATCTTTGAGTTCAGATTTTCTGTTCTGCTGATACGATGCTAATAAACAGCTGACATACAGAATGTAGTACGTAACTGCTGCTGCTGTGAAGGATGAAGGCAAAATGGTCTTGGAATTTGTGCAAGTCAGTGAGATTAAATACATTTTCATATCTGTGAATTTTAAGAGGTGAAAACATGATCCTATATTTTGATACTGATAGTCACCTGGCTCTTTGCTTCCAGATGGAATCCACTGTATCTTTTATGTGCAGGTGAGAAAAAGTAAAAGCTGAGAGAGATCTACCAGTTTAAAGTGGTTGATGTTTCTTGTATTTTGTTCCTGATTGTTCTCCCATGTATTTCTTAACTAGTAAAACCCTGGATATTAAAAATAAAAACACCTTTCAGATTATGCGAAAGGCCATACTGATATGTTTCTTAAGAAAAAAAATCTGTAAATAATTGTAGAACATGTATTCCTTTTTTAATTTCATTTTTAAGACTAACGGATTATAGTTAGTTTTAGTACTTAAGTATATGAACTATTGGAATATGAATAAAGTTAATTTCTACTAAATACTTTTTCTTTTCTTCCATAGTTTATTCCAAATGTATTCCCAGTCATCTGTTTGTGTGATTAATTGTGAACAGTAGTTAACCTTTTTTATAGTCTTCTAACATAGATTAAATATTTATATCATTTTTTCTTAGAGCATAGAAGATTTTCTTTCATGCCTTGATTCTGCAGTGGATATTTGTGGTGTTATGGTGAAAAAAGGAGACAAAAAGAAGGAAAGGTACCTTAATTTTATTTATTCTGTGCACAGTATGTGAAACGTAGCTCTGTTGCTGCTCAAATGTCAGATGGTTAGTTTGGTAGCAGTAACACAGGATGTGTGAGGCAGTCTTTCTTTCCAAACTGTTTAACTGAAAAGTACAAAGCCGAGCAGTCCTAATTCCACAGGGGAAGGAGGAGGGGAGGGTTCATATTTAGCTAATTCGCTTGACTGACTCTTTACTACAACGTATCAGTTTATAAATTCTCTAGGTGGCTTTTCAAAATCTGAGCTACACCAGTGCTAGGTTTTTCTTCTTTTATATAATGTGGAATTTCAGGTAAAGAACAGTCAGAGAAGAAAATTAAAATTAATTGAATTTAAATATGCTTTAGAGTCTATCATCAACTACTATCAGACAGAACAAGAAACATATTTTTTATAATGTATCCCTGTTCCTTAGGCAAGTCCTGTTTCAGCATAGACAAGCTCTGATTGAACAGCTGAAAGTCACAGAAGATCCAGCTCTTGTTTTGCACCTGACATCAGTACTGTTATTTCAGTTTACAACCCACTGTATGCTTCATGCACCAGGAAGATCAGTTCCACAGATCATTAATTTCCTAAGTGGCAAGATCCCAGAGGTATTCCTTTCTAGCTTTTTAAGGGGATAGTACCTTCCTTCTATGACAGAACATAAAAGTTGTGCCTTATACTGTTTCTGCTGCATAAGACTGGCACCTTTGTGTGTCATGTCTAATCATTACTTTATGTACAGAATATACAATTTCTGTCATCTATGTTTCAAACCTATTATTTCAGGAATCTGTCTGCAATATCTTTTTAATAAAAATAAAAATCAATCTGTTACTAGTACTGTAGCTTTTGCCTTTATGCATAGAGACTGCCGTGTATTGGGAGATGTTGTAATTCTTCTACTGAAGAAAAAACTGAAGTTTTTTTATGCTCTCTTTCCTCCCAGCTAGAGCACAGTTGCTGTTTAAACTTTTCTACTTCAATTTTAAAGAAAGACATACGTCTTCAAAAATAAAAATATTGAAAGTCTGTATTCTAATCTGCCAAAACTGGTGGTGGTTACTCAGTGCGTTGCTTTCCTTCTTCAGTGGTTAATTGTCCTCTTCTTGCAGTATGGATACACTTTCATTTTTCTGCCTCTTTGAATGTCTCTCAGAATTTAGGTTGCAAAATACCTTGATGGAAGTATATTTATGTATCGCTAACCCTCTTAAGGCAAGAATGGGAGAAAGCTTTTTTTAAAAATTTAATCTTTAATTAAAGATCTGTTTACCTTCTCCATGATATTGACATTCCTTTGGGTTTTTTTTCTGTTTTTTTTACCCTCAGGATCAGCATTCTCTGTTAGTCAAATACCAGGGATTAGTAGTGAAACAATTGATCAATCAGACTAAGAAAACTGATCAGGGAGACGGTGACACAAGAGAGAACCTGGAAGAGGAGGAAGGAGCGGATACCATTCGAAAAGAGCTCCAGGAAATCACTACCTCTATCAAAGATCTTGTTCTCAGACCTAGGAAATCTTCTGTAACAGAGGAATAAAATTACTATTCAGTGCATCCACATCCATGATACAGTCAGAGTTTGTTACTTTTTTTATGCTGAAGGGAAGGATAGCAGAAAATGCTTGACGAACTTTAGAATTTGGCTTTTTACAATTGGAAATCACAGCCAGGGGACACGGCTGTTGGGTGGTTGTGGCAAATGGAGTTTTGTTGTGTACTACTACAGTGTACGTGTAACGCATATTAAACGTAGATGTGACAGAGCACAGTTGTTGACACTTCAGGTATGAAATTTTTGCTTTTTAATTGGCATCTTCATGTGAGGCCTCAAGAAATGGTTATTCTTCAAATAACTGTGTCCTGTTCCATACACGCACAGGCTTATAGTTTTACTTCTCTGATTTGGATTTATAGGATTGCATATAACTGTATATAAGCCTGTATACCTTAATTTCAAAGAGTAGTTTTGAAACATATACTGATACCTAGTAGTATACCAATGAAAGACCATTTTTACTTTTTTGATATCATTAGTGGGTATTTTCAGCTTCTGTTCACTGGATCACGACAGTAAAAACACCGAGTACAAGCGTGTATTGCTAAATTTAGGAGAAGCGCCCCAGTACTAATGTGAGTTTCTAAATGTACTGAAAGCTCATGAAAATCAGCACACTCATGCTATTAATGTATTCTGTTAATGTCTGCAATAGCAGGTCATTTAAAACTTGCAGCTGGGACAGAGGAGGTGATACCCTTTTGCACTGGTGTTTTGGGAGTGTTTCTCCTGCTGTGTTTTACACGCTGTATGTTCATTCAGCAGACTCGTCGAGTTCTTAGTCCAGTTCCCATTGCAGTTAGAAGCACTTTGCTTGCATTCTCTCAGCTCCTTGAGAGAACTTGTGGCATTCTGCTTATCCTGAGTTTCTCGAAAAGAATTTAGTTTATGATCTTTCTACATAAACTTTGTAGAGTGAAATATTGGCTAAAATGTTTCCCTCAAGTTTTCTACCAGCCTTATTTTTACGTGAGTGGTACTTTCTGTCTACAGGAAAGGTGGAAAAATGTGTAAAACAGACTGCCACTGTTAATGACGTAATTCTTGAATGTCAAATATACTTCTAACTTATTTTTAAGAGATAAGTTAATTTTCAAACCAAAAATATTTTAGATGTATTACTTCAGTAATGCCCATTGATTTAATGTGTGTAATTTCAGGTTTTTGCATAAAACAAAGTTTGAGTAGTAAGAGAAGAAATAGAGTTCTATTCACTAAAAATGTCATTTGCCCATTCTTGCCAAAATTCTTGAATGCTGAAAGACAGCAAATTCTATGCAAGCCCTAATCTGTTCAAATATTTCTGTTTTCCAACAGTTCACGTATTCTATAAGCTTAATAATAAATATATCCAAACCCGAAATTGCAGCAAATGAAAGCTGAAGAGGCCAAGTATGGAAGCTCAGAAACAGATTAATAAAGATTAAGTTAATTTTGGTAAGGGAAAAAATGGAATTTTATACCTATATAAAAGGCAGTCATGTTTAACAACGTTCATATCAACGCTGATCTTTTACCAACTGTAAGGCAAAACAATTTCCCAGTTGTAAGGCAGAGGCAAAGGTAGTTGTTTCTCTTCCCTTGGCTGGAGAGTAACATCTGATAGTAAAGAACAATGAGGAGTAAGAGATGAAAAATATTCAGGCTGTTTAACTTTGTTTAAGGAACGGAGTTTGCATACAGGGAATAGGTTTGATTTCTTGTTATTTAGCCAGAAAAAATATTAAATTCCTATACTGAATGTAAACAATTTTATAAGACGGTGAGCTATTTTGTAAATAATACACCATATGACATTCTGTATGCAAATATGAAATTATTTTAATAACATTAAATGATGAAGTATTTAAAATGCATTCTGTTGACTTAACCAATGGCTGATCGTCGTGCAGCTTGGAGCTTTCAAACAGCAATTGGTAGTATGCACCGTTCGATGTAACATGCCATTCTGAATGTCCCTGTATTTTTGTTTGATACTGGTTTATGCTGGAATAATAACGAACTTCTTATAAAATTTACTATATCATGTGTTAGACTTACTATATTTTAGCCAATGGTATAAGAACAATAAGAAAGAATACATTCTGCAAAGTAGAGATGAGGGAAACACTAATATTCTGAGATCTGGCTACTAACAGAATTCAAGGAGGCACAGGTTGGAAAACCTCCCCAGGTATTTTTGTTGTCTGTTAGATGTGTAAAATCAGTCTTTAGTTCATTAAACAGAAGTATCTTGAAAGAGAAAGAAAAGGAATATTCACAATTTCCTGAATATTTTGCTAATTCATGGTTTTTCTCCTTTCCCTAGGAGGAATGTATGCAGGAGGAAGAGTAATCCTGTCTTAGAAATCAGAGGTTCCGTTCACAAAACAAAACTGCCCTTTAGAGCATCTAGGAGAATGAAAGGCAATACAGAGTATACAACTTAACACTTTTACTTTGGTTTTGAGTATTTAGTGTCAGCCTCTCATGCCCTTCACTTATGGCATTTAAACACCACCGTTATATTTTTATAGACTTTATAAAGGTGACGTATATATACACAAATATTTATAAACGTGCATCTCGTAGCCTCTTTTGCTGCTGCTCTCAGCAAATTGGAATTGGGCTCAGCCACAGCTTTTCCTATCACTGGTTTTAAGTGGCAAAATGTGACATTTGTAGCTGGTTCCGCGCAGGTCTGCTGGAAATAAGCAAACTGTTGCTCTGTTAGAACTGGCAGCCTTCTTTCCAGCTCTCGTTTGGCAGCTGCTTAAAAAGCTAATAATTGGCACAAGTTTCTGAGTTTCTAAGTAAGCACTGGGATTTGCTGTTTGCGAGAATCCATCTTAGAGCTTCCTCAGATAAAACCCCAGCACTCCTGTTCTCGTGAGTCGGCTACTGATGCAGTGGTGGCTGCCTGAATATTTTTTTTAATAAGTAACAATTACATTTTCCCAGGGCCAGGAAAATGGAAATTTCTACAAAACTGGGTAGATTTTGGGTTGGTTTGTTGTTTGTTTTTTTGTTTTGGTTTGATTTTTTTTTTTAATAGGAAGTTTAGTACTCTTGCAGAAGCCACAAGAGTGACTGTACTGGGTCAGATGGAATGTCCCTGTAGCCCAGTATTGTGTCTCCAGCAAGGGCCAAAAGTGGATGCCTAGGGAGGAATATAAGAAAAAGGCATGTGGTGATTTTTCCCTTGAGTGCTTTTTGAGCCTCCAAATATGTGCTTCTCAAACTTTGAGCGATGATTGTACTTTAAACACAGAAAACGGCAATTATCTGAAGCTTTTTGGATAAACAGGATACTTGTGAGAGCAGAGTTCCTTTCTCTGCAGAACCAAATAACAAAACATATTCAGTAAATGCCAAAGATGTTTTCTCAGGAAAACAACAAGTTAATTAATTAATTTTGTTAAGGAATGCCTTTTTTAAAAAAAAAAAAAAATTACAAGAAAAAATTAAATTAAGTAGGAAGAGCAACTTAAGAAGTTTAAAGAGAAACACCATTTGGTTGTTGAATTTCCCAAATCCTCAATGTGAAGAGGAAGCTCGGTCAGGACAGGTCATGTCTGGGGACAGATGAAATAAGCTGCTTTCTATTTTGGGAAGATCAGGAAGAGATGTGGGAGCTGTATGAGATGTCCTCAAACTGATATTCCGAAGAAGCAGCAGTTTTTGTTGCTCTCTTCAGTTGTACTCAACTTGGCAAAAACTCTGACTCTGTTTTAGGTGCATCTCTCTAGAGTTAGGTGAATTTAAGGGTAATCTTTGAAATTTAGGGAAAGTGATATGCTAGAGAAGGTGTCTATACTTCTCATCCTTTCTGGAAAGAATGTATTTTATTAGAACTACTTCTAATTGTCAGTAGCTCTTTCCAATGATCCATTTGGATAATACTTTTGTGTTTCTCTGTGGTCTCGTTTTGTGGTCTTCAAAAAGGTTCTTGGTCAAGAATGGTACTTTCTTTTTTATTTCTTTTGGAAGTAAAGACAAGAGGAAGCTGTTGATGATTCTCATTCTGGACTGAAATTCAGAACTGACATGTCCTCTCCTCAATCTGAAAAAAATCTCAAGCTTGAAAAATCAGCATAGAGGTGTTTGGTATAAGTAAAGCGTGTAACAATAGGAGGAAAGAATTCAATCTCGTTTGAGTAGATGACAAAATGTCTACAGAAGTTTAATAAACCAGTCAGCTACTAATAGAGATCATGAATTCTTGGCAATAATAATCAAATGATCAGTCTGATACAGTACCTTGCAAGGTACTACCTAGACACAGATACCCTCCAGGACATGTTGTCCAGATTTGGCAATTTTACCAAAGTCTTCAGATAACGTAATAAATCTTTAAACCATTTTAAAGTTTTCTTCCCTCTTCTGTCTGCAATATAAAGCAGTTCCCACCCTCTTGACATTATAGACTGAATGATTCAGATCTATTGGCTCTTCGTTGTGGAAAAATCTGCCTGGAGGTCAGTTGTGGTTCATACCACAAGCAGCCATCCTTTTTTTCACTCTGCATAACTTCAGTCTGCATTTTTAAATGGACACAATATCCTTACTTTCAGCTGCAATTGATTAAGGGTCTGCATGGAGCCTTACCCAAAGTATAATCACTTCTGTGTGCTCCATGCCTGCAGTAGACTGTCTGGCCCCTGTTCTGTCCAAGCAAAAATAAAAGAGATGACTGCAGTTCAAAGAAGCCCAGAATGTAGAAATACTGAGAGAGAATCAAAGACTAGTTTGGGTTGGAAGGGACCTTTAAAGGTCATCTATTTCAACCTAGAACCCAGAGGAGGCCATGCTGCCCCTCTGGTGGTAACAGCATATGAACACCTTCCTGCATGCTGGAAGAGCATCAAATCATTCCAGCCCAGAAACTGCTTTAGTAGTGTCAGAGGAGTTCTGCCGGGTCCCCAAAAGTCTCTTCTGAAATGGGAAAGGTGTTTCTCCCTGGCCCCCATTTCGTGTACACAACAGTCAGGCTTTAGTAATCATGACTTTTCTATTTCTTTTCTGATTTACAAGCCCACATGAGGTCTTGGGTTCATTATGTGTGGACTAAAGTATACCTGGGAATGAATGATGATCCATCTTTTTTTTTTCTTTTTCTTTTTTTTTTTTTTATTTCCTTTTTTTCTTGTACTAAACAGTTTGGGACTTCTGGGGGTTTTGATTCTTTAGGTTTTTTAGCAGAAATGCCTTTTTCCTTTTGAGAACAGTCTGAAATATGTTCCTTTAAGAACCTCCTACATGGTATGTATTTGCAGTTTGTAAACACACAATATGTCAAGGAATGATTTGATTCAGTGGTGAGGCAGCCAGCTATTTGCATGTCATGAGGTCTAAGGGAAACAAACTGACCCTCAGCCTTCCTCCATCCAGCCAAATTCTGATGGGACCCTCAAATAGCTCTGGCAAAGTGTTCTGTTTCTTTTGGACTTGATGAATGCTTGTTTCTGTGAAGGCGTGTAATTATTTCTTCCTTTATTTTGCTTCACAAGTTACCAAGAGAAGCAGCTTAAACCCAAATGTGAGTATTGAGGCTCTTTTCTATTATTCCTTTATTTTTTAATGTTTAAATGTGGTGATATGGAAGGTATCTAATGTAACATTTCAAGCAAGTAAACAGGAACTTTTTTCTTCAGGCACAAAACTCCTAATTAAATTAGATGCAGATTTCTACACATATATCAGTAATATTTGATTTTGTGTACCAAAAGAAATACCACAGGGTTTTTTTTGGATGCAATTGTTTTCATTTTATTAATTGGCTAACTCATTAATTTTTGGGAAGATTGTTTGGGGTTTCCGTTGCAGTGAGACAAGGATTAATTTTGTTTACTCCAAAGAACAAGCTACAAAAAATGTGTATGCTGCTTCCTGTGACATTTGAATCACCATTTTTATTAAGCTTTCAAAGCTGTTTGCTATTGCAAGAAAACTTTCTAGATAGTGTATTTTCTGATAAGGTAAGTCACTTTTTTCTACCGTAACTAATTTTAATGCCTAACATGGATTGTTCTAGCTTTTTTATTGAAGTAAAACTAGTTTCCAAGCCGGTGTTTATAGCACTATTTCAACTTGTTATAAAAGTCAAGTGTTACCTCCAAAACCTCCCCCTATAAGACACTGTGTTATCTTTTAGCTATCGCATTTTTAGGATCATAATTTTGGTTTGGAATTTGAAGAGAAAGGGTACTATTGGAAGGATATACCACTGTTTTTTGAAATTATGCTGAAAATGTGTGCCTATATTGCAGAATTTAAAAAAGAGGTATGGGTAATAGGGGAAATATTCCTTAGATTGAAGTCTGTGTATATTAATTGTGCTGCTACCCCATTTCACAATGGTAGTCTTCTTGATAATGAGTTTAAAATTAAAGTTGGACAAAACTATCAAATATGATTTCCATTTCAATAATATAAATGTTTGAAAATATATTTCTTTAACTGTCCCTGTTTCCAAAAGGTCTGGTTTTATATCTGGAGCTGGGCACAAAATCTCTTACAATTAGAAAACAAGTTTCAGGTGCCTTTTCTTGTTTGTGGTTAATATTTTCACCCATATATTTTTTACGTTTGTGTGATGAGTCAACATTTCTAGAGTATTTTAACAGAACAGGCTGTAACAGATTTTATGTATTAGCTTTATAACAGATTGCTGATGGTCTTGCCATGTAATTTTATTGCAGTGTCACAAAAGTCACTTTGATTCAAAGTTCTGTAATGGGTAGAAACTTAAGATGGCATGCTAACCTTCCTGTAGGATTAGAGCAAAATGAAATCAAGCTGCTTGAAAGAGATTCTGATCCGTTGTGACCTGTGGTATCTCCAGGTTATTTGCAGGCAGTCATATTTTACGAAGTGTATATTTTTGGTTGACTCGGTAAGACATATGTTCTGTGGGCTATATACCAATAAGCCCAGCTTGCTTCATTTTTTTTCCGTATCTGAGTTTTACTTCTCAAAAAAAAAAAAAAAAAAAAAAAAAAAGATAAAAACTTTTAGTATTGCCTAACCATGGACAGACAGAAAGAAATGTGAAAATCTTAACCAGCGTGCTTCCAAACGTCCAACCCAAAATCGGAGGGTGGAATTCTGATCCTGTTCAAGTGAGCAGCCCTCCCGTCGGCTACACAAGATCTAGATGCTGTTCAGGCTGGTAGATCACCTGGGGAACAAAACCGACCTGAGCTTTTCTGCACGCTTCCCTGCCAGTTAAGGGTAAGATGATGTCTTATTGTCTAATTCTAGGATGCTCGTAAAATTAATCGTTTCCAGTTCAACTTTTCAACTGAAATCTCTAGAGCCTCAGGTTTGGGAGTTGGCACAGCAAAATGCTGCTGATGCCCCACTTGCGCTCCTGCAGCAGAGTTCATTGTTCTGGGAACAGGGCTCCCAGCTCTAGTGAGAAAGGAGGCTGTGAACTCCTTGTTCCATACATTTGTATTTTCCTGTAAACGTAAGAGAGATTAAATAAGGACGGTTTTGTAGAAATATGCAAATGTTACTCCAAAAGCACTGACTTGATATCTGAAAAACAGGTTAATAAAACCCTCTGACATAAAATTCTGTAGCAGAGATACAGTGAGGGACAAGACTGTTACAAAGGCTAACTAATCTCCTTTGGTTGCCTTTATAATGATGGCTAAATTAAGTTTCTGCTAGACATCACCCTGGAGAGGACTTTATCTCTCTCTTTTAACTATAAAAAGTGCCTTGTTCATTAGCCTCAGTAGGCTTAGGTTAGCTTGTGTGAATATCCCCATTCTTCTCTGATATTGTACAATATACATCAGCTATCATCCCTTCTTGTTTCCCTTTCTTAGACCAGGAGTTTTCTTTGATTCTGGTTCATTCGTGCTGGTAGGTTACTTTTCTTCTCAGCCATTGTTGCCTTTGAGTTTGAATTTTTCTAGGTCCGTATATAAGGACTGGTACGTTCTTGCACATCTCAGCATATTATGGATAATGGATCTGAACAGGCTGCCCTAGTTCAACGCTTTACAACTCAGAAAAATACTCATTTTCCTATAATGTGTCTTTGTGCATAGATAGCAGAATTGATAGAAAGAATGACCTAGTGACAGAGCATGGTGTAGTTGTGGACAGAGCACACACGCAGGAGACCATAATTCAGTCCAGAGAGACCTCCAGCAAGTTGTTCTGTGCCTCAGTTCCCCATCTGTGAACAGGGTTTGTAGCATTGGGGAGAAAAAAAAGAGGCCAAACTTATGTTATCCAAAACTGTCTGGAAACAACCCCAATTGACTGGAAAATCCTACATAATTAGGAACTTTCTCAACCACTGTAGCCCTAAGAGGTTTGACACAAAACTGGAAAAATTCCACCCAGAATATTTTGCGTAAGAATGTTAGTCATAACCTCAGAGTAATTAAGGACAATTGCAAAGTTCACAAGTGGAACATTTTATTGCTTCAGCTAATTTTAGAAGTGCTTTCTGCCTCCAGCACTGGAGGTTGACCACCCGGCAACCTTCGTACAGCGCTTTTAACTATCCCGGGCCAGTGCCATGGATACAGCCTGATGAGCAGACCCAGCTAATGGCAAAGCTGTAACGACTGGCTTCTTTTCTTCCCACTCTTCCAGGTTTACTCTCTGACCTTGAGCAAGTCAATTACTTTGCTTTGACAAGTAGTTAACCTTTTCTGTAGACAAGTCTCTCACAACTGTGTTTTAGGGTTACTTTATTACTGTTGTTAGAAAAGCATCCTGAAACCTTCAAAAGGAAGGCTGTAAAATACCTCAGAATATTAGCTTACAATTCTATTTCTCAGAAGCCCAGAATAGTATTAGGCTGTAAATCTATTTATCAGGAGCCCAGTCTTCCTCAAGTGAGCTCAAGTTTCAAATTCAGCCACATCATGATTCACTTGTGTATTATAACGTGCCAAATTGTGGCATAATTAGAGTTCTGTGAGTCTGGGATTGTATTTGCATGAAAGAAAAAAGGGAAAAGATTGAGGAAAAACTGTTTCATGCTGATCTTCTAATTGTCAATCTTTGTTTAGTTTGGTGCTTGAAAATTGAAGAACATTGAGAAACAGTTCAAATTAAAAGCTCAAAACATTTTGGGTTTTTTTTAAAATACAGTAGCAGAATTCTTAATTTGTTTAATCACTTGCTTGGACTTTTTACTGAGAACATTTACCATATTTAACATAAATTAGCAAAACGGACTTGAACTGTATTTGCTCCTTAATGCAGTTTCTGCTGCTGCTTACCACTCTCCTCCTCCTCACACAGACCTTATGCCCACAGCAGGTCAGAGTTATGGACCCTGAGCAGCATCTCCTACTGAAACCAGTCAGTTCCATTCTAGGTTTGCAGAGATGGTTGTTCTGCTATTGCTGCGTGTCAGGCTTCATGTCATCACTTGAACGGACTTCACCGGTTTCACTCATTGTTCCACAGTATCCTTGAGTTAAATAGCATGTTCTTAAAAGGTTCCTAAATGTTAGAAAGGAATTTCTTCATTCTTGCCAAATTTCTTCCAGAATTCTGAGACTTTACGGATGGTTTTTATTTGTCTGAGTCAAATGTTGAGCGGCTTGGGTGTTCGGATAAACTTTAGCTCGAATTTTCCTTTAACCAGAATAGGGCAACCCTACACTGGAACCAGCTTTTAGATAGTATGTATTTATAACCATAGAAAGAAACCTACTCTGAAAGTCACAGTGCCAAAAACAAACAAAAAAAAAGAACTTTTTCACATGCCAGGACATTACAAAAATCCCAGCAGGGCAGTAACTGAAGGGTCAGTAACCTCGCATCATAATAAAGAAAGACAGAATACCATGGCCTGCTCATTGCAGCATCTAATTTTAAATCATAGCCACTTTTAGGAAGATAGACTATGTTAAAATAGAAAGAAATATGTTTAATGGCTGGCACAGAGATTTTAAGGCTTAAGGGAAATGTTAGGATACCCAGTCACGTGGGCTCAGCAGACCTTATCTCGTAAGTAGGCAGAACAGGTAACTTAAGAGGCACAGAGATTTCAAGCACATGGCAAAGGTCACTGGCAGGACATGAACAGAACCCAGGGCTGAGTCCCTCTAAGGACTGGCCGATGTTGCTGCTCACAGGATGTGAGGATTGAAGTTAAAACAGAGTCGATGCCATGATATACTCTGTCTTGTTTGACAGGACATCATCTACTCTACTGCTCAAAACTCAAGAGGTCTTCGATTAACTTATTTTTTCTAGTTTATGGTTGATGCACAAAGCCACATATTTAAAGAAAAGAGAAAAAAGAAGAAAAAAAAAAAAAAAAGACCAAACCACAAAAATCAAACCCAACATTTTTTGCTATACTCGGTCCTAGTCACACTCCATTATTTTTCCTCCCTAGTAGAGGACGAACAAGAAGGTGAAGACCTCCAATTCCTGCCCTTTCTTCAGTCAGCGCCACTCCTACAGAGAGGTTCACTGCCTTCAAAAGTCCTGTTGTCAGCTCTCTTCTAGAGCTATATGTGAGTCGTATATCCTCTTGCTGTGTTGGAATGAAATGTGCTGGTTTACTATCAACAGTCAATATAGGACATGTCCTAAAAGAATGTGTTTATCCAAATACTTTATCTTTTTTTTTCCCCCAGCCCAAAGACCAGCAGCCTGCCCTTGCATCTGCATAGTTAAACTAATAAGGTTTTTCACTATGTTTAAAACAAATACAGGGCAGAGAATAAAAAGAAAAAGTCACCCCGCTATAATTCCACATCTTTAGTGAGATGCGTGCACAGCCAAATTGTACTTGTTTGTTACTGCAACCTTGGTGCAGATGTTGAGACTTTGTAAGTGAATTGTGCCCTGTGCTCCCCAATAGATGTGAAGACACCAACCGTAACATGCAGGGTTAAAAACCTAATCCAGAAAATATTAAATCACCTAATTTGGCATCCATGAATTGAGCAAAATTATTCAGCTGCATTAATTTACATACATATGCAAGTGTTCCAAGGGTCCTCTTCTAAAAGAAGACAAATCAGGTGTTCGTGTAACACTTAAGGGGAAGCAGAAGGAAGTTAAATAGGTCTGCTTTGGAATACCCACAGTGTATTTTCACGTTGGTTGGTCGTTCTGCACTTTCCTGGAAACCTTTCTCTCCCTCTGTCTCAGTTATATTGTATAACCAGTTGATTACTGTAAAAGCAGTAGAATACAAAGAGTACCAGATCTTTTGCGTTTTCTCCACTGGATTAGACCTTTCATGGTCTGTCCACCCAGCAGATGAAATATATGCATATGGATTTTAATAAGGCTGTGTTATTATTGGACCCCTGTATTCCAAAGAGATTGCAATTGCAGCAGGTCATTACTGCTAGGTCTTGTAGCAATGCCTACTGTGTTAATTGTCAGTAAAAATCCAGAGTGCGTAGGTAGCCCTTGCTTCGGGATCAGGCTGTTATTTGCTCTACTCAATGTTTCTGCCCATTCCTTCTCTGTCCCTTAGGACTGCCCATCCCGAAGCCTCCTTTCCCTTGGGAGGGTTCATGGACCACATCGTGGAGTTCCTCTCCACGAAAAGGAGACTGCCAAAGCAATGGTCACCCTAAACAGCTGACATAGAATGTGAAGAGAGGGTATATATGCTACATGTCCAGTTGCCAGCACTTCTTAGGCTGTACACAGCAGTGGCTTCACAAACTATGATTCCTGTGGGCGTAATAAGCAGTCCAGGGCTTGTCTGCAGAACCATGTCTTCTCTGTTTTCAGTGAAAAGTTTGGTAAGAAGGTGGCAGCTAAGATGGATGGAGCTCTGCAAGCAGCAAAACTCACCATTCGCTGGGCCCAAAAATCTAAATACCTGGGAACAGTGATAACTGAAATAGGGATCTTACATACCAATACTCCTTGCAGCAGCCTTTGCTTTTCCTAAGCTGTAATGCCACCTAGCTCATGACAATCTTTTAACAGGGCTGAGATTAGAAATCTTTAGATTTGGTTCATTTTGATAAGATGTCGTATTTTATTACAGAAGTGCTGCAGCTCGGTATATTTTTTTCCTCAGAAAACTAGGTCAGGTTGGCACAGTGGAGTCGGGATAGAAAAGGAAAAGGCTGTGCTACTGCAGCAAACGCTTTATTACCACTTGGGGGCTTTATGTTTGGTTTTGAGGCAAGGAGGTCTTTTTTTAAAAAAAAGAGGGTAATGAAAATCCTTTCCAAATTTAGCTTGATGCTACCATTGCTTCTGCTGCTCACCTTTTTCTTACTTCTCATTTTGTTACTTAAAGCATTTCTAAAGTAGGTCACAGGCTTTTAAAGAACCAGCTAGGAAAAGTTGTACTGTGTAGTCAGTTGTAGTTATTTTGTTTTAACAAGGATTTTAATTCATGTGACGTACCCTTTCTGACGAGACACAGTGCTCTTCATCCGCCTTTCTGTCCCTGAAATAAAATGTAAGGGTGGGGAAAATCCCGTCTCTGCAGTTGATGCATCTGCAAAGACAAGAAATGACCTATTTTTTATTGAGATCTTATAGATTGCATTCAGCATCAGCGTTGCCTATTGAAGCTCTGTTACCTCTTGTTAGTGGCAGGGCTGTTCCGTTTCACGGCCCGTGAGCGCTTCACTCCCCGCTGTATCCCAGGCATCATTTGCTATTGCTATTGCTTTCCCCGGGAAAGCTTGCGGTCCCAAAGGCAAGCTTGTGTCATTGTCAGGTAGATGTGTCCCTGCCCAGCGGTGTTACTGTAGCGCTAAGATGCTGCTGTTTCCTTGGTGGACTTCTGCTCAGCTGTGCAGGCATCTTGACTTCAGTGCGTTGTACAGAGGGGAATTGGGAGGCAGATGTTTGATGTGCAGACGCTGTTGTAGCAGAGGTGGCTCCCAAGTGCTGCTCTGATTTGCACTTTGGGGATGAACTCACTGGTAAAAGCCTCAGATCAAGACTTCAGCACGTCTTCATCTGTAACTTTAATTTCCTTTTCATTTAAGCACTTTTAAGAGCATTTTCCGTGATTAGGGGATTGTAGGTGAGGGTGGAGGCAGGAAAGAGGACTGTAAAGGCTGGGCCGAAAGGCTTGGGGGGAAGACTTTGTATTCACTGCCAGAGGTCAGTTATGACCTCAGTGACCAATTCTCATCCTGACCAGTTCACCCTCAAATATTTAATGTTTCTTTTTCTCTTTCAAAGACATTTAGCACTTGCTGTGTTGTAGGTTGATAGAAGGAAAATACATTAATATTTCCGTGCAAGTACAGTATGTTATTCTCTACCTTCCCACCATTTTAACTGAAGAAACTGTAACCCAGCATAAATGTCCTTTTGCTACCAAATTTCTTCTCTCAAAATGAGATGACTCGAACTCCGATTCCCACGTGTTTCCTAGACTAAAACACATTTAACTATAAGATTGCTTCTCCAAATGAAATTTTTAATTTTACATACAAAATCAAATTTAAGTTTTTACTATAAATTTTTCTGTTGAGAATTTAAGATCCATTTTTAGACTGATATTTTTCAGTCAGATTTCACTTTTTTTGAATCCTACTTGTCTAAAACAAACTGACATTTTCCATGAAGCTGTGTTCTTTTATTCACAAATGTTTCCTGTTAAAATACATCATCATTTTAAAAATAAAAGTGTTAGAACATTTTGGATCAAGCTTAGTGCAAAACTCCTTTTTCTTCCAAAAATACCCTGATGCAATAGCTTTTCTGTTAATTTACGTTAGTTTTGGGAGCTTAGAAATGCTCAAGTTTCAGAGCATGAATTTAATCCTCTAAAAGGGATTAGGAAACTTTCCTCATGAGCAGGTTGTTGCCTCGCTATCTCTCGTAGGGTTTCTTGCATCTGCCTTTGGACAGTTTTGCCCGCTGAACTGAAAAAAAAACCTTATGCACAGTTTTAGTCATTTTCTTGCACACAGTCTTTAAGTCACCGCAAAATAATTTTTAGATCTGTTTTCCCTACTGAGTTCTGGTAAGGAGTATATTTAGTGTAGAGGTCAGTGCCCCAAACACTCCTTTATTCCTCGTTGTTCTGTACAGGGCAGTGACTGAGCAGAGCACTGCCTACGGTTTCCTTCTGAGCCAAGTCATCCAAAGTCAGGTTTATTGAAGGCGCCTAGACCTTCACATCTCCCTGTAGCCTAGGCTGTAACAATTTACGCCAGCTTAAAACTTAAAAAGATCGGTGAGGAAAAGGAGGTTTGACTTGCACCAGCCTGCAACAACAAAAATAACAAAATCTTCTTTACTGTGGTAAAGCAGATACCGCAGGCAACCCACTAACCCCTTTCCATCAAAAAGGAGCCAGCTTTGGGGCAGTACTTGTATCTAAGTATCAGAATGGTTGACAAAGGACATGTTCACCATGTTTCACACTCAGTGACAACACAGAAAATAATACGTGTCTCTCAATTTCACACATGGCTGGGATTTCAGAATGTTGGAAGTGACTTTTCCCTGTGGAAATGCTGAATCTACTGAAACTGGTTTTTTTCTTTGACAGAAATTATCTAGAATCACTGGTTTCCTTTGCTCTTTCCTCTATGACTGAATTTGTGGAATTCCACTGAATGTATTTTAATTGAGAAGGATTTAGAGACTATGTTTACCAGATTTGAAATATCAGGAAACGTTGAAATTAATTGTAATGAAGAACCTAATTGCTTGTATACATTTTTATCTTTGAAAATATCTTTCAAAATCTGTGCTCCAAGTATATAGGCAGCAAAGCTCTGAAGTGTGCATTTGGTTTCAAGCATGTAAATATTACAGCTGAAAGCAATAGCATTTCTCGTGTGTTTAGACTACACACGTCTAGTTTAGATGTGGAATTTCAATAAGACATCTACAGGAGACCTGTTTTCTTGTTTTGGAAGAAAAGTGTTATACTCCTGCTCAAATGCCCATAAGTGAACACGGAGGTTTTGTGGGCTCTTTCACCCTCCCTCTTTTATCATTCAGCCGTGATAAACTTTCTGTGGTCCATCATAGACTCACAGAATAATGCTTGAGGTGGCATGGGTCCCGAGGAGATCATCTAGTCCAACCCCCTGCTTAAGCAGGGTCACCTAAAGCAGATTGCCCAGGGCTATGTCCCGTTGGATTTTGAATATCTCCAAGGATGGAGACTCCACAGCTTCTGTGGGCAACTTGTGCCAGTGTTCAACCACTCTCACAGTGAAAGGTTTTTTAATTCTGTTTAAGTGGAATCCCCTGTATTTTAGTTTGTGCTTGCTGCATTTTCTCCTGTCAGTGGGCACCACTAAAAAGATCCTGCCTCCCTCTTCTTCATTCCCTCCCACCAGGTATTTGTACACATTGATGAGAACCTCCCTGAGCCTTCCTTGCTGCAGGCTGAACAGTCCCAGCTTTTTCAGCCTTTCCTCATAGGAGAGATGCTCCAGTCCCTTAATCGCCTTTGTGGCCCTTCACTCAACTCTTTTTCCAGTAGCTCCATATCTCTCTCATGCTGGACGCACCAGAACTGGGCCCAGACCTCCAGATGTATCTTACCAGTGCTGAGTGGAGAGAAAGGATCACCTCCCTAGACCTGCTGGCAGTGTTCTTCCTAATACCCCACAGAACGCTGTTGACCTTCTTACCCTCAAGGGCACATTGGCTCATGGTCAACTTGGTTTCCACCAGGACCCTCAGGTCCTTCTCTGCAAGCTGCTTTCCATCCAGTTGGCCCCCAGCACATGTTGGTACCTGCAGTTATTCCTCCCCAGAGGCAGGACTTTGCATCTCCCCTTGCTGAATTTCATGAGACTCCTCTCACCCCAGTTCTCCTGGCGAGGTTGCTCTGGATAGCAGCAAACGCATCTGGTGTATCAGCCACTCCTCCCAGTTTTGTGTCATCTGCCAATTTGCTATGGGTGCACTCTGTCCCGTTGTCCAGGTCATTAATTAAGACCTTGAACTGTATTGGTGCCGGCATCAACGCCTGCAGTTCCCCACTAATGTCATTACTTTAGATTGTCTCCTTTAACATTGTACCTGGGATTCACTAATGATTTCTCATCCACATCTTGGGCTCGTGGCTGCTTTGCTTTTGGAAGTCGGTCAGCTGAAACTAATCAATTTAAACCTGTCTAAATATCTTCTAAGTATAATAACTCACCAGCTAATTCAGGTATACTTTATCACATGCCCCTTTTGTACCAGATGCAATCCTCAAACCTGTTTTATGGTTTAATAGAGAGAGTAGGACTAAGAATACTGTCAAGATTTCACATGAAAACGTACACCAATGCACAGCTGAAATATTTCATGGCTTCATTTTATTCTATAATCTGACAGTAGTCAGAAAGGAACGAGCTCCATAATGAAGACAGGAGAAAATTCGAGCTCTACCAGACTATGCGAAAACCTGTAAAAAAAAGTGGGTAAGAAAAATTTCAGCAAAAAAAAAAAAAAAGAAATTAAATGCTAAGCCTTAGCATTAAACCTACTTTTTTTCATGTACTGCTGCTGGTGATGATATTGACAGCACCCAGGAATCTGAGCAGATGAAAAGGATTTGTGTTCCTGGGTAATATCTTGGGAGAGACCTGAATCAATACTGAGCACTCCACAGACAGTTTGTCTCGACTTAAACATGGAGCTGCGTTACTGAGCAGCAATACTGCTGATCAGCCGAGCTCCTTGTGTTCAGAGGAACAGGGCCGGTTATTCTGGACTGGAATCTCTGGGCACCAGTGTGTTAATTGTATTAAAATGGTGAATTGCACTCCCTGACTCTTACGTGTTGGGTTAGTTAGAATAGAAAAAAAAAAAAAAAAAATCCAGCAAATAATCTAGGTTAAATTCTGTAGCCAGTTAGCAACGTTTCTGTCTACCTCTTTCAAAAAACCTGCCTTCAGCTGCTATCTTTGACATGCTTATTTGTGACCTCTAATTTCACTGTACAATGGGTTTACTGTGATGGTAATTCTTGAGTTTTTGAGGTAATGGTGATTCTTGAGCTAGCAAGGCTCACAATAGAGGAAGGATATCCATTAGGAGAGATGCATACAGAGCCATTAGTTTGAATTTTGCCAGCTGAATTGCTCGGGCTGACCTCAGTAGCAAGTACAAGTTGTACTGGAGAAGCTGGATGCTTCTGGTGAACGTTCTGTGGCTGAATTAAAGGAAATACCTCGCTTGCCGTAGAGGCAATGGGGCTAGGCTATTCCAACCCACTCTGTAGCTAGTAAAAAGAGTTTGAGGGACGTAGGCTTAGTCAGATCTCTTCCACAACAGCATTTCTGTACGTCCGCACCACCGTGAACACTTAGTCGAGGTTCTCTCACTGCTTTACTTTGTCCTAGTTTGAAGTTTAGGTAAGTAGCGAATTATGCTGTGCTGGGATAAGGGAAGAATTTAGATGACTGCACCAATGTTTGAGTTTGCATGGTGTAAACAAAGCAGACAGCAATACCAATTAAGGCGAAACAGGATTCCTGGGATGCTCGATCCCCTAGTTAAGCCAGAGCTCTTGCCCTTTTTGCTTGCGGTCATGGGGTGTGTAAATACGGTACAATGCAGTGTGGTGCCGTCACAAGGTCAGCCTCTAAATGACCTGCTTTGCTAGACGGTCCACCAAAATCATGTCCTTGAAGCAGTATAGTCATGTTCTTCCAGTGCAGTCCCGGCTGGCATCCATCCTGGCTGCTTAAAGCAGAGCTTCATCACTGAGAGCACCCACTCAGAAGCTCCCAGGACCTGACTTTGTATTGCTCTGCTGTGCCACGGAGATAAAACACCTTGTTCAAAGTTAACACCTGTGTGTCTGCTTTCCTGTAGGTACTTGTTTTGACTTGATCTGTAACATATGCCCTCTGTTCCTATTACTTCTCTAGCCATTTTTAGAAGAGCAAAAATTTTAGTATTCTTATGCGCTCAAGCACAACTTAAAGGTATCACCGGGAAAATTGCAGTTACCCTTAGGGAAGGAAGAAACAAAGCAAGGATATTGCTAGTGTTTTGAAAATACAGCATGCATTTAAACGTCTTGTGAGTTCCTTTGTCTCGAAGGGTCAGGATTTTTATTAAGTCTAGTCACAATAACCAAATAACAGATTTCTGGGGGGTAGCAGACATCCCGAGAAATCAAGAAACTCTGATTTCTGAAATGAGGAAAGATTAGAAACTTTTATTTATAAAATAATTATATTGTCAGAAATTTTTCCTTATAGTGATGTTGTTAGCTTTACAATGCAGTTGTAACCTTGAGTCACTAATGTATTTTGCAAATTTATGTGATTAATTGTTCGGCAGCTCTCACCAAAAGAAACAAAGTAGAGAAAATGAAATCAGCAAACTCGTGCAAAACCATGTTCCAAGTTAAAAAAAAAAAAAAAGAAAAAAGTACTTAACTGAAAATAATCAGGTGCCTGGGACAGCTTGCAGGAGTGTCTCCCTCGTAACAGATCAATTTGTTTTTCTTACCCTTCAGTGTTGTTGCAATAATTTATTTTGCAATCATTATTCTTTCTTTATGCCTCCTTAATAGAGAGCCTTGTTTCATTCTTTACATGTTCTTAAGGAAAAAGACGATGCAGTTCAATGTTAGGCTTATTTAGATCAGAAAATAGTTCATTAGAATTGCCATAAAGCCAAAGGTACAATAGTTTTACAGGTATGTATATACCTACGTGCCTATATTCATTCCCATCTACGTAGGAGTAATGTTTCTGGGGTTTTTATATTTATATAACCTAAGGGAGATTAACACACACTTATAGAAAATATCAAGATAAATTATTAAATGACATATTAACATTGTGGCTGTGCTTTTTAGCTCCAGTAAGCATTCCTTTCTTGATAGTCCCACATTTATCAGGTTTCACAACTTCACAACCATTTTCTTACGGCTTTCTTTGCTGAAAGTCTTCTAGTGCTCTGCATCTTGTAGGAAACCATTTGACTCTACAGAAAGTCTCTCTCCTAATTTGTCATAGCAAAATTCTATCTTAATCTGCTGGAACAGCAGGCAGACTAGCCAGCTCTGTTATTTTATTTTCATCTGCTTTATAATTCATACCATGAGACTGCTGCATTCTCAAATCTGACCCCAGGGACTCCAGTCGCAATATCCTCACATCTTTGGCAACATCTCTCTGCTCCCCCTTGGAATATTCTAAGGCTACAAATGGTATCACGTATCCGTGCCTACTAGATACGTTAAAATCAATGGTATTTAGCTTTGTTCCAATTTAGATAACAAAATCCTCTTTTCCCAAGGCATGAAGAATCGCAGTCTTTCCCTGTGCCTAGGACACGAGTTAGCAGCTGGAATGCTGGAGTCAGCGTTTCATTCCATGAGAGCGAATAGCATCAGACCTCCAGAGATTTCTTAACTGACCTTCAAAACACAAAGTCTAGCTTCCAGCAAACTTAAAGTAAACATATTTCTCTAGAGATTAGGATCAAAGCACAAGAAAAACATTCTACTTAACTACGTGGTGCTCGTACCATTACTTATTTATTGGAGCAAGGGTAAGCGGTGCTGGGAGAGACGAGATTCCCTTTTTTTGTTGCATTGTCTAACAGTAAAGGTAGTTCACAAAGGTTACCCAGACCTTTGCCAGGAGATTTGTAAAATCATCGTTCTTTTTCATGCCATCACTACTTCACTCCCAAATATGGTTTTATATCATCGTGGTCAAACCCGTGAAGACTTTTTCTGAAACAAAGCCTTGGTGGCTTGAGCACTTTACTAGAGGAGCAGCTCAAGGGCAACCCCAGGCTTTGACTCTGGGCTTGGGTGTACTCTTCTAGTGTTCTCCAGCAGCCACAATCACCTGTAAAACAGGAGTAATGGCACTTTGTTTCCATATCCATATAGTTTTTAGGAGGATGACTACATTATAAATTTACACGTTCTGGAGTATTACAATAGATCTTGTATGTGTATATAAGCCAGGCTTCCTGGAAGAGATTTTCTTGATGTTTTTTTTTCTTCCCAGGAAGCCAATGTTTTTGAACATTTCAAGAAAATTCAGTATTTGAAGAAAATCCTTGGGTATGCAGAGTTTTCAGTAGTTTAAAAACCTGTCACCATTTATTATGAATGAAAAAAACAGAGATGTATCTGCAGATGTCCGAAGTTAATTGTTGGTGAGCTTTGTACAACAAAAAGCACTGGAAATAACAGACAAGCTCTTCATGCATTCCCTGTTAGGATTTTCCTGTCGCCACTTTTAGGCTGAGATGAAACTGCATTAGGAAGCCGGGGTACTGATTCAGCAGGGAGGAAATCAGAAAGGTAGTCTGCTCGGGGTTATCCTCAGAGGCAGCTCATAACTCTAACTAACTCCCACAAAAAAAGGAATGAAAATTCCTCTGAAACCCGGTTTCGAGCCCGTCCTATGACCTTGAATACGGAGCCCAGTTAACCACAAACATTCCTTGATTGTCTCCCTAGCCACCAATTTATCCAGCTTCCCCAATATAGAAAACGAGCAAAACTTAACCTTGATTTTGGTGATGACTATATAGTGATCGTGCACTGAATTACTGCGGGGTGTCTGGTTTTCATATGTCATGTTGTGTAAATGAACAAGCCGTTGGATGTCATTTTCTCATATATATGGACTCATTCATTTCACATTCAAATCTCTGTTTGATCTTAAGGGAATGGAAGTCCAGATTCAAGCCCTGTTATACTGTTATTCGAAAGATAAAACACATCTGTAATGTTTTTAAGCAAGCATGTTTCCCACTGATCTGAATTATAGATTATTTGATTTCTTTACTGTCTTGGCTAATACAAAGATTTAGCGCAGTCAGAAAGATAGTAAATCAATTCAACTCAAAAGAAGTTCGATTTACAGAAACAACAAGTTTTCCATAGCTTGTGCCAATCGAACAATTCCTACCTTCGGACAGAGATAAACATTATAGCCTCTCTTCCTGCCCTCTTTTCACTGTCATACTACTATCCCTCCAGGAACAGATTAATAAATGCCTCACCTTAAGCACTGGTGCCAGTGGAGACCTGCCGTAATTGTTCTTTCTTATAGTTCAAACAGTCATTTTGAATTACATCTCACAAAGCAGAAACCCAGAAAAAGATGAAATGCCTTTTTAAAACTGAACCGTGGGTATAAGACAGGCAGTGAGTGTATAAAATCAAGTATGAGGGAGTAATTCCAAATGGACTACATGTAAGCTCTGTGATGGCAAGTGCTCCCTCGAATGTTGTTCTTCAGATGCTTCTCTTCCTTGGTCTCAGGCTTTGCATCTGGTTAAGATAAACTAATTTGTGCTGTTATTCAAAGTGCAAAGATTTCAGCTGCCAAAAGTCACTGATATGTAAATATTTTAGGAGACCTTCCCTGGTTGTTCTCAAATCCTCTAAAATTTATGATTGCTGGCACTGACTTCAGCGACACCCAATGAGTTTAATGAAGAGTGCGAGCCAATGAGTCCAGCAGATGTTTCTGGGTTTGCTTCACTGGGAACTTTCTGGATTATTCTTCCTTCATTCCCAGGAATCAAGACCCAATTTTAGCAAAAAGTGCTGATGAACCGACCAACCAGCAACAAGAAGACTGAAATAAGTCCTCATCTCCACAATCCTTAAAACATTCAGCATTGCAGGTCTATAAGAAGCTGAGGTTTGGATGCTTGTCCAAGCCTCTTTAGCCTGGAAAACTGAAGGATGGGAAACTCATACAATTGGCTCTCAATAGATTTGTGGTATTTCCTGCACTTGTCTGGCACAGAAATATAATCTGTCTCACAGTATTTTGGCACTGCCAACATGGAACCTGGCAATGCAGAAATATGTAAGACAAAACCAGTCTTTTCCAATAACAACAAAGGAAATTGCTTTGAGTTATGATTTTATTTGGATTTTATTTAGTTTATTTCTCTTTATATTTTGCTCTTTTGCTACCCAGGGGTACTTGTGTCACCCTACACTGCCACCAGATGTTAGCAGCACTGCTGAGATTATGCAAAAAAAACCAGCCGTACAGCTTAGAGTCCCTTTTCTTCCCTCCATTCAGTCAGGTAGAGGTGGGGTATTTTGAAAAGCAGAATGAGCAGAAAGACAGAAATGGCAAGAGAAAACCAGGAACACACTACAAAGTGCTTGCCACTTCTCTTTGGCCTTTTACTTCGACAGCTGGTTTAATTTTTGAACTAAGGCTTCTATCTCCATTCCCTGATTTCTGGATAAACCATGCCTCACAATCCAGTACATAATGCTCATAATGTCAGCAGTTGTACGTAGAGAACATGAAGACAGCTTCATTTTCAGGCACCTGACCTATGAGTATAAGCGCTATTAGATTAAGCTGAGGCAGCCTTCTTGCTGCCCTTTATGCAGGTAACACTATACACCATATATGTTATTAAAGGCTATCTGTTTATTATGGAACAGCCCAGCATTAGAAATCCAGGGCACCACAAATGCCCAAGAAACGCCTGTCCTAACTTTCACAGGTAAACCAGCATTACTTATTATTTGGGCAAGCAAACGGTCATCCACTGAATGACATGTTTTTTCCATCTTTCCAGATCACGGGGAGAACCCCACCAGAATGACAGACTGTCATTACTGCCTGCAGTCTCTTCGTGGAAGGAAGTATGCATTAAGAGATGAAAATGCTTATTGTGTTACGTGTTATGACAGCCTGTTTGCCAACCCCTGTGAGGAGTGCAAGCAACCTATTGAGTGCGACTCCAAGGTAAAGATTTAGCTTTCACTTCTTGTTTTTTGCTAAATTAGACACAAATCCCATTTCTTTAATGGCAGATTCTGTATCTGACCCTCTGCATATCCCTGTGCTGGTGAAGAGACCTAAGCATAGCTGCTGTACCTCCACACAAAACAGAGAGAAACAGCACTGTTTTCGCAGAATAGGAGAGGTCCGGGCCACAGATTAGGAAATCTGTACATGCATATACCTTAAATAATATACGGCAAGGCTGTGGTGTATGTGTGGACCACAACCAGACTCCATCCTTCACCTCCAGTCACTCACTGGCAGCAGAGACTGCGCAGCGCTTGAGGGACAGTAGGGTGCTGGTGTAATTCAGTGGGTCAGGTTGAACGAAACTTTGGAATTTCTGAGAGATATCCATTGAAAAAAAATATTTTGAGTATTGCTTAATTACTTTTACCTTAAGTGCTGATGTGCCAGTGTCAAGCTGAAAAGAAACCATGTTTATAATTTGTATATTATTCTCTCTGTCTTTTGGAAATGAAGTATATGTTAATTTTAACTTAATTCCATGCCTACCTTGCTCATCTCACAGATGGCATGTTAGCGGCAGTGTTTCTGGGCTTGGCTTTCCTTTCACCTCTCCCCCTTTTTAGAATATTAATAATCTGAATTTGTCTGTGGTGTTTGACAGGGTTTATAGTACCCCATACTTCAATTTACAGCCTGTACACTTGACTTTGAATTTAAAAGTTCAGATGAAACCTGTCAAAATGCCTTTTTCTTGCCAAGTTCAGTATGTAGTGTTCACCTTCTCCCCATGCTCGCTTTGCCTACGTTCCTTTGAAATAAAAGGTCAGAGAGTTATTAAATAAGCCTCTCAGGAGGCTTCTCTGGCCAAAGTACTTCATGGTTTTCAAAGCGCATTGTCTGAGTGCAGCTCAGTACTGTAAGGAAATCATCCAAGGAAAATGCTGATTTGGATGAAGACTCTTCACGAGCTCTCATCAGCATTTTTCAACAGCGGATTTGTATACATATCTCCAGTCAGAGTCACCTGGAAAACATCTGCTCCGAGTTCACTAATTACGCTTTTAAAATTTAAAATGAAGTAAGTGGCAGGAGCACCGATGTCAAAGATGATCAACAAAAAATTATGTGGAAGGAAAAATTGTGAGAAAAAAACCAGGCGTCACAAGAAAGGAGTGCAACAGGCCAGAGTCAGCTAGAAAAGTGGCCCACAGAGACCTACAGCTGGTTGTCCTGCCTCGGCCAAAGTGCTAGAGCTTGGCTCTCCTCCCCTCCATCTCACCCAGCCTTTGCCTCGGGCTGCTCTGGGGTGATAGCCTAGTTTGTGAAAGGTTCAGAGTGCTAACTAAAGCAAATGAAAGTGGTAAGTGCTCAGCACCTCCTGAAATGAGGCATGGTAGGTATTTCATTTTTAGTGCTTTAAAGGGTGAGAATCTGACAAAGGAGAAAAGTGAGACTGGATTTGCATCCTTTTGTGCTTCTTACTTATAAATAAGACCTGGAAGGGTCTGGTTTATTTTGGGGGCAGGGGGAGAGGGGAGGATGTGCATTTTTACCTTGTTTTTTTAACCTTGGAAAAATGCAATCTGCTGTTTGCTCTTTTTTTGAGTTCTTAGTGGCACTCTCATACATACACTGTTAGCTTTTTCATCCCCTAAGCCTGCTGAGCCTTAAACAAACATTTTTCTGCCAAGTTTTTAGGAGGAGTTATATGAGGTGTAAACAAAAGCAATGATTTTTTAATAATCTTCCTAAGAATCATTTTGTTCTCAATGAGATTTTAATCGCTTGTTTTCTGCGATAATATGATCTTTCTTTAGTGTTATGTATTGTCAGCTGGAAAAAAAAGTAGCCACGTTAAAAAATAGATGAAGTTCATTTCATTTCAAACGCTGTAGAGAATGCACTTCTTGTCAGGCGGCCTGCGCACATTAAACTGTTGATCACTTGTTTCCCCTTGAAGGCCAACTGTAAAATATAAAACGGTGCTTCCAATAAAAACATATCTCTGATGTTACATAAAGGAAGGACTATTGCCTGTGCCAAAGCAGCTCCTGATGGCCTCTGCAAGAGATCTACAAAATATCCCAACGCAGCGATGCTGGATACGTATATCACCTCTCTTTTCAAGTCACCGTTGCGACGCTGTCCATTTTTCACTTTATTTCTGGGAGGAACTGGGGGATAAAAACACTGTAAAGAACTGTTTTCATTAACATGGACTTACTTTCTCCAAGGATCTGTCCTACAAAGGCCGCCACTGGCATGAAGGGTGCTTCAAGTGTGCCAAATGCAGTCGCTCGCTGGTGGAGAAACCGTTTGCTGCCAAGGATGAGCTCTTGCTGTGTACTGAATGCTACTCTGATGAGTACTCATCTAAGTGCTTCCACTGCCAGAAGACCATTATGCCTGGTAAGACAGCAGGAACCCTTCAGTGAAAAATGGAACAGTGTTTTTAATTATAACCCATCCTTGAATAACTGAGCTACAAGGTCCTTGACTCCCAGAACAGCTTCCAGGTGACTCCTTCTCCTTTGTGGGTAGTACCCTTCCAGCAGTGAAGAGAAGACAGGCAGGTACCTTTGGTCTAGCACTGACAGGGCTTATGAATCCTTATAAAGAACACTGGAGTTCAAAATAGTGTAAAACCTGTTCTTGTTGAGTCCTTGATTCCGCTTGCAGCTCTTAGGAAGCGTATCCCGCTGTGAGCGTAGGGAGACAAACAGAGCTATCCTCAGCAGGAGTGACAGATTAGACAAGACGTCTGCATTTTGTCTGTCCAGACCTTGGGTATCAGACCCGGCTCACGTTCTTTATACACCTGCTTTCATTCAGAAATATTCTTTGTTTAAATTGTCAAAATATGATATTCTCTGTTCAAATCATTATCAGCATTTTTACTAAAAAGAATACAAGTACAGATGTGTTTACACCGGGCTCATTTCCTGCCGTTAGCAACCCGAAAATTCTGCACTTTCCACAAACTACTTTTCAAGCTTTACTTGTCTGCTCAGGACATCATCAGCCTCTTCAGAGGCATCTAAGAGAAGCAGCAGCACCACATGTGGCAAAATGAAGTGGGTCGCTTAGGGAAGTGGGTCACTGACTTTTGGAACAGTTGAACTACCCTCAATGCTTGAACCTTTTCACAGGTCACGTATAACTCCAAACACCGGCTGCAAACTATCTTCCATGGCCTCATGACTACTAGTTCGGGAACCTTTGGCCAAGGAAATCAGTAAATTCAGCAGTGATACTGGAATTTTATTTTTCAGTAGATCTCAATCCCAAACAGCAAGATCTGGGCTGTACAAAATTAATGTCTTAGTGTAAACTCCAGGTAGCTGATGTCGTGGTTCAACCTGTAGCATTGATGCGACTATGTACTTTTACAGTTTATTTCCTTTTCATTACAGGTAAAAGCTGTATTAGTGGAAATAAAAGTTGTAGCAATATAGTTATGTTCAGTTTATGGACGATATACTCCTTAAATTTGGTATAGTTAAAAAAATGTTGTCTAATCCCTCCTTACTAGATATGATGACAATAGCACCAGACTATAGTGAGCTTTGCCTTACTGTCCTCTAGTGCGTATCCACCTGGCAGATTTTGCCCCAGAGTTTAGGAGACTAAATCCTTGCAGCAAGCGCTGAGGGTAGGAATAACAGGGCATTAAGAAAACTGAAGTGCCATAGTGATGCCAACCAGTTTCTAAATCGTTAACAACTTTGTTTTCAGCTTGATAGCTCTGCACTGAAAAGACCCAGTGGGCAAAGACAGTGAAGTCAGCCTTCTGCTCACTGGGAGGAAGCTGTAAACCTTTCATGTTGAAATGCAACCAGCAGTTTCTCTCTCCACTAACCCCACAGTCCAGGAAACGGCTATTGCAGGATTAATCAGTTATAGCAGCAATTCTCGTCTTTCTGTGGAAATGATGGTAAAGAACCTGGCCCCTCTCTTTGCAGTCTGATGGTACCATCAGGGGAGGAAGTTATGGTGGAGAGTCACTGGAAAAATTGTTCTCAGATATACGTGCATATCTCAGACTTGCACATCTCCAGTGAGGCCACCAGTACACAGAGCTAAGAGCTCTGAAACTCCTCTGGCAGTCATTTAACCAAACAACTGTCTTTTGCAATTGCATCTGTCCTTGTGCTGACTCAAAAGCAAAAGTTGAATACAATAAAAAAGAACACTTGACCTAGGACGGAAACGATGGGCTATAAGAAGAGACAGTGTCTTGTGCTTTACCACTGAAAATATATTTACTGATTAAAAAAAAATTGCTAGCTTAAGCTGAATAAGATAAATAATGCATTTATGAGTGAAGGAGATATAGTTTAAGAAAGACAAAAGACAGCATATTAATAGATGTAGTAACATCCAAGCAAATTCATCTTTAATTTCTAAGAGTGCTGTGTGTCTGAACATCATCAGAGTTGACTGGCCTGAGAGAAACTCCGAGCAACTGAAGCATATCACAGAGAAGTAACCCTAAAAGATTCATATGACAGACTCTAAAAATCACAACTTGGGCAACTTAGAGCATCTTTTGCCAGGGGATCGTATGGCACTGAATGTGTTCTTCAAATTTCAATTACATACTTAGGAACCCTATTAAATTGAGGATAGGTGCTTTCTTAGATAATACAATACTGAGATACAACATTAATAACAGGAGTCTTCCCAACATTTAAAACTTTCATTACAAGGCTATAGCTGAGGGCGTCATTCGCTTTGGGTTTTCACAGGTTCCCGTAAAATGGAATTTAAGGGAAGTTCCTGGCATGAATCCTGTTTTGTTTGCCAGTATTGCCGGCAACCATTGGGAACAAAACCATTGATCACCAAAGACAACGAGAATTACTGTGTGCCCTGTTTTGAGAAGCAATTTGCTCACCACTGCTACTCTTGCAAAAAGGTAATGAAACGTACAATGGAAAATGTTTTAAGCTGCTTTTTATGGCAGAATTTAACTTACTCTTTAGTACCTGTATCCCTCTGGAAGCAAATTTTATTTTTCACTTCATCAAATAACTTAAAATTTCTAAATTTATTTAATGTTTATCTGTAAACCTCTACCTCTAACAAAAGCTTTTAATTTAAGAAAAATCTGCTGCCTGTTTTTTTTTCCCTCAGTAGTTAAACTTTAGAAAGCGCTTTTATATATTCCTGTGTTTACATCTAGCCTTTAATTTGCATTAAATGATCAAATGGCAAATATAGTAATTCTGCTCTATGTTTATTAGAGACATTGAGGTTAGCAGCACTTCTGTGAAATAATCAGGATTTGCTTCTTAAAAATCCTAGGAATACAAATAATCCTCCTACGTAACAGCTAAAAGAATTTTACTACTTAAACTCATATCAGTTCCCATAAATAAAGATTGAACCCAAAGAGATTAAATTGCCAAACTAGAGTCTTGAATTTTTGTGCCAGAGATTTTGAGATTTTAATGGAAAAGCAAATGAGAGGTAGAAGTAGACCAATACTGGAATGCTAAGGGTGTTGGGAACTATTTAATTTTTTTTTTATTGCCTGACATCACTCAGTATGATTCTTTATTTCCCTGAAACTATATTCCCCAGGGAAATCTGATGGTGCCACTATTTTTAATTAAGTTTCTCCAACTTTTTCTCCTTATGTTCCAACTATAAGCATGCATTCATTCATTCATTCATTCACTGTTGTACATGAGACTTGACAGTAGAAACTCTATCTTACAGCTCATCTTTATCTCTGCAGAAATTTCTCTATACAGTCTCTTAGAAATTCTGTGAAACCAGCTCTTTACCACACTTACGGAAGCTATAGAGCAACTGGAAATTTCCCTCTCCAGAAATAACCTAGATAAGTAGAGCTGTGAGTGAGTTGCAGGGAATGAGAAGTTTGATGACACTGATAAATACCATTTTATTTCTTCTTTTGGCAGTGTAGCTCTCATTTCTGTCTCACTTCTGCTTCTTTACTGCCCCTTTCTTCCTACTTAAAATAGTGTTTCAGTTGTGAGACAGAAAAACGCCTGTTCCCGTTGGAGATCAGCCATAATCTCAGCATTGGTTCTCTCCTTCACAGTCCGTCACCGAGAATTGCTCTTCTGAGCAATGTCTGATGCTAAGCCTTTATTCACGTGTATAACAGAAAAAATGTATAACAAGCCAACCTGTTTATTACAAACCATGAGGTGACCTACGATAGAAAACAGAGAATAACAAACCAGTGGCGTGTTCAGCTCAACTGCAGTCAGTCAAGTTGATATTCCAGATGAAAAAACAGTTGTCGTGACCACACTCTCTTCTCTTGTGCATGTGGGAAGAGCAAAAACAAGCGGAAGGACTTATGAAGGACAGGATAATCCTTCAAGATTCACTCCTTTGTTTCATTGCTCTGTCCTTTTTGTCCATACATTAGGTGATAACTTCCGGGGGAGTGACCTACCATGACCAGCCTTGGCATAAAGAATGCTTTGTGTGTGCTGGGTGTAAAACCCAGCTGTCTGGACAAAGGTTTATTTCCAAAGATGACTATCCATACTGTGTAGATTGTTTCAGCAAATTGTATGCTAAGAAGTGTGCTTCTTGCAAGAAACCTATTACAGGTGAGTCTCATCCTCTAGGAGGGTCTAGACGCTGATGAGCCATGAATCTTCTCTCAAATCAGACCTTTAGTTTAGAAAACAGCATTAAAAAGAGTCCCATCATAGTGAAAAAAACGTGGGAGTTAATTACTAGAGAGACCCTCTCCCCATCATATGTAACGTGTCTTGCTGGGACACACTGATCACTCGTGTTCCCTGACTACTGAGGAGCTGTTTTATTTGCCAAAAAGAGTTCCTCTGTTGTTTGATTTAGTGCTTTCTGCACTAAAATTCATCCCTAAGAATATATGAAAAGGTACTTTTTGGCTCTTCCCAGGACAGTGCACAGAAGTCCCTAGTGTGTGTAATTTCAGCTTTAAGTGCAAATATGATCAAACTGGAGATGAATTAACTGCCTGCTGGTGAGGCACACCTGTCAAACTAGAAAGCCTGCCAAAAGCTACAAAGCTGTGTTGCATGCACCCTTGTGTACTGAGCTGATTTATAGTTCGACAGATAGGTCAGAAGTCTGTGACTGAGAGTTTTCCGAGAGCATTTGCTGGTGCTCTGCATTGTAATTCTATTACATGTGGGCTCAGCTGTTGAAGAGTACTGACTGTTACAGGTGCACGCTGCACAGGTAAGTGCATAAATAAAATGATGAATATCCAATCAAATGGGCACAATTTTAGAAAATAAAAAAAAAAAACAACCACAAACCCACTACAATCAAAAATAAGCAAACAAAAAACCCACTGATGTTTTATTTCAGATACTCATGTTAGGAACTCCATGATCTGATGATTTCCAAAAGGCTCCATCCTGAAGAAACTCAGGTGGAAATCATTAAATTTCACTCAGTGTTGTATAGAAACTATATGTATCAACACATTGCAAATACTTTTTATGAGAGTTTGTTGGGAAGATCAGCAAACCTGAATGGACATTCTGATAAACTTAGTCTGTTCAGAGCTCATAATCGGATATAAAAACAAGCAGGTGACTGGTGGCTTTGCTTAAAATATTTCTTATTGTATTTAATTTTAAAGTTTTTTTCAGTTCAGACAACAAACAATATTTCAGACTGCGGATTTTTGTTCATTTGTTTGTTTGCTATATGAATGACAGCCTGATGGCACACGAGAAAACAATCTGTTGCCTTTCGGAACCATTACCATAAATACTGGATTCACATCTTCTTTCTCATAATCTCTTTCAGCTCTCGGAGGTCCCAAATTTGTCTCGTTTGAAGAGCGCCAGTGGCACGGGGAATGCTTTAACTGTGCGAAATGCTCTGTCTCGCTGGTGGGCCAAGGATTCCTCACTCGGCAGGATGATGTCCTTTGTCACGAATGTGGCTCTGCTTCTTAGTTCTGTGGAGACCTGCACGGCTGCATTATCCTCGCTCTGTAACCACGTACTGCATTACTCTGCAGTAAGAAAATCATCTAAAAAGTAAAACAGTTATTTAGCCATTCAAGTAACTTGCCAACAGCAGTTTAATTATATCATAGTTCTCAACTGCTTGTCAAAAAAATTTAAACAGTCCCTTACTGGCTAAAAAAATAAGGCAGAAAAGATTCGTATATATTTTAAACCTAACTACAGTATGTTTCTCCTTGTAACACACTGCACTCTGCTGTTAGAAGCTTAAAAACTTAGATCTCGCCTCCCATGAACCAAGCAGGACTGTGAAAAGTCTGTAGGGCATATGACTAATGATGAGGCATCAGCACTGCTTCACAGATGCAGACCTTGGGGTGGAAAGCTGGGCACGTGCATTTTTCTATTCGTTTTCATAACTTTGAAGAGAACAACTTGTAAATATCAACCTCCTCCATACTTCAGGAAAAAAAAAGCCGCTGACAAAGCAGGCAGAAAGTGGGAGGAGGAGGAGGTACTTTTACACGGAGGGCCACAGAGTCAGAGTTCCTCTCCTTCCTGAGATGGCTCCTCAGAAACATAGTCTTTAATCATCAAAAAACCGAGTGACGGGTCCTCTCCCAAAATTGGCTAACTATACTTAATTTTTCAGGCATAACTGCTTTAGAACATAAATAAACTCACATTTTGAGCTACTGAAAGAGGTACGGATTGCCCAAGCTTGGGTGGTGCTTTCCAATAGCTCGTATACCCTAAGCCTCTGTCTCCGTTGTCTTCACTAGACCTACAAATACATGCATAAAATATATATTTTTTTTTTATTAGTAGAGACAAGAGCCGACTCACTCTTGTCCCTTTAACCTCGTATTTTCCTCCCCTCAGAGCCCATTTGGCAGCAATCAAAACGCTGTTAACGGCCATTTCCACCCTGCTAGGTCTTTGATCCACAGTCTACCCCTCTCCTTGTAAATGCCTGCTTGCCTGTAGCAGGCTACAAGCTCTTCAGCACCAAGACGTGATTCATTTTGCCACGTGCCACACGCATTTGCCAATATTATGTCAAGAATCGTAATGTTGTCATTGCAAGCTCGGCAATCCTCGCTTGTAGAGCAAGGTATTCGTTTCTAGGCAGCTGGCTTTGAGAAGGTTGTATCTGCTTGCGGAGCTTCAGCGCTCAAGTGTCTATTGTTAAAGGTCACCTAGAGCTGACTTACAAGCATTTCTCTTCTTATTTCTTCCACGCTGCGTGTTACGATGGCCAGATTCGCGTTACGGTGCCTGTACCAGGCTGGTGTCAACGCTGCAGCGATGCGAAGGATGGCAGATTCTGCACTGCTCAGCACCGCTTTAGTCCTCACCTCGCACGTCTTTAAAGTTGTACGTTCTCCTTTAGACTGACCTTAAGCGCATAGAGTTATTTGGCTGACTTGAGCGGGCTTTACTCATACTGAAGCCAACCATTACTCTAGGTAGAAAAATGAAGAGAAAAAAAAAAAGAAAAAGATAAAAGAAAAAAAAAAGACTGCATGCGCATAGCTAAGCCAGAGCTGAACTGCAGTGGCATAAAATCAATATGGATAATGACTGACCAACAAATACATAGCGGTCTGTTTTCTAGTCAATAAAATATTGATCTTTTGCTCTACGTGGTGTTCATTTTTGTTTTTCAGTTTCTTTTTTCACGGCAGCTTTTATTGCAGTCTGGAGTTTGATTAGTTTATGCCTTTTCATTTTATCCCAGCTGGCTCCTTTTCTATTTTCACATTTCACATGGCTGATACAGGTTCTTGGTAAGACTTGGATTCCCATAAATAGAAATATGTTTCATTGCCTTAAACGCATACATATACACAGATATAGCGGTTCACAGTTATGTATGATGTTCTAAAAATGTATACCAAGTCATCAGAAATTAGCCCATTAGTAAATGTTAATTGACTTAAATCTTTAAATCAAAATGATGACTCACCAGGTTGTCTGTGGGGTGTACCTTTTGTTTGTGTTGTGTGAAATAACGTTCAGCAAATTGCAAGAATGTGGTTGGGGCCCTTTATTCAGTCGTGTCTGAACAACCTTCCAGCTTAGCTACCAGCTGACGCAAGAATTACCAGGCAGAGTCCTAAGACATGACAGGGTCACAGGTCCGACACGCTGATCATGATAATCACAATCTTCAAGCCTTAACATTTAGGAAAGCGGAATTCTTCTCTGACTCATCAACTAATTATATTTTTAGAAATACCGGCTGAATTATTTATTTCTCCTGCAGTAAATACACTACAGTCAAATCTGAAACTGAGCTTTTTCACTGGAAAGTGATAATAAGAAAGAAATGTGACTGCTATAAATAATTTGAATAAAAGTTATCAGATATGAGATTGATATTTCCTGGTCTCAATCACCAGCTACCAGTGTATAAACATAAATACAGTAATATTCTGCACAATTTGAGTCAGGTATGCTCATGTAGATGAAAGCCATCTTGAATAGGTGCAGAGAAGGGCTGCAAGAAGAAATAGTGTGTCTCTGAGGAAGGCTTAAATCATGGAGGGCATTAGATGGCTGCTATAGACCAAGAGACTACAGGTGGCTCAAGAACCAAGGCAAGTAAACTCCTCCGGACTGTAAATTGGGAACGAGAAGGCTGCTGCTGCCGTGCAGCGATGCTCCAGGGGACCCTTTTTCCTGAACCAAGAGGGGAACAGCTATGTGGTCAGTTTTAAAGTGATGCTTGATCAGTGCTTTAAATGGCATACATAACGTGATTGCCTGGGACAGCAAGGCACCGGGCAGAACGAACCAGATGGTCAGCTGCAGTTTTTGTTGCTAACATTTGATTTACTGCAGGATGATCAGGGGACAGACTCCAGTGCAATTCAGTTTTCTTTAATAAACTTCAGAGGATGGAAGTTTGAGAGATTTATTTTTAAGTCAATCTTTTTTAACGTCATGTGCTTTTCTTTAACATTATACTGTTTTATTTTAAAATACATCTAGTCCTTCCCTGTGTATTAGCTTCTCGGCTCTAAGGTAATCACATTGCTTTTGTTATGGTCAAGCTCAATTATCCTACGGTGCAGTCATGTCTCTAATGCCTGATCTCATCTCCACTGTACTCATAGTTATCCCAGGGGACCGGGAGGGAGGCTGCCATTTGGGACTAACTTCGGAAGAGTGAAGCATGTGCTCTATTACCTCGCTCAGTGCTTAAGACTTACGCTTAAATTCTTCAACCACTGCCTAATTGCCAGAAAACTCCCAGAGGCTTAAAATACAAAGACAAGCCCTGCAGTATTGGTACCAAGTGACCCTTCTTTACTCATATTTCACATTTTTCACTCTGAGACAAGTTCATATAGTGAGAGCAAGATAACAGCCTTTTCCTGGATTTAAAATCCAGGCATGTTTTCAGCTGATGTTGTAGCAGGCAACACACAGAAACAGGAACTCAAAAAACCAGGATCACATCCCAGCATTTCACAGGTGGAGACACATGCTCCAGGCTCACAACTTAGGTCTAGGATGGAACTCAGACATCCTCCATTCTCTCTCCTTGTTCCCTGTTTTTCTGGAAGGAAAAACCGCAAGCCTAGGCTGGGGAAGAGCTAGGGCATAGCCCAGCCATATCAGTGCAGGGAGTGTCACATCACAGTGTAGTTCTTCTGCAGTAACTCAGCACATGCAAGTTCAACCCGTTCTTGTACTGTGTTGGTGGGTATCATCCCAGGCTTTCCTCATGGTTAAGAGTGGCTCAAGTGTAACCACAGGAGCACTAGGAAGGAAGTGGTAAGGTTTTGCAAGGCCTTCTGAGTCTGTGCTTTCAAACAATTCACAGGCCCCATGACGTGAGGGGAGGTACCTGTTTATACCCCGCTGAGTTGATCGGTAATTTCAGCACCTGGTCAAAGCTTTTATGAATCTCACTTGATTTAATAAAATGGATGTAGAGCAGTGTATTGTATTTTAGGAAGACAAGTGAAAACACAGTGACATTTGTGGTTGGACTCGATGATCTCAAAGGTCCCTTCCAACCATGAAGATTCTGTGATTATACAATGACAGGTATCAATAGCTGAAGGAAGATAATGTTAAATGACTGCCTAAGTGGAAGCTGGGAGATCATTTCTGTAAACAAAAAAGTTGGATGGGATTCAAGCCTATAGCCAGAACAAACTTGTTTACCAATCGAGCAGGAAAACGCTGTAATAAATTCTCTACATTCTTGTTAATAACATCTCAGAGAAAATGTGTGTGAGTGCATGTATGCTTGTTCACCCCCAAATTGCCAAAATTTGAATGGACTGGGTCACAGGAAACCCGGCAACTTAAACCAAAGTACAAAACACCTAGCATGGTTATAGACTGCTATTTCCAAAGGGAAGTTTCAGTTCATCATATTCAGAAGTACCAGTTACAAGTACTTTGATATGAAAAGAGGGTGATAAGACCTTTGGAGGACAGATATAGATGCAGTTTTTGTAACATAGGGATGTTATCCAATTGGCAAAACACAGCTGTAGTGGAGGGTTTAGAGATACCAGATTTGGCCTGAATCAGAAAGCTTTTCTTAGCTTACTAGAGAGAACATTTGTCCACTGGTGTCCATTTAAACATTTCTGTAGACTTTCACTCTGCATTTTTCACCCAAGTCCTTACTGGAGCTTCTTGAAGATGAGGCCAGTTAGAGAGATAGAGATGAGACATCTCTACAGCAGTCACACAGACATCCACAATGGCTAGCAAATACAGCACATAAGAATCTGAACTTGCTCAGTGTAAACTAATTCAATGTCAGAAAAACAACTATTGCACAGCATTACATCCAAGCTAATAAACCCTACATCTGTCTTGGATATAATCCGATATCTTTCTTTTTATCAGCTTGTGCCTCTGCTGTATGTCTTTTACTGTCCTCACCAGCAGGTTATTCAAGACTGTAGATATTCACCCGATTCACTGCAGATTTTTTTTAGCACCAACTGAAGTAATAAGTTACTGCCTACAAGAGACCGCACTACCACCACATCTCAAAAAAAGGGAGCCACAAGTCCCTTTCATGCATAGTCTGTGTGAGGCTTTGAGAAGGAATCACATTAAAACAACAAAGAAACACTCGGCTCCTCCCTGAAAGCCTGGGCGCAGATGTGAAGGTGACCACCAAAATACTCTGACACGGTCACTTACAGAGCAAGGGAAGGAACACAGCCTCAGACCTTCCTCAGTTTGAGGAACTAAGCCAAGCAGAAAACTACCTAGCAAAATCAAGAAACAATTGAGCAAGTTGATTTTTTTTTTTTTGGTTGCTACAAAATCCTTATTATAATCTTAACTCTTAACTCACTGGAAAGTAAACCCACCCCGATTGACCTTTTTTTGTGAGAGAGGGGGGTAATGTCTGTTATCCTTTACTGTGATCTTCAATTTAAGATGTGTTTCCATTTGCCTATAAAACATTATCAAAGTTAAATGCTTTGAGCCAAGCTGTGTGTCAAACTTTCTCAGGCCAGTTCCCGCTTTCCTCTTCCCCTCTTTCCTTTTCATCCCCAGAAGATTTCAATCAAACCAATTTAACATTTCAGAAAACAAAACACAAGAAAAAATATAATGTTTGTCCTATAGTAAAGAACCCTGAACCTTTTCTTTGAGGAGTTCAGGTGCTTCACTTGATTTTGGCTCAGGAATATCATTGACAACAAAAAGGAACAATTTCATAGAATCATAGAATCATCCAGGTTGGAAGAGACCCTTGGGATCATCGAGTCCAACCGTCTACCCTACACTACAAAGTTCTTCCCTATACCATATCCCCCAACACCACATCTAAATGTCTCTTAAACACATCCAGGGATGGTGACTCAACCACCTCCCTGGGCAGCCTATTCCAATGCCCGACCACTCTTTCTGTGAAAAATTCTTTCCTAATGTTCAGTCTAAACCTACCCTCTTGGAGCTTGAAGCCATTCCCTCTCGTTCTGTCATTAATTACCTGTGCCAAGAGACCAGCACCAACCTCTCTACAGTGTCCTTTCAAGTAGCTGTAGAGAGTGATGAGGTCTCATGGATTTCTCTCATGGAAATGTCTTCTGCCATCCCCACAAAAATCCACTTGTCCCAGTTACATCTCTTCTGCATTAAGAAACTGCAGACGCATGTCCCACAAGGCAAATGTGTGGCCCGGATGCTACATGTTCGGTGACAACCACTTGTAAGCATCTTAGTTTGGGCAGATGTTTCAGTTGCTCAGCTGTAAAATGGAGATAACTCACCATCTTGGAGAAACCAAGTTAGATAATTGCAAAAACTGACCCACCTAAAGCACTGTCATAGCAGACTGCTGGTGACCAACCTGAGGAGGCCAACCTCCCAGTAAAGCTCCCAATTCTGTCTTCAGAGAAGCTTTCAGCACGGAGCAGCGTAGCGAGCAGCGCTGACAGTCCCAAATTCAGGACAGTGCTCACTGTGAGAGAACAATCCCTTCTGCACAGACGATGGAGACTGGGTTCCCTAGGAAAATAATCGTTTGGGGCAGTTTTGCCTGGAGGCTGTCCTATGCGGGAGAGGTAAGCGTTCTGTAGAGGCAGCTCTAATTCCCGTGTTTCCTCACCAGGGTCAAGGACAAGCTCTGAAAAGTCTGATCCAAATTAGCCGGGATTAGTCACTTTTTCTTTTAATATTTTTGGCAACCCGCCAAAGCCCATAAGGCTTTTCAAAAGAGGGCTTTAGTGGGATTTGTGCCCTCTGCCCGTGCTGAGGAGGGAGGGAAGGGCCACAGCACCCGAGTGGGAATGCACAGCCTGGTGGCCTCCCAGCCCACGGCCACTCCGATGCAAACCTGCCACTGACCACAAAACCTCATGAACCCTTACAGTTGCATGAATGAAAACAAGTTTCCCTCACTTCGGAGACAGGGATGTACTCCACGGACTCGGGCTCGCTGCACCTTTGGAGCACGCTGCCTTAGAAATGCAGTGATGCTTATTTTCTGCATTTGTTAATGCTCGCCTGTTCCTCCTGTTGATGTGCTGCTGTCAGACAGAGAGGAGAGGTCCACTGGACCCAGCTGCCTCTCTCCCCCTAAGTGACCCCCACTGATTGCCACAGAACTGTTTCTGGAAGACAGAGATTTCCCATCAGAAAGCAAACCGCAGGGCTGTTGACTCCAGAGGAAAGACTCAGTCAGCACATAAGGTTGTGATGCTGCTCTTTATGGGCACCTAATTGGTTCTCATTACTGAAATTAAAGTCACTCTCTGTGACAAAAAGCAGTGGTCAAGCGTGGAAATTCAGCTGCAACTACAGTCTGATAGATAAACAAAGTAATTTAGACCTGCCAGAAATATTAATGAGGAATTTAGGCTGAAGAGGATTCCCACCTTGCTTCCCTTTTGCCCAGAGGCTTAGTTAGGCTCCTGCATTCCTTGTACAGAAACAATTGCCATAGTTTCCTTGTGGGAATAAAGTAAAGTCAGGTCCCTGTTCTACCCTTCACACTTACTGGCTTACAGTGGGAGCATTTAGCGAGGTGGGATTTGCACTCTCTACCAGACAACTCACACCAAGGGAAGGTAGCTGGTAGGCACCTTACTGCCTTACACCTCTTTTTTACCATCTAAAACAAGAAAATACCATCTAGCAGAAGAGCACATGCTTTCTTTTCAAGCATGATATCCAACAGTTAGTGCAATGGTAAAGACTGCTAAATAGCCTGCCATCTGCAATGGATGTAATAAAAAAATCATACCCCCGACAATGATGTTTTGTTTCCAGCCACCTTATCTAGGTTTACAAAGTCTGTGGTGCAAGAACTTCACTGTCCTGAGGAATCACAACAGGATTCCTTTTAGGAGGCACAGAGAGGCTGCATGATCAAAAATCAGGATTCACAGAAGCCATCGGGCTGAGTGGGGAAGTATCTCAATTATCCAAAAGAAAATATTGCTGGGAAGGTTATAGGCTAAGTCACATCACTCACTCACATCAATAAATTAAGGGCAGGAAAGCAACAAATTACTCTCCCACCCCACAATTTAAAGTCATGAAAGCTCTACCAAGATACTTAAGTACTCTACCACGCAAACAAGTCTGGACAGAAGGACATTTGTGCATAACCACTCTTCTAGATGTTAGAGCTCGGCAGTGAGCACGGTCACCAGGAATGTGAAAAGCTCAGCTTCAACTCTCTTCTTTATCCAATTTGGATTAAAGGTTTTAACTTCCTTAAGAAAACGTCCTATCCTGAGAACTGCTTATTTGAGCATCCTGGAATCAAGAAAAATGCCACATTTCTTGCGGAAGACATTGCCATATTACACAGTATAACTAAACATTTATGGGTTCAAATATGTGAGAAGAGTTTTATCACACATAGGCGTGTTGCTCAGCTGGGAAATCTGGAGCATCCATTACCAGCTGCAGCAGATGACAACAGTTACTCTGTGACTACATCAACTAGTCCTGAAGCTGACACTGGTTTGTTGGGATGCAGTTTTTCCAGAAGAAAGGTTGTTCCTGTAGACGTTTATACAATAGGGCAAGGGCTTCTCTACCCTCAAGACTGCTCTTTGGACATCACGGTACAGATTCAGCTGAGAGATCCAAATCCTCCAAAACCAGCACAGAACCAGTTTCAGCATGGTGGTACACGGTCAGGGTTATTATCGGCAATATTTGCTGTAATAGTCTGAGCAATTTGCTTCATTTTCTCAGAACTGTAAACATGGAAAGTAAGAAATTTAGCTCATTCATAAATATTACCAATAACATTATGATTTCAAACACTGACCTAGATGGAAACCGTCTCTCCTCTGAGGAGCAGTAGAGAAGTAGGTTTGCAGACATGCTGCTGGACACCCAGAGCCTGGGACAACGGCAAGTCAAGGGGTGGTGGGTGCCTCGGGGTGGAAGTTTGTCACAGTGTACCTCCGATCAAACAACCTGACAGCTCCTTTTGCACCATGTTCCCGCGGGCGCTCTGCAGGTGACAGTTCATGCATTTTATCAGGCAACTGGGAAATCTTTCAAACATATCTACTTTCTGCTTCTCGTTCTATGTGGCCAGATGGGAATTTTAAAATTACATAGAATGGAAACAGTCAAGAATAACTCTCAATTCGTAAATTCCGGGAGGAATTGCTGGGTTAAGAATGATTACTTTTACTCTATTGTATGATTGGATAAAATAGAAACAGACTGTCCTTAACGCTAGCCCTGGTGGGTACTAAGGTGGATATAACTAGTAGCAGCTGGAGGAAAACTTCCCAAATACAAGGGTATGGTGTAAGTAATGAAAGAAGGGCATATTAATGGAAAAATAAATCCAGTAAGAACTAACACAATGAGACAGAAAGTAAATAGGTCTGTTGTACCCAGCTTCAGCTTTATATATCAGAATAAGCCTTGTAAATACCAAGCCAAAAGCATGTATGTAATTCCTCTGAATGTCAAATATTAAACATGCACACCATGTTCTAAGAGTGACAAGCAAAGTAACAGAAAAGTGAAAGGGAGCAAATGAAATATAGGAAAATAACAGTAATACTTCAATCAGTATTAACAGCAAAACTTCTTCATATTAAAATGATGTAGCAGTTCAGTCATGGAAAGATGATGTTAAATCTAAAGATTTGCCACATGAATCAGTCAGGTATTAAAAGAAGCAATCTTTGGCCAAAAATAAAAAAAAAGGAAATAAAGATCTAAAAAACAAAGTCCTTTTTCATATATAGCTATCCTATATCTCATTTTTTGTCTCTTGTATTGTCACAACAGTGACAAGTTAGTGTAATAAAGTGCCATAACAATTTTAATGCATTTTTCCCTATAAATCATTGATATATTTTCAGCATACCTCGTATTTGCATCACTTAGGCCACATACAGTAGAGTCTGTGTAGATGCCTCTCATTATAATCCAGGCTAGCTAAGGTTATTGTCACTGGATGAAAACATTTTGTGTTACCTCACAGATTTCCTTATCTTGTTAACTGGAGAGATAGGCAAGTGTGCGCACGCATTTATTTCTCACTTGTCCCATAGCCTTCATAAACAAAAAAAGTGAGTTTTCTTTGTTCCAGTGAGCCTATGAAAAGCAAGTCCTCCGATTATTTTATTTTTTTTTTTAGTTCTGTGGCCAGAAGAAATAGGGCAACATTTTAAAGAGGCTTTGGCTACTTACATTAGAGCTACTTTGGCTACCACCTTATGGCCACATTCACAGTTACAAACTCTGTCCTCGGTGACATGGAAAAAAGGTCAGGAGAGTTGGTTTTCCACCCACACAATTTAGAGGAACCGGCTTCTTCGTTCACGCACAGAAGATCTCAATCAGACAGCAACAAGCCTTGTCCTACCTCAGTGCAAGTAAGTGTGGCCAGTCAGGGTGCAAGCATCTTGCGCAGCTTCTCTGCAGTTATACAGCACACGGAGAAGCCAAAAAGTTACTTCTAACCCACCGGGTCACAATCCATCCTCTTGCTGTGTCCAAAAGACTCTGTAACAAACCATCTACCACCGAAGTTCCAGGTGTAGTCCGTCACACAGCGTGCGCCAGCCACGTGAGGTGGCTCAGAGGGGAGCGCGCCCGTCTCGGCCCCCCGTCACGCAGAGCTCGCGCAGCAGCCCCCCCGCTCTCCTGCACATCAAGCTGGCGCTCTGCAAGCCTTCCGGACCGAACTCAAAAAACTCCAGTGAACTCAAAAACCCACTTTGTCAGGTCACAAAAGAGAGGTGGCAGCTCTGACAAGTTTAATGGAAAACCAGAGCAAGTGGCTTTTACGCCCTTCACATCAGCCCTCAGGAATGACCATAAACTCACCTTTCAGCATGAAGAAGCAGAAATGCAGGTCATTTGCCATTCAAAATTGAAAACTCACCAAGGAAAGCTATTGAGAGAACGGTCTATTAGAGTCGGTTAAGTGTCACCTGCAGCGCAGTAGTTTTCTGTCAGCAGTTTCACAGGAATCTGTCGTTCCCGTGTCAGTCGGGTCACCTATGGTACCTCTCACAAAGGGCTCTTCACAGGGCCCGTCATTTCCATCCAGACAACTGCAGCTAACTCTCCTTAAGTTAATCATTAAGTTCGTGACAAAACACCACACCAGTTTCTGTCACAAAACTCTTTCAAGAGGTCAATGGCACTTGGCTACACCCACGTCCACAGATGGCTTTCCAGGGTATGCAACTGAACAACTGCACCGACAGCTACTTCAAGATCAATGAAATGGTAGCTCTTTTCTTTTCCTCCCCCTTCTCCTCCTACCAGACAAGTTTGCTTTTTCCTCCTCTTTTCAGAAAAGTGACAATAGCCACACAAGTAGTAAACCAGTTCAAGTACTTCACTGCTCAGAATTAGTAGCACAAAGTGGTCGGATTGCTTCATCCCAGAGTTTGTATAATCTTAACAGCTACTGAGACTCGGGAAAAAAACCTGTTAGATTAGATGTCCAGTTAAGCACTTCTCTTCTCCCCCATTTCTTGATTTAGGATTTTCCAGAATAGTAGGTGAAAGGGAAAGGAAGAATTACTTTACTTCTTTTGGCCAGCCAGACTGAGCCAAACACGGTTGTCACAGCACTGATGGTGCTTGAGAAGTTTCAAAACTTGTTAGTAAATCTTTACTTAAAAATAAAAAAGGGCTACTGTATGTGTACCTAAAAAGAAAGTACAAGTATTTGCTGGAAAGAGTATTCATCCAAATGTCAACAAGTATTAATAAAATTAATTGAAATATCCTGGTAATGATTATTTTCATTTAAAAATAGGGGGAAAACATTTAGTTTGCTTTTAATTTGTCCCAGACCACAACAAATGTTTTTTTCCGTGGAAGTTCTGTGTGAGAGCATTGACAGATGAGGTTTTGGGTTTGAAGATACAATTATCCCTCCAATCGAACGTCCATCTTTCTGCCTGTTGTTACCACAGATAAACTGAAAGCATCCTGGACAGGGTAGAGAGATTTGTTGTAAGGGACCACACCGTGATCTGGGAAGACCAGTAGTTTTGCTGGAAGAAGCACTAACACTGATCATAGTCACCTTCCACTCTGACAGCAATGCTCTCCAGAACCTTCCGGTTAAATCTTCTGCTGTGCCCCAAACTCACGTTACTATAGGAAAGCTTTGACAAATCAATGAACGTCGCACAATATTCTGCTTTCAGACAGGATTAATCATTTCCTCCAGAAGCTCATTCGAGACATCTCAGAGGCAGCAGCCTCCCACCATAGACATTTAATTAGGTCAGCTTGGGGCTGGTTCTTTCACGAGAATCCATTGGGAAAGGCAGGAGTACACGACCCTCAACAAGCTGTGCACAAAGCCCAGGTTTTGGGAAATGGCTTGTGTGGTCAGCCCAGCTGTGCTCAGTTTTCTGCCAGACAGCCTGACTCTGATTAATCATTGTACATATGCTTTTGGTCATATACAACAAGTGTTCAGCAGCTGTCTTATGACCCTCTTTTAAAGATGGTATTAGACCTTGCTGATGCATTCCTTCCCCATATTTTTTTAAACCTTTTGTTCCTATGTATGTTTGTGAAGCTTGACAGGTGCCATTCAGTTCAGACATACACTTAAAGTCGCAGGGTTAAAATTGCTAGTGCCAATTAATACAGACGTTTCTTCCATGTCTAAACTTTTCTGGTTTATTTCTACTGATATACGAGGGTTAGCCTTCTCTTCTACCTGTGCAGTGAAAGGCTTACCCTGAAGGAGACCTCAAGCTTGAATTCCAACATATTTAGTGTAATGTTTCAGGCAGTGATTCTGCAAGGCAATGTAACTTTCTGGATTTATTTGATCTGTATCTTTGAAGCAAACAGTTAAGCTGCCTTTCTCAGAAAGAAAATAAAGCACTTGAACTCTTGCCTTGGTCCTAATTTAGAGTTCTGTTTGCATGTTTGTTTTAGCATCTTCTGGGAACATTCTGTCTCCTCAAGAGCTATTCTACCAACACAGAAACACAATTTGATTGAGATTTTTTTCATAGGCTTTGTCAACTTAATTTTCTCTTAAATACGCAAAATGCAAGGATATAAATTATGCTTGGCATTATAAACACATATGGCCATAAATAGAAAATTCTCAGCAACTGTTATGCTGCCACTATATGTGAATACAGTATTTGGCCACTAAACGGGATGCCAGCTAGAGATTCTTTTAGAAAAGCTGAAAGAACTCCAGTTTCCACCTCCCTAATCATTTTCTCCAAAACACCTAAGTACCAATGAGACATAACATCTAAGTGCAAGAGCATATTTTTATGGACTTCTCACTTCTATATGTTTGAGTGTTAATCAAGTCTCATTGAACTTAATGGTATTTTACCTTCTTAAATTACTGCTACAGAAAGGCAAAGGGAGCAGCTCTTTGGGCTTTGATAGTCTGATCCGTAGGCAGAGAGTCAACTTAAAGCAAGTTCAGTGAGTTGTAACATTATAATCATATCGGAGTACGTTATAGCATGCAAGAAGTTTGCCCTTATTGACATTATGGACACAGCAAACGTCTGCCAGGGCTGGGAGCACTGTTCTGCAGACATTAACATATTTGTCGCATTGCATAATCATGTAAAACCTCACTGGATGGTGAGTCAGTTGCACAGACACGTAACAGAAAAAAAATTCATTACCAAAGGCTTAAACTTCAGTCTAGGGGCTGCTTGTCACAACCAAAACGGGATGGAAGAACAATAGGATTGACTGAGGAATGAGGCAAACTGCAAAGTAAATCTATTTTGGACTACCGTAGCATGTTTGCATTGGATGTTCTCAGATGCCATCCTCAGGGCAACCTGAGTGACAGCCGGGCTGTCCGTACAAGGCGTTGCTTTGCAGCTATGCCAGCCTCAGAGGCTGATCTTCTACACCAGCCCAGCCTATTGTCCTGTTTATTTACATTACTGCACCAGAGCTGACGTAGTTTTAATCACTTGTTTTCTCACTGATGAACAGCACTTACTGGTCTCTCCAATTTCATGCTAATTCTGGAGTAATTAAAAGAAAAAATATGAAAGACATAAAAGAGAAGGCACTTTTGCCGTTTCCTATTTCTATTTTTTTTTCAGTTTTCTATTGCGCTGGAAGAAGTGGCTGAAGCAAGCTCAGAACACGATGTCTCCCTTTAGGTGACGAATAAAGAATGCTCGTGCGCAAGATAACGGTGAATTGGGATGGGACAGAAAGTTGGAACGTTTCACGGGTGACAAATTGCCTTTGCGACAAAGCACAGCCGGCTCTCTCAGCCGGTGATACTCCGGCTTATTCCAAGTTCCACAATGTCACAAACCTGATCAAGCGCCACACACCAAGAACTAAATGACAGCTCCTCAAGCAGGGGATGGCAGCGACAACGTGTACCCATGGAAAAAGCAAGTCAAAGCAGCGGCTGCCTTTGTGAGCGTTGGGGGAGAAGAGGAAGGGGAGATTTGCAACATAAACAGCTCTTCCAAATAAAGTCATCGAGTTCGAAATGATAAAGTTTGTAAAGTGGAAGGACCAAGACTTGAGCACCTCAGAATACAATGCATTTTAGGACTGCATGAACAACAAAAAAAAGCCCAATAAAAACCTATTTAATATATATATGTGTTAAGAATTTTTTTTAAAAAGCTTAAATGTCTTCAACATAGGAGACATTCTGTGGTCAGAAATCTGTTGATATAATGCAATTGAAAGGGTTTTAGACCCAGCACATGAGCTTCAAGCTGACTTACCACCAAATAAGCTTGCCTTCACTCCCTCTTATTAGGTAAGATAACGGGGGTGAAAGATCCATGCTTGCTCACCTATTTCCTCTCTTGGTGGAAATCAGCCAGTCACACTTCTCTTACCTTTGTAGGTCTGAGGCCTGGAACAGCTGAGAGAACCAGCTGTTCTCCATTCCTCTCTTCTCACAGGTTTTGCCTGGCAGAGCATCTAATTAAGTTTTGCTTGGATGCAGTTTATGCGGTATTGAGTAAACAAACCCATGTATTTACTAAAGTGAAAGAAAAATCCCATTTTCTGGTTGGATCATACTGCTTAAATCACAGCTTGGAGCCATCGTTACATCCGATGTAAAACTGCAGAGAAATAAACATCTGAGGCCTGGTGGACAATGGAACTAACACTTAGAATTATATAAATTTTGCCAAGATAAAGCAATACGTTGGAAAAGCGGATGAGAAAAATGTATTCTAAGTGGCCTTGAGCACTCAGTAAAGGAAAGGCTGGACTACACCATCACCAAAATAATTTTTAAAGTCTCCTGTGATTACTAGGACAGCAAGTCTAGTGTCTCTCTCCTTAAGCCAATAGCCCGGATGTCTGTGAAGAAACGTAGAAAAGCTCTAAAGCGGGCAATAGAATGTGCTCTAACAGAAATCTGCCAGTTTATTGCTAATATAGTGGAAAGGCAAATTCTAGAAAAGGAATTTTTTAGAACCAATGGGACCAACACACAATTTGGTATCTAGAGATCTGGTATTCTCATAAAGAAGAAAAGAAGAAAGATTAAGTGAATAAAAAACGTGCTGGCAATGCAGTAGTATCATAAGATGCATGTTTTTACCCTTAAAAGTCTGACATAATTAAGGCTTTTCTGGCATGCAGGGAAATAACACAAAACAAAACAAAAAAAAAAGCAGGTAATGATAACAGTAGGAAAATAGCAACAACTGAAAAGTAATGAGCATTGCCTGGAAATTCAAAAGAGTCTAATACACTCAAGGAGAAAATGCATAGGACAAGGATAACCAAGCTTCAGGCAAGACTTACAGAGGCAATTGATGTTCAGTTCACATTAAAATTAATGAAAACCAATTTTAAGTCGCTTATTCAGAGAATTGTACCTTTTAACCTACAATGACATCTCTCCTATTAAGTATAGGAGTTCTATTATAAAGCTTCTACTTAAAGATGCAACAAAATGCAGTAATAAAAATGTATTTAAAATACATTGAACTAAAATGAAAAATAATTTTCCTTTTGTATATGAGAACATTTGTTCCTGCCAGTAAGTGTTTTCCCAGTTCTTAACTGGATTTTATTTTTGGAGTGGGGTAATATCATTCCTTCACATTTGTTTCCATCCTATCCAAACAGCATTAGTGTGGGCAACAAAATGAGCCTTTTGCTGTCACCACCTTTCTAGGGAAAGGCCTAAGCAGAACATAAAATCTCATTTCAGTCAAACAACCCATTCTGTACCTTATTAAGCTCTACTGAACAAGTGCACATCCTTCCAGATTATATGGGCTTCCTAAAAAGTTCAGAAAAATTGAAGAATAATCCAGTTCAGTTACACCAAATGCAGCAGACTATACTAAATCCCTTCAACTACACTGAACCTAAAGCCTTTGCAGCTCTGACTATCCACAATAGTTCTCTGTCCTTCCTTCTCCATCTCCTTAAGCCCCAGCTTAATTGCTCCCAGCTGTTCTTAAGCTTCCTAGAACTTTCCATAACTGACCACCCCTCATTTCTCCTGCAGCTTCTTGCAATGCTCTCTGAGCCATGCACAACCCAGCTTCCAAACAGGTGTTAACAAACTTCAGAGCCAGCTGACTTCAATGCATGTGAAGCATTCAGTCACCAAACTGGGTTTCTTTTTTAAATGGGCGGTGCAACAAGCAGAAATCACAGTTTGGAAGATAGTTTGTGAAAGGTGCATTGGTTTTAGAGTTCAGTGTTGTGAATGATTGGAATCTTTGTAGTGGTGTCTGATTATGGAGTTCTACCTCCCAACACTTCAGCTTTTTATTTTTGTTCTTGGGAACAAACATACATTAGAACACATCTAAAATTTACACAAATTTACAGTAAGTTCTTGTGGCAATCTAAGGTTGCAATCACCAGTATTATTTGTAGGTCCTCAGCTGGCCTCCGGAAAACTTTCAAGAGGTTTTGTTCACCAATAACTTGGGGATCTTATGCATGTGCCCAATGAGGACTGCATCTGAAACGAAGGCACCAAACGTTTTCCTGAAAGAGTTTATAACCATCAGCTCACTGGTAACTTACATTCTTAAAAACAGTTCTCTATGCACAGAGTTACCACTAGCCACACTTGAGAAGGAACGGAAGCCCTACCTGAAATCTCTGGTTTCAGTTCAACTGCTCCCTAAACCTTTGGTTAGGCCCTTCATGGAGAAACCCAAAGTGATCAAAGTTTTACCAACCTTGTGGCTTTCCTACTCACTGAGCACATGCTTCTCAAGAACGAAGAAGATCTATTTACAAATTGTCATTTGTGAATTCACAGCTTCTCACCTTTTCACATGTGCAGTGTTGATTAATTCAGAGTTATAGTCCAATTATTATAGATACAGCACTCTCGGGAGTTTTATTAGGACTCCAAGCAGGTCCGTGTACACACACCAAAAATATTAAAAGGGATTTTTTGGGGGAAGGAGTGAACTGCAGCTGACTCTGACAGCAGAGGTTTCAAAATCCCTTTTCCCTCACTGATATTCCTGTCAACTTGCCAAGGAACTTTAAAAAATATAAATTTAAGGAGTATGGTCAATGGTCAGAAAGTCCAAAATTGTAAGATTTCAGTAATGATATTCTAAAAAGTTAAAAACAATAGCAAAAATTAAAAGATCTTTTTTGTCACTATTGTAGCTTTTGTTAGTATTCAGCTTTCAGAGTCTCCAGCAGTCTGATTCAAATTGAGGGGATGCTTCTCTACAGCACAGAGGAACTGAAACATACCTTATCTTTTGTAAAATACTTGGTATTCTCACTGAATCAGCCAAAGACTTGGTTATTAAGAAAAAAATCTCCACCATAAGCCAGGCAGGAACAGTGGCAGCGCTGCGTGCCACTTCCTTTATCATCCCTCCCAGAACAGCAGAGAAACGCTGATGATTTAGTTGACAGTGAAAAGACAAAAGTAAAAAGGACCAACACCTGCAAAGAGCTGCTCCTGTTTAAGTCCTCTGGGAAGTTGCACTTTTCAGAGCAAAAATGGTCCAAAGGCTTGATTTGGTAGCAAAAAGCAACCTTTTGGTACGTACATTTTTTTGTGGTCCTCTGAATATCAGTGCAACTCCCCCAAAGTTGTAGAAGCCTTTGAGCTCGTTTAGTCCAGCTTCAATGTGAAGAGCTATTATTAGCATGGCAGCTTCAGCGGGGTCACTCACCAACCTTACAACCTTCATAGAATCACAGAATCATAAAATGGTTAGAGTTGGAAGGGACCTTAAAGATCATCGAGTTCCAACCCCCTGCCATGGGCAGGGACACCTCCACTAAAGCAGGTTGCTCAAAGCCCCATCCAGCCTGGCCTTGAACACTTCCAGGGATGGGGCATCCACAGCTTCCCTGGGCAACCTGTTCCAGTGCTTCACCACACTCACAGGAAAGAATTTCTTCCTAATATCTAATCTAAGTCTCCCCTCTTCCAATTGAAAACCATTACCCCTTGTCCCGTCACTACATCTCCTGACAGAGTCCCTCTCCGGCTCTCCTGTAGGCTCCCTTCAGATATTGGAAGGCTGCTCTGAGGTCTCCCCGGAGCCTTCTCTTCTCCAGCCTGAACAACCCCAGCTCTCCCAGCCTGTCTTCATAGGGGAGGTAGTGCCGAAGAGCAATCCAATGCCCAGGCGGGGTGGCCTCATTAAAAGGATCCGGGGATTCACCTCCACGCCTGTATGCTGTTTACCCATCTCTATGCTAGGTATTGTGTCTAATCCTCAAAACTAATGAGGTCTATCTCCAGATCCGAGGCAGGCTCATTGTTCTCAGTCTTCCTGAACTGACAAATCTCCCAGGGACATCGTGCGAGAGAGCTTGCTGGAGCAACTAACAAAGGTGCCAAACATTACTATAGCAACTGGGAAAAACAGAGGGTCGGTGTATATACCCCAGCTATTTTTTCCTATTTCTTTTATCATTCATACTCAATCTTTACGCAACTACACTGCAGCCTTTTGGCATCAGAAGCCTTTATATTTATCACAAATAAAGTAAAACAATGTTAGTCAACATAATTGCATTTCCTTCCCTGGAGATTCACCTTGCACATTCTTGACAGGCTAGCTCCCTTTCTGTGTCAACAGAGAAAATTAAACCTTCCTGGCCTAAAGTGAACTGAAGAAGAGTAGGAAGCAGCATGACACAATGTATAATGAAAGCATTCTTTGAATGTAAATCATATAACTTCTCGTTTTTTAATGAGGTGTTTCACAGGTGTTTGTTTTTTTTTTTTACTGTAACTCTCACAGCATTGTAAGGGAGACCTGAACGCTGAATTTTTCTGGTTTTCCAGCTTTAACATTTCCCTGGTAGGCGTTTGAAGAAGCACAGGATATAGAGTGCATCTATTTTAACTGCAGAATGATTTTCATATGTTAAATACTTTTCTAAACTTTTTCTTCTTTCATTTTTTTAATACACCTAAACGTACTGTGTTCAATTAAGAGAATTTAGTCTGTCAAAAAGTGTGCTAATATCCAATATTTGGGACTCCAAAACTGCCAGGGACTAGGGACCAGACTCCGGATTTTCCCTTTATGTGGGTACGCCAGGAAATTGCACTATCGGAAGAAAAACATCTCCGTTTTCTCCATTCTTGCTGTAGCATTATTTCAGCACTGGATTCCACTCACTGTTCTGGTAATTCCCTCTATCTTCATAATAGTCTGGTGAACCACACCATAAAAACGAGAAATGAAGCCCAACTGCTTTCCAGCGATAAGAGCTGGTGCTTGGGGTTTTGTGTTGGACTTCAGATCTCAGCAGGAGAAGATGGTGATGTAAGCTCCACATGGGTCCTGTACAATGACTCCTTTTTGTGTAAAAAAAAAGCCTTTTAAGGTTATTATCACTTTATACAGAGAATGTTTTGTGGAGGTAGGTCTATTTATCTCATATGACCTTTGATGAAACAAATCCCCATTTTGGGATAGTTCTAACAATTTTCAGACAGCTCAGGCTAGGTGTCTATTTTAAAGGGATTTTAAAAATTTATCTTTAAAATTGGTAATCCTGTAATCTCATGTTTCAGGTCATCAGCATTTGCTCCATTGTGTAGAAAAAACTTTTTCACTTTTGTTTAAGTTGATTCTTTTAATACTACTCCTAATAATGTGCTACCCCACTTCATTGTTCTCATATTTGAGCAAGTGCTTTATTAAGCAGGGTCAAAAACAATGAAGACTTTGATTTTCATGATTTTTTATTCTTTTATAATGAATAACTGGCAAGGTATGACTAATTTATTTGATAAATATAATGTTATAATCCATATTCATTGTCTAAAGTATAAATCTGGAAAAAGACATAATGGGTTCGGGATAATTTTGAAAAATATAATCTTAGCAACTGGAAATGGGTCATAAAAACTAAGATACCTTGACTATCTCTGAAAAACTTCAGAAGTTTTCTCTTTTATAGACATTTGTGTGGTATATATCATGCCAAAGATAATTCATATAGCGCTAAGAATAACCATCCAGCTACCTAGAAAAACTCTAAGCCTTCATAGTCAAGTAGCTCCTGCGTGATCTGCATTTTTGACAGAAGACTTACATCTTAAATCATGGAAAATATCCACTCTTCGTAAGTACGGTATAATCAGCAAGAGAGAAAACTTTCGAGTAAGCATGAGAGTAACTGGCTGAAGCAACAACAAAATAAAATGTTCCGTGAACAGAGAAACAGAAGAGGCCTGGAAACGTGAATTTATATTGTGTCTCTTCCCCCTGTCCTGCTCCTCACCCCAGCTTGTCCACATGCACATATAATACACCCACTGGGAAAAAGAAATCAAGGACTATGACTCATCTGGAGCTGGGTCCATGTGGAGAGGCCAACCTGTTATGTGCATGCCTTATTAGCCAGGAGGTTGTTATGAAAGAGAATTACAATGACTGAGCTGTGCCTTCCTCAGAGGGGTCATAAATTTCTCCTTTATCCTGATATTTATTTCCATTAGACTAATAGGAACATAAACATCCTTGAGTACTCTGCCTTTGTTTCAAATCTGGTTAAAATTAGCCAGCATCAAAATTAGTGAGGGGAAGGGAGCTGGTAAAGGGATCAATGCAAAAATTATATAACAATCTTTTTTTTTTTTAGGAATTCAGGCCTAAATGGATTATAAGTTGAAGCATCCATGCTCTTTTTTATTATTAAATGCTTTTTTACCCGCCCCAAATTCAGCAAAAGGAAACGTTTATTTATTTCCAAAGTGAACAAATTTTTCGCAGCTGATAACTCAAGCCCTGATCTTTCAGTAAGCACTGAGTCTGCTGCAAGTTCCATGGGATTCAGCAGGGCTGAAATGTCCCGGACTGAGATATGGAGCTGCCTACCTCAGTTGTTTTAATGACAATATTTACTCAGCCAATATTTCCTTGATAGCTCACAAACTGCAAGTTATTTATTTTTGTCTCTGTGAAGTATGGAAGCACCTAGTTCACACATAAAGTAACTCCTAAAGGTACGTCTACCAAGGGAGATGACTAAAGAAGCATTAAGCACTGTTGCAGTAAATTTTCAGATGCCAGACTCCTAAGCCAAACACATGATTCTTCATCAGGGCCTTGATTTCCTTTATTGTGCAAAGAAAAGCAATTTTGGTGACCAAACATAGGTACACGGTGCTATTTTAGATGTCTGATGGTGTCGCATCTTGCCTCCAGACGCCACTCCAGGAAGACACACATCTCCGGAAGTACTGTATTGTATCTGCCTGCTCCCCGTGGATGCCTTGGTGACCAAGGGCCCCCGCAGTGGCACTAAGCAGCTATGCTTATGTATCCAAATCCCACTGTAGGGGAATTACAAGGGAATTTGCAATAACCAGCACTCTCTGCATGGATGAGATTGAAACATCTTAAAAAAATGAACAAGTCCAGAATAAGCAGGAGTATTAGACAAAATTCTGAAGGACCTCAAATTTGTGGTCCTCTTCCAGGGTTTGGGCATGAACAAGTCTAACGTGACAATAAAAAGGTATGTTTAAAGAGGCAAAGGGGATGCAGACTTTCTGGGAAGCGAAAGGCAAAGCCACTGCAAGACGGAGGAGGGTTAAACAGCACTTACTTGTGGAATTGGAAAGCACCACCCAAGAAAGGTTTTGCCTCTAGTTCTGGTACCAGGACTGATGAGTGTTAAATGCACTGGCACTGCAGGATGATTACTGAAAAAATTGAAAAGCAAAATAAATGGCAGTCCTTACTCTCCCTAATTAAAACAGATTAGTTACAGCAATTTACTGTCAGGATTAATGCAGCATCAGCCAGGCAGATGTGATCTATTAAATAGCTCTGCTTTTGCCAAAAGGAATTCATTCAGTACAACTGGATTTGATGCAATCTTCATTGCATCTAAACATCTGCATCTAAATCTTTACTACTTTATGGCATTTTTTACATTCCCTTTTCTAAATGTTTATTACCAGAGGGTATTATAGTCTTTAACAGACTTATAAGTACGCATTCCTTTATCTGCATCCTCTGTTGAGAACACAGATACTCTGTTAAGCTTTGTCTAGATCACTGTGGCAATCATTTCAGCCTCATCACCAACAGGAAGCTACAGTTTTCATGGCACTGGACCTCCATCTAGTGAGAAGAAGCAGCGTGCATGTTTCTGGGGCATAAAACTGGCACAGCTCTCATTTCCATGTTCTAAAATGTTTTCATAAGGGGAATTGTGCGTAGCTGCCAGAAGAGATGTGGATATAGTTTCATAAAATACAAAGGAAAATGTTATTTTATATTGTGAAAAACTTCACAAACTTCATAGTCTCGGTTTCAATTAAATTTCAGTGATTGCTCACAAATCTCAGTGAAAGAAACAGACCTTGAGAAAATCCTGCTGTAGTCAGACACATGTAAGAGCTGATACTGTATTGCGATGTCACGCTCCACTCTTTATGCAGCCTAAAGACTGAAAAGGCGCCAGCCTAAAGGCCTTCTCCTGAGGTGGGGACACGTTATCACCCCCATCACACAGGTAGGGAAGAAACACACAGACGAAGGGCTGGGTTTTAAAGGTTTAAAAGCTTCCAAAGGTGTAGAGATAGGCACCTACTGAGCTTTTCAGATATGCCTAAATCTTTTTTTTAAGTAAGTCAAGGCATTAAGTGCCTGGTTCTTCCTAACCATCATGGCAGATGCCTGGCTGCATCTATTGCCACATAAATGCCTATGAAACTTGTCCTGATGCCCTGCTCTTCTTCCCATCTGGAGGGTGACACAACTGCAGCGTTAGTATCTGCTGCACCGTTGCATCTGCAATAATGAGAGTTCAGGATCCTCCCCAGGGGCTTGGATCGAGGAAATCCTCAGAGCACGCTTCATCAGATCGCTGTAAAAATGTCTGCGACCTTTTTACACAAAGGACAGAGCCATCCCGGGCATCTGAGTGCCCGGTTTTCTCTGATGCCTTGACTTTGAAATTGTTCGTTTGACTTTGTTTTTAGCTCCTTTTTCCAGATGCAGGTGTCTGGATTATTGCTGTGAGATGTTATACCACAGAAACATCTTTTTCAAGCAGAAAAAAAAATAAAATCTTTGCAACACCCTGCCTCAGTGTTTGCAGGTCATAGACCACCAGCAGACACGGATTATTTCTCAGGAGGCATAGGTATTGCCTATAAATATTATGACAGATGATGTCTTCAACCAAGCCATTTGCCTTTAAAGTAATTAATAAAACCATATGACATTTTCAAAGGGGTTTGCAAGAGAATGTAAAGCTGTAAATCCACCCCTGCTTTTCAAAGCAAAAATTTGCACTAATCACAGATTCTGTTTTAAAGGCATTAGATGAATTTTTTTTTCAAAAAATAACTCATTTGCCAATTCTGACCATATCATTTCCTCCAAATCATATGCTTTGTGGAAAAGCAATAAACTAAACAGTATGTTCTATATTCCTGGAAAATGTTATTATATACCAAGGAAATATCCTTCACATAGTACAAATTTCAGGTGAAATATTGCAGTGAAATTTTAGGTGAAATAAGTGAATTTCTTTGCTTTGCTATATTTGTCTGGACCAAATTCTTATGTTTCTCTAGTTGTGATTACACCAGGTTTAGACTCTCAGGTCCCTGCGTAGGTTTCATTCACTCTTCCAGCCTCCCCTTACACAGGTTAGTTATGGTGAGTGCTTCTGCATCATTCGCACCTTGAGCAGAAAATAATTAAATCTACTGGATACCAGCTACAGCGGACTTTAGTAGTAGACTTTCCCTTTGTCAGAATCTATTAAGTTTTGCTATCTATCTAACACAATTTTAGCATGAGATGCCAAAGGAGAACTGCAAAAAATGTAATAAGGAAATAAATGTATATACTCATATTCCCAGATAAACAGAAAAGCACACAGTAGGGGAAATAGGATTGAGAACTGTATCACTGTACAGTACGGTCATAGATTTGGAGCAGCAGGAGGGTTTAAATATTAAAAGGTCCTCCAATTTTATTTTTCCGAGTGGTTAACCAAGTCTTTGATATTCCAGGGTTATGAAACTTTAACTGAATTGAATTTATGTTCGCAGCGCTTTGTCATATGATTCTTCATGGTGCTTATGTTCTTCACCTGCGTTCTGTGAAGCAGGTCCCTAAAATGAGTAGCTACCATAGGTCCTTTCCTATGGTAAGGATAGGACCATAGGAAGGTAAGGTAAGGATAAGACCATAGGAAGGTAATGGTAAGGATAGGACCATAAACCCTTACTGATAACACTGCTCCAGTCAGCTATCTGGGCCACAAGAACCACAGCTCAGTGCCTGTTCATGAAGTGGGATGGCTTGTATAGAGCCAAGTGGCTCACAGGGAGTCAGAAGCTCAATGAGGTACATAAAACCTTCCTGTGGTTCAGAAAAGACACATTAGAAATAGGAAAGCCTGAGAACAGAGCTCTGACTTGACACATGAATCGTGGGGATGCTCTGGAGAGCTCCTCATGTGATTCTGTAGCCCAAACCTTACTGCACTTTAAAAGTTCCAGACTTTATCATAAAATCAAAGGCAAAAGGTCCATGGCCAAAGCAAGGCTGAGTTCTCAGTTTAAAGGCACTGTCACTAGGCAAACAGCAGAGCTCTGGATAAAGCCAAAGCAAGCCCCAGGTAAGTCCTAAAAAGAGAAAAACAACTCCTTCCTCAGAGAAAGGCCCATATCATTTGATGATGTTAGTGACTTGCAAATTACAGATCACTGAGATATGTACATCCAGACTGAAATTATCTAAAAAAAAAAAACCTTAAAGACGCCAAGCATTCAGTGAATGGCATCTAGAGAGCTACTGAAGCAGCTTAAAATACCCTTTAATGGGCTGAGTTGTTAAAATGCAGGATCTGTATTTGGCACACAAATTGAAGCATTCAGTTTAGCCCACATGGATGCTTATTGCAAAGCTTATTGCCTAATAACTGTGTCCCCCTTTTCTTCCGGATTAGTAATTGAGAGTCTGATGGATTAGACATTGGTTCTGTACATTAAGATGCTCTAGACTGTTTTTTCAAGGACTGGGAAATTTATCTGGGAATCTTCCTCTTTCTGTGGAATTACTTAAGGACACCGGAGAACTACTAGTGTTCTGATGGCCCTACCTTATAACCTTAGTAGAATGAATGGATCCGTCCAATGATAATGTACAGCTAATATTTTAACCCATGTCTTAAGCCACGCAGAGATTGGTTTAAACAATAAAGACCATGATTGGGAGGGATACACATGAATGCTAGAGCAGTTGACAAAAATGCCTATAGGATGGAGTGGTTTCTCTGTAATAGTAATTACAAATGAACACTGATGAACTCTAATAAGTTAGTATTGCTAATCAGAGGTATGTTCCTAAAAGCAACGCAACATTTGGAAAATAGGATATTAGGGATTATTCTAGAAAGAATAGAGAAGAGAAGAAAAGAAGAAAACCTGGTAAATTCCTCCTGAACACTGCATATGGTTTTGGTCACTTCATCATGAAAATAACAGGAAAGGGTGCAGGAAAGGATGTCGAAGATGATGGAAGATAGGAAATGGTTGCCTGAGAGCTTTGGAATAGATTCCTGACAAGGAAATACTGACTAAATTAAGACACTTTGGCTGAAAGGGCACAACTGAGAGAGGATACAAATGAGCATCCTTTAAGACAGAGTGGGTGAATCAGAAACAATTATTCACTGCATCCCATGATCCAGAATATGGAGGGCGCTCCCTGAAGCTATCCAGCAAACACTCTGAAGGGAGTGCTTGTTCACACTGAGCGCTTAAATTAGGTACATCTAGTGCTACTGAAGACTCTGTTTCAGATGTAGCCTCCAATGCGGGAGGTCTTTCAATGGCTGGTACCAACAGCCGGGAGAATACAAACAGGAAGGATCACTTTATGCATGCTCTCTGCTTTACACTTTTCATGAAGAAATGCTCCCCGGCTCAGAAACATAGGCCTAAAGGAGGAAAAGCAGGCTGATCTGTGCAGAAACAGAGAACCCTAACAGCTGGTTTGACCAGTTTAAGTCCTCTGAGAACAAAACACAGACACACAGCATAAAGAGGACAGCTCTAGCCAGCTTTATTCAATACCTTCAGGTGTTATCACCTTAAGTATTTAAAATACATGTAAGAGAAATTTACAGAATTTCTTTACATAAAAAAGAAGTGTATGATATGTATGTATATGTCATTGAAATTGCCTCTAGCTAAATAGTGACAATAAAACAAAGAGCTATTAAGTGAGTATGGACCTTAGCTGCATGTGAACTGGACATAGGAATGCATAAACAAATGTCAGATGTGTCATTAATGCCATGGTAATTTTTTCTTCTTCTCTCTTAACTCCCCGGATACCATGAAGCCCACATAAGCATTAAGAAACTTCCTATATTATTGTCAGTCACAGACTTGACAACTTCACTCAAAATAAAACCATCAAAGTAATATGCTTCTCTTAGTTGAAAAGATTCTCTGTATTAGCAGGACTTTCACGCCACCAGATTTACGCTACCAGTTGCCATTTATACCTTCCCTGCTTCCCTATCCTAATTTAAAACATACTTTTGAAGGCTGCGCAGAGGTAATAGATTGACAGCAGCTTATTAATTGGCGTAACACGAAAGAAATCCAAGGCTGGAAACAGTGGAAATGAGATGCAAGTGCTGCAAGAACACAAAAATTGTGTACATGAAACCACTGATTTCCTGAGGCTCCTTGCACCTTGCTGTCATTCCCTTTTATGTGTCTTGGCATCTCTGCAACCATCAATACCAACACATAAAAATATTCATTTATATTTAATAGAAGAAAAATGTGCGAAAGTGTGAGTGCTTTATATAAAAAAACACATTCAAACCTTATCTTGAAACTCAAAGCCTACGACTGCAAAGAATCACTTCTTCTAGAAATAGTATCTGAAATACGACCGTAACATTACGAGGTTCTCCAGCCACAAGTACAATTATATTCTGCCTTCCTCTAGGTGTGCTTTCCTATTCAAAGTTATTTCATTGCTTTGTTATCTTGTGAGGGAATAGGTAAAACTGATTGTAAATCCACACACATACATATACCCACACTCACTTATCACTGTCCATATATATCATTGTTATTCTCTGGTGTTCATCCATTTCTAGTAAGCTGTTATACTTCATTACTTCTTAAATTCAAAATAAAATAATTCTTATTCCTTTGCTGCGGTCTGCGTATTTGTTTGCATTTATTATATGTGAATGCATTACTCTGTGTTATTATTATTTACTATTTTATTTAAACCTCCTAATTATTATGCATCTGTGTATTTACTTAAGGTAAAAAAAGGCATAGGGGGGACAGTTCTGAATATGCTATATTTCCTTGTTCTCAGCGTATGTGGTAATTTCTTGTCACGTGTTTCTCAATTCCTTGCTAGATTTCCTTTGCCCAGGTTCAGGAAAGCCACCCTTACATACAGCAGGCTCAGGTGTGGATTCCTCACAACTATTTTTAGGATGCACTTGCATTAAGATTTATACCGTTCTCTGGGGGCGTCTGTCTTTCTACTCCGATTAAATTGGCAGGCTGTGTGACTAAGCTTCTAATTTAGGCATCTCGAGGCTGGTTTTAGGCACAGGCTGTTCTCCGGGGCCCTGGCATATCTGGCATCGTTAAGAAAAGCACCTCCCTTCTTACCAAAAGTCTTCACCAACACCACATGGCCAGAAAGGGACAAGTTATTTTGCCCTTGGCCAAGAGATGGCAAAATTCAGCGCTGCCTTCCCCGTCACGAGAAGACCTCGGTCACTTTGAGTAGACATCTCAAATCTGAGATGCCTGTGATTTCCTAAGTCCCGATCGGCATCTCCACACACCGCTTGAGTTCAACCAGTAAGACTCTGCACACGTGAAGAGTGAAGCTGTTGCAAAGCTCCCCACGGATGGCAAGGCACCCCTTCAGGCGTTGTGAGTCAAGAGGACGTTATTGCTGGCACTGCCAGGAGCTATTCTCTGTTCTTCTTCGCTTCCGTTATCCCAGATCTTAATAGTAAGAGCCATCCATCATTTTCCTCAGTTTATTCCTCACAACTGAAATTTGTCATGGATTTTCAACCTGAATTTCTTAGGTGACTGTCAAATATTGCAGAACTTTATACTTCAGATAGGGATGGAGAATTTTTACTCTTCTTCTGTTTCAAACATTAAAAGAAAAAGCTTTCTGACCCCTTGATTCTTAACCATTGATTCCTTTCACAATACACCAGTGTATATTCAAAAAACCACAAATTTCCACTTCCAGAGGAAAAACCTGAAATATTTTTCTTTATTTATTTTTCACATTGCTTTCTCCTCATATTTGTCTAAAAAAAAGACAATACAGTTAGCTGAAACACTGCTTTCAATATCCCATCCATGAGGAAAATATAGACGAATCTTTAGTCCGTAAGTGATAGCCTTATTTTGTGCTATTCAAATATTTATACTATGCATGCTGTTGCAATTGCTGAACATCTGTCAGTGACTCCTCCGTTTTTCTTTTTACAGCTTGTTTGACAGAGCCTGTGGATTCTAAGAGGAATGATCTGCTGGCCTGGAAACCTTCTACTGTGTGTATTTGCAACAATCATTTCCTTGGCTTTTTTTTTTTTTTTCATTTTTTTATCTATTTCTCAAGTTTGTGTTCCCCTTTCTGCTTAACTTCCAAAGGTCTGTATGAACAACAGCCCAGCATTATAGTTATTGCCAGTTAGTTACAGTTATTGCCCCGGATTGTGCTGGTCAGTCATTGCCTTGATACCATGATGATCTGTTGAGAGTGACACAGCTCATCGCACGTGTTGGACAATCTGCATATTGACTTCAAGTTCAGGTACTGGGAGGACAGTCAGAGGTGGGATCAGGTAGGTACCGTGGCACTCACATGCACCTCAAAAAGTCTTCAGAATATTGTGAGGCTTGAGATTTTTTTATCAGTTTGGTTGGGAAGTCCCTCAAGACATCAGTGACCTCTAGTATGAATTCTGGGGACGTGCATATATTATAAGCGAAAACGAGGCCAATATTTGCTTGTGTTCTGTTTGCGATTTTGGGGACTATGAATCCAGGAGATAAGATGTCCTTTGGAAAGGAAGGCAGTATCTTCCTTCTAAGTGGCTCTCTTTCATAGAATCATAGAATCATCTAGGTTGGAAGGGACCTTCAAGATCATCTAGTCCAACCATCAACCTAACTCTGACAAAAAAACTAAACAAAACAAAACAAAACAAAACAAAACCCCCACACATGGCTAAACCATGTCCCTCAGCAGCATGTCAACCCATCTTTTGAACACCTCCAGGGATGGTGCCTCAACTACTTCCCTGGGCAGCCCATTCCAATGCTTGATAACCCTTTCAGTGTAAAAATTCTTCCTAATATCCAACCTGAACCTCCCCTGGTGCAATTTGAGGCCGTTTCCTTTTGTCCTATCGCCTGTGACTTGGGAGAAGAATTTAATACGTCTTTGCTTGGCGTGTGTGGCGGGGTTCTGCTGTAACTATGGCAGTGTAAGAAACGAGCAGAGAAAGCTCAAATTAACACCAGTCAGATCGGTATGATCTGCTTCAACTCAGTATTAGAGGTCCACCGAAATGAGGGCCTCAGGAAAAGTAAATATGTGGATTTCTCTGGCACAAAGAACACTTGCAAACTGTAACAAATATAAGAAAAAAAAAATGCCTCATGTGGTGCATCTGAATGAATCACACACAATACTACATGGACAGCATGTTCATACCCGTGAAAGGCGTTCTTAATACAGCCCCTTGATGACTCCTTTAAACACCGTTATTATTTCTACAACTCAAAGCTACAGAAAAACTAGCACGAACTGTAAACTGCTGTATCATTCTCCTCCCCCACCAAAGCTTAAACTTCTCTAAATTTAGATAATCTTTAGATTTACACTATGTCAGATTACAGTATATTTGGAAAACTAAAGCCTTAGGAGAAAACCAACAGCTGTGAAGGCTAAAAAAGCCTTGAAATAATAAACCCAGCTCCTGCTGGAACATGGAGACTCAGCACTGCAACCGTGTGAAAGCAAATCAAATAATCAGTGTGGATTGCCAGCAGATCAGGACTCCCCAGCGGCTGCCTTTTCAGTTTCTCAATGGAGACCAACAGATGGAAAAAAGCTGAAGAGAGCAGGCTTGCTTTCTCTGCCCGATGAATAATTTCCTTCTTACGCCTTTTTGTCTATCTGTAGCTTATAGCTCTATTTACCCAAAACGATTAGAGCTTTCTGTGAAACAGAAGCTTGGAGGAACAACAGAAGGTCACGTATATTCTCGCTGATACAGCCACCTGTTGTCTTGCCACATGCCCCATTTATTTACTACTGACTCGCTCGACCTCTCTCCCTGAGCCCAGCAACGCCAAATGGGACATAAATTCCTTCTTTTCAGTTTTACCCTGGCGAGTTAACAAAATGCCAAAAGCTGCCTGTCTAATTTTGTAACCTTTCTGTAGTGAAATTTCACTGAATTTCACTGAATTTCACTGAATTTTTAGAGTTGGAAGGGACCATAAGGATCATCTAGTCCAACTCCCCTGCCGAAGCAGGATTGCCCAGAGCATGTCAGAGCATGTTACTCAGGACTGCATCCAGGCGGGTCTTGAAAATCTCCAGAGAAGAGGACTCCACAGCCTCCCTGGGCAGCCTGTTCCAGGGCTCTGTCACCCTCACTGTAAAGAAGTTTTTTCTCATATTTGAGTGGAACCTCCAGCTTGTGCCCGTTGCCCCTCATCCTCTCACTGGCAACCACTGAAAAGAGTCTGGCTCCCTCCTCCTTCAACCCACCCTTTAGATACTTATAAGCATTGATGAGGTCTCCCCTCAGCCTTCTCTTCTCCAGGCTAAAGAGTCCCAGCTCTCTCAGCCTTTCATCTGTCCTGTCTTAACCAAAAACCCTCATGGTCTTACCTCCAGCCCCCTGCCCACACCACCCAGGGGACGGTGATGGTGCCATGGGTTTCCAGACAGAGGAAATGACTTTTGAGTCAAGTGCATGGCCAGAAAGGCATGAAAGAGGGAGCGGGGCAGGTTATCTATAATTGCTGAAGACGCTTCGCCATGGCAAAGCATCTAAGCCCCTGGTTTATTTTCTGAAGCAACTTGGCTCTGCTAGAGATTAATTTTCTCCACAGGACTTTTGGCAACGTTGTTAAAGCCTGCTGAGACACTCCAGACTGCCAAAATCCACACTAGCAAGGATCTCCAATATACTGACATTTCTAGGTCAAGCTGGTTCTGAGATAAGATTTTTTATAGAAAATATCACAAGGCATTAGAAAAAATGAAACACCTAGGGATTTTGAGTCCCTTGTCTGCAAAATAGACATTGGCCAATTATCTTGAAACTTTTCCAGAAAAATGTACCTCTGGCTACAGCTCTGCTCTACCTGCCAATTTCAGATGGAAAAGACTTTTAAAAAAGGAAAAAAAAAAAATAAAAAGGCAATCATTTGTTGATTGGATAGGGGATGAGGCAGCCAGAATTGGACTTAAAAGAGAAAGTGATTCACATTTTATCTTTGGAGTTACTGTACGGCATCTGTAATTTCACCGGCTCTCATTTTGCGGGAAGGTAAGGAGCAGATAAATGTACTAAAAGTAAGAAAAAAGGGTTGGAGATAAGTTGAAGGAGGCTATGGGCACATGGCTCTGATTTTCAGGAGAACCCAGGGGAACTGTGGCCTTTAGCCACAGTCACTGTCTCCTCAGACAGGCTGGACGAACTGAGACATATATTTAAAAGATTTTCCCAGTTGCTTTCAAACTCTGATTGACTAATCCTCCAGACAGGTCGTCTCCCTAGTGGACTTTGTCCATGAAGAAGCCATGTTTATTTTCATTTCCAATCACAAAAAGGTATTGTTTTAGTGTTTTTAAATGTTTGTGGGAGGATATAGCCTTTAAGTTGCCAATCTTCTTTTTTTACTGCTATCTTTTGGTTTCTACTGAAACCAGTTTGCTGCCTGACCTGAAAGAGCAATGGGGCAAGCACAATTTGTCTGGGGTAAATCTTGTTAATAATATTTGCGCCGGGAAGGAATAGGCTGGCTTTCGTCAGCATCAGCATTTTATTTTAGAAAATCTGTTACATGATCTGTCAGATTATTGACTATTTGAAGTTTTCTTAGGAAGAAGCACTCAGATTAGATTTATAAATATTGCAAAGCATTGAGATACGCTAGAGAGAAACCCAGAAAAAAAAGACCCCACTGCAAAGAGGGCCAGGAGAGCTCAGATGTAGTATGTTTTATGCGCCGGTAGTAGCCATCTGCCCGACCAGCCCATGCACAGCTCTAGCTTAGCCAGGGTATGCTCTGGCTGGCATTTGGACCCAACACTTCAAACAAAGGGGAGGCTTCAGCACCCAAATGGCTTGAGCTGGCTCCATCAAGCTTCATGGTTTTGCATGTGCTTGGTCCCAGCTGCCTGAGGAGAGCCACAGAGTAACACTCATTTGTTTTCCAGTTGCCAACAAGGAACCCATCAAGAACACATTTTTTCCTGCTCAGAAAGTGTCTGGAGAGCAGTATGAGGTCACGTCTGAGATAAATCCAGGTAGGGCACACCAGGACAGAGTGACAAAGGAGATCTAAGTTGTAAAAAAATCAATACCTGCTATCTGAAGGGCCAGGATTATGTTTCCCATTCCGAGGTTGCACACCATACCTATTCTCCCAGTGAAATCTCTATGAGAAGTCTCTGACAGAAAATCTTCTCTCAGCTACAAGATCCCTTTAAAACTCTCACTAGAGAGCCAAGTTTTGGTCACTGCAGCCCCTCTGGACATCAGCAAAGCTCCCTCCCCCCAACCAGACCTGAAATTCATAAAAGGCACCCAGCAAGGAGACAATATTTAGGAGCTTATTTCCACTAGCCCTCTTACACAGACTTCTGCTGTGGCTTAGACAACTGTAGCTCTTGAAAGGACATTTCTGTGGGCACGCAGAAGGTGAGCAAGAAGGTGAAGAGTCTGGCCCTGCCTTGGGGAACCGCTGTCTGTGATAACAGCCAGTATCGATTCTGAGAGCAAGGACAAGAGAGTAACCTTGCCCTTGGGTGATACAAAGGACCCTCATGGGCTCTCACTGGCCCTACAGGGTGCTCTGTAGCCCTACAGGCTGGTTCTGTAGCAGCCCATGTAATGTTCAGGGCAACCAGGCATCCAGGACATTAGGGAAAATCCACCAAACTGCAGGTAAGCATCCAAATGTATGTTCCACACTGAGGAGCTGGCAGAGAGGGGATGAAGCCTCCGTTGTTACAACAGGAAACTAGGAAAAAAGGACGGGGAAGGATGTGACACTTGCAACATCACAAGCTGATAGCCTGGCTTTATTGGTGTTCCTCCGCTAGTAGGAAGAAGAGGTCACTAGTCTGGCACTGAATCTGCGAAGATGGGACTCTCATGTTTGGCCAAGAGGTGGTCGTGCTCATAAGCGAGCTGATCCTGATGCTCCCCCAGCTCCTGTGGTAGCACTGTCATAGCAGCATTTTCTGCTTGCATAATTGAGGCCACCCACTGGAGGCGGCTGATCTATACTGGTATCTGTGGCCCTTGTTCATCTACAGAAAGTTTGTTTGATGGCTCTTTTCCTTACCCTGAGGGGATAGACGCTGAGGTCCAAGCAATGAGGGTGGGCTCCTGGAAGTATTAATGGATGCCCCAAGCTTGGCCACAGCCTTTTTGCCTTGTAGCTGGGTACCAGCCTCCTGAACGGTGTCTCTAAGATGAGAGGATTTTGCAGCCCTTGCCAGCAAGAGTAGGCAGAGTTGAGATAGGAGGTGTCAGAGAGGTGATGCAGACAAGCTGGGGGAGAAGTGTGGGCAGAGAAACCAACGTTGGTGAGACGTGAAAAGCCAGCGAAACAGCGAGATGGAATTTACTTCTGCCAAGTTTTGCACTCAGCTGAATCAAGTTGGAGATGGATGGCTGTGTCTGGAGCGAGAGGAGACCAGAGCGAAAGCCAGGCAACCCCTAGTGCCCCCTTCAATGAAAGAAGGCTTTTTAAGGTTTACGTCTAATCCCATTGCTAGAATAGCAAAGCACTCGAGCTTCCCAGAAGCAAGGGAAAAGAAATTGAAGAATTCAAGCTGTAGTGTAATGAAATGCGCTTTCCACCCACTTAGATTTAAGATTGTGATTCAGTACCACATTTATGCAGCTTCTGGGATGGAGGGGCATTGTGGTGCATCTAAATCAGATTTCTGAGCCAGTGGTAGCAGATGGACCTCGAGAGAAAAAACACACAGTCAGATAGCTAAAATAAGCAGGCATTTTTCACCGCCTCTATTTCAGTGATGGTGTCACCTTCTCTCATTGCCAATTCTAACAAGGCTAGTAACCTCTTTAAAAAATGCGACACATGGAAGATAAAAATATCAAGAGCAGAGGTTAGCTAATGTAGCTTTGCAGTTTTTGCACAATTTGCATCATCTGTATCATCTGTCTGACACTTTGACACGCAGTGTAGACAGAGACTGTACTGGCAACCCAGGAAACCAACCAGTAAAGGCTATGCCATGAGTATCATTGTGAAAGATTACATTAATAGACATCATTAGAAACTGATTACAGCCGTACTTAATAATGAACTCAATTTTAAGGAAAAGCTATAACAGACTGAGAATTTCTATGGTTTTATTTTATAATTAATTTGCTTTATTAAAAAAAAAACCACTATAATAAGCAAATAAAATAAGCAAATGAGGCACTGGAAAATCTTTTATGCAAAACAATCTTAACTGAGAAAAGTTTCATCCACTTTAAAAGTTGCTCAGCTTTCCTGCAAATTTTGCTTAATGTTTTCCTATCAAAGCAGCATTTGCTTTTCTCATTCCTACATTGGGAAGCTCTGCACTCTCACTTTCTATTAAAAAAAAACCAACAAACCAACCACAAAAGCCCACCAACTTTCAGGACAGCATGACTGCTTCTTATTTGATTGGGATGCTGGTGACAATCCAGTGTTCAGCCAAAGTACGCAGCTTAATCTGAGGGAGATAAATCCCTCCAGTGTAATGCCAAATATCGCCTGTGGTTTCAAGCAGAGGAATAATTAGTCCTTTCCAAGTCTAGCCTAGGTAGTGATATTAATAACAAGTAAATTTAGAGTTGCATGTAAAGCAGAAAAGTTCATTCATCAGAAGGCAAACCAGAATAGATTATAAATTAGGAAGAGATATGCACTGTTTTAACATTTTTTGTTTCTGAGACTTCCAGTTACAGAAACTGTCGTAGTCAAATACGTCATTACCATTTTATTCAATGCTTAAGATAAAACGTGGCAAGAAGCATCCATCTGTTCATCTTTAGCACCCACCCAGACAGAATCTATAGTGCCAATTTCTGCTCAGAAGTACACCGAGGTAAACCAGTAATAACTACTTTGACAGTAATGTATTCATTTCAGGTTTAATATAGAATAAAATTTGCTTCCTGTTTGGCAGTTCTCAGAAAGAGAAGAAAATCTCCCTACCTAATACTTATGAAAAAAATATATAGTGCTCTTTATCTACAGTAGTATTTAAGCTATTTTTTGGAAGGTAAATGTAAACACTCTGTCCACTGTTTAACTGCTGGGCAAACTGCTTTAAGGTTTCATAATTTAGAAAACCATCATGCAATGCCAGTCTGTTGAATATGTAGAAAAAAACATTACAGGCTTTCTTTAATATCTGGCTCCCTTATTACTGTGGGATATTACAGGAAGTTTTGAATGTTTTTTCTTCAAACACCCATCTTCACCCTACATGAAGCAAAGCTACACAGGGTTAAGGTTACCTCAGTGAGATGAACCCGCATATTACCAGTGTCCTCACGGCACGTCGACTGAGTATTTTCCCTGAAGTGTAAACCTTGACAGATTTTCTAAAAGCCCTTCTTCTTCACTTCAAATAAATCCACCTTTTGTCTCAACTGGCTTCATAAGCACATGAAACCCCACATCAGACTTGCACTACACAGCAGATTTTTTCAAGAAGAAACACTTAAGAAAACTCTTTTTCACCCATCTTCTGAGAATATCTGGAGTGAGCTTGCTACATGCACCTCCACGCTGGCAGCTAGTGCTTTGATTCACAGAGTTGCCAACAAGTGATGACATTGGGATAAACTTGCCTGGATGTTTTGAAAGAATGGTGCCCTTTAGCATCTCTAGCAAAGAAGAAGTTCCTGCCCGGTTAGCAACTCTCATTTTGACCTGTAATCAACAGACGAAGTAGTTCAGTGCCCGGACAGACCTCGCAGAAAACCCTTCCGATGAGACTGCAAACACAACTGCCGATTACCACCAGTGTTGATGGCAGCTTGTTGAAGCTTGGAAAGAGCTCTCAGATATTCATCTCGCCCAGCCCACAGACTTGCCGGGAAGAACACCATATGCTATGACATTTGACAGTATTTCTTCTCCCTATTTAACACAGCACTGGGTTAAAGTAACCTGGACTGTGTACCCCAGCCCCATAGTACATTACAGTAACTATTACAGTAATCATGTACCACAGTACATTACATGCTGTGTTGTACCTATATTTAGGTCCCAGGCTGTGAGGACAATTCTCTGTAGGTGGAATTGAAAGGCTGGTTTGCAGAAGGTATTAAAAATATCCTCGGAGAGGGTGGATGAGAGAGAAATGCTGCTGGACGCAGCTTGGAGCTAAAAGAAAAACCTTTAGATAAGCTTTTCTTGCTGCTGTATTTTGCACTACTAATTAAAAGGAAAAAATAACCAAAATAATATACACATATAACAGGGAGCAGTATAAAACAGTCTAGTAGTAAACAAATAAAATTAACAATACAAGTAGTACATTCAGAATTTGATGGCAGCAACATTAATAATAACAATCAGACTGGAATATCTGCCTTAAGAAAGACTTTGACTTTTTAACATTTGAAAGTCCAAATCTTGTGGTAATGATGCAGACATGCAGTAGGTTAGCTACAGACAAAATTAATGGAGCGAGTTACTGGAAGAAAGTAAAATGGGATGAGTCCTGATGAAAGGGTGAAGGTGGGTGCCTGCAAGGCCTGCCGTAACAATTGCACTGCAGAGTCTGAGACCTGTCACCTAATAAAAAACTCACATTTGTGAGCCATACAGGAGGTGGTCATTCCTTCTGTTGCTCACACACTTAACCAAAAGCAAGAAAGAAGCAAGATGAGACAACACTGGCCAGGCAAAATTTGAACTAAAGCAAACTACTGCCTCTTTATACCCATGAGTAGAGAACGTTGTTGCACATATTCAAAACACAGCAGGAATGCCATATGAGATACCTCATTTCCCTCACCAGATAGGTTTTGATTCAGTAAAGCTGTAGAATAAGTGCCATGGAATAATTGTGGTGTTATTCTGTGCTGCTCTCTTTTTAAAATAAACATGGTAATAAACAAGTCACATCTGGAAAGAGAAGTTAAAAATGAGCTTCATCTTACCACACTTTAAAGATGCAGAAGTTAGCCCCCCCAGTCTAAGCTTGTCCTTGTCTAGAGTCTCTGGAAAGAGGTGGGCATTTCTGGAGAATGACTCATCCTCCTAAAATAAGTTTCTTGGATAGAAGGGATGATTCACTACCTGAAGGTACCTAGAGAGCACATGGGAGTAGCTTAGATTAGATGCCCAACTTTACGGTGGTAAAAGTTTGGTAAAAGCAATCTCTCCTACAGTAACTATCTGATATTTCTTAGAATCCAGAAAAAAAATTACAACTGAAGATGCATGAATTTGCCTCACTCTGCCAGCCTTATGTCGTTTTTCAAAAGCCGACAAATAGTTACAGCTTATTCTTGACAGAATTCAAAGCAAATGCCATTAAACGACATGTACAAAGCAGGTAAGTGCAGTAACAAAGTACCATTTTACTGTTCCTTTTGTTTCTTACATTACTATTACAGAAAGGAGACACAAAGTGATCTTGAAGTGCAGTGATGTTCAGGCAACCATAACGGGTTCCATTATTACCTTTCAAATACAAACCTGTTAAAGCAACGTGCATTTCACTATAAGATATAAAATAAACCTCCACAAAATCACGCTGATCCACAACACTGACACCAGGAACATTAAGAATCATCCGCCCTGTTTCCTTCAAAACCCACCAGCCTATATTGACTGGAGACAAAAAAACCCAACCAACCTCAAGCTCAATCCACTTCCTTGTCAAAGGGATGTTTCAGCCTGGTAGAACTGGATATAGCTCCTGCACAACAGTGGATGCTTCCCAGCTCCTAATCCATACTGGAGCTAGACTGCCTTTTCTCTAAAACATCTCAGGGTATAATATATAGAAACTGGAAGGAACAGGCTATTATCTCAAAATGAAGCATCCTCTGTATTACTTTCATATGAGGATGTTTCATTGCAATGTATGTCTCCAATTATTTCTCCAGCTGGAAGAGGTTTCAGGCCACGCAGCCGTGCATCTCTCTTAGTGGGAGAGGAGTGAATGAACAACCAGCGAGAGACTGCCACAGTCCTTGTGCTACGCTAGTCCTGGCAAGGAAAGATCAGCCAGGTAAAAAACTCACACATTTGTTATTTCTAGTATTACCCTGAAAGTGAATAATCCCAACTTCTGGCAAACACATTTAAACTAATTCCTCCGACACGGGGGAATATCAGGGAATAGCGTGAAACTCTGGGCAACTGCATGTTCTGACAGGCATATATAGAAAATAGTTTCTTTTTTTCAGAGGTTTAAGCACATTACTGCCTAAGCCATAATTGCACTTCCTCTGCATTTGCAGTGATTGATTGCATTACTAATATTGAATGAAAGGGTCAGAGGAGCAATACAAAACCAGATTTTACTACACACGCGTACAAACTTGTTTTGAGTCAAGTAAACCAAAGTTTTCTACTGCACTATGAGCTCAGCAGGGTGTCTTATCATTTGAAGCACGGTTCACATGGAAGAATATGATTAAAGATCCCTGACTGGAAATAAGTTAAATTAAAATAGCACTGGCTTGGATAGGTTCATTGGAAAAAATGCCAAAAATTTGATTTCTCAAGACTTGCTCACTAAGCAATTTGAATAAATTCAGGATAAGAACAATTACATCAATGCATTGCAAATACAAGGGCTTGGTGCTCTGCAAGAGCCATTATACTTCCTTGTCTGAAATATTTACTCAGGTTTATATTGTGGCCATGCTTGGCTTTCCCCCTCTGTCTAGGTCAGCCCTCAATCAGACAACTGGCTCTAGGGGCTCAAAGAGCAGTGCCTGTATCACGGTATTACATGATAATGATTGCTATGATATAATGATTAAGACTGCTCCACCCTCCACCCCAAAATAACTAGAGTTATTTGAAACCAGGTTATTTGAAAATGGTACTAACTTGTTTGGGACAAGATATACATTTTCCAGCACCACAAATGACAGCTTTGCCATTTGCCCCTCCAACAGGGAGGAAGGCCAGTACAAAGGGCTACATCATTCCATTGTGATTATTTTCACATATCTGAAATGCAGTAAGAAATGCGTAGCAGCAGAGCCTTCCCTTGTCTGGTTGTACCTATCTTTGAAGACCAATTCCACATGACACCATTCATTACATGGAGCTTTGTGTGGATAGGTCTGTAAACACACATGGATGATGATAATGATGATGACAAAGATGACAACGACATGTACACATATACACATGATAAATCCCTCCCAAAAGTACACTCATCCAAAACAATATTTATTTCTGGACAAAAGAGAGTTTCATACCTTTAATATCGGTGTCTGCAAAAGCCCCAGAATAAAACCTAACACATAACTTCTCTTCAACTAAATGCACAGAATTTGCTTCTACCCCAGACTTCAAAATGAGAGCACTTGGGACAAACGACACAAATCATGCATTTTTAATATTAATTTTAAATAGCATTTAAATTTAATATCTTTCTCCTTCAGATATCTGTTCCATACTGACCTCGTAGAGCCAAATACTGCAGGATTATATTACAAAGTCTCTTATGAGCAACTGTATTAAAATTAATGGATTTATTTCACATTTACAATTGCTATAATGAGTGCAAAAATTGCCCCCCATGCAATGAAGCTGGTCCAACCTTGGAAGTGAAGATATGGGAAAGAGAGTCCGATAAATTTTAAACTTCTGAAACATTTCCAAGATGTTTTCCATGTAACACCAGTAGCATGTAAAAATCGAGTGAGGTACTATAGAACGACCACCAGATGCAATGTCAGCAGGTGCATGTCTCCAGATGAGGAGACATGAATTCAAGTCTTTGTTTAATGAATGCATGTGTTTCATTAAATTCCTGTGTTCCTGAGGAAAAGGGTGGGCGTGAGATTACTGTATTAATTCTGCAGACAATAGACGTACATTAAATGTCTGGGCACTGACAGGGCTTTGGTGTGACCAAGGCATCTCCAGCACAGCGAGGTGAGGACACAGCTGCTTCTGGGGCAGAGCCAAAGAATAAACCTCGGGTAGTGTGGGATGTGTAGACACCTGCCAACCCTCAGTACCTCCAGGGACAGGGAAGCATCTGACTAGAGATTCTGTTTACTTACTAATTTGTTTAATTAATGTCTTTTGTGCCTCATTTCTCACTTTATAAAAATTTGGATAATAATACATCTTTCTTTTGCACTGTCAGAAGATATGTATATTTAAAAAAAACAAACCAAAACTGTGTTAAAAAGAAATTGTGACTGGAATGATTGGAGCGAATAAAAAATATTTGGAGGCTGTAGGGAGATTTCTATGCTAACAATGATTTGGGATATTCTGTCTTTACCTTTGGGAGTCTGACATTCACGACCAGATATATTTATTATTTAACTCAAATATTTAGAACATTTTACTTATTTCCAGATTGTACCAATCCTACCCATACCATGATTAGTGAGTTGTCTGATATTTTTATTACTTTAAAATGTATAAAGTCTATTGAACAAATATTGAAATTCACCTCATGCAAATCTTATGCTAGAAAACTGCATCACTTGAAAAGTTACCCAAACTGAACACAAAAAGGACAAGACCAAAGGAACTTACTCAAACAGTCAAAAAATTGTTGCAAGTAATTGTGGGGTTTGTGTTTCAGTTGTTGTTTTTGGTTGGTTGGTTTTTCTCCTTTAGCCTCTATGATTTTTACCTCACATTTAGCAAAGCCAGTGGATAAACCCAAAGAGGACAGAGTGAAATCTCAGCCAAGTATCCAGGTGTGGTTTTTTTTACTTAAGCAAGCTGCAAATATATTTTTCTACTCTGACACAAAGCTGCATAGGAGAAAAGATGACATCATCTTTTGTGACTTAAGAAGGCGCTCCTGCATTTCATGTCACTCTGTCCTCATAACCAGAATAACCATTCTTCTTCTAAGATGGCTCATGTGTATTACAGCTGATGATCGCTTTCCTCAGAAGAATTGAGTACACTGAATTATATTTGGGACTTTTTTTCCCTCTTGGTCATGCTGTAGTGTATCTCTACATTTGAGGAGAGGCTGAATCTTGCTTCACGTTCACAGTAGATGGATATGGTTTATGCTGATCTTTAGCTCCCGTGGGAGTTTTTCCCTTGGTCAACCAACAGCTTTCAAGGAAGACTCCAAAACAGGCCCTGTGCCTGGTACTATTCGTGGCCTCTCTGTCTGGGGATAATATTTCATCATTTTTTCACTGTGTTTTGCTTTACTTTTGTACATACTGTAGTTTCAGTCCCTCAAGAGACACTCCACAGAATCTGTTGCTTAGTAATAGTAACCTTCATGGAAATTAGCTTGAACTTCAAAAGAACAAAACATCTTTCATTAGTCACAGGTTTTCAGATAATGAATTCCTCTGAGAAAGTTGATTAGAAAAGCCAGCCTTCCAGAAACAAGTACCACCAAAGTTGACCTAAGATGAATTACAAAGGTTAGTAATGCTCTTGGAAAGGGCCATTGCTTTGTGCCCCTTAAATTATGTTCAAGATTCTTTCTACCAATACCCAGGCTCACCTTGACAATGGCGCTAATAAAGTGAAGTTTTATGTAAGTGGAATCACGCTCACGTACAGAATAAGGCCAGAAAGAATTACTGCAGTCATACAGTCTGGCCTTCTGCGTAATGTAAGTTACACAAATTAATTATTGTCCAAACAAAAGCACCTCAAAAAAAAATCTCGAATATAAAATGCCTTTTGAATTATTTTTTTTTTCCTTAGAGATCTGCTTTGTTTAAAAGAACTCCTGTTGCACGGTAAGGAAGAGGGATCAAGGACCAGAGAGGTACCAGGAGAGCTGCAGACTCCCATTTGGAGGATCAGAGATAGGGTCAGAGCTACACCCTCTGTGCAGTGAGCGGAGGAAGCCGGCTGCCTCCGCGGGCTGTCTCAGGTCACCCATGCGACAGGAAAGCAGCCCCACAGAGCTACTCAGTAGAAAAGTCTGGCAGGACTGACACCTTCCTGCTGAAGTCCTGGCTTCCATCCCCCACAGCACCCACCAGCAATCACAGAATCACATGGGGTTGGAAGGGATCTCTGGAAATCATCTAGTCCAACCCCCCCAACCTGCATCTCCCTCCATTTGGAGGAAGGCAGGCACCTAACTAAAAAGAACTCGCCTCCTTTAAAACTCCTCCTTTGGACATGGACCTGATGGAGCGGGTCCAGAGGAGGGCCACCAAAATGATCAGGGGGCTGGAGCACCTCTCCTATGAGGACAGACTGAGGGAGCTGGGGTTGTTCAGCTTGGAGAAAAGGAGGCTCCAGGGAGACCTCATAGCGGCCTTCCAGTACCTGAGGGGGGCCTACAGGAAGGCTGGGGAGGGTCTGTTTACAAAGTCCTGCAGCGACAGGACAAGGGGCAATGGTTTTAAGCTGGAGAAGGGGAGATTTAGATTGGATATTAGGAACAAGTTCTTTACCATGAGGGTGGTGGAACACTGGAACAGGTTTCCCAGGGAGGTGGTTGAGGCCCCTTCCCTTGAGATATTCAAGGTGAAGCTCGACGAGGCCCTGGGCAACCTGGTCTAGTTGGGGGTGTCCCTGCTGACTGCGGGGAGGTCGGACTAGATGACCTTTGGAGGTCCTTTCCAGCCTGGATCAATCTATGAATCTATGAATCTATAAAACACGGCCAGGTGGAAAAGGACTAATCCCTCAGCCTGATGGTCAGCACGTGCTGCTGAAGAGGCAGAGGGAGCTCTGATCGCCTCTCCCACCACTTACTTAAACTGGGGGCCACAACACAAACAGCAGGAAAAGCTTTGTGAGGCCAGAAGAACGCACAGGAATGAAAGAGATGCTGGCGCCTGGAGACCAGGACACTCAACTCCTGCCTCTGTTTATGGGATTGCTGACGCATTTCACAACAGGTAATCACTGAACAAAACCCCAAATCAGCCAGGCAGTCAGGACTGTCTTTGAGGTTTTACTTTCCATTTAGTCTCATAAATCACACAATGCTCCCTCTATCTAGTCTAACAAAATAGATAAGAGAGCAGCTCAATCTATGCAATGATACCTTCTAGATTTCTAAATTTGAAATAACAGAAATGGAATAATTACCAGAACTTAAAAAGCTAGAAGGCTGGGTAATTTTAGAAGTGACTTTATAAAGACTTGTCTATGCCTGAACGTGAGAAACCAAGACCAAGTAATTAAAGGTACAAAGGTAATGCATTCTAGTTGAACAACGCTAGACCTTGGTGTAGATGCTCTCACACAGAAGCAAAGTGGTCTAATTCCTTCAGACACATTGGACCAACTGAGGCCAATTTAGTTTTCCAGGAGAAAACACACCCTGGTTAAAGGTGCAGGTATCTTGTGTCTCTTGTCTACAAAGAAGCACTGGAGGAAGTGAATCAAGTTCTGAAACGTGCAATCTTTTTTCCAGTGCAGTTATTGCCAGAAATCACAAAAAAAGATTACAGGGAGATTCAGATACTTTAGAAAGTCAAAAGGTAAAACCTTAAAAAGCCCTGTTCGTCCACATTTGACCATGACATTCATAGGTGCCTAAGCTTCCCACATTACAATTCTTTAAACAGTTTGGGGTGAGATTAATCTGACCGACTGTGAACACGTATCTCAACGCTCCAGGTTTCCTTAGTCAATGGAGAGGCGTTGGCTTTTCCAGGACGTTTCTCACTACTTTTGGAAGGTAAACTTAAAAATAGCTCCTGTAAAGCATACCTGAAAACATCCACTCATCTCCACTGACTGCAAAGGAGCCTCAAGTGATCAGTGGAGTTGCCTATGCTATAGATAGCTAAAAGATCACAGATGTATCCCTTCATATACATCTGCTTCTGCATGTGTCCAAAAGTGCTGCAGCAGTGAACAGTGCAATGCCCATCTCAAACTAGAGTTTGCAAAATAAGCTTTACGTTACCTACATCACACAAGAAGTTGTATCCATGGGCGTTTTCAGAAGTAAGGCTGCAAAACCCTCACAAACTAAGCCAAAAGTCTTGGCAGACCACTCCCTTAACCTAATAATTCCGTGGTGAATATATTTAGGAAGGAGACATAATTTCAGCTTCTCTCAGGATCTCAGAGGACTTTAAACCACAGCTTCTCTCTCTCCTGAATGCTTTAATCAGTGAATTATTACCTCATCTGAGGTAAAAAGAGAACGGGCGATCTCACTGCTTCCTGTAAAAGCTGTTCCACTTTGAACAGAGTAATTATTCACTGGAAGAGAAAGAGACACCTGGGCTGGGGTAGTTACTCCATGCAGCAGTGATGGTGGAGCAACTGGTTTCCACTGCTGCTCTCCCGAAAACCTGTGAAACTTCACACCACCTTGTACCAATCAGTGGCTGGAGCAGAGCCTCCCACTTTCCTGTGAGAGCACTCAAGCCTTCTCTCTGGCCCAGGGAGTATTGAGTTTCTCAGCGTGAAAGAGTCCACAGGAGGAGGACTGACCTCCTCCTCTCCTACCTCCTCTAGGACACACCGCAGTACACAGGCTGATACAACATGGCTTCAGATCTCCTCCAGGAAGGAAGGGAAGGAAATCCAAGTCCAGGGAAGCAAATTCAAGATTATTATTCTCACAGTTATTAACCCAACAGCTAGTAAAGAAGCAAGAAATTATGTAAGAGATGCCACTTCATGTCCCTTCCTTTGAAAGTGGTGACTTTTTCACAAAAAGACAGCACTGACACCCCAAACAACAACAGGGCTTAAACTACACTCCAGCACTGAAATTCTCCTGTAAACCTGACTTCCTCTCGCCATCCCAGCTGTTTGGGAACCGCTCTCAGCCACCAAAATCTCCCCTCTATCTTTCACACAGAGCCCAGGCCCAATAAATCAAAAGGAGGGAGTGTTAAATTTATCACAGCAGTGAGTATGTCCCCTTTGGAGATCAGATTAACTCACTCTCTGAGGAATTATTTTCATTTATTCAACTAGACCTTTCCTTTCGACGGGGCAGTGTTAGTGGAATTCCTACTCATGTTGGTCAACAGGCTTAATTTTATTTCAGGTCAACCACAGAGATTTGAATTGCAGTAATCTATTTAAGGCAAAGCACCAATTAAACAAGGAGTACGTCTCATTATTGCTATGTTCTGCACCCACTCACCAGCAAAGCTGGTTATCTAGACAGGATAATAAAATAAAATAGGAACAAGTTCTACTTTGGTATTTATGAATACTGTGCACTTATCTGCAGAACTGTTAGTGATTTGATACCAAACTGCATTTACAGTCACAAATAAAGCAGAACACAACCTGATATTCTGTGCATAAGGTACTTGTAACTTCTATTTTAAAATCAAAAATCAGCTCCATAAGGGGCACTTAAGAAGCGTCCCCATTAAGAAGTGCCCTTAAGAAGTATCACCCATTACAACTCACAGTTTCCTCCATGACACCGTACAGTCACGGATTTACGGCTCTTTCCCCCCTCATGTCTGAGGAGAGTTGTGATTGCCTTCATTAATGTTGTTTTTGTTTGAGGGCAAGTTGTAGGAACTTTTATTCTGGTGGATTCTCACCAGCAGGTCCTGTGCCCAGGGCACTCACAGACACAAGTCAGCCAAAGGATTCCTACTCAGCCATGAACTGAAAAGCCACGGTTGTTGTAGCTCAGTTGCTGTAAGACAGGGGGGGAATAATACCTGAAAACTACCAGGGATAAAACCAGAATCCTTCACTAGCACCAGAGGCAAATATATGTGTTCCTGTAACAGTTCTTCTCTGACAGCTCTAATCTTATAACCAAAGGTGGTAAAACTCACCCTCGGCCCATCTCAGACGGTCTGAACCGTGCTCCACACAGAAGGCAGTGGCACTAGGCGAGAGGCTTGGTGGCCCCACAGCTTCTCCAGGCACCTCAGCCGCCTCCTGCCATCACCATACCTGTTGCAACACAGCAGTGCAGAAGGCACTGCCTCGGGGAGATGGACGGGACCAGGAAAGGAGGAGGGAAGAAGTGGTTGTTGCAGAGGTATGGAGAAGGAGTCTCAAAATTAGGCGTGTGGGCAGCTGAGTGACGGGAAATACCATCCCTTCTCCCGCGCTCTTTAGGGACATGCCTTAACTCTTTATCATTTAGAGAAATTACTCCAACAAAATTTCTGCTAAATCATTAGCAAGCTGAAAAATTTCCCCAAAACAGCCAAGATGCTGAACATTTTTCATTCTACTATTACGGGGAATAATCCATCCCATACAAACATGCAGCACTTGAATCATAAAGGTCACTGTCTTGTGTTGAAATGAATCATGCCATGCAGTGCCACTGCCTGTTTATTTCTTGCACAGCAAGATGATCTTAATTACTTAGTCCGAGCTGAAAGGACCAAGCTCAGGCAGTATTTTGGGGAAAGTTATTTTCTTTTTAGGTCTCTCTCTCTTTCGGTGCATAGTATTTCATTTTGTTTGGATATATTGACACATCTCTACCCCAGCATCTCAGAAGAGAGCACTCTGTAAATTCTTTATACAAGAAAGATCTTGGCTGAAACGTAACCATCTAAACTAGGCAAACAATCTTTGTTATTTAATATACAAATAAAATAAAAGTCTTGGAAACTATGAAGGTGGCCATTAAATCCAAGAAACGTGTGAGTACAAAAAGGTAGAGCAATTCTATAGACTTTCACCACACTTTTGGAGAACGTTCATGTTTATTTTTTTGTTTTGTTTGTTTCTCAGGTATTTTCACAGGTGTAATATGTACAGAAAAGACAATGCCATTCTACTCAACAGCTTTTTTAAAAACAGTAATTCAAGGTTTCTCCACATCAGAATATGACTATTCCTCAAAAAAAAAAAAAAAAAGAAGATCAAACCAGTTCATAATGGCAAAGTAGTGGCTCCTGGGCTTAAGAAATTCCTCACCATTCCAACTGCAACAAACTTGTGCTCTGAGTTTTTATTTTTCACACAAAAATAAATCAAAATCTCTTTCAAGGAGGGCATTTTTTAATGATTTGGAGAATTAAAAAAAACTCAAATGATTGCAGAAAGACCACTGAAACCTGGCAGCTGTTTATGCATATGCCCAAATGAAAGAAAATATGAAAGCATTAAGCATAAAGTGAAAAAAAAAATAGTAACCGAAAGCAATGAGGCAAAACAATTTTCTTCTCTATACACATAAATATTTTTACATGAGTAACAAGAAATGTCAAAAATACACAATTGAGTACAAAAGAATCATTTTAGCAATAGATTTGTACAAATGAGATTTGTGTAAGCAGCATGCTTTGACAGAATGAATTAAAATACAACGTAATTCAAAATACATTCATTTCAATCCTCCATACCAACGATCTCTGAAAATATAACATGAGGGAATACAGATCAGTAACAAGTATCATTTCTGGAGAGGAAGAAAATCATAATTCCCCAGTTGAATGAAGACGGATCAATTTCAGTTTTTAAAATTGTTGGTCTTAGTCAAGGTCAAGGTCAAGCCCACTAAAGTGCCTCAGCAGCCCCAATCCTGCTGACACGTGTGTGTTTTAGCATTACAAACGTTAGCAAGGTTCTGCTGATCTTGGCAGGATCACAGACGGCGAGACTGAGCAGTTTAGCGGTCTTCAACTTGGTCCTAGGACTTCAGCTGTAATTATCAAGGCACTGCTCTAAAGACAGTATATTAAACATAATAGGCCAAATGGTTCTGTAAACACATCAGTCCCCTGGGGATATTTCTGTACTGCCTTTTTTTTCTTTTTTTGAACACCACTGTATGCTCTGATCAACTCCAAAACCTGGGAAGTGTGAATACTGTATCACCACGTTAAGTCACCTCAGAATTTGGGCCACACAATTTGTGTTTCTTTTCTCTGAGCATCAGCAGATGCAGCTCTGAGCAGAAACTCTGTTCCAGTCAGTGTAAACAAACAATAAATTATCAAGACAAATTAACTTTCTTTGATGTTTGCAATTTCTACTTCTCAGCCGGTACTTATCAGAGCTTATGAAATCCTCACAAAACGTTTTCCCCTCCCCCTTCAAGAAAGCAATTTCACCAACTTTCCTGTATTACTCATCTTCTTTCCCTCTTGAATTATGTTTTATGACACTCGTTCAAACCTCTCACATTATAGCTCTGGAAGACAGCAAAAATACCTGTTCCTGCCATCTTAGACAGTGTATACTCTCACTCTATTACATTAGCTCTAAGCACAATTTTGCTGCTTTCAGAGATAAACAGGCATGACAGCTCTGAAACAGAAAATCCATACTAACCAGGTCATAAACTTCCGCTATCAATGTAAATGTAATTGAGAAATAAAAGCTATATACTGCAAAGACACACTAAAACACTGTTTTGCAGCGCAACTCCTTTACTGCCCGTCAATTTGATCAGAAAAATCCACACTGTCAGCGGTGAAGTTGACAAGGAACGGAAAGCAGGGACATCAATAACGTCACCACCACCTGGGTGCCTCTACATGTAACCCACAACCTCAGCTCATCAGCTTTTTTCTTTTAAAAAGAAATTACTAAAATCACAATTGTTCCTTTTATACTCCTGGAATTTAACTATTGCCATCACTTTTACTGATGTGTGTCTATGAGAACAAGAGAGAGAGAACTGTTAAATTAGTTCTTCACTGAAGACCTAAATAAGATCTGGGGTGTAAACGTTCAGTCGGCCTCAGGAAGCAAGCAGTCCCTGGGCATCCACACACTACAGGGCATTTCCTTCATATCCTCACTTCAATATTTATGCAGAAATAGATAAAATTGCCATTACCTGCTCCCTGGGTACAAGAACAATGAAGAGGTCCCCATGCTTTGGGGTACTGAAAGAGAGATGGAAGCCTCAGAGCAAATGGGGATCTCACTTCAAAGCCCAAACCTAAGTCTTATTTTACTTACCTCACATTGAATATTTATTTAGCTGATTAAAAAAATAAATAAATACACCCCCCCCCCTCAGTCTAGATTGCTATCTTCAAGGAAAACCTTTGCCTTTCTGCTTTCTAGGAGGGTACCGAGACAGCCTGACACTAATGAGAAAGGTGGTCCGGCATTTCAGGGAGAAGCTGATGCTCAGGAGATGAGAGCAGCCGAGTAAACCCTGGAGGCAGCAGGCACTACAGAGGAAGAGGGGCGACGAAAAAATCAATGTGAAGTAGTACTGGAGGGAAAAGGGGAATTTAACTTGCATCCCCAGCAAACTCCACTGGGCAACTGGTATTCGTTATTATCAGTTCATGGTTTCGGTCTAATATTTAAACAGGAAAACAAGCTGAGGATTTTTTTCCCCGGTCATTACTGTGTAGACTAAGTCCTAGCCTCAGCTACGGTTTACGTGCTATTTGTTTGCTGGTTTCCCTATTATTTTTAATTCTCTCTCAATGAATGCCTGACTGCATGATTTCAGCAGTGTAGAGCGCACAGCCTCATACGAGCTCCAAGCCGAAACAGCATTATACCAATACAGTGTAAATCGTAGGCCCGAAGAGGTTTTCAGGCACACCCTCAGGTCTCGACACCTCGTAACAGCCTGAAGTAAACTACAGCCCCCCTTTCCACCTGTAACAATTTTCACTCTATTTTTCTAAATCTTGTGTCAGCGTAAACCTGAGGATGTGGTATTTTCACTGCTTGCTTTCCCTTCATTCCTCCCTTTTCTCCTTCCAACTCCCCTGTTAACTGAGCAGTTAATGTTACTTTTGATCCATTTTTAGAAAAACAGCAAATCTATGCCTGTATGTGTAGCTATACCAACAGAAATTGCCCTCCTAGAGCTTACATGGGTCTTTCATTGAAACTCACCGATATAACAAATAATAATAATACCCCTTCAATACAGAACAAAGTATTCCAATGAACAAATTCCATCGTAAATTTTGTAAAGTGCACAAAAATATTAATGGAAATACTAAAAAAAAAAAAAAGGAAGAAAAAAGTTTTCTAGTGTCACCATGAAAACTTCTGAAATATTGTTTAAATTAAATAGAAGTAATCTAACGAGACTTTTTGGCTCTAATATATTGGCAGACAGCAGCAACATTTTTCAGAAAAATTACACCAACTAAATATACTGTATCTTAGCAGCATAAAAAGTCCCTACAATTAGATGCAATTGTAGGCCTAGTAAGCATAAACCTGACAAAATGTTACAAATGTAGTTTTCATTTAAAAGAATGGATTTCCATGGAATCCTAGAGGTAACACTTGTTATTTTGTTTACATTGTATTCTGGTAGTTAACCCAACTATAACCAACTTTCCCTCCCTTTATCTCTCTTCCCAAAAATTGCACAGAGAACTGGAAAATTTAATCAAGTTATAAGATATGGCCACACTGAAAAAGCCATATTAAACAAAACAAAATTCAACCTAAAGCCTAAAAACAAATAATCCCAGGAAATAACAATCATTGTCAAGCAACCACAGCTTCAGACTACCGACCGATGCTCCCCGCACACATAGATGGCACTGGGTCGGATGCGCCGCCTTGTATGGCCGGGAAGCTGTGGCAAAAACTTTAAGTATTTGGGCATCAAGTCCAAGCATGCATCGTGAAACTTCTTAATCCTCCAGTAGTAAATCAGTGGGTTCAGTGCAGACTTGAGGTAGCAGAGCCAAAGGAGCCAAGTGCTTATCTCAAAAAAGTTGTGCTTGTAGTAGAAGTGGCTGTTGAATGTGGCAATAAGGCTGTAAGTGGTGAAGGGCGCCCAACAGACTATGAAGACAAGGAACAAAATCAAGATGGTTGTGAAGGCACGAGTTTTAAAGCTCATATCAATATTCATCTGAAAAGGTCTCTGTAAGCTCATGAGACCGAGTTTGCTGGCCTGGCTGAGGCATATGCTATCAGGGTGGCTATGGATACGAACTGCATTGTGGCGGACGGTGTTGAGTATGCCCATAAAAGAATACAGCATTACCAGGAATGGAATAAAAAAAGAAATTAGCAAGATAACTATCACATAGGCTCGGTAACCTGGGCTTGTAGAGTAGCCAAAAACACACTGAGGTGCTCTCGAGGGTATCTGCAGGTTAGGATTCCCTACTGATAACGGAAAAGCAACAACAAAGGATGCCGCCCAGGAAATCACAATGAGAATCTTTGCACGGTAAGGGTTCAGTTTATCTTGCCTCTGAACTATGATAAGAAATCGGTCAATACTAATAATAAGAAGAATGGCTACCCCCTCTATGACAAAAAGCCAGAAGAACATGGCAGAGACTCTGCAGAATATATCCCCAAAAATCCACCGGGTGGTAATGATTGTTACTAGAGCAAAAGGCATGTTCAGCACTGCCAGCAGCATGTCTGCGAAAGCCAGGCTTGCTAAGAGGATGTTAATTGCAGATCGCATAGCTGCCTTCTGATAGACCATGAGGCAGACAACAAAGTTTCCAAGGAAAGAAACCAATAGGATAAATATCATAGCAGCAGAAAGAATGATCTGGAGTGGCAAACTCAAGCTCCTGAAAACTTCTTGCGATGGCAGGATAGCTGTAGTGTTTACCAGAAAAGTACTTCTCTCGGTGGTGAGCACGGCACCCGAACTGTATCTCAATGGCTGCGTTGTGCCACTACGAAGCAAGAACTGTGGAGTGGTAAAATTCGTATAGGCATTTTCATAAACAATAAAAGTAGCATTTGAGGTCCCAGAGTGGGCCAGCGTCAACATTGCTGAGAAAACCATTGCTTCAGGAGAAACGAAAGCAGAACCAAAGGTCTTCAAGGCATTTCATCTTGTTCAGGCAGTATCTTATTCCTGGTCATTTAACAAATCAAAATTCAACGTCTGAAAGCATCAAAGTTCTTAAAGTCATGTCAGTATTTCCATCTGAAAATGAAGAAAGAAATTTAAAGAAATAAATTAAGACTCTCTAAAACCAATGGGAACCAAATGATTGCTCCGCTTTCCCTAATGACAAAAGGATCCTTAATACATATTGACACTTTAGGTCGACACAATTTACTTTAGCACCAGTCACAGGAGTCTTGTAATACTTGGTCTTTTTCTTATAGATTCTGCTCCTGTAGTCTTTCCGATACTGTACAGTACTCTCAAATCACCAAGCTTTTTTTCTACTATAACAAGGACTGGAAAACTTTTATGTTTGAAAACAAACCTTATTGATTAAGAATGAATATATCAAATCAGTATCTTTATTTAAATCTCATCGTTTTCCATGATTTTGTTTTGAAATTGCCTACAGCTGAAGACTTTGTTACTATTTAAGCTATTTGGAAATGTTACTAGTCTCACTTATCTGCCTGTTGGTAAGCACTGAAAAGCCTACATATCTGAGCTATCCTACATAATACAGAATCCTTGGTTCCATATCAGTCATCAGCAGCAGATGCCTCAGGAAAAAAACATGTAAATATCCTAACCTGTTATTAATTATTAACTAACTTGTCCACAGGATTAAAGTATCTCTCAGTTTGCTTCAGTTAATGACTGACTCATATCAAGGTGCAGGAAACTAACTCTTCTTCAGTCACTACAACCCTTCCCCCTGCAGCAAGCCTTCCTGCTTCCACGGTCTAGACATGTCTTTGTTAATTCATCTTGGTGTCCCACATAATTCAAGTGCGTGCACTCCCTTTTTTCCTGTAAATCTAATCCTTAGACATTCTGCTGAACTCTCTATTATGCTCTCTCTATTATGCTGACACATATCTCTCACTATTATGCTGATACAACGCATCATTTCCTTTCATAGTTTACGTGTACTGTCTTGTTGTACTATTATTACATGTATTGTATTATTAAGTGTACAGTTCTTATAGACAAATAAAATGCAAAGGAGTTGATAGTTGTCTCCCATTTTCAGTGCTAGCTCTTCATAGTACTCCTCCCCTCTATCTTGGACTATTAGATTAAATGCTTCCAGAGTACTCTGGCATCTGATCAAGCTGGAAACCAAGAGGACTCTATGCCCTTTTAAAAAACAGATCACCACAGCCAGAAAAACAAAGTGGGATTAACTTTATTTATTCTGGAAGACTGTAATAGTCACTCCAGTCTGCTTTCATGTTTTCAGTCATACGAGGGATATAGGCATCTTCAGAGGTTGATCTGTCTCCTCCACCTCTGTACATGGTGACAAGCTTGTGCTACTAACTCAAGAAGTTTATATGTGGTTACACAAATCCTGCCTGCAGTATTTGTGCACGTTCTGTTTGCTATCAACATCCAGCAAAAGTGAAAGGAGGAAGTAACACTTCTACAAATTTACACAAGTACCACATGCTTCGTGGATGATCAAAAGTTTACTCTTCTCTGGATACTGCTTTACCAACAAAGAAACAAACTGTAAGCCAACAAAGTCTAACCTACATCCCCACTTTGGACTTCTAGCGATCGGAATGCAAGCCTGCTCAGGCTGCTGCCAAGGATTCACCATGAACATCAGCGCTATGACCCGCTCCTCTCATTCCATAGCAAAGTTATTCCCCTCCTCTCTGTAAACTCAGTATCGCCAGACGATTTCCAGGGCCAGACCACCTACAGTGTTTTTTCTAAGACAAATGATTAACCTCTCCGTCTCCTTTAACCTTCAATGATATCACGAAGGGACGTTATAAACATCCTAATTTCATGGAGTCATACACAGACTACTTTCTAGAGGTCTTCCTGCATGTATGGGAGGGAATGTCATAACTTTCTATTTTATTCTATTATATTTCAAAGATTGTTAAACTCAACAAGAGTATACTAAACAATGCACATTGATATTTTGCAAAAATGCCAAATTCTGTTAACTTTATTCTAGATTTTCCTTTTCTCTCCCTTTCATTTTTACTTTACAGTAACTCTTCTAGAGAAAGTCTCAATGTTAATTAGTAGTCAAAATCTTCTTGCTTTGGTTTTCAGAAGCTTTTCCCTTACTAGTCATCTTTAACATATTCGTTAGAATAAAATCTGTAGCCAACTGCAGAAAGGTCAACACAGCTTTCCAGGATAAATAAGCAAGGATTTTAGCAATGAACATGAAAATCTCACCCAAAGTTCCACCAAGGTTTATGACTCCGCAAGCCAAGAATACTGAAGAGGGAAGGAAGCTGTAGCGTTCTGCAGGGACTGCAAAAGAGCCTAAATTCAACAAATAATTCCGGATGGAGTACAGAAGACTAGATCCCCAGGGCAGTACCTTTTAGGTCTGTAAGCAGTAAGCCAGCAAAGGTAACTTTTGCATTTCTGATTGTTTATGACAAAGTCTCTCCACCAAGGCTCTAAAAGAAACTAATCTGCCATTAGATAAACGTAAAGCCCTCACACAACAATCAGTGTAAAACAGGAAACAAAAGATGGAGCAGTTTTGCAGTGAAAAAAGGTCACCAGAATGATCCTACAAAGAAAATCTATACTGGTGTTCAAGCTCTTCAACCTATAGGGGAGAAAAGGGAAATGCGAAACCATGATATTTGCTGATGATGAACATGAACTGTTTTCCAGAGCGATTTAATGAAAACAAAGTTCAACTATAAAGGGGTACAGAAAGATCTTGTGACAATTAGCGACAAGCTAATAGACTGCCAGAAGGAACCAGACAAGGGGACCAGGAGCAAAAGCATTCAGCACTTTTAATTTAGTCAAAAAGATTGTGCTACCCTGCATTTCTCAAGCCAGTAGCATCCTGTGTATAGCAAAGGACAAAGGACTCATAGGCGTCTACGGACCATTCCTAACAAACCCAGAAAAAGTGACTAAGAAAAATAACCTTGCGTATGCTCTCTCACCATGCCAGCTCTCTAAGCAAATAGCTACCTCCTATTTTGTGCTTTCTCCCCTCTGTGTAAAGCTTGTAGGCTTTTCTGTACAGTGTTAGAAGAGGAGGAGAATGACCTCATGCAAGCTGTTGTCTGGACTTGGCCAAGTGCTTAAAGCGGGAAGCAAGTGTTAGCCATTTGGCTGTTGCCTAAGTCATCGGCCATATCTTCTTTTCAAGAAGGACAAAAGAGTGAGCGGTGATCAGCTGTTGCAAAGAAGACACCTAACCTAATAAGAGGACTGCAGGCTTTGGATCCCAGATAGAAAGAAACTTGAGTGTTCTCCTGTGCCTGTTGCTTCTCGATTGATGGTTCCCTTCCCTGTACTCTGTTTATCACTCTGAGGTATGAAATCTCTCTGTGAGCCGCATACTGCATCTGCATGCTCAAATGTGTTTTGGAGTTACGCTTATCTAACCTGCAAGCAAGTTAGTTACGCTCTTTCTTGACTACCATCCTTCGTAAAAGTGATTGGCATTTCAGCCAATAAATTCAAGAGGATCCCTTCTGTAGTAGTCATATATAATTATTTCTTTTTCTTGCTGCTTAAAGGGCTTTTAGCAGAAGCATCCACACGATTATCAAACATGTGCCTCCATCCCTCTTCCTACCCTTCCAACTTCCCCAAAATTATATAAAGATAGAGATTTAAGCTGAAAGGGACCAATAAGATACCTTCGCAGCAATTTCGTTTCGATCCTCACATGCTTTTTGAGAAAGACAGATCCTGTAAGTTCAAAGCCAGAGTCATTGCTGAATGGTAATCACACAGTTTATAAAAGATGACCCTGGCAGTTTAAATAGGTAAGCTTCTTGATGGCCAAAGTACTCATGTAAGAGGCAGGTACCTTTTTGTCACAGAATTCTCACTTCTGGAACACGTACTCTCACTGAGTCTTTTCAGATGCAAAAAAGCTTCACACAATCACTTTTTTCCATTTCAGTGCTGAAAATTACTGGGTATGCACATTTTCTCTCAAGCAAGGTTCTCACTCATATGCAACTTCCTTTTTATGGAACATAATAGACACAGTTATTTCAATGAAGTACACACTTAAAGCTAAATACCACACAAATTTCATTCATCAAATATAATTATTGCTAGAACTATGGCGTCTGTTTTTAACAGCTTTTGAAACTAAAAGGTTTCCATTCAAAATTTGGATAGCATGCTCAACCAGAAATAAAAGATTATATCTTATATGCAAAGCCAACATCAGTCACACCCAGTAACTCCAACATAGACAAAATAGGAAACAGTATCATAATAACAGTTATGTTTAATGCAGATCTGCATTAAACACCAATGCAGAACACGCCACAAACAGCTGTCAAAATGTTCAATGATTTATTAAATTTATCTAGTAAAAGTAAGCATATTTTCAGTGCTGTCTAACACCAAGATTTGGTCCAGCACACAGAAATTAGTTTCCTTCAGAAACTTGAAGCTAGCAATGCCTGGTATGGTGATCCTATTTCTTGGATGTTTTTTAAGTCGCCACAAACAAGAAACTTCTGCATGCTTATAGCTACTACCAGTGGTTTTATTTTGAAGGTAAACTTTGTCAAAAACAATTTTTGCAACATAAAAGAGAACATTAAAAAGGCAAAAAATTCTTAGAGGCAAAAAGATAAAGTCAACAGCAAACATGAAGGCCGTGGGCTGCTTTTGTTTTCAAAAAGTGTGTTGGTAGGAAATACTCAAGTATGTGCTCTCTGACACCCCATTATTGTACAAAGCAGCCCAGGACACACTCCCCTCTCAATACAAATCAAGCATTGTTTCCTATGCCATTAAGCAGAGGCAGGAACATATTGCAATGGAATCCTTTCTGGTAAAGCCAGTGCAAAGAATGAGTCAGAGCACAAATCAGCAGGGACAATGTTCTTACTCACCTAACTGTTCCTCCTAAAAGGAACTAGCAGTTTTCAGTTTTAATACCTATTTACATATCCTAAATTGAAACTAATCAACTACACTGCATGAGTAGATGACCCATAAAACTATTCACAAGAGGCATTAGTTTAATTTAGGAAATTTTCCTTTTTTCCACTCTGTAAACACTACTGTGGCAATTTCATAGGAAAAGTATTGTGGGAAACAGCCACCTCTGCTTTGGGTCATTAAGTATAACTAATTGTCCTCTTGAGGATATTTCTTTCTGTCCTTAATTCAGAGAGCCATTAACTGTCAAGAAATGTCAGCCATGGGAATCATTATTACTATTCTAAACCGCAAATACACAAAATGTAAAGAATAATTCTATTTTCTTAGCTCTTGGGAAAAATCATGCTCTCAATTTGTAGATCATGTGAAAGGTCTTACGTAGTTCTGGGTTCTTTTCTCATACTGTCACAATATTCCCCTGACTTCTAACTTTCCCACTAGTTCAATAGTCATATTAGGCCTATTCATGTTAAAGAGCTAACTGAATATTGTAGTACCTAGAAGAACAGTAACCATTGAAAATATTATTGAAAACATACTCTTAATTCATAGTTTCTGCCTAGTTATTAACATCCAACTACCAAGTTGGAAACTTTCTAAATGCTTGCATTCCTAAATTTTAAGTGGACAGTTGGATTATATATGCAATCGCTACGTGTCAGTCTGACAAATTTGAAAAAAAAAAAAATAAAAAAGACATACCGATCCAGACAGGCTCCCATGAAGTGTAAGAATCATAAGTCATCTTGTGCTGTTCTGTTCAGCAAAGTATTCTCTTTCCAAATAACCTGTCAAAAAAAAAAAAAAAGTCAGTGACATATTTACACACAAGGCAGGAAAGATCAGAATAGCAAAAGGTTTTCCTATAATAAAACTTTATTTTTATTGGGAGAGGCAGATTACACTGTCTCTCCTGACAAAAGGCAGATCACATACCCCTTTCTTGCAGAAGGTAGAGACCTTAGGCAGGACTAAAGCATTTCAGTTTCATCAAGCCAAAGAGATCCTCAGCTATCTTACACGTGGAGCATAAGACCCTCATCATTTAATACCAACATTTGCCAGGACTGAAGCAGCATATTGTTTTATATCTCATTCAGATGCATTTATTTAATTTGTAGACAAGCACGCGGCATTTAGCTGCCGTAAGTCTTATTGAATCTACCAAAACACACGCTTAGCATGAAAGAGCAGGATTCTGATCTTGAAACCCCCAAAGCCTGTCAGAAAAAACATCACTTAAATCCACAGGGTGCTACTGAACATCATAAAGAAGCTGAGTAAATTTTGCCCAAATGCCAAAGATATCAGTGTAACAGTATAGGGAAAACAAAGGACAAGAAAACCGGTCTAGAGGAAGAATGAACCATGAAAGCTCCAATGCAGGATCTTAGCACGTCTTTTACACGCTCTCGTACCAATCAACCATCAGCACAATGCTATCATGCCTCAAGTAATTAAAGTTATTTCTGTAAACTGGGCCTAGCATAGCTAAAAAGCTGCATATTCCATCATGGCATACCTATTGTTAACCAAGAGCATCAATTTTAATGTGGCTTTTCCATATAGTCTCAGAAGGAAGGCAGAAAATTGCAGTGGGCCTTGAAAGCTGAGTTTATGTAACACTAAAAGATCCCAGTGACCTGGTTTATTTACAAATATTGTTCATATATAAAAACCAAAAGAACAAAGACGTGGGACACAGACACTTTCACACGCTGTTTTTTAAAAGGCTGCACAATTTTAAATTTCTGCCAGAAGAAGCTTTTGGACCATCTGTAAGTCATCTCCACACTGGAGCAAAAGATGTCAGGATCTTTCAGGAACAAGTTTCTAAATAAGTGCTGTCCATGGATACTGGGGGACTAACCAGACATGGAGTTTACAGTGACCTCCTACAAGCGAAGCAACAAGAACAAACTGTACTTCAAGACCACTCATTATCTTCTGGTTCCTCCAAGTATTCAAATGCTGAGTTTCTGTACCTGCAATCAACTTAACACCAGCTTTAAACATTCAAAACACAAGGCCTGATTTGCCAGACTGCTGAAAAATCTGCCTTCTGCAGTACAAACCCATTCTCTAGCCACAATGGAAGTCTGTGTCTAAAAGATTTTTCTGATAATCTATTAATACAAATCATTTTCCATTAGCACAAAAATTTGATCTTGAGATTTATCGCACAGAACAAGGTAGGAAGGAAAAACACAAGTCTCAGATTTAGTTATGGATGAAAGAAATAAAATGTAGCCATTAGATTATTATAGACTTTTACCACTTGGTTTGTTCCCTCTTAAGTGAGATAAGTATTATAAACTGTTAATTTTCCCTCTTCAGCTTTGTGAATTGTCAAAGAAGTGAACAGATCTGCAAGCAGGCAGAAGACACTGCCAGGAACTTGGATAGATTAAATACAGTGACAACTTGTCAGATCTTCCCACCAGATACAAGCATTCTCTGACCTAAGAACCATTTCTTCTCTCTACCTACGTGTTTATAGAAAGTATTTCCAACTCTCATTAAAAATATCTTAAAAACCAATTTAGAAAAGCATCCAAAACATCACCATAAACTAGAAAGTTCTTCCACTTCAAGCCTTCAAGAAGGGAAAAAATAAAAGCACTTTTTCAAAGCAGATATGGACAATTTTACTAGTACCTTGAGTACCTTGCAGATCTTGCTCTTAACTGATTGCTTGGGTAGTTTTCTGTTGGCAATCAGGGGTTAACACTATTTCCAAATGACATTCCTCTTTTCTCCCCATTATAAATGATTAGTCAGGCTTTTTTGTAAGAACAGAGAGGGAAAAGCTCTGTAACCCTTCACGATCCTGCAAGGAAATTCGAATGCAAGCATTCCTGTACCTGCAGAAGAGCTCCACTTGTGGAATTGCAACCTTGACGATACCAGCATTTAGAGCTGGCAGAGCTACCAAAAGGTTAGTCCTGACCTCTTCCTCATTCCTGAACCCAGCTCCCCAGTCCTGAAGCAAAAAGGTTGATCTGGACTAAAACAGACCCTGGCAAGCAAGTTTAAAAGCTTCACACTTCTGGCCTTAAGCTGTTAGAAGTTGGGGTATGCAGATCAAGGCATAAGATTTAGATTTGGCTTCTATATACTAAGACTTATTTACATTCAGGACAGTATTGAGAGACTTAGATAGATTGGATCATTGGGCCAACATCAATGGTATGAGTTTCAACAAGGGCAAGTGCCAGGTTCTGCACTTGGGCCACAATAACCCCGTGCATTGCTACAGGCTTGGGGAAGTGTGGCTGGAAAGCTGCCTGGAAGAAAGAGACCTGGGGGTTCTAATTGACAAGCGGCTGAATATGAGCCGGCAGTGTGCCCAGGTGGCCAAGAAAGCCAACGGCATCCTGGCTTGTATTAGAAATAGCGTGACCAGCAGAAGTAGGGAGGTGATTGTGCCCCTGTACTCAGCACTGGTGAGGCCACACCTCGAGTATTGTGTCCAGTTTTGGGCACCTCAATACAAGAGAGATATCGAGGTGCTGGAGCGAGTGCAGAGGAGGGCAACGAAGCTGGTGAAGGGCCTGGAAAACAAATCATATGAAGAGCGGTTGAAGGAGCTGGGACTGTTTAGTATGAGGAAGAGGAGGCTGAGGGGAGACCTCATCACTCTCTACAACTACTTGAAAGGACACTGTAGAGAGGTTGGTGCTGGTCTCTTGGCACAGGTAATTAATGACAGAACAAGAGGGAATGGCTTCAAGCTCCAACAGGGTAGGTTTAGACTGAACATTAGGAAAGAATTTTTCACAGAAAGAGTGGTCGGGCATTGGAATAGGCTGCCCAGGGAGGTGGTTGAGTCACCATCCCTGGATGTGTTTAAGAGACATTTAGATGTGGTGTTGGGGGATATGGTATAGGGGAGAACTTTGTAGTGTAGGGTAGATGGTTGGACTCGATGATCCCAAAGGTCTCTTCCAACCTGGACGATTCTATGATTCTGTTGTACCATAAAGCATGGAATTTGCATTTTATTAGGTCTATTTCGATTCCGCAAACCAGGAACTGTCATTTCCAAAGAACTGAAATAGTGGAACTAAAGTCACAGAGATCTTAAACACTATTAAACTTAAAAATGTTTCCCATGAGCATTCAGATCATGTTAAAAACTTAGCAACAGGCTAGATAAGGTCTCAAAAATATTATGAAATGTTTTCAGTATATCATCACTTTTCAAATGAGTCATAACTTTTGTTAAGTACTTTATCAACAGCTCTCTGCATCTCTCTTGCACCTAGTCCACTGCCATTTTTGGTAAGTTTTCTTAACATTTTCTTGGGATATTAAGTCACACCATGGGCAAAATTAAACTGAAATACTGAACGCTTCCTTTCCCCACCAAAAAGTCAGTCTATCAGAAGATAATAGGCAAGTAAAAAAAAGCCTGCTTCAAGCCAGAAAGCTTTAACAGAGTTGTCCTAAGGCTATTTTGGCTTTTCAACCAGAGCAGCTTGTCCAGGATATTCTCCAAACGGAAGACTGAGTTCTGTGAAGATGTTCACCTTCATATACCATGAGGTAAAGACCTAAAGGCTCCTTGTATTACATCACTCTTACCTTCTTTGTAGTGTCCAATACACCTGACATACACTATTGCACTGCTTTCTGCTAAAAACATGGGAAGACGGATTTTCTTATTCATCAGTAGTTTTGACAACAGCCATTAGAATGCTATCTTCTACCAAAATGCAAGGGCTAACAAAATTCGTCTTGTAAAAATGGTAACCCCATCATCAACAGCATTCTATACTGATGGAATTTATTAAGCTATCTTTCTCACCAAAACATATCTGTTTTTTGAAACAAAATTGATTTTAACAAAAAATTCACCTTTTTATAAAAAGGTGAAGGGATGCTAATGGCAAAGTGATTAGAATGGCCAAATTTGTACTCTCTTCACACCGTGCGCTGCCCACAACAGGTTCCTGGCGTTTGGTTTTGTTCCCAGAGCAGAGGGATCAGCCCCAATTCTGCTTTTCCCACAGGCATTCAGCTCACGCGACAGCCAAATTCTGCTGCTGCCCAAGAGTCTTGCTGCCGTAACACAGATGTTATGGATCCTGCTTCTCAGCACTTATTCACAGAGAGGAGGTGCTGGGGAGCAAGTTAAATGAGGTGACTGCATTTCAGCAACAGAAACGCGGCCGCTTGCAGCATCCTGCTCTGGGAGTACTTACAGGCTGCAAGGGTAAGATTTAGCTAAGAACTAAACATAATTTAATTTATATGCATATTTATGTGCTTATATTATACACTATTCATCTTATGTGCGTGTGTGTATATGTATGTATATTTTCAATACTTATTAGCATCTCTGTTCAGCCAAAACCAAACACAAAATGCCTAATGCAACGAAATAGTCTAACAGCTGTTTGTTCCTTTGACTCTTCCCCCCAGATTTACCCTATACTTTGTTGCTAGTCTAAATGAGTCTATTAAAAATCAGCTATGCTACAATAATAACTTATTTTTGATAATATAGAAACAGAGACTAAATAAATTAACTAGTTCTTAATAGTTATCCATGCCATCTAATTGTTTTAATAGCTTCCGAATTACTTTTTTCTAATGCCAGCTAACTGGAATAACACTTTCAATATAGCAATTGTTCCAGAGAAACAATCCTAATTAGAATTCCATTCATACTTGAGATTAAAAAGACAGTTCAATTGAGAGTTCCCATTTGGACCACTCTCAGGCTGCGATGACACCTTACAGACGTTCAGACCCTATGCAATACAAGCACTAACAATTTCTGTACGCATGTGACAGGCAGGGCTTGGAACATGCATCACGAACTGATAAAAAAACTTGATTAAATTTACAAGCCAAAAATATTTTAATAAGTCAATCTGGCGATTTTTAAAACACGCTTTTTTTTTAATGTAATGTAATACTATTTCAATTTTTATCACTATTTCAATTTATTTTTTTGTAACAATGCAAAGCAAACAAATATGCGCATCAACTCAAGGATTCAAGTCCTTTGTAGGAACCATCTTTTTAAGTACTTTATAATTCCCTGTTACAAATAACTTGACAGTTAATTGAAGGGATTTTGCACTACTCAGTGGTTTTGTGCTGCTTGGGACCTGTTAAACAAACAGTAGGCCAAATCAAATGTCTCGCATGGATAGTGTTACAGCAGTTCCCAGTTCACAAACCTCGTATTAAAGAAAGGCTTGTTTCCATGGAAAAGTTCCTTCAGTAATAAGAGTGATAGATTTTCCCACTATTTTTTAAAAATAATTAACATTAAACAAAAAACAGACAGCCTTGCAAAAAAAAAAAAAATCAAGAAACCCACAACACCAAAAAAAGCCACCCAAAGCCCCCAAAAAACAACTTAAAAACCCCCAAACCTACGCAAGAAGAATCACCTTACTAGGAAGAAGTCACCCATTAACTCATGTTGCCTTCTACTTTGGTAGCTCAAGATCATATTTCCCTATTTAACCAAAAGCTGTTAAAGTATACTCAATTAACTCCTTTTGCAAATAATCAGTATGAAGTTTTTCTTCAGTTACAGAGAAGTTTATCTGGTCTCAATTTCAATATGAAACTGACCCTGAGAAAATACTATATTTGGTATTTATCATCTTGCATGCAGGATGACTCTGAATAGAATAATAAATGTAACATACAGTTTCTAATTTGATTGCAATTACACAGCAACCACTGAAAAATTCAGACAAAGAGACTTGTATCAATTTTTTAGAAAACTAAAATGCACAAAAGTTAGTAACAACTCAAAGTGATGGGCAAGATTTGTAGGAAAACAAGTATAATGACATCCACCGTAAAAGACCAGAAATGAAACCCTTGCGTCTGTGCTCTCTATAAACTCTTTATAAACCCTAAAATATTGTTAATGTTGAAATTAATATTACTCAGTTCAAGACATCAAAAAGAACACATAAAATCACAAGTGATGTTTCTCCTGTATTTTTATAACAGAAGAAGGAGGAAAAAAAAAAAAGGAAAAGGAAAAAATATTTTAAACTACTGGAGAACATTTGCAGGTCATTTTAAAGGATTCTGTATCGAGCTACTACAGAAGGTATCATGACTGTCAATAAAAATATAACTTTTCTACCTTTCTCTTGGATTGATTTGAAGTTAAGTATTTTTGTCTAATTTGATTATTTTCTCTTTATTTCTACCAAACCCACTTTCCTACTCCAGATGTAGTAGTCAAGCTTCTGGTAGCAGCTCCTTTACATTCACAGAGCTCCTGAAAATAAGTTCTATTGAATTTCTTGCCTATCAAATCATTATTGTTTTTTCCATTGAAAATCTTAGTGAATTTAACATATTTCCACAAACTCTCTCAAATAAAAGCTCAAAATGAAACTGTTTATACATCATTATAAAAAAAATCCACTTTAACAAGACTTCTTCCAGCACACCTGGCTACAGTACAGTACATTTACTTTAGTTCCCTCAAAATATTTCTCATCTGGGTTCAACCAACAGTCCAAGAGCCACAATTAATGCTTCAGAACATCTTCTTCCGGCTTGTTGTCTTCTTCCTACTATCCCTTTCCTATGGGCACTTTGCAGCAACAGTTAATCTGACCCACAGCAAGCTCTTTGTTGCCAGCTTTCTCATGGGTTCCACAGGTCCTTCCATCACACAACGGGCACATGGTATGTCGGAAGGTGAGAAAGAGACTTTCAGGAAGGACACACGGCATCTTTCAGGGAGCAAACAGCCATCACAACAATTAAACGGGCTCAATCCTCCAGTCCTTCAGCGAAGGAGCAATTAAAGAGAAGTCACGATTCACATACTGTGACAGCTGTAGTCTGCTCCTGGCTGCTGTTTCCAGGGATAAAACATCCGTATGTAGATCATCAGTACGCATATCAATGCAATAAATCCAGTCATATGACAAACATGGAGGCAATATATATAAACATATTATATATATGCACATATATATATGCATAAATATATAGTGCACTTAATGCCATCTCCATAATGACCTCTCTTGCCTACCTGGCTGAAAAGACCAGAAACAGTTCTTCCCAGCGCACTCTAAATACTGTTTAAATGCTGCACGTTGAAGAGTTTTAACACTTCTGGAACACTGGCTCATTTTCCAGAATGTATTTTATTGAAAACAGTTTCATTTCAATTCAGAAAACATAGAACGGCAATTCTACCAACCACCTATATATACTTTAAATCCTTCCTCGGCCTTCCATTTCAAATTTAGCTCACAAACTATCTTTGTTTGGCAAGTTCTTAAAATTTTCGGTCTTACAAAGACCTTTTCAGATCTCCTTTTTTTGTTACAGAAGTAGCTAAGGCAAGTTTCTGAAGCTCTACCATTGCCTGTTCTCCTCCCATCCCACTTTTATTCCTTTTCTTCTTAAGCAAACGTAGCCTGTGAAACTCACGCATAACAGTCTCATTTTGAGTAGGTATGTCGCATAAATAATACATCTGAACAAAGTTATAACCACTTGCTCATGTGCTTGAATTTGCACCCTCGTATGTATGGGATACAACTTCAAAGCAGCAGAGCAGACTCTTCCTTTAGGTTTTTGTGCTGCCCTTCCCTATCCATCCATCTGCTATCACAATTCTTTTTTTGGAAGTGGGTGCAATTCTAAATATACCATATCTAGATATGGTCTATTCATTCCTTTTATCTTAAGCCACAACTCACACAATCCTGAGAACATGGATGCCATTACCTTCTCTGGTATTTCATATTTCAGAGTTTCCAATCAAGCTGCAAAGAAGGGATTTAATGAGCATGTTACCTCTTACACTGGGGACCTTGGGAAGCAGTAGCAGGAAAAACCACATCCTATGTATAACCTTTTAAAAGTCTGAGGCTTACAGGTATTTTAAGCTGCTCAGAACTCTTCCTGCCTTCTCCTTGTCCAGTCAGTCCATCTGACCAACAACAGTGGCTGCTGTCTGTCCTCAGCCTAATAAGTCAAGTCTTTATCCCTACAGCCACCTGCTTAGCCCGAACGGCTGGGCTGGGCTTGCCCTTCTCTGTGGGAAGAAAAGAAAACCTCTTGTCTCAGTCAATAAGCCTATTTGGAAACTTGATACATTTTTAGCAAAAGCATTAGAAAAAAAAGAGCCAAGGTCTCTTCTCCGGCAAAGCAACTATCCAAAATGCAATTCAGTTCACTTGCTCTGAGCAACTTCATATATGTAAATCAAACAGACATAATAAAGATGTTAAACAGCTTATACACAAAGTTCAAAATCTGTAACTTCACCAGGTCCATAGTAGTTCTACTCTTTCCCACATACTTTGAATAATTGTCGTACTTTCTAGTCCCAGTTTTTCAGTAGGACCATACTGCTGCCAGGTCTCTGTTACACCCTTATCTATCCACTGAGCAGTAGTTTTAATGATTACATTAATGATTATTTGAGGGTCTGTTTTACTGTACAGCTTTTTTCCATTTTCTAATTTTAATAGCAATTTGTTCAGTGACCCACACACCAGGAGGTCTGAGTGGGAAGTTCAGGTACCTTTTGTAAATACTAACAAAGCAATGAAAATTAACAAACCATAAAATACAGGAAATTAACTTCTCATTGCATCATCAATTTATCTACCCACCTAAATGAGTTTAAAATACCAGCTTCAAGCAGACTGATGTTCTAGGGACACTCAGCTGCCACTTCATTTATAGTCTGTTTCCTTAGCAACACTATAATCCATCTGGCTGCAGAAAGCTAAATTCCCAAACCATATCCTCCTGTACACCGGAAATAGGCTCAAAAACATTTATATTTTAAACAGCGTACAGTCATCATGATTAGTGAGTGTATAAATGAATCTGGAAAGGCAATAATGTTCTTAACACACACAGACACACACTCTCTCCCTGCTCTAGCTTAAATAAATGATTCACATACTGAGAATAACACAGTCTTTCAACTTCTAGGTGTTACAGCAGCATCTCTTTCCTGACACGGCAGTCCTAAGCAAAGCCACTGAAGACCTAAGTCCTGGCTCTGAGACAGAGAGATCTTGTATATCATGTTCCACCAAGAGTTTCAGAAATGAGAAGGTTTCTCTCATCTCTGTTCCACCATGCCTAGGTGAAGGAGCCCTCGGAACTGCACTAGCTCAATCTGTTCTCTTCTAAGAGAAGTAATTTGAAAGTCCTGGTATGCAATGCTGTTAATGGAAGCCAAAAAAACCCAATGAAAGTTAATCACATCACAAAGTGGAGGCACTTGTCTTAAAAATACTTGCTCTTCATGTTCTTGCATCTAAAACTATAAATATCATTGGTACAAACTAAAATCAAAATTCAAAGAAACATTTAAACATTGTTAAGAGCATAAAAACTGCAAATCCAAAATATTCAGGAAAGCCAATTCAGAGGCTGAAGGGTAACTAGCAATTCCCCAATGCCGTAGCCAAGCCAAGATGAAACTGGATAACATCAGGCATTTCACCATCATGATGAATTGAAACAACTTAAAATGTCAGAATGTATCTTAACCATATCGCATTTTACATTAATTTGGCAACTCCAACCTGGCAAAGGAAATTCAGTTCCTATCTAAGAGGCAAACTAATCATTTTTGTAGAGCAGAATGGCCTCCTCATTGCCTAGATCTCACAAAGACCCATCAGCAGCAAGCCAGCCTTTAATCCACCGAATGATTTTGCCATGCAGTGACCATTTCAACGATAAACCTGCAATAGCTTCCCCCGACTCTACTGTACAGTGGTGGCACACAAGTCCATATTGCCTGACCTGCTGACAGCAACTGAAGAAAGATCTGAGCTTTCATAAATCAGGCGTCTCCTCGGGCGAGGAACCGAGCAGTGTTTCTCACTGCTGTTCAGTGGTTAGCATCCCTCTGGGAAGTACTTAATACAGTAGCATTTGCTCTATAGACACCTGATGCTTCCCTCAAGTCCTACCTGGCTGTTGACTACAACCAACATTTCTTAGATGCTTCGGTGGTGATTGGTTCCAAGAAAGAAGCAGGATGACTACATCAGGCAGAAGCACTGATAGTTCTTCATACCTTTTCTCCCAGGTGAGGGAAGAAATGGGTGAAATTCATAAATACTAGTCTAAAATCACTTATCTGTTCAATCATAAATATGTTATATGAGTTACCACAGCAAGTTCCCAGGAAACAGGCTGAGAACAAACTGATATATAGTTGATTACGTTATTTTGGAAAACATTTTCAAAGAATGAGTTTCATCTTTTTCACGACTGTTAGCTCTTTGAAATACTTAGAGGACAGTGGTGCTGCCCTGACTGGCTGAGCAGTGAACTGGGTAGGCCTTTTGGCAATGTCTGGCAACTTCAGTAAGCGCTCAACAATATGAAGCTCCAACTTAAGACCTTAAGGATCTCTGTCTCCTTATTAGCATCTGTTTTTACACACACACACATTTTCTTCCTACTAGGACTGAGACTGATCTCACCTAATTTCAACAAGCTTTGAAGTAATCACATCAGCTTAGTCAGCAGTCAGACAGAACGTGCATTTCTGGAAAGCAAATTCATCTAAACCATTTCAGGTATCTACTTTAATTGCCTTGTTTCTTAACAATACTGTGTATGAACTCTCTGTATATTTACATGTCTGCACACATCTGTACTGCCTGAACAGCTGATTCAAATGCATGCTTCTAGGTAAGAGCTGCATAATGCTTAATAGTTGCATTCTACGATTCTGTAGTTTCAGAAAACTACATTAATTGCCCTGTCAACAGCTGACTCCAACCTCCCCCAGCAGTGATTCACCAGACCCCTTCCTTCCTGGAGTTAGGATGCCGGGATCCTCTGTGCTCTGGAGCTTGCCAGGAGCCCAGGAAACACCATAATGGAATCAAGATCACCCATTTGCCTCATCGTTTTAGAACTGCAAAATCTTGGAAGACCACTGAAGTGACTGGTCAGTCCCCGAGCCAATGCCTAATTCGTATTCATTTATACTACCATAAAGAAATGAAGAATCCGATTAACTCTTCAAATAGCTGCATACCCAGGAACATACTTTGAAAACAGTGGGGAAACGAGAGAGAATATACAGGGGCTATTACATTTTTAGCCTTGCAGATAATAGTTCAAAGCATATCACCATATTGCCAATGTACTGTGGAAACGCTTTTTCAAGTCTATCATTTGTGATGGCCTTGAAAACACACATTTAATCCAGTTCTGTTGGATCTAGCAGCTTAACAGCAGAAGAGCTATTACCTGAGATTTCATGCTTTGATTCGGTATTTCCAGAAAAGCTGAATGCAGTCAAAACTTGCCTTATCTTATCAAGATGAAGGGAATGGGGGAGGGAAAAGGCACTTAAAAGTCAGCAAATGCACTCAGCCCCTTCCCTATCCTCATAACAAATGCGATGAAAACTTTTATGGCAGATGCAGATGTCCGGATACCAGTAAGGCACAGCACAACCTCTCCCTGTTACAAATACTTTGAACATGCCTTTGTGAGTCAGTATTAAATATCGCCAAATTTCTTTCAGATGTTACCTCCTTATCATAAATGACACACTTGGAGCCTGAGCAGATGTGCTGAATGAATTCAGCAGCATGAAGAATGGAATGAACTTCTCAGCTCTAGCAACTCATGAACCCTCCGCATCAGAAATAAGGCAAGAGTTGGGAGGCCCCATTGCTACTCAGTTGATTTTACTCCAAAAAGAAACAGGTAGTTCCTCTCCAGGCCACACACAAATTTTTCCTGAGTACTCAATACAAGCATACAAAGGTCTGGGGAACCACACTGTATTTTTCAGAGAAGTGCAAATATAACACATATATTCCTTCAATGTTTCATGGAATGTCTTTGGATGTAGGAAGTTTGGATCTTGGAGATTTTTTTTTTTACTTTGTTTCTTAAAATCATTTTGGTAGTAAGACGAAGCACAGGAAATTTGGATACATACACAATTTGAAATCATTATCTGCACTTTGGAGTTTATATATGCAAAAGCATATACATGTACAGTTAGTGATACAGGAATCAAAATATCACAAATATATTATGCGCATGTATTTCCAAACACATCCACAAACACCGTGTAAGACTCAAAAAAAATGTCTAGAGAAAATTCAGAAGTGACAACTGACAGAAGAGTCTAAATCAAAATGATCAAGTAATAAAAGGCTTGTTGGAGTATTATGTACTGAAGATAAGGATTTAATCAACACATAATACCATGTGTTTTCAAATTACTTTTTAAGTCTTTGACAAAAAAGTCATCTCTATTTTTTGTAAGATATCATACTCTCTTTTCTATCATTATACACAATGAACCTTGTACAATCCTTTGAAAGGGATAATTTTGTGAATTACACTACTGATGCAGAAAACTTGTAGCAATAACCACTTCTAAGTAGTATCAGGTTTTGAAGTTCTGAGACAGCTTTAGAAAGACAGGATTATTGTTATTTCGTAATTTGCATTAAAAACACACACTTTTTCTCCTGCTTTGTTGCAAAGTTTTCCCCTTGTGCTCAAAGCGAACAAACTGAACACCTCTTGTTTGTGAACTTTTTTCTATCACTTTTTTTCCCTTTTTCTGTTTTTAAAATGAGGAGATGGCTTGCACAAGATAGCGAGGTAATGAAGATAATTTAATGTTCCTGAAGAACTGAGATTTTATAGGGATGAACAGCATGATGAAAGAAACACACATTGAAGTTAATTACTAAGCATTCAGAATGGGTTTTAAATAAGGCATGTGACTATATATTAAATAATGACAAGAAAATAAAGGACTTTAAAGGTGCTCACTGAGGATTAACGTTACCTAAATGTAGCTGTCCTAAAAGCTGGATAGCAAGGCTGAAACACATGGCATTGACAGTGGGACCAAGTGCAGGTTCATCAAGTTTGCTGATGACTCCAAGCAGAGTGGTGCAGTTGACACGCCTGAGGGACAGTATGCCATCCAGAGGGACCTGGACAAGCTCGAGAAGTGGGCATGTGGGAATCTCATGAGGTTCCACAAGGCCAAGTGCAGGGTCCTGCATCTCGGTCATGGCAACCCTTGGTATCAGTACAGGCTGGGGAATGAAGGGACTGAGAGCAGCCCTGCCGAGAAGGACTTGGGAGGACCTTTGGATGAAAAGCTAGACATGAACTGACAAATGTGCGCTTGCAGTCCAGAAGGACAACCACGTACTGGACTGCATCAAAAGCAGCGTGGCCAGCAGGTTAAGGGAGGTGGTACTGCCCCTCTACTCTGCTCTGGTGAGACCCCACCTGGAGCACTGCATCCAGCTCCGGGGCCCGCAGCACAGGAAAGACATAGACCTGTTAGAGCGGGTCCGGAGGAGGCCACAAAAACGATCAGATGATGTTTTCTCCTATGAGAAAACTATGATCTCTCCTATGATGACGGGCTGAGAAAGTTGGGGTTGTTCAGCCTGGAGAAAAGAAGATTCCGGGGAGACACCATTGCTGCCTTTCAGTACTTAAAGGGGGCTTACAAGAAAGATGGGAACAAACGTTTTAGCAGGGCCTGTTGCGACAGGACAAGGGGTAATGGCTTTAAACTCAAAGAGGGTAGATTCAGACTAGATAGAAGGAAGAAATTTTTTACAATGAGGGTGGTGAGACACTAGAACAGGTTACCCAGAGAGGTGGTAGATGCCACGTCCCTGGAAACTTTCAAGGTCAGGGTGGACAGAGCTCCGAATAACCCGATCTAGTTGAAGATGCAGGGGAGGTTGGGTTCCAACCCAAACTATTCTATGATTCTATAAAAAAAGCCATTGAGACTCTCATGATACAAAGCAAAGAGACACTGAGCAAGTAATTCAGCCATAGGTGGGATAAACCACTTTCTGGAAAAGCTTATTTTTCTCCATTGACTGTACAAGTGCCTGGAAGGCTAGTTGAGACTACCTCAGTGCCACCATAGTCCTCTGCAGATTATTTCTAACAGATCCCTGAAAAGGGGGTTAAATTTGCTATACAGGGGTCCATAGACCTAATAAGGTTGAAAAAAAAAAAAAAATAAAAAAATCACAGGACAAAATAGCTAGCTTTCAGCAGCTCAGACTGAAGACTTAAGATTTACCTCCTAAACCACCAGCATCCATTCACCGCACATAATGAGGCAGGCACCTGCTGGAAAATACAATGCATGATCACGTGGGAGAAAGAAAGGAGAGATTTCAAACATCTGTTTCAAAAAGTCAGGCTAGCAAAAGATTTTTATTTTGCCCACATTAAAAAAAATAAATAATTCAACTGATTTGATCAGCATACTATTGAATAATGTCTGCAAGACTGGCTGAAAGAGGATTGTTTTTCACGTGTTTGGCAAAAGTTTTATATATTCCTGATAGAAAGTGCGTTATTAAGCATCTGAAAAAATCTGTTGTTTTTAATAAGCACAAGAACCAGATTCTTCTTGGAGGTTCACAGCAAAGGATGACAGACAATGCACACGAGCTCCAGTAGAGGTAACTTCAGTTAGGCCTTAGGAAAAAAATAATTGTGGTGAGAGCGGTCAAACACTGGAACAGGTTACTCACAGAGGCTGCAGAATCGCCATCCTTGGAGATATTCAAAACTTAAGTGGACATGATCCTGAGCAATGTCATCTAACTTTCAATCTGGTTCAGCGCTGAGCAGAGGGTTCACCCGCGTGACCTCCTGAGGTCTCTTCCAAAATCAATTATTCTGTAGTTCTGTGCTCCAGCCTGAGCCCACTTAGGCTATAAATGCAATTATTCTCTCACCACAGCCCGTTAAATCTGAGCACTGGATCTAAAAGCCTGTTTCCTCTTTGCATTCTTGACCTGACCTGCTTGGCCAGCTGACCTGACCCATGCAACCAGAGGGCTGCAAACTAGACTAGGATAAAATATTCTATCTGGCCAATTAAAGTGACTAGCAACTAGAAATCACATACAAAATCAACCAAGAGAAGTATCTGGCAGAAGAACGCAGGAAGCAGCTGGGCAACAAGATGGCCCAGAAGAAACAGGTCAGTAAGAGTAAAATATTGCAGGGAAAACAACAGTATAGTCACCAGACAACACTGCCCTGTGGACAACAGAATGGAAACTAAGCCCCAAAGCTCCATCATCCTTCTTAAGTCAGCTACATCATACTACATATAAATTATGAGGTAACATGGGTCATTTCATACTACATATATAAAACATGCTATTTCCCTTCATTGTGAATCTACGTATGGATCACGACCTACTGCTGCAGCTCAGACAGCTACAACCTGAACTGGCATTTAGAGGTTCTAACTCTGCTAAGGACATAAGAAGTGATCAAAGATACTCTGGAAAAAAAATACTCTTTTTGCTTCCATTTGTATTAGGGGTATGAAAAAAAAGAAAAAACCCAGGGGAAAACTACACACCCAAAACTATGTTAAAAAATAAATGCTATTAAGGTTTCAAAGTCAAGCTCTGAAGATTGGAGAAGCAACAGTTATGGAACTCTAATTAAACACTATGACATAGGTTTTAAATACAACCAAATACTACTTATCCACACAGAATCCAGCTTCCTTTAGAAGGCTTTTTACCAAGGTGAAAAACGGTTCAAAACCTTGCTTTGTCCACAATTACTGTGCCACCATGTCATATTTAATCAACAATTCAAACCTGGCTTTAGCAACTCTGAGGAGGAAAAGATCAGTGACGTGACGCAAAATTCATAACCATACACTAATTTTGGTTGTCCAACTTGAAATCCTAAACGCTCTGAAAAAAATCAGATCCTAGATAGTGTAAAGCACAGCTCCCAAAGGCTGTATCATCACCACTTCAAAGCTTTAAATTTCCAAACACTTATGTGCTTATGCGGTCTTAACAATATTCTTTTAAACACAGCTTGTGTATAATATACATCTAGATTGAGGTAAATTAGGTTACAGTTATGCAAGAGATTTCTCTAAGTGCCATTCAAACCAGTGGGACTCCACAGACACTTTAACACGTGCCTAAGTGTAAATACCTTACTGAATCAGTGCTTTTACATAGAGGCAGAAGAAAAGGATAGTTCACCTTTCTCCTGAAAGTACACGTTGAAATGCCTCAATGTTAAGACTTGTATTTTATGAGGTTTCATTCACATGAAATTGACTGGAATTTCACTGACACAAGTTGACTGTTTGGGAAAGTACTTTAAAGCACTTACTGAGTCCCATTGCGTGTGTAAGGTTTAGGTCAGCGTTATCCTCAACTGGAAATGGGGCAACTAAACAATTTTCCTACTTAAGTTCAAACTGTGCTACTACCTAGGTTAGCAAACTAACGGCTGCCAGCATATATAGAGGAAAAAAATACACCCTTCTACTGAAGTATTTTATATGCCTATGAGAGGCAGTGCGACCTGACAGATCAGTTTTTAATCTGATATTCTACTTCTGGATTCTACGACTAGGATTCCTTAGATAGTGATGTCTCACTTTCCTCATTTGTAACAATTAAGTCTGACATCCTTTAGAACTGCTTTGCAAGTTATTTATGAGAATATTATGCGAGATGAACTACACACATCGATACTCAAAAAGCAAGCACGGGGTAAAATACAACGCCCGTGCACCATTTCATTATTGAACCACAGTGAGATACTGAAAAAATGTGAACAAAACCACAAGCTTAGAGAAATGTTATGAAGTACACAGCTTTTTCCGTAATTTCAGTGGCAAAAAAGACAACAAGCATGGCGAGAGCCTGCAATGATTGATTTTAAACATCTGTTGTAACAATTTTAACAAACCAGTAATCTCTCCAGACATCTAGAAGTAAATAATCTTTAGAGCATTTAAAGAAAAAAAAAAAAAACCACAAATATTTCCCCTGCCCAACTCGCTACTTACAGACAAATAATTAGGAAAGTAGCCAAAGAGCATGAGAATGCAGGCCATGGACGTGTCCACGTCTAAGCCATCAGGATTGCTCATGGACACACACCGCTCTGTGAGTACATTCCCAAACAAGCGGAACAAGCCATGCAAGCCTTTCCCTGATCCTGTTTACCTCTCCCTTACGGGCAAGTGGGAAAGCCACCAAGCCTTCCCCTGCTCCCTCTTCTCCACCTGCACAAGCGAAGAAGAAATCAGCCCTGACAGTTCTATGCAGCTGACTATGAAAAGCAGCATTTTATAGTGCCAGAGATCCCCAATGAGGGGAAATTAGATCACTCTGATTGAGCACAGAGTTAAGAGCGGCTACTTACGGTGTTACTGATGGAATATGTCCACACTAGTAAATCAGGCGGTGCCAGGGACCGTTTCTGGGAAATGGAATTCACTCGGTCACACAGAATACCGAACCGCTACCGACTGGCGCGGCATCCTTCTTACCCAGGCCAGCTACAGCTCTCCCATGCAACTCTTCGGTGTGATTTCGGATTTAACACTGGCCAGGAGCCAGTCCCAACCAGCAGCCTGAATTCAGCTGTCCCATTCTGGAAGGCGGGAGAGTTTAGCAGCATTGACAAGGGCTAATCCGTGCCAGTTGGCTTCAGGACCACAAAGGATGGTCTTAGGTACATTTAATTAACTGGTAGGGAAGTGGTCGTAGCCTCTCCAGGCTTTGCCTGCTATTATTCTTAGAGCAAAACTTTAAAAGCAGCACATGCAATAAAGTATACGAGCACAGCCTGATCAGCACCATCTGACAGACGTCATCTACACACTGTGGTACACAAGAAGAAAATCAGAAATCAGTAGAGCTCATCTTGGCTTCTTCCCGTTTCCTCTGAGCGGACAGACCTTGCATATAATCTACTAATATCCACAGTCTCATTTATTTTCTCAGTTTAAAAAAGTTCTATACATTTAACATGCACTCTTACAGTAAGGCCACCCTCTAATAAATGAGTCATGCAAAACAGCGCAAGAAGCTGGGTTTCTGAGGGCTGATCATTTGGCAGTAAATATTTCAAATGAAAGTTGTTTAGAAATTATTATTCTTCTAATTACTAGTCATTACCAAATCCGCTTGTGTAGACTAAAAATATAATTACTAGTGAATCTATTATGTTATCCTGGAAACATAGCTACGGCAATGTTGGCAAATACATTTTCACAATAGATAACTGCACAAAACAACAGTAAAATTACATTTGAGAACTGACAACACACGGCTATTCTGTGTCGTCAACCCTCTTTGAAAATCTCTTTATGGTTTCACATGTCTAGAAATGGTCTATTAAAAACTGTCCCTTTCATAATCTGACGTCTCCAACGCCTTTGCTCTAATGTCAGAACATGTAAGATGTCCCAAAGAAAATGCATTGTGCGAAACCCATTTGCCACTGTTTAAGCATTCATGTTTCCAGTAAGGATAAACAATTTTGGTTAACAACCCTCTTGGGCACAGATCTAACTTGCCAGCTCAATCTAGCTCTGACCATTTAAAATGTCACCACAAAACAGTCTTCTGTCTGTTACCTGTACCTTTACGCAAATACACCGTTTTCTTGGAAAAGTGTTTGCACTGATTTACAAGAAAAACTTTATAACACGGGTTGTTATATATATACATTAGCCTGCACTGCAACATCTGACTTTTGAAAATCCAAGTACAAAGAAAACCATGTGGAACACTAAATTGAAATGACATTCTCGTTAAGGCAGACGAAAAACAATTGGTATTTTTGAAGTGAGCCACTTTTTTTTTTTTTTTTTCTTTTTTTTCTTTTCCAGGAGCGACTCCCCACATGGGCAGCAACACGTACCTCGCACCAGACAGCGGCAGGTCCCCCCTGATCCAGAGTTTTGCACCCTCAAGAGCCTGAAGAGCAGGTGACAGAAAGCGGCCAGGGCTCCCCCGTGTCCCCTAACGAAGGGTCCCGCCTCAGGGAGGAAGGGTCTCCTCCGCCCCTCCGTGCCCTGCCAGGCGGCGCTCGGCTGGAAGAAGCCTTGGAGGCGCGGGGACACCTCACCGGCATGAAACCCAAGCCGGAAGCGCGGCCCCCACACGCCGCCTCCGCACCCGGCCCCCGCCGCCGCCGGAGGAACCCACCCCCCCACCGGCGCTCCGCGGCCCGACGGGCGGCCGTGCCTGCCCGGGGGTGCCCAGCCGGGTGGCTGGCAGCACTCCGCCCCCGGCCCCGCTCTGCGCCCCGGGCAGCGCACGCCCGCCGCCTCCCCTCAGCCGCCGCCGACCGTTGCCCGCCAACGGCTCTGGCGGCGCCGCCGGGAGAAGGGGGGGCCCGGCCGCCCTGGGCCCACGCAGCCTCCCCCGAACCGGCCTAGCCCACGGGCACGGACCCGCGGGGTAGGAGCGCGGCACCCCGGGCTGAGGGAACCGGCATAACCCTGAGGGGCTCTCGGCGGTCCCCGCCGCAACTCTACCCCCTCCTCCGCCGCCCAGCCCACCGCCCCCCTCAGATCTACAGCCAGCCCAGCCCCGCGGAACCGCCGCCGGCGCCGGCCGCAGCGCAACGCCGCGCTTCGCCTCGCCTCGCCTCACCTCACGGCGTGGCCGGTGCCCTGCGGATCCCGGCGCAGCACTAGCCCGGCCTGAGCCCATCCCTCCGGGAAGTTTCCTGCCATCGCAGCGGCCGGGGAAAACAAAAGGTTCAAAGCCGTGAGGAGGAGGAGGAGGAGGAAGGGCAGCGCAAGCAGAAAAGTGAGGGGCATCGCTCGCCCGCCCACCGCGCCGCTGCCCCCGGCTGCCGACCCCGCGGCGAGCAGCTCGCTCAGCGCCGCCTCCCCATTTGCTCCGGCGGCGGCTGTGCCGCGGAACCGCCGGACCGAGGAGCCGGCAGGCAGGCGAGCCAGCGCCTCCCTCCCCTCTTCCTTCCTTCCTTCCTTCCCTCCCTCCCCGCGGCCGCCCGTCCCGCTCGCCGCAGCGCCGAGCCCGGCCCCGCCCGCGCCCCCGCCCCCGCCGCGGCTCCGCCTCCCGGGGGCGCGCAGGCTCCGGCCCAGCGGCAGCGGCCGCCCCCGCCGGGGGCTCGCTGGCGGGGCCGACCCCGCACCCCCGGCCGGGCGGGCTCCGAACCCCGCACCCGCGGGCCGAGGGGCGGCGGTGGAGGCGTAGGCCGGGCTTCGCCGCTCTGCAAGGGCCCTGTGCGTTTCTCGCCGTCGAGCAGGCTGTTCCGGTAAAGTTGGAGACACCTCTTAAAAAATCCAGGTAAAAGAGATGCTGAGGGCGGGAACAGCAAATGCAGGGGAGCCCCCCGGCCTCCTGCCAGGCAGGGACCTAAATGTGATATGCGCTTGGTGCTATTGCGGTCCTTGCGTCCATCAAGGGAAAATTAATGTCAAATATCTCTTAAGAGTCACCCTCTCGATTATATAAAGTTGTGCCGGCTGATTTTTAAGGACTAAGACAAGCCTTTATGTCTCTTCATTGCCCGCTTGGCTAACTCGGTAAGGAGGAAGATTTGGCAAGCAGGATAGCGTTGCAGGGCTGAGGTGTGGGCGGCCGTATCACCTCCAGACGGGGACTGGGTGGCTGCTGATGCTGAGAAGTACAAGGCAATAGATCGCAATTTGAGGCCAAAGTCTACATGGTTCAGGGTCGGTTATTGTGGTTTTAGCTAGTCTTTTGATTTTCATAATTAAAATATGTATTATTGGCAAGAGTCACTGTATCATATTAACTAGGTGTACGAGGATGTAAGTTGGTATGAAAACTCTATATTATATTACAGAACTTTGATGTCCGAACCAGAAAGAGTCTTTCACAATCCCTTTTCCTATTCAAGCTGCATTTACCCGATTGCCAGCTAACAGGTCTCTACCTCAGATCACAGCTGCTCCCAGTGAACTCGGAACAGGAGAGAAGAGAATAAGGAAGCTTCTTGTTCTCCCAAATGGAGAACTCTCTTAAGCATGAAGCTGATGGGATGCCAGCAGAATGTTAGCAGCTGCATCCACTGATACTGCTTTGACTTTTGTGAAGTACAACTCTTCATTGAGTTCAGCACCCACAAAGCTATGGTTGAGAACCTCAAGGCAAATCCAGAGAGGAAGCAATTCTTTCAGGATGCTTTGAAAATTCTTGACCAAGTAAAATTATTTGTTTATTCTTACACCTACTTTAAGAAATGAGGGTGAGCACTTTTTTGCTGTAATTTCCCATCAGAGGAAAATAACTGTTAAGTTCTACTGCTCACTTTGAGCGTAGAAAGAAAAAAAACTGTGGGCTCTGTTTTCTGGGATGCACTCTGAACTCCTCCCATCTGAAAGAAGCATAATTAACCAGTGAGAAACTGTCCCACTGGGGCTTCTGATTTGTTTTACTGTGGTTGGCTAAAGTCTTTAAAGGCTTTTTCTAGCATAAAGGAGACATGATATATTGATGCAATTTGAAAATCCTCAGATACTATCACTGCACTCCATCTTGTGGAAGAGGCAACAACACATTTTAAAATGATCCTATAGTGGGATTTTTGAGTAATTAAACCTAACAATGTCTGGTTCTTACTGCCAAAGCAAGGACCTACATATAGCAGTGGATACAAGAAGTTGTTTAATTCTCAGTCTGCCTAATTGTACCCAACGGATTTGTGTACAAATGGTAGGTATGAGCTCCATGTCTCCTTCTTTTTTGGTTTGTGAAGGAGCTTTAGGAAAGCATTTGAAGAGTCTAATTTGAAAAGAGAAACTAAAGCAGAAAGGAGCCTGCTTTCTAGGTGGGTTGCCAAGGAGCACCCCAGACTTGGGAGAGTTGTCATAAGGCTGAAGAAGCAGCCAGGTGGAGGAGGGAAGGGGATGTGTGGGGATGTGTGGCTGAGGTAAAGACTCTGCTAAGCAGGATTGCTCTTAGGGAACTGACTGCTCTGGTGGTGTGGGGTTTTTTTTTCCTTACCCATGCAATAAGTACAGTAATGTATCTGTATCTGAGACACTGTATTGAGGATCACTCTCCGTCTTACTGACAAAACCCAAACGATGAGGTTCTCTCTGCCCTTCTGAAACTGCCTTTCATGGCTTGTGACCCTTTTCTCCTTGATGTTCAGTGCTGCTTTGGGAAATCGGAATAGGTATTGAGGCGACAGCTATGAACCATAGCAAAGACATAGTCATACATATTTGTGCCTGGCCGGGTGCAGAGAAAATGGAGCAACTTATCTGGATTCACAGCTATACAAAGGTTAACCTTATAATAGTTGCCCTAGGACAAGCTTGAAGAGAAAGCCATTTAACTTTAATGAATAACTTAAAATACAAAGGGCTAGTTATTCCAACTGTTCCTTGGACGGAAGGAAAAAGGTTTTCTTGAGAAAAGACTGAGAAAAGCTTAGTCATTCAGACCTAAAAAAGCAGGGGAAAACAGGTCTTGCACAGGAAGAAGTTAGGAGAAAATTCTATTGTACAAACAAGGATCCTCTGAATTACCTCACCCCAGAAGCAGGTTCCACAAGGAGGCTAAATTTAATTAGCAGAGGTGAACTGTGCTTTATTTTTTCTTTTTTTTCAGAGCTCTCCCCTCTCTTGCGGTATCAGTAATGTACGTGCCTCTCCCATGAGGTGGCGTGGAACAGCGATGCTGAAGGAAGCACTGACCTTTTTGGTTTTGTTTACCGGAGAGGGGCTTGGACAACGCAGTGGTCAACTTGCTGATTGCCAGTCTGCTTTACTGCTCCGACCTGTGCACCGTTGGGTAAGGTAGCATTAATCTGATTTAAGTAACACCTCGGTGCAAACAAGGCTCTTTCTCTCTACTACTATGACAGTGGTGATAGGTCTCCTTGATTTCTGAGATAATACTGAGGGCAGGGAATTTTCGTTGACTACAGTATTTGTTAGCCTTTTCCAGACTCCTTGATCATTTTCCTAGAGCAATGACTCATCACTTCATCACGGCACTGATTGCATTAAATTGTTATTATTATTATAAGTAACATAATGCTTATGCTAATTCACTTTGTGCACAACTGTCAGAATTCTTGAAACAGTGTCAATTGAAAACATCCTACATGAGCATTTCAGTATTATTTAGACCTTTCCTGATTATTCTATTCATATTTGTGATATTTAACTCTGCTCAGTGGTGATTTTCAATATAGTATGTGAAAACTCAGAGCAAATGATCAGACCTTTTTGTGAACCCGTTAGTATTATTTGAAGGGAAATCAGGAGATAATATGACTAAAGTTTTTACTGAAATTCACCCTCAGGTTTTTTTTCTTACAGAACAGGCCAAAGAGTAATGTTGAAGCAGGGGTGGCAGGGAAGACTTGCCCAAAAGAAAAGGTGTGTTTTTTAGAAACGTTGAATATAGTTGATAAAATGATGTAGGTTTTTGGTTTTTTTTCCCCATAACAATAGCAAGAAATCATGCCAGTAAACAGAAAAAAAAAAAATACTAAATGTTCAGAGATATTGTATTTGCACTTATTTTATTAAGCAGTTAGTTGTATACTAACCCAAAAGAGTCTTGGGTTGCAGCCTGGCTGAACTCTGTGCCCTGAAGAAAAGGAAGACTTCAAAATGTGGTTTCTGGTATAGCCAACATAAAAAACTTATCATCCCCTTTGCCTGCTTTTTCTTTGTAATAGAATGAATTTGAAGACATGAAAAACAAACCATAACAATGAAGTACCAAAGTCTGACCTTGGTGGGGTTATTGATATGCTTGAAGTTACACAAGTATTTTGTTCTGCCCGTATGTGGAATGCGGGCAAGCTCACCACGGTAACTGGAGTGAGTGAAGAAAGACTGGGTGAGTAAGGTTATAGTGATTTTATAGTGAAAAAACAGACTGCTATTTTGAAATGGAAATTTATGACATTTATTTGAGAATTGATGCAGAAGGCTTATGAAATGGAGCCAAGTTTGAAATGTAGCATGAAAATGCTTTCACACCTTTCTCTAGAAAAATGAGGGCTCTAGAGCTGCTTTTGCAGCAAAGTATAGCAAATACCAGCTAGTCATTTCTTCACAGCTTCAGTATTTTGTTCTTATTCTGAGAGGAGGAGAGAGAAAGAGAAAGCAGTTGAGTAAAATTTGTGGCATTGCCAAGCAAATATGAGATTATTTATTAAGTATTTTCAGGTATCGCATCACATTCAGTGTCTCTTAAGAGTCTTCTCTTTTGGCCATCTGGCTGCTACTGAAGTCATTCCTCTTTTATTTCTCATAGCAAAAATGAAAAGATGGTCAACAAACCTCATAAATTCACCTTCCTCTCAAAGGCCATTTGCTGCTTAGTTGCTACTGTTTGCCTTTGAAGCAAGATAAACCAAAGCTCTATTGCATCTGTGCACCATCCACATTGCCGTGAAAAAGATGTTTTGGGAAAATTCAGCATTCAACTTCCAGTCTATAAGACCCTGAAGTGTCTGGGCTGTAACTTAAAACCTTCAATTTCAGCAAAGAGTGAACATGAAATCGTGAGTTTAAAACAAAATTTTGTGTTCAATGGATTTAATGAGAATATAAAAATTTTATTGTGGTGTTGCACATAATTTTCAGTTCTCTTTTTGAAAAAAAGATACTACCTTTTTTAATTACACCTGGGATTAGCTAATTTTTCAATTTAAGTTCCCTTTGTCCTAAATATGCCTTACCATTTTTAGAACAGCACTAGTACTTTAACAGTGTCTTTCACCTGTGGAGGCTTTTACAACTTGTACTCCTCAGAGAGGAAGAAGATGTCTAAGAACTTATATGAACACAGGGTCAGACTGGGGATCCATTTTTTTCTCTGACAGTGGCAAGAGACCCTGGCACACATCAGGTACTTTGAGTGTACATCAAATGAGGCAGGCTGCAGTCTCTCCTCCAGAAATTCTCATTGAAGTTCTAGCTGCACTTTTTCCTCTCAACTTTTTATTTACATGCTCCCTAACCAAGGCCCTTCCAAGTTGCAGGACCTCCTCATCAACCTTTTCCAGACCCTGTACCTGTTGGTTATTGAACACCCCCCTCATATGATGCACCTTTTGACTTAAAAGCCTTGCACTAGAGTTCAAACAAACAGATACAGGCTGAAGAAATAAATTTTTTCTTATCCATTTCACTTAGAGAAGTAATGGCTTTCTAGCGATCACACATTTTGCATGTTACATTTTGCTTGGCACATCAGTTCTTGTCTATTCAGTATCCACACGAAACAATAACATAGGGCACCTGTAAAGGCACAAACAGCAGGCTGGTCTGTTATAAGGCTCTTCACTGTCTTAGTTTAGTATTTTAAAACTAAGAGTGAGGGGACAGAGTGTATCCTCAGCAAGTGTGCTGATGATACCAAACTGGGAGGGGTGGCTGACACCCCGGAGGGCCGTGCTGCCATCCAGCGAGACCTGGACAGGCTGGAGAGCTGGGCAAGGAAGAACCTCATGAGGTTCAACAGGGAAAAGTGTAGGGTCCTGCACCTGGGGAAGAAGAATGTCAGGCACCAATACAGGTTAGGCATGGACCTGCTGGAGACAAGTTCTGAAGAGAAAGATCTGAAGAAGATCTGAAGAAGCTGGACATGAGCAGGCAATGTGCTCTCGCAGCCCAGAAGGCCAATCACATCCTGGGCTGCATCAAAAGAAGTGTTGCCAGCAGATCCAGAGAGGTGATTCTGCCACTTTACTCTGCTCTGGTGAGACCTCACCTGGAGTACTGTGTGCAGGTCTGGAGCCCTCAATATAGAAAGGACATGGACCTGATGGAGCGGGTCCAGAGGAGGGCCACCAAAATGATCAGGGGGCTGGAGCACCTCTGCTGTGAGGACAGACTGAGGGAGCTGGGGTTGTTTAGCTTGGAGAAAAGGAGGCTCCGGGGAGACCTCATAGCGGCCTTCCAGTACCTGAGGGGGGGCTACAGGAAGGCTGGGGAGGGTCTGTTTACAAAGGCCTGCAGCGACAGGACGAGGGGCAATGGTTTTAAGCTGGAGAAGGGGAGATTTAGATTGGATATTAGGAACAAGTTCTTTACCATGAGGGTGGTGGAACACTGGAACAGGTTGCCCAGGGAGGTGGTTGAGGCCCCTTCCCTTGAGATATTCAAGGTGAAGCTCGACGAGGCCCTGGGCAACCTGGTCTAGTTGGGGGTGTCCCTGCTGACTGCGGGGAGGTTGGACTAGGTGACCTTTGGAGGTCCCTTCCGGCCTGGATCAATCTATGAATCTATGAATCTGGGGGTCCTGGTAGACAGCAAAATGACAATGAGCAAGCAGTGTGCTCTTGTGGCCAGGAAGGACAATGGAATCCCCGGCTGCATAGGGAAGAGTGTGGCTAGTAGGTCGAGGGAAGTCATTCTCCCCCTCTACTCTGCACTGGTGAGGCCACAACTGGAATACTGCATCCAGTTCTGGGATCCCCAATTCAAGAGGGACAGGGAACTACTGGAAAGAGTCCAGCGAAGGGCAACGAGGATGATTCAAGGATTGGAGCATCTCCCTTATGAAGAAAGGCTGAGAGAGCTGGGACTCTTTAGCCTGGAGAAGAGAAGGCTGAGGGGAGACCTCATCAATGCTTATAAGTATCTAAAGGGTGGGTTGAAGGAGGAGGGAGCCAGACTCTTTTCAGTGGTTGCCAGTGAGAGGACGAGGGGCAACGGGCACAAGCTGGAACATAGGAGGTTCCACTCGAATATGAGAAAAAACTTCTTCACAGTGAGGGTGACAGAGCCCTGGAACAGGCTGCCCAGGGAGGTTGTGGAGTCCTCTTCTCTGGAGATTTTCAAGACCCACCTGGATGCAGTCCTGAGTAACATGCTCTGACATGCTCTGGGCAATCCTGCTTCAGCAGGGGAGTTGGACTAGATGATCTCTATGGTCCCTTCCAACTCTAAAAAAAATTCAGTGAAATTCAGTGAAAAAATCCAAACATTTAAAATCATTTTTCTAGCAAATACAAGAAGTTGCTACCTGTTGGGTTTTTAGGGGAGAAGGTTGTAAAATATCCAAAGAATAAGTAAAATATCCATTTAAAAATTAGTAATTTGACACTATTCTGTTCTTATGAATGCCAATTACTGGGGAGAAAAGGATTGTTAATGTGAAAGCTCTATGTTCTTTTAAAGCAACTCTGTGTTACTAAAAGTAAATGTTTGAAGAATCAACCTTTTGCTAATGATCAGCACACTCCTTTCCCTTTTTGTCTTCAAACAGACCAGCTGACGCCAGCTCTGATTTTTTTGATTATTTTTTTTAATGCAGGGAGGAGGTTGTTACAGCAAAGATATATTATAACCCACAAACTTGGAAAAATAAAACCATCCTTTTTTCAGTCTCAGATCATGTTTACTGAAGCATATTTCTCCCGATTGCTTTACATAAAGTCTTTTCTAATATTATGATTGATGCCTATAAATACACAGGCAGTGAGATGGCAATCATCAAGGAGCGAGAAGAGCTATGAATAAATTTAGGCTTGAAATTTAGAACATTTCTAATCATCAGAAGAATCAGGTTCTGGAACAGCTTTTCAGCAGAAGTCACGGTGGGATGAACTCTTTTCAGTACAAAGATGACATCTGTGATTTCTAGCTTTGCCAATTTAATCAGAAGGCTGTAACACAGCCTGGAGTCTGTCTTTCTTGTGCAGAACAATCAAAAGAACCCCTGAATTCTACAGTCTGAGCATCCTAGTGTCTATGTGGGGAATGTGGGGATATAGCTACAGCTCTGTCTTGGGGCTTAAAAGGAGAAAATCCACATTCTGCTCTTCTACACCTTGCCTGTGCAGGGACTGAGCTTTTGCTGAGCTCTGGAGTTGTGTTAAATAACTTTTGTGAAAGCATCGGTGGAAGTTTTAGATATGACTGCTTTTCTGCTGGAGGGCACTGTCATCAGAGCTGAGCCGGCAGAAAGGCTCGTACAAGTGTTTCTTATTTGCTTCGGCAAAAGGTCAGCCAAGATTAGCTCGAAATACATTAAGCCATAGGTTAAATGACGCCAGCTGACTTTGTGCAGCAGAAGATGAGGAGAGCCCACAGAGGCCCTTCCACAGCCGAGCTCCAGAGGCAAACGAACTCTGAAAGAAAGGCCAGCAACAGCTCCTGCCATTTCTGTGGTGACGCTCTCTGACACAGCCCGGTAGCTGTATCTATGCAGCCAGTTATTTCTGCTGCAATCTGAATGACAGTCCCTGTGCAGGGAGGACCTTTGAAATCATACAATCATAGAATCATAGAATTGTCTAGGTTGGAAGGAACCTTCAAGATCATCTAGTCCAACTATCAATCTAACTCTGACAAAAAAAACCACATCACTAAACCATGTCCCCCAGCACCGTGTCAACCCGTCTTTTGAACACCTCCAGGGATGGTGCCTCAACCACTTCCCTGGGCAGCCCATTCCAATGCTTGATAACCCTTTCAGTGTCAAAATTCTTCCTAATGTCCAACCTGAACCTCTCCTGGCGCAACTTGAGGCCGTTTCCTCTTGTCCTGTCGCCTGTGACTTGGGACATTAAGCTTGCAACATTTCTGGACAGGGTGAAAACCCTTTGCTTCCAGATTTATGCATTCTTGGATGTTTTCCTGTGGCGCACTGAGAAATACCTGCTAGATGGCAGGAGAAATCGATGGACAATATGGACTTGTGGGTCTAACTCAAAAACCACTGCGCTTCCTTTCACGATGCCCTGAGGCCCGTTTCTTCTTGGCCTGTTTGGATGCCTCTGTACCACACTGCTGGTCCTTGCGAGTTGTGAAATGTTGGTGAGAGGGTGTTTGACACCTTGATCAATGAAGGTCTCATTCTGGTGAGTCAGCCGCAAAGCCACCACACAGCTTTTGCGTGGCGCTCACGCTGCTGTGTGTTAGCCCAGTGTATTCTTCTTAAGGGTGATCAGTGGATGCTGACAGGAACAGCATAAGAACACGCTATGTACCAGATGATTACATCTGGTTTCCAGCAGGCAGTGACCTATGGACTTCCTAAATCGCTTGTTCTTCCTGGATGTTACATCCCGACTGCTGTGTTTAACAGCTCCGTGTGGACTTTCGGTTCAGTGCTGGGTTGGTTTTTTTTTACTTCTTTTTTTAATCTACTTATACTTTTGACCTCCATAACATCTCGTGGCAATGAGTTCCACAATTTAATTATACATTAAGAGAAGGAATGGCTTGCAGGACTGACAATGCACAGTAGCTACGTGTTCCTCAAGGCCTGTTTGCCATTTTAGTGCCCTGGTTGCAAAGTTCCAGCCTACGGGGACACATACAGAAGCTAGAAATGGAAAAGATCCATTATATCATAGTGTTAGCTCCAGCCTTAATAGAAAATGTTTCAGTCACAGCTTGACATGATAACATCAGTGTACTTAAGAGATACAGCAGGTCTCAGAACAGTCTGCAGGGTGCGAAAACAAAATGACTTTTACAGCCTCCAGGGTGTTTTTTCCTCAACAGAACGAACAGGGCAGGATTCGTGTTAGAGCTCCTGTGAGCATCTCTCTTGGAATAGTTGATATTTTGAGTAGGCCTGTCATTTTCCTGACAATTGTAGTTCTAGAGCTATTTCCTGCCCTCCTTCAACAGTTGCTGGACTGTGTGCATTTGTTCGTATATGCGTTACAGCGATGACATTGTTATATTACTACATCACAGTTTGTAAGTATCTTCACGGGGAATACAGCTGATTTTCAGTACAATAAATGGTTGAAAGCTTACCACAAACCGTCACTCTAGAAGTAGAGCTCAAACCATGGAAGCAAAAAATCACTGTGGTAATTTTCTAAGGATTATGCAGGATTGTCTCTCACTTGAAGTTGTTTGATCAGTAGTGGGTTTCTTTTTCTTCTTTTTTTTTCCCCCCTAAAGCTTGTTTTCTATTTCAAAGAAGCAGGAATTGAGGGAACCATTACATCACCATATTTGAGGTCGCATTCGATCATCACAGTGCTTATGTCTAGGATTATATGAAGTATGAAAATAAGGATAAAGGAAGAACTCAGAATACCTGAAAACTATTGAAAGACTATTGCTCTGGAATAATTCAGAGGAAATAAGTATCAGTTAGTTTAAACAGAAACTCCTTTGGTAATCTACTGAGGGCTTTTCCTAAAAAACACCACCACTGCAGATTTATCTAATATTTTTATTTACTGGTAATCCAAAGTGGCATACAGATGGTATATGGGATTATTTCATGCATCTCTAAAAAGCAATCTCTTCTTGAGTTGAAAAAATTGTAATTATTCTCTGTCAACAATAATACACTGCATTCTGGATCAGCTGTGTGGTTTCAGGATGCCTGGGGTATAATTCCATCTATATATAGAAGAATATATGAGCTATTGTCTGTTTTCCTCTTTTGAGAAAATGATAAGAAACAAATGTTGAAGAAAATGTCTAACTATAAACTGAAAAACATTCCTCCAAACCAATCCTCAATATCTGATTAAGATATCATGGATTTTATGTTAATTCACCTGTTTTTTTTTTCTCTGAGAGAAAAAATATATTACCTTTTTTTTTCTCTCAAGAAGTTTTAATTCCTTCAGTCCTGCTAGTGGATGAAAAGCTTTATTTCCTTCTTTTTTTAATGGGAGTTTCTAAGCCTTACGATTGTAGAGAAAAGATGAAAAGTCTGCAGCAAAGGTTTAATAATTGTAAATCAAATAAACCCCATGAACCCCATATTTCATTTAAAATTCGCTGATGCCTGAGCGCAGTAATACGATTCTTGGCAACCGGGACACGAGACTTTTCTGTGCTTGGCGCTGATGATACTGTAATTCCTACCTCTTTGTAGCTGTTTGTTGTAGATGAGAAATAACTTGGATCGTGTTATGGCCTCACTCTGCATTCTAAGAAAACTCCAACAAACTCATACAGATTAGGTGACTCCAAAATAAAGATGGTTTCAAATTTATGTCCTGTGTTCTAAAGTGCCCTCGATTAACGGGAACATTCAGTGGCGTGCTGAACAGGGAAACCAAGCTTTTATGGCAGGTGAAATTTTGTAAAACTCGGTAATTCATCACATTGCCTGCCTGAGCTTATTTTACCTAGACAGACTTGAAATGTCATGTGCGTTTTAGTTAGCACACTATATACTATTGCTAGGTTTTAAACCAAGTACAGGTTTATAATTTCTGAGAATGTACATAGCAAGAAGAACAAACTGCCAGTTTGTATTTAGCTGAACACAAAATTGACAGAATTTGGTGCAGGGCAGTTATGTAAAAGAGCTCAGTGGTATCGATCCAGATCTCAAAGCTCACCTTAGGTTTTTTATATGATTTCTAATCATTATAAGTGGCTCTGGCTTATATACATTTCTAACTGAAGCAGGCCTTCCAGATTGCGCATTCCTGTGATCCACCTACCAGGCATATGGGGACTGTGGAACAAATAGGTGCAAGCAGCTCTACGATTGTTCATTGGCTTTGGGCACCAAATGGATGCCTAGTGAACCATCAGCATCACCTCAGTATGTTTTGAAAGTCTGTTCAAAGCTACCCTTTTCCATCCCTGCTGAGAATGTAAATTCTCATAGCTCAAAATGGTGTAACTGTTTCATTCAATATTCCTATTTTATATTTTTTGGATATTCAACATTAATTTTCAGTGTAATTCTCTTCCAGGTGTTTGTGCACTACAAAAGGTTTTTGTTTCTAAGTACATGTTCTGCTACGGTAATTATCCCTCCTGCACTGTAATTCAAGCCTGAAAGTTGATTTATTCTCCATGTGTTCTTTGTAGAATTAAATGTGTCGCCGTTGTAACTGACTTACTTCTGACAAAGCTGATCTAAACAGTTGCAGAAATGTCTCATTGCCTTCGCAGTTATGAGCCCAATTAACTTGTCAACATTTTCCAGCAGTTATTTACTACAGATTTACCACGGCTCTAATCAGCTATGGAGGTGGGAGAAAGAAGGACAGTTAGGGTAGGCACTGTCTTTCCTTGCAGTTTTCTAGTGACAAATGTAACTGGAGCCTTATTTCACAAGTATTTTCAGATACATAGGAAGTTGGAAATGGTGATGGGTCACAAAATCGTAATGAGGTTTGTTCGGTGATTGCGATCTGCCTGAAGCGTACTGAAATCAGCTTTTGTACTACTAATTATTTCACTCTGTGTTGTTTCAACAGACAGATTTAAAAATGAGATTATCCCATCTGTCTTAGCATATTTCATATGTCATTTCACATGCGATTTGCTACCTAAAACCAGCTTCTGCTATCTTTGTTCATCATATGCTGACAACACACGGTTGCATGGAAAAGGTGAAAATTGAGAAAAAAATGAGAACATTGGCTACTGTTCTGATAGCATTAATCCCTTTCATATTTTGCTTCTTTGCATGTATTCTGTGTTGCCCAAACTAAATTACTGTAGATTCTCCTAGGAAAGTATCGCACTGAATGTTGTGTGATTTAAATACAGCTAGAGACCGCAAGGGGCCTTGCTAGAGAGCGGGTCAATGCGCCGTGCACTTTCTGGAGCTGTTGAAAGGTGCAGAGATCAGAAGATGCTGATCTAGCCCGACACCTTCAGAATAAACACTGTGTTCAAAATGCCCTCCTTCTTCTCTTGCGAGAATACAAGCGACCACTCTTATTGAGAGGGGGCTGCCTTCACACTGCAGATTGTTTTTCCCCCACAGATCATTGGAGTGGCGAAATGTGCCCTCCTGGCAGCAGGGCAGGAGGCCAATGCTGGCTGCTGGAGGTTCCCGGGAGCTCTTCCAGGCCCTCAGTCCATCACCATGATGGCACCGAGTTGGAATGGCACCATCCATTCGCTGTCAGGGTGCATCATAACCTGCCACGTTCAAAGGGTCAGCGCTCTCTGACAAAAGGCACCTCTGTGAGGTTGTTTATTTTCAAACCTCTCTGGAATGAAAGGAGATGCTTTCAGGTCTGGGAAAGTACGTATCGCATTCAGGAACCAAATCAGGATGATCTGTCCATAGATAATTCAAGTTGCAATTCTGGTTTTGAGATACCTAAGGAATATATGAAACGAATGTAAAACTAAAGTTGTTTCTTTTCTGAGAGGGCACTGTGGCTGAATGGAAACCATGGTAACTAGGATGGCATATGCTGGTACCTTGTTCCTGAGTGATAAAAATGCACACAGAGTAGGCTTTGTGCTTAGCAACAAAACCTAATCAACCAAGTTTTCAAATAGCCCTTCCCTTTAGCCCTCCATTGCAACTGCCATCCTTGTCCCATACAGTTCGTGTGCCCAGTTTTTGTGCTTTCACGTTCACTAATCCATCCTTTAGGCATTCATTAAGCAGTACAAAATCCACTGCACACAAAAGAAAACGGTTTATTCTTGTTGGCCGTTGCTTTAGAAGAATACACAACTCGGATCTCCTTCCCTGTAGAGCTGTTGTGGAGTGGGACTCATCCTTGGCCAACATGTTGGATGTTCACTTTAATTAGAATATGTGCATCTAAAGATTGTTGTAAACACTTGCTGTTAATAGCACATTACTCCCTGGTTTACAATGGGAAATAGAAGCAATTTTAATACATTTAATACATTAAGCTGTACATTTTAAGTCCTGTTAGGGCAGCACACTGACAAAAATTAATTAGGGAAATTCTCTAATTAGCATACATTGGCTGCCATACAAATCATGTTGGCATGAAAAATGGGAATAATGCAAATTCTACTCTACAGTGATGATTAAATATTTTCTAAACACTAAAAAATATTATACAAATCTTTGATACCTACTCTGTGTGGCAAATCTGGATGAGGGTCCAATTTATTTATAATGACAAGTGAAAAGAGATGAAGTATTGCTGCTTTCTAGTTGTTGATGGTACATGTTAAATAGGCTGACTATCACAGAATCAGAGAATAGTTTGGGTTGAAAGGGACCTTTAAAGGTCATCTAGTCCGACGTCCCCTGCAATGAGCAGTGACATCTTCAACTAGATCAGGTTGCTCAGAGTCCGTCCAGCCTGACCTTGAATGTTTCCAGGGATGGGGCATCTACCACCTCTCTGGGCAACCTGTTCCAGTGTCTCACCACCCTCATTGTAAAAAATTTCTTCCTTCCATCTAGTCTAAATCTACCCTCTTTTAGTTTATAATCATTCCCCCTTGTCCTATTGCAACAGTCCCTGCTAAAAGGTTTGTTCCCATCTTCTTGTAGACCCGCTTTTGGTACTGTAAGGCTGCTATAAAGTCTCCCTGGAGTCTTCTTCTCTTCTCCAGGCTGAACAACCCCAACTCTCTCAGCCTGTTTTCACAGGAGAGGTGCTCCATCCCTCTGATCATTTTTGTGGCCCTCCTCGGGACCTGCTCCAACAGGTCCATGTCCTTCTTATGTTGGGGCCTCCAGAGCTGGACGCAATACTCCAGGTGGGTCTCACCAGAGTGGAGTAGAGGGGCAGAATCACCTCCCTCGACCTGCTGGTCACGCTGCTTTTTCATCTCACATGCAGATGCTTTCCTCAGCAGAGGCAGGTGAAATGCCTTTATCCTTACCTGGGATTTAACTGACCCGCATAACAGAGCCAGTATCTGCCACAGCACAACCTCATGATCCAGAGATTTTACAATCTCTCTCGGGAGACTGTACAAAAGAACAGGAATATTATGTCTTTCCTAACATGGTTTAGCACACAGTAAGCTTAGACTGTTCCCAAAATCTAAGCTATTACATTAACGCTAGAATGATAATATTGTGTGTGTCTTTTTCCATCGTGCAGAAATAAATCATATTTGTCTGTAAGCAACATATCTTTTTTCTCTTTTTAAAGTTCTCTGTCATTTACTGACTCAGGGTGTACAGTGTCCGAGATTTTGTAATGTAGCATAATGCAATATCACTGTGTGTTAAAAGAAAATCTCGAGGGTGTTAGACTAATTGACTTTATTAAGATCATCTATACTTTAACAGTGTTCTCACATGGTCAGATCAATAGCACATGATTAGAGGATTATTATGCTTTTTACTACTCGGAAATCCTCACAGGGTGCCACTTCACGCTTTCATAGAAGAGTATGTTTCAATGTTTTTCATCCCTCAGACAAAAAAAAAGTGAACAACAGAATCTGAACTGAACTAGCCTTATTTCTGAGAAATTTACAGAGGCCTCAGAGCTAATCTTAAGACCTAATTGTGCATAATATCTGTCGGTGGAAACCTGACCGTTTATGTAAATAAATATTCACATATCCAAGTGCAGGATCAGGACTGGAGGGTCTATCTCATTCCATTCCCGTGATGAGGATAACGGTGCCCCCTGCACCGGCACAGGCTCAGCTTCACCAGTTCTCCCACAGTTCTATCGTGCCAGTTCAGAATTTTTCAGCTTTCTTTTATCATTGGCTTGAACTTAAGATGAACCCCTACCAGAAAGACAAACGTGTCTATGCCACGGAACCATCAGAGAGAGTCTTTCTGGAGTGATTTAAGTGATATAATGACAACAATTTGGTTTATGCTGCTCGTGCAATGATCAGAAAAATAGAGGCGTCAGTCACCGCACCCAGATTCCTTCATGTGTCTGATGCAGACCCATTAGAGGCATTAAGAAACTGTGTGCATTTTTTGCGCGTGGTATCTTTGTGAAAATGTGGGAGGCTTGAAAGGAAAATGTCAACTCATTGTGCCTGGGTATCAATACTATCAAAACTAAGAATCAAAGCATCATAAATTATGAAGTGGATCTATAAGACTTGTTTCCGACTATTTCATAAAGTCTGTGACCGTAGAAAATGAGTAACAACTGTGGATCTTTTAAGCACTCAATAAATGGAAACGATTCTTTTCATAAAGTGCTCTGACTGTTATGTGGATCCTGTAACCTTATTACCAGAAAATGTTACTACAGAAGAATTGCTAAGGGAAGAGGAGCAGTTGTGAGCTTACATATAATTTTTCTACATTACTGTTCATTAAATAAAATAAGGCAATATTATTTCCGTTGGTAAACCACCGAGAAAAAACAGGGATAAGTTTTGTTGGGATTTTTGCTCTTGTTTCCCTGTTCTCCCACCCAGAGCGCCCGCTGCTGCTTTCCAGAGATGAATGCATTGCCTGGTACTAGGTATATACAGAGAAAACACACAAGCTGGCCAATCCTTAAATTGTCTATTTGTATTCTGTTGAACGATTCCTTTGTCTTTTAAGCTATATTTTAGTACCTTTTCTCTCCACTTGTGTCTTACAGGTGAGGTCAGGTGTTGGAACAGGAATCAGAAGGATGACATTCCAAGAACAGGAGTAACGCATAGATGGATGGAGTCAAATTTCTTTCCCCATAATTTTTAATGTTTGGGTGACGCTGGGAGACGTTTGATTGAGCATAGGCAATTTGGAGTCACTCTTCCCAGAGTCATGCAGCAGAACACAACAGGTAACAGTCACAAGTTGCAACAGGAAATTTTGCCTAACTATAAATAAATTACTTTTCCCATGAAGACAGTTAAGCACTGGAATCAGTTTCCCAAGTTGTGGAATCTCCAGCCTTGGAAGTAGTCAAAGCTTGACTGCTGTCCTGGTTTGAGGTAAAACAGAACTAATTTTCTGTTCAGTAATTTTTCCTTTTTAGCTGGGCCTCTTCTAACTAACTAAACTCTGAAATTAACAGCATATTGTTCAGAAACTGCTCGCTCTCACAGTGATAAGACCTGATAATACCAAGGAATGGGATGCAGAGAGGCCCTTGCTTACACTTATTGCTATAACAACCAAGGTCAGGTAAATTTGTTATTTGCCCCGTTGGAGGGTTGGAAGCGGAAAAGCGTAGAGGGGTCACACCTGTGGGGAGGAACGGACAGGACAGGTGACCCAAAACTGACCAACAGGGTATTCCATCCCATCTGCATCGTGCTCAGTATAAAAGCTGAGGGATCAAAGGGTCATCTCTCTTCCTTCAATGGCCGACATCTGAGGAGGACCCTGTCTGTTCGTCTGCCTTTGATCCCGATCCGAGCAATCCTGATTCCAGATCCAGAATCCAGCTCCTGTCCATCACCGAGTCCAGCCTGGGACTTTCCCCTGTGCCTGCTAGTGACGTGATCATCACCCTGGGAGCTTGATACGGTTTTGTATATACTGTATATTTTTTTTCTTCTTTTTTTTTCCTTTTTTTTTATTATTTATTATTTCATTATTTATTAATATTTTCATTAAAGTAGTTTAGTTTTTTCTAAACTGATAAATCTCTTTTATCTCTTCCTCTCCTCTCTTTTCCATAGTGGGGGGGAGGGGCCATCTGTCGCTCTGATTGGTTAATCTGGTCAAAACCACGACAACTGCACAAGATAAATTATTCCCTTAAGATCTAAATTATTCTGTGATTCTGTTAATTCAAAACTGTTTACAACACGGTGCCCAATGTGTTGATGTAGGAAGTGGTCTGCCTCTTTCCCAAAAGAAATGCTCAGTTCTCCTTCCACGGAGATCATTCCTCGTCCCTATAGCCATTAGATCCCAAATGCCTAGATGGCCAACTGTACTTGACGTCCGTGGAGGTTGCCCCGGCCCCTGTTAATACTGTCATCCAGCTCCCCCAGGTCAGTGAGACTCCAGTACTCATTATTCCAGTGCAATTGCCTTTGTATTACCTTAACGGACTAAGGACAAGCTCCGAAAGTACTACAGAAATTATAGATGCTGCTGATGGTCTGCATTTTTATAAGTAAAATTAAAAAGTGAAATAGAAATATTATTGTAGAGTGGCAAAAGACACATATGTAAAAAAGCACGCCTAGGAAGAGTCAAAATTAATTTCTCATAGTATGCCTATAAATTTTTGATTCCTACTCTGCTGCTAGCAGACCTCAGGAAAAAATAAGACAATATAATTCCTAATGGTAAACCAGAAAAAACCATAGCAGTAAATTAAGTAACGCTTTGTGTGATGACTTCTCTAAAAGCTATGGGGTGAGGTGTCCCTGCAGAACACAGCCAAAACAAATATTATTCTTGTTTTCATAGTTTACGTTTAGGTGCATAGTGGTAACTCACCTTCTCAAACGATGCAGTTGTGTCCCCTGAGCCTCCCCTGCATAAATCTCATGATATTCTGATAAATCTCTGGTGGCACTTAAAAGCTTTGCTAGCTAACAGTGTAAGAAAAGAGGCCACCTGCAGCACATATGGACTTGGCAGGGCTTTCAGAAAAAAAAGTTTTATTTGGGGAGAGGGGTTATTTGCAAGGATTCAGCAACAAAATCATCTGCCTATATCCCCTCCACAGCCTGGAACTCCATTTTTCTCCGGCGTATCTAGTGAAGGGATGCAACAGAAAAGCTCTTCTCTCATCTTTAAGCCACGTTTTTTTAGCTGAATCTTTAGATACCACTCTGCAACCATAGAAACAGTTTGACCAATTGGAACGCACACTGGATTTTTATCTCTCAGGTAATCACTTTTCCTTATCATGGAAATAACTTGAAACCAGTAGCGTGCAAAGTTAGTTCAGATTCAAGTTGTCTTCCACTTGAAACAAGCCTTTGATCAAGGCTGCACAAATGCAGTGTATCTGTCTCTAGTGCGCGGTGTAGAAAGGACGTAGCATTTGAAAATCCAACATGAAACGTTCTTCAACCTGACATTTTAATCTATTTGTCTGCTATTTTTCTCCTTCATTCAGGAAGCCGAGATGATCGGAGCAGGGAAAGGCGAAGGAGGTGCTATCATTTCATCAAAGACAAAACATTACTTTAGCAAAGGCCTTTCATATTGTTAAAAAATAAAAAATAAATAAAAAAAAAGAAAAGGAAGTTGTCACAGAGGCAAGGTTAAATTCAAGACGGAAAGCAGTAGCACATCAAAAGCCCTACATAATTTATATTAATATAATAGTCTGCATTTTGACTTTAACTACATTTAGATTTTCATCTTGCATTTTCAGAAGTATCTAGCAGCTAAGATAGAGGGAGCAGTTTGTATTTCTCAAAAGTAGTATTTTAGGTTGCAGGAAACTGAAGGGGATTTGAGTAGCATGGTTCACACTCAGTTCAAGCTTTTGTTCTTGGCTGAGAACGAATTACACGTTTTTGGTAAAATTAAATGTTACAGGCTAGAGCACGATGTTGTAGCAAGGGGTGAATTCTGTAACAAGTTCCACAGCAGCAGAATTACAGAAGACACAACGTTTTGAGGCTAAAAATCCAACAAGGGTTTCCTTTAGTGCTCCGTCAGTAAAACTATGGTTTTTCCGTAGGGTATCTCCAAAACATTGCAGTTTCACCACTTTCTGGAGGCTAGAGAGTTGTAAGTCATGGAGCCTATACATCGCAAACAGGTATTTATGTTATTTGTTGAAAAAACAGACTTGCTTTTAGTAGTATCTTCTCAGCTTTTAATCACAGTTATGTGTCCATGATAAAATTAAAATCATTTTTAGTCAGAACGTATAAAATAGTACATTTCTTTCAAAAGGGTTAAGAAACCATGATTAAATGTCAACCTATTAAGAGTGTCACCAAAAAAATGGCTCCATTTCTCAAATTGCTACATTAACGGGAGCTTTGCAACATAAAGAAAGAGTTTAATATTGAAGTATTGCATGTCCAGGAGTGAGCTGATAGAATTTATCTTTGTGAAGTGACGACAACTGTGAGTTCATTCCCACACAGGAAATCTTTAACTGGTGACAGCTAATTGAGAAAGGCAGAACACAGTATGAAATTTATTCCCTCTTTCTTCCTCTGTGGAGGAGCAAAGGCAGTAGAGTGGCATTATTTCTTCCTGAAGACATCTTCAGTAGCCTGCTTTGCTTTGATTCATTGCTATTCAATGCACTCACTTTCTATTTATTCAAATTTCGCTGTAGCTTTAGGTAGACAGTAAATCAGCCTCACTCATTGTACACAGTTAATTGTCTATCTGTGAAACAGGACTAGAAACCTGACAGATGATACTCGTCAACGAAGTAGCGAGAGGAGTGGGAGGACTGGAATTAGGTAAGGATGGGAATGGCAGTCACTAGGATGGGACAAACTTTTCAAGATCAACTAAAGCTAAATACATAGTTTCCCCCTTGTTTAGCAAAGCAAGGGGTATCTTTGGTGTCCGAACAAAATATTTTCTCTTCCATCTGAACTGTTCTCAGAAATAAATGTCATCTCATACCACCATGCCAAAATATTTTATTACAATATTAAAAATAGGTTTTAGAGTATGCTTCTCCCATCCCAAATCAGATAACTTGGACATAACGTATTTCGAAAATTCAGAGACGTTTTGGTGCCTCTGCACATTCAGCTTTTTGCCCCTAAATTGTGCACAAAAGCACACCCAATTTTAATAACTTGTTTCCCCCAGTGGATGTGGCTGATAATAGAAATAAGCTGAATATACGCTGGCTCCAACCAAAGGGTACCCACTGATGCAGACAACAGTAAAGACTGTTTCTGCATCTCAGTTGTAAATACACCTGTTTTGTTTTCTGCCACGCTGGTGAATTAAAGCGGTTCATAAAGCGGTCTGCCAATTGCCTGAGCTGGCAGAAAGCGAGGAGGTGGGCTGTAGTCGGCTGGGAACAGGGGTAGGAGCGTAAGGGACAAGCAAGGGGTCCTTCCCCGAGCAGAGTGAGCCCTTCCTGCTCCCACTGTGCTGCAGCCCCTGCCGCTTCCCACCTCAGCCCCACCAAGAGGGACATCAGCTCTGCTACGCTTGGTGCTCATGAAGGAAAATTCAGTACAAACCTCTCACATACAAACATCGTTTTCTTTTCTCCTTGACTAAAAAGAGGTAGCTTAAAAGCTTAAGAGTGTGCTGGAAGGCTACAGGCTTTTTGTACTGAAGTTCCCTCTGACGAACATGGACAGAGAGGTAAAACTCCTGCCTCACAGCTCCAGTCTTGCTGTCTCGGCATCAGACTGCCAGAACCTACGCTACGATTAATACACGGCGAGACAGCACAAGATGACTTGGTTTCACGTATCCCAAAAGAGCAGCTTTTGAAGACGTATGAAAAGCTACATCCCTTTTGAAAATCTGTCCTATTCATAAGCTCTGCGGAGCAAAACGTCCTCGGTTCTCTCATCTTTACTTCAGCAGATGTGCTACTCCTAGAAGGCAGGAGAGCTCTGTAGAAATAAAACAGGTTGTTGATACTGAAAGGGCAAAACACAACCAACGTTTGCATATGGGCCAGTAAAAAGCAAAGCGTGCACCTGCATAAAGTTTTCGTAGCAGAGAAGACTGGCTGGAGAAGGCTAGCGGAATGGGACTCTCCCAGAAAACATGGTTAAGTGAGCTACTAGACTCCTCCTAAGGAGACATTTTTGGAAAAATTCAAGGCAGGAATTCCAGAATACCTGCCGGAACTCCCCTGAAGAAACTCGATTTTGTATCTGCCCGGGAATGTAACCCTCATTTCCGAATGAGGCTCAGCCTGTCCTGTGTACTCGCTCTGTCTTAGTGCCCAAGGTGGCCCTGGCTTCATTCAGTGACATCTGGAAAATGGGTCTAATAATGCCACATACAAAGAAGTTTGGCCGAGGCCAATGGGATGAGGTTCAATAAGGCCAAGTGCCGGGTCCTGCGCTTGGGTCACACCAACCCCATGCAGCGCTACAGGCTTGGGGCAGAGTGGCTGGAGCTGCCCGGCAGAAAAGGACCTGGGGGTGTTGGTCAGCTGTCGGCTGAACATGAGCCAGCAGTGTGCCCAGGTGGTCAAGAAGGCCAACAGCATCCTGGCCTGTATCAGGAACAGTGTGGCGAGTAGGACTCGGGAGGTGATCGTCCCCCTGTACTGGGCACTGGTGAGGCCCCACCTCGAGTGCTGTGTCCAGTTTTGGGCCCCTCACCACAAAAAAGACATTGAGGTGCTGGAGCGGGTTCAGAGAAGGACAATGAAGCTGGTGAGGGGTCTGGAGAGCAAGTCTTGTGAGGAGAGGCTGAGGGAGCTGGGGTTGTTCAGCCTGGAGAAATGGAGGCTGAGGGGAGACCTTATCGCTCTCTGCAACTACCTGAAAGGAGGGTGTACAGAAGTGGGGGTCGGTCTCTTCTCCCAAGTCACAGGCAACAGGACAAGAGGAAACAGCCTCAAGTTGCACCGGGGGAGGTTCAGGTTGGATATTGGGAAAAATTTTGACACTGAAAGGGTTATTAAGCATTGGAATGGGCTGCCCAGGGAAGTGGTTGAGGCACCATCCCTGGAGATGTTCAAAAGACGGGTTGACACGGTGCTTAGTGACATGGTTTAGTGATGGGTTTTTTTATCAGAGTTAGGTTGACGGTTGGACTGGATGACCTTAAAAGTCCCTTCCAACCTAGACAATTCTATAATTCTAAGTTTGTTAACTGTCATTTGTGTGTCATTTATGCTAGAAATGAAACAACTCCCTTACAAACTCACCAAGTTCATACTTTAATTTACATTAATTCGACAAGAACAAAGAAGTTTGAGTGAGGCAGATTGTTCCCTACCAAATGCAACGACTCTATATGATGGCCAGAAACATCTGAGCTAAATTTGGTGCACCACATAGATGGCAACGAAACATCAAAAATTTGGCACATAAACAGCCCCAGAAAACTGAATTGCAGGTTCCCACTAATTTCCCATAATGACCTCTTCAAAGCAGTTCCTTGAAGAGTACCTTTTCCTGAAGTTGATGGCCAAACAGCAACAGGAAAGGGATATAGCCATAAGCAAGTTAAAACGGCCAAGAACATACCGCTATTTTTCCGATTAGAAGTTGCAACAAAACCAGAAGGTGGTAAGCAGGCAAGATAACCGATGAGTAAAAAGCTACTTGAAATAGGAAGAAAGGAAATAAACATTTTTAGATTCAACAGCGAGAATTGTCTTCTCCCAAACACCGGCCCTAAAGGCAGCGTTATCTTCAAACACGTACTCACTTCAGCGCAGCTTAAGCACACACCTACGGTAGCCTACACAGGAAAAGATGGTCTCATTCAGAGTGCTTGATCAGGGATGGGCTTTCCCAGCAGAGCTCCTGGATCTTCCTGTCAGCTTTGGACAAGTAAAACACTCCCTGTCTGAAGAGCCAGTGAAAGCTGAACATTCAGACTGTGGATAATTTGGATAGATATAGATTTTTCATGATCCCATACCATCAATGATGCGTTCACAATGCTGGTTTGACATTGCCCAGCAGGTGGGGCAGGTGACCAGCAGAAGAGACTGCATGTTGACAGCAAACTGCATTGTGTCTAATTTTCCTGGAGTGAACGCGCTGTGCTGGAGAAGTTCCCTGCTCCAGAGAAGCCTTCTGGGCCACCGGGAGTTCACCTGCTTCCAGGGGGATGAATCTCTGGCCCACCTCTGTGCTGTGGGACCTGCCCGCTTCCCCACTGGGGACAATGTATTCTGAGGACAAGATCCTGGCTCCAGAGAAACCGGAGATAGATAGCTTTGCAGTCATCTCATTCACGGGAAGGATTTTGTCCTGAAGGTATGGTTGAAGCATTGAGCATGACGAGCACCAAACATCCCAAAGCACGTGCCCCTTGAACAGTGTAAGCAAAGCAGCAGCATATATACCATATAGACATGTATATATATATATATATATGTGCACACACACCGTAATGCCTCTAAGGACAGGGTACTGTCACGGTGTAGGCACATCACAAGACGGTTGACAGAGGCAGACAAAAGCAGCGAAAATACAGACCAAGGTAGTCCAGGGGCATGGTCAAACTGCTGTCTGCTGCTGATCGTAAAGTGAGTTTTTAATCAATTCCAATACCTAATTAAAGATTCATTTTTAAGGAAGGAAATGACAGTGCCTCCAGTAATGACACCAGTATCTGTACCGAATGCATTCCACAGCTGTTCTCTGAATATTACCTTAAATATTACCTTAGGAAGAACAGTACTCAAACAATAAAGTATTTCTGTTGCAACATTCTATAAAACAGAGCATTTTGTGGAAAACAAAAGAATCGTCCTGTGGTGCGTAACTCATATGCATCAGAGTGCACCTCTGTCCCCATTACATTCCAGGAAGAATGACAAGCCTGTCCCCAGTCCACACGTCCAAATAACTAACAATTTCCAATTTTTATACAACGCACTTAGGTGTCATTTCCACTAAGGTACAGCATCACGTACTTCGGAAATGAATCCAGGGAAACCTTGAATGCACTGCGGCAAACTGTACTGGAAATACCTTCTTCCATCTCAGACAGAGAAGCGGAAAGAATCTTGCTGTGAAAAGGCAAAGCCGATGATCTTCTTTGTAAGATATTTACCAGAGTCGGAAATTTAAGACCTTAAGTTACATTGTAGGCCTGGTACCGACTTCCATCCTCTTTATAAATTCAGCTTTTTTGGTGATGGGCACCAGGAACGTTAGCGCCGCGTACAATGAACGGTTTGGTTTTGTTTTTTTTTTTTTTTAATAAAGGCAACCATAGTACATTCTTAAATATAATTTGTGATTATTACACACACACCAGCTTATCTGGAAAACACAAACCAGTTTTCACAACAGCATCAATCATCAGTGCAAAATTTCTTCCTTACCTACACAGACCTGAACAGTGACGGTATCGGGAGGGTTACAACCACAGTTACCTCCTCGCACTCTGCAACCTCCTTTTCTAACACTGGGAAAGGAACATGACCCCACGTCAGCCCACATTTGGGTAAGGCAGACAAGGCCTCCATGGGGAAACCCGGCTATTGCGATGGGACAGGCAGACATCGACAGAACATCTACTAGTGGGTCCAATTAGTAGATTCAGTTGCATTTGATAGCTACCCATTAATTATAATATGAACAATTACTTTTTCCTACAGGTGCCAGAAACTGCTGCAAGAGACTGATGCTAGAAGATCATCGCTCTTGACTGACGGACGGTACCTGGGGAGGTACGGACATTTAAGCCAAATCAGAATAGAGCGGAAGAGGAGCTACACCGTCAGCCATTATCGTTCCAGCATCAGGAAGAGGCCTTCTTGCTATTCACCTTCTTTTTACTTTGACACAGCTGAATTTCCCAAATCTCCTTGCGGTTAATCTTCTTTACAAAGTAGAAACACTATTCCATTTTTATACAAAAGAAAAGCAGCTGTTTGTATGTAGAGACACCTCGAGAGCAAGTCCTCGAAGGAACACTGTGGCGTGAAGGTGCAGAGCTAACAGACACAGGGCACTGATTTAGCTGAAGGCTGGGAAGTCTCTGCTAAGAAAGGCAATCTGTTAAGTTGAAGTTCTCACTAGATCTTATATGTTTTAACTGAGCCCGTAACACGTGAATGGGATAATCGGAATCATGTGACATGCTGAACTTAGTAGTTATAGTCTGGTTTACAAACTGTATTCTCTAATTGCTGCTTTTAATTGGAGCCACCCAATATAGAATGGAATGGCTTGAATACATCCTACTGGTACAAGGAAGCAGCCTTGTTGGATGACACGTTACCGACTCTTTTCAGACACTGAATATACTCAAGAATAAAATTAAGACACGAGTAAGATCACACAAGGTTTTGGTAATTATTTTTATGTTGGTTTTATAGCTTTTTTGGTTTCTTTAGGAAATTCCTGCACAGCAAAAGGAATGAAGAATTCCAGAAGAGAGTTGACCTCCTTCAGTTCCAGACTGTATTCCACTGCTATTTTCTCTGCAGTCCATATTTGAGGATGAAGTTTATGATTATTAAGAAGTGTCAGAGCCTCCACAATGGAAATTTTGCCTTTGGGAACTTTCTGAATATCTAGATCTCCCAAGTTGCCTAGTTTTGTAAGTCTCTTTTCCTCCTGTTTACATGGAAGATGTTCACCACCTCCACCTTTTACCTAATTGTGGGAAGGAAAACAAAAAGAGCTTAACAGCAGTTCTGTTCACTATGCGTACTGTAGCAGCCAAGCTGTTTTCCTAAATATGGCATTTACTGTTAGCTTTCCCCATTTTCACAGAATAAAAAATTTTAAAAATGCTTAGCCAGCCTCGCTTTCTTGATACCAGAAAAATTGTCCGTTGTTCCACAACCACTCCATTCATGATGTCAACCCCCACCCAAATTCTGAAACGCCACCATCCACTGAATACCATTGAATGTCGTACCAATTCATACAAGTCAAACTACAATTTTGGTAGCCAGAAATAAATGGAGATAACCTAACATTTGGTACTGATTCATGGCATAGGGGAAAAAACAAAAGTCACACTACAAATTGGTATCCTTCTGATACCACTGGAAATCCTTTTCATATAGTCTCTCCCTTTCATATTCAGATTTTAGCTTTGCAACTAAAAGATATCCCTTCTTTTGCTCTGTCTAGAGAACAAGCTTCACTGGACAAAAAGAAACTATTCTGCAGCATCACACGAAGTTTAATTCCCATGACTACTGCAGTGCTCAGACACGTGAAGTCTCTTCTCCCAAGTCCCTTCATATTTCCAAGTCATTTCCAAACCAGCTCTGCTTTCCCCATATTGCCTTTCATTAAGATTTAACAGTGAATGACGCTGCAAAAGAGACACAATGAAAACCTTTCTTAAGTTTAAGAAAAAGTATGGCCATCAATTAGCCCACAGACACTCTGTATTAATTTATAAGCCGAGAAAACTTATGTGGATGTTACAGCATCTATAACTGTGTGACTGTTTCTGAACACAAAGAATGTTTGATGGTGCTACCAGTTCTCCATTTATTCCTTTTTATTTTGTGCTAAAACTGTGCTCAGATAATGAACAATTTTTCAAGTCTTAATAAAATGATCTGTCTCTGGGTATCTGCCACTTCAGGAATTAGAATTGGTGCTTTTCCACTTACCGCAGACAGACATACCAAATATACATATAGGTATGTATACATACACGATGCACAAAGCATTCAGAGTAACATCAGGAAAGGAAGGAAGCTTTGAGATGAAGTTTTGCCCACAAGGCTCCATGCTAACACATGAATCACGCTCTTCAGAACAACTGCAAGTAGACACACCACAAGAGCAACTCTGAAGTGGCAGCAGCCGCAGAGCAGGCACAGAATCGGGCACTAAGACGCGCTCCACTTTTGGCTTTTTCTCAAATCAATCTTGACGGGATTACAAATGGAGGTGTTGAAAGATATCTAAATTAGACCTTCAGTACTTCAAGATTAGAGTCCTAACCTCCCTTATAAAAATTAAAGATAGAGATTACTTGGAAACTTTACGGAGAGACTGCAGAAATCTGTTTGCATTTGAAGATATTTTTAATCTTGAATAGGAAGTACTATGAAAGTGGCACATCAGAGAGACTTCGGAATTTAACTGCTAGATGATTATGAAACTTTTATTACTGAATGAAACAGCTAGAATAAAATGATCCAATAATGCAACAGGTATAAAGCACAAACCATAATGTAACAAAGTGGAAAAAAGGAGACTGAACCCCAGTCTGCATATTACTGGAAGGGGTACGCCTTGCTTTCCAAGTCAAAGACCACAGCCATTGGCAATGAGGAAACTGATCACCAGACAAGCCAGGTTATGCAGAAAAAAACCTAAGTCACTTCCTCAGCCACGTGAGGAAAAGTCTCTGCATAGTACAACATTAGCGTCAGTAGTTAAAGACTCCACTAAAATGTTAATGCCTTTGTCTTCTACCACATCCACGCTCCCACAGCAGTCCCAATCTCTTATAACAACTCTACAAGAGATCTCTGGCAAACTCCTGCATCTTTGCAAAAAGCTGGCCAACCATCCTGCCTTTGAGGAAGCAGAAGTGGGAATTTAGGTGAAAAGCAAAATAAGATCAACATGATGTTAAAAAGGAAGACTGTGTAAGCATTTAGAATGTTGTATAACCACAATCTGTCACACGTTCAAGACCCGGGGCCAAACATAGTCAGTGCTACTGATATCAGTAATGAAAATATCACTTTTATCTATAAAAAAAGGTAGCTTTTAGGCACTAAGAGAGCATTTTTCTTTATACGGAATTTGTGCTGAGTTTGAATACCACAAAGCTGATGCTGGTATGCCTCCTACAGAGGGACATACTCACCTGCACCGGTGGATCTCTGGACTCAACATAAACATCTTTTAACAAGGTGAGGAGCCTATCGTCCTTTCTGTAAATCTCTTCTTGTATCTCTGGACGGACTAAAGACAGTGGAGAGAAGAAGGGGAAAAAAGAAAAAAAAAAAATCGAGAAGAGACAGTTCTGAGTCAAATTGTTTCCTTTCTGTTAGTTCTAAGAGCGTAATCCCTTCCCCGGAGGGACGGCACGACTCCCAACACACGGCGCTTCTTTCTCGGGCAGGTTTTCATTTGTGCCCCAGCTCCAGCGCTAACAACGCCGCTCCATACGGTAACGCCAACGGGGAAAAGCACTCGCTTGCGGCCCGCGGAGGGGGCCGGCTACTGCCGCCGCTGGGCGAGGGCCGGACCCCTCTGGAGCCCGCCGTCCGCGGTCCGGCCTCCCCGCTCGCCTTCAGCCGCGGCCCCGGCCGTCCCTAGCAACCGCCCCTAGCAACCGCCGCCGACTACGACTCCCAGCATGCCCCGCGCGGCCGGCCGCCCCGCTCTCAATGTCACCGGCCACACGCCGCCCCGGGGGCCGCCACCGCCCCGGCGCCTCACCCACGCAGCCCGTCCCCAGCACCCGCGCTCCCCCTCCCGTGCCTCGGCCTCCCCGCCGGCCCCACAGCCGCCGGCCCCACCGCCGCGCCGGCAAGCCCCTCCGGCGCCGCCCCGCGAGGCCGGCACCCACCGGCCAGCTCGTCCAGGCGAGAGGTGGGATGCCGCGGGGCGGGCGTGGGCTTCTCCTTGCTGATCTCGCGGCGGGCCCGGCTCTCCAGATTGAAGGTCCGGAACACGCGGGTCAGCCGCCCGCCCATCGCCGCCGCCGCCGCCGCCGCCACCACCCGCGCCGCGCCTGCGCGGACCGGCGGCGCACGCGCAGAGGGCGGGCGGCGGGAAAAGGGGCCGGGCCGGTTCCGTCACGCGCGGCGGCGGCGGCCGCAGCGGGAAAAAACAACCAACCGAAAACCCCCAAACAAACGAAAAACCAAGAAATGGGCTCGGCCCGGCGCCCGCCATCCGCGGGGCAGAGCTGCGGTTCGGCCTGACACCGCGCCGCGGGGGCCGACGGCGAGAGGCCGCTGGGTGTGCGGGACACGTCTCGCCCTCTTCAGGCTTTCCACGTTTTGACGTGGATAACGGTAACGTGGAAGCATTTAGGGGTGTTGTGCCTCTTAGTCTCTCGTTAACTTGTGTACCGTTTCCTTATGGGCACCTCCCTGCCTTATTCAGTGACAGAAGATTAATTTTATAAGGAGATGTCATCTAGAAGACAAGAGTCCAGGTGGGAATCTGGACAATTCCCCGGTCCTGTTCAGAGTTTGGGGGCTACGCAGTGTTCTCAGGGTGCGGCCCCTCCGTTTTAGTCCAACTGAATAACCTTCCCGCTGACCTGCGTAAAAACTGCTAAACTGCAAGAGAGAGTTGAGAGAAAGTACTCGGCCTCGAGCCACGCAAGATAAGCTCTACGCTAAAATTGTAGACGGGGTAAAATCGTTCAGATGGAATCAGCAGTTTAAAGATTCAAGAAGAAAAATATGAAGCATGAAAAGAAATAAAATCCTCTGAGAGAAAGGAGGGCAGAAAGAGCAACGCTAAGGACTGTTAGCCTTGCGCAAGGAGCACGAGGGCCTGATGGTCCTCCACATGGTTGCAGGGTCAACCAAGACTCATGGACTGTCTGACCAGAGGATTAGTGGCTCATTAATTCTGGCTGTTGTGTATAAGCCAATAAGTAATTGCTTTATGGTTTTAAGTTGTGTATATACTGCTTGCAGGCTTTTAATGCATGCTAATAGTTCCTGAAGTGAATTAGAGCAGGAGTGTTAAGGAAGGAAAAAGTCCAACATCTTGCTGTGTTCTTTTTTAGGAGGAAAACATGCATTTTCTGCCCTTGGCTCCATCTAGTCATGGTTATTACTGTGGGTGTGCAAACTGTGAGTTTTCAGAACTTGGTCTACTAGTAGCGTTATTTAGTTATAGCAAGTCATGATGTTATTAAGGCTACAGTGTGCTTGGATGCTGCATAGGGAATGACAGTGCCTTCCTTAGAGGGAAGCCAGAAGACGAGCTGGTGGATGAGGAAAGCCAAATAGACTTACAAAGGCAATGCAGACAAGGTAGCGTAAGAATGGCCTGTGCCGGATCTCTGCTCTCTTGGGGAATCCTGAGGGTGCAGTTAGTTTCTCCAATTTTTCATTTTAAAGACTCTTGCTATCTGTAGGAGAAGAATAGAAACATGTCTTTCATTCATGTTCTCTGGTAATAAACTTAACTGACCCTATCTTATTTTAGGCACTGCATGTGTAGTGATGCTAAGAAGATAAGTGATATTAGTGATAGTAAGAACATAGACTCTGTTAAAAGCTGTTGAACTTAGACTGGTGGCAAGTTTAATTAAATACCAATAGTCAATTACTTGCTGACTTAACCTATGTTCTTGAGTACAGCATTTGATATTTTTGTAAGTGGTTAATTTATCTGGTACATCTGTAATGGTAAAATTCACATGGATACCTCTGGTGGTTGTAGACCCCTGATGTGTACTTCAGCATTTCTCTTGAGACATATTCTTATAAATCTGTCTGTGGATGCAAACCATTGTGCCAGATTTGGAGATAAAGATTCTCCCTTCAAAAGCTAAGAACCGCCAGCTTCTGGCGTCAAACTCAGCACAGGGCTTCTGTCTCCGTAAAGCCTGAATGTGACTTAACACTGCTGTAATATTTACTGACAGCAAAATAAATTCACTAGAAGTCAGTCAGTTAAAAATGAAGAGTGATGTCATGCTCTGCCTGACACTTCCTATCACTGAGGATGGCACAAGGCTGTTCTTTTTATCTATAAGGAAGCATCGGCGGTACAAGATTTTTATTCTGAAGAATCTTTCTTAGACTGTAGCAAGCAGAACTGAGATTAATAGTTTGGTATTTTACCAATATGACCATGTAAGTACCAATAAGCAAGAGCTTGGATTTTTTTTTCCATATAAAGTATCTGCAACTGTGATTATTAAAAAATGAATGTATAGTTCAAAGCATAAAAACTGTGTGTATTCAGCTTATACAACGTTACAAATGGGATGCATTTTTCTTCTACCAGGAGCCTGAATTTTGCCAGGGAATTTAAAAATAACAAAAAAGAAAGTAATTCGTTCTTTAACAAAACAGCCTATGAGAAGAACAGGAACTATCCAGCTGTGTTCATGCATACCAGCAACCTGTTCTCAACAGCAGAGAGCATCAAACACATCAGAGAAAAACACTGTAACTCGCAGAATATACATGTGCCCCTAGCTGCCATGCTAGATCTCCTTCTTAATCCTTTCACACCTCTGAGAGAAATTTCTAAAACTACTGTGCACCTAGAAAATAAAAAGTACATTTGTGACCATCCTTTGAATTCAGTTTTTCATCCCAATTTTGATTTTGTGTTGTGTGTTCTTCATTTTTTGTTCTCAGCTAGTTCTGTCACTGAATGGAAAATCAAAAATCAATTTCGGTAGTTAACTAGCATTGAAAGTCTGATTGACCTCTTGAAAATTCTCCTTAGAGAAAGGAGAATAGGAATGTTTGGTGTTAACTTCTTTTGCTGTGAAGTACTACTAGGGTTTCTCTGCTGTCTTTACCATTCAGAAAAGCAGGAATCAGAGTCCAAATGGGCAGGTAATCTCAGTGAAATAAGAGCCTTTTTTTAGTAGTGGGTGCTCAACTTGAGAATTTTTGAGAGGAGGCAGATGAGGTTTTCTATGTGATTTATGGTCTGGGAATGACCCAGAGGTCGGTTGACAACAGAGGAAAATTAGAAGTGCCCTTGTATAGCAGCGGCACAGGTTTTTATTTGTTTCTGTCTACTTTTTCTACCACTGGCACTATTTTCCTCTTCTCATATTTTTGTGGCATAATGTTTGTTCATAATTTATGGCAGTCTAAAGGGGTACTCTAGCAAATTAATGTATAATTAGGATTCGGGGAATTGAGTCCTCTGTCCTGACTACTGGTTTCCCAGTAAATACAATGAGAGCATTGATCCATTTGTTCCTTATCTCATCGGTGTTAGGCAGAACCAGAGAACATAGCATTAGCAAGAATTGATTATGAGCCAAGCAAAAATGACCGTCCTGCAACTGTGTAAAGACAAACTCAAGAAAGATGGACATTTAGATTACTGTTGCCTTTCGGTGATTTCTGGTTGCTCAGTTGCTTAATTCAGTTTGTTTCTGTGTTACTGGCTTCACCTGATCCATCTTTTGCTGGCGCTTGAAGTATCTACAAATACATGGAAGGCTTTTGCTGAATTCCAGGCTGTGATCAGTGTTACAGAACACTTGCATCTTTTCAAGGCTAGGTGGCTGCAGTGCTTTATTTAAAGGAGTTTTTGTCAAGTCCTTACATGGATGAAGTTTCTGGAGAAGGCAGCAGGCTCATGTTGACAGGCTCACACACCAGCCCAGACAGGTCACTGGCTCCTTGGCAGATAACATTCATTTCAAAGACATCACATCTAAATTCTCCTGATTAACTGTGGCTTGATATACCTGATGTCATCTTCCATAATTTTCCTATCTGATTGCTATATCTCAATTAGCAGGTTACTTTGACTTGGAAATGCACAGTAGGAGCCATCATATTTGAGAATGAGGCAGCCTGGACTGGAGTAATTAATTATAGCAATTACATGTGCATTTTAACTTCATTTTTACGCATAGGGTTCAGTTCCTTGTGCTCTTTTCTCAATGGCAATACTAGTTGAGAGAACTTACACCCTCATTCTGTCCTGTAACCCCGGCTTCGGTTCATCCTGCTCACCAGAGCAAGGGTTTAGGAACTTTTCTGAGCAAACAACATCAGATAGCGGGTCTGATTTAATAAAGAAGTCCCGTAGTTTTTCTAAGCCGTATCAGTTACTGATCACAGAATCGCAGAATGATATGGGGTTGGAAGGGAGCTCAGGAGATCATCTAGTCCAACCCCCCTGCCAGAGCAGGTCCACCTAGAGCAGGTTGCACAGGAACGCGTCCAGGTGGGTGTGGAATGTCTCCAGAGATGGAGACTCCACCACCTCTCTGGGCAGCCTGTTCCAGGGCTCTGCCACCCTCGAAGTAAAGAAGTTCCTCCTCATGTTTGATCATCCTTAGTCTGATTTGTTTGAAGCATACCAACAAAGCTTCTTAAATTATATTTCTCTAATATTTTTTATCACCAAGAAAATGAGTGATCATGAGGTCTGATGTGGGCACAATGTGTATTAAAGGCACAAGGAGGGAAAGAGGAACTTTCATTTTTAACCTATGACCAAAAGCAGGCTGAAGTAACTTAGTTGTTCAGCTCAGGTCTGATCAGATCTGAGCTGATTATGTCCTAAGAAGGACTACGCTTCTTTACCTAATAGATAACAATTTCTCTAAAGAAGCTGCTTTAAAGTGACGTGAGTTCTGTTTCAGTGTTTTTGGGAATTTTTTTTAGCTTCATCAGTTACTCTGAAATTTTCCAATTTAAATAATGTCATGCTGAAATCTCTTTTATGTCTGACTGAATGCTTCCGTGAAAACAGGGAAGAGGGAATCCAATCAATCTTTCTGCACTGGGAGCCTCAATTTAAGATAGTGACCCACTTCCACTTGCATATTGAAGCAAACTTTTTCCTATTTTATTTATTCCAACACTGCCATCTGCAATGCTAAAAGCAACATACAAAAATGGAATCCCTCTACTTATTGTGCCTAACAGGGATTTCTCAAACAAATATTTGAAGACAATTCTCAGTGTGATGTGTAATCTAGTCTTCAGTAAAGCTCTGATTTATCTCCAAATTCAGAAACATTGGTAGCAAATAGGAAACCAGCTTAATGTGCTATCATCTTTTTCTTTCTGAATTCCCCGCTCCTCCCTGAACTCAAATTGTCTACCAATTATTAACTTGAAATTAGACCGTAGCTAAAAGTTTGTGGGCATCCCGTTCTTCCTCTAATGTTTTTTTTTTTTTTTTTTTTTTTACACTACATCAAAATGTTTCTTTACATTGTGTTTGCCATATTTCATAGAATCATAGAATGGTTAGAGTTGGAAGAACCCTGAAGATCATCTAGTTCCAACCCCCTGCCATGGGCAGGGACACCTTCCACTAGACCAGGGAGGTTGCTCAAAGCCAGGTTGGGCTCAAAGCCCCATCGACCCTGGCCTTGAGCACTTCCAGGGATGGGGCATCCACAGCTTCTCTGGGCATCCTGTTCCAGTGCCTCAACACTCATATTTATGCTGTATCAATCAATATCTTTTTCTGACTAAGTTTGTGTTACACATGTAAAGATCTGCTGTGAAAGTAACAAGCGAAAACCAAGGATATGCAACTGTCTTAAACTATAAGCACATTAAAAGAAAAAAAAAAAAGTGAACACAAACCATAGCGATACCTGTTAAAACAAATGCCTCTTAGTTTTTGCTAAAAAAATACTGTTTAAAATCACTAACATAATTATTTTCTGTGAAAGTTACTTACATGTTCTTTTTGTGGAAATCCAGCAACTATTTGAGTATCTGGTATATCACTGAAGGCTTGGTAACAACGTGATCCAGGCAGAGAAGGGTCTCTTCCCTCCCTGCTCTGTCACTTTCTCTCAGACCATGGAAATGCCAAACAACAGGCCAGCGAGTTCTTAGTATTTCCTTTTTTTCCCAAGAATGTCATGATCTATCCCTAAGAAATGGAAAAACTTGTTCTCAGTTATACTTGTAAATAATGCTTATTATTAACAATAGATTAGTTTAACTTCTAATTGAAAATTTATTGTAGTAAGTCAAAATTGCCACCAATGAATGTAATTTTATTTTTTTCAGATGCGTCCAGATTTTAAGAAACCTTTGGTAGGAACTTTAAGAAACGTTACAAAAAAAAAATCTAAGATATTTTTTAGTATGAATACTTGTATCTGGTGAATTATATGAAATTCTATTACATTCTTATGATCTAAGGGAGACTGAAAGCTTTTTTGGGACAAGAGCGGTTTACTTTTGTTTTTATAAGCATAAGCTGTGACACCTAAGAGGACTAAAAATTTTTGGCATCATGCGCTTTGCTGTACTGCAAAGAGCGGCCATGGGAGCGCAGCTGCAATTCCGGGAGGGCTGACTCCAGGCAGTAACAGTAGGCACGATATGACTGCGCTGCCACTGCAGTAGCAACTTGATGGTACAAAAGATAGATACATTCTGAATCCATTCACCAGCTGTCCGCTGGAGTAGTCATTATCTGTTTCTTTCATGAAATATAACACATAGAAATATATAACCTATATGTGCTGGTAAGATGCTACTCTACTATAATGTAAACGGGATGCATTTTGTATACAGAACTTTCTAACTTAGTTCTGTTCCATGTGACTTGATGTATCATGGGACTCAATTCCCATGCTCCGGTGAGTAGCTGCAGAACCAGTGTTATTTGTTCCATTTACACTTTAATTGCAGCCTTCTATAATTTGCAAGTTGTGTATTTGCGAGCACAGCTTACATGAGAAATTGAAGTCTGTTTTATTTGCCAAGGGGAAGCCAAATTTTGTGCAGAACAGGAAAGCCAAAATAACCTCAGTGAGCACTTCTAAACCCGTTTGGTATACATGAGTAAGATAAGTCTTAAGAAGCTGGAGAAGTTACAGTGCAGTTTAATAGCTCGGTGGGTTAATCAGTGTTATGCTGGTTAAGTAGCATTTAAGTCCCTGTCCTATACCTGTATTTTTCTAGATCTACAGTAGTTAAAAATCTACCTGGCACACAAAAAGGATGTTTTGCAAAGCTTCAAGGAATACCATACTGAGATTACACCTTTCCTGGCTGCTTCCACAAGCCATTTCTACCAATTTCGAGTCCTCTCCTTTCCAAGAAGCAAACGCATCTACGCTAATGGTAGAAGAAGCTTCCATCAGGGAAAGCTGGCAGACTGCAGAGCATATGAAATGTGACCATAGGTTTACAACCTACAACCTTTAAGTAAAAGCCTTGAAGTAAAGCAGAACATGTATCATTGTATTACCAAAAAATAAACTACAGAGCATGATTTGAGAAATACATCCTATTAATTTAGCATTTAGTCCAAGAAACAAATGACAAACCATCATCTGACTTTTCTAAGATATGCAGTCACCAGTAAGGTTACAATAGTCAAGTCTTGCTCATTCAAACCCAGATTTTTCTTAAATTTGTGATTGTATCCATTAATTTTTTTTCTGTATTTTAAATAGTAACTGTTTAGGGGCTGACCTTAAAACATAAAACATATAAAGTCCCATTGATTTCAGTAACATTTATACATAATGGGACAAAGAGGAATGAAAATAACAGGAAAAGAACCCAAGGCTCCAGAAAAAAAAAATCTACATTTGAAATGGACCAAAAATTCTCAGGCTTGGGGTGTGATCCAGTGAGAATCAGGAAGCAAATTCCTGAGGGAAGATTTTCAGAACTATCTACTGTTATCTACTACATAAGTTTTCTTTGTTCTACATCTTATCTGAAACACCTTGTGGAAGCCATTATTAGAGACACTGTTTTAGAAAGGAATTCATGTTGCTGGTCAGACTGATTTTCTGCTTGCTTCATTTATCATAACAGACGATGTTTTATTTGATTTAGGAATAAACCAGTATGGATTATTGCAACACAATGCAGAAAAATGCCAGTTGTAGCAGCAGTAATGTCCACTACAAAGGACTAGTCTACACCTAATGCAGTAGTACCCATCAATGTATGTAAAGAATGTCCAGGGCTGGATTAGTTCACAGAGGAGAATATAGTTAAGACAAATAATGCTGTATTGATTTCATTAGTTTTGCATTATTCCTAAATAGTATGCTTTATGTACAGTAATACAGAAAATGAATTACACTCTTAATGTAGTTCTTCTGAGCTTTTTAATTTTCATTTGTAGGTATCACCGTTTACCTGAGAGCTGACGTATATATATATAAATGGTGTTGGTAGAGAATGCGTTAGAGAAACAAGAAAAGGTTTCAGTGATACCAACAAGTGACTATTGGTATTAGAGTTCAACTGGAAATCATTACTGAAGTTACAGAGCCCCTTTGTGTGTCTCTTCTTTCCACAGCATCAAAAATCTGGGGGCAGCATGTGGGGGACAGATGAATTTTGAACAATCACATTTCCTAATTATATATAGAGATACAGTGTCTAAATATGTAAGTGTCAGGTTGCTCTGGGGGCTACTAAAATAGACCATTAAAGAGGTCCCAAAATATTTGAAGAAGTACTACCTCTATCTACTGTAAGTCCATTTTTAGATTGTATAATAAGGGCATGATACAGCTTCAAAGCTCCAGCGTTATAACCCAGACTTACTGAGACTCCTTGAAGGCAGAGTTCTTTCTTTATGTAAGATGTCTTCAGGATCAAGATGAAGCTACCACACTTTCCTGTATACATAATATATGGCAAAAATGGTGTTATCAACATCAGTTCAGGAACTCTATAAGGATTAACATACATTTTTTTGCTAGAAAATGAATCCTGAAAATGGTCCAGATTTCTTTAGTTGATAAACAGTTTGTCAGGATGACTCCTGTTTTTCTAACAGGCATTAAGGTATTTAGTTCTCCACAGAAGGCTATAATGATGAGTGATGACAAATGATAAATTTCATATGCAAAAAGCTCTTAGAACCTGTTTCCAGTAAGTTACTGACAAAAACCCCTCTAAGCGTTTTCTGTGGGACCAGGCCTCAGTATCTAACAGCTGCCTCGAGGTGAGGTTCTCTGCTGCACCTGTAAGTAGCAGGACTCTTGGCCCGTGGATGACGAAGGCTTTAAATAACTCCATACAGTGAGTTCCTGCAGAAGAAATGTCTGTTGGTGGCCTGTCTGAATTACGGCAGCCAAGCTTCTCCTGCCAGAAGTACTGCCAGACTCTCTTCAACAGTTTGTGACATGGGCCAGCTTCACCCTGGTGTAAAATCTCTCATAGACTGTGGAAAGGATCCCTGCGGGGCATCTCTCTTTGCAGCACGGGGAAATACACCTCTCACCCCACCAAGAACTGAGAATTTTACATTTCTGCAAGCTGCTCCTGCACTCTTTTACCCTTTGTTCTGACATTGGAGGGAGCATGAGAAGTTACTTGTTGTTCTTTAATACCTTAATCTGTTGCGAAAAATGTGGGTGATCTCGTAATGGTTAATTGTTATGACGATGTGGTGTTTTCTTCTTTTTCTTACACCCCTGTGGAGGTACCAGACTCTGTCTTGGGACACGGGGCAGAGAAGCAGAGCTACAGCCTGTTCACACAGGAGACAGAAGAACATCGATCTCAGAATCTGTTCTCTCTTTTCCAGTGCTGAAGACATGGCGTGCCAGTGATCTCCACTAGCAGACTGCAGCATACTCTGAATGGATATTCTCATAAAATGAAATTTTTACACTTCAGATTATTGCAGATACCAATAAGAAAGCAAGATATATTTTTCTCTTCTTAATGAATGGATGATGTTGACCGTTGCCTTTTTTTTTTCCTCTATGGGTTCACAAGTATTTCAGGCTCCTCCATTGTTTCCTAATGCAGGTTAGAAAATGGGAGTGGAAAGGAACACTGCAATTTTTAAAAAAGTAGTTACACCTTTTGCTAAAAATAAATCTTTTTTTTTTTCAGATGTATTTTGTTTTCCTGAGGCATAAATGAATAAGGTGCTTTTTTGGTGGTTCAGAGTATAAGTTGAAAATACAGAGTAAAAGACTAAAGTATAGTAAGCAAATGTATAAGTAAAAGCTATTACGAAAAATGCAAGAAACTATGAAAGTGTGTTCCTTGTTTCCTAACAGTTAAACTCCGGAAGGTTTAAATGTTAATACTTTTTACAACTTAGTATTTTATTAATGAATTACTTGTGTTTGCCAGAGAGGATCATACTTATCTTTATTGCTCCTGTAGACTGGGAGCTGAATGGCAACAATATTTGTTTTAATGCTAGAATTTTAGCCAGTGTTTCTGATTTTGCAGGTTGTTTCCACTGGGACAACCAGATGATGACTTCAGTGACTTTTCTGAAGGAATCTTGCTCATTAGAATCCTGTTCCTTTCAAGCAATATACATAACCTCCCTCACCCACCCCCCTTTTTTTTTTTCTGAACGCAGCAGGAAACAGGAGATAGTTTCCATGCTCAGAGTTTCAGCCCCTCAACAGACAACGTTCACACACACACACTATCGTATGCTTTTGTTGCTTTTATGGACAGGAGGGCCTGTTGTCATCTATAGCCCCTGCCGTCACAAGCCAAATGTTTCGTTTAATAACTTCCATAAACTGTCTCCCTCCCTGCTGCTTTTTGTCTCTTCTCCTCAGATGCACAGAACTAGCTCCCAGCCAACTCCCGACCCTCCTGGCTTCCGACCAGATTGTTCAACTTCTACTCCAGGCTTGTCATTCTGCTGAATGATTTGAGCAATGGCTTCTATGGTTTCAGGTGAAAAAAAAAAGGTATTGGGCTGTAGCTGGATCAGAAGTGGGTTATCGCTCCTACTAACCTTAAATAGAACTCAGACTTTCTTATAAGGCAGAGATTGAAAGTTAGATGCAGCCTGCCTTTTAGTGTCTCTTGTGCCATTATGACTTGCTATCTACCTGAGCAGGTCATGTGCACAAGGTGCCCGATTCCCAGCGTGGAATCCATCATCCTGAAATTACTTTCAAGCATCTTTTTGTGTGCTTAACAGGAGCAATTCAAGGCTGCAATCTAATAGTGCATTGTCTCTGAAGGAAAATCCTTCTGCTAGTAGCCACCCCTCAGCCCCCTTGCAATAAGGGCTCCTCTGGCTGCATGGTAAACCAGCTCAACTCACTGCCTGTGCAGAAGAACATTCACTTTCTTTTTTAAATCAGGGTTTTCCTACCTGAAAACACAACGCTGCTTATAAATTGGTTATCTATGCTACCAAATAAAATAGGTCAAGGAGTATTCTTCGGCCCTCAGGTCAGTGAAACAAAGTCCACATCAATACATATAAATCTGTATTACCCCTTTCTGTCCATAGTGTCACATACTGTCCCACAGCTGATAGTTACTGCAGTCACATTCAGCTGATGTTAGTACCAGTGTAAGCACTCCTCTCTTTCACTACAAGTTTGGCCAAGTCATCCTAAAAACTGCTGAAGATATAACAGCGTAGCTATATGCTGTGATACTGTCTTTGCCATTTATCAGTACTCAGCAAAACAAAGTGTGCTGATACAGTAGCTTTTTTTTCTTTGTTTTTGCCTCGGGTATAATTGCAATTTCAGTACCATTTTTCTTGTAACAGCTATGCTAAATTACTATAATTAGTTTTGGGGTTTTTTTGCAATCCCAACCAAGCTATATATGTCAGCAAAAGATTTTACATTTATATCAGGACTCAGACTTGTCTGTATCCTAGTCAGGTCATATTTTCAATTTTTTTTTATTAACATAAAGGCATGAACCTTAAAAAGTGGAATCACAGGAGTACAACCTGTATTTTCCACTTGGGATTACTCAAAAGCCATACTGCCTTCCTACTTCTTAGACACGTAGATGGCTCTGTTAGTACAGTCCTTGCAATTTCTGTGTGTTCAGTTTTACAGAACCCTAGAGGTATGAGGGTACTTCCATGCACTTTTTACGTGGTGACAAATAGAGGCGCACCTGTGAAATACCAAGGACCATCTATAACAAAGGATTTAGGGGCCCTAAGGGGGGCTTAGGGGGAATGCAGGTAAATCCAGAATGGTGACTCTGAAAGCTGAAGGAAGAGTAACTTGAAGAGGCTGTGGTTCCCGAGGTACACTGGTTTTGAAAACAAAGGCATGCCAAGTGCTCTGTAGTACTATGCTTTTGTTAGCAAAGCGGCAGCGCCAAGGCTTGCACCAGGCTCAGTAAAGCATTATATACACATCATCTATCACAGTGGAAAAAGCGCTGCCACGAGTGCGTGGTCTCTCTCCCTTTTCCTGACCATTTTCCCCGAGGCTCTATCCCTGCTCTTCCTTTGCCAACCATTCTGTGGTCCCGTTCCTCTGGTCACAGAACTTCTCGTACATTGGAGCCTCCAGCCCTTCTTGCCGCAGCCACATGCTAAACGCAGCAACTACACTTTCAGAGTGCTGGCAGTAAAATATGCTTGCTTGATGTTAGAAATACACCTCCTACTTCACAGAAATAAAAGCTGTGGATTGTCACATCTAACGTGCCAGACTATTTTGATTTCAACACTTCAGAAGTGGAGAATGATTTTGTTTAAAGCAGCCTCCCGCTGAGCCACGCTCAACTGTTCTTTGGGAGCAGAGGGGATCTAGGAAAGGGAGATGGAGGAATAAAGGAATTGTTAACTTTCAGCGGCCAGCAGTTTACCTGCCAACAGTACTACAGGGGCTGCTTAGAGAACTGTTTTGTTAGTTTCCTGTCTAACCTTGACTTCCTTTTTTCCTTTCTGTAACGTTAAGTGCTGCACCCAGAGCTGTATTCAGAACAACGTGCGTGGCAGAGGAAGCATTGCAAGGTTCAAAACAGGACCTTATTTACACTGCTACCTGTCGGGAAGCTTCCTTCCTCCTCCTGTAGCGAATGTCACCTCATCTGACTAAACCTGTTCTGAATGAAAGAACCAGGTCAAAGCAGTAACCTAGACAGCTCCAATGTTATAGCTAACACTACTATTTATATATCCACTACTGAGAAGGGAACAGTTACTCCCTTACCTGTTTTAATTTTCTTTTGCCCGCTGGGCTTCTTTTAAGCAGGTGCTGTCGTGCAATTGGTGCTTGTCAGCTCCACCAATAAGCAGAAAACCCAAGTCACTTGTGGGTTTTCTTCTAGCTCCAGTTGCAAGGTTAGAGAGTGGCATTGCAGATATTGTTTTTTCTTCCAATTTTTTTTTCTAATGTTGGACCTTTATTCTGTTTGTTTGCTTTAGATGCTTGCGGTACTGCCATGTGATCTGGAAAATGCTCAGCTGAGCAAACAGCTCAGAACTTAGTGTAGCATTTGATATTTTTATGGTTTTAATCAAAATAGCGGTGCTTGCTATACTTTCAAATGTAACCAGGATTTGGCTGTGTTTGTCCAGTTAATTTTCAGCACGTTGAGATAACACACATCCGTACGGCAGGTTTGCATTCAGCTTTGCAAATCAGGAAGAGCACTCCAAGAGGAAATGATGGGTTAAGTACGGATGAGTTGTAAAGAGCCTCTGAGAACAGAAGGTTTACGGAATCATTGATTGCACACGAACAGAGATTGCTATAACTGATGGTTATGTGGGAAACTCACCATAAGTCACCATAAGATTCAGAATCTTGCAAGTCCCTGCCGGGATGTGAACTGAAGAAGTTTTCCATGTAGACAGCTGAGTGATACACGATCCTGAGACAGCAGTGATTCGTTATCACTTTGGATGTTATAAAAAAAATAGAAGGAAAAAACACTTCCTAGCGTGACTGGAACCACTGTAGTATTCTTAGAGGTTCTGGGGACAGGAATTCTGAATTTACTTTTCCTTTGTGGTGTCAGGAGGAGCAAAATAAAATTCTGTATCAATGTTTGAAAACAGTCTCAGTTTTAAGTTCAACCCAGCTGTACCCTGAGGCTGAAACATGGCCATGTTTTGGCAGGAGGGAAGACTGCCATATGTTGCAGTGATAAAGAAATTACACTGATGCCAATCTCTAAAGTCAGACTTATAAAAAATATCTAAGGGAGTATATTTGTAGCAATATAAGCTTTAATATATATATAGAATAAAAGAACCCAACAAGTCTGTATTTAAGGTTAATTTTTCTGTCCCTTTGACAGTGATGCACTTTGTAAATGCCACAAGCCACAATTCACTATTGTTCTTGAGAGAAGCTGTACAAAACACATAAATCCATCACATTTCCCTGTTACATAGAATTGCTTGCTGTCTAGCTCCCAGCTTCCAATAGCTATAGGACAAGTCCATTCTTTGAATAAGTTCTTATCGACTGGCTTTTAGTGAGCACATACTGGAAATCGATAAGAAGATTCTTTTTTTAGCAGACATTCAGTCAGACCTCTAAATGAGAGCAAGGATGTGGAGACCCTGAACGCGGCTGGCAACAACATGACATAATCTTCCTTTTTATGAGGTCAGCATAGGCCACCAGTTTGTAGCTCTCATGGGTGACTTCCAATGCTTTTAAAATCATCAATTAGTTTTTTTTAGTGCCAGCAGTATGCCAAGGATCTTTGAACACAAAAGACTATTTGTATTCTTGATATATATAAAATCTATTGTAGGATCTATTTGTACAATATGGTAGTTCCAAACCACGTCTCCTGCAACCTGATGCAGAACAAAATATCCAATACAAAATACTGATCTCAATCATAAAACTTGTTTTCAATTGTAAACAATGAAGCTGCTGTTTCTCGTTGCCGACAGAGGACTGCTACTGATCCATGAAGCTAAAGATTTGAGCAGTTTTAAATTCACTCCGTTTACCAGTATCCTGAGACACATTTGTGAGACTGTTAAGAAGTTGCTGAGAACAGAAAATGGATTCCACCAGCATCTTCTTTATTTATGTCCTTGAACTCTTGAAAGAAATTATCCAGGGATGCAATAAATTTGTTTTGAAGCAGAAGTTCTACTGCTGACTAGGTCCATAGTTTCCAGGTAAACATTTTTTTGCCCAGCAGTGATGGTGGTCTTCAAACTTCCATTTTTTGACAGTGTACCAGCTTCTGTATGTCCTGTGCCAACAGCTCCAGCTGGCTTTGCAGTGAGGACACTAATTCATGTGCGTTCTTTGTATATACAAACCTTGCCATTTCTAGTTCTTCTCTAAAATTCTCACAGTACTTTGCAGCTGAAAAAACCCACTGTTTCTTCCTGTGATTTTTTCATAGTGTGAGAGAGACCTCTTAAGAAGATATTAATTCCTTTTTGTGACCCTCCATCTCATCAGCCACAGCAGAATGTTTCCTTGTGTTACTCTGAAGCTGCCAGTTCAGTTCCAAGACAGTTTCCACCATGAGTGTCAAGATATTTAATGCTCTTCCTAATCTACAGATATGCTCCTCGGTCAACCTCAACAGCTCAGCTTTACTAGCAAATGGCAGAGTCTTATTTGGCATATTTTTTCAGATATATAAGAAAGTTCAGTTGTCAGCAATTTTTAAACAGAGACAAAAGATGATACAACTAATGCAAATATATTTGCTGAACAACTGGTAAATAGGAGGCCACCTATAAAATATGCATAAGATGTCAACATCTGTTGCTGCTTCAGACTGTTCTCACTAACTGAATCTGGTGTTCTGTTGAACAGAACATTCCATTTCTCCTGCAAATGCATTTGGACAATGGCACTGTGTTGATCAACAGCATTCTTATGATCCCGTTTTGCATAGCTACATCTTTTGTATTAACAGTACTAACCAAATAGCTAGCTGTGCCACGAAGCTTTTATTTGGTGTTTTCCCAAACTGAAACCACATATTCTTTCTCATCCAGAGGAACCTTGTTTTCTTGCAGATCTGTCTGTGTTTCAGTTCTTTCTCCTTGATCTGGTTTTGTTGTTAAGCTTTGCTTTTATTAATTGTGAATGATTTAGTGATTGTTTTCACTTCTTCTTCCATGGCACTGGTTATGTCAATGCACTCTGCAACTTGTTCATCCTGAATTGTCAGCTTTCCTCTAAGGCCTTCATGAATTTTCAATCAAAATACAGACTCAATTTGATTCTTCTGTAGCAGCAAGGTCTCCTCTTAGATGCTCAGTCTCTTCAGTCTCTTAATAATAGCTCCTTTTGGCAGGTGCTGGTTAACTTCAGGATTCATTATGTTCTTTGCTCTGTGAGCACACTTCAGTGTACTCTGTGTTTCCTCAAGATTTATATATGTGTGAGAAACTGTGATAATTATTGATGTTCTTGGTTGTTCTCCAAGAGAGTACTGAAGGATTCTTCTAAGTTAAGATTCTCTGTGTCTCCTTCCACAAGAGCAGTAATAACTCTTTTTCCAGTCAGAACAGACTACTTTGTATTTCCAGCTACGCAAGCTCTGTTATCAACTGGCCCAAATAGAAGTGTTTTCACTTCCTGCAAGATGAACCAGTTTATCTTCCCAGTTCTAACAAGCTTCTGTCCATCTGCTGTGGTTTCTTTCATATGGATGGTAACAGAAAACACAAGCTAGGAACAACTGGAATGTGCATTTGTGTAAGTAGCTGCAGTAGTTCTTTTTGCTGCACCTCTTTCCAAGCTTTGGTCTGCTTCATTTTTGCTGTGTCCAGGTATTTCTTCCAAGTCTATCACATTTATACCTGTCTTGTTTATGGGATCATCAAACATCTGAAGTCTTTTTCCAACATTGGGAATAGGATTCAGAAGGTCAAAGAGCTCTTCATTATAGATTTCCAGAAGAGAGACTTTTAAAAAAATTCAGTATCAATCGCTGTGACTTTCTAATATTCGATACAAGGCATCGTACACCACATCTGGTGCTGTGCACTCTCTGAAGTGACTTTCCAGCTCTTTCTTACTGTCTGCTCTGCAGATGAGGAATTGTGTTATTTCTAGATGTGGACACCTTAAAACAGAACAGCTCATCTGTCAGTAGGCTTAACTAACGACCCACACTCTGAAAAGTGTTTTAGGGAATTGTCATCTGAAAAAGCTTGAACTCTGACGTGATACGTATGTATGTAGAATTTTATAGGTAGGTATATGGGAGATGGAGGCAGAGATTTTTGGGATGTACTGTTTTTGTATTAAATGTACAGATAAGAAAACAGGAACTGACTCCAAAGAAAATCCAGTAGCAAGATGCAGACTCTGCTCAAAACTAGAGCTGCTCCAAGCAATTCTCAAAACACTATTTCCTCCTATATATTCAAGCACTGTCCAAGCTTGCTAAACTGTATAAGTAGCTCACTAATCATTAGATTTCTTTTTTAATTCTCCTCAGTGTTCTTCACAATCATGGGATCAGTTAGAAGGTGGGGGAAGAAAAGCTCCCACCACCTCACAGTTCCATGAGGTGAGATTGAAAGAAAAGTGCTGTTACCGAGCCCCGCTGCAAAGCCGAGAACCGTGACCCTGCAAAGACAGCATCTGGAAAAATACATGACTGCAGCATGCCTGCGTGCAGCAGCTTTATCTCAGAGAGGTGTCCCTCCTCACTCTAACAATAAGGTTTTTAAAAAGCTACATCAGAATCCTTAATAGGATAATAAAGGTCTGACGCTTTAATATCCCAGATCTAGCGCTCAGGCCCTGACCCTGCAGTGGGCCTGCCCTTCTGGAGACCTCTCCCTTTCCAGCCCCATTTCTTGTCCTAAAATCCTCCTTCCCAACTCCCCCCGGGCTGACAACCCTCCTGACCCCGCCGCCCCCGTGCGGATCCCGCCTCACAGGTGCTCTGCCCACAAACTTATCGCTACTTCAAGGGCTTGCCCAGGCCTTCTCCCTCCCGCAGGGCCGCGGCTCCGGCGGGCGGGAAGCCTGTGGGACGCTACTGGCGGCCGCTGACCGCCTCCCGGGGACAGGGTGGACGCCGGCTCCCCTGCCAACGCCTCGGGGAGCGACCGAGAACCGGCGAGAGGATCCCGCGCCTCAACCCGGCCCAGGCCCGGCCCCTCCTCCGGCAGGTGCGGCCCTGCCGCTCCGGGGCCGCCGCTGCGCACTGGGCGGGGCGGTGAAGCTCCTCCTGCTCGGGCACCGGAGCCGCACAGCCGGGACCGGCGGGTTGGCGACGCGGGAGCTTCTTCCCCGCGGCTCTGTCCCCCGCTGCCTTGGGAGCGGGGCGGAAAGGCGGCCGCCACCTGCCCCGAGGTGAGCTGAGCGGCCGGGCCTGAGGCGGCGCCCGCCGCTCCCGTTACCTAACCGGGACCGGGTGGCCGGGCGAGGCGGCGGGGGGCGGGGGGAGCGGCCCGTCGCCTCAGCACCGCTCGTTGCCGGGGAGACGGTTCAAACGGCAGCTCCGACCGTTGGGGCGTCCCTGGGTAACGGCTGGCAACCGCCTCAACGGTCCCGCCGGCCCTCGGCTCGGTGTGACTCCGGAGGCGGCGGGAAGGGGAAGGGGGGTGGGGGGGGGTTAAATGACGAGCCGGAGCCTGAGGGGGGTGGCTGCGGGTCCCGCTCCCCGCGGGGTTGTGTGGGGACGTGCTCCAGGTGCCCGGTGTGTGGCGGCGTCTTAAAACATGGCTCTGCTGCTTCGAAACGGGCGCTGAAATGCGTCTCCTCACTTCGTAGGGGCCGTTTTCTTCCTCTCTCCAGACCTGAAGCCGCTCGTTTGAGTGACAAAAACAAGCTCTTGTTCCTCTCCAGTACTGAAATACGCCAGAGCTGTCAGGAGCTAGGCACCCTGATTGCTGGAAAATTAAATTTGTAGCAAAATTGAAGAGGTGCCACCGCTCAGGTGGTTGCATACCTAGCTCGGTCGGTTCTCAGCCCTGGATTTCCCATTTGGTCGATCTGGAGCAATTCTTCCCCCCAAAAAAGCGGTGGTTCCTGCGATGCTGCAGGTTGGTGCCAGTCTGCCTGGGCATGGATGGAGGGTGAATTCAGCCTGCGGAGCGAAGCCGGCTCCTGTGTACGGTCTCTGGCAGAGTCCCACTGACAGTTGATATACATTACTGTCACACACAAACACTGGGGAACAGTATACTTGGCTGTATTATACCATACGCTATAATAAAATGTCAAAGAAACAGAGCTACAGGTTGAAACAGCACGGCGAGATAAACTGCAGACGTTGATCTTAGCAAATAATGGGAATGCATTTTTTTTTTTTTTTAAAGCTTGTTATAAATTTGTCTGGTTTTGTAGGGGTAGGAGGATCTCTTACGAATGTTTCAGAAGCAAGTTGGGGGTTAGTCTTGTGTAAGTGGTAATGGCAGCGTTCGTTCAGTTACGAAAAGATCAAGAGTAGACCCAGAGGCCACAGTCCTGTTAACTGTAGCACTAAGGGTGAGGAATTATTGTAGCCTTGCCAATTCCTGTTGATTCTGGGATCTGCCTGCGTGAAGCAGTTGGCAGGGGTAAGGCCTCTGAGGGCTGTTCAACAATTCTTTAGAGTTTTTATCCAAAACCCAAGTTTACTGTTTAACCAGAGTGTACAGAAATCCAGTGATGCGCTGAACAAAAATATAGTTACCACAGATGCTTAAAAACCTATCAATATATAGCTACTCAGTCAGATCTCTTTGTTCTGTTCGAGTTTACAACTGGTTAGAGAGAAATTTTTACTTAACTTTTAAAGCATTCCAAAAAAACCCCTTTCATCTTTTGTCTGCTTTTCAGATTGTGAATAATTTGACAGTATCTGTAGAGCACTTTGCAGTTATTATGTATGAAGTACTAAGCTAGGTATGGGTAGTCTGAGAAACTGTTAGGGAATAATAAGACCTTGTTCTAGTAGGACACTAAAAATAATGCAGTCATACCAATTAACGCCTCGTAAAGCATAAGGTCTTTTTTTTTTAGGTGATTACACTGTTTATAAGAAATATCATTAGGATCGTGATTTATTGAGCGACAAAAGTCCCCTTTTTTTCCTCTGTAAGCATGCATGAAAAAAATGTGCATTTGGGCAGCTATTGAGTTGGCAGATGTGGGGAAAACAGGATTTCTAATATTTAAAGGGGGGAAGACGTCGCATCAGGGTTTCTTCAGAAATGATCCAGTTAGATTTGCAGGTATATCTTCCATTCAAAGCACATGCTTTTAGAGAAGGAGTTTTAATACGGAAAATGAGGTGGTGTTTATTTAACACTTTATAGATCAGTGTGTTATATGAACCACACAGAATATGAGATTAATCGTTGTCTTTACTGCTAGAAAACTATGTGATATTCTAAAAGTAAAGATGACTGCAGAAAATAAATTTCTGGAGATATTTTTTGAAGGCAAGTTTGGAAGTGACTGAACTTCAAATTGGTCCTGAACAAATAGGGTAGAATCTTGCCTCAGACAACAAACTCAGGATTTCCTGGCATTTTCTAGTTGAGCTGTAATCTTATTTGGGTCTATCTTCTCAGTAAGAAGGACACAAATGGCTGTGTTTGAGATGGCAAGTCCTGTTAAAAAGTCTATGTACTGTGTATTGCTAAATGTGTAAGTGAATTTGGCTCAGGATTTGAATTTGAACACAAAGAAATTCGAGTACCATCAGGGAAGGTGATTTTATTTTGTGTTTTTTCTCTCTGATTGTTCCCTTTCTATTAAGGGGAGCAATAAATTAGCAGTTCACAGTAAGGAGAAGTATGGGTGAAACATCGGTAGCAGATGGAAATCTAGACTTGTGTAGGCCTATTCTTCAGTGGGTACTCTCAAAGTAAAATGAGCGGGTTTTGACCAGAGAAAATGCGGTGTTCATTTAAAAAAAAAAGAAAAAAGTCATTTTTTTGTTATCTCCATTTTTGATACATAATGTGTTGCTTCTGCCTGAAAAATCAGAAATTGACATCATGTAGCTTCTGACACTGATGATCAGCTTCTACAACACAGCAAAAAGGAATGTATTCAATATGAAATTCATGGTGCTGCTGTGGTGTTTTTGATCGACTCTGCTGAATAGAATACGATTGACTTAATGGCCAAGAATGACGGTAATTTAATGCCATGCTAGTATGGGGAAGTGATGATTATAAATTGGACTAGAAATGGAATTGGATGAAGTGAAAAATGAAATTAATTTAAACACTCGGGTGAGAACAGTTGACAGTGTTATCAGGAGAAACTGGCCAAACATAATTGTCATCCACTGTAATTATGCTCACCTACAGTAACCACGTAGTTGACTCATTTCAGTTCTTTTTAGTGTAACAAATTATCCTTTGTATTTCTCATCCATGTAGGACTTTCGTATGGCACTCGTCAGTGTGTTGTGTTCTCTGAGGACTTCAATTACTCCAAAACTGATTGGGAAACAAAAATTCAAATGATAATTTCTTTTTTTTTTCTGTCTCACTTCTTTGGAGATAGAGAAACAGTGCTAAAAGGCTGAAAATTACAAAGGTTTTCTTCACACATTTTTAGAAGTTGATTTTTTAAAATCTATTTCTTTATTCCTCATAAAAATTACAAACTGGTTGTTCAATTTCTTGAATTATCTGAGAACTAGGCTTAATAGCCAATCACTTGTAGGATCCTTGAAAACGCACTTTCTAAATCTTAATTTATTTGTGTTCTAACTGAGTCCTTTTGACGACTTATGAGATCAAATGAGGTCTGATGTTACTTCAGTCACTCCATGTGTTTACCCATTTGAAAGGGTGTGTGATTGTAGCTGGGATGCTTTTATTTTACAGGATTTTATTAACTTGATTTTAGAGAGATTTTTTGAATTTTACTATCAAATTCTGGCCTCTGAAGAAAAGTAAAGAATGGATACTTTTCACAGTTTTGGGGTTTTTTTTAAACAATTTTTTTTTGTGTGTGTGTTGGCTCATGGGTGGAATTTACATCTGATTCAATTTTGGGCTTTAAACAGTTACAGTCTTCAATTTGAGAAGAGACATGCTTAGGAGAGAATTTGTGGGGTGGTGTTCCTGCTGAGTCCGAGACGAAATTCCAGGGACAAGAGACAACTGTGGGAGAAAACGAAGCAATGATGATGGAGCTTGGCAGTTTGCACGGGGAGAGCAGGAGAGCTTTGAAACTCTTGGTTCTGTGTGTTCCCACGTGGACTGGCCACCCTAAATCTGCCTGGCCTTTACAGGGTGGGAAATATCTAAGGAAGGAGAGAAAGGAGCTGCAGCATGTTGCAGGCAGGTGCTAGTCTGTGTCCTAGGCCACAGTCTTTGTGAGTTCCTGCACGCATGGAGGAACGTTGCACTATTGACTGCCAAGTTACCTGGCCAAGAATGGGATTGGAAAAAATGTTCTGTCAAGATTTTATCAGATTTGTATTTTGGTTACCCTTTAAGCTATGGAAAAACTTGGACGTAGCTAAGTTTTGACACTGAAGTCCCTTACCAGACTTTCTGTGGACCAGCAACGTTTGGCTTCCTTTCTTTGGAAGAGGTTTTGCGCGCACGAGGCAGCTGGACTATAATACCTTTTGTGCTCCACGCTGCCAGGGGACAGCTAAGTCACTCAAAAGGCAGATACTGTTTGGGAACTGGGGTAGTACTGATGGGTCTATATACACCTACATACATCGCTAACTTCAGAATATGTCTCTCGGTTACCTTGCTGAATTTAAGGTGTCACTTCAAACAAAGTCCCAGTAGTGCATGCCATGCCAATTCCATTCGCGCTCATGCCAATGGGAAGCTATTGACTTTTGTATCAGCAGTCGGAGATTTCTCTGGGATAAGAAAGCAACAAAATATGTAAATGGTGATGAGTAAAACGAATTGGAGGCTTCAGAACATCAATAATACTTGAAAATGTATGATTTTTCTCTAAGCTAGGTCACTACTCTGAACAATTATGTAAATTGAGAATGTGTTCTGCCAAAATTTCTGTAGCAATATGCTGCAGTAATTTAGAAGAAGTTTAATTGTAGAGAATGAGCCTTATAGAGAGATGAAGAGTGTAAATATTTTGATTCATCAGTGCTTAAAGGTTATGGTTGTTATGTAGAGTGTCTTTTTCTGCAACCATCTGTCTTTATTTTTGCTGACAGGAATGATATGTATAGTGGTTGGTTTTGACAGTGTAGAAGATGTGAAGTTGCAGCCTAATTTACTGTTGTGTTTTTCTTGAGTGCTGTGATTGCTTAGGATGTATCTCAAAAATGTGCGTGTGTATTTTTTCCCCTGGTAATCTAAACATTAACATCTTCAAATTTTCTAATCCCTTGTGCCTTCAGAATAGCCTTTTGTTCCACTGTTCAGTAAGAATATGCTTGAAAAAAAACTCTGAGCACGACTAGTTTGGATAACAGGGGGTTTTTGTTTTGAAGGTATCGTATCTAAGAATGGCTGAGGTCCATTTCTGCAGGGTTGATAAGACTGGATTTTTGCCCTGTATGTTTGGTGGTGGTTGTTTTTTTTTTTTTTTTTTTTTAATTATTGGTTAAGAGAAAGCAACGTTGCTTAGATTAATAAAAATTTTGTAGTGGATACGAGGAAGCTTATGGCCTTATTATGTCTGAAATGTTTTCCATCAGGTTTCACTTCAGGTTAAATAAAGTAAAAAGGGCTACTGCCCTTTGTAAGCTAAACTGGGACTTTACCTGCCTTATCAAGACAGAACAGATGAAAACCCCTGGTTGAAGAAATGTCATCAGGATATGTAGAACGCATTCTTTCCAGGTTTATTTTTTAAATTCTCTAAAATTGGTATTAACATTTTTTCCAATAGGTACATTTATAAGTAGAGAGGGGCTTTGAATAATACTTCTTCCTCTTCTAGTATATTTTACAATCATGTCTTTAAAGCAGTAATAGACCATCAAAACTTTCTCCCTTTGAGGGTATACATCTTTCATGTGTGTTTTCTCTTTTCTGTGTTATACTTAGTTTTGGAAGTCCCATTTCAGTCAAAATTGCTTTATTGTAGTTGCAGAAAATGAAAAAAGAACTGAGGTGATGTTTTCAGAACAGAACTGGGGCTTTGGCTTCAGCGAACTGGAGATCAAAATAGAGATCTCAAGAGCCAAAGGCTGAACTGAAGTGTGGAACTTCTTTAGCAGGGATAACAGTATCTGTTTTGTGGATTTGGTATATTCCTTAGCTGAACTACCTTTCCCCCCCCCCCCCTTTTCTTTTTTCCTTTTCTTTTAATTTTCTCCTTTAGTAGAAACCCAGGCAAACAAACAGGAAGGGAACAGAACTCCTTTCTGGCAGGGTCTTAGTGCATCGGGACTGCAGAGTGCACTGAGAATGTGCCATATCCCTGCTGCGCTGGGCTTCTCATCCACGGTGAGGTTACATTAAAATACACTCCGCATCTCTTGCAGCCTGCGGTGACTTTTGCATACAAATGCAACTGCTGTATTTGCTTTCTGGGAAAGTGCATAGAAAATTGAATGATGCAATACAGGTATGAAATCTCATGTGTTTACTTTTCACGTGTGTGTGCTCCATCCTCCAAACAGAATCACGTAAGTGCAAAAACATAGGAGTTGCTGAAATGTAAATAAGAGGACTGGATGTGCTTTGCTTGCTTACTTAGGGAGGATAACTATGAATGCAAGTAGCAATTCAGCTTTACAGAAAGCAAGTCAAAAGCCAAAATGTTTCTGTAACCAGGGCTGGTCCTCTAATACATGAAGTTCTCTGTACCAGTGTGACTGGTACAATTGGACCTTCAAGTATATACTCAGTTTGAAGCATGACATTTGATTTTTTAAATTTTTTTTTTTAAATTTATTTTATTTGATTGGGATTATTCTCTTTCTTTAAGACTTTTTATTCAGGTCCATCATGTTAGATGATTTATGGAGTTAGATTCCATGCTTTAGGTGCAAATGACAGAAGAGACTTACTGAAGATCAGAACAAATCATGCATAAAACTAGTGCAGTTTATATTTCTTGCAGCTGTTCACATTTCCACAGGATTCTAAATCTGGCATGGTGTAACTCTAAGGTACCTTAAAGGGAGGCAAGCTGCTAGACAGGCCGCTTGAATTTACTGTCTTTATTAATTAGAAGTAACTCTTGCACTATAGACTTGCATTGATTTTTTTAGTGGTGTTGCTGGATAAGTGAAGAGAATTAAGGCTCTAATAGCTGAGCCTTGTCAATTGTCATTCGTGGCAGTTTAAGACATATATACCTCCAGCTTTCTACCTCTGTCTGCTGCTGTAGCAGAGCTGTTGGAGAAGAGCATGTGCCTGCGTTTTGGCTGGTTGTAGGAACTCTCGTGGGATCTCAGTATGGGTTTGTATATTAATGCCAGTGGGATGGTGGCAACACAAGTGTTGCCTCTACTCTGGGGCAATAATTTGTGGCAGGGCAGGGGACAGAGAGTGGAAGCATCCTTAGCGGCATAGATTGCTTCAGTGAATTACACATTATGGTTCTGCGTTTCATCCTGTCACTGATCTGCGTTCTGTGAATATTGAACATGGTTGTTGGAAACCCAAGGTATGAATTTTCATAGGCTGCATCTTCAGTTTCTAACTTGCGTACTCCTTTGCCCGGGTAGTAAGAGAGATTACTGTGTGATTACCAAGTAGCCCATAACAAACCAGACCAAACCTTGAACACTTAAAAGGAGGAGGGGGGCGGGGGGGGGGGGAAGTGGTAGTATAGCTGTGGTGATCTAAAGATATGAGAGAGGTGAAGAGTAGGGTTTTGTTGTTTGTTTGGGCTTTTTTGTTGTGTTTTTCTGAGCCAGCTGAACAGTCTAAACACTCGTCTGTTCCTTTTCTAATTCTATTCCCAATCCTAATTAAAGATCAGAGATAAAAAATTATTTAAGATCTTCTTTTTAGGTGTTTTTCCTTGAAATAGAGGCTTTTCTCTGAATACAGAAAAGTTGTGTCTCAGACTAAGGAGGGTGGGGAAAGGTTGAAGAAAATCTTGAGCTGTGAATCCAGAACGTTTGGTTTGAAGTAGGAAAAAAGAAAACAAAACAACAAAAAAAGCACCTTTATCTGTTCTCAGTGAAGTTTATTTTCCATCTGTTTATCTGTATGACACACGCATTTGAAAACTGCAAGAAACAGACTTTATCACAACATTCAATCTAATGGATTTACAATCCCTTATGCACCTTCTCTGGCTAGATGGATGACAACCAAGTAGACGCTGTGGATCGGTCTCTCCTTGCCTTTCTCTCATGCTTTGATACACGATGTTCTGCAGCGATGCTGGCTTGAGGTACTCCTGATCCCTCTACGCCCCTGCTGCAGCCTAGTGCTCTTGTGTTTTGCTGGCATCACTGTTTGTGGAGGTATACTGTGGACTGGTATGCCTCTTCAAGCTTTTAAGGAAAACAAAACAAAACTAAACTGCCTTAATATTAAAATCAACCCCACGGAAGTCTCCATACGCTCTTAAGCCAGATCAGTCAAGAGAAGGAAGTACAGAAGCCACTGTTGCTGCTGAACTTGGACGCATTCTGTCTTCAAAGAGCAACCACTTGCTTTGCCCTGTAATGAATATATGCAGAATAGAGAAAGAGGTTGACTGTGCTTAGTTGTCTTTCATATAGTAGGGGGCAAAAGGTGTTAAATTAGTGTTTTTATTTACCAGATTCTTTTACTGAATTGGAGTAAGCAGATGTTTTTACTGCAGCTTGCCGTAAATAAACAGAAGGGTGTTTGGAAACCCTGACCAGCTTTTGTGTAGGAGAGAGCAGTCATAACAAACTGGTTCTGTGAGAAACTGAAAACAAATAAAAGATGAGCTGTTATTCATAGTTTACAAAAGCAAAAGAGATTGTGCACAAAAGAAGCAAGTTATTTTCAAATACTGGAACCCATTGTTTGCAAACCTGGGACAAATTTCAGTAATCTTTCCTGTTCTCCTGTTTTCAGTCTTCAGAAGATCTGAGGAAGCCAAAGGCAATGATTTTAACTCACTCCAGCCTCAGAGAAGGGTGAAAATTTTCTCCAGCTACTGCGTTCAGTGCTGCTCGAAGTCTTTTGCGTCTCCCCAAGGTATTTCCAAGAACATTTCCTACCTGTTTCTGAGTGTTACAGTCTTGCAGTGACTTACAACGTTGCAATCAGTTAAAGCAAATAATCTTTTCCCCTGACAAAACTCTTCGTTCAAGGAAAGCTCTTCTTTTAGCACTTGAATGAATGAGATTATTTCCTACCACAGCGCAATTATTTTCCTTATTATTTTGTGTTCTTGGCATTTTTCAGTCTAACGTTACTGTGCAGATGAGCAGAGTATTTCCAGTTGCGCAGCTGAAGGCTGGATGGATGTATTTGAGGGTGTTTTTTTTTTTTTAAGTAGGAGATGTTAAATGACACCAAATCCCCAAATCAATATTCCATTTTTACTTTATACTGATACTTAGTTTTTGTGACTGAGTAATGTCTGAGTATCTTAATAACTTAAAACTCACATTGACTGTTTTCATGCAACCACATCTGTTTCCCCTAAGAAAGTCTCTAGCCTTAAACGATGCAGGTAGACTAGGGCTAGAAATGAAGCTGATGAAGAGGTAATAAAAATAAAGCTTGAAGCTGCACCTTTTTCTTAGGTTTCTGCTCCACGTAGAGAATAACTATCTTAAGCAATCTTGGGATCTTCACTGAGAATCTCGTGATTGTATGGTTCCACTGGAACCAAGTAGGCTGGAAAACTGGAGCCATAGATCAAATGAAGTTTTACATGAAGGATGAAACCTTCCATATAAAGTTATCATTAGGACGTACAAGTTGACTGCGCTGTGTAGAAATACCCACTCAGAGATGAACAAAGTAGCAAATCCTATAGGAGCAGTATTGTTAGTGCAGTGTTTTGTGCAGGTAACATTGAGAAACTTCTTGGATGTCTCTGCAAGCCTCTGCATTGGGCTGTGTTGAATGCAGGTGAGGTGATGATAGTTTAGCAATTACAGATTGGTAAATTCCAATCCAGATTCAGAAATTTTATTCTCTGCCTGTGAGAAATGGACTGCAAAGACCACAGTTATGTAATGGTAAATTGGGGAAATACTCTGGTCCCAGCAGTATTGCTGCATCAGGTTTCGAGTCATCTCCGAGAAGGTTTGTATTGCCAATAGCACTTCCTGAAGGAATTGCATAAATAAGATCAGATAGCTTTTAGTTTTTGTTAATCTGTAGTTTGTGCTCTTTCTCTCCTGGAAGTGAGTTTTCTTTGCTTGGTTATTTCAGAATCAGTATAAATACAGAGGTAAGAGCTTGCATTTGTTTTTCAAATATAGCAGAGTCGCAGGAGAGCCTGCTGCAAGGCTGGTCATAGTGGTGGTGCAACAGCTTCTGTCTGCTCACTGACTGGCAACACTGTCAGATCTAAGAGTTAAAGTGCTGCAAGGTAGGGAAGGATCTTTCAAACCTATTTTTGCATTATTTATTTATTTATTTATTTATTTATCAGAGAGCAAGTGTCTCCTGATTAGGTAGGCGTGGTTGTCGTGTTGCCAGGTAAAAGAATGAACCTGGCCAAAGCTAGAAGCCAACCCTTTGTTTGGTTATAGTGACTCAGGTCATCTGGATGCCGTCCTGCACTTGGCTGCATTCAGTATGTTACTGTCCAAAGATGGAAAAGCAGCAGTGAGTCTGTGCTTAGAGTGCTGGATTGTTTACAATACAACTACTCAGTTCATTGGCAAGGTGAGGAGCAGTCTGTCCCCTACAAATCCTCTGATTCAGATCCAGGGTTTTGTGTGTGCCATTTGGTAAAGAGAGAAATCAAACACCATTTAATTATCCTCTTAGTCCTTGAGCCTATCTGCAGTATCCTTGGGCTTAGTCACTGGAGGGGATGGGTGGGCACTTCAGGCCATTTCTATGCCAGTCAGCACCTTTCGGGACAGTTGCTGTTCCCAGCTCAAGACATTGATGAATAGCTTCTATTTGTCATATCGTTCAATGGCTTTTAATTTTAGCATTGCCAGCCTCAAGCATTCAAACACGGAAAGTCAGTTCCCAGACACCAGTAATTAAGTAAACTCAGACACTTTCCATTAGAAGTTGTAAGTCTGGTATTAGATTATGTTTTCAAACTTCTCTCAGTAATCTTTAAACCTAGCTTTATTCTTTGTTTGAAATGGAAGCTTCAGGTGCAGTTTGATTCCAGGAGATCCATTTGGTGGCAGGGAAGGAAACCACCGTGACTGCTTTGTTTTGTCTTTTTCTTACCTTAAAATGTGTTTATTTTCTGATCACTGCTCACCCTTGACTGCAACAAAACTTTTCTCTAGTAGTAGAGACTGAATTAGCATTCTCCTTCCTAAATCAGTCTGTGTCAAATTTTGATTTAGAAGGTCGATTGCCTTTAGTGATGATGCTGTCCCATTGATTCTTTTGGAGATATACTAGCACTGATATATTTAATTTTTATTATTTGCTATGGACCAAATGTCAAGGCAACATAGATGGCTTCCATGTGAGTTAGAGGCAGGGAATCTAAACTAATGAAAAAGTAATTGAAAAAATACAAAAAATTGAAAAAATAAAAGAAAATCTTAAAGTGGTGTGATGCAGTGTAGAAGTCAGAATAATATTGTAAAATACACTAATTCAGACTGCTCCCAAGCAAGTTAACTTTATTAAAGCTTATGAAGTGTCTAGCGTATTAAAAAAGCTATGTGAAATAGCATTGTTTTGTTGGGCATATGCAGTTTAATTTGGTCGTCGTTCCTTTATGAAGTGAATTGTCCTTTATATGTCAGTAAACATTGCTTTTGCTTGTTTAAAAGTTCGTAGCAGCTGGAATCAAATGCTTTACACTCAAACAAGGATCGTTATTAAGAAGGTTATCTCTGATCATGCTGATTCCAGCAATATTTAATGTGTTTTAAATAATTAAAAATGCTAATGTGAGATCTTGTCGGTAAAGCGCACAGTTAAGGCAATTAACTGCATAAGATCTAGTCAAGTGAAGAGTTTGATGTAAATTTTTTTCCACTACAAAAAAAACCCTAATTAGTGTATTTTACGATATTATTCTGACTTCTACACTGTATCTACATCTGTAGGATTGATCTAGCATTCATGTTTCACTAACTCTTTTCAAATATGCAGCAGCATTTCTACTAGCAAGCTATGAAACATTATAATAAAAACATTCACAGAAATATAGGCTGCGAAACTATGAATTTTATCTAGTTCTCACTGAAGACCTTGACCCAAATTATTGATGAAGGTCTGAAATGACAGTAAATGTCTGTATATTTTTAACTGAATTTTTCTTCATTGAGCTTAAGTGGAAAAAATAAAAATCAGTGCGTGTATGTATTGTTTACAAACTATTATTTTTGTTTATCGAGTTAATCATCAAACCTCATATAAATGGCAGTTGTACCAGAATTGCTACTGAGTTTTCCTGTCCTTAAAAAAAATAAAATTCTTGCTTATGACAAAATAATTTTTTTTGTGTTACAGTGCATTTGCTTTGGGTTGGTATTAATTTTAGCCAGGAGTTCAAAGCATTCTTAGGCTGTTGTAATAGATGGAAAGACTGCAACTCATAAATGTGCTGCACCAAGGCACTTGAAGAAAGCTGTGGAGGCATGTGCATTCACTATGGTTTTGATAGAATTTCCCCTTTTGCCCCTTCTGTTTCCTTTTAAGAGATAAAATCTCTTCAAGAAGATTGGAATGTGTAATAAATAAGACACATGGGGCTAATATGCTCCTGCATGCATACGGTATATTCATAATCTTCTCAGCTCTACCATAGAGAATCACACAAAGCACAGAATTGTCTAGGTTGGAAGGGACCTCTTGAGATCATTTAGTCTAACCCCCGTGTTCAAGCAGGGAGCAGGTTGTCCAGGACTGTGTCCAGAGGTTTTTTGAAAATCTCCAAGAGTGGAGACTCTACAACCTCTCTGGGCAATCTGTTCTAGTGTTCAACCAGAGTCTTGTGTTCTCAACCTGAGTTGTTTAGTCTTGTGTTCTGACGGCATTTCATGTGTGTTAATTTGTGCCCATTAAGTTACAGTAGAAGCAATGTTTTAAGTTGAATTATGAACAGCTATTTGTAGCATTTAGTGATTATTTTTTTTAACAAGGTTATTATTGTCCTTATAATTTTTAAGAATATTTGTGTTATTTTAGAAACAAGTGCTCCTACAGACTTTTAAATTTTTTTTGTTTATATTGTCACGCTTACAGATGTTGGCTTGGCAAAAACTGAGCTCCAGTTGTGTACGAGGAATTATGCTTGGCAGTGTTTAGCTTTCCCAAATGTAGTGGTCTTCTAGCGACCGGTGTGCAATTCACAAACTTCAGTTAGGCATTTGGGACTGCCTCCACAAATCGTCTTATGTTTAGTTCTAGGAGCGATATTCACAAACCATAGAGACTTGCTGAGGTTCCTGGTTTAATGTCTGGGTAGTGATAGATGTTTTACAACAAGGATTCTCAACAAGCCACAGGGTGTTTGTATGAATATGAAGGGAAGAGCAGGATGTCGGTTTAGCTGATACAAAAAACCAGAAGTGTATGTGTTTAAAATTCCTTGCTCTTCTGAAAGTAAGGACTCAGCTGTAGCCTTACAAAGCCTTTCATGCGTGCCTACATTCACAGCACCCTCACGAATTTAAGCGGCAAGTTGTTTCACAAAAGAAGTGTTTTATTTCTTTCTTTTGGTATTTAGCTTCTCTTATTTTTTATTAAAATAATCTAAGAGCTGTTCATGCAGCGCTCACCTGATAATGGATCTGAATTCAGTTGTCCTTGCTGCGATGGGCATTCAAAACTGCTCTTCTCACTTACGAAGAGTAAAATAACTATCAGACTAGAGCCAGAACTAGATACGCATGGGATTATTCTTGATTCCCTCCTGCTGTTGTGATTTATTGTCCCACTAAGAATGCGCATTTTGGGTCAGAAGTAGAGTGAGTAAGAGTAGGTATCCATAATCCAGTGATGCAGGTGATGTCCTGGGGATAAGGAGACTGGGTTCTGTTCTGGGAGCTGGGACCAGGATGTTGAATGGGTATTTTGAAAACAGGGCTGTAATACAAGTTTCATGTACAGGCTGATGCATGAGCATTAAGGAAATGGGAGATTTGAGTGTACTTTTTCTTGTTTGATCAGTTTAAAAGCAGAGCTGATACAAAATACAACTCTTCGGGGTTCTCCAGTTAGAGTATCTCTGCACCTGCTGAGTCCTTCTATACATTTCCGTTACTGAGATGAGGTTATTGCTGAGAAGTGACAGAGGATGATGCAGTTTCTGGTCTGTCTCTTGACTACTAAATGTATGAACAGCTAATGCTAGTCAGATCTGACTTGTGAATTCATATAAGTTCTACAAAAATTCCATTGAGCCATCCACTCTGTCTTGAAATCTGTATATACCCAAAGGATTTTAAGTATTAATTCTGGGATTGTCTCTGAAAAAGGGTAGAGCACATTGAAATTTGATGTTTGCAAACAAGAACTCAAATGTCTCTCTAGTAACCTAATTGATAGAGCTTAATTAGAGTGATCTTTTACTTTAGTACAAGGTATTATCTTAAAGTGAGTTTCTTAAAGCATGTTGTCAAAGACATGACTCACACTATAAAATGCATCATATGCATCCTCAAAATGAGTCTTTTTAGACTGTATTTCTTGTCACCTCTCCTCCCGACCTGCTATGTCCTTTCTGTTCTGAGAGGAATTTTTATTTGCTGGATTTACGCTGGGTGTTAATGACAGTGGTCACTATCAGAACGTTTTCTAGGAAGCCGGTCTGGAACACAGAATAAAGTCTGTGTTAGAAATGGAACGTATGTTGAGTAAAGGACAAGAGAAAACAGGAAACCTTCTGTTTCAATAAAATATGCTAGTATGAAGTCTAGGTGTCTTGTGCAAGGCCTGAATAAAAACTCTAGGTGAATCCCTGGAGGAAAAGAATGCACTAACTCTACTATCAGCTTGAACAGGGCGTTCACCTGTTTTCTTACACAAGAGGTGTCCTGATGTTTCCCTTTATGTCCCTGGCAGATCTGTGAACCACAGCTTTCCCTGGCAGGAGGTGGGAACTGTACCATTCCCAACCATCTTAATGTTTCAGAAACTCACGCGGTAGCAGGTTGTACCCACAGAGAGGGCCACAGTTAGTTCCCCCAGTAAATCTCTCTCTTGATAACCCTCCTGAGTTAAGAGAGCAATTTTCCTTCTGTTGATATGTTTTCTGTCTTGGTGAAATTGGTTTTGCTTTCTTTGTCCTGGTACAATTTTGTACAGACCTGTGTATATAGTGAAATTCCTGCAGATTTTTGCCTATGGGGTGCGAAAAAATCCCTCTGACTTCTTCCACGCTACTTTCCGCTTCCTAGATCTGGCTTATGTGTGTTCTTTTCTAGTTTAGCTAGTTAAGGTTGTAGAAGTAGCAGTGACTGTGTAAACATATTACAGGCAGTGAATGAAATAAAGTGATCTACAGTAATAAAATAGTGTACATGATGGAAATTCTCTCTTTTTCTAAACAGTAGATGCATTTTTGATCTGCAGAAGGCAATGTAAAATGGGGTGAAGGGTTGGAAGAAACCATCTGTCATGGGGATAGCAAGCGAGGGATTGTAGTACGGAAACCAGGTCCTTCCAGAATGACGTAAGCTTAATGCTTCGTTAATCTGTAACCACGGTGCTTACAGTGCTTCTGAATGAAACTTTTGGATGGTTTAATGAAAGCTTGGAGTAAAAAGAATATAGTTCAGGTGTGCTGAGAGACAGTTACTGCTATGCAGCAAGCCGTATTGAAGATGACATATATACCTCTTTTATCTTGTCTTCCTTCTGATAAGGCCTTAAAGCTTTCTTCTTGAAGACAGGCATAGAATTACAACATACAGGACAATCTTTACAGTGAACTGCTGCATGTTTAACTCTGACAGTGACAATATGTTCATGTATGTAAAACTCATACTGGAAGAGTCCTCTGGAAAATCTCACAGCTGTTTCTTTTGAGGAGACAGAAAGTCAGATGTCAGTTTGTTCTGTACGTCCTGTCAGATTATGTCTTTGAAATAGATCAAATTTCTAAAATATAGTAGCAGTAAGTAGTAGTAATTGGGATGGTCTGCTACAAGGTGGAGGAGAAAAGCTTTTGGAGGGAAACTCTGCCGCTTACTGTTGGAGGGTTATTAAATAACTTCCCATCACAGAAGAGATGGTATGTGATTAGTGTATGGGGCAGATGGAAGGTGGCAGAAGTGATCAACCCAACCCTTCCAGGTTGATGATCCTGGAAGATGGGTCTGGTAGGAAAAGAGAAGTGCAGCAGGGAGTTGTGAACTTTCAGCACAAATGACATGACTGTAAGAGACCACTGAGAGAATGAGGGCGCAGACGCCTGTCAGGCTTTATGTGACTGAAAGAGGATATTCCCAAAAAGCAGAGATGACTGTACAGACTTTACTGCTTATGGTTCTCTTGATAGCAGTGTGTAACAAAACTTGGAGATGGGCAGCCCTTTCCATTCTCTTCCTCTATTTCTCACTCTCAAACAGTACATTTGTCTGTAGGTCTTACTTATTCTGGTCATCTAATTAGTTTGGATCTTGTCTTTCAAACAAGAATTCTTCAACGTTTTAATCAAGTCTGGCTTTTCAATATAGAAGTATTTAATCACTCTGAGTTTGTTGTAAGGAAAAGGTCTAGATTGGATGGATCTACTTCAGAGCTGTAGCTAACTTCAGGTCCTGTCAGCCCTACTTAAACTTGCAAGTCAATTAAAAGTGAATGGTATGAAAAGCTACATGTGAAAATTCCTTTTATACTTAAAGCAGCATGCAGCTCGATAGTAATACAGGCGTTGCTGTAATAAGAGTTTATGCTGGAAGAGCATTAGACAGGCTTATAGAAGTTTTGATATAATCTAAGTGTGGAAAAAGGGCCCCAGGAGAGTGTGTATGTGTCTTCCTAATATTGTTACCCCTCATTGACTTTATTTTTAACAGAAACATAAGTCGTATGAGAAGAATTTAACTTCGCTTTGTTTTTTCTATTTTTTTTTTTTAAAAAAAAAATCAGACATTAAGATGTTAGGAAGCGTTGGAATTAGAAAAACCTATAACTTTTCTTGTAGTAAGATGATCAAAGGCAACTTCAATTTGGACATTGGAGAGCTTAGCTTTTTTCCTTTTCTAGCATTCTTAGGTTCATGGGCATGTAACTTTTCAACACTTTTTAAAAGGTAAACTAAAGAAAAAAATCAGAGCTGTACTGACAGCATGGAACAATGGCATAATTGGAACCATTAGCACTGAGCTCTGCGGCCTGAGTAAACTGTCAGATATTATTCATTATAATCCAGCACAGTCAGCAGAAGGGGAAGGCAAGTGTTCTGCAGATATTTCTCCACAAAAAAGATGCGAAACCTGGTGGTCTAAAATGGGCTTTAACCAACTTTGATTCTTTTGGTTGCTTTCTTCCAAATCTGATCGTTTTTGTGTCGTATGCAGATTTTAGTCCAGGATCTTCCATGCTCTTAGCTCTTTATCTTCTCTGTGCCTTCCCAGTCTTCACTCCTGACCTGAGCATTCAGCCTTCTTGTCCAGCAATTAGAATTAATCCCAGCTGACTTCTGGCTTCTCTTCCTGTGATCATGCTGTAGAAAAATCCATCCTTTCTCCTTATTTTGCCCAGGTACTCACCTGATTTCGGTATTGTGTTTAGCCCCCCCCTTGCTAAAGAGGAAAACCAAGAAACAACTGCAGCTGCCTCACCTGGTCTTCATCACCAGTTTGTGTCTTTTGTTTCCTCTTCCATCTTCTTTTCCACTCTTCATCTTCCTCTTGGCCTCATCCAAATCTGTTTCATCATCAAGATGAATGACTCCCTGCCCATTTTGCTTAAAGCTGCAAGAAGTCTTTTGATGACCTCCTCTCTCTGCAGAAAGTTATTTGTAAATATCTGTTGTCTTGCACTGAAGAGTGGATAGTTGATAAGCCAGTTATGTCGCAGCAGCCTAGAAAGCAACTCCTGTTCCTCCAGAGCAGGATTCTGTACTTTAGTGTTTGATTTAAATGGTAGATTATTTTTTCTGTCCAAAAAAAAAAAGTCAAGAATCCTCGAAGCTCTGTTATAAACGAGAATCCTGAATGTCCTGTTCTGTCCTTGATTTGACTGGAAATTTTAATTTTGTACAAAGCATGTTTTGAATTAGCAGTGTATACATTAACAAAGGATCTCCAATTACATATTTGCAATTTTTATTGGTTTTTTTTAAATGTTTGTTAATAGCTGCTCCACATCTTCATCCTCTCCCCCCTTTACCTCCCTGTTTCCATGAATTAATGAAAGACAAAACATAATAAATAGAGAAAAATGCATTTATAAAACTGCCTAAGAAGTTTCCTACATTAGGAGTTTGCTAGAACTTTGAATGTTCTTGTACAACACTTGTTGTGTTTGGTGCAGGGATTTAAAAGCTTTGTTTGTGCTGGTAACATTGCATGGCCCGTTCCAGGCCAGAGCTTGAAACTCAAACATCCTTATCAGTAGGCCATTACAACAATCTCTGGCTTGGTTTTGACTTAAGCCATCTAATGCTCTTCCAAAACACTTCCAGGCATGGCTTGGCAGTTAGTCGGTGGCTTTTCCCCGTAGTTGTTCAGATGTGGCCGTGTTATTTTGGAGGCCACAAGAGACCAGATGTAGGCTAGCTGGCTGTATGGGCAATGGACCCAGCATTGGCACTGTTGAATTTGCTAATATTGATGAAACTGTCATTCCCTTCTGAGGATACATCTAGGTGAAACTATCGACACTTCCGATGAAGTAGTGTCTGAGGATTCCTTTGGCCTGTTAATGTGAAAATATGAAAAAATTCATGCTAATTTAGTGATACGAGGTAAAATTGATAGTGATTTTTTTTTTATCAATTACTGTATGACATGAATAAATTGCTAAATAGAAACCTGGAGACCCATTAATAACCTGTTGCAATACCCGTTGCAATGTTTGGAGAACTGCCAGTTAGTCATACTGTTACATACAGCCCTTTTTATTTCTCTTTTTCTTCTTTTTTCTGATTCTTGGTGTTGAAAGCACCCACAGAACACACAGAAAGTATTTTATGCTATTGTAATTATGATGTGGGGGCAAAAAGACTCTTTGAAATAGTCTGGTCACTGTCCTGGTGGTATAGATTATCTTGAAGTATAGCTCTGCCACCCTGTGGCTACTGAAGGTCATTCTTAGAAGGTGCATGTTTACGTAGCTACTACTACTCACAGCCTTTTTCTTTTAAACTTCATGAATGCTATTTTGTGGAGAAAATTGAAGGACTGTTCTAGGTCCCGTAGAGATGTATAAGCTCTCTATGTTTTTATTGAAAGATATATATACCCATTCACTGGAAATGCCATTAGTTAATAGATCTCACAAACTGGAACACCGGAAGTTCCATCTGAACATGAAGAAAAATTTCTTTACTTTGAGAGCGACAGAGCACTGGAACAGGCTGCCCAGAGAGGGTGTGGAGTCTCCTTCTCTGGAGATATTCCAAACCTACCTGTATGCGTTCCTGTTGAACCTGGTTTAGCAGGGGGGTTGGACTAGATGATCTCTGGAGGTCCCTTCCAGCCCCTACCGTTCTATCACCTCATGACAGTGTAGTATGTAGACACATCGTTGGTCACCTCAGTTATGCAAGGGTGTTCACTATCCAGCAATCACTTATGCTTTTCATAGTATTTGTATGTGCTTTTAAGCAGATAATGTGATTATTTATGTTTCAGACTGGTATAAATTGTGGAAGTTCATGTAGACTAACTGCCAAGATTGTAGACTACGTACGGTATGGTATGCTCCTGTCTGGTGTAAATACTGCATGTGCAGATTTGAAATTATTTCAAAGACATACTCGTGTATTTTTGACTCTTACTACCCTGGAAAAGAATTATTGCTGTGTTCAGTAAAAGGACCTTGATGGTTGTGACTTAAAAATTCAAGGCTTATCTGAGTGAGGCCCTGATGAAGCTGACAGCGTTTCAGACTGCACCTCACCCTTCTGTGTCCAATTCAGTGTTGGTTTCTAGAGTTACCAGGAGAAATAATTGTGATCTCTCTAGTTAAATTTCTGTGGGTCTCTGCTCTGAAGCATTCTGACCTCATTTAGAGAAGTCATCCACATTTTGCAACAAACATGTTGAATTTCCAAGAAGAAAAATGCTTGGGTTTAAAGAATAGGATTTTTTTGTTGTTTTTTTATCCAATGAGAATGCAAATGAAATTCCAAATGAAAGTTCAATCACTTGATTACTAACAATCAGATTACTAACAGATTGAAAACTACTTAAGTCACCCTGTCTTTTCTTCTATTTTCTTGAGCTCTACAGGAAAAATCTTGAAAGCATACTTTGGCAAAGTAACCAAAGAGTTAGGTTCATGCCAGCAGCAGTATGCCTTAAAACTTAAATGCCAGAGAGGTTTCACACCGTCCCTTTATAATGATGGTGGACTCAACGTATGGTTTAGGTACTTCACTTTGAGAGTTCTTTGCATATTTGTCGCCCAAGTTTCAGAAAAATGACAACTTAAGTTTGACAAATTAAGACCTGCTTCGGCAGGGGAGTTGGACTAGATGATCTTTATGTCCCTTCCAACTCTAAAAAATTCAGTGAAATTCAGTGAAGTTATAATATTGTTCTCCCAACCATTCCTTAACAATGACATGTGGATCATGTGTAACAAATGACCTTCTCCTTTTGCCAGGTGAGTAATTAGTATCATAGCTTAAGCGATAGCAACAGTGAGTGGCTCTGAAAAGCTAAGCTGAGAGTGCACAGAGGTATGTTATAGTTGTATAAAACTGATCTTTTTTTCAAATGAAAGATGTTAAAAGATACACACACATCCTGGAAACAAATGTGTTCTTGAAAGTCATTAAGCTCCAAATGTGTGGTTTCCAGGAAAAATGTTCTGAATACTGATATATTCAGGTACATGGAAGATATAAAGCCATAAAGAGGATATAAAAACATAAAGATGTGGTTCTGCTCATACATCCTTTACCCCTGTGGTTTCATTTTGTATTTCTGTCGTTTAAGATCTTAATGATTTGTGAAGTCAGATGGTAATTTGGTAGTGATAGACAACAAACTTCATGATTCTAATTGACTGTAGCTGATGGCCTGAAGATGGCAATGACCTTTCCAGTCTCACAAGAAAATAGTTGTGACTCACCAGAGTAAGAGTTTGATTTTTCTTACTGTGTTTTTACTTTATTACTGATTATGCTGAATGTTTTCTTGCATTGTGTTGACTGACTCCTATTTTTCCAAACAAATCCAGGTTTTCAATTTTTTACTCCCTTGGTATTGTAATTTCATTAAATCTTAAGATTTTTTTTTTTTTGGTACTATGAATGCTTTCTCTTGAAAGTCACTATTCAGGCACTAAATTAGATGAGAAACTTGTGGTTGAGCTGAGTTATGGTTTCACTGACAAGATAGGGCAGTGGCAGAGTTTTCCTTACAGTTGTGATGTTCTTGAACATTTTTGTATGGAATGAGAAAAATCTTTCAATTCTCAAAGATCTTAACGAAAAAAAGGAAAAAGTAGGGTCTCCCAGGCATGTGGGAGAAGTGTGTTAATGTACTCGGAAGAGCAAGTTTGCAATCAAACTTCTTTTTTTAGCTGTTGCCAAGTGTTTCTCTTTTGACAAACTAATTTGGAAGAGCTCTGATAAAAATAGAAGATAATGCTGTCCTTTATTTTCTGTGAATAGTAAGCTCATATAGTCTTGCTTCTGAAGAGACCTCTTACTCTGAGAGAAGGTGAAGTACAGCTTGAAAGGATGATTTATTCTGACTTACTAAAACCAGAGTACTTTAAAGACAAAACCAGAAGCTTCTACAAATAAGGATTTAAACTAGGACAGAAAATTGCCGTGGGTAAATCTTAATGGTCTTATTCTGCATCCATGACAGCCTTCTTCAGGATGGGCTAAGAAGTAATTCTGGAAGGAAATGGATGTAGTGTGCTGATAGTTTTTAAATGTTGCATTTTCTTTTTAATTAAAGACCAAATTTAAACGAGATATTTGACGTTGTGAAAGGGTAGATAGCGTTTCAGAGTCCAAATGCTTTATCTTCATGACATATCTAGTTGGTTCAAAACTTTGCTTTTTTACAGGAAATAGTAATGTGATGCTTATGATCCCTTTGGTTCACTTTACACCTGGTTTATGTTATTGTTTCTTCTAACTTAAAGTGAAGAAGTCTGTTTTTAAGCAAAATTGTTTTTCAATACTTAAGATACACATTTTGAAAAGGAGTGACTTGAGGGAAAGAAGGTATTTGATTGAATATAACTTCTTGAAAACTCAAAATCTCTTTTGAATTCTTTATATATAGAGTATTTCTAGTCTTGTTAACTAATTTTTGTGTGTGTGAATTTCCATAAGTTTCTACGTAATCTAGTTTGGCACACAGCAAATTCTGTGAAAGTAATGTTGATTCACCATTTTCTAACATAACTTCACATTCAGAATTAAGAATATTAATAAATATATCTAAATGAAATACTGCTAACTGGAAAGATACATTATTTTTACTCATAGAAAAAAAATCAAATTTATTGGGAAGTTTTACAAGTCAACAGGTTTTAATAGTGACTGACAAGTGAGACAACCTCTGTACAGGAAGGTAAATAAAGGCTGTATATGTGGAACGAGATGAAAATCTTTATTTAAATTCCCAGAGTTTGGCTAGCTGGTTTGAATCAGTGTTAAAATTGATTATTTGAAACAGATTTTTGCTAGGCAGTATTGTTCTAGATAGTGTGGAAATAGATAAATGAGTGGCTTTCCCAATTCAAAGTAAAAAATTAAAGGAGAAATTAGGGAGCTTTTCACACACTAGAGGATTTTATAGGCAGAGTAATCCTTAACTAATGCAGTGCCATTCTGTGAAGTTTAGTGATAAATAGAAGATCAGCAACCTTATTTTTGATAAACTGGGTGAAAGCCTTAAGTGGTACTAGTGTAAAGGACTATAAAATTCCCAGACTTTCTCACAGCATCCTTTATTAGGAGATGAATAACACAGATCTTCCCAGAAAGGCAAGGCAGTCTTTCTGTCACTCTGTGGGTGGGTCTGAAGCAGGAGGGGTTCGTGGGGATCAAAGCAGGAGCTGCTTCGTTCCACTTGAAGACATCCCCAAGGGTTCTGAGCAGCCTGCTCTCCTACCTCGGTCCAAAGGTGGATCATCAAAGGAGCAGGGATGTTGCATCTGGTCACAGTGGAGATTTATGTATGGCAGCTGTGTGGAACTCAGTGAGCTGTTTGAAAGATATTTGGCTCAAATTATGTGTGTTGCAGCCTTTCACAGTTATACTCTTTAGGGAGGGAAAAAGGCATCAGTTGCTGTGTAATTTTCTGACCTGCCTTTTAAAGGAGTTCTGATACTGGCTGTGAGGATCCCTTTTGTCTACAAAAGGATCTTTCAGTATCTCTTGAATATTGCATTAAGCTGAACTCTGTGAAGTGGTAGCTGCCTGTGTTTCACTTTGATTTTTTTTTTTCCTCAAGTTACAATTTGTCAGTCTTGCCAAATTTCTGGGAAGGGCAGAGTCTCACTTCTCCCACAGCAGCACAGTGTGTGTTACCCTGAACCGTGGAGGCAGCTGAGAGGGCAGCAGATGGATGGAAAGAGCAGCCCGCCCCTGCTGAAGCCAGTGGCCAATGATTTCTTGCCTGTATCAGGTATAGGGTGGCCAGCAGGAGTAGGGAAGTGATTGTCCCCCTGTACTGGTCACTGGTGAGGCCCCACCCCAAATACTGTGTCCAGTTTTGGGCCCCTCGCTACAAGGAAGACATTGAGGTGCTGGAGTGTGTCCAGAGAACGCAACGAAGCTGGTGAGGGGTCTGGAGAACAAGTCTTATGAGGAGAGGCTGAGGGAGCTGGGGTTGTTCAGCCTGGAGAAAAGGAGGCTGAGGGGAGACCTTATCACTCTCTACAACTACCTGAAAGAAGGTGGTAGAGAGATGGGATTCAGTCTCTTCTCCCAAGTCACAGGTGATAGGACAAGAGGAGATGGCCTCAAATTATGCCAGGGGAGGTTTAGGATGGATATTATTAGGAAAAATGCCTTCACAGAAAGGGTTATCAAGCATTGGAACAGGCTGCCTGGGGAAGTGGTGGAATCGCCATCCCTGGAGGTATTTAAAAGACAGGTAGACGTGGTGCTGGGGACATGGTTTAGTGGTGGTTTTGGCAGTGTTAGGTTGATGGTTGGGCTCGATGATGTTAAAAGTCCCTTACAACCTAGATGATTGTATGATTCAGTGATCTGTACACCTCCATTGAAGTGGAGCTTTCTGAGTTCTAGATAGGCAATAGATCCCTTGCTTTCCCCTAAATCCAGGCTGGGGCTCAGGGGATGGGAGAGGAGTGAGTATCTTGTGGTAAGGGGGATAATTCAGTGACTGCTGCCCAAGTAATTGCCTTAGTAAAGAAGAGAGAACTAATTTCTTGTCAAACACGATTTTATTTTTGTAATATTTGTAACTTATTAACAAAAATAACACGTTCTGTAAGTGGGCTCAATCGAGGTTGATTGTAACTCAGTTCTTATTTACATGAAGCAAATATGCAAATTATTGATGAAACTGTCAAAGTTTATATTTATTTTCTATAAGCTTGAATTATGTAGGAAAGCTGCATGTTTTCAGGCATTATTAATAGACTGTAGTTTCCGTTATGAATATATATTTTTACTAGTTTGCAAGGCAAAGAAAGCATGTTTGGGGGGGCGGAAATTGTTTCTTAGGCACCACATCTGAAATACAGAGCCTGTGTATGCACAGAATTAGTTCTGTGATGATCTGGACTATGGCTTAAGTCATAAAATTGAAAATTGGGTATGTGAGATGGAGAAAAAGCCTATTACCTGGGGGGAAAAGTAGTGAACTTTGTGGCACTCAAGTTATTTTCAGTAATAAATTAGACTAAATGTGGGTTTTGTTTTGATTTCCATCACCACCACCCCACCCACGCTCCAATCTAATCTGTATTCTGTTGGCATGTAGTTTCAAGAATTTATCAGAAATACTTTATTTCTTGCAATTCATTTCTAAATAATACGAGGGAAAAAAGGCCACAGAGTTATGAGAAAAGGTGTAAGTGAAATTCTCTCAATGCCTCAGATGCATTCTGCATAAACCTGGAATGTGGTACTGGTTCCTCAAGATTAAACTAATTTAACAGAATGAGAGCTTTTTTTGAAAAAAACATTCTGCCAGTAAGTACTTTTTGGAAATGAACTGCTTTGTCTAGCATTTCCAAAACAATATTATAATCCAGCTAAATTAAAGGAAGGAATATTGATTGCTTAAATACTGTTTTGAAATAATATTTGAACAAATAGTTCTTGAGCAACACTGCTGATTCAGATTAGAGAAGAAGCGTAGCCTGACAATATGTGATGGATGCAGCAGAGTGGCACGCTGCTCCAAGATTTCCCGAGAGAGTAAAAAAATCCTACATTTACTGTGCTGCATCATAAGACTAAGACAAAAAAATGTATAGAAAGACCAACATTTTGTGAGGCTGCCACAGAACACACACTGTTTTGATACATTAGTTCGACACAATCAATTGCATGGACAGTGTGATTTCTTTTGAATTGCTTATTTTTGAAATCCTTAGATGTACTGTGTTTTTGTGGGAAAGTACTAGTTTCCCTCCATTCTCCTCCAAATTATTGTTATATTCTTTCAGTACTAACTGGATCATTACTAGGGTTTTTTTGTTTGCCCTTTTCTAGGATATGAACAAACTAATGAAACCATAAGAAAATAAAAGTTAATTGTAAAATATAATGAGATCAGTGATTACTGATCTTCATCCTAAACTTGTAAGAAGAAATAGTATGCAAAAAAATGCCAAATTTAGCGTGTATCTCAAACCTAAGACCTAGTGAGTGTTTTCTGTTTGGCCTATATTTTTCTTGTTAATCTCCAGCACAATGGAGTATTTCACTAGAACAGAAGGATTTAGGTGGAATTAAAGTTCTTCCATTTAAACCACAAGTCTTATCCTTAAATTTATAAATTAATCTTTTAAACCGATTTAATTACTTAAAGTAGTTAAATAGAAAGACAATAGTATGTCTTAAACATTCTAATGCAAAGAGTTTCCTTATGTACCAATGAAAGTTAGTTTACATAAAGAAGATGGATCCAGCTACCTGAAACAGAAAGAAGTTCTTGGTACAGAGGATTTTGGAACTATCCTGGCACAGCACACCCATGCGACAGGTGGAAGTGCTTCTTTTTCTTTTTTTTTTTTTTTTTTTTAATAAGAATAAATAAATACATCAATTTCCAATGACTAAAAATTGTTTTAAGCATTAATTCTATATTGCTAAACAAAATCAGTGTGGTATTGATTAAATAATTTACACACTGCTATAGTATTCTTGTATATGTGATGTAGATAAAAAAAAAAAAAATGAGGCATGCTGTGCTGGCACTTGGGAGAAAAAAGGATATATGGAAAAATTAGGGAAGTTTGATTTGTCAGGGCAAAACATTCAACTCGGTATGGCACTGTTTGTGGATATTTTGTTAATTCTTTGAAGCGTCTGCCTTAATTATTTTAGAAGGAACACTTTTCCCTCCAGGTCCTGGCTCCTCTCCTGTTTGCTTTCACTCCTTAGGGTTTTTTTGTGGGCCAGAGAGTTTGGACCTCTTGAAAAGGTCAGAGAGAGACTGAATTTCTTCCTTACCAGTCTTTGGCTGGTGTAGGGTTTTCTAGCTGCAGCCAGCAATCTCAGGGCTGTTGACCATTTCTTGTCTTAAAAAAAATTAGCAGATTGGACAAGACGAGGCAGAAAAATTGATTAAAGTTTCCTACTCATGTTTATAAAAATGTGAGTTGGGCTTTACTGGTTTCAGGGGAGTTTATTATTAAAAGAATACTTCTTTCTGCAGTGCCGTAACGAGTAGGGAGGAGGGTGGCCTGCTGAAATTCAGAGTGATTTGATTGAGAAGCTTAACAGTTTATTGACCTGTATTTCTGGTAGTGCTGACTCTGGATCACGAGAGGGACAGAAATAGAGAGAAAGTCCTTCGTAGCCTGCATGCACTCCAGGACTCAGTTAGGCCCATGTTTTGAGGTGTCTGTGGGTCTGATCGCAGAGTGGCATAAAAGCAAGTCCAAACAATATGGAAAAAACCAAAGTATCTTAGGCATCTTTTGCAAACCTTGATAAAAACTCCCTTGAAAATGCTATCAAGCCGTTTGATTTTTCCTATTCTGAAACTTGACTTCGTAGGAGAAGAATGGCTTTTACATTCTTTCTTCAAAAACTGTTAAGTTCTGATCCACTGAGACTGAAAAAAGTAACTTTGTTCAAACGTGACATTGGGGTGGGTTGCTTTAGATTTGGACGGTGGCTAGAAAACTAATAAGCTACGTTCTTGGTTCTTATGCAGGTGTTTTGTACACATATATTTTTATATAAGTATGTACTATGTTTTATATACTACATATTATATATTTCATCAGAATGTCTGATAATAATAAAGTCCATGCAGATATACTTGTAAAAGTTCTCATGTTATTCAAGCGTGTAAGCAAACACCAACAGATGCTGCTGGCCTACTCTTCAAATTGGGGATTCTTAGGAAGGTATTTCCTTCACCACTCTTCCACCTTGTTGAAATAATATGACTTTGCAGAGAGGAGACATGCCTCAAGGGCAGTAGATACAGGAAGTTCAGATGCTAGGATGTGAATTTCTTGAAAAATTAGAGGAAAGACTTCTTTTGGGCTATACTCAACCTCGCTGATAAAATTTCACGTGCTTAATCTATATGGTATGTCTTTCTGCAATTGAAAAATTGAAGAAAGTTGCTTTTGAATTACACATCCTGAAAGTATTGATCTTTAAGGCTAAGGCTGTGTATGCTTTGAATTTTAATGTTCCTCTCCTTTTTCTCTTTCTAGCTGGAATGTATGCTGCTTTCTCTACAGCATTATAAGCTTTGTTATTCAGAAGAGGAAAACTGAAAGATGCCATCTGAGAGGTGCCTGAGGTATAGTACTTGGTAGCATGTATGAAGTCATTCACATTTAGGATGATGTTTACCAAAGCATCAGTCAATGAATAGTAGAAAAATTAAAGTAATATTTTTGTTCATTAGTAATTAATATTATTTAATACATATCCCTGTTGTAATCGGCAAAATATTGCTTTCTTGTTGCCGTTTAACATAGCATGATAGAATCGTTTAGGTTGGAAAAGGCCTTTAAGATCTTCGAGTCCAACTGTTAACCTAGCACTGCCAAGTCCCCCACTAAACCATGTCCCGAAGCGCCACATCTACACGTCTTTTAAATATCTCCAGAGATGGTGACTCAACTGCTTCCCTGAGCAGCCTGTTCCAATGGTTGACAACCCTTTCTGTGAAGACGTTTTTCCTAATATCTGATGTAAACCTCCCCTTGTTGCAACTTGAGGCCATTTCCTCTTGTCCTATTGCTTGTTATCTGGGAGAAGAGATATCTTCAGATCTCTGAATTCGTGGCTGGTGATCATTTTTGTGTTTGTAGTGTTCTGCTCTTCAAGACATATATTAGTCTTCCAGTTCTTTGAAATGGCTTCAAAGCATTCTCTCCAAAGTCATCTTCCTGCCTTCCAGGGTCTACCATTCTGTCTTTTTCCCTCTTATAGAGTCTTAATCATCTATATGTACTTGCCAATCTAGCCTTTGTTTTTTATTTGTATTGCCCATTGTCTCATCAGAGAATTTGATATTTATAGTTTAATTATCTTCTGGGAGCACTCCGAGTCATAACACTCAGCAGAATTTATTAATCTATTTGCTTTTTCCGCAGAACCTTGCACTAATCTGGTATGCTGGTAGTTGTTCTGTTTTGAAGAGTAGTCAACACTCATGGGGTGATCTGAGACCTTAGAGATCTACCTGATATGACTGGGGCATTGTATCATTCCAGTTCTGTTCCCCTTTCCCTGCCATGCTTCTGCAGCAGGAGAGAATCAGGAATTTCTTGCATTTTACAGCCATTGAGAATATCAGCTGATGATATCACTACAAAGTGGCCATGTTATTTTTAATGAATCAGTGCTTTTTCATTCATAAATTTCAGTTAAATTGCCTTGCATGTGTGTCCATTCTTCATAGATTGTTAACACAAGGGTTACAAGCAATTTATTTTTCACTTTGGTCATTGAATTGAAGAAAGGATTATGACAGAGCTCAATTTAAAACTACAGATGCCTTTTTTTTTTAAAATGTATATTTTGATTTACTCCAGAATGTCTCTCTGCAAACTCACCTTCTATAAAGACCCTGATTCTCAGGCAATATAAATTGGGATAGTCTCACAGATTTCAAATAAACTGCATTGTTTCATGCCAAAGAGGATTTGCAGATATTTTGTTTGTTTTTGTTTGCACCTACAGCTATATTGTCTCTTCCTTCTGCTGTAGAAAAGGAGGCAGCAGTCAGACAGTCCTAGGCTGGCTGACATGGAAATCTTGTATTCATACAAGGAAATATTCAGAGGTGGTAAAAGACCTCCAGCATTTTAAAAACAAGGAAGCATCCTCCCTCCACCCCCCAGTACTAAATAAACAAAACCCAGAACACTTCATAAATGTGAATGACCTGAAATGGTCTGAGAACATTAAGTAATGCAGTATCAGACTTAAACAGGCCACCTAAGACCACAAGTATTTGGTCTTTTTAATAAGACTAGTTACATACATACGTGTTCCTTTCTGCTAATGCTTCCATTTGAGCCACTTCGTTTTCTGTCACTCCATTGACCAGGCCCTTTATCTGTCCCACTTGATTCTAAAATGATTCTGAATTAATCATAGAATCATAGAATTGTCTAGGTTGGAAGGGACCTTTAAGATCATCTAGTCCAACCATCAACCTAACTTTGATAAAAGCCATCACTAAACCACGTCTCTAAGCACTATGTCTACCGTCTTCTAAATACCTCCAGGGATGGTGCCTCAACCACTTCCCTGGGCAGCCCATTCCAGTGCTTAATAACCCTTTCCATGTAAAAATTTTTCCTAATATCCACTCTGAACCTCCCCTGGCACAACTTGAGGCCATTTCTTCTTGTCCTGTCACCTGTGATTTGGGAGAAGAGACTGGCCCCCGCCTCTCTACACCCTACTTTCAGTGTCGCAAATGAAAATCAGAACAGTTGAGGTTTTAAAATTTGAGTATGTAATCAGGCTTCATAATATGTTGTTATACTGAGCTTTTCTTGTGATGTCTGTACCATATAAAGGTTTTTACCTGACATAGTTCATGACTTTTTCTTTTTTCCAAGAGTTATCAATCTTGTCTTAGAAAAAGCTCTTCTATATTTCTGACAAACTGCTTGTTTCCTACTGGTTTGTTTTGGTTTTTTTGGACAAAATCTTTCCCCTTTCCCATCTCAGCGTTCAGGAAATGCTGACAGGTCAAAGACTTTGTCAGTCCAGCTCCCATAACGATGCCGTCCTGGCAGCCCTGAACCAACAAAGAAGCGACGGCATACTCTGCGATATCACCCTTATTGCTGAAGAGCAGAAATTCCATGCACATAAAGCAGTCCTGGCAGCGTGCAGTGACTACTTCCGAGTAAGTCCAAAGATTTTGTTTTTTATTTTTCTTATAATAATATTAAAAATTATGCTGGGGGTGAGTGGGGGATGGTTATATATATCATACTGAACAAGCTTTAAATTTGAGCCTATGGAAAATTCAAGATTATTGCACGTTCACTAGAGTATGCAACATTAAATGTCCACGTACATGTCATTGGGAAGAAATTTTAAGAACCTAATTAATTTTTTTATCATTATTTATGATTAATCTTCTCCCCCCCACTCCTGCAACAGACATAGGCAGTACACATCTTTCTCTGAATGTTATGCCCCAGTAAAGTCAGAAACTAGAAGATTTTTTTTAAATCTTTTTTTTAGAACCCTGACATTTGAGACAGTTGTGATTAGAACATGGAAGGATCGGGAGAGAGAATTTAAATATTAATAAATGCAATGTAAGTCAGCTTCAGAGTGGATTTTTATAGGGATGTAAAAATGTTTACTCTCAAAGAGGAGGCCACAGTAGTTTTTAAAGCATAAAAAAACTTATTTTCAGAAACAAGTGTTTCTGAAATGTAAAAATTAAAATTTTCCTTGGGAAAAGTAATTCAGACACTCAGCATGGAAAACTGAACTCAGTTGCTACAATTGGAGTAACTGAAAAATTCAGTTTTCTAATAGGAAGAGCATTTTTCATATGAAGCAATTCCACTGACCTTTATTATAATGTACCTGTTCAAAATGTTGGACTGTCTGTAGCTCTTTAGTTGATTGGTGTTTTAAAGTGTGAGTCATTCTGTTGTTACTCAGAGACTAAAGCTGAAATTAATTTAAAGGTCTGTTTTCTCTAACAAAGTAAGTTTATTTAATATTTTACTGCTGCTGTGAACTTCTTTATGGTGACCTTTTTGTTTTGTTACAATAGTAATACAACGAATGACAACTCTTTTACCTGAGCAGAATTTTTATTTTCCTGTCAACTCCGTCTCTCTCTTTTGGTTAGAATTGAGACTTTGTTTGTTTGTTCTTTGTGTTTAAGAAATATTGTTAACTTTGATGTTACATTCACTGTGATGATGTTGAGCCGATTAATTGTTTGTTTTTTGAGCTTGTCTACATGCTTACGTGTTCCGCCTCTGCGGACTTTGTACTGCCATAGCTGCTAATGTTGCTTTATCGTGGTGCCCTGGCCTGCTGGAGCACAGGTTGCTTACCACTTTTTTCCTTTTCCCCCAGTGCACAGAGAGGGATTGAGGAGCTCTCTAGCTCTAGCAAGTGCTATATATACTTGTTGATGATAGATATATTGCAGGGCTGCTGTTCTGGTTTGACTGAAATATTTTAATAAGAGTACCATATCTTTCTGCTGCACCTGTAACATAGATTCCTTCCAGAGCTCATTGTACCCTGTGCATAGGAACATCACAGAGTGGGCAGCTGAACCCAGTGCTCAAGCAGTGTGGTAAGGACAGCTTCTACCTCGCTCACTTATTCATTGACCTTGAGGTTTGGGGCACTGTGGCTCACCCTGTTATTTCCAGTTGAGTTGCTTGGTATTTGCTGGACAGTTATTGCAAATTAAAATCTTAATGCCCAACAGAAAAGAAAAAAAAAAACAGTTTTACAGTAGGTCAAATTGCTAATTGCTACGTAAATCTCTTCTGTTAAAAAAAATATTGGGAAAATGATCTATGCAGCATTTAGTAATCTGATCTATTTTAAAATTGTTATAATAATTTGGTAGGACATAGTCTTCAGACTTTAGGTATCGGCTATAAATATGGAACTGGTGCTATCTGAAGTCAACCAAACAGTTTCTATTATTAACGGACAAAAAGCTTTTTTAGAAAATGTGAAATGAGATTTATGTTCTGTAGGAAGTTGGCAAAAAAGTTACTATACGCTATGTTTCTACTTCTAATAATTAAGAAAAAGCAAGAGTTGATTAAAAAGTAATAATTTTTTTCTATTTAAACTGAGATTATTAATCTTTTTATATCTAGAGGGATTTTGCCCAATTAGAGCTACCCGAGTATTCATTTTCTAAGGTTTAGGAGAATGACGCCAAGAGAATGACGCCAAGCTTCATTCAGAGTCAGTGAAGAGAAACAGGCATTTCCAGAGGATGATAAAGGAGAATAGAAGATTTATTTAGACTGAAATGAATGACCATCTGGAAGTGCCAGATCTCTTTGCACTGGTTGTAAAGACTAGACTCATATACTTCAAACTTAGCTGTTAATATTACATAAGATGATTTCTACCCTTAGTTTTTCCTGGATTTTCTTGGAGGAATTCTCGGATGAACCTTGCAGACTTTCTAACCCTGAAGTCATATTTCCTATTGCCATAGGAAACTTACCTCTCGCTAATTCTTGTGAGATGTAGGCACAGGACTGCAGTAGACTGGATTCTGGGAACATCAGATGTTGGAGTTGCCTTGAATAAAACAGAGATGACAACACTGTACATCAGTGTGACACAAAGAACTCGCCTACCATAGCTTCTGGTTTCTATGGCTCATAGATTTGATTAATATCCCAGCCTACCTTCAGCTCTATCTGGAGAGGTTGTCATCCAGTTCTTACGATCTCACAGATTACTCCAGAAATATGTTCAATTCTATGCAGGGCTTTATGAGAATGAATCAGCATGATTTTTTTTGTTTTGTTTTCTTTTTTTCATTACTCTTGTAAAACAGCTTACACAAGAGACTGGGTATTTGCTTTCTACAGAGCCCTTTTACAGTTTTCTACTGTGTTTACTTTGATTTAGATGGAGCTACTTCTGAAATTGTGTTTTCTTGATGAGAATAACAGGTCAGCTGAGCAGCATATTTTTTTTTTCAAATTGCTGCTTATTTCTTTCTTTTACTGCAAAGAAAAGTTTGTTAACACTTCAGAAGGAAAACGAAATGTATGTCATGTTACAGACTGAGGGAATCGGAGCTATTGTATGTGGAAGAGTGGAGAAGGGCAAACGGAGGTTGCCTTACCCATTTTGCTTTGAGATTGTAGTCTGGACTAAAATCTTCATTTGCTTTTCTAAGGCAAGCCAGAGATCTGAGCTTTAGCAAAACATAAAGGGCCAGCCTCCTACGGTAACAGCCTGCCATCCCTTCTTCCAGTTGGTATGGTTAGTCTTGTAGTTCAGCTATGCTGAAATGTTGGAATTTAAATCCTAAGCATAGCACCTGATTCGGGAGCTTGTTACATTTGTACACCAAAATGTTGTGTTTTTTTTTTTTTTTTCTTAAAGAAAACACCTTAGGAAACTGCATAGAAAGACTACGTTAAAAATACAGACTTAAATTGCAAGATTGGACACTTGAAAATTAGGGGTTTCAATTTGTTTTCTGTTCAGTATGTCCTGAAGGACCTCTTCTTTCAAAATGAGCTAAGGAATACAGTAGTCAGCTCCATTCCCTAAAAGGCTCACTGAAAGGGTAGTAAACATATGTATGTTTGGGAGTTCTTTTTAAAATGACAAACAGCATTTTAGGAAACTTTTCTGTATGACATGCTGTAATGTGCTATTTGTCTCAGTCTGTTGCAGTGAGACAAGTGTGGTTGAGTTAGTGAGTATGTGTGCATTGCGATAGCTCTAGCAAGCTAAGTGATTTCCAATTAAAAGATTCTTTTTCATTTCTTCCCCCCCCCCCCCCCCCCCCCTGGGAGCAAAATGAAATGTTACCGCATGACTTGATTAGTCGGCATTTACAGTGTTGGCAGGTGATTATATAACCTCAAGATTTTCTTGTACAAAATAACATTGGTTTTCCAGTCTGAACATCTCCTTCCTCCTTACTTTTCATTTGAGTGGGTTCACAGTCACAGGGCTTTGATCTTCCTCCAAAAAAAGCGCAAATTTTCCATGTAATCTGGATAAACAAAATTATATCAATTAACTAGAATAGATTTTAAAATGTCAATAATATTCTAATTTTTTCCACAATGAGCATGTTCAATTATTAGAAGAATCTTTCTTCTCTGAAATAAACTAGTAGATATTAATTTTGCATACAGACTTTGTATTTATAACTGTCACAGTTGAGTCTTAAGCAGTTTATTTTCTGGGTTTTTCTGTGCCATCTTTCCTCCCTGTCAACAGATAATTTCTTTGTGTGTACATAACATTGCTGATTGATCATATTTTGCAATATATTGCATTGTTTCTTGGTAAAGTTACAGAATTATTTTTCATAAACAAATCCCAGGAGTATGAAAGCTGTATGATGCAAAGAGCTTTCAAGGCCTTGTTAAAAGAATCATAAAGAGGAAAAGGTTCTCCCTAACACGTCTTAGGGGTAGATCTAAGGACCTATTTCAGAGAAATCAGAATTACCTGCTGTTTTTGCGGTGTAATGGGATTTTGTTCTTCAGTATTTTACCATTGATGTGTGTGTACCAAACGAACAGTATTTTCCTTGCTATTGTACCTTGGAAATGGTGCTACTTAGAAATTGTCTTTCCAGATAGTATTTAAAAATGTTAGCTCTTTCTGTTGGACCAAATCAACTCTATTCTTCTAGCAACATCTAGTCATTACCGAGACTTATGTGCCAAAAAACTCTTAATCTCACTTTTAGCTTCCTGTTTAGGTTGAGAAATACTTCCTCATCTTAAATTCCTGGGATCATTTGAATATAATTTTTTTCAGTTGGAAAGCTTATTTGTGAACAAATCCTCCTCTAGTGCTCAAGCTAGAAAGCTGGTCTGTTAGTCGTTCAGAAGTTGTCATACCTATCCATACATGGCTTGAGGCTAGAGAAGGACCCCAGGTGGAACTACTCCTTTCTTTTGGGAATATGGCACATCCATGATACAAGAACAGATCAGCTACAGGATGCAGATATACAATTGTAGAGGTGTCAGATAAACATCCCAGAGGTGACAAACCATGAACCCTATTATGAGTCCTTGCACCCTTTCCTTCTTATTTTTGTTCTAACTGATACAGAATTGTTTAGGTTGGAAGGGACCTTTAAGATCATCTAGTCCAACCATCAACCTAACTCTGATAAAAACCATCACTAAACCATGTCTCTAAGCACTATGTCAACCTCTTGTCTCTTAAATACCTCCAGGGATGGTGCTTCAACCACTTCCCTGGGCAGCCCATTCCAGTGCTTAATAACCCTTTCAGTGTAAAAATTTTTCCTAATATCCAATCTGATGCTTCAATTTTCATATACATTACCATTTTCCATGAAATACCAAGCAGTCTTTCTGCTGCTGTCATGATTTATGCACAAATAGGAATATCACAGCTATGTGACATCTTTCATTTACTTATACATCCTTGCCATCTTCTTACTCTTAACATTCTTCCCCGTAGTCTGAGAAGCCTCAAGTCTTTTGACTGATTAATTTCTTGTCTTTGCCGTGCTAATTCATGTTGTCCTGTGCCGTTCTCTATTATCAATGTCCTAACTCAGAAGCGGTTCCCAATCATCCTACAAAACTTCAGAACAAGATACAGTATTCTCATTTAATGTCCCACTATCAGTTTTCTTGTCTAAGAACCTTGATAAAGATTGCTCTTAAATATGTTTAATTCTGTCATAAAAATGTTTTCTCCCCTCCTTGGCTGTTGTTTTTAATCTCTCTTGGGGTTTGGTTTTTTTTTTTTTTTATTCATTCTTCCTATGTAAGAATACTAACTGCAATCTTGGGAAGCAGTACGGTCTTAGTACTGGTTCCAGGCTTGCAGTCATTGACCTCATCATGGTCACTACCAGACAGTGATGCTGTAAGAAATCTAAAGGATATTTTAACATGCTGCCTAACTGTTTAGCACTATATTTTCATTCTTCTGCGTGTGAAATCAGCCAAACGTGGCCCAGTACACATGGTTCTGGGTGACGCCAACAAGGCAGAAGATATTTCATAGAATCATAGAATCATAGAATGGTTAGAGTTGGAAGGGACCTTAAAGATCATCGAGTTCCAACCCCCCTGCCATGGGCAGAGACACCTCCACTAGACCAGGTTGCTCAAAGCCCCATCCAGTCTGGCCTTAAACACTTCCAGGGATGAGGCATCCGCAGCTTCCCTGGGCAACCTGTTCCAGTGTCTCACCACCCTCACAGTAAAGAATTTCCTCCTAATATCTAATCTAAATCTCCCCTCTTCCAATTTAAAACCATTACCCCTTGTCCCGTCACTACATCTCCTGACAAAGAGTCCCTCTCCATCTCTCCTGTAGGCTCCCTTCAGATATTGGAAGGCTGCTCTGAGGTCTCCCCGGAGCCTTCTCTTCTCCAGGCTGAACAACCCCAGCTCTCTCAGCCTGTCTTCATAGGGGAGGTGCTCCATCCCTCTGATCATCTTCGTGGCCCTCTGCTGGACCCGTTCCAACAGGTCCATGTCCTTCCTGTGTTGAGGACTCCAAAGCTGGACACTGTATTCCAGGTGGGGTCTCACAAGCGCAGAGTAGAGGGGTAGAATCACCTCCCGCGACCTGCTGGCCACACTTCTCTTGATGCAGCCCAGGATGCGGTTGGCTTTCTGGGCTGCCAGTGTGCACTCCCGGCTCATGTTGCGCTTCTCATCCACCAACACCCTCAAGCCCTTCTCCTCAGGGCTGCTCTCCAGCCATATGAAGATTCATAGTAGCGTCTGGTGCTGTGAACGTGTTGTTTATACACCGCCTGTTGAGAAATGAGAACTCAGTGCTGCTTGCTTCTCATTGGAAAAAAAAGCAACTTGCCTCAAATAGGAGGAGGCTTGCAAAAAAAAAAAAGTAGGTTTTTTTTTCTAAAAATTGTCCTACTGGTGTGATATAAAGTTTTAAATACGAGTTACAAGTTTTTTACTGATTATTTATTAATTCCCTTACAGTTGAATGTCAAGAAAACAGCACATTCCTTCACTTCTTAAAATATTGTTTGATATAGGCATTGTCAATACTTTTACTAAGTTTAATCAAACTGTTGGAAGTAACATAGCATGGGCGGTTGTGAGGTGGCTTGTTGTATAAAAACATTTCTAATATTTATCTGAACAAACTTTTTTACTTCTGAAATATATACAAAGATGGTTTGCAAATGTTTTAAAGCTTTCTAAATAAATATTTGAATGTTCTTTCAAAGTGGACGAAAGTAAGGGAGCGTAAAGGGTTATTTTACTTTGTTCATCCTTATCTTCGCAATTAATTTTTTTTTTTGTTGCGTGATGCTCTGAAGCAATTTGCCTTTGCTGCAGACAGATTTCCCACAGCTCAGCAACGTGGGTGCTATCAAAAACATTTACAAGAATCTTCTCTTTTCTGAATTCTGTTTTCAAATTACCAGCAGTTGTTATGCTGTCAGAGTAAATATGTTTCTGTTGCAATTAACATAGTATGTAAATTAATTAATTGCAATTCTGCCACTGCTCTATGGTAGACAATATCATCTTATTCTCCAAGTTATCTTCTTGATTATTTTTTTTTTCTTTTTCTTTTTTTGAAGTCTCTATATTGTAAGTGAGAGCAGCATGAGTAAGTATGGCAGAATCAACTCTGCAGTTAGTGAGATAGGTCATAGGAGACTGTGGCTCATTGCCTCTAATTAAATTAGTGTTATAACAACATGTGGTGTTTGATTACTATTCAATTGATGCATTTTCTCAGTTTAAAAGCAGGACAGAAAGGAGTCATTGCAGCTGTGTTGCTGTAATTGCCAATTTTCTTTGCCGTCTTCTTTTCTTGCTCCAGGCTACCCCAGTGCTGCTGTAGCAAGTGTTCTGAAGCTGGGCTGGGCTCAGCCACAATTTCTGTGTTGCTAAGTGTCTGACCATGGAAAGCCAACTTCTTAGGGCAGGCCTGTGGTAAAGAAGTGTTTCATACCTGTTTTCTTCTGTATAGTCTGAAGTCCTGTATTTTAGAATGTCGTTGGATACAGTAGACACTATTCTATATTTTGCAGTCTTCATCAGAATCTTCCTACACAACCTCAGGAGAAATTAAAGCTATTATTCTGTGGGTGTAGTGAAGCTGAAAATATCTTCTTCTCCAACCACCTGAACGAACTATTTGGGCAGCGTGTCACTTTTAGCTTCAGTGAGTAGGACCCACATACCATTTTAATAACAAGGGAAGCATCCAAAGAAAGAGGCAAGAAGAGCAGTGATCTATGATCTATGTGGTGCACTTGTACATACAGCTGGTGTTAGCATGTTTTAATGCTATCAAAATAACTGTTTTTCTTTTGGATGCTCCCTCAGGGTTTCTTGCATTCCCCTTCATTTGTATAAGAAGCCCATCACAATGCACATACTTTTGCCTTTTGTGTTGCATCTCATGCTTGTGGGAAGTTTTAGAGGAAATATTTTTCGTTAAACAAATTCTTCATTTGCTTCATTGTCTACAGTGCCATTTTTTTACTCCCTGTTAACAACTTCATTTTATTAGACTGAAATGTGATATTGGCTACTTGCATTCATGTCACGGTAGACCTTCTGCTAAAAGGTTGGATTTAAGCAGTGGAACCTTTATGTTTGACCAGCTTGAACATCTTTATAAAATGCTGGTGGTTGCTTATCTTCAGCAGGAGTTAATCTGCCCTAAGTCAACCTGTTTTCAAACTTAGACATCTAAAACCTCTCTAATTCCCAATCCATTCTTCCTGGATGACCTAATGTGCAAGTGACGAATTAATTAAACTGCCTTTCTATCTACTACTTAATAGGTAATGCCTCAAAAGAGGTAGATGCCCATAACAGCATTGGGTGAGAATGTAGGAAGGGCCACGCTGTGGTGGATCATTGCCTGGTTGCTTTAGCAGTAGCTGTTTGTGATACACTTAGCCTGGTTTTACTCTTTTTGTCCAGGTATGTGGTGTGTCCCTGAGAATTCCCCAGGTGTTTTCAGTTCAGAGGCTTTTCCTAAGCAGGGTGTGATTCCTGGCTATTCAGCAATCCTAAATAGGTCTCTCATCCAAGCTTTTATCTTCTTTCTCATTGAGCCTGTGTGAGATTTCTTATCCACTGTGTTCTCTAACAAGGTGGCCAACTATCTGTTATGTGAAGAACTACTTTTTGCTTGTTCTGAATCTGATTTCCGCCAGTTTCACTTGATTCCTTCTACTTCTTTTATTGGAAAAGACAATGAACCATCAGTTCCCTAGATATTTTTCTCACGGCACTCAATCATCTCTTTTTCCGGGTTGGAAATTTCTGACTTATTCAGATGCTATTCAAATGGAAGCTGTTCCATATGCTTGATGATGCTTTTTGCCCTTCTCTGAAGCTGTTACAGCTGTAGTACATCTTTTGTGAGATGAGGGTAAGGGAATTGCATGCAGCAATAGACAAAGCACAGATTTCTGCATGGGCATAGGGTTGATTTCTGTTTTTTTTCTTTTGCCTCACAATTTCTAAGCTTTGATTACTTTTTTTTACTGTTGCTGAGCACTGAATTTTAGGACACCTTATGAAATGCCCATTTGAATTTTCAGAAGCTCTCATACCTGGCACTTAAGAGTCTACCTTGCCAGAGTTAGATTTCAACCAAGAAGGAGTAGGTGTCAAGCCTTGTATTAGAAGTAGCGTGACCAGCAGGAGTAGGGAGGTGATTGTGCCCCTGTACTCAGCACTGGTGAGGCCACACCTGGAGTATTGTGTCCAGTTTTGGGCACCTCAATACAAGAGAGATATCGAGGTGCTGGAGCGAGTGCAGAGGAGGGCAACGAAGCTGGTGAAGGGCCTGGAAAACAAATCATATGAAGAGCGGTTGAAGGAGCTGGGACTGTTTAGTATGAGGAAGAGGAGGCTGAGGGGAGACCTCATCACTCTCTACAACTACTTGAAAGGACACTGTAGAGAGGTTGGTGCTGGTCTCTTGGCACAGGTAATTAATGACAGAACAAGAGGGAATGGCTTCAAGCTCCAAGAGGGTAGGTTTAGACTGAACATTAGGAAAGAATTTTTCACAGAAAGAGTGGTCGGGCATTGGAATAGGCTGCCCAGGGAGGTGGTTGAGTCACCATCCCTGGATGTGTTTAAGAACCGTTTAGATGTGGTGTTGGGGGATATGGTATAGGGGAGAACTTTGTAGAGTAGGGTAGATGGTTGGACTCAATGATCCCAAGGGTCTCTTCCAACCTGGATGATTCTGTGATTCTATAGCACTTATGGGAATAATTAAATCGATGTCATCATGGTCTGTTAGCTTGGAGGGGGTTGGTTGGAGAAGAAAGAAGAGCCAAAGGATAAATGAGCACAGTAAAATGTAGACTACTAAAAATAAAATGAAGAGATGATTTTGTAGAGACATTTGTTCCAGAGGAGATAGCTGATGGAGGGCAAAGCTCGGCTGATGATGAAAGCTACTGTGACAAATTACTGCAATATTAACACAAGCTTGGGTAAGCAAGTCATTCTTCTTTTATTTAGCAAATTGTTAGTGTTTAATTACCTTTTTTTAGGCTTTATCAGTAAAAGGATGTGGAAAACCAAAGAAAAATGGTCAGTGAGCTGATTTTATTCTTTTGCCTTTGTGTAAAATAATTTAATAAATATGTTGGTGGGAATTTAGGGTACTTCTTTAGCAAAATTATGGAAAGCGGGATTTATAATCATAATGGAAAATAGGGTTGTTTTAAAAGATATGAAGGGTATCTAGTTCAAACTCTCATAAAATAGGCCAGGTATGAAAGGTATCTAGTACAAACCTTAATAAAATGAACTATTTCAAATTTCAACGTTAGGCTTCTCGCATAACAAGTTTTGCAGTTATGTTGCAGAATAGAAGATAATTGTAGTTTACTATTGGTTGAAACATTTGGATGTCAGTGTATAATGTCATTTACATCACATTATAAATGGCATCTTAAGAAGCTAATTAAAGTAATAACTAAGATTATGTTACTCCAGTTCTGTTAGATTAAGCCTTGCTGTACAACTATTTAGTTACAGCCCATATGCACTGGGGCGGGAAACTTATCTTGATGGTACTGTATGAAGTATACTTTTAAAAATAAGCCCCTTAAAGGTGTCAAAGTTTTGAGCATGGTTTTTCATGCAAAAAGAAATCACAAGAAGCTTTGCCTCCCTGAATGAAACGTATTGTGGTAGCTAAAGTGCTAGTTCAAGAGCTAACTGACTTTTATTGCAGTTTTATTTTGGGCTTGCTTTTGATACGACTTGCTAAAATCATCAAAGGACATGAACAATAGGCTTATGCATTCACTGGGAAACATTAAACCAATTTAAGCCAAAATTTGCAAATGTGACTCATACTTTTCTGTGCTTGACTGGAGATGCTGGAAAAAAAAATCTGGTTTTTGTTATGCTGCTCCCTTCATATTGCAAAAGGCAGACCTGCTTAAGTGTAACTGTTGTTAGGACAGACTGTACGTTACTGCGGATTTATGCAGTGCTTTGCGTGGCAGTGTCCTTACAATTCAGTTTTCTTGCTTCTGCCACAATGAAAACATTAACTTTTGGTGTTTGGGACTACCCTTGACCACTCATTTATTTTGAAATGTTGCAACTAATAAGGTTAATGTATCTGTAGTAGTTTGTTGTTAAGTTTATTTTTTTTTTTTATTCTGGTACGGGGTAGCACATGAAAATTGTATTTTGTTTCTGCAGCACAACTTAGACTACTTCTGAATATAGGTCTTTTTAGTGATGATGCAGCAGCTCATTAGGAGTAGTGTGCTACAGTCTATCCTTTTCCTTGTGTCTGAAATTGTGTTTGTGCATCTAAGCAGAAATTTGGGAAAGACACATTAAACTGATTATTAAACTCTGACTATCAAATTGATGCAGGTTCAGCCAAGAATGTAACTTGTCAGCAGCAAATGCTTATATTTTTTTTTTTTTATTTTGACTGGGAGCGGAGATCCTGAGCCTGATTACAACCACAAAAATTACTTTGTTCTTGCTGGTTTACTCCCCAAAAAAGATGCACCATACAAACAGGAAAAAATATCACATCTTCAGGTCCTCTAAACAGTAGGGTAGGTCTTTACTTCAATTTTCATTACTTATTTCTAAAGATACTAAGAAAGTGATGTCTTTTTATAGTAACAATAAGTACATTGCATGTATCATTGGTTTGGTAAGTTCCTAGGGGCTGTGTAATCACGTATCACTGTCTGACGCTGAGGTACTGATAGAAACACCAAAGGTTCAGTGGAATTTACTTTGCTAACAGTAATATATGAGACTTCGATACTGTTCATAAAATTGTATATTTTGCTGCTCAGTTTTTCTTTTATTTCTTCTCCTTTCTTTAACTATATACTCCCTTAAACTATGAATGATAGCTGACCTTTTCGTTTTACAGGATTCATTTTAGTTGCATGGCAAACGCTTAAAAAACAGTATTTAGGTAGATTTCATTGAGTAGATGAATTACTGCAGGCTCAGTTATCAGTGATTGATGTTATGTGACATTTTCTCTGGGAATTTATATAGAACTTTTTCAGAAGAATCATGTAATGAGCCTCTTAATCATATTTCATGCAGTTGATATTGATGGATATGTTTTTCAGTGTGCAAGAGACTCCAGAGGACATGGCTGATGATGGATTGAGGATAGACAGGCTTCAATTGAGAGGAAAACAAAGCAAGATATAGCTTGCTAGTTATGAGAAGAAAAAGCTGCATTTTTACATGCAGTAAGGAGACATTGAGATACTAAATTGGTTATTTGGATAAGTATACATTACATATCTAGACCATAGTTGATATTTGATCTGGACATTGTCATCTGTCAAAGCACTATTTTGACTCCTGTTAATACGTTCTGATTTTTTTTGTTGTTGTGGTAGGTGAAAACGGCAAAAAGAAATAATATTGCTTATGTAATGAAGGATTAGAATAGGGAAGTTAAGAACAACTAAAGGTTAGTTCAGGAGTAGTACAATAAAGGGGATTAAACAGATTATGATTTATTTATTTAATATTACTGTTACACTACTGAATTGCTATTTTTAGTATAAACTGCAAAGGAGAATGTTTTGGCCTGAAAGAGTTTATAGTCCAAATAGATAAGATACAAGTTGGAGTGACCTACATACAGATAGGGATAGGCTTAGGTCCCAAATCAGAAAGAATGCACGGCTGAGCTGTTCCATTGATGCCAGTACGATTTCTCACAGGCTTAAAATTACAAATGCAATTAAAAAAAAAATCTTGAGGCATCACATCGTATCTGAGTTCCCTGAGCAGTGTAGGAAATTGATCCAAGATCTCTGAAGTGTTAGTTTACTTTGTTCATAGCTTTTCTAATGCATGAGATGAGAAGTACGATCGATTTCCTGTAAAGAAAAAGACGTGAAACAGGTGAATATAGAAGTAAGTGAATATACTGTGGGAGGTGAATTTGAATAAAACACTGCACTTAATGAAGATGCCTATCTATTTTAAAATAATTTTTAAAAACCCTCAAGCAATATCATTGTGGGATTGTGGAGGCAGAAATTTGAGATGTCAATTCTGCTTTTCTATAACAGTAAAACAGTGCTAGTGTTAGTTACTTTAAAAATTCAGTGACAAAAGATAAATAGCTAAGGAAAACCTTGGCCATTTCAATGATCAGTTCTTTACCAATTAGTCTGCTAGATAGACAGAGTAGATGTTCGCTCTCAAAATTGTTGTTGTGGGTTTTTTTCAGCTACAACTTTATATAAAGTTGTTTGTTTTCTTCAGATGTGTTTTTTAATTGGGTTGAAAAAAGTTACTGAAATGGTTAGCGTGAGCACCAAATAATTTGTTTGGTGCATTTTAATTTTTTTCCTATAGAGCTCAGCCTCAGTAGTAAGGGACTGGGTGGGATGGCATACTTAGGGTTTAATTTCTATTAAAAATGATAAGAATTTTTTCCCATAACATTCAGCCAGTGTTTACAATATAGTTGATAATTAGTAGGAAAAGTCAGAGTGAGTTGTTAACACAGCGCTCTGTGCTGACTTAGAGATGAGAAAACTCATGGGCATTGCGCATAACTCGCTATTAGTTCATCTTGACAGCCTGAGTGTTCATCTTTTTGAGTGTGGTGCAATGAAAGGAACTACAAGAATGCGAGTTCACGCTGTGCCAACTTTCCACTCTCCCTGTCTGGTGGTGATTGGGAGGAAGTGCAGCAAATGCTTATGCACTTAACAGCAAAGAATGTGTCCAGTTTCTGGACGCCCACGCAGGAGTAACAGCTGAAAGTAAAGGCAGTTCTTGCACATCAGTTGCAAAAGCTTTCAACTGCCAGGTAGAATCAAGGATGAGAGGTGACAGGGTAAGCTGAGTGGGAGATGGACTGAGTTGAGATATTTGCATTGAGTTGTGCAAAACAAGCTCAGTCTTGCTGAAATCCTGTGAACATCATGTGAATGCAGCCGTTAATGGAAGTAATTCTGAAGTATCCCAGGACTTGTTTGTTTGTTATCTACTGCAAAGTCTGTGGCTGAACAAGAATTTGTGTAGGTCAGAGCTATGGATTGGTGGGGAGCTTCAAATGTTTGTTTTATATTGTAGTGGACTTGGAACTAAGGCTGCTGGTAGTTATCAAAACAATGTTTGAGAAAACAGAAGGAGGAAATTTGGAAATGTAGCTCTTTAAATTATTGTAGATTGCTATAGTAAGCTTAGTTTACTTTCTGGTTTTTGAAAGCTTAGACTTCTTTTGAAAGTTTCATTTAGAGTTGAACCAAAGAAAAATGGATAATGATGAATGTCTTTTCACGATCTTGCTGAGGGAACTTTGAGATATTTTAGAGGTAATTGCTATGCACTGGAGCCATGTACTTTACTCCTAAAAGACCCAGGGTATTTCTTGAAGGCACTAATTTAAATAGTCATTTGCTCCTCTCCCACTTGGAACATATCAGAAAAGTTGGCCAGGGGCTGATGTAGCTGAAGTAAGGGATGAGCATAAGAAGGTCAAGACAGGCAAGTTGAAGGCATTTTGTGTGGATTCAGCCTGTCATAATTGGCAATCTGAAACTTTTTTTTTAAAGACCCACTCACCTAAGGCTTTTAAAGTAGAAATGACATTACATGAGTTCAGAGAAGTGAAAGAAAACTCTGGATCTTATATATAGTAATTTGTCACAGGAAACAAACTTAGAGGTGCAAACACTTCTCAGTTTATTATTGCTGTCATGGTTTGTAGGTTTCATTCCAGAAATAGTCATCTTCAGAAGTTATTCTGTTCTCCTAAAATGAATACACTGAAAGGACGCAATTCATTCTTATCTCTTCAACTTCCATTCTTCAGTTTGCTCAACCCTTTACCCTTAGGATTAAAGTTTTCACCTATTTTAGGCATCTAGGCTAAGCTAAGTGTTTAGGCTTCCTCTGCAGTTAGAAAAAAGATTTCATCCCGCTAAGTTCTGTAAATTGGTGTCTAAACATGCCTATTTCTATCTATTGATTACCCAGAAAAAACTTTTACTTACTATTGCTATACAGCTACCTATCTTCTGATACTCTTATTACAGGCCCTGATGACAATTTCCTCTCCTTTTTTTTCAAGTTTCCAGGTATTTTACCAATTTCCCTTCTGTACAGTATTTACCCAATGTATCATACTATTATTCATTCAGTGACTTAATTAATTTCCTTTAAACATCTTTTAAATGTTAAACAGCTTTTATGCAGATTTAAATTAGAATCCAGTGGTTACCTCGGTGTTCAATTTGTTATTATTGTAGTTTATTCTATTTTTTAACTCCCAGCAGAAAGCTTATGAACTCTCAATAATAAGAATTCCAGGTTGTTTTCCCAGGCCATAGCAGTAAGTTACTTATAATTTTCGTCACTGTATTTTTTTTTTTTAACAGCATAACCATTTGTTCTTTTTGTATTCATTTACCTGTCTACTGAGGCTGCTTATGTTTTGATTCTGTTTCTTGCCTTTAAAAGGCCTCTAAGTTCCGTGGAATTCTTTTACCAAAAGAGTTTACTTGTGTAAAATATTGTACAACTTGGTTAAGTGGTTTTGTGATGATTTACTGCTTGTTATGCTTGACATGATTGTAAGATTGGTGTGTACAAATGAGGACAACTCATTACTCTCATGGATATGGAACATCTGAGTAAGTAATAAAATGACTCAAAGGCAAGGAGCAATTTTTTACTTCACCATTGCGACAGTGAGCAATTTGTATTTTGGAGATTTTGAATATTATCTTGTGTTTCTGTGACCTTGATGTCTGTTCTGAAAGTTGTATGTTGTGAAGGAGTCTGTACCTGTTGCTGCACTGCTGCCTGAGTGATAAAATCAATGTATCTAGACATTTTTTGTCTCATTTCTACTTCTTTTAACGGTAATACGTTATTCTGATTCAGTGGTGTTTTACACACATCTTGCATTTTGCTTTTGAAAGCTAAGAGGCAGCAAAAGCTGAGCATGGAAAGTCAGACCCAATGACTCTGCTAAGCGTTTTTTACTCGGGCTATTTTGTCCGGTTACGTCAGATCTGATCACATCTGAGCCTCCTTACCCTGTTGTTGTGTGCCATTCCTTTTTGAGATCTTGTCATCTTTTGTGTTCTAGGTTTGCAGAAGAAACTGTTTTATAAAGGTGCCTTTGGCTGCTGAGGGCAAAGTAGTGAAAGTGCATGCAAGTGTGCTGTGTATTAAATGCCCACCAACTTGCCATTACTTTGAAGTCAAATTTTAAGAGTCTGACAGTTGTTTTATGGTTTGATTTTTTTTTTTTTTTTTTTTTTTTTAATCCAGGGATTGTGTGCTTTGTTTTCTTTTTCCTTTGGGAATAGATCTCTAGCTCTGTTTCTGTTTCAGGCCAAGATTAGAAGAAGAATGGAGGGTTGATTCCTCCCTCCCTCCTCTTTTTACAGCTAATAAAATGTCTGCCTGCCCGACGAAAATGAGGCCATCCTAATTTGTAGCTTCTTAAACAAGTGTGAGCTCAGGTAGAATTCCACAAATGGAATATATCTATTTGTGACAGGATGCTGAAAGCTGAATTTTGGAGCAGTTGCCACAGAATAGCAAGTGGATTGTGTTTATTTTTCTTTTGGAGAATTGGCTTAATTAAAATCTTGACTAAACCAACAGAATTCAAACAATCACTTTATTTCCGACAATTTTGGCACATTGATTGATTGGATGGCAGAACAAGACCTGGGTATTTAAAGGAAGTGGAAGAAAAGATAAGGCCTTTCACCAGTGGGTTTTGTTATAAAAGGGATATTTGGTTAACATGTTGGCAACTTCTACTGCTCACTCTCATGAAGGTCTTGGAGGAGAAATGAGGCATTTTCAAAGATGATTTTATTTTGTCCAAGCAGAAGTATTTTAAGATAAAGTATGATATATTAACATTGTTGAATGAAATTAATAACTAAAATAAACATTTCATGTTTAGCCAAATTTGGTACCTTTTCTGGTAAGTTTGACTTTGAATTGTGCACGTGTCCAAATATTTTATATTTTATTCTTTTTCTCGTCTCTCTTGTACATCCACCCAAGTTGTTTATCTTTTGCCTTGTTTTTAATGTACCCAAGGGAAAAATAAAGTAGGCTACTAGCCTTGCATTAAAAGCATGACTGATGGATCTATTTAAGCTTACAAAACCTCAGAGCATTTTCAGAGATACATCTGAAATTGGAGTGTGACAGCCCAACCGTAACTCATTCTCCAGGTATTGGTGAAGTCTCTAGCCAGAATTTAATGATCCATATGTTTCTGCAGTTAAAATCACCATATTCAAGTACAGCAGTGCAAATTAAAGACTGAGTTTGAGCCCAATTTCTGCCTATGATTGAACAGATTTTTTTTTCATGCTGGATTAAACCTTTAAATTTTCAGGCTGAGAAGGAAATTTGCCTGCTGGTGAAAGCAGTGTGGATCACTGAGCAGTACTAGGTTCGTCTGTGTGGGAGTCTACTTTCCTGAAGGCTAATCCGATTTAGCTGAATGTGAACTGGCTGAGGACCATTGCAGACCTTATCTTTTGATCACATTCTTTGGCCTTGCCTCCTGAAAAACAAATGTAGTTCATACTCATTATCAAAAGCTTCCATAGAATACTCAGAGGATAGTTTGGGAGAAAAAGAACTCCATATAGCAGGTGGCACACAAAGCCATAATCCTATGGTTTACTGGCAGCTACAGTTCTGATCACCCATTCCATTATTAGAGGATGCCAGTACTAGTAAATAAGATGGATAAGGCCTTGTTTTCTGGCCCTAAAAGTGACCGGCGCAGCATGGCTTGTGTCCATATCACTAAACCTTCTGCCCTCTGCAAACAGGTTGGCTTTATCCACGCTATTTGGAACAGCCGTGGCTTGGGCTATTCCCTGAACCATAGCCCAGGCATTGCCTGGGGGAGTGCTGGTTGGCAGGGGGGCAGAGCTCTGCTGGAGGCTGTGTTCATTAAACACTGTGGATGATTATGGGCAGTGACTGAGTTAGCGACCTGATGGGCAAAGACTAGAGTCTAAGTTTAACAGAGATGGGAAAAAAAAGATTTCTACAAGGATCCAGAGACTGAGTAGGGTTGCTTTAGTCCAGGGAGGTGATGAAGGTTGATGTTCTGGAAAGTAAGACTGGATGAAAGGGACAGTTGCTCTCCTCGATGATTTTTTTTCAGGGAAGTCCCATAGCACCTTGCCAATCTTCAGTTTACGTTTTATGATCTGAGAAACTGGGGCAATAACAAGTAGGGGGAGATTGTAAGTTTAGGTGACTGCATCTCCGTGCTTCCTCCTCATTCAATAACTTGAGTATTATGTTGTTCACGTTCCAGTCTGAGATGCTTATTTGGAAAGGATTGTTTATAAAAGATGGTGTGTTAACTGCCTCTTCTCATACAAATAATTGCATGTGGCTTATTGTTGCTTCCTATATATAATGATATTATACATAAGTATTATTTCTAGTGGTGCTTATGTAGTTTTATTTTTTTTCCAGAGTCCAGTTCTTTTTCTATTTTTATTGAATGCTACCTTATTGTGTGACTGTTCCCATTGATTCCACCTGAATTACTTAGTGAAGAAGTATATATACATGGACCAAAGGGATTTGTTTCAGTTTTTCCAGAATAAGTTTTTGTATTTATTGATAAAAGGCCTTGGTTGCAAGATGGATTGCTATGGAGTTAGTATTGAAAACTTGGTATAGATCTCATTCTAACTCACAAGTCTGTTGCTATTTAGAATTCTGATTCAAGGAAAAACAAAAGTGACTGAAGGTGAAAAAATCAGTCCTTTTCTTCCTGGACCGTCACTGGATGTTGTTTTTAATGGTTAATAACATTTCTTTCCATAGGCAATGTTCAGTCTCTGCATGGTTGAAAGCGAAGCTCATGAGGTGAATTTGCATGGTGTCACGAGCCTCGGTTTAAAACAAGCCCTGGACTTTGCATATACTGGACAGGTACTGTACAACTCCTCAAATTAAGAGACACAAACGAAAGCAAACTGCAATAAAACCTGAAGATTACCTTTACAGAGGTGCCAGAAATTTTTCTTGTACACTGCCCACTACAAGGTCTTTTGATTGAACAGATCTTACTTTTTGTATACTGGCTTGGGGGTTTTTTTGTTTGTTTGTTTTGGTTTTGTTTCTTTAGTGGGATTGTCTAAGAAAAATGCTGTTTATGTGCATTGTTGCCAGGTAGTGAACCACATAGGACTTGTATATCCTTTTGGGGTGGCCTAGCTGTTCATAAAAACTTAATGTGAGTTGATTCTGCATGCTAATATAAATGTAAAGAAAGGAAAATATTTTCTTAATAATAAATATTTATAAACTCTGCTGTTTGACAAATTATATAATTGAGGGGAAAAGTCTGTTTTCCATCTCTGGACAGATGCAGTCCAAGCATATTTGTAAATGCTTATAGGTACTATACATCCTTATTGTAGCACTTTTTATGATAGCAGGTTGTGTATCACATAATGTTACTTCAGAAAATGCAGAATAATGGTCCTCTTCCCTCCACGCCCCCACCAAAAAAAAAAAAGTATATATGACCTGTCATATCTCTGCACTGAACGCTTGGACAGTGTTGCTGTATGACTTCATCTCGGTTCAGAGTTCATGGATAGTGAGCTCAGAACAGCCAGCTATTTTTGCTTTGGACTCTAAAATTCTAGATAACCAAACTGTTTCTGGAAATATTGCTATAACAATTGAATCCATTGGTGTATATTTGTTTATTAGTTAATTTTGAAATGGAAAGCTTAAATCCGTATTACATTATTCTGGAAGAGTTGTTGGGTTGTACAAATTTAAGGCATCTGCTTCCATACTGTGGATTGAGTATGTGTCTTTACTTTTTTTTTCAAAGGTAATTAAATAAAAATAAGGAAAGAAAATTTTTTACCTGTTCTAAAGGGCCGTTTTTGTCACCAACCCACACAACAGTTATACTTTAGTGTTGGCCTTAGAGATTAGCACTTGAAACTTCTTTGTTTCTGCTGTTATGGAAAACATAACTTTTTCAAAGATTTCTTGGATATAAATAAGAGCCAGAGATGCCATGCTATGTTATTGAATTGACTGAAGATCTCAGTACATAAGTTGGCGTTGGTTTGCTTTTTGTTCTTTGAGTTGAAAGTTTTGATAGATAAAATTGAATGTCTCCTGTGCTGTTGAAAACCTGTATTTGAAACTATAGGTTGATCATTCTGCAGAGAGAACTGTTATTGCTGAATGGAGGTATCTTTTGAGAGGACGGTTTGTAATTGATTTCTGTCTGTCCCGTCCTGTTTGCTGTGAATAGAGGTATACTCCCCTATCTTTCAGCAAAATTCAAAGTCTAATAAATCTATGTAAAATATGTTGAGAACCTGGAAAGGATGGATTTGGCTTTTATGTAAGCCAACAATCCACCCCACGTTGCTTCCAGAATACTATCCTCAGCTCCCTAGTAAATCATATGTGCCTTTTATCTTTGAGCCTTTAGAGACTTTCGAGTCTTTCATTTTCAGGTATGATCTACTTTGAATAAATGAGTGGGCTTCTTGAGGTAAATACAGATGTGCACGTATCTACAGTTGCTCATATATATAAGTGATTGTAAGGCAAAGTTTGCTCTGTCATGTCTATCAGATACACCACATGCTACTTTGAAGCACAGAGAAATGAGAAGGATTCTGTAGGAGTTCTTACAAAGATGCCTTTGAAGCATAACTCAGTGATATGCGACTGTGAGAATTAGCAGTGTCGAATTTTCCCTCTTGTCCTTGAAATACTCTTCTGGCACTCGCTTTATAAGTATTGAGCATTGCTTACGTACTGACTCAGGCTGACAGCATCGGTGTGAACGTTTCAAGGTAATGAGTGGGAGTAATCCACAAAGGCTATTAATAAATAACTGGATTACTGCATGCTTACATCAGAGAGAGTTTTGAAAACAGAGTTGTCTTTAGTTTGGGTCTGCGAACTCTTTCTGATTTCAAAACCAAACAAATTATTTCTTAGTAACCCGAAACTCGTTCATGCCAATTACAACCTTGTATTGCTCTGAAAATGTGGGTATCAAGACATGATTTGACGTACCTTTTAAAAGTGAAAGCCATAAACTCTCTCTTTTTTTTTTTTTCTTCTTTTTTTAACATGTTTGACCAAAATGTTAGTCCAAAAAATTGCTGATTCTTTAGGTAACTCTGTGGAACTAGCAACAATTTAGGGACAGTGCTGAGGTATACGTATCTAAACAGATAAATATTTAGTTTCAGGTTTCTTCTCTTCTCTTCTCTCTGCCAAACTTAGGTTCAGTTTGAAGTGTAGTAACGCAAATGTAACTTTCTGTGTAAAAGAATATATTGGAGACATCTGGTGGAAATATTTAATATTGCAAGATGGCAATATTTGCTGCCTGCAGTTTTTGAAAGTTATCAAAATTAAGAAATTTAATTTTTAGCATGACATTGCAATCTGAAATGAAACTCTGTCATCCTTGCCTTTTTTTTTTTTCTTTTCTTTTTAATGTGAAATATGCCTGTGGACTTAAAATACAAACTTCATCTTCCTGTCTGCTTAGGCAGACAGTGCCTTATCATAATTACTGCTGGAAATATTTTGCTTTTAAGGGAAAATTGATTGTTCAACAGAACAAAGGATTTTTGTAAAACTCAAGTTAAATATAAATAATATCATAATTCCAAATGAATGAATCCATTACTATGGTCCCTAATCATCACAAAGCAAGCAATGTTGGTATAGAAATAAATGAAAACTAACGAAAGGGATATCAGCAGAATGTGGTTTTGTTCTCTGCATTTAGATTCTCAGTAATCCTCTAATAATGAAATCTTAGGCAAAAAATGTCTTAAATAGGTTCCTTCTTGGCTGTAGGCATTTTACAACGTAATGCCCATATTCAGAATTCAGAGACACAATTCTTCCTATTGTAGTTGACATAAAGCCCTTTGATGAAGAAAGGGTAAGGTCATTGTCTCACTTCAAGGCTGGCAGCAGTAAGGCCAGGCCAGAGTCTCAGTGACAGGATTACTCCCCCTTCCTCCTCACAGGGGCATTTTACAAGTGTCAGATGCGCGTTGGAAGGGAGATGGACGAAGTACAATCAACACAGAAACTAGTGGTCAACCAGTATTTCATCTGCCGTTTTCAGTGGGGAGACAGCTATCAATATCTTAGCACCTCCTGTTCTGTTAATCCTTTCTAGCTCACTTGTGAGTGAGGTGTATTGCAAAGTTGTATTGTGATGGTTGATTTTCTTGGGTAAGTGACCTCTTGCATCCTGCGTGTAGCATTTCCACTGGTTGCCTTTTAATCAAAATAAATCATAGAGTTTGTTTAAACTACCTGCTGTCCCCAGAAAAAGTGACTTCAACTATCCTCTTTCTTTTCTACCGGGGACAACATGCCAAGGTCATGGAAGACTGAATTCAGCAGGACTATGTCTTACAGTAAATACTTAACATCTTTTTTCAATGCAATTTCAAAGCAAAAAGTATAAATTTAATAGTTTGGGACATTTCTTTTTTTACTTCTATCAGGAGGATAATCTTGTTTCTGTCCTTACCACTAGGTTAAAGCTACTAGGTGTCAGGTTCACAGTTCAGCTAAAGATTGCCCAGAAAGCCTAGAATAATACAGAGCCTAATTAACCCAGTTTATGCAGTTTATTGCAGAGAAAGTGAAATGTTTCCTGTTATTTGCTCTGGATAGATATCAAGCTGTAGACAAGACAGCTTTTCTAGAGCTGAAAGTAATCCAAGTAATGAAACGTCATCCCAAAAAATAATGAGTTTGCTTGGAGTCTTACTTATAATAATGGGACTTACTTCGTAATGTTATGAAGCTGCATCAGGGAAAGCTCAGGCTCATCATTAGGAAAAGGTTCTTCACTGAGAGGGTGGTTGGTCGCTGGAACAGGCGTCCAGGGAAATGGTCACAGCACCAAGCCTGTCAGAATTCAAGGAGCATTTGGACAACACTCATAGTCGTATGGTTTAGTTTTAGGCACTCCTGCGAGGAGCCAGGAGTTGGACTTGAGGTTCCTTATGGATGCATTTCCAACTCGAGATATTCTATGATTCTGTGATCTATATGCTGTGCATTTAACACAGATTTTAGTTTAATTTTCTGGAAAAATAGTATGACACATATCAGAGAAATGCTGGTCGTGATTCCTTCTGGCATTGGCTAATGAGACATCTGGATTTTGTAATGAGTGCTATCTTCGTTAAGTGCCAGGGCTTTGGGCAGTTGCCTGCAGGGGACCGGAACATTCTTCCCCTACTCACACTTTCTTGAAGCAGTGCTCCTCAACGTGGAAGGAGCTCAGGATTCAACTGAAGCACAAATGATCAGGGAGACAGGCAGAAGTGCTAACTGGTTGCGAGTGAAATGCAGTCTAAATTGCTCTAAAAGAAAAGTTAGGTTTTTTGATTGCTCTGAAGCGCACAGAATGGTCTCCAGAGGGGAAAAACAAGTGGTACTTTTGTTAGATGCCTGTCTCGTTTGAAATGCTGATCACTGCAAGCGGAGTCAAGAAGGAATTTTCTTTTGCATCAGACTGGCAGGAATCTTAGGAAATTTTTTTTCTTGTTTTCTGTGTTAAATTCCATATGGTTTCCATTCTAGAATTTTCTGACATGACATTATGTATTTCCTTACTGTTATAGCATAATGCTGTTTATTTTTAATGTGAATCATGCCACCACCTCACTTATTTCATGACCCCACAAACACCTGTATGGAAATGAGAAGAAACTACAGGGGTATGAATGAGTAGCTGGAATGAAGATGGAATCTCTCCATCTTTGTCTGGGCACACAGTTTTCTTACCATGACAACGGTTTAGCCTGCTTTGGCCTAAAGTAGCTTTAGTTTAGTGTCTTTAAAAGTGTCTGGATGAAATATAATGGCCTGCAATATACAGGGAATAGATTAAATGATCTAATTGTTCTTTCTAGATGTAAACCTCATGAGACTCCATAGAGGTGATAGTTAATCTGGACCTTAGGCTGTGAGTTTCTTTGTTAAGAAGGACAGTTTAAGGAGTTTCCTCCCTACTCTCTTTTGTTCACTACTTCCCTCTTTGCTATGACCATACAATTTTTTTGTTGGCTTATACTGGTTTGTTTGTAGGAGGGCGGGAGGCATTAAAGGAGTAGGAGGATGTTCTCAGTCTGGGCAGTGTGGAGGTAAGGCACGAGCAGCTGTCCTTGAGAAAGGATGGTGGTTCATACACTGCTCCTAGCCCAAGGAGGCTTAGCTGCTAGTTGCTCTGTGTTGCCAAGAAATCTCCTAAAGAAAACTGGAGAGAGGCAAGATGTGTGATTCCAGTCAATCTTTTCCACGCTTACCCAGAGCCTTAAGATGTACCAGGCTGGAGGGGATGCAGGGTGACTCGGGAAAGGAAGAGGGAAACGTTGGGGGAAGGGGGAATGACTTCCAGTTATAGAACTGCTGCCAAGAGGATAGGTGTACATGGGGGTGTTCAGGGCCGTGTGTATCTGTGACCATGGGACTCACAGAATTCCCATTTCTGCCTCAGAATTGTGCTTCAGAAGCTCAGGTTTCATTTATAAAAGTTTCTAATTCTTGCATTTGCAGAGCAGGTTTCCCCAATATATCAACGAAGCATAAATGGATTCCTTTACATATAGATTTAAATTGTATGTCTAAGAAATGTGGATCTAAGGAATTGTGTAATCTGCCTTTCTGGATCTTGCAACTCCACATTCTGTTGCAAAGAAACACCACATTTTTGCATCCTTTCTATGCCTTGGTTTATGTATCTGACCACAAGAGGGAGAGAATGGGATTTAATGAATGCTCTTTGAAGGGGTTGTGGAATAATGAAGGGTAGAATGGCTGCCTTGAAGAACAGGTTTCCTTTTTGAAAACACAGTCATTGTGAGGGAGGAGAAAACTAGCTTGACAGAGATCAGTTTGAAAACAAGCAGTATGTCAGACCTGGTGGCTTGGGAAAGTACGTTAGTCAGGCCATCTGCAAGATCTGTCCATTGTATACAGGGAGAAGGTGGTTACGCTGATTTTCTTGGGTAGCATCACAAGCCAGAGAAAAGTTGAGAGCATAATGAAAATTAACCCTCAGAATTAAAGGTTGAATAGAGGATTGATTGTAAGATGCAGCCAGGTGCAATACCTGAATTGCACCTAATTATCTTAATATAAAAATAGTGCAGAAACCAGTCTTAAGACGGCATGTTTCATGCAAAGGCACATCCTTCGCTGGTGAAGATTGCAAAGTTTATCTGAAGTCAATGATTCCAAATTACTCGGAGTTTCTGCCCTGATAATTATGCCTCGTAACCCTTGGGTTGAGGATGGTGTAGGGAAAATGATTAAGCTTCTCTCTTTACTTTTCAAACTAATTATTTGTGATGAATTTTAAGCTGTGAATCCATAATAATCTTAGTTTCCTTCTCCTTAATTTTCAATAAGCATCACTCTGAAGACCTCAGGCCTGTTAGACAGAGGAGAGTCAGTCACTGTGTGTACCTGTGGTATGCATATGGTGGTATTTATGTGCATTGAGTGTTAAGATTCATCTAGATGGCCTATATAGCATATAAACAGCTATGCTGTATAATTAATAAAAATCAAGTATTTGTATTAATGTATAGAAGCTAAGAGGTGTGGAATAATTGTGAATTACCTCAGTTTCAGTAGAAGAAAGGCTTACAATGTTTTCTTCCTTCTTTACTTATTGTTCTGTTTTTCTTGTGGGTTTCCCCAGCTTGCAGTTTGCTGATGGTGAACATTTAGCATAGAAGAATTAGTATTTTTGCCTGTATCCAAATGAGCATTGAATAAAAATTCAGATAGCCCCATTTAAGGCAAAGTCTTGGGAAGAGACGTAGTAGACTTTCCTCAGTTATCCTGGGAAAGACAAAGGTGAACATGTTATCTCAACAGAATAAGTCTTGTATGGTCCACAAAGATGATCAGAGGGCTGGAGCACCATTCCTCTGAGGACAAGATGAGAGAGTTGGGGTTGTTCAGCCTGGAGAAAGAAGGCTCCAGGGAGACCTTATTGCAGCCTTCCAGTACCTAAAAAGGGCCTACAGGAGAGATGGGGAGGGACTCTTTATCAGGGAGTGGAGCGATAGGATGACGGGTAGTGTTTTTAAACTGAAAGTGGGGAGATTCAGGTGAGATATCAGGAAAAATTCTTTCCTGTGAGGGTGGTGAGACACTGGAACAGGATGCCCAGAGAAGCTGTGGCTGCCCCATCCCTGGAGGTGTTCAAGGCCAGGCTGGATGGGGCTTTGAGCAACTTGGTCTAGTGGGAGGTGTCCCTGCCCATGGCAGGGGGTTGGAACTGGATGATCTTTAAAGTCCCTTCCAACTCAAACTGTTCTGTGATTCTGTGAAATGGAAAAACATGTAAGAAATTTATCTGCCACCTTCAAATGAACTTTTGTTGCTTACTGTGCAAATCACCTCTAGGTAGTAAATTGTCACCCTCTTTGCCTCTTGTCCTACTTCTCATAATGCTACCAGAATTATTTGTAAATGGATTGCTGTAGCTTTAAAATACATTAATATTATCATAGTTAAATATAGTTTGTCTATGCCTACAAGGTAGTAATCTGCTTAGGGTTCTAGTTCTCTTCATATTGTGTCTTCAACATTGCTAAGCTGGTGGGTGGCACTTGTAATCTGATGTCGTATTACTTACTAACTTCCTCAGTGTAAATGACGTCTGAATAACAAACACTGCAAGGTCTGAACCAGCTTGTTTTGTCAGTCTGACCTGAAGCTCTCACTTGAAAATATTTAACAGTGCTGCTCATTTTTTTAAAAAATACCTATTGGAGATATTTCTGTGACTGAAATCCTTTCTAACTTTCCATCGAACTACCTCTCATCGTGCATAGCAACCTCATTAGCAGCAGCAGCCAAAAACCTGGATTGTGCTGGGCCTGGAGATCCTTTCATTTCTAACTGGCTAGATAAAGAACTTTTTTAAGTGTGAATATCTATATAGTGATTTGCATGAGCTTTAAGCTTGTCATACACTGACAGAACTCAATGTAAATGAATTCCTGATATAAACAAGAATCAGTCCTCTTCCCTCCTGCACCTAACGTAGCTATTGTGTTGGAGATAATTTGTGGTTTTGCTTGAAGAAATGCATACGTGTGTTTTTAGTTTCCCTCAAAAACAGTTTAAGTCCAAAAGATGCAGATGATTGTCTTTCCATTTGTTTGCCATCCTCCTTATTCCACTGCATTTGAGATATAAACGATGCTGTGAGATAAAACTAAATTGTGTGGGCAGAAGAAAAAAGATCTGAAAAAAAAGCTTTTCTTCCCTGTGGAGCAGTGAGAGACTGACCTCATGTGGTGTGAAACCAAAGTTGCCAGGGGAAATACGACAAGGATAAAACTCTGAATACACTGAGTATCTTTGAAAAAAATAATTTTTCTCCTGCATTTCTGATTTTTGTTGGATGCTGCACTATTTATATTTAAATAATATTAGTTTGGATAGTTTTGAATGTGATTGCTGATAAGAAGTTGACTAGCGTCTGTATTCCCAAAGACTTTTTTGTGTCCTGAAAGGGATGCTCTAACAAGCTGACCCCAAGACACCAGGCTGGGAGCTGAGGCCCAATTATCCTCGCTGCTGCCAGTGCGTGATTTTAATTGAAATGAGTAGGAGTTTCATGTGAGCAAGTGACAGGATAATCAGTCTTGGTTTCTAAGCCCTTTCTGGCACTTCCCCAGCAGCATGTTCACTCTGTGCCTTCACAGCCTTGCTCCGTAAAATGAAGACAGTGGTTAGGAAAATTATGAAGTGGTAGCATGCAGAATGGGAAGGGTGTTCCTAGCCTGTATATTTTTTACAGGCATGAATAATATTAATACTGATAATATTGACTTCTGAGTCAATTCTGTTGGCTGATTCATCAGTATATATGGAAGCGTCCAGGTATATGGATAACAAAAGGAGGTTCTGTTATTTTGAAAAGTCTCCTTTTAAAATAAATAACATGTATTTAGTTTTAAAGAATTTTGGGGGTAATGTGGCCTGTGGACTTTCATGAGAAAAATCTGCTTAAAAATCCTTTGGGCAATTCAGGTGAACTTTAAAAACTCTGTCCCTATCCTGCAAAGACTTCTCTGTATGCTTAATTGTACTCTTTCTGTTCTTTGTGTTGACTTAAATGTCTGAAATAACAAAGGCCCGTGGTATTTTCTCTGAGTATTTACTCTGAGTTCTGCATGACAAACCTTCCATTTTCTTCTTTCCAGATCCTCTTGGAACCAGGGGTGATACAGGATGTCCTAGCAGCTGGGAGTCATTTGCAGCTGCTGGAGCTTCTCAGTTTATGTTCTCACTATCTCATTCAGGTGAGGCTTCTTTGTCTGGTTGTCAGCCATTACTATTTTGTAAACTTCTGTTTCAAGCCTAATTTCAGAGTATTAGTACAATACTTGGTGTAACCTAAATGGCAATAAACTGGATTTCGGGAGACCTGAATGTTGAGTGTAAGCTGAGTATCGGATTGTGGTAGGTGCTTTCTCCTCCCATCCATTTTGTTCCTTTCAGTCCTGAAAAGAAGAATGGACCACTGATTGGTATCAGCACATGGGAGTTTGATTCCCTCCTTTACCAGAGAATTTGTTTACTTCTGCCTCAGTTTACCAAATGTTAAATATTTCTCTATTGCAACCATGAGTATTGTGAAGCATTCAGATGCGTAAGTGTTCGCAACAGAATATTGATACATATTTCAGGGCAGTACTACCTCTCACTGAAAGGGTACGGCTTATTACCATGGCACCTTATTCTCAACTGGCCTCGTGTCCATAATGCTGATAATATTATCAACATTAGGGCTGTCATTATGAAGAAAAAAAAAAGCTGAATCCAGTAAAATAATTTTTTGTGCTTGGCTTGTATAGGAGATGGCTCACGATGGTAGCAAAAATGTAGCTTTGATATGCATCTGTGAAAAGCCTTATAAAAAAGATATGGCAATAGGAATTCTACAGAACTGTTTCCTTTTCTTTGTAATTTTTCAGTATTGTTTCTGAAATAGGGTGCGTTGGCTGTATCTGCGCAACAGTTGGGCACGGAAATGCACGTCAGCACAGTCCTCTCTGTATGCATTCGCCTTCCAACAGCATAACTGCCTTTGAACAGTGTGAGTGAGCTTGGCAGCACGCTGAGCTACTGAGTAGCACAGCCTTGCAGGATCTCCTGTTAAGAGCTTCAGGACTTTGTTGAAGGCTCTGTGTCTTATGGAGAGAGAATCTGTTCTTTGAATGTTAGCCTTAGGGAAGCCTTCAAAATGTATGTTCATACAATAACGTGGTAATAATTAGTGCATTAAAAATTGATTAGAAAGTTAAAGGAGCTGGTAGAGTATTGCAATTTGTATCAGTTTGTTTTCAGGAATGTAAGGAGGGATTTAATTTTTCTGCAAAAATAGACAATGGAATGTAATGGGAAAGATGATTGTTTTAAGAAATAAGAAATGTGAGTTGCCAAGTGAGCCACAAAACCATTTGGCCTACCAGTTGTCAGGCAGACATGGGACGGGGTTACTGTAATGAGAAACAACAGTTTCTCCCTATCAAATCAGTCAGTGTGAGCGTGTTTCTGCTGCGTACATGCTCTGTCTTTGTCAGGAATGGAACCGAAGAGACCATTGCAGCAAAGAATCTAGGGGAAATATTAAAGAATAGGGAAAAAGGGGAGTATTGCAGTGCTGGTGAGGTAGGGATGCAAGAGGACTGTAGGAGAGGAGCACATACATGCCCAATGTGAGTCCTTGGACTAACTTCTTCCATGACCTGTGTTGAGTAGCCTCTAGTATTTGTAGCTCGCCCTTGGTGCCATCTTAATACTCGGCAAGACAACTCAAGATTTACCAGTGCTTTGGATCTCATCCTTGATGTACAAGCCATAGTCAAGTATTTGGGAACAGACTGCTAATGAATTAGAAAAAACAAAACAAAACAAAAAATAAAACCAAAAATCAACCCCAAAACCACACCACCCTTTAAGAAAACCCACCCAGAGTGAACAAACATTGCTGCCAATTTTCTCTGTAATTAACAGACCAGTAAAAATTCTGTGGAGGTGACAGTCAATCTGCAGTTAATCAAATGACGTGAAAGAGGTCTGCTGTACTCTGAGAGGTGTACCAAGCCAGGGTAACTGGAGCTACACTAGTGTGAAAATGAAGAGAAGGTGGACCCCTGGTGTCCAGATTTATAATGATGGAAGTAGGGAATAAGGTAAGGGATGAAGGGTAGGGAATAAGGAGGAGAATGTGTTTGGAGACAGAGCAGTGGTAGTTCTGTAAAGTATTTTTGAATCAGGGTCTCACTGCAAGGTTTTGAATGTGCATGTACATCTGTGGGATGGCTGTAGCTTACATCATGTTGAGCTCTAGACTATTTTGCTCATTTTAGAGTATTTTTTAGCAGGTTCACCCCACCAAGGCATATCTGTAGACAGGTTTGCAGCCTGAATAGATCATAGTAAGAATTTATCTGTCTTGTTTGTTCTGCAGGATTACAGTCTGTGCAAGTAATCAGCGTTGAGTAGTTGTGTAAGCAGAAGTCAACAAGGAACTGTACATAAAGACTGTGATATTTTTCAGGGTCCAAATTAATTACATCAAATATCTGTTTATGTTCAACATACTATTGGGTGATTTAAAAAAAAAAAAAATCCATTGCTTAGTTAGTACTATCTAAAAATAAAATCAATGTAGTTAAAGCTTCCTTAAAGCCACTTATCTTTGCTGCAATTGGTAACTGGAGTGTCTTGTGACCCCACATGCTATGATACAGATGCTGGAAGAGAATAATGCTTGCCCTTTCTCTTCTTTCTGATTAGTGTGACTGCATTATGCAGAGTTCTTAATTTACTGGACAAGTGAATTTCTTTCTTGCTGTTTTGAGTTGTTCGGGTATCATGAACTTAACTTAGTTTAACATAAAGTTAAGGCTGAGAGAGTTGGGGTTTTTCAGCCTGGAGAAGAGAAGGCTCCAGGGAGACCTTACAACGGCCTTCCAGTACCTAAAAAGGGCCTACAGGAGAGATGGGGAGGGACTCTATCAGGGAGTGGAGCGATTGGACAAGGGGTAATGGTTTTAAATTGAAAGAGGGTAGATTTAGATTAGATACTAGAAAGAAAATCTTTCCTGTGAGGGTGGTGAGACACTGGAACAGGTTGCCCAGAGAAGCTGTGGCTGCCCCATCCCTGGAGGTGTTCAAGGCCAGGCTGGATGGGGCTTTGAGCAACTTGGTCTAGTGGGAGGTGTCCCTGCCCATGGCAGGGGGGTTGGAACTCGATGATCTTTAAGGTCCCTTCCAACCCAACTCAACCCATTCTATGAAATACAGTATGTGGGATCTAGCTGTCACTTATTATTGTTGTGTAATGATGATACAGAGTTTGCATTTGTTAGGATTGTCTTTAATTGTTTGGATTAGACTAGACTTTTGCTGTATAAGAGTGCTGCTCTTATTGTTAGAGCTTGTTCCAGCTCTTCTCTTTCTCTGGATGTTCCAACTTGTCAGATTTTTGGAGCTTCAGACAGTTTCATCTCTCCTTGATACTTTTATCTGGAGCTTATAATTATTCCATGGATTTCAGTAAGGATTTTTTTTGGCTACAAATGCAATTGGTGTGGCCCATATACAATTCTGTTCCAAGGCACATTTGTAGTCTTTGAGGTTCCAAAGACACCTGCACTGATCTAATTCATCGAAGATGATTGTCGAAGTGTCTAATTGTCAAACACAATTAGTCTTCAATAGTGCACTGGGGGAAGGTTCATTTCCAGCCAACGGTAACTTCTATATGCACTGATCTTTAAAGAATTTCCTCTCAGAATAAACGCAATGTTATTTTAACTATAAGGCACATCCTCTTTCTTATAGACCAATCAGTTTAGAGCACTTTAATCTGTTGATAAATCTCAAAAAGTTTTCTGTAAAAAATTATTTGAATCATAGTTATGGCACTTTATGAAGAATTTTTCATCAAAGGAAAGACAGAAAAAAGGAGAGGAACATTTCCCACCCCTTCCCCAATTAGATAATATCCATCTCTAAGATGTTTATGGTAGCATGACGCAATGGAGGTTTCTGATAACGCTGCTAGTTCACTAAATGCATTTTATCATCTATAAACTTAACATTATCAAATGTTCTGTAGCATCTGACGTTGGTTCCGTTTCCTCATTGGAAAACTCATTCTCATTGTGGATTGATAGTTTGATTTTTATTTTAAAAGAATTGTAGATCATATTTTATCTACTTGCAAACGAGAGAAATGCCCAAGCATTCCTTACTTTAGAGCTTAATTCCAGCTTTGTGTTGTGCAGACTTCTCCCCCTGCCTCAGCAGTGGCATATCTTCAATTATGATTACTCCCCAGCTTTGCTGCTTGGGGATTTTGTTTTTAGCTTCATTTTTAGAGGGGAACTTTTTTGAAGCATGCTGATGCATTTTATTTGAGTTACATACATATTCTTGAATCTCTCCGATCGTGTCGTCTGCATAATTCTCAGGTACTTTAAACATTGAAACAAAGCTTGACATCTCACACATCTATCTGAACCTAAACAAATGGTAAGGCAACGGGATTGGTCTTCACTGTGTTGCTGCTGTGTAGCTGTGAGAAAGCTAAGCTGAAGATTTGAGCTTTGTGTATCTTGAATTGCACTAAGGTCTGTGGTGATGCGCACAGCACTTGCTTGCAGAACGCACATCCAGTTGTCAAAGACTCGTTTCCTGAGTTCCTCTTCCAGCTCAGATTGATTATCACTTTTGACTGAGGTTTTTCAAAGGAGGTTAATGCAGAGAGCTGCAACCAACAGGTAGACTTTGAAATGCAGTGGGAACGGGTTATCTGAATATTGTTTCCCTTTTGAAAGTTTTAGCCTTCAGAGTTCTAGTGGAACAAAACTGCCCTACTATGACACTGGAGAAGGCAAGAGAAAGCTAGTTGAATGTGATGGAGATCTGAGAATGGGCTTCTTAAATCGAGTTGTAGAGGACATGGTATTAGGTAGTGTGTTTGTGATGACCTATTTTGCACTTTAAAGCTTGTAAATGTTTTTTCTGAAGGGTGCATGATGCCTTTATTCTTATGTAAGAGAATAAATGTGTTAAAAGATTTATTCAGAGCATAGAAATGTTTGTTTCATAAGTAGGTCTGAGTTATATAACTGATTGTGGATGTAAGAAGTTTTGTCTTTTTCCTCCACTGTTTGTGTATTCAGTACCAAAGAGAACCACAAACTACAAATTATTTCAACAATCAAAGAGTCTTTGATTGCAGGGAATGCTATTGAGAATATGAGTTTTTAATGGAATTTCCTTCTGGTGATCAACATCGACTCAATATTGTGTGGGTATAGCTTTAGTAATCAGTTTTTAAACCAGAGGTTGATTTCTGCTGGCATTCAGAGACCTGGGACATAAGATTGTCCATATTTGAAATCTTAAAGCTAAGTGATTTTTCTGTGTTTTCAGAAGTCCAGTATTATTGTTTTCAGTGGAGTTCTATGTACCTCCAGAGTTACATTCAAGATAATAGGGTGATAGGTGTGAGTGAGGGATCTAGAAGTTGCAGAAAGGCACTAAGCAACCCACTCCTTTCTGAGAGGCAGGATGTGGTGTGATTGTTAGCACTTACCCCTTTAACTTCCTGCTGCCAGATCCAGTACGTTTTGTGAAGAACAAATTAAATTTACATGCTGGACAGAGTCTGGGCTATCATTTGTTATGTTTATTGGTTGGACAGTTAAGTATTTTCAATACAGCCTTATTAGAAATGGTGTTTGACTGTCCCTGTACTCAATGCTGGAAATAGTTTCCTATTCTCACAGTAGGTAGGAGCAGCAAGTGTAGTAGACAAGAGCAGTGATCCTGACTGCTGTTAAAGTTCCCCTGACTGTTAAAAATTGTTCTTGGGATCATAAATGTTTTTGTGTCAGAGGAAGTTAAAAGTTTGATGCCGGTTTTCCCGTTAGTTTTAATTGTATTAAGTTCCCTGCTAAATGCCCTAGATTACCTTTTAGAAACTCCATTACAGTGCATAGAACTCTGCCACAGGTATATCTGTCCACTTGCTACTGATGTCAGTCGTAGCATCTTTAAAGAGGGCTAGTTTAAGCTGAAAAGAACATTTTAGGTGAGTGATTAAAATGAGTCTGAAAAAACACAGCACTGTAGAGCAGCAGTCAATTGGAGTTTTCTTGGAGCTGCCTCTGTATTGTATACTGTGAGCAGGATCAGGCCTGGAATGCAAAAATTAGATTAATCAACTCACAAATGACCTCCTGGAATAATTCTTGGTAATAATTGAAGCAGGCAAATTGTTTTGGGTAGGGGCATTTGATTTTTAACCTTCTACTGTAGTGGTCAATTTAGGCTTATCAAACAAAATTTTTTCATGGTGTATGAGCACCTAATGTTCTGCATCTTCTACTAATTTCAAACTATTTGAATGTGTTTATAGATTGAAATTTCACTGAATTTCACTGAATTTTTTTTAGAGTTGGAAGGGGACTCCACAACCTCCCTGGGCAGCCTGTTCCAGGGCTCTGTCACCCTCACCGTGAAGAAATTCTTTCTCATATTTGAGTGGAACCTCCTATGTTCCAACTTGTGCCCATAAATATGTTACTGTTTTTAAAAGGAAAAAACTACAAGTGAATCTGCCTGTGGAATTAAAAGGAGTGTGCATACATGGTGAGGCCAGAGCTTTAAAGCTATTTATTTTTCTTAAACCCAGCTTCTCCATTTGGAATGGTGCCAACAACACAATCCCAACTTTCACTAAGATACACTCTTCAGAGATGAATTAATTCTTACACCAGAGATTGAGAGCATCACCTTTGTATTGCTAGAAGCCCCAGCTCAGTTGGGATTTTAGCTCCTGGGTTTTTCATATAGAGCAAATTAAACTGCTGGGAAAAAATCTAAAGGTCATCTAGCAACCAAGGCTTGCCTTTTTTTAACTAATACTGAGTTTTTAATCTAAGTACATGCATGCACACTCTCCACACCTCACCTCTGCAAGCTCCCCCTCAGAATTAGAGCGGTGTTTTATAAAGCCACCACCATCAAACTTGAGTCCACCAACTTTATCCCATGGAGGAAAGAGTGACCTTCCCATACCAAGACTACAGAGTAGACAGCAACAATGTCATCTTGTATTTTGCTGGTTTTCGGTGTTCTGTAGCCAGTTGTTGCTGTGCTAGCCTGTTGGGTTTTGAAGGAGCATGTTTTGTCAGCTGTTGAGTCATTGAGCTATTGACAGTCATTAGGAAAGTTCGTGTAGGAAGCTCAAAAATAACTTTGGGATTTTATCTCCTCTCTAACATACAGATACATTACAGAGACACAGATTTATACGTATGAAAAGTGACTGAGAATTCCAACTTAGAATGGAACTGAGGAAGAAAATAATGGTAGTTTTCTCCATTTTTCAGTTGGTGTCAGTGAGGAAAGTAAAAGCAGTATGCCCAGCCACTTTGAATCCCATTCTTACTGGAATCCACTTGCTGCTGTTTAGCTGCGATGTGATAGTAGAGTGTCAGCTGTTAGAGAAAGTGGTGCAACTATGGTCAGAGACCTTGTGTGTGCGTGTGTGTGTGTTCTGCTTTTCCCAATGAAGTAATAGTTGGCAAAGCTGAACTGGGACTGCTGATGGATGTATGAAAAAAGGATGCTGGAGTGTCTAGATTCACTATTGCTGGCAAGATGAAAGCTCCCCAGCTGTGTGGCTTGTTGTATGGATACACATTGCCCGTCTTCTGCGTTAGAATCACAGGAGAGGTCGCAAGCTGGGAAGCAGCAGATAGTGCTACGTCTACCTTCTCTTTGCAGTTTTTGTCAGGAAGGGAGAGCAGCTTTGTGTATTTTAAATAAAAACCAAAAAAGCTGTATTGCTTCACTGGTTCCCTCCCTGCCCTTCTCATGTTGTCTTTCTAGCCATTGCGGCCTCCTTACCTGACCTTTCTGTCCCTCAGCCCCTGAAAGATTCCTGCTTCTGTATTTTTCTAGTATTTTTACGCTAGTAATCAGAGGCTGATGAATCCCGGAATGCTTAGTGTACAAAATCCTCCTTTGTTTTTATTACCATCTGATCAATACTAACGTTTTATATGGGTGTGTGTGTCCCGGTCCCTCCTGCCCTGCAATGTCTTTAGCTTTTAATTCTCCTTACCAATTGATGCAGTTCAGATGCGTGAACCCCTAAAATGGCATTATTTGTGATTGGGTAGTGCAGCTACCCTTATCTGCTGGTGTCCTCGGCGAGGTGCCCAGTTAGCAGTCTGGCAGGGAAATTTGTTTTATGCTGAGAGATGGAATCCGACAGCCGGGCTGAACGGCTGAGCCGGAGCTGAAATAAGGCAGTCGGGGCCCTTCCTCCCCTGGCATGGGCAGCAGGTGGCAGTGTGAGTCCGTACCAGTTTGAGCAGATAAATTCAAGCTAAAAATCAGAAAAAATGAAAAGAAAAATTATTTATTTTTACTCCGTATTAGTCTTCTGACCTAATCAGTAAAAAAGTCATTATTCACACAACACTGGGCAATATGCATTGTAATTTTTAACAAATAATAGGAAACTGTTAATGTTTTCACAGGAAATACAGTTCTGTCTTGTGCAGCAATGGTCATTTATCACTGCACTTTGTGAAATCACTCATTTGTTCTAATTTGAATGTAAATGACTCTAAGGTTTTACAAATAAGGTGACAGACTCACATAAATGTAATTGCAGGGTTCATCTCTCTCTTTTTATATATCACTCATTAAGTTATGAATTAAATACATCGTATTAAACCAGGGGCATGTCCAATGATGATATTGTAATGGCAAATTACTCTATGCTATTAGAGGTGTATTTTTTATTCATGGACATTAATTTGTCATTAAGCGGCATTAGTTTAGCACTTTTATGTGGAAGACGTGACCTGAAAGAGGAGACTTACAACTCTAATGTGAGAGAACAGGAATACAGGCACCAGATATACAGAGCTCTTTTTTTTTTTTTACCTCCTGTAAAGAAGCAGAGGGACATTTTATTTAAATTTGCTTTGATCTAAGGCAATTTGAGTTGTGTTAAGCCATTTTAGCAAAGGTATTTCTGAAACATGAAAATGCTTTTGTTATAAAGGATTTACCAATATGGGAAAAGCCAGAATGCTAAGTACAAAACGGTGACTATAAATCATTTGTAACCTATGAACCCGAGGAGAACATTGGGCCTGAAGTGAGTTACAATCTGATTTTATCTTAGAAGTATCACTGTGGTAGAGAGTTAATTGTCCATCTTTTCTTTCGCCTGAACTGACTTAGCCAAAACAGAACTTACTTTTTTTTTTTTCTTCTTAATCATGAAGTATCTTTTACCTCCTCTATACTTTGTATTTTTAAACACACTGTTATTATTTTCACAAGGATCAATTTCAAGTTTGACATATTAAGCAGGAGCAGAATCTTTCTTAAGAAAATGAATGAGAAAAATGTATTATTTGATGGAATTTTAGAGGCAACTTGGCACTTGAAATATTACACTGAGGAAAATAGTGAATGACTCAGTCTACTCTGTCTTTTAAAGATATTAAAAAGACCTTGTAAATTTTATTTTCATTTTGTAGTCAGTTTAATAGAAGAGGTTGTCCTTTCAAAACCTTGTTTCCTTAACGGTGGAGGTGGACTGAAGTCACAAGGATCCAAGTGGATACATCCTCTAGTTTGGGCAGTATTTGTATTTTAGACTTTTCTTTAGACCGTCTCTTGTTAAAGGCAAGATGTCTGAATTTGGTACCAATCTATGTAGTTGATTTCCCATCCCCTCTCCCCCCCCGCCGTAAGTAGTTTCAGAAATGAAAGTATCCTGAATTATCATCTGGTTTTAACTACTGTTAAATGCTATTTCAGTACTTAATAGAGAAACATTTTTTGCTGAACCACTTCAGTTTGTAGGGGAGCACAAAGAAGGAAACAAATTCCATGTAAGGCTGTTGATGTTTTCCAGATCTCTTTCCAGTAGATCTCTTAGCAGCGGTAAATGAAACAGGATTTTAGCACGTTCCATCATTTATAGTGTTTTGTTTGCACAACTGCATGAGAGTAGAATTTGCCAGGGAACCAGTATCTTGCTTCACAATTGTCATGTAGACTAACTATATTTAAGACAAAACCTCCATTTCTGTCCAGGGTATTGAATAAGCCTTGAACCCAGAATGAATATAAATATATACATGCTGTCTTACTGAATCTTCAGCCAATATGTGATCAGAGCTTTGAAAGTTATAAATTGTCCTCATTCATCTCACTAATCCTAAAAATTAAAGATACAAACCTAAAGATTAGTGGTATCAACAACTTTATTAACCACCAATAATGTCCTGCAAGTGTGTTATTCCAAGCTGAAGAATGTTTGTAACTTTATTCTCTTATTTTCCTGTGTAATCTATTCTAAACATCTGTTTATTGATTTGGAGGAAGTTGCTGCTAAATTTCCCATCTGTTTCAACAGAGTCTTACAGAATTTGTGATTTCTATCACAAAGTGTGGCTAGCTGTATAGGTGGCGTTGGATCAGGACTGACTTAAACCAGGACTTTTATTTGCAGTTCAACAGGAATTGAGCTGATAACACATCGAATTGTCTCTACAGTAATTTTTATAGGAGTTTTTGTGTCCTCTGAGTTAGAGGAGTAGTAATATCTTGGCTGGACTTGCCTCGTAAATACTTTTGACTTTCGTTGTGAAAGTTTCCAAAGCCACTCAAAGGAGGCTTTTTCTAAACTCCATTTCAGTGTTTTCTCCTGGTTTACCAAATCTGTTCTAATTATATATGCAAAAGGCCTTGAATTACCATAGCATCTAAGCATACCTGTTTGTCATAGGGAAACCATTGAAGTTGCCTCAGGTAGGTTCAGCCCTCAAAACACATTGGGATTGGAATTCCCACTGATTTGAAATAACATGTTGTGACATGGAGAAAGCTAGGGGACAGGCCCAATGTCATATGCCAGGCCCAAAACCAATGCTATATGTGCTTGTGTTTTGGTTTTGCCTGCCCTATAATATTTTTTTGCTCATATTTGCAGCATTACCATCTTCATGGAGAACTAAAATAAGCAGGGAGTACATGTGTACAATGGCGATGTCAGGGACCTCCAGGGACTGATATTGAATATTTACTGTGACTAAATACTTGAAAGTATTTGGCTATCTAGATACTGTTGTGAGTCTTAACTTGCATATGTATTACATACCATTGGTAAAAGATCCTAATCAAGTTCTGGACTCAAATAGCACCATTCAGCCCTGGGCCAAAGGTTGAAGAGATTAATGGAACTCCTTGAAAAGAAGTAAAACAAGTAGCAAAAATGATCAGTGTGCGTGGTGAATATTTTGAGGTTGGGGAAAACAAACAACATTAGGTATAAGTAACCTTTGATAAGCTGTCATTAGCATTTCGCTTTTAGGTATGGTTGAAGTCTTTGAAATTTGGATGTTTTAGCAACTTTTCTTATCAAAACATATATTTGAAAAGGACTAATTTTTATAACATTGTATGGAATAATCATTGACTAAAAACTTTTTCAGTAAGCTCTAGTTCATTTTCAGAAACATTGACTGTTCTTGTTAGCTTAGTTACTTCAAAAAGAATGTATTTCTGCAGCTAATCTATGTCCCTCCTCTAAATGCCCTTCCAATTGTCTGTTAAAGGGTGTCTGGCTTCGCTTCGTTCTGATTTATGTTTAAAGGTGGGTACAGAAGAGGGGGACCTTCATATAGTTCAGGATTTTGAGATACTGGCAAGTGTCTGTAGTTGTGAACACTTAGGAATCAGGCCTACAGTGATTTATCCTGCTTTTAAAGGTGGTGTCTTCTAGGTGAAATCTTAAAGCCAGGGAGAATTTTGTAATTTGGTTACGTCTCGCATATAAGATGCATTGATGAAATGTTTTTTTTCTTCTATATTTCTCTTAGAAAAAAAACCATCTTGGTGGTAAAGCATGGGATTCTGACCGTTAGCTGTTTGAGATTTGGTGGAATGTGGAGTAATTATATTTTTTTTTTTTTTTTCCCCCTTGGTAACAACTGCTAGAAACTAAATGAACAGAACTTATCATGATCTTTGAAGGCTCATGCCTTCCTGATGCTTAGCACCTTCAGCAGTGTGAACATTCACATGTGTTAGTTCTGGGAGGACTTGTGACTTGTTTGGCATTGCTGAAGGTCAGATGCAGGAACTGTCAAACTGGACATTTGAGTCAAGGTCCACTTTTTACATTTGGGCTTTGCACTTTCTAGGTTTTCTGTTTTGGAGAGTTATATTTATAATAATTTCTGACCAAGAGAGTGATAAGTGAATCCCTAGTCAATAGTTCTTAAAATACAAGCAACTCTCCCCTCCCTGATCCTAACACATGCTGAATTCTTTTTTAAAATTCAGTGGTGCTTCCAGAATTTTTTTTCATTCTTTTACTTTTCTTCTCATATATGGACAACTGCTATCCTTTTTTATCCTGTTTACCTCCTGAAATCAGTTCTGATTTATTATGTAGTAAACCTACTAATCAGCACAGCTCCTAGTCATGGGAAAGAGAGATGTTCTTTTCACTGCATAAATTTAGGGGCAGAGTGTTGTAGAGGGGTTTATTTTACTGAGACACAATCCTTATAAAAAAAATGTTGCAGATATTTTGCTGATGTATTGAGCTGCATAAATAACTTTAAATTGTGTTAAAGATGGGGGTGGGGAAGAAAAGAATTGTCTAACTACTGGAGCACTGGAGTGGGTTCCAGGCATTTGAGGGTCTGGTTTTTGTATCTTCTGCATCATGGGAAATGTTTTGAATTATTCTTCTGGTCCTCCCTTTTTTCCCTCCCTCTGTAAAATGAGAATTTGCCTTGATTTGGTACTGTGAGCAAAAAATTTCTTAGAGATTTCTGTGGTGAGGTCAGATATTGCAGGAGCATAGAGATACCTGAATAACAGTTTTCCATATAAAATATATTTTGCAACACCTTTAATTTTGCCTTTTTATCATTCACATACTTACAGTCAGGTTAACTGCTGAGTACCCTCATACCTTCCTGCAGCTCCAACAAGTCTCTTGCTCTTCAAAGGAATATGAACCCATATACCCTCAGAAGTCAAATTGGGCATATATTTTCTTCTTTAACAGTACAGACAATTGGTGAAAAACTTGTTTTATTGCAGTCTTTTTTTTTTTTAAATGCAGGGTTGCAAAACATTCGTAATCATGAATGATGCAAACAGTCCTGTACTTCCTAATCCAGTGCCAGGGTAACTTTGATCCTATATCCATGAGTCAGAAACTATTTTCCGACAACTTGGTCAGAACTTTTTTGCTTTCATATATTCTCTTCATTTTATAAATGTATTTTCTCAAAATCAAATCCTCCAGGAGTCTTCTTTATAAAAACTAAGTTGAGCACCTTAAATCTTGCAAGGTTGGTTTTCCAGCCTATAGTATTTTCATATCCTTGAAGTACGTACTTCAGAATTGGGACCAATATTGGAGCAAAAGCCTTAAAAATGCAATGTTGAAGCAGCAACAGCATTTGTTTCTTTTATTGGACAGTACTCAGTGTGCCTTTTATGACATGAGCCTTTTTCTCACTGTTCTGAGAACTGATGTTGCTGTTTATGACTGCTTCTTAGTGCCTCCTGATGGCCTGTTAGTGTTGTTCCAAAAAAACCCCTGCTATATTTTCTGTATCAGCTATGTTACGCGTTCTCAGATATGTTTTTCTTCTTTTATGTGATCACTCTGCCAGGAAAGCCAGACAATACTCATATTCTTTCATTCTCATAATTTGTTACCCCATTGCTTTTGCAGAGTCTTCTGCTACCTCTGTGGGCAAAAGTTGCCATTCTCTCGTTCAATTAAACTGTTAACAGTAATGGAGCAAGAATCAATTCCTTGAGGACTTTGCGGGAAGAAGTTACACTGCTTTATAACTTACCATTGATAGCTTCATTTTGAGATTGATTGTCATTAACAAATCTTTGATCGATCTAAGATGCATTCTACTAAATATATGACATTTATGAAATATGGGGATGCCCAACTTTCCCTAATGCTCCTTATGTTAAATTTGGCCCATTTTATTCTGCCAGTATTTCTTGTAAACTCATGAAAAGGAACTCTTTTGAGGTTTCAAAAAAATATCTTCCCCTACTGATGGCTTTCATACAAGTCAATTGTTAGTAGATAGCTGGGGTGATGTGATTCTCACAATGCATTAGGAGCTACCAATTTCAAACTGGTGACTGATTCTACTTTGTCTTTCAAAATTATACTCAGTATTGAGTTATCCTGCACTCGATTCAGCCTTTCTGTAGATAGAGTTTAACATATTGCCTTAAAATTCTGAGAGTGTTTTGCTGTTTTGGGTTGTTCAGCAAATATTTCTGAGATTTGAATTTGCCTGTGCAATTAACCCATCATTCCACACGTTGTAGACAGTTTGTTTCATTCTCTGGTGAGATGAGATGTCCGGCTAACTACAGTTATCCTTTTCCAATTCTCAGTTTTTACATGAGTTTATTAAGCATTTGGTGACGGGCTGTTGCCTGGGATTCTGAAGCAGAGGCAGGGTTTTAAGAAAAGTGGTCCCTTGCTGGGTTTATTACAGAGCGCATGTGTACGTCGTTGAAATGTTCCAAAAATCAAATGTCATAAAAAGATTCTGAAACAAGAGTTTTTTGAATCATAGTGTATATTCCTTGCAATGAACACTACCTCTGTTCTTATTTAGACCTGGAGTGTTAACATTACTATATTGATAGTTTTGCATATGCTCCCTGTTTGTTCTTCAGCGCAGTACCGTGAGTGTTGACTTCCTTTTTTCAGTTGGTGACTATCCTGCTGTTACCCATCTTCATCGTTATTCATTTATGTTTGCGCAGAGCAGTTGGAGGAAATATCACCCTCCTTGAGAAGCCACATCTTCTCTGGATTGTGATTCTAATTCTCCTGCTGGATTCCAGTACTTTTTGCCCCTTGTTATCTCTGGGCTTCTTGTCTGAATTTGCTCTCCTGTTCTTTGGTCCGAGGGGTTTTTTTTTTTTGGTGCTTCTGTATTTGAAAGTGATAGTTTCAAAGTGTCTTTCTCTGACCTGCCAGGGCTCCAAAGTTGATCCTAAGCAGCACGACAGAAATGGACTTTCAGCTTTTAGGTTTTGTCATTGTGATTTACCAGGCCCACAGTGAACAATGATGCACGCAGGATCTTCCTTGGCTGTGGAATAGATTATGGGCAGTGCAGCTAGAATGGGATCAGATTTTAGCTGCAAAGTTCAAAGAAGTGATTACTGAGCATATCCGAATTAATTATTTTTCTAGAGGCTGATGAAGGGGGGGTCAGTGGAAGTTTTTCACAGTCACTCCTATGAGCTATTTTCATTCTGAGTATTTTAAATGTGGAAGAGCAATAGTCTTCTCCCGTCAGTCTCATTCTTTGTAATACACTTTTAAAAATGTTTTCAAGATGGAGATGGGGATTAAGAATAAAAATCACACTTTAACATACCGTATATTAGAAACATATTTTCTATTTCTATTTTCACTATATTTAAAGGTTTTGATACTTTACATTGATTTAAAACTTATTTTGTTTTTCAGAATATTAAGGGGATTTCCTTGCTTATTTTTGAAACTAATCTTAAGAAAATTATTGAAGTAATTTTTACCTCAATAAGTAACTGGACAGTTACAAGATCTGTTACTTAAATATAGAAAAAAATTAAATAAGCTATTCGAAAATAATTTCTGAGCATCCTCGGTAGAATCTACTGAGGATTTCAGTGGATCATACTCAATTCCCATTTGTAACATGTCATATTATTTCTGTCCTGCCTGGTAGAGAGAGGGCTGTTACTGTGTCTCACTTGAGGACTAAGTTTACAGAGAATTTTCACGTATTAAATCATAGGATGGCTTTGAGCTACTAATGTTATAGCATCCAAAAACATGCAGTTTGAGTCTAGGATATTTCTTGCAAGGTTATTTATAAAGCTAAGGAAATAGTAATGCTGGTGTACAAGGTACTGCTGAAAAATCATGAGTACTGTGAAGAGTTTACGCATGCAGAAGAATAAATGAAGTCAAACTGGGAGAGGTGTGGAAAAGGGCAGCGAAGATCATCAGGAAGGCCGGTATTATGTGAGGAGATTAAAAGAGCTTGGCTTGTTTAGTCTAGCAAAATGAGGGCTGAGGAGGAATATGATTGCTTTCTGTAAATTTATCAAGGGAATAAATAGCGGGGGAGCAGGGAGAGAGACAGTGCTGTTAAAACTAAAAAATAATGTTGGCACAGGAACAAATGCATATAAACTGTCTGAGTAAATTAAGGTGGAAATTAGGAGATGAAGTCTCAAAATCAGCTGAAACTTCGTGTGATAGTAGTTGGGAGCAAGAACAGAGAGAGTTTCAAGATGGATCTTTCTTAATTTATGAGGAAGATGATTTGATGAGCTTGCCCAGTATAGTAGGGAAACAGGCTTCCACCCCTGTATTCCCATGGCATTAAACTGTTATTAGAGTCTGCAAAAGAGTTGGAAGCAATAGTATTGTACAGTCCTATTTTTCTTTATTCTTCTTGTTGATAGTAGTTATTTTTTTTAACTGATACTCTTGTGAACTTTGGGTTTCTAAAGGACAAAACTGACTCTTTCTGGATTTGACAATATTAACAACAAAAAAGAAAGTGAGCATTTACCATAAAGAATCCTGGTGGTTGACAGATTAGCCAAGTAGTTTTCAGCTTTCCTCAAACTCTGCAGTAATTCTGAAGAGTTAACAAAAATATAAAATAATGAAACATCTGTAAAGACTATGTACCGATATTCTGTGATTTCTGCTGGAGTGAAGAATGCAGGATTATGTCACTCCTCATAACATATTTGAAGAAAAGACAGGTTCCCATAATTGGCAAAATCTGTAAACATTGATAAATCTGATGAAATCCTCCCCATGGGTTTCTACTGTCTGAAATAGTAGAAAAGGGCCAGGTGAAGGGTTAGATGATCTCCATGTTTTGTTTCATCCCTGTATTTTTATTTGTTAAATAACACTGATTGCTACAGTTATCTTGCCAGGAATACCTGGCAAGATGTGAAGCCAGGTGAGATGTGAACGTTTTCATCTGGGGAGTTTCTGTGCCAGGTGCAGGTAAAAAAAAAAAAAAAAAATTAAAAAATGTAAAAAATCCCACAGCAGCATCTGTTTAGGAAGGGAAAGCAGCTATTGAAAACTCTGCAGAAAGTTGCCTGTGGATGTTTCAATAGTACCATGGAACTTCAACTCTGTAGTCTTAATGTTTCATTATTATATTTCTTTCCATGATACACATAATCATGTATGCAATATATAAAAGTTATGTATAATCAGGGCCACTTAAAATATTTAATTGAATTTCCATTTGAAAATATTCATACTATTTAAAAACTTCTATTAAACTATCTGAGATTCTAGAAAATGTTTACTTTTTGGTGTTACATATGGCGTGTTTTGCTTCCTTATTCCAAGACCGCCCATAGGTCTCATCACACGAGCAATCTGAGAATGTCATGTCTTTCCACGGTGCTTGTGAAGGTCACGGGCCTCCTCTGTGCCTTCGAAGAGGACGCTCACTAGCACCAGCCCACAGGATTGAAACTGAAAACTAAGCAGATATGGAGAAAGACTAAGTGAGAAGGGAAAATACTTCTCATAGGGAAGAGTGAAAATAATAGCGCTGAAATGTTTTGATATTGTTGCTCTTGTACTTAGCCCCAGACGCACTGAGATAACAGCAAGGATGCGAAGTATAATTTTTCATGCTTAAAAGAGAAAACAAAAGCAACAATTACAGAAAGCGTTGAGAAAAGTGATCTACCAGAAAAATTAATTTTATAAAATGAATCATTTAAAAAGGCATCCTTTACTGTGCCTATAAACACATCTACAGTCTGCACTGATCTTGTAGTAAATGTAAACACAGTTTTATACACTGTAAAATTCTGACCCAACTGTTCCACTGTGACCAGGCTTCATCTGGATGGCTTTGGTGTTTAGTGGAGGAAAATTTCAAATAAGATCAAAAATTAATTTTTGAAGGATTCGTGCTCGTGCTTATGCTTATTACCAGTTAGGTGTGTCTGTTGCTGTGCTGTTGAGTACGTGCATGATCTGTTAGTTCTTAGGTCGATGCATGAGGTTTTGCAGAACTAGAACCTTTGATATGGAAAGGAAGAGCTAGAACCAACAGAAGTGGATTTCTTTTAAAATTGTGTTGTTCCCTTTTGTTGTCAGATAAGTATATTTTTGTCACTACAATTTTTCATTTTGTTACTATCCCTTATCTGTTTAGAGTCTGTCTTTGCTATGATTTATGTCAAGGTTCTCTTCTGAATGGTGCAGCTGGTTCATAGTATTTAACGTAGCAGAGAACGAACCTGGAGGACTTGGGCTGCTTAAGGGTTTTGAATAAACATGTTCCTGTCCCAGAGACCTCACACTTCCTTTTTTTGCTTTAAAGAGGCTGAACCCCTTTTAGGAAAAGGGGAAATAGTGTCACCGTGCAACTCTTCTCTGTTACAGCAGCACGACTAGTGATTTAATACCTTGATTTATAACAGTGTTGTAATCTAAATAGGAAGCAGGTGGAGTTACAACTGGGTACGATACTTTCGATATTAATGGCTTGGCTTGGCAGTGGAATTCTAAAGCTGTATATACTTTTTCTGTCTTAATTATGCATTCATTAAAAGCTTTTATACCCAACAGAATAAAGTAAATATTGTTTGATCTCTGTAGTGTGCTCCCAGACTGTAGATTTGCACAGCAGGGTCTTGATAATCTGAATAAATTGTATTTCCCCAAGGAGTTTATCTTTCAAATAAGGTCATAAAGAAATGCATTCTTTCCCCTTAGTTCTCCTTGTGCTTTTTCTGCTATTTATAACACGGAGCAGAGCAATAGAGGTATATTGTAGTCTGCTGTGTATTTGGTTATGATTAACTCTAATTTATCAATCTGTTACATCCTTTTCTGTGGCGTGTGCAAGGCAATTATTCTTTAAAGTACAAACGAATAAAGATGGATATGGAAGTAATTTAAATACAATGTTTATATCTATTTTTCCTGTTTGACAATTTATCATATCTCTATATTAAAATACACCTCTGTATTAAAATATGGACAATGTCACATAATTTATTTTGAATATTTAATATTGTCGTCTTGCTGATTATGTTTGTTCGGAAAACCCTTACGAGGGGTTTTAAATGTCAGCTCATTGTTAAATTGGTTTGGCATCTAAAGGTTGATGCTACTGATTCAGAAGACCAGTGGTGTAGAACAATGGATTCCCTTACTTCAGAGAGAAGGGAAGCGGGGGGATGTATAGTAAGTAGAATGCACGGGATCAAAGATAGTTCCTCATTTTAGAAGTAGACACTGATAAATAATTTGGCCAATTTACTAAATTGGTTTGAGTTTACTGTGAGATTTTAGAACTATTTCGACTCTTACTTGTAAAATCTGTATATATAATCTTACATGTATTTTCTTAGTCTGAATGTGTTTCAGCAGCGTAACTTACATCATATTAGAAGAGATAGGATCGCTACCTTTCCCTAATTCTCTTCAGCTCTTAGTGACAGTTCTGCTTGTGTTCATATTTCATCCTTCAGTTCAAAGAAGATAAGTGGCATATATTCAAAAGTTTATAAAAACAAGATTAAAAGTTTCAATAATTTACATAAGCCTGTTTTGTACTGCATATTTTTAAAGAACGTCTGCTGCGGTACACGACCAGAAGAAAGTTGCACACGGCTTTTAAATTTTGTAGCTGCTCTTTTAATACAATATAATGAAGTTTGTGGAAAACAGAGACTGCCAGAACTCATTCGTGACCACATCTAAATTTCCTCTTTAGTAACCTACTTCATTTTTTAACAAAGTTCTTAATTCAATTAAGACTTCAGTTTGAAATTCAAGTCAGACTGAGTTGACAGTGATTGCTTTGATTATTCTTGATTCGTGGTTTGTTTTTTTTTTTTATGCAACTAACTTACTGCATTTTAGTCTGATGTTGCTGAAAGCTTTGCTGCCTATGAAGAGCTAGGTTATCTGATCTGTGGTATACATCTTGCAATCTCAGTGTGACGTTTTTGCCCTTTAGTATCATCACAGAGACAGTAATGTACAGTACTGCTTAATTTTAAATTGAATATTGGTATGACAGTTTGCTTTTACAAATGAAAATTATCTAATGCACTACTTGCTTCCTTGGCCGTGAAATAGAATCCTGTAGATCAACTCTATCCTTACAAAACCAGAAAGAGGTATTTCTGATGACCGGCTAAGACCAGTTTTCACAAAATATACCTGTAATATTCATCAAGCAGTAAGCCGTAAGTCCGGCAGGTCACTAACACGTTATGTTAGGCGAAGTATCAAAAATCCTCTGATGCTTACTAATGAAAATAAGTAAAAAAACCAAACCCCCATAATAAATACATAGACAAATAAATAAATAAACATTTGAAATAAGTGAACACATCTAAATAATATTGTAAATAAACAGCTTCTCAGAGTTTATTTATCCATCCATAAGTATATTTGGCTTCTTCAACTGTATGAGAGCTTTCATTAAAAACTTCAATTTGTGTTGATTTGAGGGGGTAGGGGAGTCTGGGGAATCATCAAAAATACTCATACCAAAAATGAAGATTTACCAGTGTGTTTCAGATTTCACTGAAAATGTGAAGGGAAATGTTTCAGGGAAAACCTGAATTTGTGCATCATTACTGTTTCTTTCTAATTAGGGAAGATTTTATTATGTTCTCTCTAGTATTGTCCTCTTCTGAAGTCCACCAAAAGCCATCTGTCCTCCTCCTCCATTAACACTTGATCAGGCCTGTATTTTGTTTGGGCTCTCGATCCTGAGATCACAATGCTTGATTATTTATTTGTTTATTTTGATCCTCCCCAGATACAGCTGTTGACTACAAAAGAGCTCGATAAATATACACTGAGCTCTTCTAAATTTCTTTCTGGATGTTTGGCATCCATTCAGTCGGGGAGTTCTTTGAAAAGGTAGTCTTCCAAACCAGGGACAATAAACCATGGTTGTTGCTTATCAAATGCTGTGTTGTTTACTTTGACGACGCTCCTAGGCGTTGTTCCCACCATGGTATGGCCATCACCGAAGTGGTGGTGTTGAGGGTACCATCTGTGATCTGCAGATATTAAATCACTGAGCAAGCACACAGACCTGATACTTCTCATGTAAAATTCATTCTTTTCTCTTTCTTTCTGCAACTGGGGAGGATGTATCCTTACCTCTTCTATGTTAGTGTGAAGAGGAACTGACACTAGAATGTCTGTGGCTTTTGGGCTGATGGCTGTTAGTGCTTGTTCTGACAACGTAAAAAACTTTTCTTTGTTCTTCCAAGAAAACAACGTGAAACTCCTATGCAGCAGTTTAAGTAGATAATGAATAGGATTTATCTTTAATGTACAAGCCGGCCAGGGAATGTGCGCCGTTCAGACTGGGAGGGTATGTAACAAACAGGAGCCTCCACAGGAATTTGTTTCATTTCCCTCCAGTACTGACTCCTCTAAGCAGGTGAAAAAAATTCTTTCTCCACTCTCCATTGCATATGCATAAACAGCTCCACAGTCATTGGGACAGCCACCCAATTCACACCTTCGAGATGTAGCCCATAAAACATTCCAAAAAAACCCCTCTTCGCACTTTCCCATCTTCCCTGTTGCTCTGCTCTATCTGCCAGCCGTGCAGCTCATTTGACATTTACAAGATTTCTTGTCAGTTTCATTTGGTGCTGCCATTCCATCCAGCAGAGCAGTGAAAGTGAAATTGACTTAATTTAGTCTGTTTCTCTTTCCTGCTCTAGTCCCTATGTTAACTAACCAGCAAAGTGAAACTGACAAGACTTCTTGTCATTTTCACACATGGAGCTGGTCAAGGAGAAGGCGGCTGATAGGGAGCAATGCAGTAAATTGGAAGATGAAAACCAGGATTGCGGAGGGGAGAGGAAGAGAGGTGTGAGCATACAGCAAGAACAGAGAAAATGGATAAACATCCTTATTTCCCAGACACCCTGGGTGCTTTTTTTCTAATAGGGATGAATTCTTGGCCTCTCCCCTGAAGAGCCTATGCTCTAGAATAGCAGTAGTTTGCTGTTCGGGTGCTAATTTACAAGGGATGACAAGCTGAAAACACTGGCCTGTGCCTATAGGTTATCTATTACCAGGATGGAAAAAGCATCCTGCCCTGAGTTACCGTAGCTTTTGTCTCCACAGATTTTCTGCTGCTAGAAGGAGGGGGAGAAAGAAAACGAGGCCAACATCCACTATAGGTTGATTTTGGTCGTTGTTCATTGAAGATAAATTTATATGTAATAAAATGTAGCTCAGCATCTTGTATTTTGTGAGGTTTCGTGAAACTAAAAGTCATACTACACAGGTGCTCTAGCTCAATCAAAACAGTAAATAATGAACAAACAATTGCTTTGTAACAAACTATTGTTGTTAATAAACACATTTTTTTAATCCACTTGTTAATGCCCGCGAGCTCTTGTCATGCAGTGTAAATCATGCTGGTTTATTATTTTATGCAATAATCCATATTTCTTACAGATGCGTATATAACCTTAGCAGTTGCATTATAAATTAGTGCTATCATATATATTTGCATATGCACTGGTAACATTTACACATACATTTTGAATGAGGCTATGTTAATTAATTTCAAGTTATATTACCTTCCTTCTCCACAGCTCCAAAAGAACAACCTTTTTTCATTATCTGAGACCTGTGGGGGTTTTTGTTCTCTGTTTTGTTTTTGGTTTTTTTTTTTTTTTTTCTGAGACGTATTTTGTTTGCTTCACCCATTTAGGAATTAAATAGTTTTAATTACTTGGACCTGTATAAGCTTGCGGACCTCTTCAACCTCACTTTGTTGGAGAATGCAGTGGTTGACTTCTTAGTAAAACATCTCTCTGAGCTATTGAAGAGTCATCCTGAAGAAGTTCTGGCACTCCCATACTGTCTCCTTCGAGAGGTTTTTAAAAGTGATAGACTCACTTCACTCAGTGAAGAACAAATCTGGCAGGTAAGGAGATTGGTGAGCAAGCAGAATGTGTGATACTCTGTAAACCATAGCAGTGATCTGTTGTTTTGAAACCCTGGAGCAATCTCCAGGGAGAATAAGCACTTGAGCAAAAACTGTGAATAACAACTGAGGGAAATTTTTAAATGACGTTCAAAAAAAATGTTGTGTATGTTAATGCAATTAGTTTGTTTGAAAGAGAAATTTGTCTTATTGCTTTACTTATGTTACTCAGACGTGGCCAGAGATTTCCTTCCAGATCCAACTTTGCTGGTGGGAGGAGATGGCCAACACATGCAACTCAGTTATCATTGCTTCTGGTGAGGCTACTGTCACAAGTCTGGTGGCAAACCTGCTTCTGCAGTCTCTCCCGCAGACTTCAGACAAAGCTTGCTGTTTAACTTCAGTAGTCCGCTAAATTGTTTAGACCACCACAGCTGACTTTGCCTGAAGCGAATTAGTGAATCGTCCGTCACATGGGCTTCTCTGCTCAGAGATGAGTGGAAGCATCAGTGGAAGGTTTGTGGCAAGAAGCTGGAGGGTGGTAATAATTTCTTTAAAAAAAAATGGCTCTAGAAAAGGACCAGGTTGCTAGCCATAGAATATTAGCAAGATAAAAGCATTATATTGTGACCTTTAGTGTGAAGGGGAGTGGGAAACCTAATATGAAAAAAGCACGTAGCCTGTAAAGAGAAAAACAAAAACTAAAACAAAGTCTGTCCTTGGAAACATTCCCATCATATGTCAGTAAAGGTTGCAATTCATGATATATTAGAAGGAAATCTCTATAACACTGGTTACCTAAACACTTCTATCTGTTTCCTTTTGCTGTCGTGTTTTATAGAATGAAAGTATTTCAGGGTATTACAACGTAGAATGTAACTTCCTAAAAAGAAAGCACAGGTTTCTTTTCAAGTAAATGGGTTATCTTGGTCCAACAGAAAAGATTGAGAGTCAGAAAACTGATTTATATTGCAGTCCCTGTTATTTATCTACTTATCTTTTGGATTATTCTAAGCAAATCTTTTTGTATATAAGCTATCATTTTCTCAAAGTGTAAAATGTGTATTCATCTGTGGGGGCATTTAATCTTCTGTAGATGAATAACATCATGGAGGAACAAAATATTTATTCTTAAAAAAATAAAAATGTCTAGTTAAGCTTTTCAAACCACAAAGACAGTATGAAGATATAACTTAACCCTTCAGTCTCATAACTGGCATATTTGTTTCTGAAACTTTGAGGCTTTAGATAATGGAGTATTTTACAAAGATGATATTTTCTGCAAATACTAATATATAGTTTGACTTTTGCCTGTCCTAGTCTCTGGAGGATATCTGTACAACAGAACCTGCAGCAAACGACCCATCATGGTGGGTTGGGCATGGTGGGTTGGGTTTGGTTTGGTTTGGTTTTTTTAGGCATGATACTCTGGAGTTACTACCCCATATTCTCTTTATCAGCAAAGGTTTTGATGTATAAGTTCATATATGGCTGATTGGTCAAATGGGTTTTATCATAATTTCTCTGCAGGGTTAGTGAAATCTCCTAGCTATATGCTTGGGTACGCTTTTGCTAGAAAGGTGCTATAGAAAGCCACACAAATATTATTTAATGCCAGCTCAGTAATGAACAAGCACATACAGAGTAGCGTGCCCTATGCAACCCGCTGAAACAAAGTTTGGGAAGTGGGAGTTTTTAAATCTTGTGTCACTGGCCTGTCCTGCAGGAAGAACTCAGAAATAATTTTCTTAATTGTGTGCACTCCAGTCAATGAGCATTTCGTGAGGCAAATAGGGCAAAGCGTCTGTTTCTGTTGCAGGGTCATACTAGGCAGAGATACTTATAGGTAATATGCTGCTTTTTGAGTGACAACAAACTCCACACTGTCCATTTAAGTGTTATCATAATTGCCTCTCTAAAGGTTACTAATGCTGTTCCGAAGAATTTTTTTTTAAACTACTTTTCAGCTGCAGGCAAAACGTGCGTGTGTCTTTTTAATTCAGTCTGTACAACCAGGAATATATATATCTATAAATATTCCAGGTCCCCAGAATGAATTAAAAGACACACATATATATTTACCAATTTAGGCATTCAGAAGGCAATAAGAAACTGGTTTTTTGCTTTATCTTAGTAAATAAGTAATTCCCTCATAGTCAACCCAATAGAAGAAAATCAAATCAGACCAGCTATATTGCCTCAAGTGTAGTTAAGTTCATCATTTTTGCTAAGGTTATAGTGGTAATGCAATATACCATGGAAGAATCTAATATTCAGCCCAGGGTGAAGATTGGGTATGCCAGAGGATTAGTGTCAGGGTGCTTTATAGAAGTGAAACTTGATGGACAGGCTGGAGACAGATCTACAGAATCTCATTAAATTGCTGAATTGTTCATTACTGAGCACTCTCACTGTAATAAAGTGCTCATTGACTTTGACAAATCCCCATCCCATGTCTTAAGGAAGAACAGCAAAGCAAGAGGTGTTGGGGAAGCTGGAGGAAATTGGCACAAAGTGGGGCAGATAATAGAAAAGCTGATGGGGGATGCTACCGTTTGATTTGTCTGTCTTACCTGTGACTGGTGTGGCCTCCTGCGCGCACACATGCATGCGTGTGACGGTGATTTCAGCATGTCCCCAAGGCACCTTTACTAGTCGGGCTCCCATGAAGCCCTAAGCACAAATTAAAGCTTCCCTTGGAGAACCTGTAGAAAGGGTGCCACTGTCTGCAGAGCACCTTTATTTTCACTAGTTTAAATTCCCAGTGGCCAGTGGGCGATCCGACCCTAACGCGCATAAAGCTTAAGGCAGTTATTTTAATGCATCAAAACGTGTACACAGAGTGATGCTTGAATGTGATTTAACCTGAAGTGACTGCGGCTCATATTTGGCACACTTTGGATTTTTCTTAAACTGCCAATTCATAGTTGCCCAATTTTAGTGAATGTGGTGAACTATAACCTTGAACAAACCAAATTTGAGAAAGTTAAACAGTAATATTAATGTCAGCGTACCAGGGCGTGGATTAATGTAGAGTACTACTGTGATTCCTGTTGATTCTTTAAGAAAGAAAAATGTGACTTCCAAACCCGGGCAAATTGGACAAACTAAGTAGTTCATTCCTCTTTCTACCTCTTAAAAATCTTATGAAACTCTTTGACCTAATGTACGTGTCTTATTTTTAGTCGAGCAAATAGACGAGGAATATAATGATGTATTTCTTAAAACAAATAAACAACAAAAAGAAAGCTCACCAGAAAACCTCAATAGGCTGTGAAATTGGAGCAGCTTGTCAGCCTCCATCATTAGGGGTTTGCTTAGCTAGGCTAAGCCAGTGACAATGATTACTAGGTGACATAGGATTTGTTTTCATATTGATTTTTTTTACATTTTACTAGCACGTGAGAGTATGAAATATTATTTTGTATATACGAAATTTATGATTTGTCAGCTGCATTGAAGTGTGAGTAAACTTAAAGCAGTGACATGGAAGAAAGGAGTAAATAAAAAAATGAAGAAAATCAAGGAAGAATCCTGAAGAAGCTGGAGGAAAAAAAGCAAATTCTTTGGTATTTTCCCTCTTCATCAGGAACTGTGCAGCACACTGGGTTTTTTTGGCACAGGAAACAATCATGATGAGGACATAAACGTCTAGTTTATCATGAAGTGAAAAGTGAATCTTTTCATAATTGACCATTACTAGAAAGGCTCATTGGCTCTACTTTAAGGAAGCAGATGAATTCTTTCCCTTGATAATTGAAAAGGTAACCAACCCTGTACAACAAGACATGGTTTTGCAGAAATCCTAGCAGTAGAGGGCTTCTTGTAGGAACCTTAGCAAGTAGAAAGCAAGCCAAAGATTTACGTAATAGACTGATGCTAGACTTTGTTGTAGTATAGTTATGCCTTATCACGTTCATTATTAAAAACTTCAGTGTCATGGGGCTTAGATGTTCATATTTCAAGGATCGTACTAATACTTACAGATCAAAATAGGTACTGGATCATTCTGTCTCCAGCAGTATGTTGGTCAAATGCTACTGTATTAAATACTGCACTTGATCCAAGGTGGACTCTCGAATCATGTTTGACAAAAAATCTTAACATGACATCAGTACAGATTAGTTTCTTCCTTCTCTGCTACTGCTTAAATAGGTTGTTAAAGGACATATATATTTTTAAATAGCTAACATTAAAAATAGATCCTTTTTAATATCTGCCAGTTCTTCTTCTGAAGATAAGTTGAGAAGGTTTTTCTTGGTGGTTTTTTTTTTTTTTTTTTTTTTCACTTTGCTATGCAACTGGGCTTCTTGGTAATCAACTGATAAGCAAGCAGTCTAGGAGAAATTGGTAGATAAAACTGCATGAGTAGTTTATTCAGCTGGAAAGCAGGCAACTACGTTGTGTCTTTTCCAGGGCTAGGCTTCCAGGACATTCCAGCCCTGTTAACTTCCTTGTGTGCAGCTTGTGAACTTGTGTTTATAAAGCAGATGTTCTACGTGTGAAAAGGTAGCACAAGTTATTCCTTATTGTGGATATGATGTGTGAAATCCGTTGTGGGTCTCTGTATTAGAGAAGTGTCTTTGCTTGAATAAATAGCAAAATGAAAGACAGGAAGCCTGCAGTGTTACAGGTAAATATGAGTTGTTAAGCATCGATTTGATTGAAATTAATATATGTATAAACCCATTTTTCTTATTACAGTCCTGTTTATCCTTTTCTAAGGGGGAGAGTAAAGTGCTCAATTTTCAACTGCCTTTTCTTACGCTTGAGCTCCATTTTGAATCTCCTGGTGGCATTTGTGGAGGGCCAAAAGTATTCTCCAGCAGAAATCCCAGGGAGTTCAGTGCTGTTGGAAATTTTGTGGTGTACGAGTTGTAGCAGGCTGTTACGATGGAGCAGTTCTCTGCTGAAGACAGGCCCACAGACATCTTCCATACATCTCTAGTGATGCCCACATTTTCCTATGTAGAACAGCAGTTTCTAAAGTGGGTTGTCATGTTCCAGTACAAGCTTGCCATTTCTTCAGTGCAATACTTGAATTTTTTCTGCTGTCAATCTTTTGATTCTACAAATTGTTTCTGAGCAGTTTTTAACATGGAGAGAGCAAAATTCATGTTTCTCAGGGGTATATATATGTTTTGATGAAATGTGGACTAAGTGCCTTGCTAAATGTGAACTTAAGTTTTACTGCAAAACAAGTAACGACATAAAATATTAAGTGAAGGAAAGCATCTCAGTAATCAACGTTGTGTTTAAACAGTATATTAGCCTTTCACTGCTCAAGAAATAAGCTTAAGTGCTCTCTTGGGCAATAAGTGAAATCATGTCTGGTGGTCTGACGCTCGTCCCTAGTGAGTATTTAGCTTAAGTAGAAAACCACCACACTAAAACGTGGCTGTCAGCCTCTTATCAAGAGAGGCATAAGAAAAAGAGGAGTTTGATGCGTATCAAGGCTGAGGTGAATTGGTGAGGTTATATGGGAAAATTAGCATATCGCCCATGCATATTTTGCTGCGTTTTCACCCCCTTTTTAGTACCCTTTTCATGAGTAGTCTGTGTAAAAGTGCCAAACAGCCACCCTTGAATCCCAGTGTCCAGTGTGCTGGGTTTGAGATGGTTGCACTGTGTATCATGACTAGCTGTAAGCAAGAATACGTAGTTATCCTCAAGTAAAAACAGAGTGAAAACCTAACCTATAATAGGTTGTCTGTTTCCTTTTCCTAAGGCTAATCCTCACAATCACGGGTTTTTCGCCAGAATTGACTGTGCGCAATGGTAATATTCCTTAGGGTCTTTCCAGACTATTTGTGTGGGATTCATTTTTTTAAACACAGGCATGTGCAGCATTTTGGGTAGGATATCCATGATACATCGGCCAAGCTGGCAGTGGTGGCACAGGATCCGCTGGAGCTGCAGAGTAGACAGGGTTCATGCAGTGGATGGAGGCAGCTGAATCTCCCACTCCGCTCTGCTGATGTGCTCAGGTCACGCTCGATTTTCCCGATACAATTTCTGCACAATTTGTAATAGGGACGGCATTTTGGCTTACAGTGAAAATGAATGATGCCCCTGTTGGCACCGTCCCCTTACCTTATGAAGCACCTTCCCCCTTTGTCTGCCTTCACTTATCTTGTCTTTTGCAGTAAAGTTTTGTGAGCTTCATACGTGCTTTTGTTCTGAACTTTTGAAAGTTTCTGCCTGTTATTTCTTGAATGTTAGCTAATCTTGTTACTCTTATTTATCAAATATAGAAAGGGATTTTCTATATTAAAACTAGGTTTATGTTAGGAGCAACTGTGTGTTTTTTCTAATTTTCTTTGATACATGTCGGTTCCAATCGGAAAACTTGATTACTTTGCTGCTATTGCTGTAAGCAAGAAAGAATTGCTGGAGGGCATTACTTTTGCCTCAGTGTCCTACGGTAATATTGCCTCACCTTATTTATCCCAGATTAACTTCAGAACTGCACAGAGCATCACACCAGTATTTAGGAAGGCTGCTGTGCTTGAATTTAGGTCACTTCTTCAGGTAAGTGATGGATCTGTGCTTTGATTTAAAAAGCCAAACAGGGACAGCAAGGTGTGCACGCAGCAAGACCGCTTCTGTGATAGTGCATTCTGCGTTTGAATTAGTCTGTTATGGTGGGGTTTGTGTTGACTTGTTATGCTTTTTGTGGCACTGATCTATTGGAGATTAACTGAAATGTAATTGTATTAATGCACAGATATATGGTTACATAAAAGAAAGCTGCTGAGGCTGTAATGAAAGCCAGGCATGTTTGGAAATACGCACTGCTTTCATTTTTAAACTAAAGAACAACATAAATAAAGTCTAAAAAGCCACAGATACCACAGATGATCAAATGTGGCAGTGTGTTGTTTCCATATTAGTTAATATCTTCCATTCAGAGATACAAACGTTAGTAATCTCTACTCTTTCAAAATCCCAGTAATGCTGTTTAACGCTGGTTCTGATGGATTTAAGCTTGTCAAAAATGAGAAGCTCTTTTGAGAATTCCCAGCTCCGTATTTCAACAAGGTCTCCTTTGGGAGCTGGCGGAAGCATTACCTCTATTTGTAACTATGGAGCCAAAGATGATGGAGAAAGAAAATTGAATTCCATGTTGTCTAAAACCATACAAATTGTCATCAATATGTTAAGATAGCTAGAAACCAGTTTGGGGTTTAAGTGTTTCTGCTTGTACCTAAACTAAACATGTAAAATTAGATGAATTAAATTTGCACCCATATTTGCTATTAAGTGGGTGCAGTTCAGCATGGATGCTGAGATCTGACCAGCTGTTATCCCATGCTGTCACTCATAGAATCATAGAACAGTTTGGGTTGAAAGGGACCTTTCAAGGTCATTTAGTCCAGCCTCGCCTGCAATGAGCAGTGACATCTTCAACTAGATCAGGTTGCTCAGAGCCCCATCCAACCTGACCTTGAGTGTTTCCAGGGATGGGACTCCTACTACCTCTCTGTGCAACCTCTTCCAGTGTCTCGCCACCCTTATTGTAAAATTTTTTTTCCTGCTATCTAGTCTGAATCTATCCTCTTTGAGTTTGAAATCATTACCCGTTTTCCTATCACAACAGGCCCTGCTAAAAAGTTTGTCCCCATCTTTCTTATAAGCCCCCTTTAAGTACTGAAAGACCACAATAACGTCTCCCTGGAACCTTCTGTTCTCCAGACTGTACAACCCCAACTCTCCCAGCTTGTCCTCATAGGAGAGGTGCTCCATCCCTCTGATCATTTTGTGGCTCTCCTCTGGACCCGCCTCCAACAGGTCCATGTCTTTCCTGTGCTGAGGACTCCAGAGCTGGATGCAGTACCCAGGTGGGGTCTCACGAGAGCGGAGTAGAGGGGTAGAATCACCTCCCTCAACTTGCTGGCCACGCTGCTTTTGATGCAGCCCACAGTATGGTTGGCTTTCTGGGCTGCCAGCGCACATTGTTGGCTCATGTTCAGCTTTTCATCCACCTGCACCCCAAGTCCTTCTTGGCAGGGCTGCTCTCCAGCCTTCACCTCTCAGCCTGTACCGATACTGGGGGTTGCCCTAGCCCAGGTGTGGAGCAGGTTCCACACCCACTCAGGATGTGCAGGGAGAGAAGTTGCTAGTGAAGACTGAGGCAAAAAATGTTGTTGAGTACCTCAGCTTTCTCCCCATCCGTTGTTACCAGTTTGCCAGTCTTGCTCACCACGGGGTTTACTCTTTCTTTGACCTTCCTTTTCTGGCTGACGTACCTGTAGAAGCCCTTAATATTCTTTGCATCCCTTGCCAAGTTCAGCTCCAGCTGTACCTTGGCCTTCATGACCCCATCCCTACACAACCGGGCAGCATTCCTATACTCTTCCCAGGATACCTGTCCCTGCTTCCACTGCCTCTGAATCTCTTTCTTGCCCTTTAGTTTGACCAGTAGGTCTCGACTTAGCCATGCTGGTCACTTATCCTCCTTTCCTACCCCAGGACCAGGACACCAGTGGCTCCAGGAGGGTGAGGAGGCAAGGAGATGAAAAGCAGTGACATACCTGCACGGCCTTGCTTACTCAACAGGGAGACCCTTAGCAGCTTCTGAATGTGTGAGTGAGCTGCAGAGCTGGGGGTTTTGTTGCCACGTAATAAAGGGGTCCTTATACTCCTTTGATCACCTTGGGACTCCCTTGGAGATGGAAGAAATTATGATGAATACATTTGTCAAAAAGATCTTAAGAAGCCTCACTGTGAAGTGGCTTCTAAGCTAGAGGTCTATGTGGGATAGTAATGACAGATGGAAAGATCACAGTCTCTGAAGTGAGAATCTGTGCTGAAAAGCTTTCAAACTGCTCCTTTAGGGTGGATCTTATTTTAACGTTCCCGTGAAAACCGTATAGGTCTGAATTTTATGAGGTTCACCTTTTAGCAGTTGCAGTTGTGCCAGTTTGCTTCAGATGTGATTTAGTTGGTTTAAATAATAAATTTATGTTTGTTTTAATTTTGTAGTAGGGAAGCTCTGACATTCTCAATTCATGAGATGCATTTAGGATCTTAAATGCATTTACAAACGTGGCTCTAAGTGCTTAAGTCACTTTCTAAAAGAAGTAACATTCTTAGAACAATTAGTTGATTTTGAAAAATTAACTCATCACTTAAAAATATGAGTCTCGTGTTAATCTGAAGCCCGTCATGTAGGGATTAAATTCAGTAAAATTGACATCATTACGAAGATGTGATTTGATTAAAAGGGAAGTTATTCTGTTCTCGAAAAAGCTGAGTGAGCTCCTGCTAGTGTACCTGCTTGGGGTTTTTGTATCTAAAAAAGCAATGGGGAAAAATACCCCATTGTGAAAAGCCAGCCAAAAGAAATACCAACTCCTAAAATACATATGTAACTTTGTTGTTGTTGTCATGCTGTCCTCTGAGGCACGTTCTTCCTGGGATTTGAGAAAGCAGAAGGAAATTGTCTGCTGACAGGAAAAGGTCTAAATGTTCCCACAGTTGGTATTAGTGGGCTTGTTTGTGTTAAAATGGGGTTCCAGCAGCGCTTTGGAGCTGAAGGATCAGGCTCACTACTGCGTAACGTGGACTTTAGTGGCTAGTGTTTGGTAACTGTGGGAGTAAAGAGGCTGGTAGAAAGTAGGGGACACTCAGCTTTTGGCTGTGAGACCCGGTGGGTAAGCCCACTCCATCCTTGTCAGAGGGCTTAGTGGGTTCATTAAAATAGTGAAGCAGAACAAAACCTAAATAACGTTCTTGTAGTGAAGGTGCTGGTGATATCACTGGGTAAAAAAAAGCAAAACCACCTGGTGATTTCACTCAGAAAAATTGACCTTGGTGATTTTGTAGTAACATGGCATGTTGAGAGCATACATATATATAAACCAACGAAGGAAAGTATATACTTTGATGTTCTTTTTTGTGTGCGACCTAAGATATTAATGACATACAAGTTCTGTATAGCTGTTGTCAAGATTATTATAGAAAATGATACATTTTTATGTGATTTGGTGGATTTGCCTATTAAATCCGTAGAAAATTATACCCTAACAATAGGGAAGAAAGGAATAGGAATCTTTCTACATTCAAGAACCATTTAGACTAATTTTCACAGAGCTGAATTGCATTTATATAGAATTTTGTCGATTTTTTGCCTATTTCATTCTCTAACAATTTTTACTGATGAAAGCCTGTAGATTCCTGTCTCCATAGAGAGCCACTATACTTCTAAAACATATTTCAAGGGAAAAAATAACAAGAGAGAAATAGGAATAAAACCAATGTGTATCGGATGGTGAAAGATTGTCCTTTCCACTTATAATTATGTACCAGCAACTTATTTTAATGCTAAATGTGGCTCTGTAAAGTTTCGTTGCATTTGATGTCAGCCTGAATGTTTCCTCTAAAAATGAAAATGAGCAATTCTAGATTTTGAAATGCTGGCTGCTGGCTGGGGGGTGTGTGTGGGTGATCCTCTTCTGCCGCCTCCCAGTGCTCTGTCCTCACCCTGTTTGAGACAAGAGAAATTCTATTGTGAAATTTGATCTCCTTAAACTGAAATCAAATTACAGCTAAGAGTCCTAGTTAGACAGCTGTGTTTCTGAAGAGATAAGCTTCTGTTCATGGCAACTTCAGGACAACTTACCAGAGGTGAAGCACCCAGCAATGTTGGTTTTACCATCACGACAAATGATGGAGGGTCCAAACTTGAGCATTTTTAATGCGTTAGAAAATGGACAGGAAGAAGTTATTACCCAAGACCTTCACGCCATTCGATCGTGCTGTTGAAGAGAGGCAGATCTATTAGGGTCCCCAGGTTTTAGGCACCTATGAAGGTACATTTTAGTAATGTTTATGATGGGGAGGCTTGCTTGTCTTTTCTAATTAACTTTATGGCTGGACCTGTTTTAAAGGAAAAGGTGATGTTCTGTGTCTGGATTCCATATTTTGGGTTTGGTTTTATTGCTTGGCTTTGCTCTCGATAGATTGTTCCCCCCCCACCCCCCTTTCTGATGATCTTGCTAAAACAAAATTTACTTTGATTGCAGGAGTAAGTAGAGCCTTTCCAGTGTGATCAATCCCAGCTCATTTATTGTATTTGTGTACACTTCCAGGTGTGATAGTCATTGCAGTGCAGGGGAAAATAGAGTGGTTGTCAGTAGCGGGGTAGCTGTAAAGTCTGTTGCCATAAGGACTACACGTGAGCTCATACAGGCTTTAAACACACACAGCTGTACATATGGAGTGTCATTGCTGGGGGCTACACTGGGCCTTGCTTGTTCCTTCCATCACAGCAGAAGAATGAGTTAGGTGCAAGAAGCACTTGTAGATCTGCCTTTGTAGAGAAGCTCCAAGTAAATGTAGAGGAAACTACTCCATGGTTTGAGGACTTGATCCCACAAGAACGCACTTCTCTTGAAGCACACTACGGGATAGTTGTGTCTTTGTTGCTCCCAGGGGGTTAAGAAAGAATGCAGCATTTTGTTGCCTGTATGGAGATGTGCTTTTCAGCTGCAAAAATATCTCAAATGGTTTTGTCAGATGATATTTAGGGATCCGTTTTGTCCTCAGTTTCAGATAGCTGCATCTCACCAGGTTTCATTCTGTGGTGTGGAGCACAAAAAACTCCACAGAACTTCGGTAGTGGGGTAAAGAGACTCAGTTGTGGGCAGGTTAAGGGGACAGAAGATTTTGATTATGTGTCAGCTGTACCATTGCTATCTTCTCTCATATCGCTTAATTTTTCTCTCTCTTAGTTCCTGTGTTAGGAAAATGGTTGAAATATGCACTTCTCTCAAAGCAGCTCAAGTTTTACTGCTTATAAATTGCTTTGAGATACTTGGAAGGAAAGTGCTATATAATTTTGAAGTTCAGATTCCCCAGAAGGTGTAAAATGGCAAACTTCCATGAGCTGTGATAATTTACAACAGCTGAGAGTTTACCTTCTGTCCCTACCTTACTTCACTTCGAGCTTGAGGAGATGAAAAGTTTAGTTTTTCCATTATAGCAACTCTTTGCTTTAATATAATATGATTCATTACCATATATAATGTTATGTATTAATGTAGTTCAGCTAGCCTTCTGTAAAGCTGATTTTTGATTGCAGTTATTTTATTGGAAGTCTAAAAAGATGAAATACTTTTATTCAGGTTGGTCAATGACTTCTAGGTAGGCTTCTGTCTAGTCTTGTTTCCAGTAAATATAAGAAATGGTAAAATAAATATATTGGATAAAGTGTGTAAAAGAAGTGAATACAATTTTGAAAAGTATGCATTCTATTCTTAATTGTTGTTATACAATTGACATTTTTTCCTATGTGAAAATGGAAACATATGTAAAAAAAGCTGGAACAGATACTGTCTCTCTCTCAACCTTTTTAATAAAATAATGGCCTTTCTGTGAAGGCCAGTATCATTATGCAGCACCAGGGAGGAAGGAAGCTCGTGGTAATGCACGGGACAGAATGCAGGGGTCCGTATTTGGGTGGTGGGGAGTTTGGGATAAATAATTCCTCCCTTCCTCACAAAGATGTGGTGTGGAAACGTGTACTGAAAATTTTGAAGATGTAGATACAGCTGTTACTAATGGAGCTGTTTAATTATGACTAAGAAATCTGCCATGTAGGTTATGTATCCCTCCTTCTACCTGTTGAAGACTCTGCAGGACAATATTTTTGTCTAGCAGCCCTGTGAGGAAATCAGGCAACTGGTGATTGATGCTTTACAGCTTAAATGTTTTGAGAAGATAGATCTTATCAGTATTTGGGGAAAAAATGAGAAATATTTTTAATTCATTGTGATTCACTTTAATGCCATTAATTTTGATAAATGTTTGCTATTAATGCAGCTGCATTATGTACCCCTACCTTAATCACAGTATCATATCATGAAATGCATCATTTGTGCTGCTAGACAGACTTTGGCCAACAGCTCTGCTTGCTGCGTGTTATTCAGTGCTGAAAGATCAAAATCAAATTTCTGCCTCTTGGAAAGTGGCTCACAGACTGCAGGCTGGTGTTCTGAAAGCTGCAGGTTATCCTCTTGACTTCACGTAGGTCCCAAACCAGCAAAACGCTAACCCAGAGGTATAGTATTTCTTATTTAGCAGACCAAGAGCTTACTAAAGTAGTTCTCTGGGCGAATCCACTGCAGCTTTTGCAGACTGATAAGAGGTCAGGGGGACATACATTAACAAGTCTTTTCCCTCTCCAGATCTAATGAACCTTGGGGTTCTCTAATATTCCTTTTGGGCCATGTATTTCTTGAAGCCGTAGCGCTTATATTTGGCTCCCTCTCTATTGCGTGAACCTACTGTCCTATCCCTCAGTCCTCCAATCCCTGTCCGGCTGTGAAGGTGTGGGTCTGTGAGTAGATGGCAGTGATTATGGTTGGGTCTGGAAGGATGCACATTTTTTGTCTTTCCTGCCAGCTCTGCTCTCAGAGTCCTATTTGGGAACGCTCTTCGGGGGCCCCCTTGTACACAAAGCCAGTGCCACTGCTGAAGCAGGGGTCCAGCACTAGTGTGGGGATGGCTGGGCAGGAGTTGGGGACAAATAGCAGAACGAAAACATCCTTGAAAATGTGGTATGATCCTTGTGGTAGGGAAATGTGAATGTGAGACTTTGCTATTTGTTTGCTATTTCTATAGAGAGAGGCATGTTTGCTTCTGAGCCTTCCCTCTGGTCCATCCAACAAACAAAACACGTAGTGACAACTTCCCAAACTGTTACTTCCCTTCTCCATTGGTGCATTAGGAATATTTTGGGGTCATTCCCAAGAGTTCACTAAATCCATATGCATATTGTAAACAGTGCCTTTATACTTGGAAAAGGTTGGGCATTGTAATATTTGAAGGAGGAGGAAAGGTGGAACTCGGCTGTCAGCTGAGTGGAAGCACTGGAGGGGGAAGTACTTGTCACTGGCAGACTAGGAAACTTCTGTTGTGCTTCTTTTATCTAGGACTTGGAGCTAATAGATATTCCTTAATTGGGCTGGGTTGGAGCCTTCATGCTATCTGAGGGTAGTAAGACTCCTCACTACACAGAGCAAAAGCACCAGAGAGCCTGCTCCTGTCAAGCTACTTACGCCAACAGGAAACTTCAATAAATTAAAGTGAAACGGGAACAAGTGAAAATGGCACTTTCTGCGTCAGCAAGGATGTGCAAGCCTACTCACGGCTTCTTCAGCTGGGGACACTTGTGTGTTTGTCACTTAGCTGTATGTTCTGCTTACAGCCCCAAACTTTTAAAGAATTAAAGCTTCCATTCTCTAGTGTGAGGAAAAGGTACAGGAAACAGAATTTCTTAAAAGCCTTTGGTGTTTGGATCAGTCTTCTCTATCCACTCCCCCTTCAGGCAAACATTAATCTTTGCTTCTAAGCTGCTTTTTTGTTTTGGTATGCTGGCCTACCTGAACGTTTGTAGGCATTTTGTGATGCTTGACAGACTAGAGAACATCTCGTGATGACCAAGATCACAGAACAAAAGATTCACCGCTTGTCACTTGAAATACTTGCTGCCTTCAGAGGTACAAAGAGCTTCTTTTGATTTACCTCACCTTCCTTAACAGCGCAGTTGTGAGGACGGGAAGCCGTGAGGCCGGAGCTGGGTGAGGCTGGGAGGGGAAGCAAGCTGTAGCTGAGGAGGTGCAGGAAACGTGAATCTTCCATTCTTTGCAAATTTTGCCTAAGATGACCCCAATTTTTCTTCTTTTTTTTTTTTTTTCCTATTTTTTTCTTTTCATTTGTGAGGCACCCGTTTCTGTGCCGACGAGTAAGGTGAGAAACACCTAGTGGGATCAGTTCATTTCCCATCTTTTAGAATGTGGGAATGAGCAACCCAACCCACCAGAAAACTAAATATTAATGCTGTCAGCGGCATGATAATTGGTCTCTGCTTTCATCTCCAAACAATCCCTTGCTTAGATTCCATTATTCATTCTAAGAGGAAAAGGGTTATTAATGCAGTGTTCTTTAATTTTTTTTCTTTTGTGTGTGTGAGAGGATGAACAGGAGAGCAATAATGCAATAAATATATTGGCTAAGAGAAAACATTTGCGAGAGATCCTTGCCCATTTTTTTTTTTTTTTTTTGTCTTCTCTTATCATGAAGAATGTGAGCCGGGATAAATTGTTCTGCTAATCAAACAGCACTGAAAGGTTAGGTCATTGGAAGTCTTTAGTCATTTTGTGCTTTTCGAGAGTGAATTTGTTAAAATTATGCTGAATACCCACTTAAATCCTGGGCTGAAAACCCTACCTGTGTTTTATAACTCTGCACTGTCAGAACTCATAATAAGTCAAACATTCTTTCAGAGGTACTCATAAGGGAGAAAAAACCCTGTAAATTTAAGAGTAATTTCAGATTGTAAATGAAAAAGAGAGGCACGACTGTTCATTTGCACCAATCATGCCTTCCTTTCATCTGCTCTGATTAGGCCTGGTGCGGTTTCATCAAACTACTCCATCACTGAGCTGTCACTCCAGTCGTCTGTTGATTGAAAACAATCAGGGCTCTGATGGCACAATTATTCTGACCCTTTAACTAGAGGCTGCTGTGATAATGAAAGGTTGATTATGATAGTTTGTGCCTCTTTCAGTTTGCCAAGAAGGTTAATTTGGGCATCAGACGGATGTTTAATGGGCGCTTGCTGGCTACACTGAGGTAAATGAGAACGTGCAGTCTTCGATATTGCACGGATATAGTTTGGCTGTCAATCATTGTCATTTTGAGTTTGTGCCTCACACTCTGGAAATCACATTTTATTTTTTCCTTGGGATTTAATTTATTCTGTGCCCTGAGGAAGTTCTTTCTCTCTGTGACCTTCACAGTAGCTTTCTCTGTCTTTTTTCCCTTCCCTCAAATGGAGCCCAAAGGCATAATACATCTAGAGGAACATTTTTCTTTCATTTTTCAAGTTGGAGGGGGAAAAAAAGAAAAATTTTAAAATCCCTGTTTATCAACTCACCCCGAACAGAGCAAATGTTTTAATTCTGATTGTAAAAGCCGGATGCGCAAATGAAAGCGTGCCTGCTTGCTAAGGCAGCGCCACACAGGGGGCTGCTTACAGAGACACACATTTGTAAAACTGACAAACTGGTAATTTTAAAATGCCTCTGTGTAAAGAGGGGGGGGGGGGATGGCACAGCTTTATTTTCACAGGCTACATGCATACGCTTCAGCCTCGCGCCTTGTAAATGTGGTCTCAGTCACTGTACTACAACTTCTTGAGTTGGAAAGTCTCTCTTCAAGGTTCAGGGGCAAAAGGCATTTCATTGCTGATTCAGAGATTATTAATATTTACTGTGTTCAGATTGAGAGAATCCTATGCATAATTTTGTAGTTGTTTGGCTCAAGGTGCAAAAGAAATGCAAATATCTCATAATTTTGATTGTTCTACATGCAGCTCATTACAGTCTTATTTTTATGCACATTTTTAATTCAAAATAAAAAGAAGAAGATGTCTATCTTCTAAGGCTCTCTGGCATCTAAGTTGGAGCCACTCATTTTCTATGCTGCCCACACCTCTAAGGTAGTACCTGATTGATACAATTGCAAAGCGAGTCTGGAGGCTGTGTTACATCGTTAGGTACTAATTTTTAACAATATTCAGATGCAACTCCTGGCTTTAAAAAAGTTGCGTTTGGTGGTTTGTTTGGATTTTTTCCAGAAACAATTCTTCACCCATATATTTTTATCCTTAAATGGGTGATACGGTCCCATGTGGTTCACCTCACTTAAATAAAATGCTCACATTGATATCCCAGACCCTCCAGGTTTTGTCCTTTGTAGTGTCTGGAGGGAGAAGGGCTGAGACCCTTTAGAGATCCAAATTCAGGCCCTCTGGAAATCTCTGTTCATTTTTAAAAATGGAAGTTTCTCCATAGCCTTCAGTGGACTTTGTTTCGGAGTTTTAGTAAATGTCCTGGTTTATCCATGGATTCTGCTCCTGGACTTGAGATTTGAAGAGCCAAGTGATAACTGAGACAGACAGTGGTTTTTAGGCAAGAGGTTCCCACCTGGAATGCCTGAGGCTTCCTGAGTTGGGTAAACTCCAGGGAGAGGCTAAATCACATGCAAGTTTATAGCCAAAATATTACTTTTAGTGAACTCAAACCCCTGAACTAGTAAACTCCAAGTTTTGCTTTTTTGAAGTTCCCTCAGTGCCTTAAAATGATTGCTATAGTAACTGTGCTGCTTCCGTGACTCCTTTTGGCTCATCAATCAATAGGAGCAGATCTATAGCACTGTCCAATATGCTAACGATACAAAGATATTGGTTTGATTTTTTTTTCTGGCATAACATTTTTACTTAAGCAACAGAAGGACTGCTCAGGTCAGATTTGTGTTAAAAGAAGAGGTTTTTGGTTCTTTTTCCCTGGTATATATCATCATCAGATTGTCACATAGAAATCTGATAATTTATGTTGAATATATCTGATATCAGTCCAGGAAAATACTTCCCTCCACTTCTACATATTTAAAATTGTCGTTTCTCCTAAAATGAGAATGTTCACTATGTTATTGTATTTAAGATTTCCATTTGTTTTAATGAGACAACGTGAATTCGTTGTTTCAAAACCTTATAAAATTTAATGTTTCCTTGTATTTGTTGTTGCGAAAAAAACCTCCACCCTCCAAACGCCTCATTTTTTTCCACCACTGTCACTTTTTGGCTCCATCTCAGTTATTAGAGATTTTAGGTGGTATAAGCCAGCATAATTCCCGTGCAGTCTGTGTGGCTATAACATGCATACATCTACTAAAGACCAGGCCAAGATGACTTTCATGGAGTAGAGGCTCAGAGGAGCGTTTTCTCTCTTGGAGCGCTGTGGATATAAACTTTTCCTGACGCCGACTTTGTGACTTAAAGTAGTTTCCAAGTGAACCTGGGTCTAATGAGTATCTTAAGCTTTTGCACTCATAAAGTAGCTTGGTTTTTCTGGCTAGAGAACTTGCTGTGGTGTCAGGCGAAGGTCTGGAGCGTTTCCCAGCAGAGTGGCATGAGGAGGATCGCAGGGGAACGCTGAACGGGCAAGGACAGGGCGCCAGGCTCTCTTGCTTCCCGGGATAGCTGGCAGCCCAAGAGACCAGGTAACTACGTATTGCAGGCTTATCTTCAGCAGGGATGAAACTCTTTAATTCAGCTTTAACCTCGCTGTCTCCGTGCCCTCTCTGGCTGTGGTACATGCACCATTAACAGCAGGGAAGGGCAGGCTGCGCTCTGAGGCTGTGTGGGTTGGGACTGTTGAAGCATCATGCTGGAAGCAGCAGCAGCCGTTGGAAAAGCAATGAAATCACAATCCAACACACAGGTGTGTTTAGATGTATGCTCCAACTGTGCCACAGTGTATTTTTCCATCTGTTTTCTGCTGTTTTGAGAATGTACTCCATTGCTAAATCAAATAATGTAACCTTGGAGAGGAGAAATCCTTTGGGTTAAGGCTTTAGAATGAGAGAATTCATCCGGTTTGAAAATCTTGTCCTTCTGAGTGTCTACTTTTGTCATTTACTTAGTTTAGAAGATGAATATGGCAAAATATATTATTTATTAAAGTTGATATAGGGACTAGGCTGTAGCTTCCGTTTCTCACACACTCATACATTAAAATTAATAGAAAAGAAGCTTCTAGCAGTTTAAACAGAATTTGCCTGTATGGCATAGGAGTAGGAGTCTTTCCTTATTTTTGTAAATTATTTAGCAGTGATACAAATATTTTAAAACTCAAAATTGTGGCTGGTCTCTTTGTTTTTGCTTGCTTACTTGTTTGCGTTTTAAACACAGTTGTAATTTCAAGAGCTGTCGGTATCTCCTTAGAGAAGTCTGAGTGTCTTTCCTTGCAGTGTCATAAGGTGTATAATGGCTTTGAGTTTATTTTGCCAATACTGATTATAGTTGCTAATCGCTACTGCCAGAGAGACTGAAAAATAGGCGCTATAATTAGTGTATAGTCAGGGTGAATTTTGGAGTTAATGTACAGGCACCACGTTTCTAAGTCTGGATTAAACAAAAACTGAGCAAAGGTGGTGGAACTTGCGTTGATAAATACACAGACGTTTGCTGATATGCTTCACGGAAGCTTGTGCTTCTGCCATATGTTGACGAGAGTTATATTTGCCACCTTTACACTGAAGGAAATTTAGAAGTATATTATAGTCTATCAGTGACTATTTCTACTACAAGCAAAAGACTTGTTTGGGAGCTTAATTTCCTTTCTTTTGAACTTCTCCAGCCTTCCAATAGCTGCCAAACCACCCAGTAACTAGAATATCTGATCACCCACACAGATAACTCGATTTTCTTCCATGACTCCCTAGGGTGAGACACCATGTTCTGCTAGAGAGCACCGTAACAATGTGTGCTGCGTAACAAAAGTAGAAGTCTAAGGCTTAGTTTCTGAGTGTCCCTAAAACTGTATGACCTGATCCATAGCTTTGTGTCACAATTTAGGGGTTGGTCCTGTATTCTATGAACATACATATAAATACCTAGCAGTTATTTTTTAAGGATTGTCCCAAAATGAATTATATCGAGTAACAGTCGTTGTTACCAGTAGCAAGACAAGGAGATAAAAACGTTGTAGCTTTTAGCTCTTACGACCTTTTTTTCTGCCTTGGAGTGCCACAGATTGTGTGTGGGTCACACAGAATACTGTAGTCAAATTGTGTTCAACGTGTTCAGCATGAGCTGATTTGGACAGGAGCTTCTAAACACAGTGTGATTCCCAGACCTCGGTTGCCTCCCCAAGACCCAGCAGAGCTTCTCTGCTGATTATCAAGTGCCTACAGACCATCCAGGTGATATAGTGATGGGCAGGGTTCTTAACCCTGTTTTCTAAATTCATACAGTAAAATGCACTACTCCACTGCAAACTGACCTCAGACGTGGAGTCTGGTAAGAGCCAGTAGCAGCCTACACGAAAGGCAGCCTATGGTTCACCTTACCCTCCCCGTTGCTGCTGCGGTTGCTTGTCGGAAGGAAAGATACCTTTAGGTGCAGCCTGTAGAGGATCCCAAGGAGGTTGCAATAAATCTAATTTGGAAAGATCCAAAGTTTTCATAAAGGTGCAGGACAGATGAGTGGGGATGAAGTAGTGTAGGAAAGGATGGAGAAAGTTTTGGTTCAAGACCAGGAATAGATTGTACGTCTCCTATGAGTGCCAACAGGATCTTTGTATCTCTTTGCACCATCGTTGTGGTGGTTTAGAAATTCTGTGATTTTAGAAAAGCATTTTCAGTAGTTTCAGGGAAACGTTTTTTACAACTCCAGGAATATTCTCAGTGCAGACCAAACTCAGTGTGAACCGTGTTGCTTTTGCCAAACTTCATGCAGCAGAGAAAGTCTATTGTAATGGAGATGTCCAGCCCTTCTGCCACAGATTGTCACACATCCCATGTGCAGAAATGGATGCAGATACTGTGTCTTTGAAAGGTGTGCGTGTATGTAGTGTTGCTTGTGTGTTTATGCAGTATTTATTGGGGGGCGGGAGGGAGGACAATAAAAGATAGAGAAATGGTGAAGTTCTAAGATATTAACAGGCATTAATGTTAAACTTCTTTAAGAGCCTTGTGGTTACCAAGACCTGCATTACATCGGTGCATGTCTTTTAAGAGTCTGTAATACCTGTCATTATAGCAAAAGTGGTACCTTCATGATGCCATTTTAGATGTGAGTGAAGGCACGAACTATAAGGAAAAGAAACAAATCTGTTGGATGAAAGTGATGACAGATAAAAATTGAGTTTTTCTAAATTCTTCTCTTTCAATATAGCAACCCGCACATCATTCAGTTGGTATGAATTCAGTTGGTGTCTTCATCGTGATGAAGATAGCCTGAATTCCACTTCAGTTTCAAGTGTCTAGTCACTGATAAGGGCCAAGTGCCTCTGAAGACTTTAAGGAATAACACACATGGCCTAACACATGGAGTAGGGAGTTGCCTAAAACCACGCAGTAGGAGACACCTGACACGTGGATTTGGTGGATTTAGGAGAGGTGAATATAATGCTCAAAGATTTCAAGCCCATAAACACTTTCAAATGTATTTAATTAATGCCTTTTTTACTAACAAGTCTAAATACGTATGGCGAATGCACATTTTGAAACTCAGTACAGCATTTAACCGACTGAACTACTGCTGCAGTTTTTGATGCCCGTCATTGATTCTTTGTTTCACAGGGGTTGAATAGCACAGTGGAGCAAAAGTGTTTCAAATGAATCTTAATAAAAAGTGGTTTTGGTTTGCCATCTTCCCTCTCTGACAGAATATAGAAACAGCAATAAAATTGATATACCGTGTGTATACGAGAGCCTGGAGTAAGACAGAAGCTTTTCTTTCCAGCTGCTTCATGTGAGATTCCGATGAGCAGTACGGGGCAGTAAGTTGTAGTTGAAAATGTTGTTATCGCACAACTAGTTAGAAACTCTGCTCCAGAAGTTGTTTGTCAGGATGAAACAAAGTCTCGAGTAGAGGAGTCTGTCCTCACCCAGAACTAGTCAGTGTCTTTGTTAGTGACTTGGATAAAAAAATAACACGGGGTTTATCTTTTCAGACAGTCGGAAGGTGGGATGGTTTTCAAGTACTTTTGAGAACATAATTAGGATTAACAGATTGCAGCAGTGGCCTGAAGTAAATAGTAGAGAGTTCAGTAATGACAGAGAGAGAATGACACTTTGTGGAAGTTCTGCAGAAAAAAGAGGTGGGAAGAGTACTCGGGCATAAGCTTAAACATGAATCAGCAGTATCATAGTGCATTGACAGCGTCGTGTAGTGATGTACAAACAAGAAGGACATAGACTGTTGCAACTGAAGTAATCCTTCCAATCTATTCATCGCTACTACAGCCTTAAGAGGAAGATTTCATCTAGTTTTCAGCAGCAAACATTAAGAAAGAGGGGCATTTCCTTTCAATAAGAGATCTGTGCGCCAAGCAACAGAGGTGTAGAAAACATGAGCCAAGATGGATTGAGAGACTTTTTCATTCATAGAGGAAACTGCAACACACATAATGAAATGCATCGGAGGTGGAGGAGAAAAGGAAGGTAGCAGACTGCTTTTCATCCTGGATGGATGGATGGATGAAGCGGGGATTTCAAGGGTTGGTCTGGGGGTTCCTGAGCTCTGGAGTATAGACCCAAAGGTAGCAAATGAGGCAGTGAGCTGACGGGCTGAGAGCTGCTGCATGGGTAAAAGGAAAATGTGTCTGAGAGGATAGCTGAGCGTGGGGATGGTTTTCCTGAGGAATTTCAGGGATCTTCATCACTGGAGGTTTTCAAGAATAACTTACACAACAGTCCTTGAAATGGCTTAGGCCCCTCCTAACCTCTTTTTAGAGCTGGTTGGATTCAAAATGCTGTATGCAATTTAAAAGCTGTGTTTAGTTTTGGCTGTTGATACCAGCTGCAATTGCTGAGCAGTTTGTGTCTTCCTCCCTGCTTTCTGTCAGTCCCAAACCAGCAGAACCTCTTCTTTGTGTCTCTCTTCTCTGGCTTAATTTCTGGTTCCTTTACACCTCTCTCCACTTTATGAATAAAATAAATGAAGAAGAAAAACAAAAATGTTGAAGGATTCAGTATGTATTTTGTTACATTCCTTCAATATTTTGTCATAAATAGAATGAAAGATGGAGGGGAGAAAAGGCTTTTCTAATCATCTAACCGTAATCTTACTTTTCTTTCTAGTGTACCCACGGTCTCCAGCGATCCCATACTCCCTACATTTATATTATTGCTCCAGCAGCTTGATTCTGGGATATCGTGGTCTCCTGCAGCATCACTAACAGTTTGCACAGCAGGAGTATTGCGTAGCGGTATTGCAATCGGATGATGCTGTGGAAATTCTTTAGGGGGCCTGGTGCAATACAAAGCTTTTACGTATATTAAGGGGGGAGTTTTAGTAGCTATCTTTTATGTTGACTCACATGCATTCACAACTACTTTTTATATTGAGTGATATCACTACTGAGGCAAGTATCTAACTCTTCTTGGAATGCAAGCACAGTTTTCAAAAGACCAAATTTTGCGAGAATTGTACACAAATAATTGGTGTCTTGTTTTTCCCTTCCTTTCCCCCCATTTTAGCTGGCTGTGAGGTGGTTGGAACACAACTGCCGCTACCAGTACATGGATGAACTGCTCCAGTATGTCCGCTTTGGCCTTATGGATGTGGATACACTGCATACCGTAGCTCTTTCTCATCCTCTTGTCCAAGCTAGTGAAACTGCGACAGCGCTCATTAATGAGGCCTTGGCTTACCACCAGAGCGTCTATGCACAGCCGGTTTGGCAAACCAGAAGGACAAAACCTCGCTTCCAGTCAGACACTCTTTACATTATTGGCGGGAAAAAACGTGAAATCTGTAAAGTGAAGGAATTGCGGTACTTCAATCCGGTAGATCAAGAGAACGTTCATATCGCAGGGATTGCAAACTGGAGCGAGCTAGCGCCTATGCCTGTAGGGAGAAGCCACCACTGTGTTGCTGTCATGGGAGACTTTCTTTTTGTAGCTGGTGGAGAGGCAGAGCACTCCACGGGGCGCACTTGTGCCGTGAGAACTGCCTGTCGGTACGACCCCCGCACTAACTCGTGGGCTGAGATAGCTCCGATGAAGAACTGTCGGGAACACTTTGTGCTGGGAGCAGTGGACGAGTACCTCTATGCGGTAGGGGGCAGGAATGAATTGCGTCAAGTGTTACCTACCGTGGAACGCTATTGCCCCAAGAAGAACAAGTGGACCTTTGTACAGTCCTTTGATCGATCGCTCTCATGCCATGCAGGATATGTGGTGGATGGTCTTCTTTGGATATCAGGTAGAAAACGTTACACACAGTTTGAGGTACTAACAAAATACAAAAATACTGTCTTGGATGAAACTAATCAATCTTTTTTGGTTTATATGTCAGGATAACTTTTGTCTTAGGGGATGGGTATTTCAAAGAATTTAAGCCCGGAAGCATACAATCAAGCCTGATTAGAAGTATAGGAGCATAACATATCTTCTACAGTATTTTTTGTCTGCTAAATATGTCTCTGTGTTTCCAAGCTGTATATATCATATGTGCCACCTCCAGCTACCATTCATAAATCACAGTGAATCACAATGATAATGCATTTTTTGGATGAATTTCAGATGGCAAATTCTGTGTTCTTCTTAAAAATCAAGACTCTGTTTCTGTAGGATGATCTGGTACCACTATGTTTATTCCTGATAATGAAATGGAGAATTAAGTGCTTTTTGGCTTGTGTAGATGCAGGGCTTGAAGGCAGGTGGATGAACTGCTCCCAGTTGGTCCTCAGGATATTTTAAGAGGCCAAGATGACCTTTGTTAGGAGTCACGCGTGGCTCTGACTGTCCATAGCAAGTGCACAGGACAGCCTGGATGTAATTGGAGCTTTATGGTGCAGATAGATGAAAGTATAAGCCTTGTAATCATAAACTAACATATCATTTGCAACTCACTCTGATGTACTTTTTATTTTACGTGTGCACATCGATGGGAGTTGAGGACATAGTGTCATCAGTTTTTATAGCGGCTTTTCTGGTATTAGTTACTTTGGAATAAGGTCGATGCTGTCTGCAGAAGATTTGACTGAAAAGTATCCACCTTTTAATAAGAAGTGTGTCATGGAATGTTATAAAGTTGTAATATTTACCAAGGAAGTTAATGAGTAAATGGGGCCAGCCGTTGCGGAAAATGTTCAGTGATCGCCATCTTCAGTGGAGATAACCTCTGGGGATTTTAATGGGCTTCGGTGAAAAGATGGTGTGTGAATGAAAGATTAAGTTAGTTACTTAGGCCTTCGCTGTGCTTCTCGAATTATGCCATTTAGGTTAGCGGAGCTCCTTGCAGATGGATCTTTCTGCCGAAGTGGATGAAGTGTTTTATGGGAATAGATTCCCAAGCATTGGCAGGGGAGGTAGCAGGTCTCTGGTTTTATACATATACAACTGAAAACATGAATAACAACATTAAAATAAAAGCAGGACAGAACACAGAAAATCACCAAGATCCCTGGCAGGTGCTTTGGGTCACTTTCTCCAGCAGTTGGCATCAAAGGAATCTTGTAAAGTTTGTGCTGTGTGTTAATCCTGACGTATGCGCGTGGTGGGCTTGGAGACACAGGTATGGTACACAAACAGGGTTTCTGCTTTAGGGGGCCGGCTGGGCATGTTCAGAGCATTACCCTGGTTATTCATGACCTTTCCTATTTCATCAGGGGAAAGAGAGGTGTGCCTGTGATGGGCAACTCAAATACGTGGATGCTACTACTGCTCTGTCTTGATTTTTTTAATTTTTTCCCTGTTGGGGTTTACATTTGTTGGTCTCTTATTTATGAAAACCAGGGCTTTTTAGGAAATTGTGTTAAGCATATTCATATAAAATCATTGAAAAAGTGCTAGAAACATCCATCAGTGTAGTCCTTGCTCCAGTACATGGAAAAAAAATATTTTTTCCTAAATTGTTTTTTTTTTTCTGAAAAAAAAACCCCAAACCCAAGGAAGTATTTGATAGGGATTTTGAAGTCAGATGTGGGACTGGTTGAAGATTACTTTTTATCTTTGCAGATGTGCTAGGAAAGGGGAAATTATGCTGAAGATTAATTAATGTGCTTAGTTATGTAAGTGAAATGCGTGCCTGCCTGTATGTTTAAAAACTATCTGCATTTATATAATGAAGCAGTGTGATACTCTGTTCAAGGATGTGCCTCTAATACAGCTGTAGAATGAGGGGAAGAGGTAAGTGGAAGCCTATTAGATGAACTCTGTAACTGGGCAAAACAACAAAGCTTTTATCAGTATTATTCCATTTATATTTGAAAATGCTACCAACATAACTTCTGTTGTAAAGTCACAGTAAGGAGTGATGTTTTGGCAGTGGAATAAGGTAGACAGGACTTTTGGGCTGTATTTTGTCTAATTTTTGAGAAAATGCTTAGCAGTTTTGAGTTGGTAGATTCTGACAGGTTATTATGGATTACGAGAGCATTCTATGCTATACTTCAGTAGGGTATTGATCTGAATTATGTACTCACAGATTGAGGTCTGAGTTCTGTGTATTGCATAGAGTTATTTTATAAATAAAAGTAGATGGAGATGCAATAACTGTAGCTAGCTTTTTATTATTAATTAATTGCTTAGGGCTAGAATGTAGCTCGCTATACGTGTATATTCAGGGGCAGGGGAATAGTACAGAGAGATGTTTTATTGTTTAAAAAAATCCACTGTTCATAATCAAATGTAAAGTGTTAGCGTAAGAGTAATCAGTAATGCAGAAGGGAACCTAATTTTGAAGTATGTGGCCTAAAATTAAGTAATTAAAAAATTAGTCTGAGTTAGGGATGTTTCTGAGCTGTATCCCTGCTGCTTTTTCTGGGAAATACAGGTCATCAGCAAGAGCTCTCAAACTCAGTCTGCTACTACCAGCTGGCAAGTAGTGGCACGAGAATGTGCCCGGTTTTTTAGTAAGCGAATAAATTAAAGAGTGATAATAGAAGTTTCTAGTCCTTGTATTTTCGGAGAGTCATCAAAACATGACCCGCACACAGACCAGTTACTGGCTCCATAGCCAAAGCATCAGCACCTCTTCTAAAGCCCCTCGTCTTCTAAAGGCTTTGCTAATCAAAAGCCGACTAGACTTAAGGGGTTTCTATTATTATTATTATTATTATTATTATTATTATTGGGATTCATTGTCGCCTTTACTTTGCTGCTCCTTTGGGACAAATACGGGAAGGAATAAAAAATAATAGAGCATAAAATCATGGCAAAGGCAGCAGGGAAGGGAAGTGTGTTGAAGAGAGTGCTGTAAGCACACGCTGGCAGTGGGAGGTGGGTGGCCAGTGTTTCAGGTGACAGAGGGACTCCTAAGCTGCCACCAGCCCTTTGGGGTTTTTAGCTTGCCAGAAGGCTCAGAAGGAGCCTTCTGTGCTCTGGAACTAGTCAGACCCTCTGGTCAGCACAAGTGAGCTCAGCTCTTGAGTTTTCTGAGCGTCATATTTTGTGGAACATATTTTTATATGTGTGTTGTTATTTTTTTCTAGTCTTTCTTTTTTTATTTTTTCACAGCCTGCACTTTATTTTCTTATTTTAAAAAGTAGATGGGAATTCATTAAAATAAGTTCTCTGTATTGACAGTACGGCATCGGGCAGATGGTTTTGAAATTTTATAGAAAGATGAATCGTACAGGCCCCAGTTAACATCTGACACCGTGACCCGTTTCACAAACGAATTGCATGCCACATGCTTGAAAAGTGAAGTATTTGAGTGAAACAAAACGCACCAAACCCTTCGGAGTTCAACATTACTAACAATCATTCCCTATAAAAGCGGGGAAATATTTTCCATAAGAGCGAGAACTTGAACTATGCTCCTTTCCCTGCATCCTCCGTGGCGTGTGCGTTGCAAATCTGGGGACCTGCTTCTCTATAGGCGTTCAACCTGGTTGTTGACCTTCCTCTTCCCGTGTAGGTGTGGTGTCCCCGGGGACAGAGAAGGGCAGGGAACCTCTGCCAGGCAGTTCAGCTCTGGGCAATTCCTGCACCTGCAGCTGGGGATGGGGAGGCTTCCCCTCCCTCTCAAGTGCTCAGGAGATTAGCACATGAAAAGTCTTCTCCAAAGCCAAGTGTGATGCTGTTGTTTCACAGAGGTCCAACTCGCCTGACCTTAAGCCTGTCAGCTAAAATCACATCTTGACACGCGTGGAAACTCAACTTGGCGGGGGTAAACAAGCCAACCCTGTACAGGTGCTTCGTATTTACCAGCTTTTTCATCAAAATTCAAGTTTCTTTTTTTTTTAGTTATCATTATTTTTTCCCTAACGGTGAAGGTTTTGACCAAGGAAATGATGGAGATCACATCTCTTGGAGAATTATTCTGAGTTTGCAAGTGGTTTGAGGGGACAAGTATTACCTTACTATCAGTATGCTGTTTGTTGTGAGGAGAAGAACATTTTTTTCTCAGTAAATGCCTATAAAATCGTTTTATGAAAAATAGATCTGGAATAAATAGGAATCTACAGTGTCTAACCAAATCAAGTTTTGCAGTGCAGCTGGCACAGAAATTACCGGGAGCAGGAGCTTAACAAGTACATAAAAAATTGCCTTAGTGATCCAGTCTTAGTCTGTATATGAAATAGTGTTTCTTTATTATGATTATTATATATTTGAATAAAGATAATGGATCTCACACCTTTCAAGAATGGACATTATAGGTTTGATGCCACTGATACTTCTTAGATTGAATGTAAACATCAGGTTTTAATGATTTAAAAAAACAAACCAACCCACAAACAAACTAGGGCTTGTGCCCCTCTTGTTTGCAGCTGGATTGCATCCGAGGTGAAACGATGTTAATTAGAGCTGCTGATGGTGTCTGCCAGGGAACTCGTTAGGGTGGGAGGAATGCTCCAGCTCAGCCGTCCTCACTGCACCTGGGCTGGCTGAAGCAAAAGGGTTTGCATGTTGAGGAAGGATTATCTTGTGTTTAACACACGGATACGTAAGAGGGGAGAGATTTCTATTTTAAAGCAGCAGAGCACCTTGGGGTGCGTGTCATGAGGTTTCTATATATTCCCTGGATTTGCTGGAAGGAATGCACGTGGGAGCTCTTTGCCAACGTGTAGTTTTACACGTCTCCCAGCAAACTGGGATTTGTGCGTGCAACCTAGCACTTGGGGAGTTCGGAGTGAGTTGTGAGATTTTCTGGGGGATTTGGATGGGATTAGATTTCTGAAGTCATAGGGGGGTCTTACTAGGACATGTTATAAATATGGATTATAAATTTTCTATTGAGAAAATGTTGATGAATCTCCCGCCTCCCACCCTTCCCTTTTTGGAGTTGTCTTTATTGAAGGTGCTTTTCAGTGCAGTTTGTGGACTGTTTGGGGGACTCTAACAAACCCAAATATTTCCCAAGGTGGGTCTTGGACTTCTCCAGGACCTCTCCATGTAGAGGGGCACTGCTGCATGGTTTGGGAACTTCTGGGTCTTGGAGGGCTTAAAAAGCAGGGTTTACAACCCGCAAGGGAGCGAGCAACAGTGATTGTGGCAGAGTGAAACCATTGTAAGTCCCCAGGTTGGACGCTGGGCTTCCCGTGAGTGTGTCCTCGCAGCTGTAAGAGCAAGAAAGACACGAGCTTGTCCTGCGAGCGCGTCTCACCTCCTGGAAACTCTAGCCCTCAAAGCAAGCTGCTCGTGTCAAAGCACTGCAATCATTGCTTTTGGTTTATAAAAACCCGGTGAGCGCTGACCAAACTGTAAATTTTCTGTCATTTACCCAGCCAGACGTTTTGTTTTTTTCCCTTTACTTAACTGATGGGTTAGTACCACGTTAGCTGCTGTTGTTTGACATCAAATTTAATGGCATGGTTTGTATTTTTAAATACTTCAAGTGTAGTTACAACGCCTCCCTGCCTTTCTCCTCCTTTCCTCATAGAAAGCACTGCAGAGAAGCTTAAGAAATTATCTCACAATTACCCCTTTTTTTCTGAGAAAGCGTGTATTATTTTTAGTACTGTTTAAACTTTTTTTTCCCCTTTTCTGTTTTTTTTTAAGAGACGTATTGCTCTTCTTTTGCCCTTTCCCAGCTGCCTGGAGTATTTAAAAAAAAAAGTTCAAGAGGACATTGTAGACTTGTTAAATTTGAATTTTGGCAGAAAAATTTAAACTTTTGCTATAGCACTTCAAAGTTAGGAGGAACTTGAGTTTGAAAATTGATGCAGATATAAGATGGCATATTTAATGACAGATGTATCTATAGAAACCTGTTAAGATGCAGATTATCCCCCTGGGGAGGGGAGATCAAAACTGCCAATCTATAAAATATACTTGTTAGAGGAAGGCATGGAATCTATCTCTGCGAGCACTTTGATTGCAGGGGACAGTGTAGCAGCATGTGGCATCATAACCTAAGAGCAGACAAATCAGCTTGATGACTTTCAAAGCCAAGAATTCTGCTGGAGGCAAGGGTACTCCAGTCTAGAAGAAATTAAAACATATAGAGACTGTTATTAATTCCAGATCTATTTTTGTGTAGTCAAATCTGTATGCAAATCCTTAGCATCTCATTTTGGCAGATTAATCTAAAAGTGAAGAGCGGTATGTGAAGGGAATGTAATGATAAAACACCACAGATGAGCAATATTGCAGGGGAAAAATGTAAGCCGTGTACTCGATGTGAGGGGCTCTTTGTGAAGAGAGGCAAATAATTTTGCTTATTTGATTATTTCATTATTTTATGAGGAAGCAACCCCCATTCTTTCTCTTCTTCCTCCACATCTTTCCCCCCAGATTAAGGTGTCCTTTCTGATGGGGGAAGTACAAGACCCAGCGTTGTGTTTCCGATGCATCTCCTGTAGTTTAACATTCTGGACGTAATCATCCAAATAACTATGATTTTTATATTTCCAAATACTAATCTGACATCTCATTTTAAAACATTACGCTAGGAGTGAAAATAACTATGTAAAAGAAAATCAAATTACAAAACAGATATTAGGGAGGGTTGCTTTGTGCACGTGGCTGCCGGGCATTAACACTGTGAATAGGGACAAATAACAGATTGTGAGATTAGACACGGGAACAGTCATTGCTTTCCAATGCCTGTTCTTGCGTGTGTACTTCACAGGTGCTGTGATGGGCAGCGTGTGGCATAGGGTGATGGAAACAGGTTGGAAAGACTACACCTCGTCTCGGCTGTCTTGTAGCCTGTAAGCGGCTCTGAGCTGGGAGCTTGTGCTGCCACCCCAGTATAGGCTGGTGATGGCAGAGATGCACCCAAGCAACAGCATTATTCACAGAATCACATGGGGTTGGAAGGGACCTCTGGAGATCATCTAGTCCAACCCTCCTTGCCAGAGCAGGTCCACCTAGAGCAGGCTGCACGGGAACTTGTCCAGGTGGGTTTGGAATGTCTCCAGAGAAGGAGACTCCACCGCCTCTCTGGGCAGCCTGTTCCAGTGCTCTGCCACCCTCAAAGTAAAGAAGTTCCTCCTCATGTTTTGGTGGAACTTCTTATATTCAAGTTTGTGCCCATTTCTTCTTGTCCTGTCACTGGGCACCACTGAAAAAAGACTGGCCCCATCCTCCTGACACCAACCCTTTACGTATTTATAAGCATCGATCAGATCCCCCCTCAGCCTTCTCTTCTCTAGACTAAAAAGACCCAATTCCTTCCTGCTGCTGCGGTTGAAGACAAGATTCTTGAATAGATTTGTCCATAGCTTCTGCTATCCATTGATCAGATTCTTGGCTTCACTTTGGAGTGATGAGAGGGTACATCTATGTTAGCGAGTGGCTCAGCCCAGGAGCCGCAGGTCAGCAGATCAAACTTTGGTGCTGAGTTCTCTGTATCTGCTCCATGTACAGCTCATGTTTTTTTGCTTTGGACTAGATTTCTTCTGGTTCTCTGGACCAAATGTTCCCAGTACTCAGCTGGTACAATGCCATCCAAAAGACCAGTTATTATTTCACACCCTTATGACCCATTAGAAGCTGGAGCACAGCTGGTGCACATCTGGAGCAGAGCTTCTGGCTGAACTTGAAGGCACACCAGTCCCACCCTACAGCCTAAGATGACACGTGAGAGGTAGGGGAGCTGCTTCAGAATCCCAGCGCGGCTCTGACCCAAAGTGCTGCACTAGGTGCAGCTGGAGGCTGGCAAATGAGGATTCCCCAGCACGGAGCCACATTAACAGAACAAAACCCGGCGGCCTCAGTAGGACTGGGCCACAGCTCAGTCAGCAGGAGAGAAAGCAGCTGTGCCACTCTTCTGTTCAAAACAGGGGATGTCCTCACAAAAAGAGGAGCATCAGCAAATGTAATGACAGGTGAAATTCCCTCCTCTTGTTGCTGTGGATTTTGTCCATCCTTGGCACGTGCTGTTAAAACTGTAATATAAAACGGTTTGTCTGTCAATATGAGTTTCACTGGTGTGTGGCCACTGGCGTGCCCTACTGAAGTCCAGACCTTCTGGTGGGATGAAAGGTGAGGTGCAGCTTGCAGGCATTATTTCTGGTCCCATCTTCCCGGGGTAGCGAGAGGGGAGACGTGATGGGACCTGTGGCAGTGCTGCAGTGACACCATGTCCCCAGGAGGCTTGAGCACACTCGAGAACATGTTTACACCGGTAAAAACACAGGCTTGAGGCTGAAGGATTTTCCCACCAGTTTACTCAGTGAGATTTGCTGTTTAAAACCAATAGAAAACAGGGTGATGGGGCATTCAACGCGTACCGTGTTGAGGTAAGTAGTTGGTTTGTGGCATCTGCTTGGGTCAGACTCTATTGCAGGCTTTTCTGAGGTGCTTTATACTTTGCTTCCCAAACACTACCGAGAGGCACATTTGCTAAATGGTCGCTGTGGAGGAACCTCCCAACAGAAGTCCACAGCTAAACCAGGAGCTGTTCCCTCCGCAATACAGACTAAATACAGGATTTCCTTCCAATCTCTAGGTGAGTGCAGTTGCACAGGGCTGCGCTGTGCTTTCCGGCTGGCAGTGGTGTCCCACCACACGCTCCTGGTTAGGCAGAGCTCCTCTCCGACCTCTTCCTCCTCTCTGGTGCAAGCCCTCCTCCTCCTCTGAACCCTCGCACGCGCTGCACACTCCTTGGAACAGGGGCAGGTTGTACCCTCATCCTGCGGGTGGCTGAACGCACAGCCGTTTATTATAAACAGATCAATTTTTATCTCGTTTTTAGCCCATAGAATGAGCTTTGCGGAGGAAGGAGAAGTGTGGGGGAGCGTTCGTGGGGGAGCGTTCGTGGTTGCCGTTTTGTTTCTAGATGTTTGACAAACGCGCTGCTTATTGCCTTGTAACCAGATTAAAAAGCGCAGTGGAACATAAGCCGAAGTGGTGGTTTGCAATGTAATTATGTCAGCAAATGAACCCGAGAATTGGGTATTTTGCTGTGCCTGATCTTGGTCCTGGTTTTGCTCATACGAAAAATTGTAACCTGTATAAATTCTTTCATAGGAGGAGTAACAAACACTGCACAGTATCAAAACAGGCTCATGGTCTATGATCCTAAGCAGGTGGGTATCTGTGTTGTATGGTTTTTTTCTCTCATATGTTTCGCTTCAAACGGGTCTCTTAGCAAATACATACGATGATTCTGTAAGGCTAAAAATGCTGACAGTTTGAATTAATGGTGTTTTAAATTCACTTCCTTCTGATGTGCGAGTTTAACAGAGTAATGGACACCCTGATTTTTTATTATGTTTTTTAAGCCTGTAGGCGTTAGAAACATCTTAGATTAAATACAGAAATGTGCTTTAAATCCCCTGTATTTATCAGTATTTATTTTGCTTGTTCGTTTTTTTTTTTGTAATCCAGCAGCCCTGGGCAACGTATACTCAAAGTCAGTGTCACAAAACTGCTCCTTGTCGTTGGCATTTCTGCTTTGAATTGCATATACGGGCTTTTTGTTTTCTGCATAGGTTCAGAACTACACTACCTGGCCGTGACTTGTTCTGCTGACTGCAAGGGTGCCTGTCATTTCATTACCCAAGCACCTAAAATATCTTTTAGGGATTATTTCATACATTATGTATGTGTTTTGATTAGGTTAGCATGGCTCAGTAACCGTTTCGGAGGGTTAGGGCACGGTTATGCCCTCTTGCTTGTGTTAGGAATTAAAAGTCCCAAGCTTGCAATCAGAGTTGCATAGCCTGATTTACACCCGCGTGGAAGAATATTGACTTTTCTGATTGTAGGATAGGGGCTTTGATTGCTGTATTCCGAACCAAATTGTGCCAGGAGGTACTTCTCTGTGGCTCCCACTGACTTTTTTGAAGCGTAGCACGTATGGGTCCTGCAGCAGAAAACAAGCAACGACACACCTGCCTCTTTATTTTTGAGGTGCAGCTTCGTGCATCGATTGTACAAATGCTCATTCTGTCCTAAATCCAGGTAGTAATTACAGGCAGCAACCTGACTGTGCTTATGAAGGGGAAGCTCTTATTTAGACACCGTGTCTCTACGGTGCGTCTTTCGCTCGGATGACCTGAAAGTCAGTCGCTTGCTGACCTGAAAGTCGCCCCCCAAAATAGCAGCGGCAGGGCTGCTTCAGCGTGCCGTGCCGACGGCGAGAGACCTGGCCCGGCGTGCAAAGAGTTACGGGGGAAGTGTGCGCTCGCATTCTTCAAATGAGGTCCGCTTCGTGTTTGTACACACGAGCTCTTTTTAAAAATTCTGCTGGCATATTGTTTGCGGTGGGTACTGGAAACCATCACATCTGCTCGCATCTCGCACGGAATCTCAATAACCCCATCATTCAGCACCGGCGCTTGCTCCTGCGCGAGGCCTTTGTGGCGAGTCGATAATGCCTGCCATCTGCCACAGAGCACACAGCTACCTGCCAACAAGCCGGCTGGGGTGACCTCTGCTTCCCCGCCACTGATTAGTATTCACACGCCGGCTTATTAGAAATGACCCCACCAGGCCCCTCCGTTTCTTTGCCTTGGCGGTGCTCTGCGGCTCACCTGGCAGGCACCGCAGTGGAGGAAGCTAAAGATACAATCGGGGGATGCAGGCAGGCTTCGCAAAGCAGATGGTGTCTGTAGTCTGGTGTTAAGAGACCGGACTACTAATGCAAACATTAATGCCTAATATTCAACTATGACACATCATTGAAATGTACGGCTATACGTTGCGGAGGTTAAAAGGCAGTAGCGTTAGAGGCTCTTGAGTTACCGCACCTGTAACAGAAAAGAATTTCCTGGCAGATTTTAACTGCCTCCACTTAAATAAATTGATCTCATCCACGGCCAGGTTGTGTGATTTGGTGAGCGTAGCAGGAGCAATTGTTTTCTCAGGTTTAAAATACTGCGCTTTAATCCCTCTCCTTCCGCGTCCTCTTGCCCCTCCCCGGAACAGGTAGAATCCTTGAATGTTGTTAACCAGGAAGAACAATATGCAAAAGGATGTTACTTTGTAAGTGCCCGCAAATAAAGGGTTAGCATTAAACCGAACACGTGAACCATTTGAGAAGATTCTTTAGGAAATTATTTTTCCCTGTTGCTTCATTCCCCAAGGATAAGATCAAATAAGCTTCTGAACAACGAAAAGTAGAAGAATCTCTCTTCTCCCGTAACAGAGCTCGTTGGTACAGATAGTTTTAGTGCTGTATACAAAGCAGACATCTAATAGTCTTGCTTAAGGAGGATTTGCTACTGAATTCTTAAGAAGGAAAAAAGCTTTGAAACCTGATGAGGTAAACAGAAAAAATACAGAGCAAGAAATACTATTAAATGAATGCCTTCAAATGTGAGAACTGTAAACCAAGTGTTGAAAGTCCAGTTTGTCTAGTCAGTGTTATAACCAACATGCATATTTAACATATGGACAACACAAGGATATACAGTTGTGATTTCTGGCCGAGGGGAAGGAGGACACCACCGACACGCTGCTGTTACTGTGCTACTACTACAGGTACGTCTTTGAGTCGTGCTGAGACAAGTTCTCGTTTCCTTTCCAGAATAAATGGTTAAGCCGTAGCCCGATGTTGCAGAGGAGGGTGTATCACTCCATGGCTGCCGTCCAAAGGAAGCTTTACGTGTTAGGTGGGAATGATCTGGACTACAACAACGATCGGATCCTGGTCCGGCACATAGACTCCTACAGCATAGATGCTGACCAATGGACGCGTTGCAACTTCAACATGTTGACAGGCGAGTATTGTACACAAAAAGAAAAAAACTTGCTGATATTAGAATAAAACAATTCTTTTCCCATTAGATGTCTTTAGTATGTGGAACTGCACGACTTCGCCGCAATTCCCTCTGATTTAGGGGCCAGTGGAAGCCAACAAGACACTTTTCATTATTGTTCTGGCGTTCAGTGTTCTACAAAACATTTTTCTTAGGACATTGTAGGATAAATTTTTAACAAAGTGCACATAAATGTAATTTAATTAAGCAATCAGAAATTCTTTGCTGCAATATTACCAGTACTTATTTTTGATTCTCCAAAAGCTTGCCTGCACTGATAGATTTAGGTCCCTGTTTGAGTGCTCAACGGGCAGATCCATCTCTACCATGGTGTTGGTTTATAGCATTTCCTGCTGGCGTTATACAGCACTGAACTCCATTAACCATCACTTATTTCTAAGCAGTATCTTCTTAATAAGTGACCTGAAAGGAGGCGTCTTTGTTGGAATTCTGTCGTCAGGGATGACTTGAGTATCTCGGTTTGTGATGGATCTGTAAAGTTCCTCTTGACCGTCATGAGGAGGAACCGCTACAGTAGCAACATGTGAAGCACTGCAACCCACTGCCCCTGCCACCCAGTCCACCAGGTTTCACCGCCACTTAGTACAGTTCTGTGGTGTGCTACCTCCTTAACCCCTGGGAGACAGGCAGGTGACACATTCTCAGAGTAGCACCACCAGCAGCTCTGCAGAAGAGGCAGCATTTCCAGGACTGCATTAAAGTTGGGGCCATTCTCTTGTGCAGCAGACTTGGAGGTCAACTAGTAACAGTACTGGCTGCCAGCACGTTTCAGCGCAGACTCCTGTAGGAGTCCTAGAACTAAGCCTACCTCACTTTTCATCCTCTTCCATTTGGCATCGCATTGATTTCTAAGATCTACCACTGAAAAGGGATACAAAGGATGTAGGAGCTTAACTGGAAGCTCAGGATGGCTGGAAACACCAAGTCGGAGAACTGAACGACTGACAAATAAGACAGTCCCCTTATGGCATTTTCCTCCTGGTAGGTTTAAAAGCTGCTCTAGTGACAACTTGGTTCTTTAAGATATCGCGTTGGGTTTCTCAGTATCTGGGATCTGCAGAAGGATCGCTTGGTTTCTGAGTCAGGTCATCAAAGTACTTCATGGATGCTGGGGAGAGAGGCACGGATTAAAAAGGAGTTACATGTGGTCAAGAGAACTAGTTTTTTGTACCCTTTTTGCTCTCTATTTAATTCTTTCATTATCTGGAGGAACTGACATCCTTTGAGAAGGAAACCATCTGATTTGCACCTGCCAAAGCGCTGGCACTGCAGGTACCCTTGTTTTGGAGCTGCCCCCATACCACTAAATGCCGTGAGATAGTAGCCTCTCCTCAGATGTCACCTGGTGGGTTGTTTCCACCGCCTGCACCTTGAGAAACCGTCGAAGCTTTTCTTTGCCTTGTCTCTGTAAATGTGCCTGTTGCACTCTGTAGTGGAGACTTTTTTTAAGGCTGTATTTATCCTTCCAAACTTGTTTGGGAGAATGTTGAGGGGGGATGAGCAGGTGTGGGCAGAATGTGAGGGACGTTCGGCTCTCTTGGCCTACGTCTCTACCTGGATGTGCGTGTGTGATAGTAGCCGAGAGGCAGGCGGGGAGCTTCCCTGTCACCTGTGAAAATACACACCTACAAACCCCTGTGCCACGGAGGAGGCAGGAGGCCATCCCCCGCACAGCCTCACTTCATTGCTCATCCCGGGATATCTCCCCGGACAAGAACAGCCCTCACACTGCAGCTTCACTGTTGCAGGTTGTGAATTCCGAGTTACTGCCAAATGCATTCGCATCGTATTACAGAACTCCAACACTTGGTGTTAAAAGGGTTAATTAAACACTGAAAGTGGTTTCTATTTCCTTTTTTTGCTCTAGGTCAAAATGAGTCTGGAGTCGCCGTCCACAATGGTAGAATCTATTTAGTTGGCGGCTATTCGATTTGGACAAATGAGCCTTTGGCATGTATCCAGGTGAGTGATTTAGGTTTCTTTTAAAGTCTTTTCCAATAATTTTGCAAGGATACATTTTGCACAGAGGTTATTCAAAAAGGAAAATGCATGTGAAGTGGAGAGATTAAGGATGTTTCTCATGCAGCTGCTGAACCTGCATAAACACAGAGAGGAAATGTTGTGGATATTAAAAATATTTCCAGCTGAGCCATCAGATCCAATTGTTCTAAGATATTCTAATAAAACAGGGTTGAGGAGTCTCTCCTGTGGCAAGGTTTGAGTGAAATACTGAGTATATATTCCCAGGTTACACAGTTGAGTTCAGAAGTTAAAGGGTTGCAGAGATGGATGATGGGGCACGGGCTAACAATTTTTCAGCCCTTCTTGTTCTTTTTTTTTTTTTTTTTTGTTCTTTTTTTTTTTTTCCTTCCTCTCCGAGTTGTCTTTCTGAAGAGCAGCCAGAGTTAACGAGTTGTTCTTTGACGAAGTTCAGTCAGCCTGCAACCTGCCCTAGCGCTTACCGCTTCAAAGCTTGAATGGAAGTTTTTTGATCCCTGCTGTAGGCAATAGGTTGTCCAACAAACTCTTCTGCTCTCTCATCTCGTGTAAGAGCAGGTTGCCTGCGGATCCGTGGCTTTCAGATATTCCCCTACAGAAACTAGGAATTCATATCTTGCCGCATCTGCGAGTGAAGCAAATCTGCATCACAGCTGTGGCTCTGTGCCCAGCTGGGCGGTTACGGGCAGAAACTCTTGTTTACATCTCAGTTTCTGCACTTTTGCCGATAAACAACATTTTCATTTGCTTCCAACTAAGGATTTTAGGATTTAACTTTCAAACTGCCCCATGAGACTAGAAATTAGACTTAGCATAAGAAGGGAATGTATTAGATGTTGAGCTGCTGACCTTCTAATGGATACTTATTAGCGTGAGATTTGTAAAGAATAGATCGTACAAGATAAGAAGTTAAAACCATGTTCTGGTCGTAGTATAGTTTTGTTTTACTGAATTGTTGGATACCTAACAGTTGTTACTGGAAGAATTCATTCAGACTGGCCTCACCGGCTGATGTACAGTGCTTCAGATGGAGTAACAGGGCAGTATCAAGGTGGTGGCTGTACTTCTCCACCAACACCCTCATTTATAATCAGCAGGTACTTTCCAGTATTGCTCCTGGGTTTAAATACCGCCGAGTGACAAATGAAAATGATCCTGGGATCTTGCTTTCTTAAATGGACATTTGTCCGTGTCCCCAAACGGGCTGTGAACTGGCAGCCTACCCGTGACAGTCCCTGCCTTACAGGGGAGAGAAGTGGAATGAGCGCTTTGGCAGAGCTGCGTGCGCTGCCCTGTCTCAGCCGTTGGCAGCGTGCCTGGCTTTAACCAGCAAAACCAGCCCTTTTATCTTCAGATTCAGCAAATTTGAGGTTGCTCTGTCCTTTGGAAGGAAAAAAAAAAAAAAAACCAATAAAACAATCCTCTTTTTCCATAGATCTTAATTTTCTTTAAGTCATTCATTTATTTGGCCTTTCCAACTTGGGTTGACAAATGGCTCTGTGGCAGGAGCGGCATTTCTGTGCGGGGCACCTACTTGCGTTGGCTGCACGTTCTGCTGCCGGGAAGCAGGAGCCAGGGTCGCTGCTGCTACCGAGTGCCTGAGCTGGGGTAAGATGTGGGTGACGAGGACAGCAACAGATCACCATAAATACAGTCTGAAAATGAGCTGAGAACTCCCTTCTCTTGGGATTAATAGTACATCTGTATGGTGTGTGCCAGCAAATTTGTTTGAGCTTCCTTCTGTGAGCCCTGAAATATTTTGTCCGCTTTGGCCTGCAGGTGCTGGATGTTAGCAAGGAAGGGAAGGAAGAAGTATTCTACGGGCCTACGCTCCCCTTTGCTTCCAACGGAATAGCAGCATGTTTTCTTCCAGCTCCTTATTTCACGTGCCCCAACCTTCAGACTCTGCAAGTGCCTCACCACAGGATCGGCACAATGTGAGACAAGGAACCCCCACTTCCTAAAATCAGAAGCGGAGGCGGGGGGGGGGAAAATCAAACGCTGTGTATAGAAGGGTTTCTCTGGATCAGTGAGAAGATCAATCCACATGAGCTGCTGCTGCTTTACCTTCACACATTTGTCTTAAAGTCGGATCACAACCTATTGTGCGGGAAGGAAGCTACAGAAACCGTCTGCGGTTTCTCTCGGCTGCCTCAGATGTAGAAGCACCTCCATGAGAGCGTCTGGCGTTTCTGCTGGTGACTCCTCGCTGCCTGTCTCTACTTCATCTCCTTACGCAACTTTGTAAGGCGTCGTGAATGCTCTCGGCTCCTCCTGGGCTGCTCTTCTTTGGAGTCTGCACGTTCAGTTGTTCACCACCGGCACTTGCCAAGCTGATAGAAAGCTGTGTTTATGTTGACAAAGATGATATAATACTATGGTAATTATGCAACTTACTCAATACCTTTGGCAAAAAGAATAACAAATGTGTTGACTTCCAATTCCAAACTCCATCGTTTACAGGTTCTCATTTAATAATACTTCATTTGAAATTTAAATACTGCAAAGCAGATTAAAACAGAAGTAAAAAACAAACAAACCCTATAGTATATGAGGAACAGATAAAAATTGTCTCGGCTGAAAGACAAAGACACCGAAGCCTCATGGTTAAACCCAAGTCTGAACCGAATGTGTTTGTCTGAGAATCTAAAGATCATTTGGGATGTCATTTACCAAGGTCTACTATCAAATAAATGTTACCTTCTGTCATATGATCAATTCCTCCTGACAGCTGCAGTCCTTTAATGGTGGAGAACAGCCTCTTTACTGTATAATTAAAATGTGCCATTTACTTAATATTTTTAATATCCAGTTTGCAAGGGGTCACCACATTTACAATTACCAACGAACAGTCTCATTTTGTCCAACATATGGTCCCACAAATCACTGGTCTCCAGAGGCTAAACAGGTGTAGAACAATGTCAATATTTATTTATTTATTCTTTCGGTTTCTATAGCGTGTCTCCATTCCATACTCCAGGCATATGCCAGTTCACAATAAATACTCTAACCTGTTAGATTTTGGCTTTGCTTGGCTACTGCAGCCCCTGTCTCTTATTTCCGTCTTTTATTTACATATCTAACAACAACTTCAATGTTTGTAAATATTAACCAAGCATGGAATTAAATCTTTCTCTATTTCTGATTTACGGGTACTCTGCGCTTCTCTGCTTTACCTGCCGATCTGTTCCCTGCCCCTGTGCTATCGGAGCAGACCTGTGCAATTCCCCCTGACGCTCCTGCGAATTCCAGGGGCGGAATATGCGGCAGCGATAGCCGGCGCTTGCTGGACAGGAACGGGTTTGGCTTCGTCCGGGGAGCAGCGTCCCCAAATCAACTGCATCTTCTCACTTCTAAGGGTGTGGGCAGTGATACAGAGAGGCTCACAGAGGTGTTTATCACTGTCTCCAGCCGGGCAGCGCACTCAAGGAACATCACCTCTCCTTTCCCAGTAATTTTCAGGTCAGAAAGTTTTGTGGGGTTTGTTGTTTTTTGGGGTTTTTTTGCTGAGCTTTCTCACTGTGCTTGCACAGAGCAGAGCTGCAGCTGCTCAGTAACTTGAGTGCTACCAATGTCTGTCTCCGCACACAGAGCAAGCCAACATCCAGGCAGTGCTTTTCTCTGACTGCGCAGAACCTCTATAGGCATCACAATATTTTTTTGGTTTGTTTTAATTTCTTCGATCTCCTGGAAATCAGTGTGCGAGGGCCAGCTCTCCTCGCAGGCCATTTACACTTTAAAACCCTGCCTGCTGCCCTGCGCAGGCTGGCGAGTGTTCCACGTTCTACTTAATGCCTGACTTGCAGGGACACAAACATTTCATGTCTCCTTTTCAAGAGGAGGGAGGCTCAGTGACGCGCGTAGAGATCCTTGGGGCTTTGAGCCTCGTCCCGGAGGTACCGCAGCAGGTGAGTGATCAGCTTCCGCGCGGGTGCAGCACTGCCATACGCTTCCTATTTTGCAGGTGGTGGGAGAATTAATTTCCCAGCCTTTGTAACGCCCGGAGCCCTTCCAGCCAATAGTGCAAAGTACCTTTGGGATGGATGGCTCAGCTCAGTTTTGAGGCTTTTATTCCCAGGCCTCGCGGCTCACCACAGCTGTAGCTACCGAACTCCTGCTACTCCTACTACAACTGCTCCTTCTGGAGAGGGAGGGATTAGGATGGCTCTGGCCGGCTATCGAGCGGCGGGGGCAAGCTCCGGGTTTCAGAAGCGGAGGTGGGGGGGCAGCTTCCTTATGCAAAACAGCATTTGCCCCTCGGTTCAAAGGCTGAAAGGCAGGAGTGCCTGGCAAGAAAGTTATTTATCGTGTTTGCTCTGCCCTTTCGAGGCTTCTGCTGTTGCGGCTGTTATCACCGATTGTCTGTACTGGTGAATAGCAGTTTTAAACAGCTGTGCAATTGCATTAAATTAGTTAAGGGTTCCGCAGCCACAGAGCCCGAGGACAACACATATGCTCCTCTTAGTGTCAGGATTCTGCTCTGGCTCTTAATCATCAGGCTCCACTGATTACAGAGAAGTCTTTCACGGCAACTTCTTAGCCCCTGTGTTTTTGTGCCACGCTTTCCTATCTGCGTCTTTTTTGCTCTTGTTGCAGGACCTACAGGACAGACTGGGGTGCTCTGCTGCGCCTGAAGTCAGAAAATGGCACAGAGCCCTCACCAGGTGAGCAAAATCCGGTTATTTATTGCCAGGTAAGAGAAGAGACTGGTGTGGATGTAAGAGAAGGCAGAGGGCAGGCTGGTGCCAGGGAGGAGCAGGGGTTGCCCAGGGAGCTGAGGCTTCTGCATCAGCACGTCCTTGCTCTGCCCCTCTTCCATTCGGCATCTGGAACTGCCCCAGTTGCAGGTTCCTGTGTGTGAGCTCCAGATCCACCTCTGCTGTTCTAAATTCTGTACCATTTGTGGCAAATGTAAATCTCTGAACCCAACCTTTGTCCCTGCCCAACCCACCAGGTTTGGTCCCTGCCTCTGAAATGCGGTTTGGCTCGGTTTTTCCACAGCGTCTCAAAGTTGTCACTGCAAGGCGACGGTGCGGGTTGCAACCAGTAAGAACTCACCAGTGCTTCAGGAAAGAGGGGTCCTTACACGTGAGTAACACAGCAGTGGTTACTAACTCTTGAGCTTGGAAGCCCTCAGTTCTGTGCCCTGAATTCCTTGGATTTACAGATGAAAGCTGCTTCTATCTGCAGCCAGGTTCTTGGGCCACAGGCTCTCGAGAGCTGTACTGAAGAGCCCTTGTACTTTTAGCCCTGTCCTGTGATCTCATTTTGGGCCATTCCCATAAAGATCAATATTTCATCCTCTATCGAGTCCTAACGTGTTATCAGCTCTTCTTAGCTATAAATAACCACACAGCAATCGGCTGCTTTGTGCTTTTTAGCGCAAAAAAGACACAATTTCCAGAAGCAGCAGCACCAACAGCATCTTCTGCCCCTTTGGTCTCCCGAGCGTTTCACACCCGAGCGCTGACCAAAGAAATACTTACGTTACGAGCCAGCGAGCAGCAATTCTGCTTCTGTGCACTAATGTTTCTGTAATCCTTGCATTTCTAGTCAGGGCTTATGATTTTCTTCTTAATTTAGCAGCTTTCGGGGAAAGTACCTGACTCTCGGGAGAATTCGAACTTCTGTAACTCTTTTTCCTCTAAGTTTTGCCTTCCCCGCTTACCCTCCCCCAAACCCGTCCAGACAGTTAGTACATCGGTTGCAGAATCATGGAGAAATAGATAATTGAATATTCACACATGCAGAAACAACACAGGCAGAATGTGGAACAATGCGGAAACAAGCACGAAAAGAGGCGGCATCTGTTTATTGAAAATTAAAATGTAGAATAAATTAAGAGGGCAAGGTTAAAACACTTCATCTGCAGGCAGAGTTTGCAGGGGAGGAAGACTTTGCAGGAAGTTTAGCACATGGGCTATAGAAAGGGCTTATGCAGTTTTATTTCTGCAAAACAGACTTCTTTTTTTTTTTTTTTTTTTGCCCCAAGGACACATTTTAAAGGGACAAAAAGCGTCCACATAAAGAATGGTTTCCCAACAGAGATGATTATATTTAGCTGTTTCACACCAACGCCAGAATTAAAATGCTTAAAATGTTAACTCTTACTGTGGGTAGATGAAGCTATTTTGCTCTGCTTCAAGTACTGAAGCTAAGAGTAAGTATTTTTAGCAATACCCTCAATTCCCGTAAGGGAATGCTGTGATGAGTTTTCCACGAGCTCATACAGGCCACGTTGGCCCTTTTTAAAATGATTAATGAATTTAACAAACTTACTTACATTTTTAATGCCTCTTTGGGTGACGTTCTACGGGGAGGAGAGCAGATCCAAGCTAGCGTTTGATGGATTGAAAAAACGCAGTGAATTTGGTTGTGACGTGGAATTGCTCCGCTGGCGTTTCCCAGGGCCTGCAAAGACATCGCATCTATGACCGCAGAACCCGAGCTTAACTCTTGTTGTTGTTGTTCTCTGCATACCTTCACGTTTGGTACGTTAAGTCTACGGAAGGTTTTCAGTTTCAAAGCCGCTCAAGTAGACAAAAGCCATATCCTAGTCATTCATCATAAACCAAGCTTAATTATGCTGGGACATATTGACACCGCATCAGATTTTTTTTTTTAATCTTCGACATAATTTTATAGGCGTTGCTAACAGATGGGCCGATTACACTGAATTTGAGTTTTAAGTAATAGTTAAAAATTATAAAATATGATTAAGTTGAAAATACCCATGCATACATAATTTTCAAAAAGCTACTGAAAGAAGGAAAACCAGGGCGCAGTAACACCTCTTTTCTGTTTCCTGAGGGAAATACATTGGGAAATACATTTAGGTGGACAGTCATCAAAATGACTCTCTAAGTAGCGTGTGCTGTTGGCAGCTCCTCTACTGTGCAATTACAACAGATACGCGGAACCTTATTCTTTCCATAGCTCTGCTGCTCTATTCCAGCAGAAAAGGCGTAAATTTTTCTATTTCAGAAGCTCTTTTATGGAAACAAGGGCCTTCCCCCCTCTATTTTTTTTGTCATTGAAAATGAAAGCAAGGAGTAATTTAAATTACCACGTTCCTGCTCTTTAATAACAATAACAAATGGGAAATTCTTATAAAATAGAGGCACAGCTTTGTGGGACTAATGGAAGTTGCATGTGAATTTTGAACAGAAGGTATGTTTGGGGTTTTTTTTTCAGTTATCATTTTAAGGTTACTAAAGGAAAGCTGAGCCAGGCTTCCCTCTCCCTGCCATTGTTCAGGATGCGCTGGGCAGCTGGTTTATGTCACAAGGATGGTAACGGGTCAGAGGCAATCGGTATCCTGAATTCTGGAATGGGGAAGTATAAAAACGGAATAGTTTCTATTCAGCTCTCAAGTCTATATATTGCAAAAAGAAAAGGGCAGAGTAGTCCTCGTATATCCTGGAAAAAAGTCCTCGGGCCAGAGAGATCAGCGTAGAAATGCTCCCAAGGCTCACCCTGCTGTACTTTAAACAGGTCTCTTGTCACCGTTACTGGCCTTTCTAAAGGAAAGATGTTGGGCTTGGACCATGGAACAGGCTTAGGGGAAGAAAAAGCTTCCCGAGATTTAATACTGTGTTCAAACTCCATTGACGTATGGTGATCCTGTACTTCTGGTAAGTAATTAATGTTCAAAATGGCTTAATAACACCAACTTTTTTCATATATAGAAGGGGAACAGGACTGAGCCGAGGTGCGTATGTTGAATGGGCAAGGGTTGAGTTCCTTTCCTCTGACAGAGATTGAGGTACCACTCACCAGTAGGTAGAAGTCTTATTTTCAGATCTCCTCTTCACCCGATTTACAGCAAGGCAGTTCCTATTGCTTATTAAGCGAAGTGAGGAGGCACTTTGCATCTATATGCAGATGAACCGCTCCTGTCAGGGGTAGGAACTGGTGTAAAAGCTTTTCAGCATCTCCTGCTCGTTAGCTTAAGCAGTTCTCCACGCACTGTGTAAGGAAACTAAACATTCGTACGGTCTTTAAACCAAACTGTTCATATGGAAAATAATACAGAAAGGTTTAATTTAAATAATGTTCAGTGTCCTAAGGAGCCTTTATACAGGCTAAGAAGACACGATACATAATTTCTTTTCGTTCATGGTGGGTTTCAGTCTTTACTTTTTTCTAAGTTGTACTTAAAATCAGCACTTTCTTCTTTCCTCCTGTCCGGTTTTGGTGTACCCTGGTAAGTCAGGCCAGACGAGCACTCTGCAAGCCTTCATCTCATTAATGCTATCAGAACTGTCAGTCACATCTGCAAATATCCATACCAAATAATTAGACCAATCCAGACTGCCCAGTTGGCAGCGGTTGATGAATACGATGCAAAACGCTTTATTTCTGTTCGCATTAACTTTTTGACAGAGAAGAATGATAATTTCCAAACTGTTTAAATTAGTTTCTCATGCACCAGGAGCTGCTGCACATTTACATAAAACCCTGTTGCTTTTTCAAAAACTTCCGACCACTGGATAGTATTAAATAGGTCTTTAACAACCTACTAAACACATCATCAAATGTTTTGTTATAATAAATATCTGCTCTATCCTTTAAAAGTCAAAGGGTTTTACTTTCAGGAAGCAATACTCCTCCAGTCAGAGATCTGTTCTGTAATCCACTGCGTGGCAGGACTCAAATTTTGAAGACATCTCTATTAATGTCTCCTGGAGCAGTTTTAATTTATTTATTTACTTATTTATTTAATTAAAAAAAAAAAAAAAAAGCAGCTTTTTAGAAGCGCAAGCCTCCCGAGATTAATAAAACTCCTCCCAGGTACAGAACCTACAATGCAAGTTCAACGAGTCACTTCCATAATGAAAAGAACCTCCATGTTCTGCACTATTAAGTAGCCTAAAGAGGCTTTTAGTCACTGCATTATCTGGAGTAACGACAGCCGATTTAGGCAAAAAGATTATCTAGTTCGACTTGACTTGATAAGATTACTGTAACCAAAGAGAAGCTGCTCTGAACAAGATTTTAGGGATTTTTTGTGGAGCTATTAGACACAAAAATAATCTTTCCTTCCCCTTAATATGCTAAAGTTAAAATTTGAATAACTGTAAAAGTAAGCAGCCTGCTCCCCAGTGTTGCCATCAAGGGCAAACGTCCCCACTCCTGAAGCCCAGTAAGTGCTTGCAGAAATACAGGTTATTGAGGGAAGTGAAAAATGCGAATACTACAGCCATTAATGAAAGCTTCCTGAGAACTGTAGGAAAAAAAATGTAGAAAAAGTTACCGAGGTAGACCTGTCCTGGAAAGACCCCAAAGACAAATATCTGAAAGATCCAACTTTCCAGGCAAACAGGAATAATTACTAAGCTATGATCAAATGGAATAAATTGCCCAAATGAGTATTTCCTTTAGAAGTCTGTCCTCTCTCCTTATTTTTTTCTCACACCATTTACACCCAGTCTAAGCTAAACGGATAATTAAGTGTCATGACTAATGAAAAGATCATGGGATCACTGGAAATTACGGGTTAATTTTAAGAACCACAGTATTGAAAAGGAAAAGAACGGGAAATCTGAACCTACCTTTTCTTGTATTACCCACAAAGACAACAGGAGAGATTTTTACACTGGAATCTGAAAGACTTTTTAATGTTTTAATAGAGGTGGGAGGTTAAGACAGCTCTATACGTTTTGTGCAACGTTACAGAGGGTTAACAGACAAACGGTAGCTCTATCGTACTGGGGAATGCACTGCATTCAATAAGATCGGTACTAGAGATCACGGTTTTTTCCTCATTCTACTAAAATAATAAATTAGAAATTACAAAATTTATGACTTTAAGAACATACTGAATACGATTTTCAAAAGTACAGCGTTAAGAGGGTCAGGTCTCGCTCAGTGTGAACCGAGTTGTGAAATTACTTTGACTCTTTGAAATCCTACCTCGTGTGTTGCAGTGCAGGCTCCGCTCATGTTTTAACGTAGTAAGTTTGCTGTATCTTTCAATCGCCATTCAACAGTATATTGAAAGTTACTCTTCAGATGCACGACAATATTCAAACACCACAGAAATTATTAAAATTAATACATAACTTGGGGAAAAAAAAACCCACAAAATTGAGAAACGTATTGCCGTTATAAAGATAAAGAACTTGGCTAGCGTGTCGTAGAGCGTAGCTTTAGGTGCCGGCAGTGTCGGAACATTCCAGAGGAAAGGATTAATCACCAGCACTCTGCTAACCTGTCTCATTGTCCAGTTTTTGTATCTCACTTTGTCCAGCCTCTGGGAGGTAAGATAAGAGTCTTTTATAGGCTTCTCTGTTGAAAAAAACAAAAGAACGTAACGTGTTACTTAAACAATCTCACACGTCCTAGGAGTAAAAGCGCAAAATTCCCAAACGCATTGTTTACATATTGGGATATTAAAGCACAGTAACTTCCTTTCTCCCCCCTCCCCATCGATTCAACTGCTTTCTTTGCTGTGAATTTTTTGCATGGCCAAGTTGAAAGAAGAATAAGGACTGCATTGTTTATGGCTGGGAGTGCAGTGAAGATGCTTCAGAAGCCTACTTAGTAAACTGCTGTCAAACAGAATTTTTTTTTTTTTTTTTTTTTTAATTTTAAAACAAGTTGTTTCCAAGGCTTAGATGAGATCGGCATTCAGACTTCATCATCTTTGTTATCTTGGTTCTGCGTAAGAAATCTCTCTGTGACTCGTGCTACAGCAGAGTGGCGTGAGCCACTGGCACTCGGGCGCAGAGCGGGAGTGACACAGACTGAGACCGTCCTCAACAAAGAGCAATGACCTTTTTAAAATAAACCTGGAATTCAGAAGGGAACTGTCACTCAAGAGGATTTTCCAGAAGGATGCATACGTGTTGACGAGACTTTTCACCTTAAGTTCATTCTAATACTCTCCAACCTAGACAATGTAATTATTGGTTAAAGTACTGCCTCTGACATTTAGGTCTATTCTAATTATCTATCTTTGTCAGGAAATATTAAATTGAGCAAACAAAACTGCAGTTTTCATACTAGTCCCTTGCAATAACAACGCTGGACATCACCACTGGAAGCATCTAATGCAACTTCTGAGCTTTGTTTCTGTTATACATATGGGTTTCCACTTTAATGACTATATTAATTGCACAAAACATGTTAATATAATGTTATTTAGTGGCCAGGAGTGAAAAGAGAAAATCAGTTACTAGTGTTCTTAAAATAAAATGTTCATGGATCACCTTAGACTGCTGGGTAACGGAGCACATTCTAAATACAAATTATGAATACAAAACATCAACAACAGGTTAAATAATATATACATTAAGTGATGAGGCTAAAAAAAATAGCTCTTCAGTAATTTCCAAGCATCTCTTTTGGGAAGTTTAAACAACAGCTTTTTTTTTTTTTTCATATTTTGTAGGTAAAGGGATGAGTTTTACCTTATTAACAGTATAAAAAAATTCATTAAAATTGGCTATGAAATACATTATCAAGAGATCAAAAGCAGGAAGTATGAAAATCCTGCATAAAATGGTACTTCAGCCTGACCTTGGGTGAATTCCCTTCAATAAAAGCAAATGTATTTGTTGGTAGCGGATAATAAAAAGTGAATAACGTAATTACAAAAGAGTTAAATATATTTTTCATTAAGTGGAAAATTAATACCCTTTAACTGCCCTTTACTGTTTCGTGAGTTAACATTTTTGCACAACTCTCTCTTTTGGGGGTTTTTTTATAGCCCAGGCCCTGCCGGGAGGCACCTCGAAACCGGGATCCTACCCTTCGAGTAGCCCCAGTCTTTGCATTAACGCGAACGCTGGCTGGTTCCCTGCCCAGACCACAGGAGGGTCTGGGACCAGCCTTCCAGTGAGCAGAACTAACGGGAGAGCCCTTTTGGCTTGGGTGCCACCCCGGGCAGAGCTTCCTGGAGTTTTCTAACAGGTTTTATAGAGGCGCTGAAAGTTCAGTGCTGCATCTGCACCCGGAGACACCTCCACCTGCGCGGAGCAGCTCGTCCCGTGGGCCATCTTCTCGGAATGCTGGATGGATTCCCAAGTCAAATATTTCTGTCCTAAGTTCTTGAGGGGCAAACGCAGGAAATACGAGTCTGCTGCGCCTGTCGGAGAGAGGAGGCCAACCTTTTCTGGACACCCACAACTCCCTCGTATGTTTATATGAGAGAACTCTTGAAATTAAGCTACGGGTATTTCTTTTCCGAGCACCTCAGATCATACCCGATTAGACCATAATTTTACATATGACCCATAAAGTCCCCTAAAACAGGGACTGAGAGGAAAATTCTTTGGGGCAGAAATTCTTCTTTATTCTGTTTTGCAACACACAGTGAAGCGAGCAGAGGTAACCAGGCTTAGCATAATTTCTACAGAGGTCTGTAGACCCTCGTGTCAAAACATCTCTGACAATATTTAGCAAATATAGATGGCTTAAAACCAGGAAAGGCCTGAGCGAGGGGAGATTTCTGGCTGAACGCACTTAAAATAACTCATTTTTGAGTATCGCTGCTGCTTCTTTCAAGAGAATAAACCTCCACTGCTCACTGTCAAAAACCAATATTAAATAAAAATCAAACCTCTGCGCAGCGTTTCTTCCAAGACCTTGTTTGTGCTCCGAATCCTTCAGGGCCTGTGTGATTGTGGGAATCAGGCCGGTCACTAAGGTCTGATCCAGGATGGCCACTGTCTGGAGCACGCTGAAAACCCGCTGATCATACACGGCGGTGTAGTCCTGGATAAACTGCCTGGGCAGGGGGGGGGACGACACAGGCTTTAAATGCAAGGTCAAAACGAGATGCAGAGAACATGCCAAGAACACCTGAAGAGTCTAATCAGAACAAGCAATCTGGCCACGTGGCAATTTTCATATTATTACACTGAAATGCTCTACGTGGAATACTTTCTTCAAAGGAAGCCGTGCTTTTGAAGGCTAGTGCTAAAAAATCTCACGCGTTTCTTTTCGAGCAAAGTGCCAGATTCTGCTGCTGTTTCTCCAGGGCTGACCTGTTCTAGAGCACTTTACTTTGCAACGTGTCTGAATGCAAAACTAAACCATGAGTGCATTATTAAATAAAAAAAATAATAATTAAAAAAAATATTCAGCAGAACAAGAGATCTAGATTCAAGCCTGCAGAAATAATGTTGGCATTTCTTATCAAGCTCCACTGGGTCAGGGAGGATCAGCTCCACAGGGCAGCACCACCCATTTGTCTCCCTGAGGGTTCGAGGTCTTTAAAGATCACAGATTCCATTCGAATCAGAAGTAACGCCCTGGGGATGACACATCCCATGGACGTGATGTATCGTGGACAGACTGGCACTGCCCACAAACATCCATTCCTATTTCAGGGAGCCTCTCTGGAGCTTTTATCCAGACACGACCCAGTACAGCACCAGCTCTTAGGTTTGCAAGATGCCTCAGATCTCAGCTCACGCAGCTCTTCTGCTGTATCCACGTGAGAAACAGGTTTCGTTTTGCAGAGGTATGGAAAAAAGTATAATTTACGTTATAATAATCTATTACTTATTTGTCACAAAATTAAATCAGAAGAAAAAAAAGCTCTCGGCTTGTTATATATATATATATGAGCATATGGACTTCAAATCAGGCGTGCACATCTTTCACAGCACCTAACACTGACCGTCACCATTCACCAGGAGTTTTTCCCATTGCAGCAGGAACGTAACTCTGTCACACACCTTTAAAATGGCACAAATCCATGAGAAAACAGGTATGTTTCTCTCCTCTACTTTTTTTCCTCTGGCTTTTTGGCCAAGCTATGTTTAAAATCAGTGCCAAAAGTACCGCTATTTAAATACCATAAACGAGTGACAATGCAGTATGTTAAGGATAATTAGTTATTTTCAAACAACATGTTTGCTGTCAATTGGCTTACAGCAGCTTCACTGCCAATTGGCATATTTTCTGGTTACCTAAATACAGAAGTCAGCTGGGTGGCACGTTCTCCTCCTGACCCTGCTTGGCAGCCTTCTACCATGTACTGTAGAATGTCTGTAGTTATTTTTTTAACTGTAAAAGAAAAATCACAAGATTCACACAGAGCTCTTGAACTGACCATCTGGAGAATGTCTTTCATGAAGGCTACAATTTTTAAATGAGGAAAAAAAAAAAAAAAAGGTTTTATCTTACTTTGGTGCAAGGGAAATGACTGTGAGAGCAGTTAGATTGGCTATAAAGAACAGAACGAATCACAGATTTATGCAAAAGTCTTATTTTCACCACCATTATCCTTTAAACACACGGATTTTTAAGTACACTGTGGCCTCTTAAAGCAGAGACACACACACTTGGTGGACATAGAGATTTTATTTAAATTTAAGTTATGTTTTATTCTTTAAACATTCCTATTTGAATTAAAGACAAGCAGTCGTGGCGTTATATCCTGCCCAAAGCTATATGGATCTACTCCTTACTTTCAATGGTGGGTATTGTTCCGAAATCCACCCTAACTCTTTTTTTTAAGGGATAAAAAAACAACCACAAAACCCCACTGTTGGTTTCCCCCCCCCCCCCCCCTTAACTGTTTCCAAATAAATATTCAAGTTGCAAGACGCAGCTCTTCCTTTATAAAGGTGGAACTGGGCTGCAAGGGCTTTTCCCCCGGGGTGAGGTGGAGCCCCGTGTAGGCAGGCAGCGAGGGGGTGGCTGCGGCAGCACGAGACGTTCAGCTCATTCTACTCCACAGCACGTCGCGAAGCGGGTACTGTCAGGTTCAGGCTGATAGGACTACGATGGCAAAAGGGGGAAGAAAGGAGTGTGATGATTCAGCTGATTTTTATCTTGGTCCTTGAAACTTTTACAGACCAGAATCAAAAAGTACTTTATTAGGCAAAATTCCCAGGAGAAGTCAGAGGTGAATCCCCGTTTCGCTTAATGCCTCTACTGGCAGCACCAAGTGGAAATTTTGAGCTTATGCACAACATGCACATTCATTTTACACCTCTGGGGTGAACAGAGTGCTTCATTTTTTAAGAAGCTAAAAATAAAGAAGTTCTTGCTACCAAACAAAGGCCGCTAAAAGAAGAAAGAAGACTCAAAGATGCCTTCAGACAGCAACATGCTCCTTTTAATCCATTTATAATGCCTCTATGGGGAGAATATACGCTAGTCTTATTTAATCTCAAACCTTTAGGTGGAAGAAAACTTCCACAGTTACCTACCCTGAGAAATGAGATGGGAAAAATGGGGAGAAGGAAATGCTTCTCAGATTCCTGAGAAATTAATCATTAGTTCATTAGAGAGGGAAATGAGACAGGACTTCTCTGCCTTATGGAGACAGAGGTCCCAGACCAGTTCATGAAAAAAGAAACCTTGTCCAGGTTTTCCAGCCAAAGTATCTCATTTACCTCATCTGAGAGTCTTAAATACTGAGATGAAAGACGCTCAGCAGCACAGAAATCTTAGAGGTGTGCAGAGATGCAGTGAAAGCAAACCAGCAGCTCACCTTGTAGCTCATTGACCAACACCATGCATTTCAAGACCGCCGGGAGAACCAAGTCAATGTCACACAGTTCAGCGCTCTGGGTTCTCTGAAGGACTTCCAGAATGAATGCAAGAACTGAGGCCAAGCGAGGAGGTGGAGCGTTACCTTTGAACTGCAGGTAGTTTTCACTGGGAAGACAAAACAAACCGAAACAAGAGTCTATAATTTGACTTTTTTTCCATTCGATGCAAGCACCATACACCTTAAAATAACTTTGTGATATTCCAGCAGGAGGCCTATTACACAGATTTCTATCTTTCTCTAGGCTCAACTAATGGCTTCTATTTGTCTTAGTCTCAGAAAAGACTCCCAATTTATCAGAGGACAGTGATGACTTCTGACTCTTCTGTGGAGAGGGAAGTGAGAAATAACAGCTGTCATAATTATAGTTAAAAAGCCAAGTGTGACTACAATAGTTAAAATACAAAGGCAGCTTCAAAAATAACTGAATAAAGGGAGGAGTTCAGATTTTAAGACCCTAAAACAACATCCAAAATACAACTGCTGTGCAATTTCTTTCTTTAGCTTTATGTGCTTTCGTCAACTCACAATCCAACTTGTGGTAACAGCTCTGCTGTTATATTGGTACTGTTACTTTATTTTTGTCAACAGTATGTTGTAACAGGACAGCCGAAGTCTGCTTTTGCTCCATCAGAATTAACACAATCATCTCCAGGGTAAAATTTATCACACAGAAAAAAAGGTGACCTGTCAATCTGCAACAAGAGCAAATTTTGGTGTCACGCGCATGGAGTGTTTCAATTTGAATGGCTTGATTTGTTTTTTTTCCCACGAAAGGATATAAGAATCAGAACTGCTGTTGGTTTAACATTACAAAGTACTTCACTGAAATCTGAAGACAATAAGTTTAAATTGAAGCATTCAGGAGAGAAGAGCGCAGGTAAAAAGAAAACACAGCGTTTATTCATCAATCATTTCACAAAAGCACTCCCAGAACCTTCAAAATAACTTTTTGGACATTTAATATTAGGTACAATCAGCTACCCAAACAAGGCATGCGTGTTTACTGAGCAATGCATAATTAAAACCCGCCATCCTTGTTAAAAAATTACTAAAGCTGCTTCTACAACTTGGAAATGAAGCCTGACTTTCAGAGATCCGAGTATTTCATTGCACAGCATCAAAGCACTGCTATAACTTGGCAAATGAAAGTTGTAACACTTTACTTCTAATTTCTTGTATCACGGGGTCTTACTCACTTTAATATTAGCAACTCTGAAATCTTCCATCTCATTAATTTACTATGAAAATGTCACACTAATTTTTTTGGGGTGCCCTTCCACTGAAACAGTTCTCGGACCTGGACAATACACCCCTGATGGTGTGGTTCAGTTTCCCCTGTGCAGCAGCAGGATACACACTAGCATTCATACGGCACAACAGCTAGTGAACTCTATAAGTATTTACCTATAGACCTGGTTCCTGCCTCCTGAGCACCCAACAGGCTGCAAATCAGGCTGCCGCTCAGTTCTGAGATATCCTTCCCAGATTACTGAGGAACGTTTCATGTCTTACAAATCACCAAGTGTCATTTCACTTTCAGAACTTTCTCTCCACTATCAATCTTAAAATTCACACATGCGCGCACACATTCACAAATTATTAAGATGACAAAGTCTGAGTATTTGTAAGTTAAAAACATGTCAGAATTAAGATTGTGAAATCTTAATTCACTCCCTTAAATACAGGCTTTACTTACAGGATTGCCTATCATATTTACCCAAAATCGACATTAAAATTCTCTTAATCAATGTGTATACACACTCTTTAACACAGAAAAATACAATTCCCTTGGATATAGGTAATGACCTTATATTTGAGGGCGTTTCATTCTTCTCACAATGTGGACAAAAAGTACAGCTTGTTCCCTATTCTCCATATATAAAATAGTTTTGATCTTTCAGCAGCAGCAGAGACCCAGCATTTACAGCTGCTGTTGACGTTGTGTGAGTAGTGAAGCAGTACTGTCTCCTTGCCTCTACGTCCTCTTCCCACACCCCAAATTTCCCAATTCCCCGTGGCAGCTGGCGCACCTATGTGTACCCCGACACCTACAGAGCAACGAGGCCTCCCGCGTACAGGTAACTGTGACAACTGTAAGCACTATGGCTCTGTGACCCTAAACACAAACATATACTGCTGGATATCGTATATATATATATATATAACTTTTCTAGAAAAATACTTGCCCTTCATGTGGCCCCCTGTGATACCTTTACGTATAGCTAGGACCTCTGTCCTCAGTGACTCTCTCACTAGTCTCCAGATCTTCCCAGTTTTACTCTCCTGCTCTATCCACGTTGTCCTTCCTCCGCTCCCTGCCCAGCGACTCACAGGCTCTTCCCACAGCCAAACCATCAGTTACTGAGAACAGCGGCATTCCCTGTCTCATTAGCTATTTTTGAAATCTGAAATAGTGATTTTTTTTGTTTGTTTGTTTGGGGTTTTTTTTGTTTGTTTTTTGGTTTTTTTTTTTTTACTTTGCTGGTCCTTACTTTATGACGTGCAGAGTGGTCTTCCGTAGCCGTAGCATCTGGGGGGCTGTAATGGAACTGCATAAAGCGGTCAGCATGGGATGCTGTCCGGCTCCAAGCGCGGTCGGATAAGAAGGGAGAAATCGGCCAAAATACTGTTGAATAATGCTCCCGAGCAGTTGATTTAAATAGGCACCCTGTGTTTGGGACTGACAACATATAAAGGACAGGCCCTGCAGAAGAAAATTTTAAAAAGTGAGAAATTGAATAAATTTTTAACAATACTTTTGAATAAATCTTAAGCAACCGTAAGCTAAATACTCCCTACACGCTGTGTAAACTGCTGCACACAGAGTCATTATTGCATGATAAATAAGCATCGGTAATGTGCTGCAGATTTGATGGTCTACAAGTGAAGACAGAGCCAGAGCAAGGCTTGCAAAAGGAGAGAAAAATCCTTTACTAGACTAATTAATATATTGGAAAATAAGCTTTGGGACATGAAAGCTCCCCTTCAAATTTGAAATAAAATCTTGGCATTTCAGACCTGAGAAGTGTTTCTGTGCCCGAGAGGTCCTCATTTCTTCTTCAACTCGATGCATGGTCTAACAAAGCATATTAGTCAGGTAAGATTTATGAAGGGAGAGGGAGAATACCACATCTGTTTGTACAGCACCCTCTGAAATTTTTGTACGAACGACATAGCAGAAAAATGAGCACTTCGAATTGTGGTCTGACAAGAAAAAATTTGCTCATAGTGTGAACAAATTAGGGTAAATTAGGCACCATTTCCAAGGGATTTAGAGAGTTTTTTTAAAATCTGGTTAAGATAAAACTGCTGTGATTTATCCAATATAAGCTATATTGATCGAGAGAAAAACCTATAATGAAGGTATTTGCACAGAAAGTGCCTACCTGAACACTACCCACAGTTATAAACATACACATGGTTTGTCTCTGAAAAAAGAGTATTCTTCTTACTGGTACAAGTTGCTGTGAGAGAAAGTTAAGAGTTTCCTTCCTTTGAAAAGGAAGAAGAACAAATCACTAAGAAAAAAATAACAAAAAACCTCCAGTGCTCTCCTATCCCAAGGGTCACAGTCAGCGGCACAAACAGAAGCCTCTTGAGAATTCAGTTTTCACAATAGTTTTGTCCAACGAGAAGTTCAAGCACAGAGTTCTCTAGACAGCAACTACAACAGTTCTTCAAGCTTCCACCAGCATTGCAATCCCGACTCCAGTTTTAGTCCTACTAAAATTCAGGATCATCTGCCTGAACACTGACGGGTCGCTGGGGTAAGCCAATATATGAACTAATAGTTCAAGACAAGCTGCTTTTGTTCCCCAGCTACTGACAAAGAGTGTTTCCGTTGCTTTTCACATAGGAGTCCCTCCTCAAAAAGATTTTCATCTATACCTCTCTGTGTGAACATGCCAGAACAATACTTTCAGGAGAAAAAGCAGGATGAAACATAGCTGAGGGTCATCTTGGCACTTTCTTGAAATGGGGAGTTCCAACTTTTTGTTCCACAGTAAACAAATGCAGGAAACGTGAGATCTCAAGACATGAGGCGCTTCAGGACCTGCCTGAAGACTTGCTGTAGGTGACCCTCTTGAAAACAGGCATAGAATCATAGAATTGTCTAGGTTGGAGGGGACCTTTAAGATCATCTAGTCCAACCATCAACCTAACTCTGATAAAAAACCATCACTAAACCATGTCACTAAGCACTACATCAACCTGTCTTTTAAATACCTCCAGGGATGGTGCCTCAACCACTTCCCTGGGCAGCCCATTCCAATGCTTAATATCCCTTTCCATGTAAAAATTTTTCCTAATATCCAATCTGAACCTCCCCTGGTGCAACTTGAGGCCATTTCTTCTTGTCCTATCGCCTGTGACTTGGGAGAAGAAACCGACCCCCACCTCTCTACACCCTCCTTTCAGGTAGTTGTAGAGAGCAATAAGGTCTCCCCTCAGCCTCCTTCTCCCCAGGCTGAACACCCCCAGCTCCCTCAGCCTCTCCTCACAAGACTTGTGCTCCAGACCCCTCACCAGCTTCGTTGCGCTTTGAGCACCTCGATGTCTTTTTTGTGGTAAGGGGCCCAACCTAAGATGTTGGTTAGGTTTTAACTTCACACACTTCTAGAGCTCCTTGGTAATTTTGCTAAGTCCCAATGAGAAAAACGCGCACTGCCTGAACTGGGGCTTTGATAAACGGTTCAGATTCTCTCTCTCTCCTTCTTTTGTGCACATGCAGCAAAATTTTGTAGGAAAAAGCAGCTGCTGCTATATCAGAATTCTTAAAAACACTGCTTGGCAAGTAGCAGACTCAGAGAGGCTGCTACAGAGGACAGATTATTTAGTACATAAGCTTGAGCGTTTGGTGTTTTCAATAAGATGTTGCAGCAGGCACAAAGAAGGGTTGTCTGTGATTTCTGTACTACAGCTCTTACAAAAAGACAGAAAATATTCCACAATCCCAAAACTGAAGCTGGCACTCACTCAAAAAAATCTGTGAGAAAGTGTATTAATCTGTCTGATAAAGGGGACACAAAGAACATCACAACCTTACAGAGGACACCTGTAGGAATACACGAAGAACATAACACCTGTGAAGAACTAACAATGATAATTACTACAACGAGACAGTTCTTCAAATTGAGGATAGCAGAAAAATCCATGATAAAGTCCTCACATGTGAAGGGCACATCTACAGCATCAAAGCTCTTCAGGGGAGAACCATTTGACCCTGACGCTTCTACTGTTCCCTAAAAGTTTCCTGAGAGGAACTTGGATTTCTCTTTTGGACGCAAAGGCCCATTGACTTTAGCTCAACACTCTGTTCTTTATTTTGAACTCCTCTTTTTTTTTTTTTTTAACAAAGTGCAGAAAGCAACAGACCTGCACGAGGTCTGACAACGCCATAGCCCAAGTGGCACAAGGGATAAATAACCGACAGGACAGTAGCTGCAAATCTCCGAGTACAATGGCAAAATATCCTAGGCAGCGCTGGCCAAGGATGTGATTACAAGGAAATCCCATGGAACTTTCTTCTCTTAAATCCTACCGGTAATTAACAGAGATGAAGGAAGCTACTGTTCACATGAGAGAGAAAAGAAACACATGCTACTGGACTTGCAATTCTGGACCAGAGATCTGAAATCAATCACATCAGACCCCTAGGACAATCCCTACAAAGCAGATGGACTTTAAAGGGTTGATAGAGCTGCTCTTTTTCCTTAACTATGTTCTTTAGCCATCTTCTGAGGTTAAAAAAAACCCCACAAAAACAACAAAGACATTTTAAGGGGAGCAGAGGGGCATGACAACATCTGTTCCTCATTTTAGTAGAAAGGCAGCCGATTCCTGTGTGTGTTCACTGCAGGAACCTTTTGTGGCCAGAGCTGCCTCTTTCTTCTGATTTATCCCTATATCTGTAAATCACCTGTGGAGAGCGAAGAACCGATTAGTATGGATTACTGGAACTATTCACTGCAGAAATGCCAAGATACCTAATGATGACTTATAATATCAGTCCTGCTGTTGGAATAAATCTGCTGTTCACCAATTAATGTTGTACAATTCCTATTAAACACATACTATAATTCACAAAACGTATTAATAAGCTTGCTCAAATATCGGACCACAGATGTGGCTCACAGGAGGGCTTTTAAGGTCTGATCTCTAACAAATGCTGAGCCTGCACAGGCCTATTAAAATCACTGGAAAATGTATGTGCCAAGCACTACTTAGAATTAAGCTCTTTCGCCACTCTCCTATATTTAGACAGAAATCAACTATCTTCTGTGTTTGGACAGGATTAACACTGGTAAATCAAGCAGGGTACCTTACCTTTCCCACCATCCTGCATATTATGCTTACTGCATGCACCTACACCGTATTCTGCAAGATATATTTAAACTACTATTTCTTCTCTAAGTTCTGGACACCACTTCAGTTCTTTCCCACATTACTGGTAGATGTGTACCAAATTTCCTCCAAATCATTCTCCAAGAAATCTATCCAAGAGCAATCTCAGCTGCTCTCAGATTTTCCATGGTAAGCTTCAGCAATCCACTATCATACAACTCAACTTCTTCTTACAATGGCAAAATACCTAATGTTACATTTTACATGCCTCACTGTCTCCTAATTAAGAGCAGTAATTTTATAAATTATAAACCAGCTGTTCACTCATGTTCTTCATGCTTTACTTTCTGAGGTCTGTCATTCAGACAACTCTGAGGACAGTTTTGATATTATATCCCAGCAAAATCTTTCCTAGGTCATCAAATATGATCATCTACCTGGACTTGTACAAAGCATTTGACGCTGTCCTGCACAACATCCTGGTCTCTAAATTGGAGAGACATGGATTTGATGGATGGACCACTTAGAGGAGGGCCATGAAGATGATCAGAGGGCTGGAGCACCTCTCCTATGAAGACAGGCTGAGAGAGTTGGGGTTGTTCAGGCTGGAGAAGAGAAGGCTCCGGGGAGACCTTATAGCAGCCTTCCAGTACCTAAAGGGGGGGGCCTACAGGAAAGATGGGGAGGGTCTCTTTATCAGGGAGTGTAGTGAGAGGATTAGAGGGGAGATTTAGGTGAGATATCAGGAAGAAAATCTTTCCTGTGAGGGTGGTGAGACACTGGAAAAGGTTGCCCAGAGAAGCTGTGGATGCTCCATCCCTGGAGATGTTCAAAACCAGGCTGGATGGGGCTTTGAGCAATCTGGTCTGGTGGGAGGTGTCCCTGCCCATGGCAGGGGGGTTGGAACTCGATGATCTTTAAGGTCCCTTCCAACTCTAACCATTCTGTGATTCTATGATAAAACAGATGACGCACAGTGGAAGTAATAGTATTCATACAGTAACCCTTCAGGCAAGAAAAAACACGAGTTTAAAAGTTGCTGGAGCTGAGCTATTCTGACAAGGCAGCCTCAGTGAGTATGTTTGAAAAAACCTGCTCGACCAGTTCAAACCACAGTGGAGAACAGACCAGTTGCCCAATAGCTGTCAAAAGACACAGCGCCATAGCCCAAATTTATATATACACTAAACACAAATGTAACAACTAAATACAGTCAAGTCTGAATTAAGAACAGAGCAATGGAACATCTAGTCTTAATTAGCGCATTTGACAATTATTTGTGCTTGTGTAAAATGAAACAAAGCCTGTAATTTTGATCTATTAAAAATAAACCTGCAGTTTGGGGGCCAGGGAAGGAGGGGTACACCAGCCATCTTGATGAATTTTGAAGGTAGTAATAAAGCATTCCAACTATGCCGTGGGGAGAGAAGGAGCTTTGTATGTTGTCCTACAAGATGAAAAATTGGCTTCCATCATTACAGGATGATGAACAAAGGTGATGCCCTCTCTTAGAGCAGCACAGTGACAACAACATTGCTCTTGTTTTTAAGACTGTTGCCCAAGTTGTGTGGCCAACTGCATTACCATCAGGCAGGGTCTGTGACTGAGGATTCTTCTTCTATACAATTCAGGAATTCTACAGGGTTTCCTAAAATTGCTGCATCAATGAATGTGAAATTAGTTACCTGCTACTAATATTGATTTCAAATCCTTTCAAACCCACACAAAAGGATCAATTAAACCACATTAAGATTAGTTGTTAAAATCTCTGGAAAGAGGCAAGATTTGAAAACCACTGCTTGCAAACTAAGACGTTTTCTGAGATCTAAGAAAGCTTTTTTGGACAAAGGAGGAGCAACCCACACTGAAGGAGCTGAAGAAAGAGAATTCAGGACAGGAAAAGAAGAGAAGATTGAGATGGAGCCTGGAACTTTTCAGAAGACTGGAAAGAAAAAAAGGAATTGAAGAGACCTCTGAGTAGAAATGCTACTCAAGGGCTTTTATGCTTTGACTATGAATAAAGAATTTGCATGTATAAGAAGATATTTTGCATGGTCTGCAAATTACCGTTTCTTTATTTTCATGTAACTGCCAAAGGATTAAGTTGTAAACTAGAGTATTAACAGGGACAGATCTATGGAACAATGTTTGTCTGACATTAGGGTGAATTCAGGCTCCCGCACTAAAATGCCACCTCTCCACCTCCTGGAATGGTCACCAGACACAAGGCAGGCATCCAAGGAATCTGATCACACATTTCTCCAGGAGCTTAAGTTAGTCAAAGTGGGGTTATTTCCAGAGGATGCTGTTTCCCTGACTTTCCTCCCACCATGTTTACATGCTTTCCCTCCTACATATACTGTTTTATCACTTTTCTGATATGCCCATTTGGGTTTTGGGGGTTTGTTTGTTTGTTTTGCGGGGCTAGTTGTTAGTAGCTGAATCAGTTCAAATTGCAGTCATCCCACATTCACAGAATCATTAAAAGCAAATTAAATGGGAAATGCACACAGGGGTGAAAGGGAATGAATTTAGCCTTAAGCCAACTTGACTTAAACCAACTGTGAAACAATAACCTGAGAAGTCAGAGAGTGCCTAGAACCCATTTGATCTCAAAGGAGGTCAGAAGCAGACCTAAGAGAATTTTTTTACTTTAACTGATACAGAAATATTTTCATTTTGAGTTGATGCTAAATCAGAACATTTCTACTTTTTCCAAATAAAGGGGAAGGAAGTCTTTGGAATTAATGAAGTAGTTTGAAGCACTTAAAAATGCTGGAACTTCGTAAATACGAACAACTAAGAAAATGTACAAGTTCAACATTGAAATAGGAAAAACAAGCCTTGTCTTCTTTGTTTTCTCTGGCTAAAAGCATTTGTCAAATTAAAGGATTACTGGTTTTCTAGAAGCAGTGTTTGTCTAAAACAGACTATTTGGTCAATAAGATCATCTAGCTTAGCCAGAAAGCACACGGACTAGGCAGCCGACTGCTGAAGAGTATGACAGTGAGGTTGGGAAGTCCGAGACTGACAAAGAGAGCAGGAAACAAGGGTCCATAACACCTGGGCTTCGAAACCAACTTGAGTGGCTTCATCTTAAAACTACATCTGTATGTGCAGACTACAGAGAAACAGCACTCTCCGACTAAAATACTAAGTTAGCCAGCAGACACTCTGGCAATATCAGTGTCCAGATGGTCCTACACGCATATAGCTTCTGAAAATACCTAGGGAGCTGCAAAGCAAGTTGTATTCTGCACATCATTATAGAATCATATTCACTTCAATACGACATGCCATCGATCACAATGCAACTTTTGAAAGGAATAAGTCTGTGGGATGTTTGTGATGTCACCACTGCCTTGTTTCACAATACAATCCTGTAAAGTAATCAGTTAAGACTGCAATCCAAATGAAGACTAAGAGGGAAAATAGTCAGCAAAAAAGACCCAAGGATTACAAGGAAAAACATGACAACTTATTTTAAAAATATATATAATTTTCTCTTCCTCACTGGCAGGAATTAGTCTTTTTCTCCAGCATCAAAAAGCCTTAAAGAGTTTCAAGAGTAACAGGTAAACCAAGGGAAGAACAGGAGGAATAATGGGCAAGAAGGCTTTAGTCATGTAAGTGTAAGCAGCAGGAACTTGATTCAGCAAGATGTATTCTAAAACTATTAAAATAAAACAGCACCATGATACGCAGAGGATTGGTTTTTTGTTCCTAAGAGCAATGAAAAAAGAGTAACTCATTTTTAGTTACCTACAGTTAGCCAAGTCTAGGATAATTTAAAACATTTGTTTGCTCCGTCATCGCAACAAGTGTCTTGCTACATATTACAATTATTTGATCCACTGTTTCAGAAATCCCTCGCATCAGAGGCCGGTGTAAACAGCAGGCTGGCTATAGATAAAAAATCTATACACAGCGATCAGACGAGCAGCTCTGGAGCATACTACAGCACAGCTGCGTGCAATGAGAGGAAAGCCAATGGGGTGGCATTTGCCCTTCCACTTCCTTCTTTAAATACAGTCAACCCTTGGTTTTGATTAAGGAAAAAGAAAACATCCTGTGCAATATGAATCTTTTCCCTGAAGATACATTTGTCTGCTGATAATGGAGTGCAGATATTTACCTGCAGATAAAGAGGCAGGCTTTCCTGAACAGCGGACAGCAAAGCCACGGGCAACTCTTTGTCCTGCTGGAGCACAGAGTGCGGCAGCAGTAAGCAATCCACGATGCGAAACAAGAGCTGCTGCGCTTTGGAAGTAGCCAGTATCGGTGCCCAGAACTTTACCAGACATCCTGTCGAAAAAAAAGAAAAATCAAGAAAACCCAAATCAATTTACAGTCGGAAAAAAAGAAGAAAGTCTAAAGAGGCAATTATATTAAATTAGGTAATCAAAGAGTATCAACAGCAACTGAAATGTCTCACTCCCATGTTCTCATTCCATGATATCCCCTTAGAAAAAGCCCGGTCAAGACAACTCAAAGTCCATTTGCAGTTCAGCACAATGAAAGTACTAAATTGATTCAATACATTATAATTACAAGTTTTTAAGCAAGAGAACCTGCTTTAGGAAGAGTACAGTTACGTTAAAGAAAGGATAGTCTCTCACATCCCTGCAGAAAAATTAACTAAAATTAATATGTAACACTATTGGAACCAGCATACATGCACTTAAACATTTACCTCACTATGGGCATTCATCCTGTTTTAGGGAGAGATGCTGCCTTTGCCTTCCCTTCACATTTGTCTAATACCACGGTGCCCACCGTGATTCAATGTTAGGAAAACATTAAGTATCTTTCCAATTGTATTTAACGCATCTAATTTGGCAGAGGAAAAAGAATGAGGGGCAACCAACTCCATTAAACCAGCATGGTCTCTCCAGACCTTTGTGGGCGCTCAGTCCCCAAAGTGAGAGCCTCAGAGAACATCTTTCTTCTTTTCAACACATTAACGTATCACTTGCACAGCTTTGAGCCACTTTTAAGATCTTGCTTTTGAGCTGCAAAAAACCAGTAAAAAGGTGTTGACGTGTAAATACCCTGACTTTGAGAAACATCTTTATTGCAGGTGAGGTGTAATTTTTCTTGAGAAAATAACTCTATACTCGTGAGTGTTAATACTCAAAATACAGATTAAATAAAACAAGATGCCTGTGTAATAGTTCCCAGAGACATTCTTAAATTTATATTTAATTAGAAGCAAGAAAGTTTCCTGGGTTGAAAATACAGGAATATCCCAAGAAAATATGTTTAAGACTTTGAAAATAATGAAAGATCAAAAGTAGGCTGTTACAAGATATTATTAATCTATAAAAGTCATCCATTACCATCTCTGAAAACAACGCAAAACAACATTAATCTTGTGGAGTGAGAGAAAACACAATGATCAATCATAGAGAAAGAGAATGATCACTTAACAATACTTCTAATAATGTTGTCTAAGCTTCCTGCTTTGAAAGAAACATGCTCATTCCAGCTAAAAGTACTCTCTATTATCATTGCTGTGATGTATGGGACAGTAGAAGACACAATCTGACCACAGACAGGAGGTGGTTAGATTTGTTAAGTTTCTTGCTTTGTCCTTATAATTTAACAAGCCCACTGAATGTGAAGAAGGGATTGAAACACACTTAAATATTTTTTTCTTTTAAACCTTTTCTATGTTTCCTTCACTGAAAAGAAAGGACAATCTCTTGCACACAACAGCATGAGTGAAGATTAATCATTTCCTACTGCAAGACAGAAAGGAAAATACCAATCTAAAATTACTTTAGAGGGTCCAACCCAACACCTGGATATCTAAAAACATTTAATTTGACGTATGGCTCGTATATCAAAATGTGCAGATCTTGCAATAGAAAAGTAAAGTATTTTACAAAACTCAAAATCCATTACATTTGATGAACCTTCTGCATCTTGGTCACGCTTTTCACTGTATTCCTTATAATCATGATATACACTGCGTGTACATGCAAATCATTACCTCTGTCTTTAAGATACATATAGTTTACTCTATTTTTAAAGGTAAATGGGTCAGACCGGCACATTCATCCATAATAAACAGCACTCTTATTTTTCCATCCTATCAGCGATTCCACACTTTAATGAACAAATACTAGAATTTGAGCTATATGTAAGAGAAGCAGTTCTAAAAGGAAGTGACTTACATTCCTAAGCCAACCTCTCCACTATCATAATTCCAGTAAATACGATGTAGCCCGTCATAACACTGCTCCACTGCCTTGTCATTGCTTCTGTTTTTTTTTAGGTAAACCAGGCGGTTTTCAGCGATAAAAGACATGAAAACATCATACTTTTGAAAATACCCATTTGCAGGGGCAATTTAAAACAAAACAAGCCACAAGGAGGTTAGACATCAGGATAAAAAACAAACAAACAAAAAATAAGTGGAAGAAAATTAAAAATCTAACCGTAACATCTTGGTGACTTTGCTTTTTTAACCCATTAAGATGGACAGCATAGAGAAAAAAAAAGTATTAAAAGTCACATTTCACTGATTTCTTAAAATTATTTCCTAAAAGAGAAGAGGTTGCAAAATAATTACCTATGATCCAGTATGTAAGCTGCAGACCTTCTGGGGGTCCTTTTGCCTTCAGATAAGGTTTTACGTACTTTAATACATCACCTAAATACTCCAGAGTCTTTGCTACCATGGCAGATTTCTCAGGGAGTGTCTGAAGGCCACTGTAAGCTCTACCAACAGCCTGAGAAAACAGAAACACTGAAATAAATATAAATAAACTTACTAAGTTTCTTACCAGGTTTGTGCAATTCCCTTTCGTACACCAAACAAAATCTGAGACGTAATTCCTTTTCCCTAAAATTGTCCTATGACGCTAACACAGAAATGTACAGTACCTTAATGAATTGGACAAGAGCATTTTTAGGGTCTTGCTTGCAAACTGACTCTTCGACACGAGCCTTTGAAAGAATGTTTTCTACTTCTGAGAGTTTAAAAATCAGTCTCGTCATTTCAGTCAGCTGCTCCATGTAGGCTTTTCCTGTTTGTTAGAAGAGAGCACAGCAGTAAATCCAGCGTACAGTTATGCTTTTTGATTTACTGTAGTCCCAAAATCATAAATAAAACATGGTTTTAAAATGCCTAAAATACAAGGATTCTGCAACTGACTATCTCTCTAGACAAAGAACGTGTGTCTAAACTAGTTATGTTTCTAATACAGATATAGGACAATGAAGAGTATAAAGTATAGATAACCAAGTCTTTCGTTTTACTCGTTTTCTTCAAAATCTACAAGATACATATGAAAAACAGCCACAAGAAGATGTGTTCCACAAGTAATTAGAACTGCAGTGTTTTATAGAAGAAGTAATGAAGTATTGCTCTAAGAAAGCAAAATATACAATATAGAAAAGGGACGAATTACTTGCAACTGGATTTTTTTCTTTTTTTTCTTTTAGGGCATTCACAGCATGATTTCTGACTATTTACTTCAGATTTTCACTTTTTTTCAGAGCAGTTTCTCCATGGGGGAAAAATAGCTTGTCTCCTTGGGAGCAAGTTTTTGTTCTTTGCTTCCAAGGAAACAAGCTCTTTTATCTTTGTTTGTGATAAATTTGTCATATGCAGAGCAGGCAAACTATCAATAAATAGCGCAAGCAGCGTAAAGAAACACATTTTGTAATTAGGTAAAAGTAAAGGAATACAAACAAAAATACATTTTGTAATTAGCTGAAACCGTTTGCCAGTTTTGCAATATAGAATCGTTACTGCAAACATTAGGGAAATGTGAACACTTACCAACTGTTCGCTCAGCATCTGTCTTGGCCAGCGTACCCGGCGGTTGATCTATGAACATTTGCAAAATGCATCGAAACCAAGACCGTACTGTCAAAGCTTCGTAGGATGTATATCCCATACTAGAAAAAGCTTCACACAGCGCGCTGCATAGGTAGAAGCGGAAGACAAATGGAAAGAGATCTAATAAAAGTAAGCAAAAAAGGCGGCGGAGTGTTTCATTTGGCTGTAGACACATAAAACCAGTGCACAGAAATGAAGAAACAGGAAGGCCAACTGGCACTCCTTTTGTGTCCTCTACAGACTTTGCTCACAATATCCTGATGCCTAAATACAGAGAACATGATAAATTTGGTAATGCCACACACGGTAATATTAAAGCATATATATACATATCCATGTTTTCTCTACGTGAAACGAAACAGAGGGAGAAAAATTCACACAATGGGAAATGCTTTATTCTAACAATGGATCATTTGACAGTATTATCTAAACTGATGATGTAGAATGCTGGCAATAGTTTATCTGAATCAGCCTGGAACTTCATATTGACACTGCTTAAGCTGCCCCGGCCTTTCCTATAAAGCCACCTCAGGTGCCTCACGCCGCTCTGAAGCCTGCTTAGTCACTGAATTTCACTGAATTTTACTGAATTTTTAGAGTTGGAAGGGACCATAGAGATCATCTAGTCCAACTCCCCTGCTGAAGCAGGATTGCCCAGAGCATGTCAGAGCATGTGACTCAGGACTGCATCCAGGCGGGTCTTGAAAATCTCCAGAGAAGGGGAGTCCCAGCTGAGTAAAAGATGGAGAGGAGAAGGTCTGCTTTAGCAAATAAAGGCACATCATGTCAGAAACAGATCAAAAAGGGAAACATAAAAAGGCAGCTTGGAGATGAGAAGGGAAACCGCTATACTTGATGTACACTTACAGGCATATGCATTTATGTATGTATACACACACAACTATATACATTCCCACACACAGCAAACTCGCTGTATATACCTTCAATCAAACACTCGCTACTGTTCCACCAGCCAGGTGTCAGGCCGGAGTCAACGGCACCATCAACACTCAATGCACAACCCCTCTACTCTACTGCTCGGAATTCCCAAAGTTTTACCTGCCTTACCACAGCGAGAAGCTGCTGGAGCCACTTTTTCCCAAGCGCATCAGCCCCGCATCATTAATTCGGCGGTACGCCTTGCTAACGGACAGCGGGTCTGTTCTGCTCCCCGTTAGCAATTCCATTCGGATGAGCTCCGGGTGTGCTTCAGGTCAGTGAAATTTCTTGAAAATAGTTACACCTTTTCATATAAAAGATTTCTTCCCTGGTCAGTCCTAGGTGCTTTGACTTCAATGAAAAATGCTTGTCCTCTTTTCTTGATATATGTACATATAAATCTACTTATTTTCTACTGAATTTTTACTCATGCTTGCAACAAAAAGTCAACACAGGTCCAGATGGAAACCAAACTGGATTCTACTTCCCACTGAACAACATTAATAAAGGGATTTTTTCCTAATTCATTTAGTTAGAACTAATTTCATTTAGTTCATGACTACTGTATATTTTGTCTGAACATCCTTGCTGAAGCACTATTGACAAAATAAATAAGGAGACCAAATGCAAGGAAATAAAATATAAAAAACGATAATTAAATTCCAGTACCAAAAGAGAGAAAAACAGGATGCCTATGGACTTCATGCTCTTTGTAGTAACGTATAAACAACAAAAAAATCCCCGCCTCATGCACACAGCTAGGCTACTTGGCCCCAACAGCTCACAAAAGCATTTTCTGCTGTAGTCTCACTCGTGTTTCTCTTGCTTGCTGGTAGGTAGGCCACTTAAGCATCTTCCTAAAACTGGAGAGGAATATTCTCCTAATCCTTAAGAAAGGAAAGCATAGTAACTACCTGCTGGAAGCATGGCAAGTGGTCCCTTTTAAACCAGTGAGCTTACACAGATGCTCAAAGTTAGTTTAAGCAGGTTATAATCATAGAATCATAGAATGGTTAGAGTTGGAAGGGACCTTAAAGATCATTGAGTTCCAACCCCCCTGCCATGGGCAGGGACACCTCCACTAGAGCAGGTGGCTCAAAGCCCCATCCAGCCTGGCCTTAAACACTTCCAGGGATCATCCACAGCTTCTCTGGGCAACCAGGTTCCAGTGCTTCACCACCCTCACAGGAAAGGATTTCCTCCTAATATCTAATCTAAATCTCCCCTCTTCTAATTTAAAACCATTATCCCTTGTCCCGTCACTACATTTCCTGACAAAGAGTCCCTCTCCAGCTCTCCTGTAGGCTCCCTTCAGATATTGGAAGGCTGCTCTGAGGTCTCCCCGGAGCCTTCTCTTCTCCAGCCTGAACAACCCCAGCTCTCCCAGCCTGTCTTCATGGGGGAGGTGCTCCATCCCTCTGATCATCTTTGTGGCCCTCCTATAATACTATAATACGATAATACTATCACGCACTACACAACATGGATCTGGAGAGGAACTTTTAAGCACTACTGCAAAAGAAATGCCAAAGCTTGTGTGCATGTTCCTAAGGGCACAGCTCGTCCATCACACCCTTTATTATCGATAGTGAAATAGCTGATATGCAGAATAAGCTTCAATCTGAAAGAGACCAGGCAGAGCTTGCAGGGTTTGTAACAGCACCAGCAATGAAATAATCTTTTTGCTTTTCAACGGAGAATGTTTGATGTGAAAATTATCAGAACGCAGTAACCATGAAGTCTTAAGATCCTAGCACTTAGATACTTTGATAACTTTTGCTCTACAACTGCCTAAGGTAAATAAGTACATGAATCACGCTAGAAAAAATGGCCATCTTATTAGCATATAATAAAATGACAGTGTTTAGAGCATGATACCTCTGCACAATTCTACTAAAAAAGTCTTATCATAGGTATTCATTGTCCTTTCACAAGGAAATCTGAGCACCTCACAGCTCTGTTGAGGAGGTCAGGACATACCTTCGCCTTGTCTCCCCTTGTTGCCTTTGAGGTAACTGATAGGGGAAAAAATTCTCCTTGAGGCTGGGCAACTGCAACCCCCACAGCTTAGGGGCAAAAATATGGACCTCTTAACTCCTATTTCATTCAGCATGTGCTAGGTATGTGCAACTTTGCATGAAACTCACCCTATAAGGATCAGTAAAGAGAAATACAGCAAATAGAGGACTGAGTGTTCCTCTCCTAAGTTCCAAACTGACACACAAGGAACTAAATTCAATCTCTTTTAACATCTCCCTGCAAGAAGGCCACAGCCTCATCTTTGCTAGTCACACTGAAATAGTCTTTACCATACCCTGATGTACAGCTATGCTCCTAAAAATGTGCAACATTTTTCACTTTCAAATACAGTCCAACACAGAAACACTCCCTCTTTCTCTCTCATCTCTCACCTCCTCTGCTTCCAAAGCTGGATTCAGAAGTAGGGTGAGTGGAGGAAAAACACCCCACTACAACAGCCACCACCACCACTGCCATCCATTTATTTTCAAGCAAATAAAAGGCCTACTTCAAGCAAATAAAATTTCCCAGGTATATAAAATTCTAACTTAAAGTCCTGGGCAATCTGTTCTAGCCGACCCTGCTTAAGCAGGAGCATTGGACAAGTCGGACTATATGATCTCAAGAATGCCTTCCAACCTAAACAATTCTGTGATTCTGTGAAAATTTCACATTAGCATTTAAAATATAGGAACGTGATAAATTTTCTAAATCTATTATTTAATTTAAAGCATTCATTTATCAGGTCTTAGAAACCTGAGCTACACGGACTTTAATATATACTCAGAGAAGTGTTCCAAGCTTGACAAAAAGAAAGTTTTAACGCATGCATTTCCTTATGACCATTTTCCTTATACTTTCAATACTGCCCAACCCATCCTCATCAGCTTCCTGGAGAAGTTCTTCGTTTTGAAGAAGGCAAAACACTGAATACTTGCTATGTAGCATCTTCAGATTTCTATGATATGTTTATCTTGACTTCTTAGAAGATGATTTAAGTTTTTGTGAAAAATAAGGTCAGTACTTTTAACCAGGGATTTTAAAGTTTGCCAAATTACATTATTCAACTTCAAGTGCAGGTTGGGCAGGAGGCCACTGCCTTCCCCAAGTGTAACAACAATAGAAGGGGTGGATAACTCTAAGTATGCAAATTAAAAATAGGTTATGGTTCAAGCATTTCACTTAGATGCAGTAATGCTCTTCATGGAAGTACTTCTCTGAAGATATTGTCTAGGTCCCTGTTTTCCAAAATCTGTTATTAACAACACTGTTTCCACTGGGGAAAAAAAAAAAAAAAAAAAAAAAAAAAGAGCTTTGCTATATAAAAGACAAATAACTTTTTCAAAATACTTACCTATCTTCCTGACAAATTTTGAGTCTCTTTGATTTACACATCAAAAAAACCCAAACAATCCAACCCAAATAACACCCACTATCCACTGTGAAACATCCCAGATGACTTCAAGAAACCTAGAACTCTAGCAGAGGCAAATGAAGCATTACTGTTTGAAGCAACAGCTTCCACAAGCGTAATGAATGAATGAGAAGGTACTGAAAGAACAAGTAATTGCAATTTTTCACCTGTTTTGAATTAGGTGACTTAGGTATCTTGACACCAGCTGAGGCCACACCATGTCATCCCATCCAAACAGCTGCATCATTGATAGAACGGGCTGTGGCTGGAGATTTGATAGGGCTTTGCTGGGTATATCCAAAGCTAAGAGAGTAAAACCTGATTTTAAAGAGAAAAAAAAACAAAATCATAGCACCGTGCTAATGGTTTCTCAGTACGTCCCTGTTCCACTAAAAAGCACTGAAAATTAATTACGATTAATAATATGCAGTCTGGAAGTACCAGAAATCTCAATTAAAACTGGGCAACTATTGTAACAGATAGTGTTTGTACACATGCTAAAATGTAGTCTCTGTCCCAAGGAGTTTGTATGTCAAAACGACACACTTGAGGAAAAATGAATGCAAACATACACAGTTTTAAATATATTCACAAAACCACAGATTATAAATCCTGAAGGCATAGCTTTACCACCTATGCAATAAAAAACATGTCTTAAAAACTTGCTTTTCTGTCTTTTTGGCCTCCCTTTCTTGCCTCCATCCACCACTTCTTTCCTTGTACACATAAATATTACTGTGCTTTACAGAGCTGAGTTCTATTTATTTGCTTAGTTATTTTTACACACATCTCGCAACGAAGAACTGTATTTGGAAAGAATTCACTCAGTAAAAGCTGGTATCTTTTTCTATTTTTGGATTAGACTTTCATGTATCAGAAGCTACTGTGTAACTAAAGCACTACGGACAAGCTTACTCTTGAAAAAAAAGGATCTTCATTTAATAGTTGCAGATCTAGAAACTGGGACAGTACTTTGTGCAGAGTTTTTGTTAACGAAGCATAACCTTTTGCTGTTTCTGTTAGACCTACTCTGGAATCTATATCTAACACTGCCAGCATAAAAAATACAGCACATTCTTTATGCCGCAAATGACAAATGCATTTAAACTGAGGAAGAAAATGTAATCTGAAATGCTGAGCAGTTATTAGGTTATAGGAAATGAGAGGCATCAAATAAGTCAGCAAGCCTGACTTTGGACGGCAATGGAATAAAGGGGCTCACTAGTTTCCAAATTCTCCAATTCAAGTTACATATAAATGTAATATTAATTTCTTACAACAATGATTTATAGAACTGCTGGCTTTGAGAAGCTGACTTTGAATTAGGCAGAAAAGGCTGGTTTTCAGAAACAATAATGAAGCTCTTTTAATTAATGGTGTAGGGACAGACTACCTTAAGCTATGAAGGACTTCACATTTCCTTTTGCGCCTCAGAATAAAAAAGGAGGTCATACAGAGTCCCCACTCTGCCTTAGGTGAGGAAGCAATTTGCGCCAGCCAGATTATCCAGATTATCACGTTGTTTCTGCAGCATCAGCCATAAAGTGGGTGGGGGAGAAATGGGCAACAGGAACGATAAGGTGAGTCCCAGGCAATTCGCCTGGCAGGGGGAGCAGGAGAGCCGTGAGAGCTGCTCTCTCCTCTGGGCTGCAACCTCTAAGGCAAGAGGCTGGTACCGGGTGGGAAGGGTTTGCCTCCCTCTCCAGCGCCGCCTAACACATCTCCATAAAGCAGGTCACAACCGCGCTCCCCTGCCTCTAAGCGGAGTCTATAATAGGTTGTTCTTCTTGCTATTTCACTGTGTTAATGTAAAATAAAAAGATATGACGCTGTAGGAAATGAATGAAAGTTTTGACATTAACAACCTCTTCCTTTGATTTGTATCGCTGTTTCCCGTACACGCTTCAGCAGCCTGAGACCACCACCGTTGCACGCTGCCTCCTTCGTTAGTGTCGCCCACTAACTACTGCAGAGCTGCTTCAAAGGAAGGGTCTTTTAACTTTTCTACCGCTAACTCAGTACTTCTGAGCTTATAACTTTATCTAATTCATATCCTGATGGGAAAAACATAAATTTTATATTTCACTTCCCTACATTCTAGTTAAATGGATACAAGATTTCATTGTAACTACAGACTACAATGCTACCTACTGATGGTAAAGATCAAACTGGGATTTCTTTCTATTCGCTGCCATGCTGACTCGATGCATGTAGAGTTCACACACATATAGAAAGTTTTACTTCAAGATTAAAAGCCTTCAGTGGAAAGCAAGATCAATAATCAAAATTAATTATGAAATCGTTTTATGACCATGACCATAAAGGTTCAGCAAAAAACGAGTCGTGTAATCAACCTTTTAACAACATATTCAAATGTAAAATATTATTTTTAAAAATTTAGTTTGAATCACAACCATAACAAAAAGAATAGTTTGACACAAAATTATAATAAACTTCTACAGAAAGGTATAAATTCTGGATACAGTGAAAGAAGTCATTCTCATTTATATTGTATAACATTTGCAACATTGATTATAATCTGTGACTAGTAGGGAAAAAGAAGTCGGGCTTGTATAGCTTCAAACCCCTTCAGAGTCCTCACAACCTGTATTCTTATCAAGTAATTCAACACTACAATATTTCTTCTTGTCAAAATATTTAGCATGGAATCTACTTTTTGCATTTATGCATATGTAAGTTACTACACGGAAGTACAAATATCCCAAAATCTTTGTGGCCCAGAAAACAGCTCCAAATCCAGTAGTGGGAGGGAGGGTCAGTGCTAACCTGCAGCTGTATCAGCGAGCTGTGGGGAAGGTGGCATCTGTGACATCCTCTGGCTCTTCAGATAGGGGAAGAAATTTCTCCAGAGAGCGCTGGCGACAGCAAGGTGGTGCTCTTTAGCCGCTAATGGAAGCTGCGCGTCTGGGGCCGCCGTCCCTGGTTGAAGCCCTTGGCTTACACGTTTGTGCACGCTCCTAGGGAGAAACAAAAACAATGTTTACGTTCAATAAATGAAAAATTCACATATTTTCAAAAACGCGTTTACAACTACTTTACACGGTAGAGCCTGAGAACTGAAGGATCATTCCGTGCAATTAAAACCTTTATGCAAAGACGTTATGCATACCGGTTATTTGATGGATGAATGATGGCATATTAAGCACCATAAAGTTAATGTTAATTACTAATGTCAACCATTAATTATATGCTTTTTAATATGTCAGATCAAAATGAGAAATAGGCAGCTTTAAAATGAATCTCTGCATTTAGCAACTGCTAGCATGACAAGCAAGCCTGCTTACGACCCAAAGCCAGAGGCTTTTTTAGAATTTTTTGTCAGCAGGGTTTTTAGGACAGGGTTGCGTACAGCAAGTAATGGCAAATGATTTTGATCAATTGTAAAGCTTCCTTCTGAAACCTATTTCTCATTTGTAAAAGCTCACTAGGTATGAGTTTTGATAAGAGAAAAGATTCGTTTTATCCTGACGCGCTGCAGACAATTAGGTTTGACAGCAATGCCCACAGCTTTGTTAGTACAGTAAGGACAAAAGTTACCACTGCACATAACTCCCATCTCTTCCTGAGACAATGTGGCACGAATTCAATAACGCACTCAATTTTCTTTGATTCTTCTAGTACCATTCCTGCTACTTAATCTAATTTGGAAGTTGTGACTTTCTAGAGGTTTAATAGAGATATGTCTGCAGGGAATCAATGTTCTCAGAGAAATGGGGAGGGGAGGAAGCATTAATAAATTTGTCTGGTAGAGCAGGATAGGAGGCATTACTGCACTGGGCTGATCAACTAAATAACGTGCTTATTAAAAACAATCTGTAGGAACGCACTATCATTCCTGTTCCTATTTATCTTCTGGTCAACTCAATTGAGATTGTGCATTAAAGCACAGGCAGCATTATTACATTTGCTTTATTAAATTCTATAAACAGCACTGTAAAGTCAGAGTCAAGATATTTATAAGATAATGGCAAACAGCGGAGGCATCGAGACTTGCCTTAACGCTAACATTTGTAGACCGTAATATTTTTTTCTTAATTGCCATTCTCACAATAGCAAGGTTTTCACAAAACTCTTCCCCTAGATCTTTATTCTGTGCTCACCCTAATTTGAAATAAACCAAAACAAAAATAGATAAAAAAAAAAAAAAAAAAAAGCAAGCCCATGCCCTAGTTCCCTTCTGGGAATGTGGGAAAATTATGAAAGAATTACACAACTCACAGCATTCATTAGGACATCTGAAATGGAATAATTTTAAATAAAGAGTAGGTTGGCTGCAAGGCCTTCCCGTACTAGGGTTGATATTAGAAGCGCATCTCATTAGACCAAATTAGTATCCCAAAAATTCTGCCTAACACATAATTTAAAACATAAAACATACTGGCTGTCAAAGGTAGCGATACCTTACGCCTGCCTGCAGGCATCTACTAGTTTCAATAGGACAGACAGAGAGAGAGAAATGAGTACCAGCTACTTTTCGAATGGCTACATTTAACAGACAAGGAAAGGTACGCAATATTAGGAGGAATCAAGTATTTCTTTGAGAGACGGTGCCAGTCCAAACACAGGAACAGAAGCCAGGAATTCTAAACCCAACATTTATTCCCTCTGTGGCTTCACATAAATCATACAGCCTTTGTTAGCCTCAGTTTCCCAGCCATGATATTTGGATAGTAAGACAGCTTACCCTTTAAGGATGCTGTGAAAACAACCAACGCTTAGAAACTGAGGATTATATTGAGCATGTCACTTGGTATTCCTATTTACAAGGCATATTCTCCAAGTCAACATGAATTGAAACAGAAGCGAGATTAGCATAAAAAGTCAAGCAATACTTCTTTGGGAGCATCCCTTAGTAAAAAAAGGACAAAGAACAGGGTGCAGAAATAGTGAGGTCTAGAGGACAAACAATGAAAAAGTAAAAAGCAGGGCTAAAGAAGCAAGTTAAAAATTTAATTTTGCCCGTTACAAGAAAAAAAAGTTTAACAGTAAAAACACAATGGGCTTTTTTTTGGTTTATTTTGTTAAGGAAGGAAAGCATGATGCCTCATAGTGCAGAGAATAAAACTTAAGGGACCAAATTCCACCCTACTTACACCCAGACTACACTGCAAAATTGCATGAAGACCTTTTTCTCTCCTCTAAATTGCCTCTCCGAAGAAGGGTGCTTTGCATCTCCTTTAGCCATCTATGCAAAGCAGAAGGGTGTACAGACTTCCAAAGTAAGGTAATATATCTCTGTGTCAGTGGAAGGGCAACACGTACAAATCAGTATTTATGTTTATTCATAGTAACCTACACAAATGCTTGCAATAAGGTAAATGCTTAGAATCGATGGGGCATCAATACATGCTGCAGCAGCAGTCAGCTACTTCTACCAACAAGCAAATTTTTTTTAATTCCATGAAAATATGAATAAATACAATTTGACTTTTTATTCAGGCTTCCACATTTTTCTAACACTAGACAAGTACACCATAAAACGTCACTCCATTTCTGAAACTACATACATGTAGTTTTCCATTGTGTCAAGAGCTCCAGAACCACCACTTGCCTCATTACAATGGTAATAACGTTGGTGTGGTTTTCACTTGTTTTAAATCGTGGATTTCCTATTTCTGTAGAGAGGTGTACTTTTTCATTTTACCATCAGATCAAATAAACCCTGGGTTTATAAAAGAAGGGAACGTTTGTGCTACCTAAATGAGGATTGTGCTGGATTTATAGGTACAGCAGTGGCATGTGGGATTATTTTCTACATCCTATGCCTGGGTAAGGAACCACAGCCATTTCTCTGGATGCACATATTGTAACCGTGAACCATCCTTTTGCAAACATAAGCCATGCCTTTGCAAGCCTGGATTACTGGGTGGAGGGAAACTTTAGGTCGAGCTGGAGAAGTAAAACATATAAAATGCAGAAGCTTGCCTGTATAATGGAAACTCAAGTCACTACTAGTCCATAATGTGCTCTGGCCGCATACTGGCATCCAGACTTAATTCAGTGTCATTTAATTTGACCTACAACGGTTCAGAACTCCCCAACATGAGAGAAGACCTCTCTCCTCCTACCAACATTGCCAGGGACACATACTACCACCCCCAGGGACTTCCAGACTATAAATATGGTTTCTTCATGGATGATGCTCCTGGTTCTGGTGCTCCCAGTTCCTCTGCTCCCAGACCCACCAGGCCAGCCACAGCATCCACAGAACTCGGCTGCCCAGTACCACCAAGATTAAGCTCAGGAAATGAATGACCTTTTGATGTTGAAACAAATAAATAATTAAAAAACAAGACCTGCGGGACAAACACCCTTGGATAAATCTAGAGAGATTGGGTAGGGATATATGAGTATTTCTAAAATGATAAATGGCTTTGATGCTTAGAATTTCAACTACTAACACACCAGTTCTTTCAAGGAAAACTCAGGCAAAGTAAAATGAAACAAAGCATCGTCACACTCAGATTCAAAGACAAGTAATAGGGGCTTTGTGCTCTCTGCAGATCAATGGAACTTGAATAATACTTGAATTTGGAGATTTTCTCTCCAAACATTCTCCCTCTTTTTGCATTACTGGAAGATTATCAACACAGTTTCTCATTTTGATATTTTGGGAACAAATGCATTGAGCCTTGGTCCTATTTCAATGTTGCCATAGAGGCGTTAACAGCAACAGACAAGAGGGGAATTTGAGGCTTCTTCAGCTCTGGGGTAGCTATGAAGACTTCAGCATAAGGAACTGATGAGATACAGAGATTCGCTGATGCAGGGAACAAAAAAAGTGAGAGTTTTTATTTTACTGAAGGAGAGAGAAGAGCTTTACATTCTCTCAACAAACTCCAGACACAGCGTTGATGTCAGCTACTTGGACATGTGCACAACAAAGTTACCATCTTCAGGTTTCCCAAAAAATCAAAAGCCGCATTAATACAATGAAAAGCATACTTGTCTCTGCTGAAAAGATTAGAAATAAGTCACACAATAAAGATTGCGTTAGAATAAAATGCAAAATAAAAGTGCCAATGTTGACGCTGCTCCACGGTGGAAAGTGGTAGACGTGGGTTTCAGACATCTCGTGGTAAAGGCTTTTAGCTTCCTGATCACTGGTGAATAAAGTGACCACTCGATCTAACGTGTAAAAAGATGAACCTTCTTTCTCTCGGCCATAGTTTCGAATGCAAGTCGGATGGGCTGCAGAGCTCTGCACTGAACTCTTGGTTCTCAGCATGTTTAGTAGGTGCACTGACAGCAGGCTTATGAGAATTTTAAGTGCTAAAACATCTAGTTTATGGCCTTAGAGTGCCTAAGCTGGTTGCTAATCAGCTAAGGGCTGTGAAAACAGCACTAGTGTCTCTGGGCACACAAGTTTAGGCACGTAGGGAACTTCAGTGGTTAAAATGGAGTCACCTACAGACGTCACTTTCAGAGGCTTCCACATTCAGGCTGTTTCTGTGAAATGTGCACAAAGAAATTCTACTTAAGTCTGATTCAAACATCCAAGTCCTTTTTTAAATCTGTTTCTAAACTCTTTGGGACACAATTCTTTTTTTATATCCCTTTATATAGCACCCAGTATATTAAGACTGGTATGACTGCAGTAGCAACTGGACAGAAGAAGTAATCCCACCTCAAATCAGAATTTCTCAACTTAAGTAGTTTCCATTTCTGCAATATACATACAAAGTATCTATACAGTTTCATCATATTTGAGCAACAGCCTTTTGACCCTTTGATAACAAAAAAAGAAAAAGCCAAAACAAAAAGAGCACAGAATTTTAATCCACCTTTCTGGAATTGAAAAATAGATTGCAGAAAGATAAGAAACATAAGAAACTTAAGGCCAAAAAGAAATTTTCCCATCCATTAAAAGAAACATTTGAAAAACCCCACAGTTTAAAATTAAAGCGTCAGTGCTGTGTAAGCTGTAATGAAAGCATCACCACCACCACCGAGCTGTACTGCTCACTGTACAAACAGAACTGGAAAAATCATCATACAACATTATCAAACATTAACATGCCTCCATCAGCTCAGTATTTATTAAATCACATTTCAGTGTTCTTCCTTCGGTTTAATCTGCTTCAATAATCCACGATAAACTGCATGTTTAAACGTTTACTGCAAAAAGGATGTCAGAGTATTATGACTGTTTATGTATGTATGTGATGATCACTGATTGGTGTGATGAGGTAGGGAAGGCTAACAAGGGAAGAGGGATGCTTTCCACAGCTGTAACATCTAGGATTTGCTCACCAATGCTTTAATTCATCCATTTGTACTTAAGTCTTTTATAGCACAGACTCACACACAATCACATATATGTCAACGTTACAACATGCCTTCATCAGGCACAACAATGTGAAGCGTATGCAAAGTGACATCTTAAATGTTGGGTGGATCCAAAGGGATAAAAGGATGTATCAGTTAAAAAGCAGGGCACAAACAGATCTCAGACTCCTGAATCATAATTCCAAAACTGCTCACTTTGACAGATCACCCTCTTTTGACCAGGAAGTCCCCCAGGTACCACACAAATAGCTCGACCACACAAATTCCTTGAGCTGAACGTCTAAACCACAATCTCTGTCTACTGGGGCCCAAAAGTCTCATCATGTGTGACCAACCCACACCAAAACCAGCAGGCTGCACAAGGTGCAGCAGGAGCTACCTTCATTTTACAACCTGGAATACATTTTTTTTTTTTTTTTTTAATATAACAACCAATGAGTCACAGCCTCAGGGTGGAGGGTACCTAGGACCAGTTTTGAGAAGACTGGTTTTGGGACTGGGCTCTGCTCTTGGATCGAGAGTTTTACATTGTCAGTCACTGGATAAAAATGCAAAATCCCAGAACAAGGAACGGGACCCATGCCACACTTCCCTCCCAGTATTATGTCCTAACCACTGGGTAACAGATATTTAATCATTCAGGATCTCTGTTGTCTGTTATTTAAAAAACAAAAAACCCCAAATCCCCATGTTTAAGTATGCATCTTCAGCAGTGGGACTCTACAACGGTTCCAAGCACAGAGATTTCTGTTCTTCATGACATTTAATCGGGCCTCTCTGGACCCACCAGACATACACTGGGTTCGATCCTTCACTTCATATTTTCTGTAGTCTAGCAGTAGACAAAGCCCCACTTAGGAGGGAAAAGTGGTTTGTTCAATCAGATACAGATGCTGTACGTATCAAAAAAGTTGCTGCTCAGCTGGACCTGTTAGTGTAAGCCATCGGACCACTACATCTTGGAAGATCCCTACACCACTTGAGAGCAGGAGTCTTCCAAGTTCTGGTATCCTCCTAGCTCCTCTGAACAGAGCTGCCAGGCAGGCAGATGCCCTAGTGCTCGGGAGTAAAAAAAATCAAGAGAGGTCTAAATCACCGTAACACTCTAGGATTAAGGTGCTTCAGACTGTAATTTAAAGGACTTGTTTCTCTACATGTATGTGTGTATTAGATTTATTGAGAGGTAAATAAAAATACCAGGGCACCTAGTTTAGGGTGTAGGAGACACAGACAGACATTAGGGCAGCATTTCAATTAGGACAGCTTCTCTGTAAAACCTTAGCTAATCATTGCTATTAGATACTCCACCTTCCTCCATCCAAAAATCCTAACCATGCTGTTTTCTGTTTCTTCCACACACACATCAGGAAAACATCACCCCTAAACATCCTAAAACATATTTTGCATTATGTTCTCTTAATTGAAAAAAAAAAATAAAAAATGCCTATTAACAAAATAGAAAAGGCTACAGATCCTTTCAATTTACCACACATCAAACCCTGCTGGAGTAGGAGCAGATCACATACTCTTTCCTATTGAAGATACAGTAGGTTGAAACAGAGCCATTCCAATTCTTTCACCAATGGTATAAATCTTCAAATCTCAGTGGAAGAGCCTAGTATATTCCTATTGTTAGTGGATCATTGACAGAACAGACTCAACAGTTAAGAAGCTTCTAATGTGACAATTTATATAAGCAGAGTAATTAAAGTATATTAGAAATCCAGATAATCTCCCCCAATCAAACCGGTGAAGGGCAGCCCATGGGCATTCAAATCACACATTGCAATTCAGCTCAGGGTCACCTTCCCAAGTTAAATAATATCAACAGAAAATACCTTAAACTAATTGATCCTTACTCATTACCAAACATAATCAGGAAATTGCATAAAGCTCTTTGAAGATACAAATATTTTAAGAACACTTAACCACTTTAAACAACCAGTTTTTTCCTTTCAGTGATTTGAAGACTAAAGCCAGGTTTCATTTCTCAGACATTACTTGGGATATTTCACTAAAACATGAAAGAGCAGGGAAAATGTGAGATCCTTTTAAATATTATAATGTAAGTACAGCAGCAGTATTTTGTCACATTATTGGACTGTGCATTAGTACATATGATGCATGTTGTCAGTAATTAAATAGTTACACTACCAACAGCTAGGGAATCTAGCTCTTGTGATTTTTTAATATTCTTAGAAGCAATTATATTTTACTATTTACATTTGGGGACTTTTGTTTGGTTGGTTTATGTATCTTCTACAAGCAAGTCTATCAACTGCACAATTAAAAGCATTTGATTACATTACATTTTGATATAAAGTAAAATGTAAATCAAACCCAGCACTCTTTATAAAAAGCTCTCCACGTTTAAGGTTATATTAGAAAAAAAAAAAAAAACACCCAAACAAAAAACCCAAAACGTAACTGATCCCATAGTAAGCAAAAATGGAAAACATACCCTATTCAAATTTTAAGTCAATGTTCCTAACATTTTTTATTCTTTTTTTAAACAACAAATGCTGTAATACACAGCTTGGCAGCTACTTCATTAGAGAAATACGATTCAGGAAATGTGGCTCCTCTTTGCCTGAAACTAATACAGAGGAATTCGGTAGACCTATGTTCTTCACTAAATTCTTTTGATCTAAATGTAACACGAGAAACAGCATATAGCATAGAAAAAAGTGAACAGAAATTCTCAGGGTTTAAGACAGTTGCCTTTACCACAGCAATATGGAAACGGTAATACATTATGTTAGGATATATAAGCAGCAAAGTTACCTCTCATTGCTTGATCCTTTTTGCCAACAAAAGAATCACTAAAATTGGTAACAGTGACCAAGACCTAATCCATTTCAGAGTTTTCAAACCAAGCATTCAAAGTAAGAGATGTCAGTTGGTCAAGCTGCAGCATCTCTGAACACGGCCATCCCTTGAAACATTAAATGTACTCATTCTTTGTGAGTTCATCTCCTGGACTTTTAGAAGGAAGTAGCACATAGGAGTTATAAAGAAGACTCCATATCCAGGTGTAATTCACATATATCTCTTTACTTTTTTTCTACTGGAAAGCAAAAGTTGCACAAAGGCCAAAGCAGCACTAGCCTGAACATTCCAACTCTTTACCAGAGAGCAGCTAAAGTTCCCAGGATACTACCAACAGGCTTGTCAGAGAAAAGACGATTAAAAAAATCTGTTTTAAAACTCAGAGGGTTGCAGGAAGAAATGTACAAACCCTTCCAATGGGAAAGTGGGCAGACAGCAACTGTTGAAAAGTTTAACTCAGAAGAAGAAAACCAGACACGAAGTGACCTCCAAAGCACAGCCAGCTCTCCATCCTCTATCATACCACTTCTTTCATCACATTCTTCCTGCAGCGACCTTTCCCCTGTGCACTATATGGCAGAAGAGAGACCTGGAGCGTGTTATGATCAGCCTGTCCTGTCCTCCTGACTCTCCCGGACGACTGTGGATGCAGTGAGACTTGCAATGATCCAGGCCAAAGAGATGCCATAATCGTGAGATGCAAGTGAAAGCTGTCATTTAAACATTTGCAAGAATTTTCCACCAGTTGCTCGATGAAGGTCTTAAACATATGGAGAAACGGGTCAGCAGTCTACTTGAAACATTTCTTATTAAATTACAAGAAACAGCATGTATTCGGAAAAAGAACTAGCATAAAATAAAACCATGGATAAAGAAAAAGAAAATCAAGCTTGAAATTCTTCTTTACTGTCTGGATTCCCTTTACTTTAAAGAGAGGAAAGCAAGTTTCACCAAAATTTCGCTTCTATAATGTGCAATACTGAAGAAGGGGCAATAAGTTCCCACAATTTTCTATGCATTTAACTTTGCATTTTAGAGGAAAGCTGTTCATTTATAGGTCTGCACTGATCACAGACACAAAATGTCAACACATCTTATATTGCTCCTTCAATCTACTGATAAGTAGGAAATACTTTATTTTTAGATGCAGAACACTAGGAAATATTTATCTTAATTCCTCTAAAATGTTATTGTGGATTTCCTTTAGAACACAAATATTTTCCTAAAGCATTCACTATTTTGTAAGCAATCAAACAGCGTAACAGTCCCTTAGTTAACCACTAATTCCTTCACCAATTTTTGAATGGTTAAGCTTGATGAGTATATGCCCAGGTGGAGAAATGTCCAAGGCAACATCTGCAGGACCACACTAATAATTAAAAAAAAAAAAATAAAAAAATTATCTGCATATCAAAGAGCTCACTTCCTAATATAAAAGACTCTCATCTTCACTGGAATGGAAAGTGTTAATGCTGTGAATAAAAGGGTTTCAACTGCAGTTGAATCATGTGAAGATTATCAATATAGCAGCAATGTACAAAGGGGCTTCAGCAAGGTTACCAAGTTTAATATAATCCTCTCTATAGCTAAGCACAGTAATAGAGAACCCTGTGTTCACTGTGACAGCATGTTGTGTGTGCTCAGTAATACTTCTAAAATATACCAGGAGAACAAGAAATCCCCAACATCTTTACTATGCTCAAAGACAAAGTAAAGATATTAACAAGAACAGACACACAACCCTAAAACACAAAGGTACAGAAAAGCCAAACGTTCGGAGCTGCAGAATATTAGTTAGCACTTTCTCCTTAACCCTTCTCAAAGGGTTTAACTACATCACGGAAAAGACAAGTTGCTATGACCATAATTTAAATGCAAGCAACAAAGCTCTGGCCTGCTTTGGCCAGGTCTGCTGGGAGGAAATATTACATCCGCTTCAGCCACCCCAGTAAATCTGTGCCAGAGAGCCGTTGTCTTTTTCTAACCACATTTACCTAAGATGAGGTTGTAAGAGCAGCAAAAACATAACCTGCGTTAATTCAGTGCCACTAGTTCACATTTCAGCTTGTGGAAGAGTCTTGGGAAAAACAGACAGCTAATTTGAGCCCAACTGTAATTTTCCTTCATTACCTTCACTGGTATTCAGCCAAGTTAGCTTCTCCCCTGTACTACACAGGCATATGCTAAGATCGTCGTTTTCTTCGTGTCTTTAATGCGAAATATAAACAGGAAGACACAAACACACGGAGTGACCCTCTGCTGTCCCAAAATCTCAGGTCCCTGGAGGGTCAGTCCAGGTACTCCCTTCAGCAGCAGGGCTCAGCCGGTGACAGATCCCAGCCAAGTACCCTACGCTGGATTCCGCACGCTGCAAGGCACGGAGACTCACCTTGCTGCAGGTAACACAGTGCTCAGCTCTTTCATGAAACAACACAGGAAAACAAACGCTTAAAAAAGACATTCAGTTCCCCTAAGCAGCCTTTCAGCATAGGTCAGGTTCAGAATTTTTTAATTGTCTGAAAGAAAAAAAAATAGAGACAAATAAAGGGAAAAAAATGGACGGGGTGCATTTGGAATGGATACTGTCGTACCTTGGCAGTGCTGGGTTAAGGGTTGGACTCAATGTTCTTAAAGGTCTCTTCTAACCAAAATGGTTCTATGATTCTATGATAAAGTATTTGTTTTCCCCTTTTTTACTCTGCATACGTAAAAAAAACCCCACCTAAACCAGACTCAGTATTTCTAAATCATTGTCATTTCACAGAATTTAAAATAGCTCTGTTTCAATTCTTAAAAGCCTTATTTTGAATAGCAATCTTTGTAACAGACTGACATTACAATTAGTTTTGATCAAAGTAAGACAAAATTTCCCTATAAATTCCTGTACCACATGCAAAACCTCGGAACAGTCAATGCGTCTCAGCCTCTACCGCACCGTTTTGCAAGAGTCTTCTCCGAGCTGCCAGTGAGATCTGAGCCACACGACCTGACCCATAAAATCTGTCTTGCCCACCGCAGGATTCAAAGTATTTCACAAAGTTTCATCACATGATTGAACTATGTTCTTCAGCAGAGGCAGACACTCAGTCACGAGGGCAGGGTCTGCAGACACGTCACCTCACACGATGAGAGTTCAACAGAAAAAACACACTTATCCACCACTGATGGGGCTTCTTGCAACAGTCATTGGGAGCTCTTTGATCAGCTCTGACTGAGAGACGCTTCACCCTTTGGTTTTGAGGGTCTTGTTCACTTGTTTGTTTTAAACAGATGTCATCTTTTATATAAAGACTTCTTAGAAAACTAATGAGAAATCATAATTACATGACTAACTTTAAATTATAGTGACATTGTTTTGTTTTGCTTTAAATATGAGCCTAAATTTGGTTCCCAAAGTATTTTATATTTGAGTCTAGATCACTTCACATGACCTATATGCAAGTTCATAGCTTATTAGGAACATAAATGCTAGTACCTGTCATATAGGTAACAGACAGTATTAGCTGTTCTGTATTTAGCTGGAAACTGCAAATCACTGTTGGTACACAAGATCATTTTTAACAACCTTCCATGACAGCTCTTTCTTTTTGCCGTCAAAGCAGGATGGAATTACAGCCAGAGAATCGAGGGTTACAGCAAATAAGCTGACTTAGCACCATTTCCTCCCTGTTAAAGACTACCTTTCTTCAAAATATCCAAAAAGAAAGATACACTCAATCCCATTGAGGCATTCTAAGTAAGGTCTTTGCTTGTAAAGTTCTAAGAAGATGCCACACATCAAACAATATCCTGGTATAACATGCAAGAGTCCTGCCTGTAATACATATTCTGTTGAGTACAAAACCCACATTCTCCATTCTTGCTGAGAAATCAGAGAATCACAGACTGGTTGAGGCTGGAAGGGACCTCTGGAGGTCATCTTGTCCAACCCCCTTGCTCAAGCAGGACCACCTAGAGTCAGTTGCCCAAGAGCATGTCCAGACAGTTTTTTTAATATCTTCAAGGATGTAGACTCCACAGCCTCCCTGGATAACCTGTGCCAAGACTTGGTCACCCTCATGGTAAAAAAGTGTTTCCTGATGTTCAGATGGATGCTGCTGTGTTTCAGTTTGTGCCCATTGCCTCTGGTCCTGCCACTAGGCACCACTGACAAGATCCTGGCTCTGTCCTCAACGCACCCTCCTTTCAGGAATTTCTACACATTGATAAGATCTCCCTGAGCCTTCCTTTCTCCAGGCTGAACAGTCCAAGCTCTCTCAGCCTTTCATCACAGAAAAGATGATCCAGTCCCTTCATCATCTTTGTAGCCCTTCGCTGGACTCTCTCCAGTATGTCCATGTCTCTCATCTCCCATGTCTCCCCCTTTAGACTGTTGTACAAAACAGTAAAATGCCTTCTCTCTGCCCCCTCCCATCCAAGCCTTCTCTTCCTAAGGACGAACAAACTCAGTTTTCTCTGCCTCCCCTCACAGGCCATGTGCTCCAGACCCCTACTTATATTGCTGGTCCTCTGCTGGACTTAAATCAGTATTTCAATGTTTTCCTTGTACTGGGAACCCAATATGCTGCATAAAAAATTTATTTGAAATACATTATTCCAGAGCACCAGGAGGGCAATGAAGTGTGGCTGTCTATAGCTAAACAATGACGCAGGCTCTGATACAACAAATTTTCTGAATTTTTTACAAGCTCAGCCTTTTTTACCAATTCCTTACTGTCTTTTATTAGCAAAAAAATTCCATGAGTAATGATAACTATGCATTGTGACTGGAATGCCAATCAGCTCATTCTGAAAGGCCAGTACTGAAACTCATTTTTAAGTACAATCATTTCCACAATCCTGCCTTTAGCTCTTCCATGGGACTCTGAGATCAGGATAACACCAGTTGACAAAGAATTATAATGATGGGATAGGTTCATATCCTCTGTAAGCTATTGTTTATACTTTTTTAAAAAGTAATTTTTCACGCAGTAAAGATATCTAAAAAAAATTTAAAGCTTAAGAGGTTGACCTTAAAAAGATGATTTCTTACAGTTGAGAGCCCAGTAGTTTAATGTGTTCCCAGTGCTGACGGACTCCCCACACCGGGGAACAGACACCCACATACTGTACTAAAGTGGATCTCTGTTTAAGCTCACAGCGTTTCACTCAAACAGATCAAAAGCATATAGATCACTCTGGAAAAGCTTACAATTTGAGAGATGTGATGGTAAATTTATGGCCACGTAAAGATCATTAAAATTCTTCTTAGGCACGCTATGAAAAAAAAATATGTCAAAGTTTAGCAAATTGCTTAAAACAAATTCACGGAGGTCAACTTCATCACATCTCTCGACTATTTTTCTTCATCTAGCACAGCTTTCTCTCATTCAGCATGTTCTTACCCAGACTCAAGCACCAAGAAGACAGTGAGAAACAAGTAAAATAGCCATCTTGCCTGAAGAAATTCAAATGTTGAGTTTGCGCCATCCCAGTTGAAATTTCCTGATCTGATCAGGAGACGTGAAATGGACTCTGAGGATAAGTAGACAAAGTCCTGAGGGGAGACCTTATTGCTCTCTACAACTACCTGAAAGGAGTTTGTAGAGAAGTGGGGGTCAGTCTCTTCTCCCAAGTCACAGGCAACAGGACAAGAGGAAACGGCCTCAAGTTGCGCCGGGGGAGGTTCAGATTGAATATTAGGAAGAATTTTGACACTGAAAGGGTTATCAAGCATTGGAATGGGCTGCCCAGGGAAGTGGTTGAGGCACCATCCCTGGAGGTATTTAAAAGACGGGTTGACACGGTGCTGAGGGACATGGTTTAGTGATGGTTTTTTTGTCAGAGTTAGGCTGATGGTTGGACTAGATGATCTTGCAGGCCCCTTCCAACCTAGATGATCCCATGATTCTATAAACCCCAAATACTGAAAACAAAGGGTACTACTACCAAGTTATTTCTTTGGACATTCTGAATATAATTTCCAGTAACACACCTGTATTACCAATAAGTGTTTTATACGTGTAATACACCATTCTTATTTTTCAGGTAGGAACCCTGAGAAAATACTTCAAGTTCTCTGCGTTTCTCTTAATTTAAAACAAGACCCTAACAGACAGAGAAACTGTAGTTCAAATAAAGTTTTTCTTTTTTAAAATGAAACTCCAGCTTCTCTAGCTGCTTCTCTTGCTGCTTTTGCAGAAAATCAAAAACTATATGCATATGGATACTCTCTAGCAACCTGCTGGGAGTTATATACTGCAAGTGGTTTAGGAAAATCATTCTCTCCAAGAGAGAAAACAGATTTTGGAAGGCAGGGAAACTTGTACTCAAGATAATGAAGTAACTTGTTTCCAAATTCCAAAACAAAGTATTTTATTTCCTTCCTGAAAAAATCACTTTTGTTCTTTATGCAGTATCTGTTGTGTTAAAGGATGCTGTTCGTGTAATACATCTTTTTAGTGAAGGAGATGACTTTGGGTACAAAACATCCCCTACGAACACTGTTCCCAACATTTGGTAATACAGACAGTAGAGCTAATTTTCTGTCATCCAGGAAGAACGGTAAGCTTGCTAAACTTTTATCATCATCCCCTCTGAAACACAGTAAAAATCACTGTTAGAACTGATAGTTTATTAGATCAAAGCTACCATCAACAATGTCAATTCTGCCTGGCCACGTTAACAGGAAAATGTTTTATGAGTTCTACCACTGGGCATCCATTTAACTTCCAGCACCAGCTACGCTGTAAAACCGTGCACGTAATGTATTTGGTGACCTGTGTGTGTGGGAGGCATTATCCAGGCGAAACTTCTCAGAGTCTGACAAAATGCTTTGATTTGCACTGTTCAGATGATTGAACAAAGAGACTTTATGCAATCACCAACAATAGCTTTTATCTCCAAATGTGCTAAAAGTGTAATATGACATGAGAGCAACCTATTGCTTTAAGATCAGATTTGATAAAATACAAGTGATTGGATAAATACTACATTTTAAACTTGTACACATCTTGCCCATTAGGCTTAAGTATTAGTAAAGTTAGCATTTATGCTAAACATCATTTTTAGCAATTTCCCTACACAACACTCCTAATGCCTCCATGGTATCCATGGTAACTTCTTAACCTCTTTGCTTACATATAGCTTAAAGTAGGCATTTGTTCCAATTAGGTGAAGTAAACAGAAAACAGCCATTCATAATTCCTCAAGTTACTGCTGTCTTTTCTTTTAGATAGAATTCAACAGTCTTCAAATAGATCCTGGTTGAAGTCTGCCACATGCAGCTGATGACAGATAGGTGCAACACCAAATTCTCTTCCCTGTGCCACGGCAGAACCGATTTAATTACTCCCAATAATATGCACAGTATACAAATACAGGTATCTAATAAATTCCTACATAATTCCAGCAATGCAGATTCAATAACTTACTGTGCTTCTTTTCAGTGCAAAGGTATTCCTACTACTCTGCAAAGCTTCCTAGAGTTAATCTGTTCTTCCTCTATACTATAAAAAACATTTGATTTAAAATAATCTCACACAAGCTGCAATGTCTTCCAAAAAAGACTCGCCTCAGACAGGAAACACAGTAGTTTCCTACAAAATAGTATTATATATAATATTCCATTGTATTTCACATCAAAACAGAAAGCGATGTTTAAAAAGTTGCAGCACATATTTTTTTAAAACATTCTGCTTCTATGGGCCTGTTTGGTACTTTTTTTGAATCGCTTAAGATGCACTCCACTCGCCTAGTTTATAGTGGGGTTTTTTGGGTTGTTTTGTTTGGGTTTTTTTGAGAAAGCAGCTGATAAAGGCATTTACTAATGCTTTTACACATAAACCACTACAGCGAGAAACCAGCATGAGCCTTGGGATACCTACCAGCTCCTACTGTCCTCCCTAAGTTCAGCATGTCACGTCCTTGCTACACAGCATCACCTACCACAGACAGATGACACAATGTTAATAATGACAGAAATAACTGTTTCCTATGTTTCTAAGTTTTCTATGCAGCTGCTGAAAGAATTCAGCATACTTGCAAGACACAGAGTTAAACATTTAAGCTGTTTTTCCTATTTTATTCTTCAAAACCTTAAACTAGAAAAATCCCTAGAGTGAGAAGTCAGAGAGAGGCTGCCATCCCTTCTAGGGTTAAAAGATGCTTTTGTAAGATTTTAGGTCAGATTAACCTTTTGCTCACAATAGGGCTGGTTATTGGTTTTATTTTTTACTGTCTTTAACACAGGTAAAAAAAATCAATATGAAGCGAGACAAAGGGCTCTGGAGGCCCTGGCTACACCAGCTTTTGGTTTGGCTGCTGCACAATCCTACAACATGCTGAGGCTGGGAAGGATTAGCCTGCTTGTGTTGAGTAAACCGATGATACTCAATAAACAGTTTCTGTTGTAAACCCCTTAGGACGTGCAAAGCCACACTAGTTGGCATTAGACCAGATAAGCTGCCGAACCAGCTGTAATCTCATTTAGACCTGAGCTGATCCTCCTGTCCTTTCATTCCACAGGATCAAAGCAAACCACTGAGGAGGCAGCTGTATTATAGCAGCAGTGCTCGCTGGATGCGGCAAACATTTCATAAATTCCTCTCCTTGAAGCAAGCCTGCACATAATCTACCCAGAGCCAGTTCAATCAATGGATTTCTGAATTCATTAGTCTTATTATTACAGGATAACTGTTTTCTCCACATAGTGTGGTAGTTGTTGCAAGCCAACTTTGCAAAACAGGTCTTATTGCTGACCATTTCTTTTTGGTAATGTGCCTTTGCATTTTTGCTGTGCCACATGAAAATGATTTAAAATCACTTCAATGCAGTATTTTTTTTAAAGACTGGAAATAAAACCAACTCGCGAATATTCAAGTAGGAAGCACTGAAATATAGTAAATTCTTCCAAGCATAATTACTGGCTACCTGCTCGCACGCTTCCATGCATCAGTAATAATGACCAATGTTTTCTGAGCTCAATGACAGCAAGTGATAATAGCTAAAGTAGAGATTATATCACTGTAGTAGCATAAATACAGACTAAAATTACAGATGTGAAAGGAGTCACTCAAAGAGATTTCTATTTGCCTTTTACTTTTCATGTTCTCTGGAATTAGAAAGAAGAAACACTTTCATTGTTAAGGAAATGAATAGCACAACTTAAAAAAAAAAAAACCCACCAGAAAAGCACAAAAGCAACAGGTCTTTTTAAACTAAGCAAAAATGAAATCCAACACACTGGATCAAATAAGACTCAAGGGTGCAACATTCGATTTTTGTACATCGTTTGGATTTTCCACTGTGCAATTACAGCTAAAAAAATTTTAGTGTAACCTTAGAAGCTTTAGAAGAACAGAAAGTGCAATTCAGAAAATGTGTCAACAGCTCCATTTCCCACCAGTGGAGTCTGCAATATAACACATATCCACAGATAAAGAAAGTAAAATTAGATTTGTAACTTACATCGGAATAGGGACATTCTAAAATCATTTGCTAATTGGATTAATTGTTAATGCAAAGACTGATGTTTTCTGGTGGAGATGCATTGGCAAAAAAAGAAAAATGTAAGAAGAATTATGCAGTATGGCAGTGATTTTTGGGTCATGTACAAGTAACGTGAGTCATTCTTAGATCACCCCTTGAAGGATGAACAGTAGCCACAGAACTAAGTTTGGCCTGAAAAATAGGGGAGGCCAGGTAACCCTTACGATTAAGGTAAAAATAGAAGTGTTTGTGACTCACTGTTATTTGCAGCCAGTATAAATATACAATACATTCATGCACACAGACTGGAAAGTCAGAGGATCCCTCATAAAGAACTGCTCTGAATGTACAGAGCACAAGAGGAAGTTGTGTATCATCTTTGCACACACATCCTAATCTACACTACACAGATCTAATGGACCTCTGTATCTGGCTGTTAATGCTTTTAATAAGGGTACGAAAAACTGTGCCTATAATAAAAAGCTTCAACGAAATATAACCAAATCTGATGTTTAACACATGCAAACGATTTTTAACAGATTACAGAGACGAGATGTTTAGCATGAAACTTTTTTTAACCACCAAGGCACATATGCGCTAGAGCATGTCACAGGCAGCTGGCAAAGAGGAACAAAAGGTATTTGCACCTATGGTCTACAGATGTGTAAAAAAAAAAAAAACTCATCACACATCTCTTCCTCAATCACTTAGAAACCATCTGATGTGTTAGTTAATGATTCCCCTCTCTCCACTTCATTCTTCAGACATAAAGGGGTCCCATTTAACATAATCACTTAATAACAGCAAAGTGATGGGTATCAGAACCCTAATTCTTCTAATATTTGCAAAATCCAGCTCTTTGTAATAATAATAACACCATGATAGCAAACTGTAAAACTGTGTAATTATACTTTAATTGTATTGTGAGGCATGCATTAATCACAAAGTTTAAGTACCAAGGATGGAATTATAATAATTCTGTAAAACAAATTTAAGCTAGCTAAGTAGGTCAGAACCACTAGCATGCAACAGGAGACCTCTGGGAATTTATCAGTTAATGGCTATTTATGTGCAAATGAGTGCCCTCCAACCCTCCCAAATCCTGTGTAGCTGAAGGGTATTTCTGTTAACCAGGAGCATGCTTAACTGCTGAGGCATAAATTAAACCATTTATTGGAATGATTTTAATTCTTCTCTCCCCCCACCCACTCTTACTACTCCCTCCACCCTCACTAGCAGCACAATTTACAGTGTTAATTTACATGGAGATAGGATTGCTGAAGAGTTTTCAGAAATCACCCTGTTTCAAGGAAGAAGGGGGAAAAAAAAAAAAAAAAAAGAGCGAGAGAAGAAAAAAAAAGAGCAAGAGAAAAACTTTCAGTAAGAGACAGTACCAATGCTACACTTCATCTTCAAATCTTCCAGAGGGCAGGTTGAGTTATTAGAAATTCCAGAGGTTCAGTATCACGGCAGTGCAGTGGAAACCCTTTCATAATGAACTCTAATGAAATGAAATTCTGTTTTATGTCCTCATGTTCTAAACTTGGAGAAGACAATGAAGCTCGAGGGGGACTGCACCAACCGTATTTTCTGTCGTAATGCTCAGACTGTACACGTATCAAAGGTTTTCTTTTGAGAAAGAAAACAACAAAAAAAATTCTTGGCTGCAGGAAAAAACACCTTCAATTTTTGAGTTTGACTTGGAAAAAGTAATTTTTGATGTCTTAGGAAAATAGATACCTTTACAAAATACTCAGAATCAAGATGTATTGAATTTTCACTGTGATATAAAATAGGGATGATTTACAGACAATATAAATGATTTTTCAATGCTTATAATCATAGCAGTAATTCAGTACAGCAAGGGAACGCAAGCATAACCAGAAGATTCACTTTTAGGCATATATTTTTAGATGTTTGGGGCTTCTTTTTTCTAAGCACATGCTCACATTTTCTTGCAAAGCCGGGGGTCCCAGAATAATAAAACTTACGTAAAAGTTTGATTATCCTAACATCAATTAACCATAGCTCCCTGTTACCCTAAACAGGGTCACGTCTCCCCACTGTCTAATAATTACATTGTAAAATCCCTTGATTGCCTGAATATATATTCACTCTCCCTATGACATCTGGATAATCATGGCTGTCCTATAGTTAATTATTATTTAAGAGATGATCACAGTGCTTTACTTTTTGATGTCATCTTTGCATATAACACAAAACTCCACGTAAATGTAAACATGTATAGACACAGCATTTGCTCCCCAAACCAAGCCCTTGTAGAATAGCCTTGAATATACAGGTGTGGTGTGAATCGGACGAATTCCCTGGGAGCAAATCTTTAGCAGCTTTAAAATATTTTAGGCAGATACCTGGAACACTCACTGAAGTATTGTCAAATGCACATCGCCAATAGCTAATCAATATATTCATGTCCAGGAAAACAAAGAATGCCAATGGAAATATTTCCTTTTATTCTCCCAGTTGACTTTTTATAAGGAAAACAAGACTGCAAAAAAGCAGCAGAAGAAAAAAAATCACCTCATTGTCCTGGCAAGCACACGTGTACTTGCCTGTCCCTCCCTTCTCCTGCCCCTCAATAAAAGATGACACACGTCGCCGGCTGCAGCGACGGCTCCTGCTGCGTGCAGAATGGCTGCCTCTGTAGCCCCTGCATTGCCATAGAGAGAATCAGAAGATTTCCGTTCCTTAACATGGACTCACCAGCGCCCACATTAAACCAGAGGTTTCACTCTTTGATAACAGCCAGAAATTAATAAATGAACAGCAGTATTTGACAAACAAACAAACAAAAAAAAGTTCACTCATGTGTTTTCAGAAAGAATTAGCACAGCTGTATTACCAGAGCCTGAGACCAGCCCATCGTTCCCTCCAGTTCCCTACAGTGAGGGGCTGCAGCCTTGATTATGTCTGTACCTTCCAGCCATTGGCAGGGCTCAGCATTGCCCTAAGGCTTTAATTAACCCCGATTAGAGATAAACAGGGCCCTTCTGGTTGTGAAAAAGAGGAGAGAATAGGCAGTACCTCCAGCTTATCAGAGAACTAAGTAAACCACAAACTGTTTTTACCTTACTCTTCTTGCTCCTCCCAATGACAATGTCAGGAAGGGACCCCCAAAAGAACATGAGATGATGCACATGTTGCAGAGTACGCTCTACTCTTTCCACTTGTTTTTTTGGGAGGACAAGGTGGCACACTATTTCAGGCTCATTTCACATAAGGCGCATTTTCATTGTCCCTGCTTTAGCACCACTGGAAAGCAAGCTGGAGCATTTAGGAACTGGCAATTAACGGCACTTGGACTCGCTCCAAGCCAAATAAAACATGACAACGCACACGTACATGCCCTGTATCAATTAGCTTTCTTTACAAAATGTCTAAAAAAGCATTTTCAAAGTAATTTTCTAGACAGATTTCAAGACTTGAACACAAAACCACCAAAAACCCAGCACCCTCTTCAGCAGAGCCATTGTGCTGCGCACACAGTACGAGCCACCCTCACGCTCCCACCCCAGAAATTCCAAGAACCAACAGCATGCGGAACCACTAAACTGGTTCAACTTTCCCCTCTGAACAAAAAGGGGAAATTAAAAAGAATGTGGATACTACGAATCAAAATGAACTGACAAATTTCTAAAGTTAAATTTTAGGGCAGGTTACTGTTTCAGGTACGTTTTCTTTACCTTTTGATTTCACTGAGTTTTTGTTCTGTAAGGAAAAGCACAGAACACTGTTTAGGAAGCATCCTTATTTATCAACCACCATCCACACCCAGCGCTACTTAATATCAAATCACAGGAACATCAGTGAAGGGCTGGGTACCATCTCAGGAGTCATTTAGGGAGTTCATCTCAGCAGCCTGGTAAGCTTACAAAGATTACCCTCTGGCAAATGTTTGTCTAATGTATTGTCTAAAAGGTAAAAAAAAAATGAAATTTGATTCCACAACTCTCTCCTGCAGTCTGCCAGAGTGTTGACATCTGTAGCCTACTCTAAATAACCACTCTAAACTTCTGCCCCAAACGTCACCAATTCCTTCTTCACTGGCACGGAGAACAACAGGCAACTTGTCTTCTTTGCAACATCCTTTTACATACCGGATAACTTCTAGCATGTCTCCTCTCACCCTTTCCTAGCTAAAATCAGTTCTGTCAAACTTCCACAAATTTCGTAGTCTTATCATTCACTTCCACAACTATCTCCAGTTTTCAATTTATTCCTAAATGTTTTGTAAACTGACATGTCCAGAGCCGCATACAGAGCTAAAGCTGAAGACAGAATAAGCAGCTCTCACCTGCGGAAGTTTCATTAACACACCCCACAATGATATTTAAATTTGTTTTTCCTAAGCAGAGTGACATTAAGTCCTGCTTCCTAATATCATACAGGTTGTGTGCATAAGAGAAAGTCACTGTCAAAAGTTAGGCAACAGACAGATTTCAATCAAATGTCAACTTTTCTTACAGTCGCTATGGTCTTACAAATTCATGTAAATAAACGTCCATGTAAATAGAGGTGAAAATGGAAGTACCATGCCCACCCTTCACCTCCCCCTTTTTAAGATACTAGAGAATCCATCTGAGCTACCATTCGCAAATCATTTTGGTTTTCCTCCCCACGCCAAGCAGAAACTGCTCCAGTTCAGGGACAAAATACCAGATCTTGCAGCCACCTGTGCCGAGAGGGCAGCAAAGTCTACAAGCAAGGGGACAGCCAGCTGGGATAAAAGTTCTGGTAGCTACCTCACTATAACCAACCCAGGTGTGGTTGGTTATAACCAACCTTTGTTTCTCTCCCCTCATGGTGCATACAACCTCCTCATATTTTGGCCACGCCAAGCATCCTGTATGTTGCATTACCAATTCTCCTTCCTAATTTCAGTTCTTGGCCTTCACTATTTCCTCTTGCTGATGACCTTTTTTTTTTTTTTTACCAAAGTAATTTTAAATTCTGGTTCTGCTTTCCATTTGAACACAGAGAAATAACCTATAACTTTTGTCCATATCTAAACTCAGACAAACTCTGTAACTCATTTTCATCTAGGACAACTAGTTGTGCTAAACAGCTCCTCTCTTCCACTGAAGTGATACCATTAAATGCTGATAATAAAAAGCTGATACAAGTAACAGTGAAGTCTCACACGAATTACGTTATTTTTGAAAATCTCTCTCATTCCCATAGACTCACACCATTTTACAGTAAAACTCTTTATAGTTGTAAGGCTGCTGTTTTCTTTTCTCTTCCTTTTTTGTTGCAATGCCCAGAAACAAGTAAACTGGAAGTTGTTTTATGTCCCAGAAGAAATTGCATCATGAGCAACAGCATCCCAGGGGAAGAAGAATCAAATGGTATATACCCAGAAAACAGTAAACAGAAACCTCAGAATGTATTTAGATTCACCCCTTCCCTTCATTTAGTCACTGGTTTCATAAGAGCACCAAATTGCTTTTGCAGATGAGGTAGTTCCATAAGTTAGTAGTAAGAGAAGCTGACGCTGTAGTTTATAGCTATCAGTAACAGAATCTGAAACAAATTTGGAAAAAAATGAAGCAAGTGGCTATTTATAACCATTGTAGCTATTAGTCAGTTCCCAAAGCACCAGTGATGGAGGTGGGGGGACAAAACCCAGAAGCTTGTTCTACTGAACTGAATTTTTCAGAACTGCACAAACTACTACAACCGGTGTGGGTTCAGCACCCGGCAGGTGCTTTTCGTTTTCTTCCATCAAGACGAGTATATTCATGTGTTCAGTTAGAATAAGGATCCTCCTTTGAGTTCATTCAGATTTTTTTTTCTCCTCTTTAAAGGTCAACTTTCTTTAAAACACACAGGCACAAATTAATTCTACTCTCCAGAGATCCCATCCTTTCACAGGGGTTAGCGATGGAGAGAGAAACACAAAGGGAAATACTTTGTGTGAAACAGACACACACATGGATGGTCTAGTGTATTTAGATGACTCGTCTGACCACTCTTGAAGATGACAGTGGTTTGCTCTTGTCCCAAAATGTACAGTTGCTATTTTATCAATCAGGTCTGCGATTCGCCGCTTAAGAGAAGAGACCAGAAACGTACGGGGATAGATGGGCAGAGAAGATACACTTGGGCATACTAGAGAGCCCGAGAACATCTTCCCGAGCTGGCTGTCCATCCGCTTTCCCCATCCTTCTGCCCAGACTGTCAGTAGGAGGCAGCATTGACTCTGTCAGCAGCAGCTCCGCACCGCAAAGTAGTTGGGAGCCAGCTTCATTCTTCTGTCATTATATAAGCAAGATGACACTGTTCTCTAATCCAGCCAAAGCTGATAAGTACCATCAACCTGTCACTTCCTACATTTCAAATTCTAACACTGCAGCATCAAAGAGTTTTTACATTTCGATTTCTTTTGCTGGCAGCGGTCGGTAGCCTCTCATTCTCCCACGGTGTTCTAATGCAGCATTTGCACACCGGGGTTACTCCCAGCCTGAATAGCAGGTCATCCCCTACTCACTGAGCTCATCTGCGGCCCATGTGCTAGGCAATTTAGATCCAATCAGCCCTTATTTAGCTCAAGAGTAATGAGCAGCATAGTGACACAGACTTAAGCCTGACCCTCAGGACACTGCTCATCAAGCAGTAAAACTGTGACAAAATCATTCATCTTCCACCCGCTGGCAAGAAATAATACTCGCACTCACTGTATTACTTTTTCAAGATATAGGAAAAAAAAAAAGTCCTGAATTTTCATGATGTGAGACATTAATTTGCAGAAAGCTGAATTCCCTTAAACCCCCCTGTTGCTATGAGCTCACCAGGGGGAAATAGGCCTTAGGAGACTGAAATGGAATAAAGAAAATTGCTTCAGCTTTCTTTTCATTTTAAATAAGCCTTAAATCTGACAAGAGATATCCTAAAGAGAGAAGAAATATATATCTTGTAAGGTAACGAAGAAACAATCAAAATTAAGAGATTAGAAGGCTACTTGCATACAACGGTTTTATTGGCAAAAGTATTTGTTTGTTTAACATCCACAACAAAAAGATATTCCATATGAGAAGCCATTCTCACACCTCGTGTGAAGAATAAAAGAAGGAAAACTGAGAGGAAAGTTAATTTGGGGAGAACAGTTTCAGAAGTGAGACACTTCCATTAGAAAACAAATCTGTGCTTTGCGTCCTTCAGGGAGCACATATTTCTCTAAACAACTGCAGGGTCCCGAGCAGCAGGTTCTCAGTACACCTGGATATGATTTTACTCTCTTTTTTTGGTGGATTTACTTTTTTCACAACAGTAAGTCTTGTACTGCTGTCAGGTAGGCCACAGAAAGCTTATGTGGATTAATTTTTGGTAGATAAAATGAATACAATGGATGAAACACAGAAAAGCGTTTTAATCTGCAGCACGGGGGACTGAGCTGTGTACCTTCATGATTGATGTCTGAGTACTAGACTTGAGTTTCTTTAGCTTTGGGTGTCTACCAAGACTGGCTTTGTTTGGGCATCAACAATCAGAAGGTCCTTTGACAGTTTTTTTTTGTTTCAGTTTGTTCTTAAAGTGATTCTAGAATAGAGCAGAATTTTTCAGTTGGAACGGACCTACAATAATCATCTAGTCCAACTGTCTGACCAATTCAGGGCTGACCAAAAGCTCAAGCCAACTGTTAAGGGCATTGTCCAAATGCCTTTTAAACACTGACAGGCTCAGGGCATCGGCCACCTCTCTAGGAAGCCTGTTCCAGTGTCTGACCACCCTCTCAGAGAAATGCCTCCTAATGTCCAGTCTAAGCTTCCCCAGGTTTAGACTTCAAACCATTCCCATGCATCCTATCACTAGATAACAGGGAGAAGAGCTCAGCACCTCCCTCTCCACTTCCCCTCCTCAGGAAGCTGTAGAGAGCAATGAGGCTGTCCCTCAGCCTCCTTTGCTCCAAACTAGACAAGCCCAAAGTCCTCAGCTGCACCTTATAGGATGTTCCTTCCAGCCCTTTCACCAGCTTTGTTGCCCTCCTTCTACGGCAGATACTCTCTATTACATTTTAATCGCCAATATGAAATTGATTTTAATCAATTATTCAGCTCTCACGTGGCTGTCTATAGACTCAAGAAAAAAAGAGTGAAAAGTGGAAGTGAGTATTCTTGCAAACGTGAACCAGTGCTAGACATACACAGGAACTTTCTATAAGCAAAGTATAAGGTACACAGCTCCAGTGCACACTATCTCATTTAATCCCTTTGTATAGTAATACTCTGAGAGCAGAGGATATGCAATCAAAACACATCAGTTTTAGCTAGTCATCTCTGAAGATTAGAATACAAGGGACAAAAGTATAACCCCCCCTTTTTTTTTTTTAATATATATATTTTCTTTGGTATAAAATAATCTCAAATCTCACATAAAGGAGGAGAAAGAGAAAAGAAATACTGTTTAATTTCCAGAGCCACAACTTAAGGCAACAACTGTAGCTAAGACCACAACCAGTATTCCCACAGAACATGGTAACAGGCTACTTTTAAGGATTTGGACACAGCAAACCTCTCAAAACGCTGCTATATTCTAAAGCTATGCTTGCTTCCCATGCTCTAAAGCATTTAGAGACTTGATTTTCTTTACACTCATTCAAATATCAGCTTTACTAATGGAATAACTGAACTTAAAAAAAAAAAAAAATCCCTAAAAATACTTTAAACCATAGATCAAGTTAGCACTTCACGGCACGCTTGCCCCCCAACCACAAGGTCTGTGTTGCGAGGTCAAAAAGGAAGAACTTATTTCCTTTTTCCACAAAGGTAAACAAAGTTCATCACAACTTTTAATGACTTTCTATGGTCATTCATTCGGTCTGGGAGATCTTAGTGCCCAACTGACTCTGGGTTCAGTGGTTTAGTCACAGAATTGCCCTCTGTGCTTATCAGGACATCACAGCAGGTAGCTCTAAATATATTCACGGAATGAGATGGGATGGGATGGGCAAGAGAAGACTCATGCTCCTCCAAACTCTTCTGGATACAGTTTTCAGAAGTTCAACATCAGAAAATACATTTTACAAAGACTAACACTAAAACCCCTGAGGGTGAAAAAGAAGGAGGGAGGGGGGAGGACCTTTCTATTCTCCTCCTGAGCTTATCCGCTGAGTTACACGGTAAGAGAGAGGGGGAGAGAGGCTTCTGTTGGTCTCGGAAAGCTTCCCACGGGCTGTTTTGATGGCAAGTATAACGCAAAAAAAATTACAAATGACTGTACATTTCCATAGCAAAGATATACTGGATAATCCATTCCTATCGTGATTTCTCTCACAACCTCAAGGCTAGACACACTCTAACAGATAGAAACATCTAGTTCTGCTGTTATCCATGGCCCAATTACTGAAGTAACTTTTAATTAGAGACAGGTTTACCTGATTAATATTTCTGTAGAGCTTATGAAATTTACACACTGAAATTTTCAGTAACTTTTCATGTCCTTCAACACTGGCAGAACAGTACAAACAGGCATAGAGACGCAAGAATGGTTTTCAAAATAAAATTACCATTTAGTATGTTATTAGGTTTGTGGTGCTTCTCATTTCTCCTACAGGAATCAGTAGCAAGTCTCCCTGAAACTAGGCAAAGATGTCTGGAGTACAGCAGTGATTTTACACCTGGGCATGGAAATACATTTTATAATCCTGTAACTCAGTGCTAATACACTACGAAACCCAAATGCCAGGATGATGATAATGAGAGAAAGCTCGTGTCAGAGCAATACCTGATTACAGTAAAAGACATTTTAACATGTTTCAAGCACTTCTTTTAAGAGTAACATATTGCAATGCTGGAACCTACTGTTTCCAGGCACTCAGCAGATTTCTCTGAGTCTTCGTCAATTTTTACAGCAAATTCTGTCAAATCCATTAAATGCCTGTATTTTTATTAACCTAGGGTTCCTTTTTGTGTCATGAGGAACTCAGATGAGGCACTAGAGATTTGGAACAATTGAAAACACACACGGGCAAGCATCCTGCATTTACCTTTAAGAAAAAAGAAGTGGCCTGCATTATCATTACGAAGAACTAAAAAAAATAATAAAAGTCAGGATTCCAAACCACTGCTTAAACACAGAAACAAAAAATAAAGGAAAAACTTATGTCTGAGCTAGGAGCTGAGTGCTCCAAGTAAACACAGAAAGGAAGCACTTTGCATTTTTATTTTGGGGAGTTTCTTGGTTGTTTACTGTTTATTTTACATATGTTTTTAAAAAGGAGACTGTATTAAAATACAATCTTACACTTCATGCTGAATCTCAGGATGAAGATCAAATACTTGGAAGTGCCAGCAAGTAGCATCTTGTTTCCAATTACCCACTCACTACATATCAAAAAATGAGTTCTCCTGCCAAGTCATAGTTCTATTTAAATATAGTAACACCACAATAATCATAATGATAAAAATGATAAAAAAAATGGTTAAAAAAAGCTATTTAAAACAGTCTAAGCATAGGTAAATACAACAATCAAAAGCTATAAGTACTTTTCTAGCAGACAAGAAAAAAACAAGAAAAACCTGGAAAGGGTTATTTTAAAACACAGTAGTGCAAAAATGGTGAAGGTGGGGGTCTCTTTTCAGATGCCTTTTAAGAAAAAAGAAAGGAAGAAAACAAGCGCACTTTCAAAACCTTGTATGCCAAGTTTTAGCCCAGAGCAAGTTTTCGCTGCTATGTTCCAAACCCTTGAAAATAAAGGTTTATAATGGAAATGCTGACAGACCCTTAACCAGAGCAGCATGAATAGCTATAATTAAGGAAGAGCTTTTGGCTACACCTCACTCTGCAAATGAAAGATTGCCGTTTTTACAGCATCCTCAAATAAAAGCAACTGGGAAACCTGGAATGTGATTTTAACAATCGAACAAGATATGTTAAAGGGGACCGCTAAAACTATTTGACATTTTAAGCTTTAAATACTGAGGCATTTAGTTAACGTAACCAAGTCAGTATTTTCATAATGCTACTTAATCAGCAATAAAGAATGCTCCTGTGAGCCATCATCTGGGGTTAGCAGAAAGTGGCACACGAAATTATTATTTCCTAACAGCCTAGAGGGAGCTGCTTTTCTCTTTAATCAGTGATCTCACTTCCTTCCTACCTGTAAATTCCCTGTCATACAGTTATAAAATTATTAGAGTGCAGTGTACAGAAAAATTACATTTCTGAAAGGCCTACTATCTTATATCTGCCTGGATTTTAAAAACAGGAGACAGAACAGCATTGAACCATTTTCTGAGTTTGCAGACAGACCAGGCCTAATCCGTCTGGTTAAGCCAATAACAGTTTAACGTACAGTTGGCACAAAGTCATCTAAATCTTCTCAAAGAAGAAACTGGTTTTAGTGGTGTTTTACTTATACGGCCACACAGGACTCTTTTTTTTTTTTTTTTTTTTTTCCCCAGTGAATCTGTCGAAGTAGGAGAAAGAACCAGTAACATTTTCCTGTTCCATACAACCTGAAGATCAAAGTGTTTTATAAACATTAAGGAATTAAGCCTTCTCTGTGGATGGGATAAATAGGCAGGTAACAGTAACCACATGCATAAACACAGGAGCTGAAATAAAGCACTGTTAAAAACAAGGCTCTAATAATCTCTCTCCTACCAATTAGTATTAGAGGATGTTGGTAATTCAAATATTTCAGCAGACCTGCTTTTTGTAAGAAAAGGTATGAATACTGTCTTGTACCTTGTCTGTGATGACCTGAGAAGCCTGTAATGAACTTCTGCGCCCTCCTCTCTGTGTTACAAGAGAATAACAACCCCCAGTTCTGGAAAGCTTCAAAATAATGCCAAGTTATGAAATAGGCAACTTTTTCACTGGTCTTAAATTTCTTCCCATTTCATCTTTAAAAACAACACAGCAAATGCTGTGTATTAGCTAATAGGGAAAATGTCAAAGTATTTTTGAAGTCTCCAATTTATTCCAGTAAATACATTCAGTTGAACCGAAATAATAAATAATAAATCAACTAAACTTAGTTTCGTGCTTCATCTTTTTTCAAAAGACTGCCTGAAAAACAGTTGTCTTTGGATGTATAAGCTATTGACAGCTGCAGTCAAACTACTAGACAATAACAAAGAACCTAGTTAAAGAGAGATCTTGCATATGGGCCTCACTATTCCTATTATGCACTCTTCCACAGCTCTTCCCACTTATTTCAGTCTTGCACATTTGAAGTAATGGCAGATCAATAGCTGCCTCTTAATATCTTATAAAAAAAAAAAAAAAGGCAGTTTGGGCTTCAAACTGGAGGACTACCTCTGAAAGGCATCAGTAGACATAAATATGCTTATTGAAGGGCACTGTGCATGTTGAAGACTGAACTAGTACATCAAAGCAAAACTGCTTGAAAGTGGTAAAAATATGATTTCCTTCTTGCCTGTCGAACCCCAGACAAGTATTTAAATCCCCATAACTGTTGTATTTGATTGCAACCTTGGTGAAAGGGAAAAAAATAGAGACTGAAAAATAGAAGATTCACTGAAGAAAAAAAAAAATCTACACCAGAATCTCCTAACTTAAGTAATTTAGTACAGATAATTTTGTAGTTTCCTGCACCAAAAGAGAGATGGTATTGTCTGAAATAGCAGCAGCTGGATGACTTTCTACAGAGCCACTAATTCATAACAAAATATCAGGGATGTCAAACCTAATGTCTTGAAATAGTAAGGAAACATTTCTAAGATTCTAAATGCAGTGAGGTATTGGTGCATTTTGAAATCTAACATGTCATTCACAGTCCTCCAGAGACTTCTCTTCCCTTTTACTCTATTTCAGGAAGAAATTAACATGAGCTGCAGTTTAACCCTAAACACAAAACCAACATGCCAGTCTATATCCACAATTTAACTAAATAACTTACCGAAGTCTGGCTAGAACAACCTGAAGAAAATTTAGGACCATGCTCAGTTCAGCTCCTCGACAAGCAGGCAGCAGCATAGTAAAGCCATCATTTAGCAACTTTTCCTCAGAAAGGCTCAAGTAGCAGCTGGTCTCAAACACTTCTTGGACACCATCGATGTAGGTTGAAAGTAGAGTCCAGAGATTTTGTTTCTGTGTGTAGTCATTTTTGGTTACTAAAAACTCTTTTGCCTTCTCCCGGAAAGCATTTGAGAGTTTCTCAGCTAGAACACTAATGTCCATGTTCTTCTCAACATAAATCAAAAGGAAAGCAAAATGACCTCTCCAGATGAGAGCTCTCTGAGACATGGTGATGGACGATGGAGTCAGGAAATCCAAAAGATCCAACACTCGACTCACTATATCTTCTGTCTCTGCAACAATTGCTAGCATGAGGAACAGATTAAAAAAGTTCTGCAGCCCCACTTCTGTCAGCTCCTGCATTCTTCTCCGATGGAACTTGGAATAAATTCTACATTAATAAAAAACAAAACAAAAAATAGGAAAGAGAAAGTTTCTCAAAGTATGCAATTTTCTATCTGCTTGATACACTAAAATTGTATTTTCATGCTTTTAGTTTACAGTTATCCTCTTCCAATAACCCGTACATTTTAATATTCCCTCCTCTCATCTACTCTTTTGGCTACTGGAACAAACTATTCATTTTCTGTAGCCCAATACAAGGTACACGTGAGGAATTTCCAACCCCAGGTACAGCCTAGCCCTTCTCCCTTATCCAGCCTCTACAAGCTGGATACAAAGCTGAGCACAATGTTATGAGCAGACTATTTTGTCCATGATGGGCATCCTCCACACCACACCTTCACATCCATCAAACTTATTCCATGAGGGCTGCTAGGAAATAAAGTAATTTGCTATTAAGTGGCATCTCCCAATTCCTGTACAACTTCTTTCTTAAAACTCCATTATTTCCAGGTGGCATAAAGAAGATTCCAAAAAACGAGCAGGAGTAAGATGAAAACGGCTTGCTTAGCTTTTTGATTTGTGTGTTTTAAACCTTGGGTATACCCTTCACCTTCAATTTTAAGTTCCACATACAGTAGTTAAACATCCATAAATGCTGTTTTCCTATTCTGTCACCTGGAAAAATAGTTGAAAGTGGTGCTGAGGTTATCAAATCTAGCCACCAAAAATTACAGCAAATCCAATTAATGTTGTTTAGTAGTAAATTACTACTGACAGGCATTTACGTTCTTCATGCATCAATTAATGCTTGGTTAGCTGCTGAAAACAGAGTTCATCCCAAAAGCATAGCTGTAGGCTGTTAAATTTTGCTACTTGTGTAATTGATTTATTTTGAGGTAGAAACGACGAATACTGGCTGAGCAGAGCAACACAGTGTGTGTTGTGTATTATTATTCCCCCTCTTAAATTAGGGAAAGTAACAGGTTATAATAGCACAAAAATGTAAGTATAATTTGTTTTGAGTAAAACCAGAGAAGGCTAATTGAAATTACTAACTAAAGCAAGACATTGATTGAGCATCCAAAATCATATTTGTTTCTATGTAGTTGTAGTAATTTTTAAACTCAAACTTTACTGACTGTAACAACTTACGAAACATACATAGACGTTAGATATATTTTCCCTTTTTGATAGGCAAGATAACCCTTCTTTCTTGGTAGGAACATACCACATTGCTTTGTAAGATGTGCACACACGTTTATTTTTAATATATTTATTACTTGCATAGAAAAGGTTTTCATTAATACTTCATGAAATTATTTAAAATTTTATTAATACTTACTAAAATCTTTTTAAAAATCAAAACAAAACCCAGAAAACTAATTATAAGTCTTTTATATCCAATGAAAAAAAAAAATTGAGAATGTTAGCACCTCTAATTATCAGTGCAATCTCATTACTATAATAAAATTTTTAAGGATTCATTAAGTATATAAAACATCAGGATTTTGATTTAGACTATATATAATTTTATGGATTTTCATATCATGACTAACCATACCTCTTAATTCATATGTTTCAAAATTAAACGAAAAATTAAAACTCTCACAAAAAAAAATAATATTATGACACATTTTGGAAATCATGAAAAAGAAAACAGAAATATAAATGAATTTGCAGGCCTAGCAAGAGCCAGTCTGCATATTTTTAGACAACACATGGCTTACATACAGCTCAAACAATTTCTGTGCCTTAATTATATTGTCTGTCTGGCAATAGGGTTGTACCACTGTGCAGGTTGCCAGTGTACCTGGCCTGTGGGACGAAGTAAGTCATCACAAGCTATGATTGCCAAGGTGATTCTTGGACCCAGCTCTTGGACTCCATCACAACCTCAGCTGGCAACAGAAACTTCAGGAACAACTGTCTTCTTCAAATTAAAAATCACCCTGGATCCCTCATCCCCTGTGCTTTCTCGTGAGCACAGTCCCCCCCCCCGGCTCGCTTTGGTATGTGGCTGGAAGGGCACGCAGTCTGGCTGACTAGATAACGTGACACAAATTAAATAGTGGCCATACCGTCCTTTAATTTGTTTCCAAGGATGCACACCACTGTTCTCTGCCTCTTCTTTCATCATCTGTGCTAAAATGCTGAGAAAAATGAAGTAGCTGTTGCTAGAGTTGTAGAGGGTGGGGATCTCCTGGTCACAACAGCAACTTTTCACCAACTCCAGCATTGACAAAGAAGTTTTACTAACATTTGCCAGACCCTTCAGACCAAGCCAAGGAATGGTGAAGGAACTGTTCTAGAAGAAAAGATGGGATGTAACAATAAACGTTAATATTCCAAAGGTAGTAAGATGCAATTTATTCACACAAACAAAAGGACATGTTCCTACCACAACTCAAAAAATAAAAGTGCATTGTAACTATGTGCAAAGTGTTTTTGCAAGATCTTAAAATCAGTAGTACTGATGGAAAATTAGAGTAAAGATATATTATGATGCATTCTATTGTGACATCATGTAATGGACTATAACACATATTCAACCATAATTTCTTAAATAAATATTGCAAAGTTGGGGATACTGCCACTGACCAGTCAGTTGTACAGAAGCGTAGCAATCCAGCTTGGCTAGAAAAGAATCGGAATTTATGTCTAAAAATCAAGGACCGTCCACGCGCAACTCTACATTTTTATACATTCACCTACTTACCAGGTTCTTGCTGTAATAATCCCAGAGTATGGTGACAATAGATAGGTTCAAGTCCCAGAAACTACACAGAGTCAAACAGCACTGAAGATGCATTCGCAGGTGTTCCTCTAACACACCAGTCTTGAAAAGGGAATAAAAAGTTTATTGTATGAGGGCAGCATCACCTTGTCCACACGTAAACCCAATACTAACAGACTATTAAGAATAATTTCCTAATATAAAAATTATTTTTCATTATATAACGTTGAGTAAATGCATCTGCTGATACAAGCAATGAACTAGAAAATAAAAGCTGACAATTACATGCTGCAATCCAGCCAATATAATAGTCTATCATGCACCATTTCAGGTGTCCACAGAGTTGTAGACATATTAAGATAACAGTCAACTCAATACTGTGAGACTAACTAGAAACATGAATACCTGGTACAGAATCTCACAAAACAGAAGGAATGTGGAACTATTTGAGAGCTCACATTTCTCTTTATAGGGTTCCAAACAGGAGGATCCTTTCTTTCTGAATCGTGTTCCTTCTCAAACCTCTGCAACGTGGCTATACTGCTAATGTTCGGACAATTCTAAATCAAGGGCAAATAACTCTCTGAACACCAGGGAAAAAAAAATGAACAAAACTCTCCGCACACCACACTACATTTTTTATATTCATCAGTTCCAAATTTTGCACACAAAAGGAAGAAGGGTCATAAGAAAGAAAACAGGAAATTCCAAACAATTGGAACACAGTGAAGCATTCGGGCTGTAATTGTGGGATACTGAGAGAGGGATTCATCTCATCCAGCTTTTGATGTCAGCAAAACTGGACTCATGCTGGAGCTAGAATATTAGGAGCTCCATGCTCAGACTGAAATCACATGGTTAATCCAGCCTATTTTAGAGATCTCCTTTAGGATGATAAGCCCTGGAAGGGCTTTATTGTCCCCGCTGACTATAAAAGTGGCTTAATGGACCAGCTTGTGTGTAGTTGTAATAAGGAAGATTTTTACACATGTAAGTCTGACACATCTCTGGGACAGCAGCAAACTTGTTCTGTGACAAGAGAAACCCCTGACCTACTTCTAGCTTTCAAATACCTCTAAATGCTATACAGGCCTGGAATTTCTAACTGCATAAATTAAGCTAAAGAGGAATAAAAGGGTAAGAAAAATAAAAAAATTTACAGGACTCAAAATCATAGCACCAGAAAGGGAAATGAAGGAAACCATGACTCAGATAAACATTGGGAAGTTATCCCCTTCAGTTCCAACTACAGTGCTAGGTCCTGAATTACGACGCAAGCTCACCCAGCTCAGAAAACCCTTAAATGAATAATAAAAAAAACAACACGCAAACACTGATGCCAGGTGATGGAAAAAGATAACATTAGGCTGTGTTGGGTTTTGTTGGGGTTTTTATTTGTTTGCTGTTGTTATTTTAAAATAGTCTTTCCATTAAGTACCTGTTACTGGAAGAGTGGGACTCCTGCTCTCACCCACAATACTACTTCTTATGACTTACTATGTCTTAGAGCTGGGGTTTTTTGCCCATTTTCAATGCTACACAAAGGAGTTATAACTCATTAACTTATCTCTACCTGGCTATACATTCAATGTGGAAAACGTTATTTGCTACACTTTATCAGAAGACTGTAAACAGCTATACCAATCATCTACAATAGTTTCTAATCACGTCTGCCTTCTCATAAAAAAATTAATGTAGGGCATACGGCTTCTAAAGTGGTATAGTTCTAAAACAACCTGAAAATTGAAAAGGTTTTTTCAGTTGTCATAGAAAATTATATATTCTAGACATTATGTATAACAATATACAAAAACCACTGAAATAGAAAAGAAACTCTTCAAGAGAGACTCATTAAAAGATGTACAGAATAATAGTTTAAATACAATAAAAATGCCTACAAATGAAAGGTGACCCTCAAGTACTGTTTTTATATATGACATAAGTGTAACTATTAAATCAGTAGTCTTCCCAAAATAACAATCTTATACAAAAAAACAAGGGACAGAACCGCAGCCATTTTCAACACCTGCAATTTTTTTATGAATAAAAGCAAGAGTCTTGATAAAAAACAAGAAACTGCAGATGAACATATTTATTTCTCAAGAGAGATCTACACAGTTACGAAAGATGAAAAAAAACCCACCAACAACCAACCAAATCACCACCAAAAAAAACGCCACACCAAACAAAAGCACACACCAAAATGCACACCCTGTAGAAGAGGACACTTAGACTTAAAACTGTAATTTGTGTATAGGGTTATGTTTAGGATCTAATTCAACAAACAGTGACTGCTTCAGTTAAATTAATTTGACAATCAACATGGTATTGTGAGCAGCTTCAATTTCAACCATTATTTACCTGTCCAACAATAGTTTTCAAACAGTTTCCAAAACCAAGATAGCACTGAAGGCTTTATCACAAATTTAATATGAAAGAGTTTTCCAGACTTCAAATATCCCTGGGATTAATAGATTCTCTCATTGCTCTTTTGCTTAAAATGGTCTCCTGCACTGCTGGAAATACTATCAGAACTCTTGAGGTAGGCAGCTTTTAATTTATCGCAGAAGGGAGGAACACCAGATACTATCAAAATGATAGTACTATCTAAACACAACATTTTTCTCTTATGACCTCCTACTGTAGTAGCAAAATTGGTTTCCTAGAACTCCAACAAATACTTCTGTATCTCTTTTAGAGTAGAATTAAACAAAAAAATATAGTGAAGGTATAACAAAAATCGAGGCAGAATTGAAACAACACAAAGCACTTATTTTCTAAAATGAGAGAAGGCTAATAAGACAGACTGCTATTAGTTCTTACAAACAGAAAAGCTTTTGATTCTCACTTACAATATAACTTTGTAAACACAAATTCATCTTATACTGACAATCCATAAATTTAGTCAGTTTGATGCTGCTTAGCATACAAATACAGCTATGTTAATATTCCTAGTACAACAATTTTCATTTTGTAGTACAAACAGAATTGTAAACCAGCTCTACTTTTATCATTAACCCAGTAAAAGAAATCCAAATTACAAAAGAAACAGGGAATACCTCAGGTAACTAGTTTCCCCATAAATATCCTTTTTTGTGATACAGATGGGAGATCTTTCACAAGCCATTGTCTTCAACTCTATCCATTAAGAGCAGTTTCTGGCTGAGAAACTCACCACTCTGTCAAATGATTAAAGCTGAGAGGATATATCCAAGGAAGCAGCACTCTACACCTGCCCAGGTACCCATTATTGCTCCTATCTTTGTTTACAGTTCACAAATTTTTGCTTCCCATCTCCATTGGTCTCCTAACCTGAACAGCACCTTCACATCTTCTCCTTGCTCAGAAGCAGGCTGACTATAACCTTATAGAGAAGGAGTTCCTACCTGGAGACAGGGCATTGCAGCACCCTCTGCCACCTTCACCTGAACATGGGACAACTTCCTCAGCAAGTCTTTATCACCCCCAAAATCAGACCTATGCTGGATGAAGGTGGCTCAGGCTCCCTGCTGCCCACCTGAGGGCTGCCCTCTCTGTGCTGGGGATCACTAAACTCAACAGTTTTACCGAAACTACCAAAATGCTGCAGGTTTAACACTGGTTAGTCAGTTTTGCGTTCCAATACCTAGCTGTCCTAAGGACTTTAAAGCTAACTCCAGCTTCTGCCGATTCACCAAAGGTGACTGTTCTTTTATCTACTTTCATGATGCTCCCTTACCCTCAAAATCCATGTCTGCAGCAGTGCCTATCAAATCATCTTTCCACAAGACAGAAATTGAAGCTCACATGAAGAGAAATTAACTGTTACTGGTGGGAGAGAGAGTATGAATTTATATTACAAATATATGATCTGCACCTTTTTCAGATGCTTTTGAACACTCAAAACTATACATACTTGATTTCATCTCTGTTTCCCCCCCGCCATCCTTTGTGCATTCCTGTTCTCCTTCTGAACATGTATAGTCTACAAGCTTTTGAAGTTAGGGAGCAATAAGCACAAGTGGATTATGAGGTTGATGGACATATCTATGTACTAAACATTATTAGTTTTTAAGTTCCCATATACTTAATAATGAAGCTTTTAACCACGAAGTCCTGCCCTCTTTTGCAAATGAGTGATTCAGCACTATCGTTTCTTCTAACTTATTTTGCACAGCTATTACTGTGCATCTCTAGGATAGATAACAGAAGGTATATGCTGAAAAGGATGGCTCTGGCAGGATTTACTAACAAACTCAAGCCAAGTGTTAGCGGGCAGTATCACCAATACTGTCCTGTTGTTCATTCAAAGAGCAGTATTCTCCCTTTTGCTTTTTCCTGCTTCTCCATGTTCCATTCCATTACTGACTTCTTGCTGTCTCATTGTTCTTCTCACGACTACATTTTCTGGTCTCAGAAAAAATTACTCAGCAGGTACTTCAGATACAGAACATACGCTAAAAGGTAAGAGTGGCCACGCGAAGCTGACAGATCAACAGAGGAGGGGGACACGTCTACTGGTAAAAGACAATCTCCTTCCTAAACGCTTTCAAGGTAGCTGGTATGCAGGCCTAGGAGGCAGGGATTCAGTTTTTATTAAAAGTACCCACGCATGCACTCATGCACGCACATTTAGGGACTAATCATCTCCAAGGAGCATTTCCTACAAGCAGCTAACTCCATAATGGAAGAAAAAATAATTAACAAATTAAAAAGAAGTAAACTAGATGGCTCCTTAGATGGTCGGTAATAGTTGCAAACATATCCTTGGCAAATGAGGGTTTGTTTTAATTACAACAGTAGTTGTCTTTGGAAACTAAAACAGATATTTGCCTTATATTACTGTGTCATGATTCATCATTCAAACCTTCGGAACTTGGCCATCTAGCTGCCTAAGTTGTCTACAATTCAGTACTTTTTTAAAAGAAGCATCAAAAAGCTGTGTATGTTATGTATATTGAACTTCAGAGTAGTCTTTATGCAAAATAATAAATATTCACAGGAAAAAAGGAATATTTTGAAGAAAAACAGAACTACAAGTGTCCTCTTACTGTTCCTCAGGTTGCTGACATACACAAGATGCAACACAGGAAGGTGGTTAATAAACTACTCACAGCTTTTATGCCTCTTATCTCATCTAAACCTCTCCAGTTTCTCTCACAGAATGGTAAGCATCCAGTAAGTGATGTCGTCACTGCAGTTTTAACGTATATGCACGGTGTGTGTATTCAGTTACATATGGTGAAACCATTCAAAAAGAGTTATCCTTTTAAGCTGAAAAACTTCATAAACAAAAGAGTTTATGCGTAGGGTATTAAAAAGTTGAAAAATCCTGCTGTCTATTGTTTCAACTATCCCAACAACTGCAAAAGATCATTTTGTAAAAACTGCAGTTGTAACAATTATTGTTCCCCATGACAGCTTCAACCACAGCTGTTGCTACAGCATGAGCAAGGCAGTGATAATGAAAAAAAAAAAAGAACTGAGCTCTCTTTTGCTTTCAACAACAGAACTTTGCAGGATTTTTTTATTTCATCTGAGACTAAATAAAAAAATAAATATGTTTATTCCTGTCTTCAGCGTACACAAATTACAGAAATTATTTTTATAGGTGTTGCTGATACAGCATTTGCAATTTGTACCATGCAAGTTCAGAACAAATTATAGAGTTGCAACGAAACATATTTAAAAATGTGATGAACAGCAGCATGTTTAAAAGCATTTTAAAAGGAGGTCAATTCTGACCTCTGGGCCATGAAGCATTGCATTAACAGTTCTGCAGAAAGAAAAATGATAAGGTATGAAATGAGTGCTCAGAAACTAGAACCTTATCAGTAAGAGTTTGATTCAAGCCTGTAAGACAAATTGCTCAGCAAGGCAAGTCACCTTCCTGCTGTGATGAGGATATAGCTGAATTTTCAATGCAACTGACTATCTCCCTCATCATGTCTCCTCAACTTGATGTCCTTACATTCAGTACCTGGTTTACATTTTCTAAGCATCCAGTTCTTATTCTGAATACATCTTGTCTGAGTAGCCATATACCTACCCTTCCAGGATAATTATCTTTTTCCTTTATTTGACAATTTAGCATCAGGCACAACCACTTTAAAGCAAATCTAACCGCTAACAAGGAGGCAACTGTATATTGCCATAGTTCAGCTACGTCAGGGATGTTCATTTACCTGTGATAAAACTAGAATTCAAAAAATACACCTGTTAGTTGGACTTTGTTTCACGCACTGTCTTTTCCTGAAAGAATCCCTGGCACTTTTCTTATTCCTTATTTCTTCCTTTACACACTTACTTGAGCATCAGTGGATTTTTTAAGGAGTTCTTCCACAAATTGCCAATTGGATTCCTTCTGCTTCTGAAAAATAATGATTAACAGCATGAAATTCCTCACAGGACTCATTATGTAGTAATATGAAAATAAGCAGGCAAGAGATTTACAGAAATATTTCATTTCACGAGTGCATATTGTAGTCACCACTGAAAACAGCTTTTTTTTGTTTTATGAATGTAACTGATATCTGTCCTAAAAATTAGGCCTCAAAACCAAATAAAGAGCCAAAAATAAAGAGTATGCAATTTAAACTGGTTTAAGGGACTCATTTGCAACCCCAACCTTCACTTTTAGTAAAGCAGCAAAACATTCAGGCATTTTTGATTAGTACAAGCAATAAGTATGTCTTACAATTTCTGTCTTTAACATTCTGTAAAAAAGAAGATATAAGGGATAAGAAGGAGGAAAAGTACAATCTCACCTTCTCTTGTTTTTAAGTTTTCTATGAAAAGCAAACACTTCTAACTTTTTTTCTCAGGCCAAACACTAAGGATTGCTTTGGCCAGTTCAGTAAGGAGTTGGCCAGACAGTAATGGCCTACACACATAGAAAAAAAAATATAGGGTAGGTCAAATACGGCCCATAATTCATATTCTTCAGCTGGGGCAGACAGATGACTCTCCATTTGAACCAATGGGACCATGCTAGTGAAGTAAGAGAGTTACATGGCAAAGTATATTAAAAAGGAAGAGAAAAAAAAAAAATATATTTAGGCAAAGCAGGTAAAAAAAGGGTAGAAGGTTTTGCAACTAAGACTATTTCCCAGGGAAAAAAATAAAAGGCAACCAAGCCAACATACTTACAATTCTAGGAGGTCCAAAAATCATCTCTTACGCTCAGTTATGTATATAGCTTGTGTAGGTAACTAGATGCATGAACATTGTACTTTCATCATTGTCCTGCCTTACTCATTCCCTCCACTGTCATAACTGTTAAGCCTTGTAAATTATTCTGTAGATATCTGTCCTTTAAATGTCTATATAGGGCTTACAATAAAGAACATCTTAAGCTTTTGTAATTGAAATATAACTGCTTTCCAGGAGCAACATCATTGTGTCCGATCCTCCTCTGCTACTGACTACACTACTTAATGCTGTGACTTGGTGACAATTCCACACAGAACTCCATAGAGTACCAAGAGAATTTTAAGGATGAACTCTTTAAAAAGATGCACTAATACTTATGTAACACAATTTGACTACTTGGTGGCTTTACATTTTTGCACAACAAGAAAAAGAGAATTCTGAAAGACTGCCGATGGTAGCAAGTCGCAGTCTGTAGACTGTTTATGGAACAAATATGAATGAAAGGACAGATCTGCAGAAAGATACACTAAACCTGTGATTTCACGATTAGGAACTTAAACAGTATCAATTAAGGAGTTCCTACTGCTTCCTCCTCATCCTGCCAGCTGCTCTTCCTGCCCTCACAGCTGTGGCATGCCACTGCTCAGCTGTTTTGGTCCTTCTGTTAGTGGGACACAGATCAGTGAATCTGCCCGGAGCTTTAGGAGAGAAAGAAAGAAAGAATGAAAAAGGGAGGAGAGCCTGACCTTGGTCATAGAATAGGGACACAAACAATTGTGCCAGAACTGCAGAAGGCATATGATGCCTAGGGTGGTAAACAGGACTTTTTAAGCTGTTATTGATGCCAAAGCCTTTGTATCATGAAACCAGAGGTAGAACCCTGTCAGAAGGAGAGACCGCTGCATCAACAAGTAGCCAAGGAGTAAAGGCAGAACTTCAATAATGAGTAAAATCCAGGAAGAAAAACCCAGGGAATCACCATTCCCAGACAGTTCTGGCTAGCATTTAGGTCAGATTTTTGACTGCTGTATTTTACAGCTTGATGTTATGTGAATACCTACATACTGGTACGGTCCTACTGCAAACTCCAAGTAAAGCTAATCAACTGCTCAATAGCCAGGTTTGTCAGAGATGAGTAGATATTAAGAGAGTCGTGCTATGTGGCTATGAGACCCCCGAATGTCTGGATCAGCCTGCTCAGAACATGCTTTTAGCACTCCCATAGTCCAAGGACACATGATTTAAACAAAAGGTGTTTATTGACAAAGTTCGCTCAGCTGTAGTATGGGGATCACCTTACAAGATCCTGGAGTAATCTAGGGCACCAGCTGGGATCGATTACAAGAGTGTACCCAGGTTCAGCCCAAACTCAGGAAAGAATGACACCAACCACCTGCTGCACTCTTTTTTTTTTTGCCTCAGTTGTCTCTTAGCTTTTAACAAACTTGTTTCATTCAAATCCCACTAAATTTACATCCTAACAGCATTCCCTGCTACACTCGCAATATGGCATGGCAACTGTTTACAATCCGTCCTTGTCAGATAATGTGTAGAATCTACATCTCTTACTCCAAACCTGCTGGCTTACAACATCCTCCCTCCACCCCCTGGAGACCTTACAGTGCATAAAAGTGCTGCTAAAACCAAAAGCATGAGCTGAGACCCTCTGGGTTCTCACGGGGAAGCTTTTGCAAGGACTAACAGCTGACTACCTGGAAGAGCCGTACTGGGCTTCTCAGCTGAAAGTCCATGTTTGCATATCTTGCCATGTAGTCATTTCAGATTATTCTATCAAAGGCAAGAATTCTTAGCCCCAAGTAATTCTGTCTATATTTCCCTAGACCACCGTATATTGAAATTGACCCCTGCAATGTTCAGAAGTAGCAAATTTTCTCATCAGGTCCCATTTGGTTTTTAAATGTACGAATCCTGATTTTCAGAAGAGTGCAGTGGGACCTGAATGTGGGGTTATGGAAAGAGACATATACTGTACATCCCTCATAACGGAGTCTCTAGGAAACCTGGCCAAAATTTCCTAGTTAAAAAAAATTGTTTCATGTGTATGAAATATATATTCAATATCTCTGATCCATTGCATATTTGAAATTACGTTATATGAGCTAAAGGGGAAAAAATAAAAAGAAGCAAGTCTGAAACCTATTTAGAATTTTAAAAGCTTTCATAATAACCTCAAGGCCATGCAGACCACATTAAAAAATTGAAAATCTTCCACAGATGACATAGGCTTAGAGGCAATTTTTGCTACAGAGCACATGAATAACCATCATTATGACACATCACCCTCCCACCTCTGATCACAGTTAATTAAAAGAAAGCATGTGTCATGAAGCTATCGCATCAGATGTTTAACCAACAAAACAGGACTACATTGAGCTCTGCTGCAAAAATTTGTATCACGGACTATTTTATCTTATAACATTGAAAGAATGAGGCTGCAATTCAGGTAGGGGAGGGGGGCAGACCTAAAGAAATGGTTACTATCAACTGTCTAGACGGATTACATTTTTGTGGTGTGTGAAAAGGCGCTGTTCTTACTGCCAGATTTTTTGTAAGAACCCATGGCACTTAAGAGAACAGGGATCCCTGGACAAACAACAAACTCACAGCCACGCTCAGAGAAATGCGAAGCACGGCTAACACTTTGAACATAAAGACTACTAGAAACGTCAAGAGCAGCGTGCACAGGACTGTCTCATGATTTACAAATCTAGACTTGGTAATTCTCTTCTCTCAGGTGGGCTCTAAGGAAAAAATATTATTTAATCTTGGGCAAGTCACTTCCTGTCACTGTGTCTCAGATTCCTACTTCAATATAAGAACAACAGGAATCCTTTTTTTCCATTTTATGTCTGTTTGGCTTATTTAAATAATATAGTGCCTGGGGCAAAAAAAATCTCTCACGAGGCTAAATACATAGTATGTATTAGTATGAGAGAGAGGAAAAAAAAAATCCAATGATCAAAGTAAACAGTATCACTGCATTTTGATTAGGGTGTAAAATATAAGAAACCCAGGATAAATGTCTGCTTCATACTAGTTTCTGTATTCGACCTGGGAATAACCTTTTCTCTCCATCTAAGTTCCTCTAATAAGCAGGGAGTGCACTAATTCTACCTTCCCAGCATCCCTCTGAAATACAATACAGACTGTGGTCCTCCCCCACTACTGTAGTAACAGGGCAAGCAAAGGAAGCTTGAGACAACCTTCAGCGCAACCATCAGATGTGGTCTGCAATTTTACAATGTGTAAGAAGTTGCTTCATTTTGCCATGGTATTATTAGAAAAGACTGAACCACACGATAATGAGCAGCCTGCCACGGGATCCTAAAGGATCTGTCAACCCACCAGCAGCATAAGCATCCCACATTCATCAAGTCCTCTAGCCACCAGAAAAGGTCATGAGTTTTTCAACTAAGTATTCAAGCACTGAGTTATCAAATCTTCCCTATCTTTTTTATTCCTTGACAAATCAGGGAATTTGCAAGGTAAAAATCAATGAAAGACATTTACTTTTATTAGAAAGTCTAATTTTACTTGGGATTAAAAGCATTCACAGAAGTTCAACATTTCAACACTTTTTATGCCTTCTCTGCTTATATACTGATGCTTTTAAAGATCTAAAGATGAAGGGGGGGACGGGATTTTAAGTTATCAAAACAAGCTGATCAACTGATGTGATCAGACTCTCCCTCTTTACAGATCTGCAGTTCATAAACAGGTTTCAAGGTTTTAACCTTTCGTCCTAAATCAGGATGGGAAATCTTGGTAAATATTTTAACAGAAAAAAGGTATGGCCTTTCCAGTTTTAATACACACTATAAATTTAGACAAAATAAAAAATACTTCACAAGAAAGGGCAATTAAGCCCAATCTGGAAGAAACCATATATAGCTGATGCTTGGCAAACTAAGGAATATATGCAATCCAGCTGAAATGTAAAAAAAATAATGAAGAACACAAACAAAATAAACCCACCCCCAAACAAACACAACTGCAATGAGGCAAAAGATAAAAGAACAGAAGGACAGATGACAGAACACGGCATGATCTGATTCTCCCTAGTGCAAAAACACTATCAGACACAAAAAACTAGATTTCTGAGTCTTTATCTATCTCTTTGGCTCCTAGTCGGCTCCCTTTATAGTCAATTAAAAAAATCTGGCAGCTTTCATGCCTCTCAAAATGGATGAATTGCCTCAGCAAGTGCCTATTTCCTTCCCAATTAATAATTAGAAACTTAAAACTAGGCAGATCAATCGCAGAGTAAGAGACTGAAAGACGGGTATGGGTTTACATGGCCCCAGAACTGCAGAAAACTGCAGTGAGGTCCATGAAGGAATCTGATGCATCACTACCAAGTATGGCCCTACATACATCTTACAGGCATAGGAATGGCAGGTGCATGTCTCATCTGGTCTCCTTAGAGAATGCAGGGTAACGTATGGAAGCCCACAATGAGATTCACAGACAAGAACCTGATTAGTTGGGGACTAGCCCGCTGTAGCCAGTAGAAAAAGCTAAGGCCATCTTCTAAAAGCAAATGTCTTGCAACTTACTGCCAGATCTTCCTAAACTGAAGCTTGAATTCAAGTTATTAGACAGCATCTATTGGTACCACACCAACACAGAAAATTAAGCTGTATACACAAATATATATGCACCTCATCATGCCATAGCTGTGATGCAAAGGGAATCCAATTAGACAGACTGGAACCTATCCAGAGCAGAACTAAAACGCCTTTTTTTTTTTTCCAAAGAGGCATTAACAATTACATAGTCAATGTTTGAGGTTTATACTTCATAGGGCACAATCTAATGTGTTCAGTTCCTCAAAAAACAAACCCAGTAAAGGATTTATGCTGCAGGGAGACAGTCTTACAACATACGCTACATCATTAAGTATATGTGCTACTAACTAGCTGGGATTTTTCAAGTTTCTTAATACATCTACTGAATATCTGGTGTATAACATGAATATTTCAGGGGCTTCTGGAATGTTTACTGACTTGTGCAAAGCACACCTTAACACCACCAACCTTAAAGGACATTTTTAAGGAGTGTGAAAATTCCTGTATTACAACATGAATTGTTTTCTATCAACAAAAATAAACAAGTAAAGTTAGAGACCTTAATAAATTATAATAATATTTAGGTATTTAGAAAAAAGCACACTCACCTTTTCATCTAGATTTCCATTACGGTCAAACTGGTAGAGTGATGCGAGATGAGTGATAATCCACCAGCTAAAACTCAATGGGTCTTTACATTGAATTGTTTCAAAACCAGACATCCTTTCAGAACTACTTGGCCTTTCAAAGATACTCTTCAGAGTTTTGTTCACCAAGCTCCAGAAACACTGTAGAAAATGCAAGAGTAAATTTGAACTGTGGTGAATAACAAAGCCTATGTTAACAACTTGCTCTTACAATACCATCCTATTGATCAATTTGCTTTTACAGAGAACAAGCAAAATGACAGTCATTTAAAGAAAATAAAAAACAGTGTTCAGTATCACCAGAGAAAACCTGGAGCTACTTTAGAATGTCGTCTCTCAAATGCTAGTAGAAAGCAATGTGAAAGGACAAGCTTTGGTCACAAGGAAGAACATGGTGTGATACTTCACAGGCAAAATTACAAGCTGACGGAATGACAATGTGCGGATGGGATGGTGCACCAACACTCACATGAGAGAGATTAGAGTTCTTTAATGAAGACTTCTTACAAGAGATTTTTGAAAAACTTTTAGTGCCAGACTAACCTAACCAAGAGGAAGACAGTAGTAGACGGCAGAGAATCAGTCTGAAAGACAGCAAACTGAGGTTCCCTGTTTTGTTCCAAGTTTGTTCCAACACTGACAAACTGATTCTCTATGGCTCATATCCCTGTCTATACCACAATATTACTACTTCTTACAGCCTGTGCCTGTCTTTCCTAGTTCTACAGAAACTCTCTGAGACTTCTTTGCACCTGTATTTCACTTACTTTAGCTGGGTCCTGATCCTAAGTTATGCTTCAAAGTGCTAGTGCAAACACTTAACACTAACACAGTTTCATTTGTTTTGTCCACCTTTTCATCTATTGTCATTAACAAGTAAATAACTATCAGTACAAACATTCCACTACAAAGTACCTCATGCTACACTAACAGAACAGTACTCATTGCGCAGATGGCAGCTTTGGTTTTTATAAGGATTATTTCAGAAAACTTTCAAAGGATTTTGACACTTCTTAATATTCATTCAGAGAAACATCAGCTCAATTCTAACCAGCAGTCATGACAGAAAAATCAAAACACTAGAAAACATTAGCAAAGGAAGAGAACAAAATGGAAAACATCGTTATGCAGTGTAGAAAAGCACGTGGCCACCTAACCAATACTTTGAATACTGCATGCAATCCTGGTACTTGAAATTCAAAGGACAGGAATAGGATGTGGTAGTATGTGAAAGATTCAGACAAAGATGACCACAGATAATGGCACCTGTAAAAAGAATGACTGAATACAGTAAGACTCTTCAGCCTAGAAAAGGCAGAAGGTAGGAGATACCAGAAAAAAAAAAAAGTCTGAAGAGGCATATAAAGTTATATTGGTAGAAGGAAGGAGAACAGGTAGTGATTGGCTCTTCCCAAGTATAAGGGGATATCAAAAGATGTCAGCAACTACAAGATTCAAAAACAAAAAACCAGGTTGTTCTTATAAAAGTAGTTACCCTCTACAAGAGAGTATCTCAAAGACAGAAATATGGGCTAGATGGATCATTGGTCTGACTGTACCTGTGTTTCTAATACCTGGAGATGAATCATTGCATGACGTAACACACAAATTGCAAATAATAATAAAAATTTAAAAAAATGGGTAAAGATGGTTTCTTTTCTTTTGTTCTACCATACAACTTTCACAGTCTGTTCCTTTGCTTTGCTTTCCTTAGCACAAGGAGCACTCCTTATCAGTGCCCTAGGTGATAACCAAAGGGTACACTAAAAACCTAGCGTGAGGACTCGATGCACATTCAAGACGGCAGCCTAAAGCATCCCAGTTCGCATGCTGTCCTCCTAAAGCAAATATGAACTTCAGTTCTACCATCAGATAAGGGAACTAGTGCATTCATGGCAATCTGGGAATATTTGGCACCTGTAATGCATATGTAACACACGTGCATACGTAACGGTATTCTTCCATTACCTCTGTGTGAGAACCTTTATTTCTGTGGTCCAGCAGCTGAATAAGTAGAATCCATAATTCTTTAATGCAGATACAGGAATAATGGTGACTAGTAAGAGCCTCAGAAGGTCTCACCTGAAAAAGAATATGCAACACAATTATTCAGAGAAGTGTTATTTTTTAAATTGTATTTTATGTACCAATATTTCCTCTTGGTTTGGTTGTTTGGTTTTGTGGTTTTTTTTCTGCGGTTAAATAATATAGCTACAATTACATATTAGAAAGTGCATTATTCCATTAACATCCAAAATAAGTCTCTTGCACAACAAAGACTGTTTCCTAATTCTACATAAGTTATAGGCTGTACTACTTCTTAGTTTCTTCTAAGCCACTTTCAAACATTATTTAATCAAATGAAAATGGGATGCTGAGGCCTAAATGAAAAGGAATTGCAATAAATACTGATTCGTTGTCTGACAGTAGGGAAAAGAGAAAATGATTGATTAGATTTTCTTGATGTTCTTGGGAAGATAAGAAAGAGATTTCAAATGATTTAATAGCTATTATTGTTGTTATTTTTAACTGAAAAATCCTTAATGACTAGGCATAATGCTAGTGGAATATGTTTTTGTTGGCATGAGGATGTTAATGTTCCCACAACATTTCACAAAATCTGCTTTTCGGTAAATTTACTGCAAGGCATTCTTTTAATATGCAGAAAACAGCATATTTCAAGTCATGTACGTTATTTGATTACTATTCCATATTTAACAAAATTCACTCAGACTGATGCATTTCAAATGCAAAGTAGTCTTCTTGTGATTCATCTTTCAGTTTTACATTCCCTGAATTGTGAAACAAAATAAGCAAAACAGCAAAAGGAAGTGCTAAATACATAAAAATTCTCTGTACACTTTAATGTTTTTAAGACCTACCGGCACTGTATTTGAAATAATCATAGTATAGACAAAACATTACTTACTCTGTCTTAGGACCTATGAATCCATGGAACTGTATTCAGAAGTGGTAAAAACAGTGAGAAAGAGCTTTGTTTAAACAGTGTAATTCAGCACATTTTACCTTCAGCAAGGACACAAAGGCAGAAATGTAGGAAGGAGGCAAGACAACGCAGCTCATACTCAGTGTATCCCTAAACAATGAGTAGTCCAAGTATGAATGATCAACCTACAGTCCTCTAAAGAAAACAGAGTGAACTGGGCACCTTGAGCAACTAATTCATCTAAATCACTGCAGAACTGTTTCTGTCCTTCCCTGACAGTGAAAAAAAACCTAACTAAGACTAGTTTAGCCAACTAACTCCTAGACGCATAGATTTGATGAGACGAATGCTGAATTTTTATATCCTCATGCTCTTCCTGATCCATTCATGCACAACTATTCTCAAATTACACCGGTACTTAAAACCCTTTCTGAATTTGGAAACCTAATTGTATAAAATACAAATTAAATCAAAATATGCAATGCCAGTGACAGCAGTAGCCGTGTGAAAGAGACATTACAGAAGAGTGAATGACGAAAAATCACTCTCGCAATTAGAAGAGCAAGTATATCACCAATAGTTTCAAATCTATAAAATATTCTATAAGGATACAGACTTTTTATTTATCATCCACCATTGTAATATGTTTACAACTACTGTTTTCATACAACTCCAAAACAGGTTTATATACTGAACACTTAATTAGAAATATGAATTTATAAATGTGACACATAGTTTGTTTTTCTCTCTCTATAAAGAACCCTGCTTACGCTATGAAATTTCCAGGGTGGACCTTGACAATCAATTTAAGAACATCGTGAGATCAATACTGAAATATATAAAATAATTATATTGTCACATTCCACATATGCTGTTTAGAGCTCTTCATGTGCCTATGCCACCTCACGCTTCTAGTTCAAGATCTGTTACGGGAATCTCTCAACAACCTGAATTAATCTTATGTCAATATTATATTAAGCATCAGTGTAACCACCAGAGTCCATTGAAAAATTCATTATTTAACTACTGAAGCGTCTCAAAAATACTCTGGTTATGACTCATCACCAAAGAGCAAAACAGATCCCTCAGAAAGAGGCAGTCTACTTATTACAGATGCAGTGTAACACTGGAGGGATTTATGGAAGTATTAGGAACACAAACTATCTTACAAGTGAGACTTTCAAGCCTTTTACATGGAGAAACAGTTGTTGTAGCAACTAGGTTTCTTCACCTACTACTTGCACCTACTATTGTGCTCTTCTGCAAGATAGCAGGATCTCTTCTGATGGAGATGTGCAGTATCCATCCAGGATAGAGTTTGGCTAGTAGTATCAAAGCAAGACACCACACAGGTATTTGTCAGACTAAGGATTACTGAGACATTGTTTTCTTCAGAGATAGTCTGGATTTTCTCTTGCAACATCCTGAGTTCAGTGTCTGGGTAAGAAGGGTTATAACCTCAAACTGTGGTACTGTTGGGGTAACAGAGCTCTGGTGCCCCAGAGATGTGCTGCTGAAAACAGAAAGAAGATATCCAAGGACATGTATTTCTCTGCCAAAGATATCTCAAGAGCACAATGGGCTCAGTACATGATCCAAGTCAAGCAGATCCAAGTCACCAGAGCTGCTCAAGAAACAGATCTGAAAAGATGAATATGGAGTATGTCCCTCCTTCCAAGGTTACCCACAAACGTTCAGAGCTGTGCTTCTGAATATTCTCAGCCAAAAGCTTAATATGTTTTAGTGGTAAGCTGACAGTGTAATCTATTGTGGTTATCCTTTGTGTTTTCAACAGTTTTGAGGGACGTTATTTCCATTACTGGATTATAGCAATGAATGCATACTACTGGAGGCACCAGCTGAAGATCCAGCTCAAGTCCAAGCTCCACTTCAGAAATTGCTCTCAAATAAAACTGGTTCAAGCTGTGCAGCCCAAGCCTAGAGAGAGGTGAAGAAAAAGCAGTGGCAAAGCAATCTTCTCTCTTTGTAATGTGGCTTTATGGAAGTAGGATGAATCTGTCATTTTAACATCTGACATTTCAAAGCCTACCATCAAGCACAGTGGTCAACAGATACTATTTGAATCTTCCTTTCAAAAAATTACTCTCATTTATTTGCTTTTTGATGGGGGAGGGGGTTGCAGTATTATCTGATAATTTAATAGATCAAAACTGGTTTTAAAAGGTAACAGTTCTCTACAGAAAGATAGTTTAAAAGAAGTTATCTAATGCTACTACTGCCATCTCCTCCCCTGCTGCACCTGCCCCAAACAGTAATATGAAAGAAAGGGAACTCAATTTTTCATCTCTTTATACTAGGAAAACATGTATTATAAGTGGCCACTGCTATTTATTCTCAGAGTTCAGTCCTGCACTCATGGACCACACATACCAATCGGAAGCAGGTTTCACAATGACACAGCAAAGAAGACTACGCAGCTCTTTTACAAGCTGCTATATGGAGCTATGATGACTTTCTAGCTCTGGAGTGCTCAAAACAAGTGAGAAAAACACTGCAGCTACAGAAGGAAAGGAAAAGAAAAGAAAAGTACAAGGCTTCCCTTGACAAACGTAGAAGCACTGTAACAGAAAGATGCAATAGGAACAGTGCAACAATAAACTGTAATATGACATTGTGCAAGTGTCCACTTAGGTTACTGCCAGCATTACAGTCATTCTCTTTTTGTTCCTGTTGAGAGAGTTTGAAAAGATTTTTTTTTTTTTTTGCATCTATAGCTCTAAACCTTTTACACTGTGCCATGTTTGGCATTAAACCTGGAACACTGAACTTACAAAATGTGGCACTCACTTCTGCTCTGTACACAGTGCATTTCAATATTACTCTCTCATTCAACTGCCAGATGGTCATGAATAAATATAACACAATTTGAGCTCCTAACAAATAACACTCTTTAAAACATGGAGATATAAAGTCATACATAACATTTAAAACTTAGCAGTAAGAAGTCATCTATGCATCGGTGCAATATCTAATTTATATGGTTCCCAATACAAGCATCTAACTGCCCATGTCCTATATAAAGAAAAAAGTTACCTTTATATACTTGTTGATAGACAAACTTATTAAATCAGATATGAGTCTTCCACAGTGTTTTTCAAACAAACTGATACTGGTTAAATTTTCTCCAGTTAGATTTATGAAATGGTTAGCATATACAACTTGTCCTAAAACACAAAAGAAAATTAGACGTATTTAGTCCTGGGTTTGGCTGTAGGAATACAAGACAGACAGGATATTTTTTTTTATTTTTTATATATATATGTCTCTTAGAATTGGTATGTTGAGCCATACGTAATTTTAATTTACAAACTCATTTGGGAAAGTTCATCCATTCTAAGTCCAAGCTAGACCCTTCATTCTTACACTGAAGTCTGGTATTATTCTGGTTGACAGTAAAATAGTTTGGCACTTTACAGCCTTTTATTGGCACAGTTTTTGCAGCAGAATAAAGATTTATTTATCTGCAAGTTCCTCTTTGTTACATGCCAGTGCGCATGTTCTGAAATCATGACATGTTTTGCAGATATGCAAGTTGATGACAAACAATTCTGGAAAGGTCTAACACTTTCCTTCAGATGTGTTGATGTAAAAAGCTGGCACGATCATATTCCAGCTTGAGCATTTGTAGGCATTAACACAGATAAAATGGTAAAGTTAAGAGGCTGAAAGATCTTATCCCACAAGCTTTCCAACAGTACAACCCCCTTGACATCAGTGGAACAGAAAATACGTAGAACAAGCCTGTATTTTATTCTTGGAAATGCAGGGTGAAGCCCTGAACTCACTAGCCTGCCGCTGGTCTCAGCAGTGTGAAGTTTCCACTCAGCACACTTTACAGAACGAGATGAGAACCTAAGAAATTCTACAAGGCATGTAAGAATACAAGATAAGATAATACATGCAGAGATACTACTGTCTTGACTAGTAAATGTTGTTAAAAAGCACGAGCTTATGAAAATGGATTACTGCATTGTTATTCAGAACTCTATCTAGAAATAAGTATAGAATTCTGGACAATAAATTGCCTTCAATAGGTTTTCCATCCTTTCTCCAAAAGCTCCCCCCAGAAAAAAAACAGGTTATCCCAAAATGGATATAAAAGAAACTTAGAATTATAGAACAAACATCCAACCCACACATGATCCGGTAACAGAGACATGCAGAAACAGTGAAGATGCATTAATCTGAGCGAGGCTGGGTTGTGACAGCACTCAGAGCAGGCAAAAGCTAATCCAAGAGCTCAGATTTAGTACCAGTTACTCGGGCTAAACATACAGTACATTCTTTCTAGACCTTAATGTTACCCTAACTGTTGCAATTCCTATATGAAACTTACATTGATAATTCATAATTCATACAACTGGGCAGTGTAGAAAGTTTGGTTCTAGTAACACAATGGTTATAGAAGAAAATACACATTTTTGGATTTATTTTGCTAGCATGACACGAACAATAGACATAATTCTCACAAAGCAAACAAATTTCTGTATTTTAACAATTCTTCAGCAAAGTGAACTACTTTGAAGTTGTGTTCTTCAATTGCATTCTATTTTTTATCTAGCTTCTATGAACAGCTTACTCTTATCAATATACTTTGTCCTTTAAAAAAAAAGGTATTGCCTTGCCCTTTTCTTCCTGCACTTTTACCGAGGCTTCTTCTTTTGCCCAGCATTTTCTTAGTATCCCATATGGTTAACAATGCAAATACTCTGTTCTGAGATTCTTTGTTCTGGTCCATCCTTGGACACTTTTCCTACATTGTTTCCATCAAATTGTTGTTCACTGTTGCGAATTCTGCATCTCTGCAAATGCATTTTTATTTGCAATGTCAAAAAGTGTATTGTTACTAAATATTTAGTATGTTGTAAGCGTCAGTTGAGAACAAGCTTCGTAATCCTGGACAAGTTTTGATACAACAAATTCCTAATAATATTTCATTTAATTTGAGCAACATGAAGAGCCACAGAGAACCTGCTTTCACCATATTTGAGTTTACCCAATTAAATATAGCTAAGCTTAAAAACTACCAAAAGTAGTAAATGATTCTGGACAAATTAAGATGTGAAATCCAGGTAAGTCATATGTAAAAGAATAAGTTCAAGAAAAAAACCCCGCATACTTACTCATCATTTTTTCACCTAGTACATGAAGAATTTCCAATACTAGCCAATTAATATCCAAGTGGAGGTGTAGTAAATGCCACGATGGGGGAAAGATCTGTGATTAGAAATACACACATTTATTTATTTTTAACATTTCTTTAGTGAATTCTGGATACTGTACTAAGACACGTGAAGATGAGCATACATTTTACCTTCAATGAACATTATGGATATCTATTATCAAACACACTGTAAGATACAAACATGTCATTCAGTTAAAGAAAAAAAAAGAAAAGAAACCTTCATGACAGTTAATTCTGTCGGTAAAGGATGTTCATGAAGTCTTTAATATAATGTAAACTACAATTTGAACACGTCTTGATTCAAGCTTGGCAGGTTATAACACCCTTAGTTATCTTTTCTTTTCCAGAAAGGTATTAGGTAGCACACAAACTGCTAAACTCCTCTTAAAGTAATTCCAAAATTTCAATATTGTCTTCCTTAAAGTTTACTTGAAATTACTTTTTCTTTCATCAGCTCAACAGTGGCCCTACTGACAAGCTAAACAAACAGAAAGATTCAAAATACTGCTTCTCAGTGGATCATTCATCTCCAGATATCAGTTTTTACAACTTGAGACTGAAATTTCTTTTTTTCTTTCTAAAAGATTTGAAAGCATTAGTTATTAGATGTATGCACAAATCAATGGTGTATACTCCACTAGCGTTTAACGTTGCGGTGCCTACTTTCATGTCTGCACTTTTCTTCTTTATATGCATGATCTTTTCCTATTTGGAGTCAGATTTCAAAATGTATTTCTAAAAAAGTGCCCCTCCTATTGGGAAGCTGAGAAACTTTAAACATTAGTAAGGACAACCACCGAAGAATTTTTTTAACATGCTACGCTAATTCAAGCCTACTTATCTACCTGTAATTGGTATTATCATTTGTATAGTGTAGGAAGAATTCTAAAAGCTATAAAACATAATAGTACATATATAAATAAAAACAACAACAGAAAATCCAGAGCGTATTAGTTGTGTTTGTCAAGTACGGGATGGCACTTAGTTAATAAAGGGAAAAAAACCTCAAAATATAAAGCGTAACTTCAATTCCAGCCTGAAGAAAGATTCATTCTTATTCAGCCAAAATTTATCAAGTTGAATACGCACTGCTACACACACACAAAAAAATATTAAAATTATAAAAGATGTCAACCTTTGCCTGATGTTGAATAGTAAATGCTGCCAGGACACTACTAGGGAGTTCACAAAGGTGACCAATGTGCATGGTCAAAGCATGAAGCTCTTCCACCAACGCCGAGGGTAACTGAGCTTCTAGTTCTTCATATGGATGGAGCATTCCATCATTTTCCAGTTTAGGGGGTTCTAGATACCTGAACACACAGACACACAGTCAGAGAAGAGGTAAGAAGCAGCTACACAAAGCTCAGTACGTAAGTTAGTAAATTGTGTGCAAATCTCACCTGAAGATGAAAACCTTCACATAGTGCAAAAACTCAATACATTGATGCCTGATGCTCTCCGCTTCAGAGTGCAAGTTTGCAGCTTGACCTGAAGTAAAAGAGATTAATAGCTTAAAGCAGATGTGCCCACACTGTAACTCATGTAGCGTATGCATTCTCCACAATAATTAAACCAGACCACTGGAACGCCACCCTCTTTTCTGAGGACAATTTAGGAGGTGGCTGGTGGCAAACACCCACTCCTAAATGTCATCTTGCCAGAGGGATCCATTCTTTATTTTATCATCTTAGGCACATATCCAGAGGGAAAAGAAGGCATCCAGTCCCTCAGGAAAGGTGGGCAGAGGCAAGCAATCAGTGCTAGCAGAAATCATTCAGCCCTACTGCTCTGTTCCCCATCTGCTTCCAAGACACCTTCAGAAAAGACATGTGTGAAACAATTTCTCAGCGTCTTCTTCTCTTGGGGAACTTAGGCAGGTGGACTTATTTGGAAACATGTAACTTCTCCTCCTAGGAAGCATCGGATTGTTGCACAGTGCCTTAAAATGTGTAATTCTAAGAGCTGTCCTTTCACGACCCTGTAGCCTGCCTTTCACCTGCAGCTCCGTATCATTTCAGCAACTTATTGCAGCTCTGTGTCTCCTTTCCTTTGCTCTCTGAAGCTGCTGTTCTCATGGTCTTACCCTCCTTATCTTGCACTTGCAAGCTCAAACACCATCATTATGGTAGAGATTCATTGGAAGCTATGGCCAGTGGTGTGGGAATCACTCCTTATTTATTCCTACACCTTGCCTTGTAGCTTTCAGCTTATATTAGAGAAAGATGAAACTTAGTGCATAACAAAGCAGATAAAGTCATTTAAATACCCAGTAACTACTGCCCAACAATATATATACACAAATGTTTAGCAACCAGTCAGCCTGCAACACTTGTATCTGATCAAGCGCATGCCAATCATTAGGAGCACCATAAATGGGAAAAGCAAACGAGGAGTTTGAGCAGGTCTCAATGAAAATATGTTGTACTAGAGGAAATGCGTGACAAAATCTCTTTGTCTCCTCCTGCACTGGACTGCATGTCCAGGGAAAGGCAGCCACCTTTGCTCCTCTACCCAGCTGGCCACTGGGGAATCTTCTCTTTCCTATTCTTGCTCTCTCTCTCTCCTCTTTGTTTTTCCCATCCCCTCCAGGTAACTTTGAGGTTCATGTATGCCCCTTGTTACTGAGCCCACAAATAAATTTTTGTGGACATAAGCCTACCTCAGTATCTTTTGAGCAACAACACTCACCGAGTGAAGCAATATTCCAGTGTACAGTCTACCCCCACCACATACAAAGCCATAGTACCCGCCATGGTAATGAACCATAGGTTTAGAGGCTCAAATCACTCTGTTCCAAATGAATTATTTATAGATATTACTGCTGCTTTGTAGAAATTACAAATATTTTCTCATAAGTTCTTGGAAGTTCTGTTTAAGCTAAATTTTATATTATAGTACCTCCCTACAAGATCTTTTGCATACTGTCAAGTCACTGATCAATGAAGTAAGTGGAACAAAACAGGAACAGCAGAGTGTGAAGAACAGATCAGGCATTTTCAAAAGCAACACAGAGCATAAAAAAAGATTTTATGTGGCTTCCATATTACACAATTCTCAGTATGAAGTCCCCAGAGCTCATTAAGACTAATAGGAAATTAAATGAAATGTATGATATTGATATCTGTATAAACATATATGCACAACAAAGATTTACTGACATAAAAATCTAAACTGAGGTTTTAAATAGTGGCAATAGCGCATTTACTTAAGACATCAGTAATACCTAACATCACACTGCCTGATCATTTTAAATATTTTAATCCTCACTACATTCCTCTACCACTAGCCTGCTTGTATCAAGGGGGAACTAAGTCATGGATATATCAGTGACTTGCTCTAAGTCACAAAGAAAGCCTGGTGCAAAGCATAAAATTCAACAGATTTTTATTTTTCTAGCTTATTTAACAAGAGGAAGAACGGGATACAGAGAAGAGAACCAAGCAGATGCTTAAATTTAAGGAAAAAGAACTACAGAACAGTTTATTGGTGTCCAGCTACCACACAAAAGTTCAAATTTCATTTAAAATAAGGTTATTTCCACTCATCTATTAACTGTCAACAAAATTAGACTTTTAAGATACAATCAACATGAAAAAAATTGATAAATTCATACCAATGACTTAAATGCCAGAGCATGACAATATCAAACCAAAATATTAAAATATTCACTTGTACTCTTAGAACACTAACAATTTGTCTGTAACGAGAAGATACTACAGTCAGTTCATTTCTGAGTAATTACTGAACTTCTCAACTTTGCTAAGTAATTCAGCCTTCAAACTTACAATAAGCCCAAGGCTGCAATAATCCTTCAGAAACATACTGCTTCTCATGCCTTAGTATTTAATTGAAACAAAGCATTTTGTAGTGATCTCATTTTATTGATCCCGCAGCGAACACAAATTAAGTTTGTAAATAATTCTAAACTAAGCGAATATAACTAACTTGTTTAAATGGAAGCAAAGAGAACACTGAAAAAAGTCCCAACTGCTGCCTATGTAACTAAAATAGTTATTGGGAGTTTTGATGCAACTTTCCATGTTTAATTAAACAAGTTACAAGGTAGTTCTACCTTAGGAGTGACATCTTAGCTCAAGTCAAATTAATGCGAAATTCCCCACTGAGGTCAGAATTGCCTGTGGACCTACTACACAGGCTGATCTGGCTGCAAACTGGCAACATTTCCACTATTTTCACACTACGTTACATCACTTGGTTGCCTATATCCATACCCATACTGCGGGTTTATGCTGTTCTGTGGCACATTCCATGAGCCCTTGGTCAAGAGTCAAAGCACAAGTGTGATCTGTGATAACGCGCTTCTATAATGAAAAGGCAGTCAGACACTTATCTCAATGTCAAATTAAATGTGTTAAACTTACCAAAATCAGATGAACTCATTTGTACTAGGTTTTCCAGTCTGTATATCTGTTGCCTAATTAAAGGAATACAAAGGTTTATAGTATTTATATAGGCAAAAGTTGTTTAACTACATTTTAATAAGATCTAAATAGAACGAGAGGTGAGAGCTGCTCCTTGTTTTGCATTTCTGAAAAAGCTTACAGAAACGTAGTGTAGGAAAGAGTATTAGCTGAAGGCAACAGACACATCCAAGTGTGAAGGGATGACAATGGACAGATTTTTTGCTTGTTTTTAAAAGATTAAACACAGTAACAACAAATACAAAATAAGCTACAGATCAGGGGAAGAAAAAAAAAAACAATCACACACACAAAAACCCCAAAAGCCATTCCCTGTGATCTTTGCATAAGTGTAACTCAACTTCATATTTTACCACAGAATAAAGATGAAAATTAGTCCTCGTGGCTCAGTATACGCTAAATTAATTCACTTGTGAATGAACACTAGTAAATTCTGTCAGCAGCTTTTCCCGCGTCCTGCTTAGAGTGGTCTGCTCCTTAACTTGAGCACAAAAGATAGCAACAAATATAGTAGAGAAAAGGAGAAAGTTTCTCTAGAAAAGTTAAAACTCAGTTCAGCTTTGGAGGGGGGAGAGCACTTTTAAAGAAGCTGTTAACTGCCACTGCAAATGAAAATTAAAAAAGCTGTAATGTAGGTAAGTACTCAGCCATATTCTGCAACAACTGTTATTTTCAAGTGGTTTCAAGTAGAGTCTCCACAGAGATAACGTGGTACTAAACTGAATACATGAAAAGCGCAACTGTGTAAGGCAGACTTTTGAAAGAAGATGCTGCATAAATTGAGGAAGGAGCTCTCTGCCTCATTTCTTATACAGTCAAAGCAGCAACTACTGAAAGATTCAAAAACAGGATGGTTGGATCCAACCCAGATCAAATGTTCTTATGAAAAAAATAAATTTAAAACTAGGTAGTGCCTACAAGGATCCAAAACCCTAGGTTGTAACCTGCATATTAACGGGCAGCCACTCATCTCCCTTCGCTCTTCCTTCCCTGGATGAAATCCTGTCAGCTACCCAAGATTATGTTCAGCCGTTTAGGTGGGTTGTGGGGTTTGTTTGTTTTGAAATCAAAGCTGAATTTCTGCATTAGCTTCTCAAGTATTTCAGCCATGTACAAAGGAAGGAAGTCTAAAGCAGGAGGACCTTATGCAAGAGGGCTGTTGAGGCTGAAGGTTAGAGAGTGTCAGAAAGGAGCCACATAGGAAAAAATAAAAGACTCTCTACTGAATGGACAAAAGATAGAATACAGTGGGCTGATAAAATAAAAGCACAAACGGGGCATGAGAAGCATAACAAAGGTATCATCAGTTACATAAGTCACTTTAATTTCAATTTGCATTTATACCTCAAAGATTAATCCTCATGGTTTTTAATCATTAAATCATTTGATTTGCAAATAAATATTCTAACAGCTAAGCCGGTACTTCTGTTTATTAATCAAAGATATATTGTCTTAATATACCCACTTAAATGGTTACATAGTTCTTAGTCACTTTCACTCACACATCTTCAATCACATTAAAAAAAAAAAATATCACAGGTAAGAACTCTTTTTACGTGCAATTAATGTATTTAACTTGCAGTTCTGCTGTATAATATTATTATTAATGACAATATTTAAAAATATTAAAAACCAATCTTTAATATTTACAGACATTAAAAAAGACTAGGTTTCTGTAAGTATGCATTTAAACATAGGTATTATCTGCACTTTATAAATTGAACTATTTACAGGCACCTTCCTCAAGAATCATTATAACTTGTACTTAACACATGATTTCTACAATGGAAAAAGGAGTTTTCCTACTTTCACTTGTCAACTGGTCTATAAGTGAAAGTGTTCCATTTTATGACTGAACAAATGAACTGGAAGAGAATATCTTTGCAGAAGGACTTGTCACACCAAAAGACAGCTTAGCAACAAAACTCTCACAGCCAAGAGTTAGCTGAAATCCATTATCCCTACCAGTTTGGTAGGTTTTAAAACATGTATAGCTTGAATAACTTAAAAACCACAACAAAATATATTATGCCTTAAGTTCATCTCTATTACAATTATAGAGCAGTTTATATTACAGAAAAAAATAATATTTAATTCAAGAGATCAATTACATCACTGTCTCACTGCCCAGTGATTTTATGTTAATAAACAGATCAGACTAATACTGAAAGGGATACACTGTTTCTTTTAACTAAAGTTATCCTCCACGTATTTAACTAAGTTATCCTCCTTTTTTTTTTTTTTTTTTTTTTTTTTTTTGAATCACAGTGGAGTCAAAGCTTGCATCAAACAAGCAAAGCTAAATAATACTAGTTTTAATATAGGTCCGGTCATCTATACCATCATGTTCCAATAAGCCAGACCCTATTAATGTTGTTTCACATCATGCCCTTGGCCATACCCTAAAGGGATGGAAGAATCTACTACAATAAAAGGAATGATGGAATATACCACATGTATTTGTGGAATCATACAAAAGCTCCTCTCCCATCCACTCTCTGTATGTGCCGTTCATCCTGAGGATTATCAGTAGCAAAGAGGATTATCGGTGATCTGTGTATTTGCATTGACCAGATTAAACATCTACATTGAATTAGTCAAACACTGAGTAACTGTATCTGAAGAGATTGCTGAACCTATCCTAATCCAAACAATTGAAGAAAGTGCTGCATCCAGCATTTACAGTATTTGATTTTTAACCTCCACTTTTCTTTCCGCCCAAAAAAAAGGATTTAAAATCTTTAAAAGCCAACTTTAATTATATCGGTAGCACAATCTCATTCAAGAAAATCTTATATAGTTTATTCATATATTCTGAAGCTAGGGCCTTGTAAATTAATCACAACACTGGTGTAATAACTATACTTATCATTTTTTATCTGGTGATGGCTAAGGTATGCACCACCCTGCTTAGAAGCTTATTATTAAGTCCCATAATATTAAAAACCTGTAACACAAAATTTACTTCTTCCCATAATTCCATGAGAAATCTGTGTCTTACCCATAACTTACTGGAGTGTTAGATAGACAGCATAACCTTTTGGGCTGCAGTGCATAGCCCAGTTTTTTATGATTTTACTATCAAAAACTCATAAAGTTTGTTACATCCTTAAGGTGGGTATAATTACAGAAGTGGATTAATTATAAAACACACCAACATCGTCATACCTAAGTAATCCAAAGAGAAGTCCACAGGATTCAACTAAAGCTGTTTCAGTAACCCACTGAAAGCCAAATATTTCCACTACATCATCTTCATAGCCATTTGGAGAAGGATCTAATCTCAATAAAACCCTGCAAAACAGAGCAAACAATATTTATACATTCCCTGGTAATATACCTATAGAATACAGTATCTACAGCTGCCTTATGTATCACTGACATTTTATCAATACATCAGCAAAGTGTATACAGATAGGAAGGTTGAAGCAGTGCTCTCAAAAGACAGACTGTTACACTGTTTATAGCAATATAATACACAGTACATAAAATATGACAACTCCTATCTCCGAGGGCAGAAAATCATGATACAGTCACAGGGCAAGGTATATTTTAGAAACAAATAAAAATTAACAAGCTACCACCCTGAAGCATCTTCATCCTTACAAAAAGGCTGAGACACAACATACATTCTGTCCTGAACAGAAGAACTAGAGAAGCTAGATTCTTCTATCTAACGTAGAAGAATCTTGCTACGTTAGATAACATGCTCCAGTGTAAGTTTGGAATCTGTCTCAGTGTACACTACATGCCTAAGAACTAATGCTAGAACATACATTTGCTCCTTTATATACATTTAATAATACTTCTATAGAACACACTGATAAAAGCACATCAATAAAAGCACACTTGTAGGTAGGTGAACTGTTGAGAGTCGCAAAACGTGACTTCGTTATTATAACTTAAACTAACACTAGGCCATGACTACCCCTTGCTCTGGCTAAAGAAAAATAAAATCAGAATTACCATTTTACACAAAGTGGTGAAAATCAGGCATCTGTACAGACTGTTAAATCATTACTAATTGTGCAAATATAAAAATATTTCACTAATGTGCTTTCAAAAAAAAATCACAGCAAGCTGCATAACAACAACAAAGACATCAAAACAAATTATTTCAGAATTTTCCTACTGAATTCCATAAAATACTTCAGCATAGATGAAGCTGAATTCACTAAGATGCAAGAAATGGTTCTATTTTTAAAAATAAAAAAATGTACTGTTTTCATTGTATTACACACCAAATTTCTATTCTTCTTGAACTGTGCACTATTACCAATTCAGTTCTCAGAGACAAAAAGGATCTGCGGAAGAATTGGCTCAATCTTCCACAACACCTGTAGTTCACTTGGCAATCTGCCTAAACGTTGGTCTGTTTTGAAGCCTTTAGCAATTAAATCCAGTTATTCCTGTTCTAGATAATGAAGGTAGAGTAGTCCCTCACATGCAGGGCTTTTCCAAGACTTTACAGTCCAAATAGACAAGGTGAATAAATGACAGGAGAACAGTATTATCGTGGCTGTAGTGACCTGGGAAACCTGTCTGCATACAAGCTCCTGAGTGAGTTTTCACATGAAATTGTCATGAAACATTTCTTTGCCAGTGTGGAATCCACTACTAATCTGTTCATGCAGATACAGGCTCTCTCAGTCCTCTGCTTGACAGCAATTTGAATGAATGTGCTCTGATTAAGAAAAAAAAGAACGATAAATAAGGTAGGGAACAGGGGAGCTGCAGCAGAGTACCCTTTAAGGCTTTAGAGAAAAGGCTGTGTTAAAAACTCCTAAAGTAGCAACACAAAATATAAGGCTTGGCAGAATGAACCCACAGTAAGTAGGTATTCAAGTTCAAAAGTATAAAGAAAGTACCGGGAAAGACAGACAGACAGATTATGCTTTTGTAGGAAAAACACCACGACCCCTGAAGGACCAACAAATGGCACAGAAAAATAAGCTGGGTCATAGGTAGTGAAGAAGATATTAACTAAACCAAAGTAATATTTTAGAATCTCACAGAAAATACTTGTTTCTTATGCGTGTGACTTCTGAGCCTTAAATCCAGAATACACGCAGAAGCAGAACTTTGAGAAAGAGTGCCTTAAATCTCCAAAGGACAGTCCCAGCGGACTGGGGAAGCTGGGCAGAGCAGGTTTATTTCCATCACATGGAAAAGAGAGAAAGAGCCAGCATCACATAGAGCATATGACTGGAAAAAGCAGTGCTACAGCTTTCACAGAAATTTAAGGGGTCTCGGATGCCTAACAGGCCTGTAACAGGTCCTTTACAGTATCTTAAAGTTCACAAAGCTAGGAACTGGACCTAGAACACTGTTCGAAGCAGTGTATCAAGACAATTGTCCTTCCCTCTTTGGTATACCACCAAGTGGATCTCAGGATCGTACGAGCTGACGAACAAACTGATTTGGAGACCTCGTCAGCATTTAGAGCCATCAAGCACCAGTGGAAAGAACATCTTAGAAGGGTAAGGTATTTGTAACTAAAAAAAAACTAAACCCATACCTCTTAAGAGACCCACTTGCTAAATAAGAGTCAGCAGAGAAGCTTCTCCCTCCATTTTGGTTATCAAAAGCACAGGAAAAACAAGGTGGCTTTGAGTTCTCATTCTGCACTTCCATTGCCATCTCCAGGCTTTCAGTGAGAAACAGCGGTGTGGAAGAAGCCTCAAAGTCATCGTCCATTGTTTCCACCTGATCCACAAAATAAACAGATAAATTAAAAAACACTCATAATGTTTCTTCAAGTAATTTTCTCATTGTTACAACTCCCCATAATTGTTCAGCTCAAGTGAGGACCCAAATCTGACTAACTGTAACATCAGCTCACAACCTGTTTCAGGGATTCACATCAGTAAAAAGCTAACACTACAGAAACCAAAAAAGGTTCATTTTCTTCTGGTTTAGCTCTCCAAATTGACTAGTAGTGAAGATACAGTAGCATGAGGGTAAACTAAGAGGTAGGAATGCACTACAAGGCACGGGCGAGCGACTTTCGTCAACACTTCATTTTGCAGGTGGTGTAGCTATGCTATAAAAACACAACATGCATTTCAGGCTCCCAGCTGTCCACAACTTTAAGGCAATATTACAGCTCAAGTTCCTTCTAAGAAGCAGTAAATACACTCCATGTGGTAATTACAGAACCCCAAAATGCTAAAGTTTTAAAGCTCAGAAAATGACTCTGACATAACTCAAGTTGGAAGTTTCTAAAAAGTCTGATTTTCCAAGAATCTGAAAAAAAGAGAAGCAAAAGCAAAGGGGGAAAGAAGATCATGTCCAAAAGCAGTTCACAATATACTTAACACTAGTGAATGGATACTTTATACAACATACTGAAAGACTAGAACTAGGCAACATGTGCCACAGAGTTCTACAATAATATGCATGCAACATAACTAAAATTATTAGCTCTAAATTAAGTTTTAAGTTTCACTGCTGGCACTTTTTGATACCTTTCTTGCAGAAACCACCTTACACCGTGGCTAGAGGTTGGTAATACAGGAGCTTGACAAAAATGAGCTCAAGGGGGGGGAAAAAAAAAAAAAAAAAAAAAAAAGAAGTTTCTGTACTCCTTTTCCCCATTCCTTCACATTCCTGCGGTGCAGCAGAAGCAGCGCAACTCTCAGGTGAAAGGACGACTTCAGTGCTTCAGTTTACAGCTGGAACCTGCGTATGGCTGCGTTAGCACAGCCGGCAAGGCAGAAAGCAACAGCTAAAGGGCATACGCTAAGTCAGTAAAGTTTCTAAGGAAAATCTGATCAATTTGGGGCATCAAAATCGCCCCGCAGGATAGAAAACATTGGGGGGGGGGGGGGGGGGGGGGAAGTTCGAAAAGGGCAGCTCTTCGCGGTGGCAGCCCTCGTCAGTTCTGCACTTGTCCATCGCATCCCTCACCCAGCGGAACCGATTACTGACTTCTTTAAGCACCGGCCGTGCTGGAGAACGACTTCCCCGGCCGCCGGGGAGCCGCCGTGGCCACGACCCTACCCCCTTAACGCCCGCGGCCCAGCGCCGCTCCCCTCTCCCCAGAGGCGTTGCCGCGCCGGGGGGGTGCACCAGCCCCGCTAGGCCGCGACGGGACGGGGGCAGACAGGGGGGTGTGGGTAGGGAGGGCAGCCCGGTACCTGCGCGCCGGCGGAGGGCACCGCTCTTCTTCCGCTCCCACTTTTCCGTACGTCCCGCGCCCCAGCGCCAGCCCCGCAACTGCGCAAGCGCCGCGGCGCCCATTGGCTGCCGCCCGCTCCTCCTTCCCCCGCCGCCCGCCTCTCCTCCGCCCCGGGAGCCGGTGGAGGCGGGGGGGAGCCTGCTCCCTTCCGATCTCCCCGCCGCCCTCAGGGCGGAGCGCCGCGGGCGCCCCCAGCCGCAGCCCGTCGGCTTCGCCTTCACGGGGTGGGTGCTGGCCCCGTCCCGCCAGTTCGCCACCTCCGCTGGGCCTCTGCCCGGCGGCTGTAGGGCCTCTCTAGGCGCGGGCGGGCTCCGCCGTGGCCTACAGGCCCCGCCGCGTTCCCCTCAGGGTGAGCTCCTGCCTGCCCGCCCCGGCTTCTGCCCCTTGCTTCCCTCACCTGTGCTGTGGCCACATCTGCCGCTTCGTTTAGTTCCCAGTGTGCGTCTTAGTCGCTCACTTTTTGTCATTTAAGTGGGGTTTTCTGTCAGTCTCTTCCCCACCTCCCCGAGCCCGTAGCACTCTGGCAGCTCCCCTCAGTGGGTCCCAGCCACCACAAGTTGTTCCTGGCCACTTCTCACCTGAACGCCACCACCTTGCCACAGTTAGTAAGTGCCACAGTTAGTAAGTGCCCCAGATCAGACTCCTGCCCTAATCCCTCCTTCAGCTGTCTGCTACCTTTCTCTGGTTTCCTTCTCATCTGAGCCTGTACCTGAGCTTCATTTTCCTCCTCCTCAGCCACCTGGGCTCACTCCTCCCCTTGCTTCCTCGCAGCCACGGGCAAGAGGTCCTGCTCTTTCCGAGTGCCCTACAGACCCTGATCCAACCTTGTACTTGCCAGGTACCGCTCCCATCTAGAGACGCAGGCAATTCTTCATCAAGCATGGGAAGTGGCATGCGCTACGTTTTTAAATTCAAGCTGGGTTTTGCTCTTTTCATTTACTTCGTTGGGTATGACAGTCACTGCTGAGTGGGGGCCAGGGAGAAAGTCCTAGCACCTCTGCCTGGCGTAACTTAGCTTAAAATGCATCCTGTGGACCTAGCGGCTTCTGGGTCTTTTAAATAATTATTGTAGTGTTTGGATTGCCTTGGTTTGATTTCATTCCAAAACGCTCTTCCAGTTTCGCCTGGGTTTTGTTTTGGTTTTTGGTGTAAATTAGCAGCAGTGCATGAAACTTTTGTTTCTAACACGAAAGTTGCTATAAAAAGTTTTGCTGTGGCTGCTACAGCTTGCTGTGAAAACTCTCCTGTGATTAAAAATGCTTCGTTTGCTCCTGTGTCTGTAAGAATCCCTCATTTCCTTCTTTAAATTCCTGTCTAATTAAAAAAACAGTACATCATGGTTAAATAAAACTGTACCCAGGATAACCCTGATTTCCATATGCAGATTTATCTGCACTGACAGCCCCCTCTCCCTCTCTTAGTCTTTCTGTTTCGTCTCTCCCTCCCTCTCTCTCCCTCTTTCTCTTCCCCTCTCTTTCTCTTCCTCTGTCTTTTTGTCTCTCTTTATGTCTATTGCATTATGCTTGAATAATTTTCAGCTTTTTTTTTTTTTTCCTCTCCTCTTGCACGCACATGCTAAAATAACTAGACAAAGATGCAAGGTGGTTGCTGCAGTCCCTGTCTCTAGGACAAAACCAAGAAAGCTTGTGATTGCAATGCCACCTTTCCTTTTTTTTTTTTTTTTTTTTTTCCCCACCCATGCTTGGTGATTAAACTTACCCAGGATGGGGAAGAAAAAGGAGCTGGAAATGAAATAGGGTTAAGGAAAAAGCCCATTGCAGCAGCTGCAGCCAGTGGTGTCTGCTGCCAGATGTGCTAAGGTTCCTGGGGTCCTTGACACTAAAAGGCAGTATTAAAATATTTGGAGACAAAAGCTGCATCTTCAGTGATCATTTTCTTTATTTAACATGGCAGCAGGCACCGTGTGGGGGACAATCAACACGCTGGATGTTGAATTGGACTTTTCTCCTTTCTAGGATGAAAGGATGTTATCTATCCCATGCCAAGAGGGAACTGAGGTAAGAGAGCTGATCCAGCTCCTGCTTTTTCATAGTATATTTCCTAAGCATCTTTTCTGAAACAACCTGTATATATATGTATATATTTCTATGTTTGTATATTTATGTACTAGGTTTCAAGTCAGTAAGTGGTAATGTTTTTTTTCTGTCTTCACATCAACCCAGAGAAAGTTAATTCACTATATATATTCAGAGCTTGTTCGGAGGGGTCGTTTTGTGGGGTTTTTTTTCTGAATACGTTTTTGTTTCCAGAGAGGACTTCAGCAGTGACATCATGGTCGACTGCTGATATTAAAACCGATTTTCAAAGTCTTAAAAAAAAAAAAAGCCAGTAACTTTGTGATAAGAAATTGTGCTGGAAATTCATATGCTCTATTTTTCAGTTGCACTCTAAATATTGGAAGTCTTATTAAAGCGATAGTGAGATTTTTTTTTATTATTATTATTTCTAACACAGAAGCGATGAATGCTGCATAATTAAGTACAGTATTTAATTTGGCTGTTGTGAAGCAAAAGAATAAGGTAATAATTTTTATTGTACTAATCAGACTCAAGATGTTCTCTGTGTTAATTGGGTTAAAAAAATTGCAGTACTTATTAGAAATTCTAATTTCACAATGCAGCACTGACAATAAGCTCAGCCAGTGAATTATTCACATCTTTAATTTGCTCTCTTAATGACAGTGTTCTGTAATCAGAGTGCAGAGACTGCTTCCTATGCATTATGTATGATGTTCAGGACTTAAATGCAGGACATTATGAAGCCTCTCAGTGGCTCAGTAATTAGTTTTCCACAAGACAGGGCTTAGATATTCACAGATAAAAGTCTACAGTTGAGATAATGTTAAGGTGGTGACTCATGCTAACAAAAGCGGGGAAGTTCAAATTTAATGCTGAAACTGCTTTCCATTCTCCCTCATTGTGCGTAGGTGCAGGGGGAGGGGAAGAAAGTCTTCCAAACTAGCCCGCCATGGTGAGTACACTGCGGACAGCCCAGGGGGGGCAAACCGGGGGCTCATTTCACTTTGGAGTCGTGTTTTTGGCAACTTCACTGATGGGAGGGTGGAAGTGAAGTTGCATTTAGTGCCTCTTTTTAAAGGTTGTGAAAAGGGGACTAATGTACACTCCATCAGAGAGAAATCTCCAGTACGAGAGATTAAATGTCTTTTAAAGCATTTTTATCTGAAGGGCAGGTGTTTGTAACTTCTATCAAATTAGGATATTTTGAATGGAAGCTACTTTCTTATGAGTAGAAACTTTGAGAACACCTGATGCTTGCTATGTTGCTGTTGTACCTATTTCAGCTGTCATGGTCTTTACTGTGTACGTATTTTAGAAAACATGCTATTTTTCTAGAAGCTTAGTTCTCACTGTCCAAAATGTGAGTTGTAATGCAGGTTTGTTCTTTTTTCCACGAATCGTTTACATGGTGTCACGTCAGGTGATTTGAATGTAGGGGATATGCATGCTTATGTAATTTTCCTACTTCTGTATGCTGCTTATTATAGAATAAAACCCCAGAATACTGAAATGAAATTGGAAAATGTGACTTTTTCCATACTTAGTCGCTAGAATGGCAGCTGTACATTTGTCCTGAGTTCTCACATTAGAACAATCATAAATTGTTGCTGAAAACAAAATCTGACTAGAAAAGGTTATTTACTTATTTTGTGTTAACTTTCCAAAGACTACTCTGAAATAAACGTATTCTTGTGCAGTGTTTACAGGATCGCCATTCTAATTATTAAAAATGGTCTACCAATGTAAGTTTTAAGCTTAAATTAAGAAAAACCCACTGAAGACCCCAATTTGACACTCAAGTACATATATGGGATTAAGAATTTTGAGGACATCTAGATTTTTGAAGCAAAATATTTCAAAGCTAATTCCTTTAAAAATTTTTCACCAAAGACTACACCTGGAATTTGGTGTTATTAGCAGCTGTTGCTAGTGTTGTCTGGCCTTAAAGGCCATGGGACAAGTTACTAAGTCATTCCTCTTAGTAAACAAAGTGGTATATACCGTGACCGGGTTAGACATCATATTTGTGTATAGTCCAGTCCTGAAAGTAATTATCGTTGAACTGTTGAATAAAGAAGCTGCAGATTAGATCGATGTAGGTAGGTGATGCATAGCTAGAAGATTGTATTAAAATCTAGGTGATTGTCTATGTGAAGAAATTGATTGAGTCTTTTGCAGAATATGGCTTTCATTCCAACTCAAGATCATAACTACATTCCAAATACCACAGCAAGTGGTACTGTAATACGGTGTCACTGTCACTACATACCTACATTTCTTTGGTCACTTCAGCATAGAGTCATACAGTTGAAAAAAACTTCAAGGCGGCATCATGCCCACTCTCCCTTCAAAGCCAGGATCAGTAAAATCTCTCTTTTTTAATGAATGCTTGTCTGTCTTTGTAAAGATTTGTTATGATTACTTACTCAAGTAATCTATTCCAGCATTTCACTAGTCTTCCCATTAGAAAGTTTTTCCTGATTTCTGATCTTAAACTTAACATGCTGAAAGTAAATTACTCGAACCTATTACTTTTTGCACAGTGCTTACAGGGAATTTATTTTCCTCCTTGCGGCAGCCTTTTACCTCTTTGAGATTCTTAGTCATGTTTTCACTGTCGTCTTCTCTTAACCAATCCCAATTCGTTGTTTTCTTCTTCATAAGAAAAAAAAGTGTTGGTTTTTTTTTTCTTGTACTTCATGAATTCTTGTTGCTCTCCTCTCTTCTCCCTGTTTCTTCTTTCTTGAAATGCACTGCTCCAGACTAAGGCATGGCATTCCAACTCCCATATAAGTCCTCTATTTTCAATTAATGAAGGGTAGTTTGTCACTTCTGTTGTTTTCTTAAGAAAATCTTAACAACATGACTTGCGCATTAGGGGTGCAATGACATTAGTTCATCCAGGGTACAATCTAGTACAATATGAAAAGGTGAAACGTGTTTGAATAGGTTTTTAATTCAGAGATTTACGGTCCTAGCAGAGGAGGCTTCATGGACATATTATCCAATAGCCTTAACTCTCATGGTATGTTCCTGTGACTGACCTGATTAGTGATGTCCAGATATGAGCTGTCATGCTGAAAAGAATATCAAAAGTGTTCAGTCCTCAGAGGATTGTTTCCAGAAGCATTAACAAAGAGAGTCAAAATTTTAGCTTGGGCTCCTGTTGTAAAGCAGCTTGGATGGCCAGAAGTTGTTAAAATTTGAACTTCTCCATATAATCCCAGCCAGACTGGACAATCTGAGTTTGAGGCACTACAACAGTCAGGTGAGAAAACTTTTTTGTGAAAGTGGCACGGGTGTTAGTGGCAACCAGAAAATAAGGCCCAGGGTTAACTGCAGCAAAGATAAACAGTATGTTTTAGTTTTAAAAAAATAAATCTTAGAAAGCTAGCCCATTCTAACTAGCCCAGCAGATTCATTCTTCATCTGAGCTATGTATCTGGGAAAGAGCAAATTGTTGTCTACCCAGTCTGTTAGAGTGAAGTGGAGGTCAATTCATTTTTAGCTCTGAGGAAGGAGGAGCCCACTGTCATTCCTAGGTCAGAGGAAGACAATTCATACTATCCCTGAGTTGTCATGGAGGAGGAGAACAACATTTCTGAAGCCAAAATGGAAGAGTTATGTGTCTGAAGAATTAAAGATGACTTGTGATGTTTCCAGGGGATCAGGATCAATATAATCTGATCATGAAGACATAATGGCTACCAAAGAAAATTTTAAGGACCTTTATGTATTTTATATATTTGGAATGTAATCCTTTTACAGTCCTCTTACTGGCCTGTAACTTCCCATGTTCCAGGAATATTGCAAGTTTTTTTGAGTGATCTGATTCATATTTTGGTATTTGTTCTTTTATCAAAAAGCTAAGAAAATAGTTTTAACTCAGTACAATTTTAATGATATCTCTAATAAAAATTTAAGAAAAATCCATCCATAATATATTTCCAGGAGTAGTATTTTGTGCTTTTATTTGTATTGCTCCAGGCTCAAGTACCATTATAAATATTAGGTTCTGAAGTGGTATGATGAGTTAAGTATTTCCAAATGTCTTCTCTTAGTCTAGCCTAATAATGGAGTCCCTTCATTTGCAAAATTCCCATGAAAACCAGTGGAAGTACTACATTCTAGTAGGAATAACGGATACGTATGCCAGGGTATCTCCCTTTTGAGTCATTTTTTAAACTCAATTGACAAAGAATATGGTTAACCAAAAGAGACAAATATTGAGAGTGGAGAGTTATTGATAATGTTTTGAATTCCAAATTTATCCATTTCTGCACAGAAAGATACATGCCAATGGAATAACAGTAATCATAGAAATCTCAAATGCATTTACATTCACTAGTGCTTTCCAGGAAATATTTCGCAAGTAGATCATATGCATTCTAGTTGGTAAAATTCCATATAATTGACTTGATATTTAGAATTCCAACCTATGTATATATTATATAAAGTAGAATAGTGATAAATATTCATACTATAAAACTCAGTTTGGGCTTTTTTGCAGTCAAACTACAAATAGCATAAGGTACTGTATGAGTTCACATGCTCAATCTTCTATAAAATGTAAATCCATGAAACTTTGATGTTCTTATCTGCATCTATAGTAGGCCAGAAAAAATAGTAGTAAAAATACTCAATACTGCACGGAAGCATCTTGCTGCTCCCAACTGGCTTCTCTTCTGTCTCATCATCTATACATGCTTTCTGTGCCTACTCTCCTGCTAGGAGCTACTTTGTATCCTCATTAAACTCCAGCTTCCATTGCTCGCCTGCTAATTTTTCAACCATTCTTATTAAACTTTTCCCTATGCTTGGTTGGAAGCTCAGGAAGCTTTTACTGTTCCCAAAGAATCCCTCCTTAAAACTCTTGTTACATTGCTTCATTAGTTGACAACATTTAGTCTGCTGATGTCCTTGAGATCTCTTCCAATCACACACTGGTTTTTCATTGTTTTCTCAGTAGTATCCCATTTCTTGTCTCTTTATGTTTAGATTGCAAGGTCTCTGGTGAAAACACTGTTGTTTTTTCTAGAGAGCACAGAACAGAGGGCTTTTAGGCTCTGTCTTAATACAATAAATAATCATAACAGTACTAGTACAAATAATGTGTGCAGTTAATAATTTTAAATGCCTTTTGTTTCCTAGTAACATAGACTTTTCAAGTCTGAAAAACTTCTTTACAATAGAATTCCATCTGGATCCTGGGAAGTTGACAGGTTAGGGCAGTAGGAAACTGAGGAAGAAAGGGGCCGAATACAAGTAAAGCGGAACTTACCCTCAAAATATTTCTGTACAGTTTTCTCTATTTATTATCTTTGCTTCTCCTGTGTAATACTTCACCAAAAAGACCCTGGGTCCAATAGCAATTGAGCTGAAAGCTTTTTGGCTTTTGGGTACATAAGTTGTTTCTGGTGTGTGGTACACAGTGGTACATACAGACTCCATAGGCACAGCTGAAGGATTGTATCAGTACAGCTGTAGACTGAGCTTATCTGTATGATTTCAGGAACTCAGCTCAGCCTTGTATCTACATTCCTCAACTGTGTAATAGAAAAGGAAATCCTCCTACTTTTTGCAGAATCTAAAGTTCAAATCTCTTTGGACTGTATGAATTTTAATGCATTATGTATGTCATTAAAGCACACCAGTGACGTCTTACTGTCATTTAAAGTCTCCAGGAGGCTCCTAAATTCTCTGGGACTTGAACAAATGTCTAAAACCAAGCTGGTATGAACAAGTGCAGAGATTAACAAATGTTTCCAGTGGTCAATGAAAAGAAGTTCTGCTGAGCATCTGTGGAGTGAGATTCCTGAAAGGAGGTCAGGAAAGAGCTGATTTTTCAAATGGAAGAGGAACAGTCTGTGGAAGGGGTCAGGTAGTATACTGCCTGAGAAGCATCTTTTACACAAAACATCTTTTTATAACTGCAGTGTATTTCTAGATTTACAAGGGAAAATTTAAAAAATACTAATTTGTAAAAGGAGATCTGCATTGAGGACTTCAAATTTGAACTGAGTTCTTTAGTTCCCTTTTATTTATTATTTATTTTATGTCATCACTGCCCTGTTCTTTTGCACACCTCTATTATGATTTCCTATTGCTCTCTTTCTAGAACTCGGTAACAACCGATCATATAGCCCTGAAGCTTTTCTTCATCTATTTAGATTTCATCAACTGTGATACGTATTCCAGTGTGTGGGATGAGGTTGTCTGAACTGTTTTTCATAGAGCTACTTTTTAGCTAACTATAGTAAAAACGTATTTATAAAACTATTTCATATTAGGTTTGTTGGTTTTGTTTTGTTTGGTTTGGTTTTTTCCCCTAGGAAAAAGTGAAGAAAAGAAAACCTTTCTCTTTAAAGGGATTTCAAAATGTGATAGGAACCACTAAAAACAAATGCTTTTAAAATTGTATATAGAAATCAGTACATGTTGTCTGAAGATGAGCTGTTAGCCAGTACATTAAGGCAACTGTACACAGGTACCACTTTTCATCAGTTGCTCTCAAAGCTTTTGCCGAAGTAAATGAGCTTAACCTTCATTTTGCGGATGCCCTGGCTACCTAATTTGTAAAACCTGGGTGTAAAATGATGTAATCTTTGTTTTGACAGCAACCACTTAAATAAATATGTCTGAAACAGGCATTCTGGCTGAAGAGTTCGTAATAGCAAACTTTAACACGACTGTACAAAGGAACTAGTCTGAAGTGTCTATCACGGAGAAAAAAGGAGTTTTGTTCTCTGTACCTGGTATCTGGCCTTCAAAGGGCTAGTTCTATATGATAACTGAAAATAATGCTACTGTTATGATCCTATTTCTAGATGTCCGTACTATGATGTGAATAGGAGTTGTACTATCCTTTCTGCAGAGAAAGGTTTTACGAGATAGGGCAGTGGTGATGGTTCCTGATGATTAGATCTGAAATCTCCAGAGGCAGATTTCTTCCTGGGAGGAGAGGAGAGGAAGTTTGTCTGTCGGCCACTGCAGTAATTTTCCACTTCATAAAGAGCCTTATATTTCATTCTGTCTACATAGTAAACACACACACAGGCAGAACCTTCAAGGTACTATAATTTTCTTAGAGATTTCTTAGGTTTCCTGATGAGAGTTTTGTACTGTAATTTTCCAGGTGTGCTTATATGACTTAGAAGTACATTAAACTTTCCTTGTTGTCAGTCTGACACGTGTGGAACAATGGAAGTAGAGAGCAGTGAGAATAAATTGATAGCTGTCTCGCATCAAGCTTAAAGGACAGAAATGAAGATACATTATCATGAAAACTGTATTGGAAAATGTGTCCCAAATTAACTAGTGGGCATAAGTAATGAATCATATGTAATTGCGTGTTGTATATTCCAATAGATTTAACAGTACTTACCAGAATAGGGAAACTGCTATTTTTGAAAAATGAAAACGGTACAATGGTATTATATAACAGATTAGATCTAATAATTTCAAGTAGGTTGATAAAAGCTGTAAAATTGTGCTGTAATTATGTTCAGAGCTAACCACTTTTAGTCAACCTTTTGCAGTAAAACAACACTCCGAAGATATTTTAATTTATCCCCTGCTCAGATTGATGTGGTTTTCAGTATATGGCTATCCTTTGCATCCTAAATTAGAACATCTCCCTCTTCAACATGGAGTGCAAATACAAGCTGAATGTTCTAGGAGATTGTGGCAGCCCATCTTAGAGAAAGGACTGAGGCAATGGTCCTCTCTTACCACCGTTCCTTTTGGGAAAAAAAAAAAAAGCATTTTTAAAGGTGCATTGGATGAATGGTATTTGTGTTTTATCAAAGAGCAAACTACAAGTAGCTCTTGCAACTTTGAGAGTGTAGGGCTCACCCTTGCACTTTGATAGGAAAAGCTCTTGCATAGTCCCTTGTGCTGGTGCATGAACAAATATAGTTCTCAGAAAAAAAAAACCAAAAAAACAACCAGTCTTTTAAATTAATGACAAAAATCTGTAGCTTTATTCTGGTGTGCTGGGCAGCTGCTCGCTGGAGCACACATTTGGATAATCAGATATTTGAGAGTAGATTCCTCCTACACTAATAGAAGTAAAGAGATGGGTTTTTTTGTTTGACCTTAATGAACACCAGAGACAGTATTGTTGGTTGAAATGATGAAAATTGTTTAGACTTTACCTGGAGGAGGTATTGGCCTATTTAGGTTGAATTTTGATTTTTTTAATGAAAGATATGATATTCTAAAGCATGCAGAAACAATTAAAAAAAAAAAAGCCAGTAGGAAACTTATTGAGAGACTTGGAAAATGGAATAAATGTCACTGCTCAACTGTCATTCAACTTTCTAGGTATTTACCGATAGAGAACACCTCTATATTGCTCAGTAAAGCAGATGGACTACAAAAATCTACCAGGTTACTGGAACGGAATGGGTAGAACTTACAGTGAAAATCTGGCAAATTATTTTAAAATAGATTAATTTTGAAGATTTTTGAAAATCATAGCTGATTTTTTTCGTGTCTTCAAGTTATGAATATGCAGTTTAAGATATTTAAAGTGACCAAGCTTTCTAAACCCTTATTCTCTGAAAATTATTTCTTGTTTCTAAAGTTTTAGAATTCACATTTCTGATTGCTTTTGAATATTCTGATCTTGATTTTAGTATTTAGCTAAGTCATAGTTTAGATATTCACAGGAAAGCAGGGAGCTTTTTTAGATAAATGTTGCCAGTCATCTTTACTAATTGAATCTCTTGTATATTAGCACAGTGATACAGCCTTTTTGAAATCAATACTGTATCTTAATACTTCTTAGAGCAAGCTATTATTAGCACTGAAATCAGCTAGATATACCGGATAATCATGGCTACACAAAAGCTACCTATCCATTATAAGTAAACAGCATGATAATTAACCCACAAGATTTTTTCTGACCCTAAAATGAGGGTCAATCAAGCTGATTATGTCATATTTGAAGTGCAAAGACACTGACTGGGGTCTCAAAAATAATATCACTGAATTAGCATATTGTTTTGTCCGAGCTGATATATGGTACATCTTAACGCACCAGTTAAATTGGGGACAGCTTTGTGCTGACACGATACTGCTGTCTACTCCAAGAGCTACCTTGATCCAAACAAATTTGTGGAATATCTTCCCAGTACTCTGCTGCAAGCACGAGCTGAAGTCTCTCACCATATTAGTTTTGGATAGTAGATTTTGGAAACTCAGGTTATTCAATAGTCTGAGGGGGATGACGGGGGAAGGGGAGTTGCTGTGTATTGAGCTTTTTGGTACTGAGCCACTGTGCAGGCAGGAATGGCAGATTCATAGGGCAAGGAAGAATAAGAGAGAGTGGCTGGAGGCCGGGGAAACAGAAGAGGAAGGAGCAGCATGCTGGTCTGTTAGTATACTTTAAATTAGATGCTTTTGGTTTAAGAAACAGTTCTGCAAGACTAAATGCGTCCATATTTCCTATGGGTTTGTATTTGTGAATTGATATCTGAATTGAGTAATACTCAGGCTGCTGTATAAACTCACCATTTATTAGGCAAGAGAGGATCAATTTGAAAGAGAGGCCTTGACTGAGAAGTAGAATCTGCACTGCTAAGTAAAAGTTGCATTCACTTCATTTCCTTTTAGCGAGCAGACACCCTATCCAGCTGCTTGCTTTCACAAAGTTTGTAGGAATGTTATTATCTTTGAGACCTTTCCCCAAGTATTGGACTTAGATGGAATTGGTTACTGCAGGTGATCAAGAGGAGCTGAGCAAGGCAACAGTACTCATTTTTCATGAAACCGTGTAAAAAGGAGCAATAGTCTGGTCCAAGGAGCTTTTTGTTCTCTCACAGTCTACAAAAAAAGCTGCTAAGCTTGGTGTCTTAGGAAAGATATGGTGTTTCTTTCATTTAAACTCATTTAAATATTCTCATTATTTCTTATTCATAGAAATCTGATCCATATCCTGAAGAATCAGGTCAGATGCCAGGCTTCCAGGAGTAACAGCTTCTGATGGAAAGCTATTACTGCTGCTTCTCTCTACGCTTACCCTAGAAAACTGCACCACACACCCTACATTCTTATTTCCTTTCTCTCCTCTGCTCCTCATATCTCTATTATTTTATGGTTTATAGTATTCACTGTTTTATTCTTTTCTGAAATGTTTGTTTTACAATGGATTATTCACTTTTCTAGCTCCAAATAATCCATTCCTTTCCTTCAGTACTTCATAATAAATGGCAAAAAAATTCAGAAATTATTGCCAGTTAGACATTTTGTGTGTTTTTTAAAAGCATCAGGTTTATTTCTTAATGCTTTAGAAATCTTTAGAATTTTCAGTTAAAATTATGTCATTTCATGTTATCTCTGTGTCATCAGCTTTCTTAATCTACGAAAAGAAAACAAATTGGAATATGTCTAGAAGCATGAAGTGATAAATAGTAAAAAGTTGACAGTTGGTAGTAGTATTTTATTAGAATCATCTTTGATAACAACTCCTCTGGTACCTGTTATATGTGCTCATGAATAGCCACTGAACTAACACAAAACATCTGCTGCTTTGGCTAAATTTAAATACCGCAATCTGATAACCTTGGAGAGAAATTTACCAGTCGCCTAGAACAGAAATTCTCTTAGCAGTCCTGATCCATGGAAGAGAACGAGACTCCCCACATCCAGAAATACACGTCAGTAGATCCAAATGCAGGATCAGATTTTAAGTGTTGAGCATTGATCATTTTGTATAGATACCATTTACATAGAAGTTTACAGTTCAGAGGTAAAGAATACCTGTAATTATACCGGTAAATATGCAGGCACTGCCTACAATGTTGCCATTGAAAAATAGGCAGAAAAAATTGTTTATTTAAAATTGGATTCACTGATACATAAATACAGAACAGTATGTGTAGATTTTATTGTGGGTAATAAAACTTAACATGCAAGACCTGTTAATATTCCAGATCCTTCACATTTTCTAGAATTCTTCACCTAAGCAATAATTAAGCAAATGTTCCTTTTACAGTATCACAGGTAGTTACAAGTTGTTTTGGGAAAGTATTTTATATGCTATATGTTGAAATTAATTTTCCAGGAAAAAAAAATAGCACTCTTTCATACTTGTGCATTTTCTGTGATTATTCTTGCAATATCTTTTCTTCTCATTGTTGTCAGTTATGTTTGACAGAAGCTTTTACCCTAATTCTGTTTATTCTATAAAGAAAAGGCTATCATCTTTCTAGTTAGAGAACAAAATAATTCGAGTTCAAACTCTTGGCCAATATGCATTTGAAAAATTATACTTTTCTGTTCTGTTGGTGAAAGTGATTGACGAAAAAATGTTTCCTTTTCTGGAAACCATTGAGTGCACTTACATTTTTTCACTGCTTTTTTAAAACTAAGTGTAATTTAGACTTTACCGGAGAGTTTATTTTACTTAATGAAATCTAACCTTTCTGTTATTTTCCATCTTGTGCCTTTTAACTTTTCCAGTTCTTTATTAGAAATAGTTTTGACATTATGACTTAAGAAATAATATTGTATACTTGCTACAATTACTCTTTTTGCTCTTCGAGTGTTGTTTTGTGGGTTTTTTCCAAGCTCTTACAGCCAGGCTTCTCGCTGTGTGCTTGAAGATCAGATATATTAAAAGGTGATAACCATAAATGTTTTAATCTGTACTTGGATTTTACGTGTTTCAGATGCTTCAACACTTAGAAACAAATAACTGTTTTATTCTATCAAATTCTGTATTTTTTGAATCACAAGGAACAATGGAAAAAAAAGTTTGCAAAGTCTGTTCTAATGGGAAATGTTTAAATCCAGTTTGAGCTTTCGTTCTTGAATATCATTAGCCTGTATGTGTGCCATGATTCTGTAAATCCAGGCAATGAACTCTTTTGCAGAAAAGTAAATAGTCCTGACTGGGCCATAGCTTATTCAATTCTCAGTTGTCTTGATACCTTAACAGCTGGAGCAGACTCCAGACCTGATGTAGGAGTTCCCAGGGCCGCTTCTTGAAGGTGCTTCTCTATTTTCCTCGGAAATTTGCATGGGAACCTTAAGACCCAAGTTTCTGTATTTGATACACGGCAGAAACTCAGTGCTGGAGGATGAAGGAGAAACTGCTTAAAGAGCAACTTGCAAGTTACTTGTTGCAGCCGTTTTGGGAAATAACCCAGAGTTATTGCTAGGTTCTTGGAGAAAAAGGTAGCAAGACCTCATTTTTTTCCAAGTGTTAGTGTATAGTTGGTTACATTGTTGTTTTCTAGAGAGCTCTGACTCCATTCAATATCATCCTCTGTTTGATTAATTTGTCAGAATGACAACATTATTGCATGAGTAAGATTGTCTTCAGCCTTTTATTGCAAAAGGAAAAGGCAGAATCCTTCTATATACTCTGTATTTTTTCGATACTTTAATTTTTTTATGTATGTTCTTGTGTGTTTATGCCCTCTCCTTGTCATAAGAATAGTTCGGCTGTAATAAGTTTATATTTTTTCCTTTAAATTATATTAATTTCAAAGTTTTATAAGATTCTCAGGTTATGATCTTGTGAACCAGGAAAAGTTGTTGATCATATGTTGCTGTTTATTCTCAAGCCCTCAGCTTTCAGGAGAAATGAGTTACATACTAAATATTTCTCAGGTAGATTGCTGGCTGTGTATGTAACAGATGTAGTAGTCCGCTATCTGATAATGAATGAGAAATACACTATTCTGTGCAAATACTAAAAATGATGTGCATATCCATGAGGGGAAGATGGGTAGAACCCAAGACAATAACCATATGAAATCTGAATATTGTGCATTTTTTTAGTAATTGCATTGGTGGCTATTTTGGGGCTTTGTTTTTTCAGATTAGAAGTTCTAAGGGGCTGGGAAATCTTTTGTATCAAATACGCTATTTTCTGATATTAAATGGGTTGTCAAAATTCCCAACAAGCTCAGGAGTTTGGCTGGTTTTTCCTTATCCATTAGGTATCTCTCTTAAGCATATCATTAGGAGGTTTTGGTACTGTCTTTTTTTTATTATTATTATTATTTGCAAGATGTTTTGTCTTTTTTGTCTTTCCATTTTAAACACACTGACTGCAGCAGGGTTTTTTTCCCCCTAAAAGCCATTTGTAGATATTCATACTGTGTCCTTTTGCACATTTTTTTCAGATCTGTTAAAGTAGCGTCTTTGAGTTTCAGATTTGATGCCAATGAGGTTGCATCATCTTTCCTAAGTACTCTGTGCCATAGATGTTCTGGAATCGAAAGATGAAAACGTACAACTTTCTTTGGCAAAGTGTTTAATTTTAAATTCAGACTGAAAGTATTTATTTTTTTTTACATACTTGCTGACATAGCTCCAGTACTTATCCTTAAATTCTTTTTTTTTCCTTTAGATTTGTTTGTTGTGCTAGAAACTCATTTCTTATATGTCAGTTGTTGCAACCAACCAGTCAGACTTGCTTCATTTAATAACCAGAAAATGTATTTACAGCAGAGTACTGTCTCCCCCTACATAGTGGGATAAGTAGAGATAAGTGACCAAAAATCAGAAGAATTTTCAAAAAAGGATTATAATTTATATTATAATGGCATGTATTTTTTATGTTGTTATCTTTCTACATTCTCAATTGCTAGGAAGTTTTAAGGTAGACACTTTAAGCTAACTTTAAGCTAACTGTAGCATGAATTAATAATTCTAATAAAAATGAAGTAATTCAAGAATTTTTTATAGATGCTTCCTTTTCTCATGTATTTAATGTATGACCTACAAGTAAAATCTAAAATCATCTCATGAGTTTCTTGATCAATGGAGAATTCTCTTAATTGAAGAAAAATCAGACCGCCAATCTACAAGTGTAGAACAAATCCTGTTACTTTTTTGCTAAAAATGTACAAAAAAGAGGGAGTATTCCAAAGAGGTTATGTTGAGAGATTTGCTAAACTTCCTTCACTATTTTATCTATAAGTATATCTCTAAAATTCACAAAATTATGCATAAACAAAGCAGTGCCACTAGACCAAATGACAGATTTTCTTAGAAGAATTTAAGGGAAATAAGAATGTGAAGAGGGATTTGTTTGTATTTGCTTTTTATTTTCTTCAGCTGTGCGATTAAAAAAGGGAGTTGGTACCAAATGAAAGAATTTGAGTCCCAAAATTGGGACATCACAAAGTACAGAGCTCTTTGCACACAAGAGCAATGAATTCAGTCTGATTCTATTACTTGTAACTTTATTATTTTAATCAGTGCCAGGACTTCTTGTGCTTAAAACTTTCTCTGACATCCCACATCAAGTGACGCCAGAAGTTCGGTATTCGTCTAGCCACGCTACTTCTAGAAATCATTATTCGTTTTTCTGGCTGGCTTTGGGGGAGATGGCTGCCGTACAGATTACACTTGCTATTGCCTGCTGGGTTGTGGAATGTACTTGTGAAGAAGAAACCTAAACTTCGGAGGATGGTTCCATGCTGGTCTGTGGGGTATGATAAAGTTTTGTGTGACCTACCTTTGCATTAAACTAACAAATGACAGACATTGTCAGGTAATACGAAAAACTCTAGTGAGATCCTGATGAGTTTTAATATCTGTGTTAGACAGGCTGGAACTTTTAAAAGAGAAAAAAAAAGCATATAAAACTGTCTTATGAATAAAATTGTCTTATACGTAAAGAGGAACAGAAAGTACAAAACCGAGGTCAGGACTATTTTCATTTATCTTTTCTATTTTGACATTTTTGTTAGTGAGCTAGGAAATCAATAAAGACTAATTTCATTGGCAAGGATTAGAGAGTACATAGGAAGGAACACTCAGGATGTGTATAGTTGCTTTCAAGGGCACTTTGAGTAAAATATATTATAAAGTGAATTGAATGGTTCTTTTTGTCTAATTGGCTCATATATTAAGCATTAATTCTTTAGAATACTCAATATACAAAACAAAGTTTGTGATATTGGATATACAAAAAGTATTTTGTTTATTTCAGTTACTTTTACACCCTCATAACGAATGCCTGCCTCGTAGTCTGAGCCCTTTCATAAAAGTCGTAAGTCATAATAAACGTAACTCAAAGTGTCAGTATAATACAGGAAGTATCCTGATAACTCCTTGTTAATCAATAATGCTCAAAAATTAAATATATTCCATGTGCATAATCTGTGATGTAGTTTGTCTGAAAGAAAAATGTAGGTTTTTGTACCTGCTATAGGAGATTAACTAATCAGCATCTGGAAAGTTAGATGTATTAATTCTGAAGTTATGAAAGTGGTTGCACACCGAATACCCAGCAACAGAAAACACTTGGTCATTGGCAAGAGAGAAAAAAATTCCTCAAAGCTGAGGAGGAGCCAGATGTGCTTTCAAGCAAAGCATCTGGGCCAGCTGACCCTCAGCTATGCAAGACCACCAGGAGGAAATGCTGAATGATAGTAGTAGGTGATTCCATGCAGCAGGAGTTGGAGGCAGCCATCTGCCAACCTGACCTGTCGTCTAGAGAAGTTTTCTGCTTGCCTGGGATCTGGGTCTGGGATGTGTTGGAGAGGCTGCCAAAGGTTGTCCAGACTATGACTGTTACCTCCTGCTGTTCTTCCATGTGGGCACAATTGATACCTCCAGGGGCAACCTGGAGAGTATCAAAACTGACTACAGAGCTCTGGAGGTGATAGTTAGGGATATGGGGGCCCAGGTGTTCTCAATCTTGCGGGGAAGGAGTGTAAGGATACTGCACATCAACACTTGGTTGTGTAGCTGTTGGTGGCAACAGGGATTTGGTTCCTGTGACCATAGGACCCTGCTTAAGAATCAGGTTCTGCTTGGAAGAGATGGGGACCCACCCCTGTAAGCAGGGCAACAGTATCTTTGCCAATGTCCTGATTTCAGCTTGGATAGAGTTAATGTTCTTTCTAGTAGCTACTGTGTTTTGGATTTGGTAGGCAAGGAATGTTAAAGAATGTTGATTACACATGTAGTTGTTGCTAGGTCCTGTTTATATTAGTCAAAGACTTTTTCAGCTTCTCATACAAGCTGAGAGGGAGCACAGACAGGACAAGCTGACCAGAGGGTTATTCCATACCACAGACATCACCACCCACATTGTAAAAAAATTCTTCCTTCTATCTAGTCTAAATCTACCCTCTTTGAGTTTAAAGCCATTGTTCCTTGTCCTATCACAGCAGGCCCTGCTAAAAAGTTTGTCCCTATCTTTTTTATAAGCCCCTTTAGGTACTGAAAGCCTGCTATAAGGTCTTCCCAGAGCCTTCTCTTTTCCAGGCTGAACAACCCCAACTCTCTCAGCCTGTCCTCATAGGAGAGATATTCCACTCCTCTGATCACTTTTGTGGCCCTCCTCTGGACCAGTTCCAACCAGTCCATGTCTTTCCTGTGTTGAGGTCTCCAAGAGCTTGATAAGAGCTTACTTAATTCATTGTTGGCTTCTTTCTTGGTGCCCAGCTGACATACAAGACCATAAGAGCACCAAGGTGTTTTTAGTGATGATTTAGACATCTCTTATATGACCTCTTAACCTTGCTGTAGAATAAGTTTGTAAATGTAAAACATTTGGAGAAGAAAGATCTAATCCTATAGTTCTAGGTGTGCTGTGATTAATGCTGTAATTGTGAGTGAGCAGTCCAGGAAAGAATTCTAGTACGTCCTTACTGTGTTTAACAAATTACAAAGGAGACTAAAGAGGATTTTAAACCTTCCTATTGGCACTTACCAGTGCAATACACACACCTGCATCAAATGACTCAGTCACTCTTTTGGGACCACGTAGTTTTTGTATTCCTCCCATTCAAAATATTGAATGGACTGTGTATGCCATCAGGTAGTTATATTATGTACTTCTAAAGAATGTATTGGTACCCTGCTGAGAAGGTATCTCCTTTTACTCTAGGATAGCAGCATTGCATTAACTGTTTCTGAAGGAATTTTCTAATAGAAGTTTCAACAGAAATATAACAAACAATTCTCTTGGATAATCTTTTTTTCCATTATAGAAAGAAAGTGTTTAAGAACATAATAATTGTCCTTTAGAGACGATATTCTATTTTTATACCTCATTAACAGTGCAATAGAAACATACTACTCATGTCGTTTAATTCATTAAACTATTGAACATATTCATATAAGTGCTCAAATGTCCCACACAAAATCACTACTTTACTGTAGAAGATATTTGTGTAAAGATGTGAAATGATGATTTCTTCAGAGAGACTATATATAAACCACCCCTATATACCAAACACTTCATTGTGACTTCATTGGAACTGCACACACAGTAAAATTAAGCATGTGTTTGGAGTGAATTGAGGACCCAAGAAGAAAAGTGACACAAAGATGAGATACAGTCAAAATATGTAGAGTTATAGGCATATATTTCCCTGAGTACTATGTAGATAAACAAAACTTCAAAGCATTACATTTAATACAAACAAGATTTTTTAGAGGGAACATTGTTTCAGTCTTTGTTCTTTCTAAATCTTTCTTCCGTCCTGTTTGTCTTGTCATCTTTTTGATCCTTCCTATTTTGTGTTTATCTATATTCCCTTACACATAATACTAAGACTGTTAGTGATTATGTGGTCAAATAGCTCAGGACAACGGGGTTAGGCAGATTGCCACTTCACAATAAATGGAACAGTAAGTAGGTATAGGAAACATACTTTATATGTTACACATTTATTGTGCTACGCTATTCAGTTATAATGATACCTTGACACCTAGGTGTTCACCATCAGAATGTCTTTTTTTTTTTTTAAGAATACATATGGAAGAGACTGGGAGCTGAGAGTTAACCTGGCTGTTAATTATAGTCTGAATTATTAGCATGACAAGACTTAAAACCTGTTGTATAGAGTCCAAACAATATTGGTTAATGCACATCATAATTCATAACCTGGACCTCAGACTGAGCAGAGCTTGTAGCGCTTATCACTTAAGAAATCTCGGTTCCTAGGACATTTTTCCTAGGAAAATTAGGAATTCCTAGGAATTCCTAGGATATTTTTAATAGTGTGTTTACCAGGTTTCATTAGTTGTTGTCTTCCTGCTGAGAAATGCATCTTTGTTACCAATTGGTCTTCAGCTAGGAAAAAAGAGACCCTTTTTTTCAAGCTTTAGAATTAATCAGTCTGCATGGCATTTGGCAACAGAAAAGCAGCATTGCTCAATTTTTATGAGTAACAGTGGGTTGATGTTGAACAATTTTTTTTTTTTTTTGAAAATTCTATCAGCATAGTCCACTGCTCTCATGAGACTGATGATGTGGAATCTGCCATTTTTGATGCCCTAGAATCTGCTGCCACCAGAATTTCTTTTCTTAATGTCAAGGACTGCTTTGGCAGTGAGACAGGGGTCATATTGTGGATCTGAAGAAAAACAATTTTGGTGCCAAAAGAGATGAAACAATTGGTGCATAAGGTCAATTGATGTTCTTGCCAATTCCTTCATGGTATTAGACCCTTCTAAATCTTTCTTTAAAAATCTTCCATCAAAAAATTGAAATAAATTAATCTTGTTCTTTACTACTCAACAGAAAGGACGAGTAGTTCAGTACTAAATTTGAAACTATTGTTATGTTAAAAACAATCCAAAGATTTTTAAAAATTGCATTTTTGTCTTGGAAGAAAGCTATATTCTAACCTGAGTTGATAGGTATTTCATGGGTTTGTTTTAATTTTCACTATCAAAAATTGAGAATTACTTATTTTCTGTTAAAACATGCCTAATTATGAAGAATGAATAAAATCTCACTGCCTTTAGTATAAGAGAAATCAAGCTATAGAATACATTTTTTCCTACAGTTTTATCTAGTGCTTGGTGAAAATGGCAAACAACAATACCTATTTACAGCCTTAAGAAATATTACTGCTGTCTTTGTGGTTGGTGATATCTGGCTAGTTTCTTTGCAAAACTCTCTCTAATTGGTTTCCTCCTGATTCTGTTTCTTTTGCAGGCACCTCTACTAAGACAATACCTACCTAAATTTTTCAATCCTTGTGTGCCTAGTAAGGGTCTTAACCAAATCTGTAACACCACCTTATTTAATCTATTTTTAGCTTATTATTTCCTATCGGTTTCAGTAGTGAATCTTCAATGGTGAATTTATACATTTTAATACACTGTAGAAATTAATAGAGAATTGTCTTCATATAAATATTCTGTAGAACACTATTAAGGTCAGGTTTCTAGGGAAGGTCATCTCAGGGCACTAGTTTAACTCTTTGTATTAAAATACTGCGCAAACACATAGAGTTGATTGTGCATGTATAAATATTTTCAGTTGCTTTGATTGCCACTTTATACTGCCCCAATATTCTCAGTGGCTTTGCTTTCCTTAGTCATGGGCACAAATCTGAGCTAAAATCAAGCACTCATCTGGAAGTTGGCAATGGATTTTGTTGGCTTGCCCATTTCTTTTGATAAGAAGGGTTTTGTCCCTTAGCATAAGATATATTTGACCTTGAGTTGTCTGGAATGCTGTTAATGCTGAAGAAATGACTGACAAACAGCAATTATGGAGAAACATGTGGTTGTTGCTATTCTTATGCTCTCATCAGGTATTGTTACACATTTGAGGTCAGACTGTGAAAGGCAACATTGTGGATGAAACAATGAAAAAGAAATAGCATTATTTTCAAACTCTTTATTCATGACTACAGATATTTTCTATATGATTTGCCCTTTCTATCACAGTGACCTCTACAGACATGATGATGAAAAATATTAACAAAAAGGTAACAACTGATAGCTGGTATAAGAAGTTATTCACAAACACTAAGCTAAAAGCAGACAAATAATTGTGAGCCGTTGTTGGCATCACAGCAAGTATAAAGTCAGATCTGGTTTTCAAATTTACTAGTATAAGGACTCCCTGCTGAAAGCATGTACCAGATGCAGGATTTTCTCAAGGTTAAATGTGATTATAGCACACACACACACACACAAATTGCAGACAGAGATTAAATCACAAAATAATGAGATCTTTTCAAAAGGTAGTATACTGCTCCGGTTATCCTCTCTACCTTTAAGATATGCTTGTGTTTTAAGTCTTTCTACGCTATGTTCATTGGGAAATTGCATTTAAGCTGATATTATGTCATTGAACTTGAAGGTCTGTCCATTTTATTGTATTACCTGCAGAAAAATTAATTTCATGTAAAGGATCTACAGTTGTACTTCAGCGTGTCAGCAATCAGAATTATCTTCAGTTCCTTTTTTTTTGACTGACTCTTTGCACATCTGAAATGCAATAATAAAAATCACAGGAAGATATTAATGAAATGGAAACTACTGTAAGAAAATGAAAGAGATATGAATAAGTAAGATTCTGTGCCCCATGTTAGTTTGAATTTATTGCTAACTCTCAATATCAGTGACTTCAAAACTTCAAAATCCTATAGTGAAGTGGATTTTTAAAATATATTTTATTATATGCAATGGTTTAACACAGATGGAAAATAGTGGACTGGTTAGATTGCCATAGCCAGAGGGTTTCTGAAGGCTGTGTCTACCTGAGTGATTTGTCTTGGTGCAATAAGAAATATTTTATGTGAATTGCCCAATGGTATCCATTCGTCTTATGATGATTCAGGTCTCCAAGTAGTCTGATGCACAAAAATAAAATTCCTTTTTGAGGAAACTAAGTTAGAAGTTCTGATCCAAACGTGTTCCAGTCCTAGCCCTTTTACATTAGACTCCCTTTTCTGTAGTGATTTAAGAGAAAGGATCTGGTAAACAAAAGTTAAAATTAGGTTATGCCAAGCCAATGTCAAATTCATGAAATGATGGTGGAACTGAGTGCATAAACTGATTCAGAGTGATGCTGCAAAGAGTTAATTTTCACATTAATATGTTAAACAAAGCAGATTCTACTGTCTACTGTACTTGGTCCCAGCATCGGCTCAGAAAGGACTGAATGCTTTCCCCATTCAGAGTAACACCATATTGTGCTATCCAGAAGTTTTCACAAGCCTCCCCCAAAACAGTGCTATGCCTTCAAGGCATAACTAGAGCTCACTGGAAAGCTGTTCCTTTAAAAAATGCTCATTGAAAGATGCAGTTTCATTGAAATGGAAATGTACACAGTTTCATGGATTAAAAAGCCAGAAGGGAGTACTGTGATCATCTAGCCTGGCATACTGTACAACAGAGACCTCATGGCTGTCTTAGTTTCTTCCCATTTGAACTAGGTCATGTCTTTCTAAAGATCAAAAAACCCTCTACCTTGCTTTTTAAAAAGCATACTTCAAGGATAGAAGTATATACCACAATTTTCAATGAGGTACTCCTTATTGTTAATTATGCTGTTAATTCTAAGTTTGCCTGTCTTCAGTTTTGAGCCCCTGGGTCTTGTTATGCCTCTGTCTGTGAGATTGAAATGAAATTTATCTTCCTATGTATATATTTATAGACTGTAATCTAGTTATCCTTTATACTAAGGAGGTGAAATTTCTTGATTCTCTCACGTTAGGTTATGTTTTTGAGTACTTTGATGGTTATATTATGAGTCCTTAGCTACTTACCAATGTTATTTTTGACTTACGGATGCAGAAATTGGATACGTTATTTGAATACTGAAGTAGCTGATGCTAAGTATTGTCTCTGTTCCTGCTTGAGATTCCACTGTTTATACACCCGTGTTCACATTCTTTTTTGACTGAGATTAAGAAAAGTTTGGAGCTATCCAGATGGTCTAAAACTGCAGGGAGCTCTTTGCCTGACAGCTTGTATTGTAAGCTTTTAGGTGTTTGTAGTTTATAGCTCTATTGTCACCTCTGGTGACACTGAATCAGACGTTGTTGTATTCTTCCTTGATGCTAAATCCTTTTTAGGCCACTAATTCCGGGACAAGTTTTATTTTCAAAAAGCCGGGAGCTAAGACTGCTTTTTTTGTTTACTTAAATACAGTCTTGAGTCTCTGCTTTTGGTTTATTTAAAGCAAATCACAATTTGGGGTTGGCTTATCCAAACAGCAGCCTTCAGGGAAAATAGAAAAAAATGAGGAAGAAGAGGAAGGACTAGTCTGATGATGTAAATGATAGCTGTGTTGCCGTATCCATTCCATGTGAGAGTTCAGTGGTCAAGAGCGTTCAGCCCAGCTGTGGGAGATCTGAGCTCACTTTCTTCCTTTGTCTCAGGAAAGACAAACTTACATTCCTACTCTCCATGAGAATAGTTTTACCACATGGACAGAGAGTGATTTTGCTCTCTCCCAGCATGAATATTTGTTTCATCTAAAGCATGAGTTCACAAGTCTAATTCAGAATATCCCTTTTTATTCCTTAACTAGGGCAAAGAATCACTTTGACCTAGGAGGTCTCACCTCTCTTTGGAGTATCTTGGCTACTGAGACAATTATGATGCAAGTTTTTTCCAGTTTTCCTGACTACTATTAAATAAAATAGAATTTTCTTTTTCTTGAAAAAAATTTTCTCACATTTGTGTTCTTTTGGTGAATGGTGAATACTTATTTTTTTAAAAGGTAGACCTTAAATAATTTTTAGAATATTATTTAGTGACTTTTAAACTTATTTTGAAGTACAAATGTGCCATCTCTGAGAACTTCCCTTGTAGCTTATGCCAACAGTACAGACAGGCATTGAAGTGAAGTTCGAAAATGGATAGTGTGTAAGATAAAGTTATTACGTATGTTGTGGCAAAATGTTACCTTTCTAAAACACAGAATCACACGCCAACTACAAATAGTTCAATCTTTGCAAAGGAACAGTATTTCCCAAGGAGGCATGTGACAGGTACGGATATAGAACCAGCAGTATTACTGGCCTATACAATTGTTTACAACTTACCAAAGTTTCAGAATTGGAAGCAAAATGTTACATACTGGTGTCTGCCTCAGCTAGCTTGTTATGGACATTACAACTAAAAAGGTCCAGCCATGTCAGAGAATGGAGAAAAAGAAATTTAAAAAAAAAAAAAAAAAAGAAAAAGAAAAAAGTGGATGCTATTTTCCATTAAAATACTTTGTTGCCCTTGTGCTTTGACTTGGGACTAGCTCCTACATCAGGAATTTGACTCAGTTGCCCAGGCAAAAAGGTCTCAAAGCTTCCACACATGGTTCTTCCTTCCTCACTTCCCTCTTTCAACATTTATTGTCCTTTGAAAAACTGTGGTTTGTGTGCTCAGTGTATGTATAGTCAACAGTGACTTCCTGGAACTTAATTGCTAATACTCTCTCATCACTAAGCATGCTTGATCCTCTCAGAGTTTGCAATTGTAACAGATGGTAACTGAATATACTTTGTCCCTTTGCATCTCCTACATCTAAGCTTGTGCATCAACCCCAGACATTCAGTTCTCATCACTGCTAGCACCTGTGCTGCTCCTACTGAGCTACTGAACACGCTCCAGACTCGGAATAAATTCCAGATTTCCTGTGTAGCCACTCCAGTTCTTACTCCAAAGACCTCTCTCAGTTCCCAGTCTCATTCATAATTATGTCCAGCCTCACCTTTCCTGACCACCCAGCAAATTTCCCTCCCTCCCCTCCATGTGGCTTTCTGATCTAGTATGGGCACTAAAATAGGATGAGTGTTTATCTCAGTCATCTTCTTGTTTCTTTTTTCCAGTGTTTGCCCAGCTAGTCTTAGGTTTCTCCACATCCTTTGCCTCTTTGTCAGAATGCTCTTTTCAAATTCCTTTTCCTGTCCATTCACTACATTTTTCCTTAACCAGTCTTGAACTCTTCACTCCCTGACAGTTAAGTGAATTCCAGTGCTTATTCCCAGACCACAATCTGTGCAATTTAGATTAAATATGTACATATTGAATAAATAGAAGTCTCAGTTACGATTGAATTTCAGCTTTGTTGGCCTGTTGTTTGAGATGTAACCTTCTGCTTTCTGTGTTGCTCATTTTCGCTCTGGGGACTGAATTACTGCATTTCAGAGAATCATAGAATGGTTAGAGTTCAAAGGGACCTTAAAGATCATCTAGTTCCAACTCCCCTGCAGGGACACCTCCCACTAGACCAGGTTGCACAAAGCTCCATCCAACCTGGTCTTGAACACTTCCAGGGATGGGACATCCACAGCTTCTCTGGGCAGCCTGTTCCAGTGTCTCACCACCCTCACAGGAAAGATCTTCTTCCTAATTTCTAACCTAAATGTACACTCTTTCAGTTTAAAACCATTACCCCTCGTCCTCTTACTACACTCCCTGATAAAGAGTCCCTCTTCACCTTTTCTGCAGTGCCCGTTTAAGTACTGGAATGCTGCTACAAGATCTCCCTGGAGCCTTCTCTTTTCCAGGCTGAGCAGTCCCAACTCTTTCATCCTGTCTTCATGGGAGAAGTGCTCCAGCCCTGTCATCATTTTCATGACCCTGACTATCTGAGTGTTCATAATCTTAATTATTTTATTTTTACAATCTTCTAGAGAAATCACGGAGGGAAGAGAGTGGTGTTATCCGTATAAAATAATGCGGGATAGGCAAATTGAAAAAACGTCAAGTTTTTCAGAGTACTTAACATGGTTGTGTATTAACTTCTGTATGTTGAAAGCAGAAGTCCTATAGATTACATTTGCAGCTATGTTATCAGCATTTCTGCAAAAGATATTTAAGAAATAAGTTGGGACAGGGTATGTGGGGACACAATTAATGATGCCTCAGAAAGGCTTGGTTTAAGTGCCTTATCAATGTTGTTAAGGCATGCAGCAGGAGGACACAATCCAAGTTTTCCAGGGAAGCTATCACCTGTTTTGATCATGATACCTTCTTTTCAATTGTACAGTTGTTTATTACACAATTTCCAGGTGCTGGAAATGAAATACAAATTCTACGTACAATCATGGTTTCCTATCAGAGCAGATTCATCCTGAACATTAAATGAATCTGGAGGTCCCTGGGAAAGAATAGTGGGTGTTCATGAGGTACCACTGTGTTATTATTCAAAAATACAGAGAGGCAGAATTACTTCTGGATTGGTGGATATAAATTTATTTTGAATGTTTGATGTGAAATCCCACTAGCACTCTATTAATTTATCAAGGTAACTGTGATATCTGAAGTTGAAAGGTTCATCTGTGGCAAATAACTACTACTCTGTTCTAAACATAAACTTCGGAAAAGTATTAAATGATAACAGGACTTAAAAATAGTAAGTGGTACATCGCAGAGCTGGATGGTTCAATATGGATGTAATTTGAATGTAATCTTTATAAAAAATAAGCTGCTATAATTGGCTGCTAGGCAAGGCTTTGACAAAAAGCATTAATTTCCTGAGGTTCTTTGACTATGGCACCAACAGGCCTGCTTTGACATCCAGAGTAAGTGTGTTTACTGGCTGCCAAACTCTTAATAATGGAAACGGGTATAACTGACGTTTGGGCATCTATAGACTTGAGCCACCTCTTTCAACATAAAATGAAGGATTTAATAACCAAAATATAGGTGTCTAGTGCTGTTTGAAATGCCGTACCACATTTAACCTCCAGAAGGACCCAGATTTCCTCCTAGTCTCATGCCTATCAGCCCCAGGTCTCAGATACCTCAGGTGTCTGAAATGTCACTGGCTATTTTTGAGCCACTGAGTCCTAGTTCTGTATTCAAAATGTACATTTTTGATCTAATTTGTACAGAGTTTGGTCTGGGAATGATACTTTCCCAGAATGCCATTCAAGGTTTAAATGATTTGAAGCTCAGAGATCTCCTGAATTAGGGAGCTTTTTTCATTAGGCAGTTTTATTTTTAGTAGCCCTTGGTAGATTTTTGTTTCCCCATGAATTTATTTGTTCATTTTTTTGAGGGAAATTTAGCATCCATGATTCCTTGGCCAGAGGTATAATTTAATGACATGTTTGAAAGATTATCTTCTTTTTGTTTGTTTCGAATCCCCTGTTAGCTATTTGCCTTTATTGTTTCCTGGAAGAGACAGTAAAAAATACTTTCCTGTTCACTTTCTTAATGCCACTTCTAATACATGGACTTTGGTATGTCCCTGTCTCTTTTCTAGGCTAAAGAATCCTGATCATTCTTTGTACAGAAATGGTGTCAACTTTGATATGTTCTTTGTCCTTTTCTGTACCTTTTCCAATTATATTGGATTCTTTTTGAGTTAAGAAAGACCACCAGAATTATACACAGTGTTCACACTGGAAATGTGCCATTAATTTATTCTTTGGCATTATGTTTTTTGTATTCCTTTCATAGTAATTTGTATTTTTCTCTTTGTGTTTTTTTTTTTTTTTTTTTACTATTATTAAGCATATTCCTGATATTTCCAGGGATCTGTTATAACTCCAAGTTCTTACTATTGAGTTACCATACTAAAGGGTCTATCACTGTGTATGTAAAGCCAGAGCTATTCTTCTTTTAGTCTATCAATTCATATCTGTCTATGCTGAATTTTTGCCTCTTAATTGCCGAGAAGCACAGTATCATGATATTTGAAACAACCATTACCTTTACTACCAAAATGAGCAAACTTGATAATCTTTCAGATCATTTATGAATCTGTTGAACGGCACAGGTCACAATACAGATCCCAGCGGGACTCTAGAGTTTTCACAGTGAAAACTGGCAATGTATTCCTACACAGCTGGTTCCAGCAAGCTCTGCAGTGGACCCACAGCTGGCCAAAGCTGAGCCCCTCAGACAAGCCGGTGGCACCTCTGTAATAACACAGATGGTCCCAGTTGGTCTTCCTGACTATGCTGTAGTAGTTATAACTTTTTCTTGGTCTTTTTGGTCCTTTTGATAGTGGTATTCATTTGCTCTGACAATTAAATACAATGCCTTTAGTTTCTTTAATGACTGCATGTATTTTACCCTTTTTGATGTCTCCTTTCATTTCTTTGCCATAAACCTAATTTTTATGTAGTTTCCTGCTTTGAAATTAGTAACTTCTTGTTTGTTTTTAGAAAGCTGTTGAAACTGAATATATGATGGTTGCTGTCATAGAATAGCTCCTGGAAAGAAGTGCTGTGAACTACATCCTTTGTGCTGTCATGGTCAGGACAAGCATTACTTCTCCTTTTGGAGGTTTTGCCACTAGGTGCTCTAATCATTTACAGGAACTAAAAATTAAGTGTTATAATCATGCACTAATACAGGCAGTTATCTACTGGAGATTGGATGTGGCATTCCCATTGTTATTTTCTGCCTTGGCATTCTCAGTTCATGTGTGGATTCCTGATTCATATAACTTGTTTACCTGATTTAACTATAAAACTTCTGTAAATTTTAACAGGAAAAGTCCACCAACACAACCAGTCTTTCCTACGTACTTTGGTGGTAATGTTCACTGATTTATCTTCTGCCATCAAGTTTCTGATAATAGCTATAAAGACAATTTCTTATTTGAATCTAAGTGGTTTAAACCCCTTACTTTTACTCTTCCAGCATTTGTATAGAAACAAAGATAGTGTTTCACTTTTATGCTTTTCTGTACTCTATTGTGATCGTTCTTGAATCTTCAATTCACATTGAATTTTACTCTTCTATCTCACGTTTGAGGTTTTGTGAAGAAGTAGGGGTTTATGCAGAATTTTTTATGAAACAACTCTTAAAAGATCTATTATCATGGATACTTCCCTTACAAGGGATGCAACTCTTGTTGACTTTCCTGGAGCTAGTAGGTTTTTAAAGTGCAAGCAGTCTCATGCTGTTTTGACTTCAGAAGAAGTTCTCTTGTACAAGTTCTGTCTGCCACCAGTTCTTAATATATCCTTTTTTCTGATGTCATTTATTCAGGCATGTGTGGAGTCTTCCACTCTGTCTGAGCCAATAACTGGTACTGAGAACATCTCAGAGAATGCTGCTGTGAAGCTTCTGGTATATAGTTTCCCCCAGAACTTAAAGTATTTTCCTTTTGAACTGTTCTCCTGCTCTTCTTTGAGTCACTTGAGGGTCTCTTCACTTGCCAGTGCTGGCTCCTTCCCAGCATTGGTCGTAACCGATCACTGTCCTCCTGCACCCAAGAGTCAGACCATCAAGCAGCACCTTTGGATATCACAGAATTATTATCAAACTGCAAGCTGGTTTTAACCTGACTGTAATATGCCCTTCCTTCCGCTAAAAAAAATTATAATAATCTGCCTTTGGATTTCAGTTTGGGAAGCCTACTTTTTGTCTTACAACCTTTATTTCTAAAGCTCAGTAGTTATATGACAGCATATTTTCAAGGTGGAGGGGTAAGTTATCTGTATAAAATGTAAGTAGACAAACATGTAGATGATTGTCAATAACTGCTGTTATTTGAACTATGGAAAAATTTATATTTTGAACAAATGCTGTTCCAAATAAGTGCCCAAACTGTGATAATTTTAACTATATAAAATCTTGGATAGATCATCCCATTCTAGTTCTTTGATTAGAAAAAGTTCACCTAGTATGCAGTTTTCTGGAAAGAACGAGTGCCCATCCCTCGGTTTCCTATACCTCTGCAAAGCTGAAACATATTGGGGCTCCCTAGTTATTCTCTGCTCCACCTGGCTTCTGAGAAGCGCTGTATAAATGAAGGCAGTCATGCAGCTATTCTAATGAATACTGAAAATTCTGTAGGAGCCATCAGATGTAGGGCACAAAAATGGCTTAAACCCATCTGTTCCCCTATTTTCATTTCCGTCCCTCTACTGAGATATTTATAGTTATGGGTAACATGGCGATATCCAGAATATTTTATGTAGTTTCTACTGTTGCATGATTTATGATGACGTTCATCCCCATCAAACTCACATTCATATGCACTGTTTTGTACAATTAACTTGTTTATCAACAATAGCTTGGTTTCTGGGTTTATATAAAAGTATCATCCCTTGATAATGTAAGTAAAAGCTCCTAATTATATATATTAACATTTTGTCTGACCAGATCTGTATCACTAAGGATTGTATTCCAAATGTGGCTGCATGGTCATCAACATTTTTTCCCCTTGATTGTCATGTAGTAAAATCCTCTTAAATTAAGGTATTATGCATGAAAATTAAACTAAATTCCTGATTATCAAAACATTACAGAAAATGACAACATTTTAACAAAAACCATTAATAGAAATCTAACACTTCCTATACTTTTAGATCTATGAAGGTAGGGATAGGTGAAGATAAATCACATGCTATGATGCTGATTGTGAACACCAGTTAATACCTGTCATCTATGGGAAATAGACATCTTGTGTATCATTTATACGGAAATGTCACTATTGTACACTCGATTACTTCAACATGCACTGCACTGATTCTTCTATGGCAACAATCTCAGGGAACAAGAACATGCATGTGAATTTCTGGTGTGTATTATGCCTCCAGTGCTGTATAATGGACTATATATGGTGCCAGGAAGATGACAATGTTCAGAAGAAAAGTTCCTGTATACAGTCATAATAACAAAGTGGTCTAGCAGGGGAAATCTAGGCTGAATGGTCAACTGGTTTTATAAAATCCTGGGAAGCAGTCTATGACAGTACTTCAGTCTTCATTTTATACATTACTCTATGTGGTACATATTTCTTTTGTAGATAAAAGTAGAAAAGTGATTGTACTGTCGCTGAGATGCCATTTAATTTTGTTGTTGTTGCTATCTGGTACTGTAGTGCAGGAATGCTGCGTTACCTTAGAAGGAAGGGTAACTGCATTACTCCTTAGAAAAAAACATTACTAAAGTAATTATATTTAAGCATCTTTCTCTTATCTTTTCTTTCAGTTAAAACCATAGTCTTACACTATTAGTTACAAGTTCAAATTTAGCATCCTTAGACTGTTACTATATGAAACATAAAGTTTTATTTGACGTAACATACAGTCTGCCTGTTTCTTTAATGCTCGTTCCCTTTTTATGCATATGTTTTTTGGGCTATAATACAGTAAGCATTAGAAGAATGTCCAGTATATCTTCTTGTTTTTGGTTCTCACAGTGACTTTGAAATACATGTATATGCAGCACCAATCAATAAACACAGTATGGACAGAGTAAAAAAAAAAAATATTTTCACTCTGAAAGACTCTCCTCGTTATATTATAATGTCTTTAAAGTAAGTCACATGTTAGATCTAAACTACTTGACAGGTAACCATTTTAAAGACATTTATGAATATAATCAATGTAATTCTCAATAGTTATATTTCTAATAACCAATTTGCTGACTTCATGTTCTTGTCAAGATAATTTATACATATACACCATATGTTCTGTGAATTTTTTCTTTGCCCAGGTGAGCATTTAATCTTCCTTTCTCCCTAAAGGAATTATCCACATCCCTGAAATTAGAGGATCCTCCACTTATTTTTCCCTTCTGTCAGATCTTCCAGCCTTAAGACCTCAAGTCATAATGATCATCTTTTCAGCAGAGGGCAGCATATGGCATTCTCAGAGTCCATCAATTCCACTGTTTAATTGGCTGTAGAAATCACTCTTGAGCTAAAGGTGATTTTGAAGCATTTCCAACTCTTCTCGACTCTTAGGCAAGATTCAGATTTTGGTATCCTTTGTGACTGCATGGAATATTTCTTGGGGGAAAGATCTGTAGTGATGAAACTATTAAATAAAAAGAAAGTTGATTTTTCTTTTTTTTTTTTTATTTTTACAAGAAACCAATACTTCTCTGGTTGAAATTTTCTTACTAATGATGGTAAAGTTTCTAGAAAAGATTACTTTGCTCCAATGAGTTAAATATAAGGTAAAAAGTTGCATTTCAGATAGTGCTCAATTTTGGTAGTCATAGACCCTTGTCTTTGTAATAATGGTAAATCTGTTAGGGGAAGAACCATTTGCAGCTGAGCATCAGACAGTCTAATGCTCTGAGCTACTAATTCTGTTTTACAAACACTTCCAAAAAAGAGTCAGTTTATTTTTTGACACACTTTTTTCCCTTGCTTTTTGTATAGAAAGAAGAATGAGTTTACATCCATGTTTTATTATTCACATTCTGATTTTTTTATTGGATTATGTAGTTAATTTTCTAAGTTACAGACAAATGATACAGTTCATGCACTAAGTAATCACCTAATATCCTGTAAAGGCTCCAGGTTGATCCTCATCTTTTTGATTTTTTACAATCACATTGTCAAGTTTTCTTTATATGGAATCCTTGTTTATTGATCAGACCAGGTGCAAGTTACACTTCTAGTGCAATATGTTTAATATCTTTGGGTTTGAGCAGCTAGTTAGAACAGGTCCTTTATTAGCCGTAGGATATGAATTTATTGCTCTGCTCATTAAATGTAAAAAAGGGTCTTTCATGGAATGTCCAATGAGATGACATTCCTCATATTAATGGTGATGCTAACATAAATTTGTTCTTTTTTCTTTCTTTTTTTTTTTTTTTTTTTTTTTTTAACTAACAATTTATGTTTTCCGGTTTACTTAAGTTCAAAAATTCTCAAAATGGCAGTTGATTCTTTTGGCATGCTGCAGAGGCTTCTCAGTAGATTAGGAAGTTGAACACAATTTTTGCAATATCACACAGCTTCTGTTTTCTGGAAGCTATAGAATCATCGAATAGTTTGGACTGGAAGGGACCTTTAAAGGTCATCTTGTCCAACCCCTCTCCCACCCCCACAAAGAGTAGGGACATCTTCAACTGGATCAGGTTGCTCAGAGCCCCGTCCAGCCTGACCTTGAATGTTTCCAGGGATGGGGCATATACACAAACTGTATGGAATGATTGATTCTGGTCCACCTTGGTGGTGGGATAAAATAAGAAAACTAAATGTTTTAAGAGCTGCTCCAGATTTTTTGTTTGGTAACTGGAGGGGAATATATTGTTGTGTTGGTCTTCTTGAAATTCTGTTCTGCTGTTAATTGAAGTGCCTGTTGTTTTTCACAGAAGGGAAGAAAATTTGTAGATGGACTATCTTTCAATAAAACTTAATGCCAACAAGTGGATTGGCAGTGAAAATGAATGCCCAAAAGTCAAATGTAGAAAGTGTTTGTTGTTCTTATGGATCATACTACTACGAGCATTAGCATGGGAGAGGTGTTTCTAAGTTACTTTAAAAAAAATAAAGTTGTCATTTGCAACTCTAGCTACTTCAGCTGGCTCTGAGTTGATTGAGTCTTACTATAGAGAAGACCAAAAATCTGTTGACTCTAAGGTACGGGAAGGATATTCTAGCAATACATGGTTGACATTTAAGCCAAAGCCTTGAAAAAGGCTTGGATTAGCTCACACCGTTTGAAGGGCTGGACAGGAGTTCCTGGGGTTTCTTTCAGTTTTATTAGAGCAGAGAGAAGGAAGTGCTTAATACCAGGTACAGATTTTCCATTTTCTATAATGGTCCTATCACCATCATAGGTAAATAATTTTCAGCTATCATTTAAGAGTGGTTTACAGTTATTTCACACTACTCCAACAGTTGAAAATGGCTTAAGTGGGCACTTTGCATTAGTTTTGTTTCTGGGAGTGAACACTCTTGGCAAAGAAAGAGAACCTTGAAGTAGGAGAGCTGTATGAGCCTTAGTGAATTTTGAATTCCAGCTTGCATAGCGATGTCACATTTGCTTTAATCCAGAACAGCCACTTCATCTCTGACCTCTCAGCCCTGCTGCTCAAGGGAAACATACAAAATACCTTCAAAAGATAATTCTGGAACTAAAATTCATAACTCTACTGGGCACTAAAAACATGGACTCAACAGAGACATTGTTTTTATGGCACATTATATTTTTTGCCACCCCAGGATAACCTTTCCATGCTGCACAGATAATAAATTACTTGCGTCTCTCTTTCTCTCTCTCTGTCCCATAGGAGCAAACAAATGTATTGTCTTTCCCTTTCTAATATTTCTCCGCCCCATATTTATGAAGTGTCTTATCTTGTAGTTAATTGAATTGGCAAGTTTGATCAAATTAAAATCAGAGCAATTGTTCTCAACTTCTATTTAGTTTGGAAGATTGCTAATTCTGCTTCAGACTGGAGGAAAGTCTACCATGCCTGAAAGCTTGTCATTTTCCCCTCAAATATTTGATTTAGTCTAATAGAAGACAGTAACACTTCTTATAAACTGTACATATTTATACTGTTAGAACACGTGGCTAAAGTAGTATCACTTAATTCACAGTAACATGCTGATTAGATACAATTAATTCCTCCCTTTTGATTCCAGAAATTTTATAGTAGTTCAGTCTTTCAATAAACAGTTTGGCCAGTCCAAACTCCTAGGTAGCTGTGGTTTTGTATTTTTAATATTTTCTATTTATTATTCTTGTGTTACTGTGCATGTGGTTTGTAAAATATTTTGAGATCAATCTGGCTGAGGAGTGGTGTGTAATTGTCCTGTTTCATATTTTCCAATAAAAATGATAGCAGCTATAAAGGAACAAAATGCACTCGATACTAAATGTCCATGTTTTCAAAATTAAACACTATCTACAGAATTTGCTAATTTCTGAGGTTTCTTTGCACTCAGTGATGTTCTCTGAAAGTGTGGTAAACTCCAAGATATATCAGTAGCTGAACTCTATTCAGTTTCCAGTACAGTCAATCGTGCTTTGATAACGCTGAAAAATGCTGAAATGTTGACAGTTTCTAAGATAATCCTTTAAAAAGTCATTGCCAGTACCAATACATTTTAAAACCAAAAAAATATTGCTCAGAAAAAATGCAATAAAACGATGTGTGCATTATTACATACTTTTCACTTCAGTGATTCTTCGGTGAAAAAACCAAAATCAACAGCACACACTGTCTCTGCAGGTCTAAGACATCACAGGAGATGCTTCTGAATACACCCTCATGGTTTGGTGCTTATTCTTAGCTGGGAGAAACAATGCCATAAATTTGGAACTTGCCTCTGTCTCTGCTGTTATAAAACTTCAGTAAAATAAATGAAAGAAAACAAAGAAGGTACAGTGTCTGGACTCATGGCATTATGACAAACCGTCTGAGTAGACAACACGAATAGCCTGCGGCATAGATCAACTTTAACTGTGGTCTTGTCACATTTCATAAACCGGAGCAAAACTGGGCTTGGTCAGCATATGATACAAAGCCTGTAAGAAAACTGTTCGTAATTCAGAAAGCGATGTGTGTAGTTTAGCTGTTTCGCAGTGTTTCATCAAAAACTAAAGGATGTCTCGCTACATTAAAGGGGATCGGTTTTTTCTCAGTGGAAGATGATACAAAACCACCAATTCTTTTCATTAACCACCCCCCCCTCAGTGTTTCTTCTCTTTTTTTTTTTTCTAGTTAGTTTTTGTTGTTTTATAAAACAACAGACACTTCTGATGAAAAGTGAGAATTTAGTATTGTTTCATATTAAATTTTTCACCTAACATTTTTGCAATTATTTCTGGTGGTAATTCCTGTTTTTTTGCTATTAAATATGATTGAATCATATTTAGCTTTAGTCACCTTAAGAAATCCAGGTTCATATCTGGCTATTTTTCTTTGTGTGACTGTAAACACCAATATAGCCTTTTTTGGGAGAATATGGACCTATTCAGCAAAATTACTGTTCAGAAACATAAGCATGCATTGTCTAATAACTTCAGGAAGCTACTAATTTGTTGTAGGATTTATTATTAGTATTTAGAATTTAAATTTGAATCTCTGATGTAACAAACCCAGAACAGTCTCAAGACTAGTAATTGTGAAAACATGATGCTCATCTGCTGCTGACCCTGTAGAAAAGAATCAGTGTTATTTCAAGATGATCTCCAAAAGTCCCTTCCAACCCCTACCATTCTGTGATTCTATAATATGTTGTGTGTATGATTAACTCATGTGGGGTTTTCTTAGCAGGGGATTAGAGTAGAAATGTCATCCTTTGGCAACTTGCTCTATCCTCACAGGGGCATGTTCCTCAGCACTCTGTATTTCTTTCAGTTCTCCCCTTCTCTAATCTGTCTGTCCCTAATCATTCAGATCTCTTCATCTAATGTTGGACCTGCCCAGACTCCCTCTCATTCCTGACTCTTTTCCTCTAGTTCTGTTTAACCGATTGTACTTCTAGTCACTTGAACCAACTTCATATCAACTGAGGTCCCAGTGAGTCCAGGTATGCAAATAATTTCTTTATTTCAGTCTCTCACTCAGTCGCTGGTATTGTCATTCTTTTGTACCCTCTTTTGCTTTCAAGCAATAGTCCTGCTGCCCTGGCGCTCAGTTCTCAGTCCTTGTCATCCTAATCAGTCATTCCAAGGCCTCTAAGATAAATCACCAGTTTCACTCATGCCCAGCAGCAGGCCCTTGATGTCCATTACCCTCCGCCTTTGGAGAGTATAGCTGAGACACTCTCTTCATTCTCCCAATATATGGATTGGAACATAGGGAAAAACAGCATTATGGGAGAAATATAGGATCAGTCTTGGGATGGGGTTACTTTGTACAGGTGGAATCTTCCATGATTGCAATTTTCAACTGTTACATGCCTCTCCTGACCTTGTTCTGACCACAGTTTTCCAAGCTTTATTATCTTGTTCGAGTTTGGGTAAATTTTAATCTCATGCTGAATTTAAGTCCCTATTCCACATTATGGGTGAGACCCAAAGGTTTCCACAAGGAAGTAGATAGAATTTTTGTAAAGGTAAAATAATGTATTTTCCCCACCCACTTTGTTTTCAGGAGCTAATAATTGGGGTGAAACTACATTGTTTTGATTTGCTTCAGTGTCATGATTGGGAAGGTGTCCAACTACTACTTGTACCTATGAAATATTATTTAAAATGTTGACTTTGCTTTTGAAGGTGTGTTTGAGTGGGTTTACCAACTCCACTTTCTAGGATGGATTTGTAATTTCTTGGAGAGCAACAATCTAGTCAATTGGTAGTTTTGTGGAAAGGAAAATTATTAAATGTGTAACTCTTCTGTGAAAATATACATTTGCAGGATTACCATCTGGTTTCAGAAACAGACATCTAAAATTTTACTAATTGTAGAGGTTTTCTCCAGTTTGTCAATCAACTGTTTTTCTAAGTATCATCTTGATGTCACATATGGCTAATTTTATATTGGTGGTTGAAGCTTCCTAGTATATATATGAATAGCAGAGGCTTTCAGTGATTATTGCTTTTTATATTGTTTCCCATTTAATCTCCCAGCATTTTGTTTTCCAATTCTAGTAACAGTTAACATAAGCCACTAGTGTATAAGAAATGCCTCTCAGACGTGTTTGCATTGTGTTGTCTGTGGAATTTTTTTCAGTATTTTATTTCTTTTTTTACCCCAGAAAATTGTTTGGTAGTCAAAAAAATTAATCTGCAGAGTGGCTCCTTTCAGGTCAGGTCAAATTTGCCAAATCTATCAGGTTGAAAATATGAGTAAGTTCTGCAAATCTCTACTTTAGCACGAGCGAAATAGTTTGATTTGAAAAGCAGTAAAGTGCATATCAAGGAATATAGTATGAGAGGAGAGAAGTATCTCCAAACTACTTTCACCAATACCACAGCAGTGTCAGTCCCTTACTAAAAAATATGGTGCTCTACCCTTACATCTCTCTGCAGGGAGATAAACCTGTATTTTTCTATTCCTAAAAGAATGCTCTTATGATCTAGGGCATTCTAGGTAGACTGATTTTGATCTTTGATTCTGGAAATGTTTTATTCAGGTGAGTCAAATGACTATAATTCAAATGATTTATACAGTGTGAGTCTACATTACCAATTTGCATTTTTTTTTGTTAATTCTCTCTGCAGCCCCAATTCCTCTGTACACTCCTCTGCCTTTGGCTTCCTCTACATATGGACCAACTACTTTGCCCTAAGCTGGCTGTGGAGATCAAATGGCTCTAGACTGCATTAGGTTTGATAGGAAGAGACCTTGGTTGAAATCCATTCTGAATTATGTTTAGAGTAGACTGAGCTGTAATGTCATTTTTTTTCTGACTCGGTCACCATATAAGTAGATAGCCTATACAAAGCAGACTTGCATTAGCAGAAGAAACACCAAGTTAAATAACCTTTAGCCTCATGCATTGTCCTGGACAATACTTGTGAAATTTTCATCATCTTACAGGTAGGAGCTGAAAATTAATCTTCCATAATCTTCATGGCTTCCTTTCCATTGGTTACTGGGCTTCATTTCAAAGGGCTGTAATCTGATTGCTTAGCTAGACAACAGAAATAAATTGCAATTCCCACTACCTCAATCCTTGGTCTTCCAAAAAGCAGCAAGTGGAAAACCAGTAGCGTCCCTACTACCTATTTACCTCAGATTTGAAGAGGAATTTTGGAAATTTAGACTGCATATGTCTGGCTAAAAAAAATTCCCCACTTCTGTGAGGCTCTGTCTGTGCTTGAGATAGCAATCAGAATCCAGAAACACTCTAATTAGTAGGGATTCTATATGATAGGCTTTACTAGGCCTTTTCAGAAGTATCTAGCTGGTAGGATCTCATTCAAGATCTGATTTTTATCTTTAACTGTGCAGATACCTTAAGTATGTTTTTTCAGTCTGGCAGTGTTTATTAAAGATCGTAGGTTTATATTATTGTGGACTGCAAGGTAGGAGATAAACTGTTTTTTCGGTTGCACCTTAATTTGCACCCAATGTTATTAAAAAGAGCTACTATATGTGTGGGGGTGGAATTCAGTCACTGGCTGCTTTGCATTGGTTCTTGGTCTTCCAAGAAGGATGCAAATGAAAGACAGGGCTTAGGAAAGACAGATGTATATCTTCAAAGATTGCATTGATACAATGGTTTATTTCTACATATTTGTATGGTCCCGCTGATCATTTATATCTAACTGCTGTTTTAAAAGACTATTTGAATAATAATTGCTGCAAACATTGCAAGCATGTAAATGAACATGACCGCCTATAACATCTAAGACTCTATTGTCCCATCAATTTCAAAATTAGTATTTAAATTCTGTTATTGTACAGACCTTAACTGGTACCTTAAAGAATGAGAATGTGGGTGGAAAAGTTAGTTGGATTTCTACCACTGTTTGTACCTAATAGCACATCTACTTAAAAGATACCCTTGTTCCATCACGTATGAAACACGAGGATATCACTCAGGGTAGTTTTGTTACTTACTACTGTCATATTGTTAAAGCCAGGATGTAGTGCCTAAGAGTTAGCATGTACAGAATCAATTTTCAGCCAGGTATGAATATTGCCTAATTAAGATAGCCGTAGTACTTCTGATATGTATAATCTTGACTTTGTCATCTCTCTATCATTCATTTTTTTGGGGAATATATGATTAGATCATAAGACGCTCTTTTAAATGATATTTGAAAAATATATTACAGAAGGACTTAGAATAGATATCCAGATATTTAGATTAGTGGTTGTTAATAAAATTACTATATATTCAGGTGGCAATCTTCCATTTTGATATCAAACACTGAAATTTTTCAGAGAATGCCATTTGACCTTGAGGTCTAGTGAACAGCTTGAGATTAACAAATCACTGAATAAAACTAGTGAAACATCTAATAAAAGAGGAGTGGAAAAAGGAAATAATTACATCACTAAAGATGCACAATAGTGTACATTTTTATTTTTTAATTTGTATGAATAAAAGACTATAAAATAATATTACTTTGCTTTTAGATCAAACAGCATAATACTCTTATCTTCCAAAAATAATATGTTTTGTTTTGCTCTCTTATTTTAGTTTAATATTGCTACTAAATAAAAGATTGTAGGAGTTTATTTTTTAACCAAAGAAGGGGAAAATAAAATACAGCCACCGCTGGGTAAATTCCATCAGTGAACAACAATAACAAAAGAAGGTGCTTACACTTTTATCCCATGTGGATTTCTTTTTAATATTTCAGAGCAATGAACATATGGCCGTTACTATCAGCACTAGTGTATTTGCGGCGATGCCTATCAACATCCACCAGAGAGCAGGGCAGCTCCAAAACCCACATCTTTTATGCTGTGGAAATTGATGGAGACAGCAACACAGCCAGCTTCTTGGCCAAACAACATGGAATGCAGTTCATTTCAAAGGTCAGCGCATATTTAAACTTGCTTCATTACTCCCACCTTTATGCTTGAGATTTTCATTTTTTTAAAATCAGTTTACCTAGAGGTTCCTTTAGAGACAGAAAAATGAAAGTGCTGAATCCTATTTTCATTTGGGGATATCAAGCTTTTTATCAAATTATAGAGGTGGCGTTTCAGAATATTTCATATCTGATCAGAAGGAAAATCCAAAAATAATTTTCTCTTTATTCAGGAGTCTTTCAGGCACTGGGACTGTTTTATTTATTACTTAATATTGTGCTCCAGTCAATCATTTTGAATTCAGACAGGAAAATGGAATTTTTATTTTTAAAAGGAAAAAATCCTGAGGAAAAATGCTATTGGAATAAGGCAGATTTTATTATTTTTAAAAATACAAGTAAGTCTTTTCTTCCTCTGCTATTTTATTTTCCTTTCACCACAGTACATTAATATGAAGCCATATATTAAACAAAGGATCTTATATAAAATCATATGTTGGTTAATTACAGGCATTTTATTTCAGAGAATTTCTACAACATGTATCACTGAGCTTGTGGAATTATGGCCTTGTAACACAATCAAGGAAAATATTTTTCTTTCTTTGGACTAGTATCTCAATGCACACATTTTCTGTATATGTACTGTGTATGTGTGTGTAAACATGAAGTATGTATTTATATTGCATTTAGCTTTATTTTAACTTTCCATCAGAAGAAGGTTATTCCTGAAGTGTATGTTAACACAGCCCAGATAGAGCAAACACATTAATACCTTTCATTTACAGTTACTGGTCTATAAAACTGGACATGTATACCAGTGACAGTGTTAACTTTTCCTGTTGCTTCTAGTTTAGAAACATCTTGCATCAGTTAAAGTAGATCACAAATAAATTATTAAAACTTTTAATATGTTAATTTGTAGCAGCCTCCATTCATTGACCTGAAAGTTCTTTGCCAATTTTAATGAATTAAGCCTTGAAGTGCTCCTGTTGCTTTTATCTCTAATTTTCAGATGTGAAAAGCAGAGGTAGGGTGAGTAAAACAATTTGTTCAAGATCCACATAGGAAGTCTGTGGCCCTGTGAGAAACAGAAAACGCATTTCTAAATTTTCAATTCTGTGCTCTACCTGTAAGAAATTATTGCAAGAGAGAAAATGTAATCAGCTTATGAAGAAGAGGCAGTGCATTATACACACCTCAACAGCCACTATGGTTTACCCTAGTCATGAAAATCACTGAAGGGCCCTGAGGAAAAGTGCACCCAGTTTTCTGTTAGAGTGACAATGACACAGACTTCCCACTGTGTCACCCTTAGTGTATAAATATTAAAACCACCACAGATGGTTATAATGAGGATTGAATTAAAAAAAACCCACAAAACAACAAACAACACAGATATTAGACAGTAATTATCTCTATAAAGGGTGACTTCAGTGCTAGGGTTGCTAAAAAGGGTTTCCTCATGTTTTGAGTAGCACAGAGGTATTTTGTACGAGATGACAGTGTCTATTGCTATACAATCTGGGCACTATTTATAGCTAGGTTGCTGGAAAAAAAAATTGGTAGTATAACAGAGCCAATCACACTGTGTTCTTTGTTCTGTAATATTTATCCAGGAAAACACCTTTTTTATTACTGTGATTATGAATAAGAAAAAGTAAAAGATAGAGAAAGAAATGTGGGAGACATAGGAAGGGTTTTTCCCTGGCTTCTCTGTGAATTTCTGGTTTACAACCTGTTGTATAAGCAGCAGATACCTTTCTTAGCATTTTCATTTCAAATATGAAAAAAAAAGCTTCTGTGGTATTTAAAGCTTACGGTCTTTAAGCCATGAGGAGCACTGGTAAAGTATTAAAGATTCAAATATGATTAAGCTTAATATTTTTTCAAACTTTTTGTTGGCTTGTAATAAGCTTACAGCATGTGCTATGTGATAAGACAAGATGATACCGAAACATTATTTGGAAAAATAAACCTGTAAAACGTGATAAAACTTGTTGTCACTAAAATTCCTGGGTAGTCGGGAGTATTAGCAGTATTGCAGTTAGGAGTTATGCTCCTATTTTAGGTTCCCATATGACAAAGCATTTGGAACATATACTTAAGTTCAATCCTTTTTCAGAAAAAAAAATCATAATCATGTGCCTAAGTTCCTTTGAAATAAATGGCATCTAGGCATATGCTTAAGTGCTTTACTGGATAAGGCTGGGCTACTCAATGGGGCTCTTAGTAAAAAAACAGTTTTGTATGAGAAAAGTGACATCAAAGTCTGAAAATGCTATCTTTTAAATATGCTACTGTCACCACAGGAAACGGGCTCCTGTAGAAATGGTAATTATGTGTAACTGTGACATCCTGGCTTCAGCCTGTTAGTTGCAATTTAGAGTTGCAGTTTAAAGGCATAACTTCCCTTTGGCATAAGTGTACATTTTTACTATGATACAACCAATAAAGACAGTGAGTTAAGTGTGTTGCTTTGGAGTGCTTCCTCTCGTTAAATGTCCTTACTTATTAATATGCTGAAGCTTGGCAACAAAGTAGGAAAACTGTAGCCATGAAGAAGGGTGCCGATTAGGTATCACACTGGAATGCACGTCTTCCAAGTGTAACCCTTGAATAACATTTAGTGTATAAAATCCAAAATGTTAAACTCTTGACATTGATTGCAAATACTATTTCATTTCACATTCTGTACCAGCAACTTACAATAGAAACAGTGTAGATGAAGAGTTCTTTTAAAACTTACTGTTATGATTTCTCTTAACCTTAAAACCACTGACTTAAAGTTTTTGTTATTAAAACACCCATTAAATATTGTGATGATACTCCCAGCACATAGGAGAATCTCGCCAGTTCTAACCTAGGCAAAATATTTTGCAAATAAATACTTACTTTCGTTCCGAGTTTCGTATTTCTAGGTGATAGCATTGCACTCAATACGGATTAGAGAAGACAGCAGATACTAAGTATGGTTATACATCAGAGGTATACATTAGAATCAAATGTATTAGGATTCTTTCACACAGCTGTATTTTGAGTCAGCTGAATTCCTTTATTTTTATCACCATATCACTATAGGATATTGTGCCAGCCACTTCAGTTTCATTCCCTTGTTTCCTTCCCCACTATTTAAGACAGAGGTTGTAGAGAAGACTTTATTGCATTTCTCTAGTCTCAGAGGGAAGGAGGTGGTAAAAGAGTAAAACTTGAAAAGGGAGTGCATGCACACCAACTGTGGGTTGTCAAGAACAATGTCTTTTTTGGGCTGTATAATGCTCCATCCTTACCTCAGTGAAGTCAACAACAAACCTCCCATTGACTTTTAAGGGAGTGTAGAAGAAGAAATATTTTTATGTAAAAGTATCCAAGTAGCAAATCTCACTAGTACTTAAGCTGTGTGAGACGAACATAGGAAAACGGAGTGAGAAATTGCAGATTTGATCTCAGTCTTCCAGCTTTCCAAAGCGGGATTTCTTGTATCCTGATGTACGTTTTGCTCCTGTGCAGCAGATACAAAACCATGAAGAAACACTGGGGAAGATACGCCTAAAATCAGTTTGTGCTCCGTTCATTTAAAGAAGTGAGGCTCTTAAATGACAGCTCTCTCAGCTGAGATTTTAAAGTGAGCACCAAGTTTCAATGGTTTTACAAAAGTCAGACAAAAGAAGCACATCAATTTTTCTGTGTGAGGATTTTATTATTTTTTTTTAAAATTTGGATTAGAAAAAGTTTTGCATAATGGTGAATTTGAATCTCAGAGTGAAACTAGGAAAGCTGGATACTAGTGGAAATCAAGTTCACTGGCAATTGTATTACTGATGCATTAATTGCTGAAAAAAACTGTTTAATTGCTGAATCGGTTTTTGAGATTTTGATAAATATGTACACATATGTATGTATGCAGATAGGTATAATGCATATATGAGTATATGCTTGCACACACCCACCCAATACGTACTTATCCAAGTGTATAAATACAGGTATGTTACAAATTTTATTTACAACAAATTTTCCTAGGTATATCGGGTATTTATTTTTCATCAGCACAACTCTGAAAAATATTATACAAAAGGTATGTGATGTTTGAGGGTTATATCTAAGAATTCATTCTTGATAATGCAAACTGGGAACACCTGCAGTGAAGTTCAAGGTCTTGATATTCCTACATTTGTGTAGAAACTCCAAACAGGTCTTGGATAAAAAAAAAAAAAAAAAGGATTTGAAATGAATTATTCTGATCAGGAATGAAAAATTGATTGTATGTCTGTATATATATATATATATTTAGAACATAAAGTCAAACTGGGCAGAAAAACCCACTTTTAATAAAAATGGGTTTAATACAGGTACTTTCTAGGAATGAAAAGAAGATCGCTGAATGACATTTTGACGGTGAGTAAGGTTAGTTTCGTAATCTTTATCTCTTTCTCTTTTCCCTTATTTTTAATTTCTCTTCTTTTTTCTTTCCCTTTCTGTTTTGTTCTCCTATTTTTAAATTTCTTTTTCAGTCAAGAGAAATTTTTAGTGATTTCACGATCACTTCTGTTTCCCAAAGTCTGTATTTTCTTTATTAAGCTTCTTTGGATATTTTGCAAGCTGTAAGCAAAGCAAATATAACTTGATGTTTCTGAGTGTATTTATTACTCTTAGTTTATGATAAATCCCTTCAATGTTATTGTACATTTAAAAGTCAAAGTACACAAAATCTAAGGAAACTACAGAAATGCCTCTTGCTGAGCTGGACACAGGCTTAATAGATCCTATCCAAGAATGTCTGTTAACTTACATCACCTCACGCTTTGGGCAAGTGTTTTGAATCAATGATTTCCCTCTCAAGTTTTACAGCACATCTTTAGCGTATTATATTTGCTGCAGAGTACATCCTGGGATGAATATTTGTCCCTGTGTGATTTATTTTTTTTTCTATTCTACTGCTTTTATTTGTCTGGAAAAAAATACCTTATATTTAAATTACTATTTTAAAATTTATTTTCCCTCTATGTGTTATGTGGTTGTTACAGAAGACAAAGTAATCAAGCCTTTTAAATGGGGAAAAAAATGGTGTATGTTATGGGTTTGATTGTCGGTGTAGTTAATTCCTTTTCCTTGGACAAAGAAATCCGGGGTTTTTTTAGAAGGGAGGGGTTTCTGGAATAGTGACACTGACTTTTGTCACTTTTCTGCCATGCTTTGAAGCTACCAGTGTCCAAAAAGTGTTCCCCTTGTGGCAAAGAGAGGAAAAATCCCTGCTTGACATTGAAGACTAAAAGTAATCATTTTGCTAAATCTAGGGGGGAGCACACCTTACGTGGTGCTAAGTTTGTTAACACAGGTGGTGAATACTTGCTGATTTGAAAATACTGTCAAGATTCTTGACAAGGCAAACTACAGTAAAAGCTTTCACTGTTTTTCTTTTGTTTACATATGTGATTATAACTGATGTTTTCTTTAGTACGGCAGTTGCTAATTCATCCTATTTTTGTTAAAAACTGCTATTTTTCTCAAACATTCTGCTTCTGGAGTTATGTTTTCTTCCAAAGAAAGACACCTTAGTCTTTCTATAGCATAAAATTAATACCCTCTCAGGCCATTTATTGAAGGTTGCAGTATTATTATATTGTACTACTGTAAAATAGCAGTGTCTGCTCTTTTGATCTCAGCTAAAAGTTCTCTTGCATTTTTTGAGCGTTGTGAGGTGTAGATTCAGAAGGACCGTACATCTTCTCTGTGGTTGTGGCTCTGCTGTATAACACCATTCAGATGCATATGTGACAACAGCTTATGTATTCACCCTTCTGCCAGGTGAATGCTCCTGTGCTTGAAAAGGGCTTTACAAAAAAGCAGAGAATTATGAGCACTCATTAGTTATTAGCAATTTATGCTAATATACTAGGAAACTAATCATTTAATCGTTCTGATTGAAATGATGGGCATGATTCACGGGAGATGTAAATTGGTATGGCCCTATTTAAATCAATGAAACTATACTGATATATGCCAGCTGAGAATCAGGTCCCTCATCTTTATTTGAATAATTTAATGGTAGGCTGACCAGACCATTAGAGAATACAGTTAATAGAACAATCCTATATTGAAACTGGAATGCAGTATGGAAGCTAGTAATGTTAGATGATTTTTTAAAAAATCTTTTCTTTTTCTCTGTATTGTCCTGTTGAGTAGACAAGGCTTAAGCAGATCAAGTTTAAGCTTTGAAGTTAGTGGTCTAATGGTACATTTAGCAAACAACCACAATATGGCAAAATACTGGAAAATATTTTTTGCACAATACCGCAAAAACAAACCACTTTTTTTGATGACTTTTGAAAAAAAAAAAATTTCATTTTACCTCTGCAGCTGCTGATAGATATTATTCACCACTCTTCTTACACTTAGCTAGTCTGGTGGTAAAATAGTAACTACAATATAAAAGAAAGGTGAATAAAAAGTGAAAATTGCCATGATTCATCTAGGTCTTGTTAATGAAGGAATGTTCCCTATTAAACGTATTCATTTCAACTTCTGGATGCCTGTCATTGTAAGGAAATAGTGTAAACATGGTTACAGTTTTCTATTTTTTTAAATTAAAGTATCTTTAATAAGAGTTATGAAATTGCAAACTCTCCCTGGAACTACAACAAATGTTTCTTCTCATTTCTTGCACCTCTGGGACTGTAGCGCTGGAAAATGGATGCAAAAACCCATAAATTTGCCAGATGCTTGGTACAGGGTTCCTGGCATACATTTAATACCTCACTATTTTTGTCCCTAAAAGGAGGAAAAAAATCAAGATAAATTGGAATTTGGTTTAATTTAAAACATATTACTGAGCTAATATATGCATGTCTATTTTTTCAGTGATTGCCAGAGGTGTTTAGCAAACTGGTGTCAATATACTGTGTGTGCATATTTTACGTACATGGAATGGTACAGAGTGCATGGTTGGCCAACTCATTTATTTCTATCAACTTACCATGGAAGGTTCTCTGTAGCAAGTGGAACTGCCTCAAGAGGCAGTTCATGGTTTCTTAAGAGCAGTTTGATGTCAAACATAGGAAGTCATGCATTTTCCTACATCTTTTAAGTTGTTTTACAAGAAGTATGTTGCACCACTGAGATCTAACTTAGTTTTAAGGCTGCATTGGTAGGCTGTTTTACTTGTAAGTTGATGAAATGACCAATTTAAGCTCTGCAATCTGGATTTTAAGAGAGAAGTGAGACTAGAACGAGAAGAAAGGGTTACTTAACTTGAACAATGGTCGCAATGTTTTATAGTACATAATTGCTTAACAATTAAATACTCATTTGCATAGCACACTTCATTCAAGACTGTAAAGACTCCTTAACAATTTAAAGTTTCACAGAGTTTCTGAACCTGGATTAATATCAGCAGAGTTGTGAGAAATGATTTCAACAAATTTTACTTGCATGGATTTTTGAAGTAACTAAAAATATTTACATCTTTGATGTATAGTTTCAACCAAAACTAAGTTAGGAGAAGAGTAGGAACTTTGCACGGTGTTTCAATATTTCTTTTAATGTGTAAACTTACTTCTTTTTCATTTAAAATTTAAAACTTATAAAGTGAAAATAAAATATTGTTAAAAAGGAAATGCCAAATACTAGGCAGAAATTTTACGTTTTGTCTTGGAAAAATTTAAAAAAACCGTCACAGCATGGTTGAGATTGGAAGGACCCCTGGAGGTCACCTGGTCCAACCTCCCAGCTCAAGCAGAGTCGCCTAGAGCCAGTTGCCCAGGACCATGTCCAGACAGCTTTTGAACATCTCCAAGGGTGGAGACATCACAACCTCTCTGGGCAACCTGTGCCAAGGCTTGGTCACCCTCACAGTGAAAAAAGTATTTCCTGTGATGTTCAGGATGTTCAGAGGGACCCTCCTGTGTTTCAGTTTGTGCCTATTTTCTCTGGTCCTGTCACTGGGCACCACTGAAAAGAGCCTGGCTTCATCCTCTTTACACCCTCCTGTGAGGTATTTCTATACAGTGATAAGATGCCCCGGAGCCTTCTCTGCTCCAGGCTGAACAGTCCCAGCTCTCTCAGCCTTTTCTTATAGGAGAGCCATCCCAGTCTATATTGTTAGCGGCCCATCACTGGACTTTCTTCAGTAGCTCCACATCTCTCTTGTACAGGGGAGCCAAGAACAGGACTCCAGGTATGGCCTTGCCAGTTTCCTTACCCAAAGTTCTTTTTTTCTTCCTAATTCTCTTCTTCTGACCACCAAACCAACGTTTCTTGTTTTTTCCAGCTCTAGTTGTCAACAGCCATTTGATATATTGATAAGATCAATCATTTCAAAGCCACATTAATGTTTTAATAGCATTTAATAGCAGATTCTGGAATATAGTCCATAAGTCCTATTTGCTACTGTTTATGGGTAAAAAATGCTAGTGAAAATACAAATGAAAACAATGTTTTAAAGAGGAAGTTCAGATGAAGTCCTTACTTGTCTGCCTTAAAAGCAATAGCAAAATGATGGGGAGAGATTGCGACTGTCTGAGAGGATAAGAACTCAGAAAAGTTAATGGCTTGTTTGGAAATGTTGGTTCAAATAGTAGTAGTATCAATGTGATGAAATATTTTGTTTAATATTAAACTACATTGGAAGTGGAATTCACATTAATAAGACAGATCATTTTCTTACTGCTTTGACTTGTGTACTCAGAGAGTTTTCTGGATATGGATCTCCCTTCCCATCAAAAAGATTTCATAGTGTAGCATGACCTGTCAGAGCCTGTGTAGACAAAAAGGAAGCAACGGACAACTAAGGATTTTGCAGGTGGAGGCGCGATGGTAGGTGAGGATGAAAATAATTCAGCATCAACTGACATGAATGTTTTCTAGAAAAAAATCCAGTAACAAGTAGCATCTTCAACAACTTAAATCATCATCATCGTAAATAAGGTTGATTCAAGAACTTTCTTCTCCCTACAAGCTAGCAGCTGGGATTATCCAGCATTCCCATGCCAGGGAAGAGGTGGTTATGACATGTACCCAAAAAGAGAGGGTACTTGGAGGTATTATTACTTTTTCTCATGGACTACTGTAAAAACAAGAACTGCTTTGCAGCTGATGGCCTGTGAATGGAGAGTCTGGCCCCAGGAATATACAAAGGATATCTGTAGGCACGTAGAAAGTAATTCCTGAGCTAAGAAACCTAAACAGTTCTCCTTGACATTGGTTTTCATATGCTGAAATCTTCATGGATTTGAGTGAATCTTCATGTGTTTGAGTGTGCATATTAGAGCATGCACACACACACAAGCAAACGAGCACCTGTGTACACTTTTACTTGCACTTCTATTGGGGCCTAGCACAGCTTTGTGTGCCCTCTCTACGTGTGATTAAATATTAATTAGGCTTCTAATATAAGCAAGTGAGTTCACAGGCCCGAGTGCCACATAAATAATGCATGAGGTACCCGAAGGCTCAGCCGGAGAAGCTGATTGGCCACCTTGGATTTGTATAATTATGAAGTTTCATTATTAACAGTGGAAGCAGTGGAGAGATTTGCCTAGCTTGAGGGACTTTGAAAGCATAAGCTGTCTCATTAGGGAAAAAGGGAATAAGGCATAATATGCAAACTTGTTAGTAAAAAAAAAAAAAAAAGGAATAAAAATTAAGCATAGCTCTTTAACAGGAGTGTTTTCTATGTATATCTAAACATTTCTGAGCATATGAAAAGACTGAAATTCAAATAGGTGAGGTCTATACTACAGATATTTAACAGTTTTGTTTGCAAGAGGCCTTGCTTAAAAGCTTTTGTTCTCAGTATAAAACAATCTTTAATATTTTACAGAAAAATCCACAGGTAGCTTAATGGGTTCTGCAAAGTGAGAGGTACGGAGGTGAAAGAGAATGAACACAGTCCAGGGTTCTTGCTAGAATGTGTGTTGTGCATGCAATTAAATCTCAAGGTCAAACAATTTACAGACAATTACTTTTCTAACATCTCCAGAAATGCCTGCTTACACGTCTTTAATTTTAAATGATACTGATATTCCAATTCTCCCCAAAGGTTAATGCTGACTAAATCCAGCTGTGACCTGACACGATGCGACAGCACAGTGCCTAATTATCCTCTGGATAGTCATTTACTTTAAACCATTAAAGAAATAGGCTGAGAGGAAGATTTAGGACCCAGAAAAAATGTTAGCCTGACTTCTTTCTTCTTGAGGATGGGATGGGCTGAAAAATAAAAATAAAATCTTGCTAAATGTTAGCCATTTGCTTTGATGGCAGAAAATTGTTCATCCCACTCTGTTTTTTTTACAGGTTAAATTGCTAACTAGTTCATTTTATCCATTGCCTACGGCTGGCGCTAAATGTCAGTGACAAATTTTGTACTTGTCTTGAAGAATGAATTAAGTTATGCACAAAAGCTATAGTGCTCTTTTTAAGATGAGTGAATTGCAGAGGGAAAAAAAAAAGTTGCTCGTTTGAAAAAGGATTATTTCGATTAAAGGCCTTTTCTATTGTAGTGGAAGACAGGTAGTGGTTTAAGATAATTCTGACAGTTACCTCCCACAGAGGCTGCAGTCCTTTACTAGAAATTTCTTTAAGAGCACTTGTGTCAGATTATATACTATGATTATTATCATAAGACCATTTGTGACAGTAAAGGGGGGGAACAATTACAGAAAATGGCAACTATTATTCATTAACTAAGGTAAAACTGGTCTTTCTTCAGTGAGGTCAGCATTCCATCATCATCACACAAACCTTTCTATGGTTTGTAGCAATGGCAATTAAAAACCCACAAAGTATTCTCTGCCAAATGTTGGTAAGAAGGAACAGTTCGTTCAGCAATTTATATCAAGAAGACCTGGCACAGACTTCACAATCCATCTGGTTTTTAGTTGTCTGGTTCTGGTAGCACCCCATCATCTCTGAGTGAATAAAGTATCTGAGAACGATTGCTACCATCATAGTGTTTGAAACTCTAAACTGGTTTACTGTCCATAGGCTAAGCCTAAGGGAGCTCTGCATGTTCGTATTTTACTTGGGTTTATTTTCATGTGCACTATCTCTGTTTATTGAAAATCTAAGGAGAGCTTAAAGTTAAGACTAGACTATACAGCTGCATCTGGTACAGGGGAGCTTCGTTAGAAAGTCAACATCTCTCACCCCACTGAGGTGGCATAACTGATGCTCTGTTGTACTTACAGTACCTAATTTTCTCTAGATATAATTACTACTACAGGGCAATAATTATTTTTACTTTATTTTTTTTGGATTACAGAAGTGCCTGGTATTTCCAACTGTAAGCAGAGTACCATTGTGCTGTGCACTGTACAAAAACACAGATTTGAAAGAAATGTTGTTTTTAGTGGCACCCACAGGTTTTGGCAGATACTTTTCTCCTCTCACTGTGTGCATAAATATTTTCACTGATACCAGCTGTAGAAAGTGATATGGTAAATGCTAATCTCAGTACAGTCATAGCAGTCAGAAATGGAAGTTAGATCTGTAATTTCAAGTTGAAAGCTGAAATGAAAAATCTAGTGATTATGCACTACTGCCCTAAGCTACTGAAAGATTCCCTCTTTCTTTTTCTCTGCACTCTCATACTCAGGAAAGGGGATAAGGTTTCCTCCCCAGGAGAAAGAAAAATAGAGATTATCAGTTTTCTGGTGATAACACTGCAGCTCATGAAGACAGTCTGACTCTAAAAAGTAATACAGGCTGGGATACATTTCACCTAACTTTGGATATAAAGTATAGATATCTCAGCCTGGGCTGGTCATTTTTGCTCCTCTTCTAGTGACAGGAGAGCAACAGGTATGACCAAATGTACTCCATGTCATTTCAGGCTTCTATTTAGGATGAGATTAATTGTCTTCTGAAGGTGCTTGGTTCTTTCTGTTAATTTTAAAGAGAACCTAAACTTGGTTGCAGTTTTAGATTCCCACATTAGGGAATGTGCATCATACCACTGATAATTTTCCTTAACTCCTCATCTCTGGCCTGCTTGCTCACGCTTGAAAAATTCATTTCCGCTCCCTACGCATGAAAAAAGTGTCCTTTGGAAAAAAAAAAAAAAGTTTTTATGAAGTGTATTTTAAGTTGTCACTCTAATATATTTTTTCCATTTGTAAATACCCACACTTTTGATCTCTTTGCTAAGCTAGTTGGAGCACTTTCAGTCCCATATTTTTGACTTTTTTTTTTTTTTAATAAGCTTGCACCACTTATGTAGCTCTTCACACATTCTTTATAGTGTGAATAAATGTTATAAGAGTGGTCTGACCAAAATTTTGCATGAAGAAATTATACTGAGATAGATATTTATAATTTCCTGTAATAATGCTTTTCAAAGAAAGTTTTGGGGGGTTTGCTCCCAGTTAGCTATTCCTTACATTAGACTGTATCAATAACTTTATTTATAACTGTACATTTTGCTGACTGTGACCATTCAGCCCGCTGGTCCTTTGCAGCAGTTGCACTTAACTCACTGTTTATCACCCTAACAACCTCTCTGTGTTCTGAGAACTCAGCTTCCTAAAAATGGTCATTGTTAAAAGTAATGTGACATCTGGCCAACGACTATTCTTTTTGGCATCTACTAAAACCAGCATCACATCTTGATAATTTGATGTATTTGATGATTTGAAATATTGACAAAGAAACTGCTGCATTTTGGAACCTGTCAGTGAGTCAGATTTACTACATTTTAGTTACACCAAGTAACTAGAAGTGGCTTACACAAATTTAAGCATTTTACCTAAGCCATGCAGGCAGGCAACGGAGAGAAAGAGAGGCATCTTCAGAGGGCAATCCATCTCGCTGACTCCAATGGAAAAGCAGATAAAAATTTAAATAAAGCAATCAAATAAGCAAAAAAAAAAAAATTAAGTCCAAATCAAAAATGTCTTTGCACGTGTAACTCCTCCAGAAGAAAAGAAAGAGAAGGAGGAAACAGCTCATTGGTAACGGATCTTAGTCATATTCCACAGACTGTGTACAAACTGTAGACTGGGCTCCTCAAACACTGGCGTGTTTCTCTTCACTGCTTGCTCAGTAGGTCTTGGAAACTTATCTTACACTAAATATTTAACTTTTAGATGGATAAAATTACATGGGATGAATATCAACCTGTGCTTGCTGTTTGAAAATGGGTTTTTACATTTCCTGTTTTATTTAGTTTTGAACAAGGAGAATGTTATCTAAGAGAATGTAATAGTCAAATATGTTACATATTTTGTTCAGTTCTGCAGAGTAATAGAAACGTTTCAGTTTCATGTTTATTCTTAGAATGGAATTCTGGAAACTGTATCTTTTCCTTATGGCCTTTTTTCACGTCTTAATTACTGGATGGTCCCCTGGTAAATTCTATCTTTTACTAAAAGTTGTAATTATGTTCAGCCGAAACCTCCAGCTTGAGCTGTAGAACTTCCTGCTGAACCTTATTATAATTCCCAGAACAAATCTGTGCTGAATCATAGTTTCTGATCCAGAGACCCTGCCTCTTTGAGAACATTTCCTGAAGTGGAAAAAGACAGGCTCATCGAGAAAATATTTCATCACTGTTACAGCTGTAGCTTTGAGAACTGTTTTCCCCGTAATATTGCTTCATAAAATTAAGAAGAATTTGCAAAGGACAAAGTATGAATATGCTTAGGTAGCTAAGAAGTGACTTAAAATATTTGAAATATTTCCTGTGGATAAATTTCAACTAATTTCTGTAAATGCTAGAGGAATGCATATATATGTTTAGTTCTAAGAATTACAGAGCATACCTCTGCTTTGTTTTGTTTCCCTTTTAAAGCTAAATGCATAAACTAATGCCAGAGTTCCCTTTAGTAATTTAGTCTCTGAGCATTTGGATTGAAATCAGTGGTAACTTTTGTTAGTACTTTCTGTAAGCACGAGTAAGAAAATATGCTCCTCGCAAAAGGCAAACAAGATGTAACTCCGTATTATCCTGGTTAAAATTTAAAAACTAAGGAAGTGAGCACAATACAATAATTTTGAGGGAGTAAAATTCAAATAAACAAAGTAAAACTGTTGATACCATTAGGTATCAAGGTGTAATTATTTGTAGTGGGAGTAAGCTGGGATATTAGAAATAACACACATGTTCCTGCCGTGGGTTTTATTGTGCTTAGAGGATATTGGTGATCTGAGATTTCCATTTTTCATATTGAACTCATTTCAGTGTAGTTGTTTTAATTTCTTTCTTGCGGTGCTGCCCTTCACCTGTTGAATCAAAGTGTAAGCAAGCCTGGTAACTTAGAGTATCAGCAGTTTTTCTTCCTCTCTTTCTGAGAATACGTTTCCTTTCAATAATGAATTAATGGTATATCCGGCAGAAAGAAATGCAGAAAGCAAAAATATCCCTTTGGTTGCAGAAGAGGAAGAACACTGTCCCCGCTGCCAGCTCGGCTCCTGCTGGCTGCTCCTGACGGCACACCTGGCACTGCAGGGCAGAGCCCACCGGGTGAACAGCAGGCACCCGCCTCCCTCGGCTGAACATGCCCGAGAGGTGCCTTTGTGACAACATCTCGCTTGTTTAAAAATGAGTGTAGGAAAGAGAAAGGATGCCGTGCTGTTTGTCTGGAGGGAGTCAATCTACTTGCTGCTGGCAGTAAGGTACTGGAAATCATAGGATGTGCAGAATAAAAGCTGATCAGAGAAGTTGTTACATTAATGATCAGTAATATGAAAAAAAGGCAAAAAACTTGAGTGCTAGTCCCTCCCCATGCACAGAGTTGTGAAAACTGCGTGTCACAAATGCAGATTTGAGTTCAAAACGGTGCATTTTGAGTTTGAGTTAATAATAAAATCTTGTTAATGTTTTACTTAAGGAAATATTTCTATGCATAACAAGAATTCCTCTTGTAGGATTTTTAAAGTGCCATAGTGATTGGATATTGTAATAGAAATTATTGGGGGGGGGTGTGTGGTTCTTTTGCTGAATGAGAAATATGTCATTTTCAACTGAAAATCACTATTGACTGAAATTTATCACTTGGTCATGTTGCCAAAAAGCTGGCCCAGCCTCATTTTCCTCTTTCCTCCTTTCTAACATACATTTATCTTGGTCTTTTCTTAAATGGTAGTTTCAGTCACTTTCAACCTTTTTTTCTGAATAATAATCATTAGTTTTACACTTTCAGAACATCTCTCATGAGGCTTCTTTGTCAGCCCATGTCTCCTCAGGAGAGCTCAGGGTCCATTCGTATATGATGCATCTTCCCTTGCCTGGGTCATCGAAGGAAACTTAACCTTTAGTGTCTCCTTAATGCATGACCCATTCAAAAAAATCTCCAGTTGCCCCCAGTTCCAAAAGAACACAGCCAAGCCTGCAGTAATCTTAAGCTAAAACCTAAACCTGACATAAGGATCCATGAGTCTGGATAGATTCTTTCACAATGAGGGAGAATTCTGCTTTATTTCTAGTAGAAGTTAAATAGTCATTCTTGCTTTATTTTTTTTTTTTAAACTGAATTACATAGATTGGCATATCTCAGATGTATGCCTGTGAAAAAATAACACTAAATGTATTTTGAAGTTGTTGGGTAACTCCAACTTGAAGGATGATGAAAAGGTAGCCATCATTGTCTTACTAGGTTTTTTAACTGGTTATTTCAAATTCACTACAGCCAGGAGAGGACACATTTGGATGTGTTTGGCAGAGATTCCTAAGGGTAAGAAAAGCAGTATACAAACAAGAACAAACTCAGATTAGTTTAATTTTGCCTTTTTAAATACTGTCGTGGCACGTGAAGTATTCTGAATCTAAGGGCATTGCATAAGTAGAAACTGTATTATGCTATGGTGTTTGTCAAATGCTCCTCATCTACTGCACCACCCCCATAAATCCACCAAAGCTTTTATTATTCAGGGGTGGGAAGGTAGGCAGAATGGAGTGAAAGCTACAGAATGATTTAACACTGTGGGAACTTAATCAATAAGACTGTTGCAGAGAACTCCCAGGAAAGAGTGTTGTTTTCCATCCAGATGATAATGAGGCAGACTAGCAGCAACCTCCGGAGGAGGAACGCTGGAGCAGTGAATCTGTGGTACAGCTTTGCTAGTTGCTAATTAATAGTTTGAGGCCAAGGGGACACCTTTTTGCCCCTTTGCTACTTGTAGTTTCTTTGTGGCTTGTCCTACATAACTTGTTCGCTATTGGGGTCACTCTGTGCTGAGTTAGATTCTGGAAGTTTATCCAAGTTGAAAAACAGTGAAAAAAATCCAAGCTTACCTTTCTTCTCCCTCCTTTGTTCTTGGCATTATTAGTACACTGATATTTTTATACAGCACTTAATCCCTCTCTATATTAGAAAAATAGTATTCTTGTATAATCTCTTATTCCCTATGCCTTGCATCCCAGTGTCAGACAGCTGAATTTGTTTTGGTGTTTGACCTCTGTGGTCTGGCTGGAAAACATCAACGAAAGCCAAGCTGGATAACGGCTGAACATGACAAATATTTGTGATGTGCAAACTTAAATAATTTTAAGTGGTGTTAGCTTGAAGGGGTTCAGAATGCTTGTTTCATTATAGTTAAGTTCAGTATTGATTTTTTTCACCCGTGTCTGGAGTCAAAAGCAGAACAGGGGTCCACTTTAACAAGGCTAAAGCTTGTTAAAGGCTAACGACATCTGAATGATGTCGTTACATCTGTATCTTTGCGACATGTTTTCTCATAGTCCTTTGGTTCTTCCAACCTCCAATGTAATGACGTACAGAAGTATAATATTGTAGAGAAGAAGTATAGTATTATACAGAAGAAGTACAGAAGTATAGAGAAAACAAGTATTATCTCCATTGCCAGAGAAAAATTTAGGCAATGGGAAATTAAATACTGAAGTCAATGTTGGCCATAAAGCAACTAGCCATAAAGCAATGTTGGGCATTGCAGTCTAGTAATGTATTGAATCCAGGTTTTTGAAGCACATTTTATGGGAGCATCTAAAAGCGTGTCATATCTAAGAATGAATTTGTGCATTGTTTTGCTAAGGTATGGGTAAAAACTACTACTTTGCTGAGAAATACAAGATGACATTTGTTTTAACACAGTGAAAGTGAGTAGTAGTCAGCAGCAGTCCTTCCAGGTTTCCAAACTAGTTGTATCACTACTACATCATCTTGCTTCCATAAGAGAATTTACTTCAAGATTCTTGAAAGATTTTCTTAAAATGTTTTCCTAAACCACACTTGCAACAATTAATCAATGCTAAGAAAGGAGCATATGAATAAAATTCTCTTTATTGATGATATGTAATAGTTTTAGTTGCATTGAGTTTTGGTTCAGGTCATTTTTTTCTAATTATTTTGTTTTCTTGACTCTTGATTGTCTCATCTTTGTGCTAGGCTTGTCACTGCCCTTGTAGTCATCCAGGCTCAGGTGCGATAGCAGAGAAAGCAGTGGAGTAACTGTACCTGTGTGCCAATGTATTTTTCCCAGTTTCACAACAAAAGGCCCCTGAGACTAGGAATGCTCATTTGATTTTTGCTGATCTGAGAGCTCTGTGCCATCTTTGATAATTTGCCACAGTAGATCAAGCTTTACATGGAAAATATTACATTAAGTAGAACTTTCAAGTGTTAACCATTTTTTAAAAGACATATTTAAGCTTTGGGGAGGTAATGCAGATATCTTACATTGAATTTCAAAAAAAATTATAATCACTTCATCTACTAATGAGTGAAGTGAGTCACAGTCTGTGCATTTACGTGGGTTCAAAACTATTTCTGTTTTACCTAGAAATTGAACTGCTGTATGCATAATTATCTAGAAAACTTGATTTGGCTACAGAGCTCCTGCGGAAATTAGGCATTCATTCCCCTAGGCAACTTTCAGCATTTCAGCCTAAAAATAGCACATTCACAGTATAATTTGTAATTAATAAACCTGGCTGGTATTTAGAGACTACTGACTATTCCATTGATGGTGGTGTTTTCTTGGCTTTCCTATCTGTCCCTCAGTACTGAGTCTCTGTTGGTCTTATGCTTTCATAGTAAAGCAGTTTGGGGCAGAGACCTTTGTTTGGGTCAGTGTCTAGGGTAGCACCTTGTGCTTTGGTCTCCCAGTTCAGAGCTGGCATTGTAAGAGACAAGTACGCCAAAAGTAAATTATTTAGTACTGTATGTGTGTGTCTTCTAGCTCTTCAACGCTCATTCTCATCAATGACTCATGCTCCAAAAAGGTTTGATACCATGTTCATATGGGTGGGTTTGGTAACACTTTTTACAAAATAGGAGATATCTTCATAACCGAAAGAGAACAGCAATATGTTTTATTCATTGGTACGCTGAAAATGGTAGTGCAAATACAGATTTAGCGTGGATTTCAGCACAGGCCTGTCACAATGGCATATGGGCAGAAATAGCAGACACCAGATCAGGAGTCATTTCTGGTAGTCACTACAACAATATGTGCAGGAGCACGTGTGCACACGTATATACACACACTCCTTAAGTACAGTTTTTGTCTTAAATAGATATCCATATATTGCTCATGATTTACAATGATTTTTGTTTGTGAACCGTTTGTATTTTCATTTTCTTTTGTGCTTTGACAGAATATAATTATTTCTGAAATGTATAATAGGATCAAAGCATATTTCATTATTAAAGAAATTATTGCATTATGTTAGTGCCATCCTGGCTGCATGAAAATGTTAATCCAGTTTTGTTATATTTTTTCAAATGTGAAGTTTTTTCTTATGAAAATTTTGTGAAATTAATTGTTTGCTTTCTTCCAACCTCTGAGGGGTATATAGCTTCAGAAGATATCAGATAAAGGATGATGACATGTAATGAGAGCAAGATTTAGCTATTAAACTTCTTTGACTCACTTTAAATATTGATTAGAGAAACACTTCTGGGCAAATATTTATATTGAGCAATAATATAATCCAGTGATCCTTTTTTTTTCTTTTTACTTTCTGAATATCATTATGTCTTCAGTAATTTAGCCTAGAAAAATACATTGTTAACCATGGGTTATATGAAAAAGTCCTAGATACGTGAGACCAAGAAAGAAAAGTAAAATTTTCCAGCAGTAAACCATCATTCATAAGATGTAAAGGCTCTCTGTGTTGCACAGCCTGTATCTGGCTTTTCCCAGGGTTTGGGACTGTTGTACCTGAGATATTGGCTTCAAGCCATTTCTAATATAATGCTAATGTTGTGACAGATACTAATGAAACCATGCTGTTTCTAGATAAAGCTGATATTGGATACATAGGCAGAAGAGGTAATTTCCTTACTCACTTTCTTAATGAGCTCAAGGAGGACAGAGGAACCTTCTTGCATCTGTGAATAGCTCCTAGATTTTATTAGTTTTTTCAGCAAGAATAAATTTCTTTGCATGTTTTTGTTTGCTGCATATATAACCATAACAGCTGAACATACTTGTTGTGTAACTGAGTGATGTTCCCTTTGTAGAGGAAAAAATATATGTTAAAAATTCTCAAAAAACTGTTGAAGAGTCTAAGCAACCTCAATATATTTGTGTTTTAAAATTTCTTCCTAGCTTTTACTCAAATGGTGAAGAGTCCAACTTGTGTTCCAAACACAGAGGGACCAAATATGGGTATTATCTGAGTTGACAGTTGATGTTTGATGACTCGTTCTTTTTTTTTTTTTAATTACATTGAGCCTTTGGTTATGAAATGCTCCAAATATTCACTGGAAGTTTGAGGTATCCAGGTTAGAGAGCAGTGTGGACCCTCCCCACCTCAAGGCAGCATGCTCTGCTCAGTTGTTGCACGCAGAATGTCTTGCTTGGCGTACTTGGTGGTTTTGGTCCAGACTGAGAACTGAATCCTGCAGGGCTGCTAAAGAACTACGTGCTTGCTATGGACATGACAGGATATAAATCTTGACAGAAGTAGCTGAGAAGGGAAAGGACAGTGTGAAGCCAGTTATCTGGACATTTCTGGTATATCCGTTCATCCTTGTACCAAAACTAGATTTATGACAGAGATTTTTTGCATTAGGTGGGAAAATCAATACAATTTTAAAGGGCATTTTCAAGTATTTCATTATTAATCAAATCACTAATCAAATCAAATCACTATTAATCAAAATTATTAAAACGATAATTTTTTTGCTATGAAAAAAAATTTCTTTGATCACTTTCTCAGGTAGAGTCTGTGTAGAGTACTCCTGCCGCTACCTAGGTTTCGAGAGAGCTACTCTGATTTAGGAGAATTACAGGGTTTGGTCTATTGCCTGTAAATACTTTATGAAATAGTCAAATCAGTTTAATCTTATTGGAGGTTATAATATATGTCACATGATCGTATTACAGGTGTATGCCACGACAAAAGCTTGGCTTTATGTTGAAATGGTATCTGTATGTCCATATTTCAATACAATTGGATTTTGTAAAGTTTAAGATGAATTTTGAACTAATGTTTAATAGTTGATTCTAGATTGTTTTAAAACAAGAATTTTATATCATCTTTGATTGCTGATGTGTAGTGTTGAGATTCCTTCACCTTAAGTATTACTTTCTTGCTGCAATATAGTTTCTTATTGCTCTAAGTCATATTGTCCTCTGTCAAGTAAGAAGCGATGCAACTTACTTTTCAGACCTAATTATTGAAAATGAGAGGAGTGTGTACTGAAAGTCAGGACCAAAACCCATATAGTGGTTGAAAACTGAGAGGAAAGAGAGGTTCTGAATACTCTATAATGAAAAACTCCAAAAAGGAACCTAGGTTTCAAAATCTTGAAGTGTTAAACTAGTGAATAGGTAAATCCTTGAGGTGCTTTTTATCATCTCAAAGGATGCAAAACCAGATTCTTAGAAATATTATCTGCCTGCTAAAATATGGCAGCTAGCCTGAAGTAATATTCTGGGACAGTACTTCCTGCTTTTGTCAAAGAATGATCTGGCCTTAGGGATTAGTCCACAGTCTGGCTGAAGCCAGGTTTTTTCTCAAACCAGTGAGGGCAGACACAGCCAAAGGTGTGTGGGTGTGCTGTAGCTGCTTTAGTGCTTGGTTACCAGTGCAACTTAAAATTCTAAAGTTATACAGATGTCTACAGAAAAAGACCAACCTCTGTATGAAACGAAAAGAAAAATATCGTTTTAATTTGTCTCAGGAATGACAGTGATTCTATTATAATTCATCAAAGAACATATTTGACAACAAAGCAGGTGCATGTTAAATACAGTGTTTCTGACTCAGTATGAAGGTTCGTCCTATACCAGTGTAGCCGAATCAGTTTTTCTGATCATTCAGCTTGTAAGACCTTTCTTCACTTTATTATTGATTTCTAATTTTTCTATTTAAAATCTTTTTTCTTTCTGGTCAGATATTGTCCCAAGTTTTTTTGAACGTAATGTTCTGAATGTGATGGCAAGGAAATGCATATCTAATTCTAACAGATACCTTGCATTTTTTTTCCTCCATGTTTTCTGTCTTGCAACAGTCAGTGTTTCTGACTTGCAACACTCCTGTAATTCTGTTGGTACAGCAAGTTATTTCTGCACATATCTAAGCTGATAGTTCTCTTTCATGTACGATTGCATTTTTCTCACAGGCAAAGTGACAGAATTTCAAAACTTCTGGATTGGCCTGAGATGGTCCTGGACTCATTCTCTCCTCAGTTTCTTTTTCCACATTTGTAATTACTTGGGCCTGGCTATTTTATGTGAAAGTCATTTATTTAGTTCTTATCTTAAGTACTTGTTGCTCTTCATATTCAAAGTATCTTCTTCAAATGTCCAATATCCTATTCCCCAGGTTAGGGGCCTACATCAGTTAGGTTTCTCCTTCCAGCATAGAAGCTGAGCAAGCCTTCTTCCTCAGTCCTGTGACATTTTATGTAAGCAGAGCTTTAAGTCTAGTTTTGCTCACCTTTGCTTATATTGTAGCCTATCTGGGCAGTATCTTTACTGACAGGGATTGTGTAAGGTCTTTTTTTGGTTATCTTGTCTCCGCTATCATCTACAAGATTTTAGTCCTGTCTGTGGGAAACTGAAGCTGTGAAAGCCCATGGCAAATTATACTTCGTTACTACAGTGTGTAGTACCTAGTAGTGTGTAGTGGAAAACAACTGCAACTCTGAAAATAATAATACAAGCCTCTGTTAAACTCCATAGATCAGAATGTTTCCTCAAGAAAATGTAATACTTCAAGTAAAATGAGATAAAAACCACAAGAAACTGAGAAAATATCCTTGATGGAAAAAGAGAGTTGTAAATCTCTACCCATTACAAATTCTCTGAAGATGTGTAGGACAACAGAGTAAGGTTTAAACAGCATTTCCAGTAAGTAATGGCAAGAAATAGATACCTCAGAATAAAGACATTAAGTGGTAGTGTTATTTCTTTTGATAGGATGACAATCACTTGATGTTTTCAGTAGTTCTCAGTTAAATCAGCTAAGAAAACTAGTTGTGTTAGAGAAATTTGAAGTGTATTCTGTTCCATATAAATATAAAACAGATGTATTTTCTACAAAGACAAAACTCTCAAAGTGTTTGGGAGTTATTTAAAGACAAATTTAAATATTGCAGGTTGCAGAGCTAACTGAGTCTTTTCTCTGAAACCCAAATGACTCTTGGACCTTGGATAGAAAACTTTGGAAAGCTGGTGCTGACCAATCCAAATTTAAAAAGTCATTTACTTTGCTAAGTAAGAGTAAAGCAAGACCAGAAAGATGCCCAGAGAGAGTAGGCAGTGCCATGATGCTGTGGGCACTGCTATAATAGAGGATCTGCAGTGCTGCAAAGAAGATACTGGCATTAGAAGGGCATTAGAAAGGCATTAGAAGACCAAAAGAAGTGCGACAATTGTAACCTCAATAAACATAAAAAGTCCAGAATTGCAAGAATTGAACTCCATCAGTTTTCAGCTCCACTGGAAGTATTTTCAGGTTCTCACAGGACATCACTACATGAGTGCTCCCTCAGAGAAAACCCTTCACAGGAGCAGCAGTGGACATTGCAGTCCAAGATGATTAAATTGTTAGCTTGGAAGAAAGAGGACATAGAGTGATTTACATCTGAACAAAGAAATAATGAGATTCTGTAATATTAACACTATGGGAAAAACTGAAATAGTAGAAAATGAAAGGGTTAAGCTGTATGCTTTTTCATTCAAAGTGTATGTTAACAGTGTATGTTATTCACTAGACAAAAATACGATCTGTAATGGAATCAGGGAAGAAATCCCATGATACAATGAAAAATTTGGCAATCCTTTCAGGTCATCTTTGAGTGTAAGTGTTGTCCTTGTAGGGGCAGAGAAATGATTAGGAAAGACTTTGAGAACAGCTTCTAAGGCGTCATAAGCTCTCAGCAAACTCAGACTACTCTAACCTGACTTGCTTTTTCAGTAGTCTTGTCTAAGGTGAAATATGGACTGAAATGGTTAGCGATGCACACATGTTGCAGAGACCAATGAAAATCATTAGTACTGATGATGTGAACACCAATTTTTGTAGTCTCTGCTGTTGTTGAAGTCTCAGACTTGAATGGGACTATGTCTACCGGCACTAGGCTAGTGATACTTAAATTATTAAGGAAAAATATGGTGATAAGAAAACAGAGATTAGAAATATAAAGTCCAAGAGAAAAATATGATATTGTGGATATCAAGTGAAAAAACATGTTACAAGTAACTGTTTCAGCCTGTTGCATGTGTCAACAAAGATGATCAAGTTGAAAGAAAAATTCTTGATACAACCTGAAAAAGATCCTTCCATGGGACCAAAGCTGGAATAGTTCTTTTAGGCTAAGACTCTCACATTTCCAGGACTGCTCTTTGGAAGCTATTCTAGGAAAAAAAGTGCTCATATATATAAAATTTATTTTCTCTTGGCACAGTAAATTTAACATCTGATAATTACTCATAGTGCAGCAGGCGTAAATTCAAACATGTTGTTAAATTAAACATTCTGATTATCACCTCGAATTGCATACACTGATCTTAGGTGCTGGTTTAACAAAGGGATGGAATCATACTCTAATACACAGAGGATACAAACCATAAAGGACCAAGTCCATCACCTTTAGTTGCCCCTGGAAATTTTGTTGAACTACCTGTATATTTTATACTTTGATGTGCTTCATGCTGAGATCTGGGAGGACCACTATATCCTGTATTAATGGTAGTTTCTTAAACAGGGCTCTTTATATGTAACAATGAGTTTTGGCATAGACATCTTGAATTTCTCCCTCAGTTTGGTGAACGTGCTCAGCAGACATCCAGAAGTAAGAAAATGGAAAAATGCCCCAGTCCCTGAACCAAAAGCCATGGACTAGGAGGAAATACTTATCAGAACTGAGAAATTACGAGACACTAGAGTACTTAATTTCTTAGATTCTTGTTGAATCATATGGTGTCATTTACAGTTAAAATGAAGAAATCAATAGGAGCTGTATCTTAGGCCTGGTTGGGGGAAAAAAACACCAAAACAAAGAACCATTCTGTAATTTCTAAATCCTTAGGCTCTAATTCTCTGGTTTTAATTGCCTAAACCAACAATTTTTCCAGCCTCAGATCATTCAGTAAAATAAAGCACAATGATTTTGATCATTATTTTAATTAAATACAGAAAAAAGAGCATTGAGATATTAAAGAAAGTTAAGGCTTTATTGCAGCCGTTTTATAAGTTTCACCTGTAAGAGCCAGGGCAAGGATTTGGGGGTATGGCTCAGCACCAGCAGTGTCCTGAGTTCAGGGACAACCACACATGCCCATTGTTTTGCATCATTAGTACTGTACTGAAAAAAAAAAAAAAGAAAGAGAAAAAAGAAAATGCCCACTGAGAAATGTAGCCTTTAGAGTCCAGTCGTTTTTATTACTTCACTTTTTTTTTCTTTTTTTCTTTATACAGCACCTAATTTAGGCCACAGACAAAAAGAAAATGTATCTTGAATATGCATCACGGGTTCCAAAAATGAAAAGAAATTGGATTTGGATAGCACTTACTCAATAGACAGATATGATACATGGTAAGAAGGTGCACTGTCTGCCCTGTGATAGATTAAACTACTTTGTAGGAAAATTACTGTGAGCCAGTCACCACCACCACCGTGGCTAAATCTTTAATAAAATTCTCTTCCATATTCAAGAGCGAGGTATGAAGTACACAATAAGCAGAGTGGAGTAGAGTGCCATTTATCAAACCACAGCTAGGTCTGTAATCTCCTGCTTTATCCTTTTTTAGTACTTTATTTGTCTTTATTGTTGCAAGGAAGCACATTTACCCAGGGCAGTGGGCTTTCAGTGCTGATAAACCTTTTGTTTTAAATTCTACCTTTGGGGTTTTTTTAATATTTTTTTCTCTTTTTTTTTTTCTTTTTTTTTTTTTTCTTTTTTTTTTTTTTGGATCAGATAACCATCATGTCACTCTATGGGAGTAATTAGTTTGTTTTGTTTTGGTGGTCCCTTGCTTGTCACATGTTCTTTCACCCTCTCCTGCCTGACCTGACCTTACCTCTCTTGTCTCTATGCTACAAAAAAAGGATACCAAAGCCTCTAAGACATTTTAAAAAGAACACTCATGCCTAGGTAGAAGACGTCTGGGATGTATTACATAATGCTTTTTTGAGGCTATTTGGCAAGATGGCAGTGTTGAACCATCTTGGAGTTGGCCCCTGGGTGGCACTCCTTGGCTAAACCTGGGACCAACAAAAGCATTTTTGGATAAAGGCAGAAAACATAATTGAAGCAGTTTTCTTTTTAAAAATTAAAGACAAGTCCTTAAGCTAAATTTGTTGATATTTGCTGAATTCAATACAGATATGCAATAATATTAAACTGTGTTCCTTTTATTGAATGAGATTCCAAAATGTTCTGTATATCTTGACTACCTGATAATATCTGGATCACTTTTGGCAACATGCTGATATTAAGTACAGATGCACTGGAAGGGTCCTATGGGTAGAAGTATGTGACTGAAACTGCTTTGTGCTGCCTGAATATGCATACTACCAGTCTGTGCTGCAGCCCTGGGGGTGATTTTTTTAGTACTATTATAACCCTTTTTATTGTTTGAATAGCAGTTTTATGACAAAACATTTATATTCAGCCTGCCTTTGTACTTGACTGAAAGAGAGCAATCACTGAGAATGATAAGGCAACAATGGTAATGATAACTGCATTTATGGAGGCTTACAGAATTTAAACGGGCATGCAAAAATAGACTTACAATAGTGCTCTACCTGCATCTGAACTGGTTTGGATATATTTCTTGCGCCTGGCCCGTGTTTGCTTATTGATGGAGATGTTGCCTTTTCTCCCGTTTTTCTCCTTTATGGCATTTCTTCTGTCTGAATCTTACATGTGCGTGCATTAGGCTTATCTTACCACAGAAAGCTGCCATAGCAAGATGGAGGAACATCACCATTTTTCAAAATCCGCATCCCTGAAATCATTGCTCAACTTAAATATCAAGTTTTCAGAGTTTGTGGTTATATGATCTTGCAGCGGAATGGCCATTACCTGTCGTTTGAGGTCCTACCCCTCATGAAAAATAGGTAATTCTTTCACTCTCCCTTGAGAAGAAGTGAAGAATAGTACTGGACATTGGAAAGTAATCCAAGAGTTTAAGAGCAGTCAATCTATCGCCTGAATATTTTTAAGCCAAATCAATCCTACTTTTGTCTTCCTTTGCTATAGTGTATTCTTCCCCTCGAGGTTTACACAGATGTGCACACACACACATTTGTGTATTTCCTTAAATTTATTGCTTATAGAAGAGGGCAAGAAAACAACGAGAAGGTTCACTGTGTTTTGGGGGGAGGCAGATAGTTCCTGGATCTCCATTTTTTTTCTGTGAGAGGAGCAGAATTATGCCTAAGTCTGTTTCTACTGTACATTTTAGTATGGATCACGAAGAAAGGTGGTGTACGCTACACATTGTTCTCAAGATATTTTAGGGCTACATCCTACCACATTGTTCACAGGCTGCTAAGTAGACTTACCGATGTTAGAGGCTTTCTTACTAAGGAAGAGACTGTCCTCGTGGAGTTAGAATCACAGATTCAGCCTACACTTTTATATAATATTTTTCAATATTTTAAAATAATTTTGTCAGCAAGCTATTTTATATAAAAATCTCTATAGACTATATCTTTTTATAAGCCAAAACAAAAAATGAATGACCATTTAAAAGCCTTTTACATTTTGAGCCATACATCAAGATTTTAGTGATATTGTTAGCTGGTAAGCTCAATATACTTCAATTTCTTTTATACTTTAGTTTTCCTATTAAGTAATTTTGCTTCTTTCTCCACCTATATTTTAATTTTCTGTACTTACCAATCCATTAGAACTTGACAGAATACAAAAGCTGGGTGGCAAAATTTGTGGAAACTAGGTGACTCTAGAAAAGCAGGAAGAGAAAAAAATTAGGTGTTAAAAACAAGAGGTATATTTTCTTTTATTCATGTGTGTTATTTTACTAATTCAAAAGCTCATTAACTACACTACATTTTTTAATGTACGTATGTGATCATGACATGTTAACCTGTTCATGTATTCCCATCTGTGCTATTTAGGCTTTAAATATGTTTAAATCAATAATTCAAATTCTTTTTTGCAAATGAAATATAAGTAATGCAAACATTAACTTGCTTTGCCTAAGTTCTTATAGTATTTTACTGGAATGCTGTATTCAAAGATATGTCATTTTCTACTAAGTGTCTTCCTAATTCTTTTGTGCAAATGATACCTTTTCCCCAGGCCCAGCTACTTAGTGGATATTATTGAACAAGTGTCTTTTATAGGATCTAAAAAAGTGCAGCATTATGTGAAAGAAATTTTAAAAAATGTGTATGGACTATTTAGGACTATGCTTAGTGAATATTAAGCAAACACCTGAAGTTCCTGTGCTGCTGCCTAGAACCAGCACTTCATTACCTATTACGTGCAGTGACTTTGAATTTTTTATTAGGTACTGGTCTCTTAGCCTGTAAGGCTTCTGCATGATGTATATGAGAGCGATTTCCAGCAGAGCGAAGCTTATCACAGATCCACCTAAAAGGTAAGGATATTTTTTTAATTTTTAGTTCACATGCAGAAGAGCTGCCTGCAGAACACCTGCACACAGAGCAGGAAAGGAATTTGGTTTGAGGATTGATTATACATGTCTTACCCATATACAGTGAGTCCAGAAATAGACATGATGAACTTCAGATAAACCCAGAATATGCAAATGGCAAGAATAATACCAGAATACTTACCCCCTAATTTTGTGCTACACTGCAATTTTAGTGCGGTTTTTTTCAAGTTGGTGAGGACAAAGGAGAAAGGCTTAAATATACTTCTGATTTGTTTAGTTTCTCTGAAATCAGTAGTATTGATATCCATGGTTGAGACAAGATAATTTCTAAAAGCAAAGTCGAAACTGCGAATCCGGCAGGTAATATATGCAAAAGAATGAATCATTGCTATTGGCATTCCTCATATTTGCTAAGGCAAACAGCGTTAACAAGCATTAATGAGTAGTAAGAAAAAACAGAAAAGCAGGAGGAAATGGTGAAGAATTGAGAAAGGTAACTAATAAGAATGAGAGAAGGAGAAAAGGCACAACAGTAAAGCTAGAGGTAGTGAAGAAATGCATTCATTACTTTTTCACTGAAAATGGCTTAAATGGGCTTTTGAGAGTGAGGGACCTTATCACGTAGGTCATGAGTGATAAGTCCTAAGAATATTAGTTTGAGTAGTTCAAATCAGGTAATTCAGGAGATAAATGTGCCTTAAGAAAGCATGGGCTATGTACAGAATGTGGTGATATGCTGATGGTTAAGGTAACCGAATTTGATAAAAGAATATAAGGGGTAAGAAATTTTGAAACCCAGGGTCAAAAGAGACCTTGGTCTCCAAGTTTCTCATATTAGCATCATAAACTTATCAGACTCCATCTTAGAAGCTTTTGTTTTTTCTGAAAGAAATCTTTTCTTGGACTTTCTTTTAGAAATCTATTTGCTGTTCCGTTGTAGTTTTTTCATTCTCAATTTATAAATACTTTTTGCCCCAAAATTTGCCTCTTGATTGTTAACTGTCTTGGAGCCTTTCAGAACAACTTATTGCCATCTCTTCTTTAGCCAATTCCTTATCCGCTTTTCAATTTCACTGCTAGCCTGTGTATTTTCAACTTTAACTAACCTTTTCACGTGTGGCATTGCATGAAACACCTTGCTGAAATCCAGATAGATATTTCATCGAGCATATCAGTTCTCTTATTAAAGGAAAACTATTGGTTTAGTCTGGCACGATCTTCTTGCCAGCAAGACATCTTAGTTTATGTTGTTTTTAAACATTTTAGTTTATGTTGTATTCTAAAGCTGCAAATGTCTCCTTTTCCTGTTCATATGATAACAGAGCTGTTAGTGATAGTGTAATGAAATCATTGCTCTTGCAAAGGCAACACCTTGTCAGCCACACTTTCTGAACAGTGAATTTGGGTCATGCCATTTAAGAAGTGGGTTCCTTGAAAGCAGTCTATTTTTGATAATGGGGCCTTAATACATTCCCCAATCAGACCGAGCATGCATATCATGACAAATCTTTCCTCCATTAAAATCGTTTACTATCCTAAAAATGAATTAGCTGAATCAATATACTCCTCCTGACGTTTCCCTGAGGAGACAGGAGCAGCTGCTTGAGCAGCAAGTGCTGCCTGAACAGTCAGACACCTCACGACGTAGGCAACGAGGCCACCGCTGGTGTCACCAGGAAGAAAGAAACGGATCCTTGTAGGGAACTGGGGAAGCAGGTTACTCATGGGTGCCATGGTTTTGCTGAGGATGCCATGGTTTTGCTGAGGTAAAACCAAAAATCAAATATGACTATCAGAACTGGCAGAGCTGCACAATCCAGAAAAAGTGTAATAGTAACAATAACACAAACCCCAAGAAAGCAAGATGAGAAAGAAGACAGTTGTTGTTTTCTATGTGTCATGGTCCTCTAACTACTGGAGCTTCTTGAACATATGTGTGGAGACCTATCTTAAATTAATTCATTAGATTAATTTCTCTTCAGGGATAGTTTCTGTAAAATTTCTACTATTTGGCTTCTTATGCTGTATAGATATCCAGGTGTGTAATGCTTCAGATATTTAATAATGTGCATTCTCCAGTTTCAACTGTTTTCTTCTAAAAAACAGCAATGTTTCAGAGAATAGGAAAAACAAGGGCAAAAAGCCAGATACAAATAAGTTGAAAGATTTGAGCTGGATGCTTTCAGAATGTTTAGTGTGCACAAATTAACAAACATAGAATTTCTACAGAGGTGGTAAATATACTGATTTTCCAAGATTTTATTCTGAATGGAAATATAAAAAAGGAGAAATAATGCCATGGAACAAGTATTTTTTAAATTGAAAAATATTACTGGTAGTTCTTTATGGCTTATTATTTTTCTTCTTTTTCTATGAAAATTAATAGCTTTTTAAAGAAAGAAGGTATTAACATTCTGAGCTATACAATTAAAATTTATTCTTAACCTCAGAAGAGCTGGTGATTTGGAATTCTCCATCAAAATTACTTTTCAGTAGAAATAATTCGTGCTTCAAAATTAGAAGTGGCATTAGTATGGGTCAATAGTAGGAAATCCGTAATTTAATTTGAAAAATGAAGTCTTGACATTTTTGCAATTCGATAACTGAAAATTTTAAAAGTCAAACTTTTTTTGAAGTGTACTTTAAAAACCTATTGCTAATAATTTTGTACCAAAAATTGCAAAATCAATATAAAGCATTTGGGTTGTTCTAAAATTACTGAATATGGGTATATGAATTTTTCATAGTTTATTGAGTAAATTAAGTCAGGTTTTTTTCTGATTATTTTGATAGGATGATATTTTGAAAGCTAAAGTTACTTTTTGCCTGTGTCTGCCCATAAAATGCTGCTTAGTGATGTTTAGTTGATGTACACTATGGGCTGATCTTTCAACGCATCTCCTTAACCACAGTGTTTATTAGTGTTTGCATCAACCTTTAATCAGCAGAAAGAGCTGAAGTTATTTCTGTTTGTATGACAGGAGTGGATACCTGTAGCCAAGTTGCAGATTTGTATATTGTGAAATGACTGAAGCTGGTTATGAAAATCCTGATTGTTGGACTTCTCATAATTGCCTTCATCAGCAAATAGTATGATTTTCAGTATGTGACACTGATTTCTTCTGCATTTTTTTTTTCAATATCAAATTTAGAGTGCAGTTCAATATCAAGGCTGTATTGCTTTCATCGACAGTCCCTGGTGCTGTGGAGAGCATGTTTTAGCATCGTACTTTTATAACAATTGGGTCTTTTCCTAAAATCTCTTTCTTTGTTCAGCCTAACTTTAATATGTTGGGCATGTCTCCTTTCATCACAGCAGGGGACACTGTGTATTTGCGGGATAAACTAGTTCCATATTAGCAATGTGAAATCTGTTTGAACTTGTTTGCATATGTATGCCAGTTGATACTGCCTTTTGAGGTGGTGTGTGTAAGGGAATTGTCAACAGTAGGATTTTTTTTTTTTGCCTCAATAGTTAATTCATAACCTCTAAATATTCCGTTCCCATTACACCTAAATGCTGTTTTTATTGTCTATCAATATAGGATATGTTGATAATAGCACATCAATAAACACATCTAGAAATTAGTGGCTGGTATTAATGAGTGAAATGCAAGCACTGTAACAGTTTGCTACTTTAAAGAGAATCTCCCGCGATCGCTGTGTTGAAAGCTTTTAGGGTTGGTTTGAATATGTGTGTCTAAGAGTTTATTCAGGGAGTTGGAGCTGCAAAAGAACTTAGATTATGCGAGTCTCTGTGTTGCATACTCAAAGTTTAATATGTGGAAAACTTGAGTGAGAATCTGTATCACAGCAGGTCAGGTTCCGAGGCTCCCTCTGCAACGCACGCTCAGGGAGGTTGTGTGCTCCAGCAAAGATACATCAGGGAACTGCTCGGTCTGAGGATCTCAGTCAGGTTTAGGTATTGAACCCCTTGGCCTTGATTTATCTGGTGTAGCTTTGGACATGTGCAGAAGCAGAATGCTAGGCAGCTTGGGAATATTAGTGATAAAAGCTTGTGTTTATGTGTGTCATTTTATGTCTTCAATTTACATACCAGTATTCGATCAAAGTCCCACTTCAGATGCCTCACTCGGTTTGTAAATCTTACTCTTTCCTTTATATTTTATCTAAATATGCTTGCTGATATAAATTATCACTTTACATTTCTTTTTTATTTATCATAAAAAAGTCTCAACTACTTTACTTATGAATGGTCCGCTATGCGCATTAGAGGCGGTAGAGATGAGAGTGGATGCCTGGTTTGTTATTTAGGTAGAAAAATATATTTTCTTATTTGATTTGTAATCCTGCCTAAAGAAAGCTGCACCTCATTCTGTTCTACTAGCAACTCCTCTTGATTTCATGGCATTTTTAAGGTTCATTTTATTCTTAACTATTAAAAAAAGAATAAATAATTGGTCTCAGACTCATTTTTGTCTGGGAAGGACAGGAGTCCCTCAGAACCTGTGCTGTTCTGTGCTAAACACCAGCTAAGAAATAATTCAGCTAGGAAGATTTTTTTTTTCTTTACAAACCTGACAGCAAGCTTTTCCCTTACTATAAGGCTCACATTTAAACAATTTTTAATGTTGGATTTTGGCAAACAATGTGTCTTTCTCCTTCTACGATGGAAAGAAATAGCTCAGTAATACAGAATACTAATTTCTGTGTCTTTCACATTCATGTCTGGGAAGAGATGTAATTTATAGAAGAAAATTACAAATCACATTATGAACTGCTTAAGAATTTCAGGAAAAGAAACAACCTCTGGAAGAAAATATGAAGGAAGAGTATAGGGACTAATATTATTTTCAGAAGCTTGGACATGAAATGTCCTCTATTAAAATGGACATATAAAAAATACATACACAAATGTCTATATCTCATAGAAAAGGTTTTAAAATGGAATGACTATTTCCATCATGAAAACAGAAGGAAGTTTTTTTGGAAGGTCAAAAGATGATGTGAAAATTTCACATTTGGGCTATTTGAAGGAAAGTCTACCCTCTTGAAACTGTGACTGCATCCAAACTGTTGTTAACCTAAATACAAATTTACTTACATATTTGCATCGTAAAACATGTGATTTAATCACATTAATAAAGTACATTGGTGTGGAATTCTGAGGAAGCTGGAATGAGCTGGTCTTTCTTATAGCGTGACTATATCGCCATCACCGGGCTTTGAAGTGGCTGTGCCTGAGCTTTCCGAAGTATAGTTGGGATATGTTTGTTTGAAGTGCAAGGTTCATAGCATGGGAAAAAATATTCAAGAGATCAATTATTACTCCTGACTCCCAGTGTGTTCAGGCTGTCTTTATTACTTGTCATTGAGACAATAATTTGATTTGACAGGCAGATTGGATGTTATTAAAATTAAAGGATTTCAGTTGCACATGTGAGGCGTTGTTACGAAGATCTGCTTTGAGAAAAGAACCAAGAAGACTGTGTCACTGGTTTGGTCTGCAGGTAAAGGAATTGGAAAATTGCCCAGTTTTGTAATTGGTTGGTGAATTAATTGCATATAGTTGCCCATGGTGAGCACTTGTTTACTAATGGAATGCGTCTCTCCCGCTATTAAAATTGTTACAGTGCACCTTTTTCAGGGAAAACAGGAATTAGCAGTTTAGATTGAGGGTACTGTCGTGTTACTGGTGTTACTGCTCTTTTTATTATCTAGTATGAACCTTGCACTATCATTTGGATCCCATTTTACTAGATACAACAATAAACCTATATGAAGTTATGAAAACAAAAGAGGGAAAGATTGAAAAACAGATAGATATAGGAGAGTAGAGAAGCCAAATCATGTACGATTGCAGCATGCTTTCAGGTTAAGTTTATAAGCTTTTTATGAATGAATACAGTAGAAGAAAACCTTATTTAGGGTTCGCTAGAAATGTCGCTGGAAAAAGGTGACAATTATTATTACAACTTTGTAAAAAAAAAACAAAAACCTGTTTTATGGGCATTTTACACCAGTCCAATTTTAAAATACCTGTTTTCAGATATTTAAGAGTGACAGTTTAGAAAATGTCTAATGTTTTCAAGTCCTTCCACCACCAGTTGGTAAACTGTTTAGGTCTCTTAAGCTGCTCTTTTGAATTTTTAGAAATATATGTGGTAGTAAGAGGTGCGCATTACTAGGATTTTGTAATATGTTTTTTCCTATCAAAGAACATATTTCTATTGTGCTCTAATGCTAACACTTAACATGCTTTTTTTTTTTTTTTAAAGGAGAGCAAATGTTAGTAAATGTACAGGTAAACCTACCAATTAATTAAGTCTACATGTAATTAAGTAAATGTAAATTGCCATATGCTCAGTACATTTCATAACCCTGAAGATAATAATTACCATATCTGTCTCATAATGGCCTTACTTTCAAAACAGGTGGGATATTCTCCATCTCTTTGGGTTTTTTTTTTTTTTATATGGTTTTTGGACAAATACTAAATGCACTTACAAAATATAACTGAGAGCAGAACTGTTTGTTCAAATTTATGAATGCAGACTTAAAAAATTCTATGTTCCTGTCCTTGCAGGAAAGGGTAAACAAAGAACTAATTTTCAATCCATCACATCCCAGCTTACAAATTTGAAGGTGAGGCAATTAAAAAAAGTTTCTTCACCTTTCAAATTACACTCACATGAAATTTTATAAAAGGAAGAAGGAAAGGAATTAATAAATTAACATTGAAACTTCACTTTCTGGACGATGCTGTTTCTTTCTTATTCCATCAGAATTCCATCCTGTAATATCTGATACAAATATATAAGAAATGTGGAGTTGCTTGAAAAAACAGAATTTAAAAAGAAGAGTGAAAGGAAATTTTTTAGACTGTAGCACAGTCATCACATTGCATCTTAAAACACTTTCACCTTTGTCTTTGACATGCCCTTAGTCATTCTATGGTTTTCCTCAGTGTCCTCATGGCTATTAAATACTGAAATATTGTAAAATATAGTGTAAACTATATATGTATATTGATATTATTTTGTAATCCATATTATGAACACTGAGAATAGTCAGTTGTTCTACCTAAATTCTTAAATTTCTTTACTTCTAATAAATTTTACTCATTATGTAACTGATTCATGTCTGTGTTGTCCAGCATTCTTTATGATTCTGGTGGATGGGAGTAAATGATTCACCCAGTCATCAACGTTTTGGCTGTACTTTCTCAATGGCTTCTACACCACATGTATCAGTGTTAGACAGCAATTTGAGACTTCCAGGTTGAAGATTTTTCCATGTGTTTTCATGTATCGTACAATACCACCAATAGTTACCCTCTCTGAGAAGTGAAAATACAAATGCATAAAATATATCAAGTGAGGAAGGGATTTCCGCACTGGTGATACAGAAACCATTCCCAAATAGTATGAAACCTTTCCCAGACTTGCTTCTGCCAATTGTAATTACTGTGGTTCTCATCAATACAATTGATGGTAGCAAGCAGTTAGATTTTCTGAAAACCTGATCGAAGAAGAGTTATGTATGGACACAAAATATGTATTTAGGACTATGAATATTCAGCCTGAGGAAGAACTGTCTTCATTTGCATTAGAAGGAGATAGGAGGTGATCTGGTTGTTTTGTAGTTTAGCTTCTGAAGTGAAATGAAATAAAGAATAGCAGTTAAAAGGAATCTATTTGGGCAATTATAAATATTTTTGTATAAGTTGATTCTGTAGAGTAACTGCTTTGGAGAACCCTTTGGAATATATTCTACAGGCATTTTAAAAGAAGGTTGGTTATCCATGTGAAAGACTCACAAATACCTTTAATTCTTAATCATTACCTTCACCCTTCCCTATTCTTTTGACCTACTGTTTCCCCGGTTTTTAGATGACAGTTTCTACCAGTGCTGGTACTAAGAAAAAAAAAAAAAGAAACACACCAAAAACCTGAATGTCAACAAAAAGATTCACAGAGGAATGCAATCAAAAATGATGTTGCAAATCAAGCCTAGAATCAGACCATCAAAAATTCAAAAACTTTCAGCTATTTGCAATTATGGTGGTAATTGCTATTTTAAATGTTTGCCTTCGTCCAAAGAAACTCCATGTTGTTAGCTGAAATTCTAGGTATTTTAAATCAGAGAAAATCTTTTTGCAGCTGATGAATACTAAATATTATAGGCAATCAAAACAACATATTATCTACATATTTTAGCTGATTAAAAAAAAGTAGCTTTTGGAACTTCTTTAAAAAATCATTTTACTGTGTAGTACTAGCTAATTACAGCATATTTTTTCACAGACCAAAACATTAGCATTATCTATTTTAAAGCAAAAGATGGTGGATTTTAAAATTATTTTAAGGAAATGGCATCTGAGGTCTTTGCTATGATGTTTTAGTCCGTGTAATTATTCCTTTTCTTTCTGTTGTGAATCAGCATTTGCAGTGAAGTTTTGATTAATATATGTAACAACATATAATAAAAGTAAGTTTTCCTTAAAAATACTGTAATTTAAAGATTGATGTATCAATATTAGATAATATGAGGCCATGAAATAAAAGTAAATGACTGAAAGTTTATATATAGACTGTAGGAAAACGCTATTAAATAATAATGTAAGAATAATTTTGGTTCAAGAGCAATTATTATAAAGGGCATCTAATTCTGAGGTCATGCTTGAGACTTTTTCTTGTACTAAATTATATCTTGAATATGAGAAACTGCATTTATTTTTATTCTCTGATAGTAATAATGAACTATGATCTTGTTTCTTTTGTTCAGAGGCTTGTTTAATTCACAGTTTTTGAAGGATAGGTTCCATAAAGAAAGGGAAAATTCTATCTCAGTTTCATTATTGAAACTTTCTAAATAGAATTTTTCTAGTAAATCTGTTAAAAAAGGTAATAATATGCCATGATTTTTAATGAAGTAAAAATTCATAAGCATTCTGCTAGGTGTTTTCTTTTAGCAACATTTCATAAATTATTAGCTTGATGTCTGAAGTTACCTTAAGGATCTCTTATAAAGGTACAGTTGTACAATGTAAAAGTTGGTCTATGTGATAAATACGTGGCAAATTTACAGGATTTGGTTTTGAGCAAACATTTAGGAAAAATGCAAGTGAATACTTTTCTAACAGTTGTTTTATACGCATTATGTCTGTGCGAGCCAAATGCAGAGGATAGGCAGGGAAGGGATGACACAGCACTGATACAACTGCAGTAGGATCAATGAAGCTGGCAGAGCACTGGGTGGAATTTTTTGAACTTTGAAGCAAATTTTTAGTGGAGGATCCTGACTTACAGATTTCATTTACAGAACAGTCAGAATGAGCAACTGTATTAAAGCACTCTGAATTGTTTTTTGTTTTTTGGTTTTTTTTTTTTTTGGTTTGGTTTGCTTTGCAACTTGCAATAAGAGTGGAACTGGAAAGTGTCTGGAAGTTTAGGAGAAAGAAAAGTCTTTAAACACCAAAATAACTGCAGCTAACTTGGTATAAAATGGAGACTTTGATTAATCTGTTAGATATCTAATTTTGTACTCACTGATTCATACCATTGAGGCCAAGAACTTCATAAATATTTAGCATCTTTAGTAAGCTTGTGTGACAATTTGAGGCAAAATGAAGCCAATAACCTTAAAAAGAGAGCAAAAAGGTTCACAGGTTGAAACCACTATGTGTTGTTTAATCTGCAGTACTAAATTATTAAATCCTTCAAGGAAGAGAAATCTCATACTGTTGAAAGAGTATTTAGGGAAATGACTTTTCAACATTAGAGTAAATCTAAGTTTGAAAAGATGATTTTAATCAGGGTGTGTATGTTGGGGGTTTTGTACAAATAAGCTACTCTTGTGAATCACTGCGTGGGATCACTTGATATCTATTTATAAGGTGCAGGATACAGGAAAGTTAGGGAGGAAAAAAACACTGTGACAGCATTTTAAGTATATGTTACTTTTCCGAGTTCATAAGCAGCTTACTTTTTTAATAATTAAAATGCATGCTAGAAAAAAACCCCAAACCATTTGGATCACATTTATAATATCGCTACATATTTAAAAAGAGACCACTCGTACATCATTTTGTGCACTAGAAATAAAGCTATTTAAGCAGAGGTCTTTGTCTTGTAGTGACTATAAACCTGAACTTTATTATGAAACAGATACCACTGAGGTTTTTCCCTCCTACAAGATGTGTCTGAATCTGATATGACATGATACTGTATGAATGAAAAAGCGGTCATTATTTCAGATATAAAAAGCCTGAAGTAAATCTGTAGTATTGCAACGATACTCGGGAAAAGCACCAGTCATTTTATTCTATAGAATTCCTGAGCCAGCTGATAGATGAATCACTTCTGACAGTAACTCACTTTTTGACCTGTGTGGCAGGGAGAATGTCGCAGCAGTAGGAGAGGTTCTGTGATAATTGGAAAGTGAAGGGGACTTGGTGGTGCAGCAGGTGAGTGCATTAGCCTTTCCCCCTGTTCGGAGGCCTCGGTTCATATTCTGCCTTAGGGTCACTAGTGAAAATTCATGCTTTGGTGTCCTACTTCTGTTTGTACATATGACAAAAAAGACCCATATTTGGTAAAAAATCCGTGTCTTTCTTCACTATAAAACACTGTATTGCAAGGATCTTAGGGCCAGCGTACATTGGCAGAGAACTTAAACAGCCTTTTTTTCTGTAAGACGTGTCTATCAAGTCCACTTTCCCCAAAAGAGCATTCACTCAATACATTACTAAAAGGGAAAAAAAAGGAAGAAATTCTCAGTTGATATGCATGAAAATAATGCAAATAATGAATGAAACTCATCCATAATACAAAAGCTATACTGATAAATTACCCATTTTCATTTGGAATTAACTCCTGCTAATCTCTCTTGCACTGAAGTTATATTTCTCTTAAACTGTTTTACTTGACCCTCCTTCTGCCTAAGATTTTTAAGTGCCAGAGAACTGCTGTTTCATATGCGGTGGAGTGGAGCAGTGATGACATCCAGTGATTAATTAGTTCAAAAAGTACACATTCCCTAAAGGTATCCTGGGAGCCACTTTCCAGGCCTGTTTAAAAGAAACATATTGCTTGCATTTACAGGTGGTAGTAAGCTGAATATAGATTGGTTATCAACTATGTACTATCTTTTATTACATCTGTAGTGCTTACTCTTATTGTCTTGTAACAAGAGTAGTGCAACTAATTGTGCTTAATGATCCAATGCAAAGAGCCTGAGTTTTGTCTTATCAACTCCTCCTATGTTTATCTTTTCATCTCCTTCAAAATGTACAACTTCCAAGTTGCATTAGGGATTTGCAGCAATGTGTGAGCACCTTAACTGTCAAATCCCCACAAAAATGTTAGCTCTGTTTACAACTGTGAGAGTTTCCCTCTTTAAACATGAATTAAATATTCAGGATGGGTCCAGCCTGAGCACCTTGGTGACTAAAGCAGTCTGTTCAAGGATGAAAAAGGCATCAGGGAAGTAAGATCCACAATTTTATATCCTTCTTCTAGGCAATAGGCTATCAAATTATGTCTCCATCTCTGGAGCAGATGACAAGAATTATCAGCTAACCGCAGTATCCAGTCCCTATCCCTTTTTGACAATCATTTCCCTCTAACTTGAGGGAAACATGGAGTAGAGATTAAAACTACTTTCTTTTTTTTTTCCCTTCAATAATAACGAAAAAAGATAGAAGGGGGTAAACAGAGAAGAACCAAAGGATTAAAGGATAAAGACAGGACAGAGGAAGCTTGAGCAGAATGCAGCTGAGAACAGTGCTGTCATTTATCTGATAAATCATTCTCTTAATCAACTGTGCCAGCCAAAGAAGGCCTGAGTAATCAGCTACAACTGCAGAAGATTTAAATGATTTTTTTGTTTCCACTCCTCCAACACAGACCTAGTAATTTAAGTTTATACTTTTAATTGTACTAGTTTCTAACAGGGTGATAGGAGCTTTGGTTTGAGACTTTTCTATGCCTGAAAAAAACTTCATAGAATTGTGAAAGCCTTTAAGCAGCTTCTATTCTACGTAAGAATTTAGATCTCCTTCAAATGCACTAGATTTCTTTGTGTAGTCAGATTTCTTCATTGGTTAGGTTTTGTGGTTGCTGGTTGGGTTTTTTTTTTTTTTGATAAAACACCATGGAGTTGATCTGAAACCATGAATAAGAAGCAGAAGCAAGACAGGATTTAACTGTGACTTTTCCATACATTGTGATGTACACATAAGGGAGTAAGTTAAGATGGGCCTTCTCTTAGATACGTGTGTCTCTAGGTACACATGCATCTTGCACTCCCCTTCACCCTTCACTCACACCTCTCACCTCTAATTGCAGACCAATATCAGGAATGCCTTTGGGATGTCAGTCTCATACCCTCTAAAGGTTGATGATAACAGTTTCACAACCTGTGAGAAGGAGGAGTACCTGGGAAGGTTCTTTTTGCTTCCCTATTTCCATGCAAAGGTGAGACTGGACTAGAAATGAGAGTTAAGGCTGAAATAAAAATGGAGAAGGATGAGACCTAGGTTGAGATGAAAGTGAAAATGGAGAGTTATGAGTTGTAGCAGGGTTTTGGTAAATAAACTCCTCAAACCTGAAATACTAACTTAAAAAAGTTGGTCCAAAACATTACTTTTCATTTTTCTTGTGTATTTGATGTCTTAAACCAAAAGCCTTATGAATAGCTCCTTTCATAAATAAAACTGCATTGTATACAGCACATTTTCCATCATCTGCTCACTTACGCTGTGCCCCATTACAAGTGAGTTTCTCAAATAAGTGAAAGATACCTAGTTTTGAAGATCTGCTGATCTTAAGTTGCAGAAAGAGGAATAGTACTATATTCTTATCCTGGAAACCTACATGAACCTCCTGACGGACTTTGTAGGACTGTTACTTTTGCTTAGCCTTCTTTTCTCAGAATCCAAATATTGGCTATGTATCGTGAGACAAATGAAATTTGTCTCCATTCATTACTATGTTACCATAACTGTATAGGATTTAAGCAAGCATTGTAAGTCTCAGTTCTAGGGGTTCTTTTAGAGTTGTTTTTAATTATGGAAAATAAAAGGTAAAGGTAATGCAGCAATTGCTATGAAGTGTTCAGATTTCTGGCTGCCAACAGAAGTGTGTGTACTTCTGGGTTTGATTTTGATTTGAGAAAACAATCTGACAACTTATTTTTACACCACTTTAGTAGTAGTGTGGATTTTTTTTCTAAGTTTCAGTGTTGTTAGGTATGATGCATAGAAGCAGGGTGAGAAAGTGATTTCATGCTCTATTTCTCCAGATGAAGTTTTGTGCTTTGCTGACGAATGCTGACATATAAGCCCAAACTGAAACTTCCCAGGTCTAACAATGGTAAATAAAAAAATTGTTCAAAGAAGTCACAGTTAGACTTTTATAGGCCACACAAAACTTTTGAAATTAGTTAGTATCTTACCACGGCACAGGTTAGCTTGAAAAAAATTAGCCTTTCTTGGTTTTGAACTTCTAAGATGATGACTAGTTTCTATGCTTTTTAAAGTTTTTTGTTTTTTGTTTTTTTGGGTTTTTTTTTTTTTCCTACCATAGTTTTTAATTGCGTTGAAACAAAACAAAAGTTAAAAAAAAAAAGAAAAATCGTTGACCAAGTGAGGGATTTCTTTTGGATTGGAATTTTCTCGATTGTCTAAAATCAAATAAGCTTACAGTACTTGGCAGGATATAAGAGGATGAAGTTATCTAATCCATGAATATAAGGAAACATCAATACGTTCACTTTTGAAATCTCAAGAGTGACTCCTTCTTCTCTATTTATTAACCCAAAATTTACCACATAACTATTTTGGGGTTTGGTTTTGTACAGCAAGATTCAATGATCAGGAGGTTATGGAAAAAGGAAATTGCGCATGCTACTTTGCTTCCAGTTTATTATCTCAGAGTTCTGCCTCACAGAGGTGGATGTTCATCTTGGGGTGATTCTTTTCATCTCTTGCTCCCACCTGTCCGTTTTGTCTGTCTCTGTGCAGTCTCTGCCCCAGACATGGGAAAATCACTCATAGAACAGCTGTTCAGCTATTTCTACTTACAAAAATTTTGTGTGGGTTTATCTTAGTATCCAAGGCTTTATTTAAACCCTGGACGTTCTCCAGATGTTTCATGAATGTCACTGTCCTTCCTGCCTTGGGGACAGAGCAGATAACAATGGAAACCTCTCCAGTCAGCCATCGGTCAGTGGTAACCCATCCTCACTCATTAATCTTTAGTTTACTGTAGTTGAACTCTTTACTGAGTGGATACTTTTTCTACATGTAATTTAAGACAACATAGTTTCACTTGAAGGAATACAAAGAAACAAAGGCTGCGTATTTTTCCTGGGAAAAGACATCTTAAAAAAATATTTCATCCAGCTCTACTCAAAGTCATTTATGGCTGTCATTCTTGTTCCTGATGCATAGTCTCAATAAAGATTGTCACCTAATAACATAGTAGAGCATTGTATTAAGATAGTTGCATGTTATCTGGCCAGATATATAATTTTGAGCTATTTCTAGTGTTTTATATTTGTTTCCTAAGGTAGCTCTCTGAAGATAGAATTTGATTCCACCAAAAAAGCGAGCACTGCGTGTTGTATATTTAAGCCACGACTGCAGGGTATGAGAAAAAATGGTAGAGAATGAGAAAAATGAACAAAGTTATCAATTTGATAATACCAGCACAAAGTGTTTAATGATGTATCGGATAACATTTATCAAAAGGTTTACGTAGCTGCTTACACTCCTAATGAGAAGCTCTGGGATAACAGCCATAATCACAGGTTTATGATAAAGTATCTGAGGCTTCAGATGTTCAGTCCAAGAAGCACTAATATCATATTAGTGTATAAGTAGGTTTACGGAATAGTCATAAATGCAATTATGGCACTGTGATGTAAACTTGTTTCAGAGACAAAATTGTTTCAAATAAGAATAATGGAATACTGCTAGATGAAGTAAAATTGTGGCACTGTCTGTTCATTACATAAAACAACACACTGCAAATAAGAATATTAAAATTTAGAATGGAAATAATAGTTTTATATTCCCCTCTTCAGTCTCAGTTTTTAATTGCTGGGAATTTAGAAATGGATTAGCTGTGGGTGGGTAAGTAAAGGGTCCATGGCTTTGAGTTGACTTTTTTGTCCTACACCCTTGATAGACTTTGTGGCAAAATGTTCCCAGTCATAACTCTACGTGACATTAGGGTTGTAGCCAGATTATGTGACTGCAGCCAGGTGCTGTGTACCTGACAGGTTTCAAGAGGTACAGAAAAAGTGTTAAAGACGTGTCTCAGTTTTGTGAAGTCCGTACCAGGAAAAAATTTGGCTACCTCTGCAGGTATTTTCTAGCTCTGTTTTGCTTCAAACAAAAGTTGAAGCTTCAATCTTTCATGTCTTTGGAACTTTTTAAAGGAATGATTCCTTCAAGATGACAACAACTCCTGAAAGGATGAAAGCTTAAGAAAATACATAACATACTGAAATATGCACACATATTGTACCTCATCTTGCCTAGTTCTCCATGAAATGTCAAAAGAACCTCCTACTGTGAGATGTCTGTGAGCTCTGCAAGACTGATTAAATTTCTATATAATATCAATCGTTGCATCCTGTGAACCATAAATTATAAAATTTGTGTTCTATTTTATCACTCCATAAAAAGGCTTAAAACTTTTTTTCTTATCAGATACAAAGAATAAACTGTGACTCTCATTTTATTTGTGGCAATTTTATGCACATACAGAAACAGAGTGTAAATGCAGTGTATATTCTTTATATATGTGTGTGAAAGAAACAGATTAAGAAAGCATTTGCTACAATAATATAAATAATATTATGATTTATTTCTCAATTTTGTAGCATCCCAAAATAAGGGAACAAAATTACATGTCCAAAGCCTAATATGTAAAGGTCCCTTGAGAGCAGAAGAGAGAATATTCAGGCTGTAAGAAGATGCAGTTTCCTCCCTTACATTTTTAACTGGTGGAATAGCAAAATATAATCGGGAGATTGGTGTTAGAGAAGATTTGCTTTGTGACAGAAACTGGTGTTAAAAGGGCTTGTGGTCATTTCTCACACCACTTCAAGATGTGTGGTTTCTGTACAGAATCTCAACTTACACATTTAAATCGTATTCAATGTTTTTGACCTTTTGGCACCACACACCAAGAGGCTAATGTGAGGAATCTGTTCCTCTTGAATTGCTGACTGTAGTTTAAGTCCATTGTTCAGAGAATTTCAGGATTATGAATTTCAAACTAAGACGAACGTAATAAAAATGTCTTTATTCTCATTCTCATCTCTGTCTCACACTCTCTCACTCTCTCTCACAGGGTTTCGTACTGCGGCTCATCACCATTGCGTCTGAGTGCCTTCCGAATAAAATAAATAACAGTAGCAAAGCCTCTAGTGAACATCATGGGGAACATCAACATTGAGAGGCAGGGCTTATAAATCTGCATGCAACACTGTATGAACGTGCTTAGATTGCTTCCAGGCTGGAGCTGGCTTACATCCAGCTTCCCGAGTAAAGCGTACGTGAGCGACTTCGTGTCTGTATTCACTGTAGGGACTTGCTTTAGGGTTGATGCTTCTCTCAGGGCAGGGGTAGATTGGGAGAAAGGTGAGAGAGGAGGCGGGGGGTGTGTGTGACAGCTTTCGGTAGTTTGTGCTAATTGTGCACAAAGTTTTTGTTCAGATTATAAGTTTCACACTTATGAACGCACCTGTGATTTCTTATGTTGTTCCTTAATAGGAATAAGCATAATTTTAATAACTTAATGAAAAAATAGCAGTGCAATCGATTTTTTTTCATATAAAACTACATACTTCTATTTTTCTTTCATTTATTTTTTATAGTTTCTTGTATCTTCAGTATTGTATGTATCCTGAGCAATATGCCATTAAATCAAGAGCAAACAGAAGTTGATCATAATGGAGTAGCTTTCAAAAATGCAATATTCATTTTGAGAATGGATCATAAATGGAAGCCATTAGTAGAATTTTGCAAGATATAGTCTGTGGTAAAGTGTATGAATAAAAGTGGTAATTGCAAGAATTTTGAAATTTTAAGAGGCAAATATTGTAACAATGAACGGTAAAGTAAATGGTTTCAAAATTCTTAGAATCTGAGTCACATCAAACAAAGTGCTAGTAAAAAAAAGAGTAACAAACCTCTCCCCTTAATGGAAACCTGGTTAGATTGTATGCATCATAGGGCAGATCTTGTGGCTGATTTTCTGTATAATGCAGTGAATGCTGTTTCTCATGAAGGGATTTTATTCAAATCCATTCAGAAGTTATCTTTATGAAACCATGTCATATAGTTGGCTACTTTGTCAAGAGCTGGCAAAGAAATGGTTTGCTGAAACGTTTGAGCATCATGGAAAAGATGTAGTAACAGTGAACCAGTAGTAACCAGTTTTCTTGAGCTGTTGATAAAACCTCTGAAGTTTGGATAACTTCTGAAGGTTTAGTGGTTGCAGTAGTTTTTTTTTGAGTGAAATCTGCAAGTGTAGGAATTATGGTTCTAAAATCAGAGGTGTTGATGCAGTACTGTGCCTTGATTTTGGGCCTTCTGCTAGTTTTCTGGGGAAACACACTTTGTCCTGGCAGAATTGGGGGGTGGGGAACAAATATATAAGACCATCAATGATTAAGCAGTTCATCTAGAGTTTTCTTGTTTCAGTGCATTGTCACTTGCTGTATGTCCTTTGCATTTCTTGCTTAATTCATGTAGTCTATTTAAAACTGAAAATGTTATCAACCCTTGCAAAATGAGTAGTCATTTACCAGCTATTTTCAAATCTGTTGAAAGGAAAAGACCTCTGGTATTGCATATGGAAAACGCTGGTTTTCTAATACATTAGCGTGATTGCCTCAAGTGATTTTGATACAAAGGTTTTCCTGAGAAGGGTCAGCATGATATGTACACAACAAATGAACAATTAGGAGAAAGTTGTTGATTTCCTAACCTCAGAAGAAAAGATAGAGACATTGAAACCTCAGTGCTCAAAGATTGCATAGATTTCCTTTAGATTTTTGCTGAGTTGAGTTTTGTGCTTTCCATTCTTAACGGAAGCATTATTTACAAAAACAAGGGAGTATCCACTTCTGTTGTACATAAACTTGATGACAACTTTATAAGCTAAATGAGCATGGTATACAGATAATAGTTTTCCCATTGTTGAGGAAAATGTAGACAGTATCTCTTAGTCTAAATTGTTAAAGGGGTTAATAACTTGTGTTCTCGTCAGTACCCAGAGACAAAAGTATCATTAAAAAGGTTGTTTTGAAAGTAGAGAGTAATAGTTTTAGAAAATGTATGCAACACAGTAAGTAAAAGAGAGATTTCATTGTGATCTTAAAAGAATTTAAAAGGAATTAAAGTGGAGTATGGTAAAAAGTACCAAAATATTTATATAAATACATAGATATTTATTCTAAATGACTGGAAAGCTGAATAACAGTCATATTCTGAACTCAATAAACTATTCCTACACGTTCTGTATGAGCCTTTGTAGAGAATCTTTGATGAGAGTGTTTTAGGAGAAATTGAGGAAAAGAGTAATTCTCTTTCACAGCTTCTTTTTGCTCATTAAAGACCATTTTGACATCACAGGATGATACTACATCTGATGAGGACAATATAAAATACTCAATTTGTTTGCAAATGTTTAGTTTTATTATAGTTACATTCCGAAGGTGATTTATCTAGGTATTTAAAATCCAGTTTAATTTAATTTAATTTTATTTTACATGAAAAATTAGAGTGAAGTGGCTGTAGAGCTAACGAAGAACAGAAAAGGGGGGCATATATGCTTGAACTTCATGAGCTGCTGCTGTTATTACTCAAGAGGCGGTGTGGATATAGGCCGACAGCTAAAAAAATGTGAAGGCTGAAGAGGGATATCTTGGACACAACACAGCTTGCAGTGACTCTGTGGCTGGATTTTGGAGGGGAGCAAGAAGATGCTTTGCTCTCAGTAGCTAGGCAAGGGGAGGTAGATTAATGGCACTTTATCAGAGCTCCTGGCAGAACTGAGCCTCCAGAATGTCAGCCGAAAAGGGAGAACAGTGATAATATATAGGTAAAAGTACTAAAACTTTAACTTTTTGTTCTTTTTCAAGTGTTAAGATCCTTTCTAAAAGCCTAATGAATTGATCTCAATATAAAAGGGTTTTTTTATTATTTGTTTGGGTTTTTTTTGTAGGGAGTAGGTGTTTTTTTGCTTTCAGGGTTGGGGTTTTTTTTGCTTTTTTTTTTTTTTCTTTCTGTTTTTTATTCTGTAGAAAGGTTCTGTTTTGAAGTCTTCACATAAGACCTTAAGTTTTAGGATTTGGAACAAAGCAATTTCAATTAGTAGATGCTTCACGGAGTCACGTTCTGCATTTTGAATCCATTGATTTTGATATGGAATAAGTCTGTCACTATTTTATCTTTTAAAACTATCCTTAAAAGAATAGACTTGTTTAAAAATTAAGTTCAGTACAAAACATTAAAGCAACAGAAAGCTTCATCCCTTTTTCTTCCATGGGGTCACAGATTTAGAACTTTACTAAATTTGGGAATCAAAAGTGAATGAATAAGGAAGTAAAAGTCCCAGAGGAGTAGAAAATGACTCAGAAATGTGGAGTCCTCTAAGGTAGTTAAAGAAAATTAAAGAAAATAAATGAAGATGCCACCTAGAAGACTGCTTATCTCAGCAAAAAGATAGCTCTTATCACCTCAAATGAAGGAAGAATCACAGACTTAGCAAGCTATTAATATTTTGAGTCAAAAAAGATAGAAACAGTTGTGAAGGTCAAATATACAAAGAAAAAGGCAGGGATTTTATTCAGGAAAATCTTAAAATTATCCAGTGCTCTGGGTTCAGTAGATGAAAGCTCATGGACTTGCCCAGGGAAGGGGCAGTAAAGAAAGCAACAGCTAAAGCTTTTCAGTTTTGCACTGCCAATGTCTTTCATGTATTCTTCCTTTTTCAGGTAATGGACTTCCTGCAGAGTCCTTCCAATAATGACATTAGTCGGGACAGAAGTTTAACAATGTAGATGTTGGCCAGCTAGAAACTGAGCTTCAGTAATCACTGTGTATCACACAGACTCTTAGCCAGCTGCCAGGCAAAGGTAAAGGTCTGTAGTAGTCAGAAATAATTACGAAGAGGCATATTCTGGGCGTCTGTTTTTGTTTCTTACTCAAAAACCTTACGATGTATCCTCAGTTTCTGCAGTTATGTTTCTTGCTGGCTCGGAATAAGTCTTCCCTAAAAACTGGAGACTACATACCAGACCTTTGATCTAAAGACCCAGACAACAATTGAAATACTAGCTCCCAATATTGTTCCCAGGTAGCAATGTTATATTTCAGTAAGTTAAATTATGAGTAGAATTTAGAAGGGCAAAGGAAATAAACAGAATGCTTTCTACCTTTCTATAATTTTGTAAAAAAGAAATAGTTTTGTTTTGCCTGAAGTTCTATGAAACATCATTACTGAGAACCTGTTAGTGTTAATAATGTATTTTGAGAAACGCTGACCCTAGTCACATATCATAGGAAGATATTCAAGAATTCATTTCTGTGAAAGCTTGCTATATAAATAGGCAAGACCAACAAAGAGTGGAGAAGGAAATAAACACGTGGAAAGGTCAAATGACTTGCAGGATAGGAGCAGTAAATTGGCCTGTCTCCCACATCCAATCTGGATCTGTACCTATTAAACCAATAGTAGATGACAGTTCCTAAGTAGGTCATAGAGCCATTCATATTGGGAGTGAGAGGTGATAATAGGTGAGATAATTACAAGGTGCAACTGTTTACCTCAGCTATCTAACTGCTAACTACCTATAATTAAGCAGTAGCTCTAGTGGTCTATGACGGATAAGTTAATGTAAATACTTTCAGCCAGTCGTTAGCAGCCTTTGCGCTGTAGAATTTGAGTTGCTGCTGACTCGGAAAGTTTCATGAAGACTGGTGAGGCAAAAGGAGGTCATGATTTTCTAGAAAGTTTGAGAAATACTACGTTAAGCTGCACCTTTTCTCAAATATTCTAGTCGTCTTCTGATTTTACTTCACAAAGCCTGACATTTGTGGTTTGCTTTTACAGATCATAGGGTCTGTTCATACATTAACTCTGCCCATAATTAGGTGAGTGAAGATCGCAAGCACAGCAAGAATTTCAGCTTTCCCCTCTGTGGCTGAAATTCAATTAATGGTAGTGTTTCCTGCAAGGTAGCTCGGTTATCTCCTATTAGTGATTCAACAGCTCTATTTTTAATTTATTGCTTAAAATCTGGTTTTGTCCCTCCTATTGCTTATGGAAGACTATGACAACCACTTTCATGTGAACACTGGGATCATGTCTTACGCTCCTATTCTTTATAAAGAATTTCTCCTCGAGCCTCTTGTGTTTGATTTCTCTGAGCCAGCTATTCAAGGAAAGCTTGGACGTGTAGTTAGAAAAGTAGTTTTAGTAGGAAAGCTTTTAGTGTTGTGTCACTATATGTCTCCCCCATGGTCCCCTTTCTGGTTCCCTTTATTGTAATTTTTTTCTAGAAGATGCTGGCTTGACTCATTGTCTATGATTCTGTAAGATCTCCTGATGGGGAATACAAGTGAATGCTGTCTCTTCTGATGTGTTGGTATATATCCTCAAGGGAGCAAAAAAGAGACTACAGTTTAGTTGAGCCTCTGTAGCAGTTAGCTCTCTTGTTCTCTGTGGGGAACTCTAGAATGGAAAAGGCAGCCAGTCATGCATGCTGTAATTTACATCTGATTGATGAAGGGTTTAGATTCACAGGAACAATTTGCACTGGGACTCCTGTGGGCCTAAAACCGAAATATTTTGCCACTGCTATCCAGCATTAATTTTTGTCTTGATCAGTCTCATATCTTTCCACATCAAGTTTGTTCTCAGAATTAACCCTTGAAGTTACACATTTAAATGATGCTTGGTAGACCTTGTTTCCTGTGTTAAATCATCAAGTTAAGTTGTAGCTGAAAACATTGCCTTTCTAATAATCAGATAAATAAATTTTATGGGAAAAAGTATTTGCCATGCTTGCAAAGTCAATTAAACCTTTATTTTTAGAATAACCAAATATTTACACGTCAATTCACTGAGGTCTTCAGGAAAAAGCACAGCCTTTAAGCAAAAAACCAGCATCAAAAGTTTTTTTGACATCTCAAAAAGAACAAGATATTAGTATTTATTAATGAAACAGATTTAGGCCAATCAGATATTATCAGTAAGTTCTCAAATGAACATATGTACTAAATAAAATACTGTCAAAATGTACTGTTTTGCAAAATATGTTTATTACATAGTTTATATTACTATCATACAAAAAATATTGCTCCTGTTGCCCCAGGAATCCCTGCAACCACCATTAGGCAGGTTTTGTTCTGACCTAGCATGAGCCACACTAAAGCTACACATCTAGGAGCTTCTTGAAGTTAAATGATCGAGGACAGTCGAGTGAGTTTGTGGGTTTTTTCCCTGAACTTCACTATTTTTGAAGTATCAGGCCACAGTGAGGGGAAAATGACAATGAATGTTTCTATGCAATGTAAGAATAATCAGTAGTATTGTGTGCAATGGCAGAAAATATTTTTTTCATTTAAATTGCCTTCAAAATGAAACACCAGAAAATTCTCATTCCTTATGTATATTTCCGGACTAGCTAAACATGTAAATATATAAACTTGCTGTAAAACTTATTAATGGGCATTTGTTTACATATTTTTATCTCAATTACCTATGCCCATAGGAGCCATTCAATCAATTTTTCACTAAGTAGTTTTCAAAATATAATTACTCTTATGGGTAGGTCTATGAACAGCAGTGTCATTTACACTATAGTTCACTAATTGCACTTCTAAGCCATTATAATGAATTATACTTGTACATTCTTCAAGAAGATCAGTTAATGCTAATCACTTCTATCACATATATCACTTAGAAGACATCCATCTATAACAGCCTTTTCATTTACAGCCTCATTCCCTTTTAATTTTCTTGCATTGCAAGATATGGCCATAAATGTATAGCGTGTGCTCACATAACCAGTTAGCCTTGTAAACTTGGTAATTAAAGTTGAGTTTTAAAATGTAGAAGTTGTGTTTTCCATTTTTGAGTAGATTTAAGATGGAAATTTTTAGGTTTGTGATTATTAGATGTACAGTTCTGGAACACCAGTTCAGGAGTTACTGGCTATAGGAAAAACAGAAACAAATGGTTCTAGTATGAAACTTGATACATTTATGAATGGGATGTATAGGACAGATTATATTTTATGTTGGGTGACCAGGTTTGTTGACCCAGATGCTTTTCCAGCCCTATTTTTTTACGTTTTAACAAGACAGAGCAGTATGTTCTGCGAAGTAAGGAGCTTAGCGCTTGTGTCTAACTAATCTATAGACTGAATGCCTAGATGCAGGCAGTAAAAATTTTCCGTTGCAGGATGAGAGATGCTGAAATAATGATCTCATACTTGCATGAAATCCTTCTGACTAGTTTGACAAGGAAAGTGTAATTTCTTAAGATGTGGGAAACTCTGCTGGGGATTTAGGTACAAGAAGCCCAGTTGTCCTAAGTGTGAAAAAGGAGCTGCCACCTCATCTCTCCTTGTTATCATCACAGAGTATTAAGACAATGTTTCACTAGTAGCTCACTGGAATTTTAAGAAGTTGAGGTAACACATATAGCAAGGATCTTGAAACATGCATGAAAAATGAATTGATGTACCCATGTATATATATAGTATAAGCAAGAAGCACTAACTGCTATTATCAGCATAGATGTTATGGCTGGAATCCTCACAAAATTTCTGTGATACCTAAGCTACTGGTGTCTTTACTCACATTTAAGTTTCTAAGGGGTAATAGTGAAGAGAAACTATTTATGTACGAAAAGATCAGAAATATTAAACAAGTGGTGTCTTTGTTAGGTTTCCAAACATGAGCTGGAAAATATAAACTCCAAAGTAGCAGGTTACTATAAAATAGAAATTAATGATTAAATAGAAGGCCTATGATTAAAAGCTATACTTTGAAAGGGTGTGAGAAATTCTTTGTGGAAAAATTACACTGAAAGGAAATGCGACACAAAGGAGTTTTATAGTGTTTGAGTAGTATGACTTCCTTGAGAGGAATCACACGCATCAGTAACTGAACCAGCTTACTTTACAGATGGAGAGAAAAGGAACAATAATATTTTAAAATTTTGTTTTTGTGTGTGTGTGCTTAATACCTCTAGTGGGAGGTTTCCACCAGACATTCCAAAGACAATTGTTTTTATGGTGCAACTCCATTGACCAGTTTACTATATCAATTTTATCTATAGTTGTTGACATACGTTCAGTAAATTTTGGCATCTTAATGTAGGACTTACGGAGTTGTCTATTCAGTAAAGGGGGTCGTCATGCTGGCTCACTCTGAGACCACATTCTCTCCAACTCATGTGGAAGAGTATAAGGGAATAATTAGTAGGGAAGTCAGCTGGTGAAATTCCTAGCCTTAAATAGAAGATAAAGTGAGAAAGAGAGGGAAAACAAGAAAGCTAGTTTGTGCAATAGGGGAGGAAGAGGCTATGTAAACAGAACTGCTCCTCGGAGATGGGGTAAAGGAGCTGTACTGCAGACCAATACCTGAAGGAAACCTGGTTGAGAGAGGCACTGCAAATCCGCCCGAAAACCAGCAAGCATTGGTTTCACATAGCTGGAGGCTGCTTGTGAGCAAGAATAAGGTGCCCTGGAAAAACTCCCAAAGAGCTTTTCCATGGACTATCTTCCAACTGCCAAACTATGAAATGTGAATCTTAGCTTATAAATCAATTTTATGGGAGCAAGGAAAAATCCACCATTATTCTTTATGTCAGGAGAAATCTATATAATATCAAATTCTTAGAATTTATACTAAGCTGGTGTCCTTGTGCATCTCCTCAATTTATTTTTTTTTAGTTGTTAGATATACGGATTACTTTTTTTTCCTCAATATTATCATCTTGGAACAAATATTCTTTTAAAGACATCTCAACCAAATAATTCCAGTGAGGATTTTTTTTTACTTATTTTATTTTTATTATTTAGTAAATGCTATTTCAGGTGTGAATTTAAAGTGTATGGAATTGCATTCCCCTGGAATGGGTGGGAGAACATGTGTCATGTGTGCATTGTGTTTCCCTTAGTTTCTCTACCCTTGAGTCTGTAGCCACCAAATACAGAGTATAGTCAGAATAGGCAAGATATGGATATGGAATGTGCTTAGGGTGCTTTGACATCTCCACCCAGTCCATGAGCCCAAAGATAAAGAGAGTTTTAAGAATTCTAAAGCTAGGTCATTGACTAAGTAGCTAAAAGAAAGGGGTGAGTGAAAGGAGAGTGCTTTAGCTACAGGCAGAAATATCCATACAATCTGTTTTTTCTTCTGCTCTACTGTCCTGCATTATTCGGCACAAATCCATGACTGTGAAAGATCCACTCCTATGCTCATCCCTCATCCTTTTCTGTTATCCATGATAGTCCATTCCAAGCCCCTGAAGGACCTACTGTCAGAGGACCTGGCATGTGTGACAGTAGTGTAAGACTATACTTTTAGGTGCACTATGTGAAACAGGCAATTTTATTCTGAGAAGCAGCCCGAAAAACAGCCTTACCAAATAGTTACAGAGTAACTAGAGTTGCAGTATTATAACTTTTATTCTCTGTGTTGTTCATAGATCTAGTTAACATGGAATAATCGGAACACAAGAATGGTTGAAATACATCAGTCATGTCAAAGGTATATCTATACTAGCGTCTTGTCTGTAAGACTGATGGGTAGTGGATACTTAAGGAAGACAAGAAGAACATATGGAATTTCTCTGTCTCTAGCACTTCCAGCAAGCAGTGCTTTAGGGCTTGCATGAGGGAGAGGCTGCAGTTGGACGCTGTGTTTGATAACTGCCAATGTACCTGTTCTCCATCAACTAATCTCGTCCTTCTCAGGAGCCATTAAACTTTTGGCCTCTAGAGATTCAGAAAGAACAACTGCATCTCCACAGCATATTATGCATTGTACAAAGCAGTACTTATATTTTTTAAAAAATCTATTGTTCGGCGATGACACTGAGTGTTGAGAGTTTAAGTTTTATGAGACATAATGACTTATTCCAACCTCCTCTTTTTCCCTCTGTTTGTGACTGTGGATTTCTATTGTATTGCCACTCAGTCATGCCCTCTATGTCAGGTCCTAGTCTGTTGTTTTTTTCTCATTTGAAAGTACTACTGTGCCTGTGACTGTTCTAGCCTTTTTTTACTTTTCTATTGCTATTCTTTTATTTTTTTCTAAAACATGACAGATCAGAGTTACTTGCTGTACTGATGAAGTAGATGCATTTCTTGAATAGCGCACAGCGATGTTTTCTGTTTTACTGTAGATTTCTTTCTTTTATTTTTCTACCTTCTTTTTGACCACTGATCATGGTATTGAACTGCCTGACTAGCTTGGTGGATGAGAGGAGAACAATTGATATTTATCTTTAGTAAGGCTTTTGACATTATCTCCACATAAACCAACTGCCAAAGTACTGGTCAGATTAGTGCACAGGTGTGGAGGATTGTAATCAGTGGCAGGAAGTCCAGCTGGAAGCAAGTCAGTGGTGAGGTACGTAGTGGTGTTCATCAGGGGTTGGTAGCGGGGCCGATACCGTTGAACACTTTTATTAATGACCTGGATGATGGGGCAGAGTGTACCCTCAGCAAGTTTGCAGATGATACAAAACTACGAGGTGTGCTGCCCTTCAGAGGCACCTGGACAGGCTGCCTCAAAAACCTCTGATAGATTGGTGAAACACCAATTCTCTTTACAAAAGCTTGGCTTTCTGGTGCTGTGTATGTTTATTAATATATTCATCGTTTTAATTTGTAACAGTTTGTTCGATAAAGAAGTCAGACTTTCTAGTCTTTAGTTCCCAAATCACCTCTGGAGACATTTTAATTAATTGCTATTATATTGCCATCTCCCTTTTCCTTGTATGAAAGCAGATTTAAATGGTCATTTGCATACCACAGTTAATAGACTAGCAATTTTATGTGTGAATTCTTTTAAAACTATAGGTAGTTACTTCTGACTCATGGTGATTCTTTACTACCCAACTAATCAATTTGTTCAAAACACATCTTACGTTATTTCAATTTGAGATTTTTTTTCAGACTTTTCCCTGGCAAAGATACAAGCTCTGATACAGGAATTGTATGCTTGCTTCTCTAGTGAAAACAAGATATTGGATTCATGGGGTGAATGCTGATCCTGCTGAAGTCAATCTGAGTTTTAAATCTAGGAATACAGAATTCAGCCTTGGTGTATAACCAGTGACAAATACTGGGTGTATTGAATCTTTGATTGTTTACATTCAAGCTACTTATATCTGAGTAGGCATACAACAAAATGGGAGGCAGATTTATTTAAGTTTCAAATATATTGTTCAAAATGTGTGAGTAAAGCCCAGTAACTACAAAAATGCTGTTAGGTATTTAAATGCTATACATTTATGTTACAGGTGTGCCCCTGATGTAAACTGACAGCGTGAGGAGTGGAAGTTTATTTAGAAAGCAGTGGGGACTGGGATGTTTCGCATATATTCTATTCTTTAAGACCACTAACACAGTTGAAAAACAAAGCCAGTGTATTCAGTGACTGAAGTATTAAAGAAAAAAAAGAAAGAATAATATAAGCAGAATCTAAATTAAACCTAAATTTTGCATTGTGCCCTTTCTGCATAGTTATTATCAAGTAGCAAGCTGTGTAAAATATGGAAACAAGTTAGTAATGTACCAGGAAATAGCCTACAAAATAAAATGAGTAATTACAGGATGTACTTCAAGATAGAAAATAAGGTTATTTTAAAGTAATACTTGACACTGAATATTTGTAAGACCGTGCAAAATAGAAGGAGATTAGTCAAGAGGAATTCTAGTAAATCAGTTTATTATAAAAGACAAAGGAAAGAAGTTGCTTGTAAATGAGCAAGAAACATTCACATGTGCAAGAATCCTACTGCAAGCAAAGGAAGCAAGGGAATCAGGCGACCTGTATAATTTGTGCATCATTCAGCACAGTGGCTAGTACAGAAATAAAGGAGCATTAATTTAAGCATCTAGGAGAAATGTTAGAGTTTGTATTTGGTTTCATCTTGTCTTTCTCAATCCAGTACTTTGCCATCTCCTTCCCAAACTGCATACCATTAGCACTTCTGTATTCTAATCTCTCCCTTGCTGCTTAAAATTATCACTCCTTTATTTCAAATATGGCTTCTTATCCTCTGCTCTGCTAATTGGCTTTATTACCCTCGACCCCTTCTTGCCTCCACTGCAGGCAGCTTGACACTTTTTCATCAACTAATCCCCACTTTTCACACACCCCCTTTCTTCCCCCCCCCCCCCATTTGCTTCCCTTTCCTCTTTTGGTGTATTCAGAGCTGCAGAGAGCTTTTCAGCAGATATTCAAACCCCTGGAGAAATTCAAAGAGATCGAAACACAGCCCAAGAGCTAGGGGTGTTTTCTTCTGGGCTGCCAAAAGCATAAGGTAACATTCAGAATGAGGTCACTGTACCGTGATCTCATTTTGAATTGGATTTGCTTATGGGTCGTAGGAAGCCTGGTAGGGAGAGCATATTGTTTTGCGAGCTAGAATTACATCAACAGGCTGTGAAAAAAAAAGTAGGCATTTACTTTCATTTCCTAATTTATAAATTTGCGTGTCAAGAGTTTGAAAAAAGTATGAGGAGATAATAAAACAGTGGCTTAGGATGGGCATGGACTGAACTTGCAGCAGCCAAGTGTAGCATGTACATACAGAGTTGCTGAAACAAAATGAAATATTTGAGAAAAGCCTTTTGCAGGATAACTGTAGATGCTTGAAAAGAATGACAATGATATGGGTGCTATGGAAAGCACGATAGAATTGGCAGGAAAGAGCATGGCATGAGTGGGTGCTTCAGAAACTTCCCTGCCTAAGGTGCTGCCAACAGGCTATTTAGGAAGAATGTGGCATTCCGGTATTTGCCCTGATTTTTCTTTGGCGCTTCTTAACAAATAAATGTGTATTCTTTCCTATGAAAAAGACAAAAATAGATATTTCATGCCCCAAAGAGCCTACATAATGTAAAGAACAGGGAAACAAGATGCACTGGAAGGACGTATCTGGTATCAATTAAAACTTTTCTCTTTGAAGTCTCTTGAAGACTAATGCACCGTTAGTAGCATTTTGACATAGGGGAACTGGCAGGACTTTGCAGTAATTTGAATGAGGAGTTAAACAGCTGGTGTATTAACTTTGAAACTGGTATCGAAACACAAGGCAGCCTGTGAAATAAAACGCGTGTAGGAGCAACAGAAGAAATAGCAGAGTGTGATGAACTTTGCTGGTAACCTGACTAACTAGTGAGTGGGAAGAATTAAAAATCAGAGAGAGGAGAGAGAGAAAGGAATCCACGTGTAAGGAGAGAAAACACTCTGCTGAGCTTTAGAGAAAGAGCAATATTTGCAATGCACCTTTCAGAGTGGCTGAATGATCCTCAGCTGCAGTGCGTGCAGAACTAAACCCTGGATGAGGCAAGGGACTTGAACTTAAGAATATTTGTTCCTGTGATTAAACATCATAATCATCAACACAGAGGAAGCGGCAGAGTCAGGATTAGCTTTGTGGGTTTTTTTTGCAAGATCATTTTTGCAAATCTTTTACCATTATTTTTGGAATGAATATATAATCTCTGTTGACTACGTGGGTTCTGAGCACACCAATGTGTATTTCAGAAACTTAATTAAAAAAACTAATCAATAACTTTCATTTTTATTTTATCATGTTAGAATTATTTCTTAACTATGCATTCTAAACTGTTATACATTATCTTTCAATCTCAAAAAAAAAAGATAGCTCATGAAAATTTTCATTTGTGCTTATGAGCTAGGACCATTGCTGTAAAGAAAACTACTCTGTATAGCAATGCAGGCTGCGAAAAAAAGATCCAGCAAAACTCCTTTCTGCCTGAAATCAATAATAAAATAAGTTCATTTCATACAAACACACATCTAAAGCTTTCATGACAGTCTAAAAAATGTAAAAATGCCTGCAGAGGATATGAGTTTATTGAATTTTCTTACTTTACTGTTTCATAGACTCCATCCTAACCAGATGGTATAATCTGATTGTATCAACCTAGAAGTATATAGAATTTTATTTTAATGTTAAAAAGGTCAGTAGCTTTGGAACTTAAATTCTTTCTGTCTTCTATACTGCACTAGAATCTCAGCACTGAAGTATTACCAGATAACTTTAATAAAAAGAAGTTGAATTTTATAAACTAAAATTTACTTATTCATTTCCTATATATACAGTTAAATTCTTTAGATTAATGCTTCCTAAATATATGGCAAAGCAATATATACTTTATTGAATGATGAGTGAAATTTATATTAATGTAGTTGATATAGATATAAGATTTCTTCCAAAGCATTTTTGCTGTATAACTGTTATTGAATATTATACCTTTTATCACCTCAGATGATATTCCAACATTTTAGTGCTTTATTCCAGCACTGAAAATATTTTACTCTTTCCAAATACGTGTTCTGCTAACTTCTGCATTGAACCACTTTTGGTTTGGAATTGGAGCTAGAATTTAAAATTTGGTGACAGATATACCATTTGCTGAGCCATGCCAGGGTTTTCAGTTGTTCTACAGCATGGATTCCTTTTGAAAGATTTTTTTTAAACTTTTATGAACCTTCTTAAAATCTGGATCACATTAGACATAAAGGCTTAGGCATTTTCAGCACCATGGAAGAAGTTTGCAATCATTTTCTATAATACAAACGGGCTTATTTAGCACTCCTGTTATGGAAAAGATTCTACAATAATAATGCTACTATTATAATACAATTTCTGTAATAATAGCACTTCTGTTATAAAACACCATTATTATAGAAATGCTATTATAAGACAAGCTCTGTTATTTAGAATTGCTTCTGCAATAAAAGTGCTAAAAAAGTCTGCTTGTATTACAGAAAATTATTGCAAATTTTTCTTGCCTGGCAGTGAAATTTTTCATTCTGAATCTTGTCTGTCGCTGTTGGAAAGTCATTCTCATACGTACGCTGAAGCCTCCGGGAGTTACTCAATGTTGTATATTTAAAATAGGGAATTACTGAATAGGCAAATGGAAGAAAGGCCAATCTTCATTTATCAGATTTCCCATGTTCCTAATTTGTTGTTCACTTTTTGTCATAGACCCCAGCTCTTATCTGGAAAGTGTATGTATGCCTGTAGTGCATAAGGCAGAGGAGGGGAAAGAAATAAAAAGGTATTGAGAAAGGGAACAAACCCCCTCCTATTTTTTTGCATCCTGTTCATTTCTCCAAGTTGGAGCACAGTTCACGAGAAATTGCTTCCAGTTTCTCCATTTGACTTTGTATTATATTCTTATGCTCATAACATTCAACAAGAGTGAAATCCTGTCCACGGAGAAAGACCTCTATTAAACCCTTTGAACCGCTTAAGCCATTAGGTTCAGATCTTCTTAATCAGTACTCAACCCAAGTGCCAGCCTGCTCTGATTATCAGCCTCCATTTACTACCCACCACCAGTTTATAGCTCTGAGTCCACACCCCAGAGCCCTAATGAGTAGCTGTCTTTTGGGAGGAAGGGGAAAAAAAGGAAGAGCCATGCAAATGTAAATCCTCTAATTCTACCCCCGCTTAACCCATGTCCTGTGTTTCCCTTAAAACAGTTTCTTTTTGACTACTGTAGCTGTTATATTGCCCTCTTGTGTGGAAACACCTGTCTACCAGGGCTTGTGAGACAGAGCAGAAATTCTCACTGGTAAGGGAGATCTTATAGGAACCTTCCAGTACCTAAAGGGGGCCTACAAGAAAGCTGGAGAGGGACTTTTTTACAAGGGCATGTAGTGATAGGATGAGGGGTAATGGTTTTAAACTGAGAGATGGTGGATTTAGATTAGATACAAGGAAGAAATTCTTCACTATGAGGGTGGCAAGACACTGGAACAGGTTGCCCAGGGAAGTTGCAAATGCCCCGTCCCTGGAAGTATTCAAGGCCAGGCTGGATGGGGCTTTGATTAACCTGGTCTAGTAGAAGGTGTCCCTGCCCATGGCAGGGAGGTTGGAACCAGATGATCTTTAAGGTCCCTTAAAAAAAAACAAAACAAAACAAAAACTAAAAAGGACCTAGTTCTAGTTCTCAGCGTAGGCCTTGGACAGTCCTTCCACAAGGGGTTAATTTTAGTGTGAGTGAACTACCTAGAGTTACTGTGGAAAAGCTTGAGTTACAGTGTGAACTTTGTGGCAAGGACAAAAAGTAGTTAGTTCCCAGAAGTTCCTTCTCTATGTTCACATCCTCTCTGACATGAGGAGTCTCCTGTTTGGCTGTGCCGTGCCCGTGCAATGTTCTAAATACATTTCATATGTTTCTTCTCCTTGACAAGGGTCATCTAGTAGGAAAATATTCTACCTGAAGTGTATGGACCTGCATCAATTGTGTGCCAGCGGAAGATCCACCTTCTAGGTTTCCCGTTTTTGTCATAACTGGTTCTTGCTGGAAGCAACAAATCTTAAAACTTCAATTGATCCTAAGTTTTGGGGTTTTTTTTGGCTTAAGCAGTGCTTCATGTAACAAGAAAGCGTCACTACAATATGCATACCTCTACCCATACTTCCACTGAAATAGTACTGCTAAAAAACATGCAAAAAACCCCATAAGTTTTGTCTTGCAGTTTTCCAAGGATGTCATTTGGGCATGAGATGACCTTTAAAGGTCCCTTCCAACCCAACCTATTCTATGATTCTATGAGTTTGGAGCCAGTAAAAATGACTACTATATGACTGTTACTGTGATAAAACTTTTCCGGTAGCATAAGGGGAATATTAAATCTTTCTCATTTAAAATTTCTGCTCACTCTCCTTCCCTAATTATATTTTTTTAAAACCCTAGCATAAGTTGCATTGGGCTAGAATTTTCTTTTAAAAATTGTTTTTGAATCAATTTTTCTACCTACTGGAAGGAAAAAGAGCTACTGCGTTTTGATGCTCTTTTGTGCTCCTCTAAGTTGATAAAGGCTTTGCTTTTACACTGGTAAATACACTATTTAGTCCATAGAGTCTATTAGTGCCTTTGGGTACCATATTTTCTTGAAAATAGCATACACTTTGTGCTTATTTGTATCTCCTAATGCTTAAGTGCTTGTATTATCTTTTGTGTGTTATTTTTCAGTTGATACTTACCAGTACTTATACTGGGTAACATCTGCTGTTTTGGTTCTTCATTGCAATAGCTCCCTTAAGACTTTTAGTACAAAAAGTAATTTTATCGTTAGCAGCTACAGTACCATGAAGACAATCTTATGGTAGCAATGGAATGGTACCGATTCTGTTTCTTTGGCAGAGCCAAGCAAAAAGCTCTTAACAATTAGTAATTTGCTCAAAAACTTGAATTTTTTTGTAAGGTAAATGATATTTTTTTAAAGACATATCCCCCATAGCTTCAGCTTAAAAAACCCCGAGCAGTTAAAAAAAAAAGATACTTATTTTTGAATGTTTTTTACAGTGAAAATGTTGTCAAGAATGTCAAGAATAAAACCACTTTTGATATTTAAAAATAAAACACTTCTATTTTCTGTCTCAAGCACATATTCTTCATTTTAAATGAAACTTAAGCAAAAGGGCTAAATAATCCCAGAGCAAAATACTTATTTTTGGTTTTTAACAAAGTTTGACTATTTCAGTTTTTATGTTTTGCTGGAAAATGAAGATAGATTGGTCAAAACAAATTTAGATTTTCCATTATTGTTTGCTTATACATCAAATCTAAAAGGAAACAAATGCCCTTTTCCTCACTACACATAAGGAAGCCTTTAATGTTATAGCTATGCCCCTGTAGTTCTCAAGTGTACAAAAGAAAGTGCTTTTTTACTTTCATCTTTCATTCATTTTCTAAGTTATTTTGCCAAACCCAAAGAGTTTAGGCACTTCTATGCTGAAGGGTGCACTCTTTCAGACACCTAAGCCTCAGGATGGTCCAGGGAGGTTTCTTTTCAGCACAGCTTAGTTCTAGAAGAGCCTACATTCAGCTGGTCAGTGATTATGCTTCCTAAATGTTTAACTACTTCTTATGATAACTTTGGCAGGTCAAATGCATGACGTAAGTTAGATCTCGTAGATGTGTTCACAGCACAAACATGAAAAGGGAGCAATGACTGGCTACTGCCACTTAAAGAATGACAGTAGCAGTGCTGCTATCCACCTTTTTCATAAAAGCCTAGAGACTTGAACTTGTACACATGAAGTAGAAGACCTGGGTTTTTTTGTCCTTTTCTGCTGACAGGTTTCAAATGGAAACATTTTGCCTGACAGGAGGGTGTCTTGCTTTACAGGCTACTTCATAGGGTGGGTGATGTCATGCTCCACTCTCACAGTGTTTTAATCTTGGGTACCATAGCAGGGCACCACGGTCAGGTATTTCTTCGGCTCATAAAGAAACATAGCAAAGGAGTGACTGTTGCCTTGCTTACCTTTTCCACAAGAAGGTAAATTTGGGCTAAGGGTGCTTAACTCTTATAAGAAACCATAAATATATTTTTTTGTTGAGATGACAGAAACTGAAGGGAATAAGCAGATTTCACGAGGCTTAAATTAAATATGTTCATGTTCTTTGGATCCAGACTTTTTTACAATAGCCGTTTAAAGATCATCATGTTGGTAAACACATACTTCACTGCAAATTGTTTCAAATCCTCCCTAGTAAACTGTGGCCCAGTGTTAAACACTGTGTCAGATATTCTATGTCTAGCAAAAATACATTTGCATAATCACCTGTTTAACTGCAGTAATGCTATCTCAGGAAAATTTAAATAATAGTCTAGAATTAATATATACATCTTCCTAGTCAGTTTAAGTAAATCGAGGACTACTTTACTCCAGGGGACAATTTACTCTGTCCCACCATATAGGTCTCTTTGGACTGAGAGAGCCTATATTTTTGCACATGACAAAACCTAGATACATTCTCCAGTGCCACTATTCAGGAGCAATATTGAACATCTCTAGCCTGTTTCTTGGATTTTTCAGTCCTTTCAGTTATCCTTTTTAAGATAGTTTTTTGGTAACATTGTCAATTCACCATTCTGATAATTTTAAGTCCCCTGTATGAATTCAGGCCTTGATTTTGTTTTAGGGCTTGAAATGTGCTGTTCCAACTAGTCTGTGCTACTAATGATCATATTCTCATCCTGAACTGCTGCAACCTACACTTTTTCTGTAATAGGACAATATTTAAAAAATCAGTTTAATAGTAACTCTAGGTTTGGATTTTATTTCAATGAAGTTTTATCAAATGCTCTAGAGAATTTTCATGCAGTCGCCAAGTTTCTCTCACCTGGTAATCAATTTGCAAATCATCAATTTTTAATTTAAAAATAATTGCCATACTTTCAGGGTGGTGCTTGCTTAGCTGATTTTGGGTCTGTGCTACCTTGTTTGCAATTGATATTGGCCTTCTATAAATAAAGACATGAATGTTTTTGAGTCATGGACTAAACACAAAACCAATTTCTCTACCCTGGAGTTAGCTTTTCTCAGTGGCCAGAATGAGTAAAGCACTGATTCACAATTTTGACCATATTGCCTTATAAGAATTTTGCCAGTTCTCTGCATTGAACCATTTGTAATCAAATTATTTTTTGCACTTTGATACTGTGTTTCCTCAGGTCCACACTTCCACACAGTAGTGAGTTTAAGAGTTTGGTTCAAGAACTTGGTCTTCTATTAAAAAAATATAGAGTAAGGGAAATGAGACAAGAATGCCTTGTATCTTTTATTTTTGGAGTAGACTTTTTGTTATTTCATATATTTAAATTTAAGGAAAAACACTTTCCTTTGTTTTTCTGAAGATGGTTTGCAACCTGTTCTTTTAGCTGATCTGGTTCCTTCTGCCTAAGTGGAACTTTTTTAGGAACCTGAACTGTAGACCTGTTAGGTTTTCGGTTGCTATCTGTTCTTCAGAGCTTTTCAATCCCTGAGAAGTCTTCAGACATTCCTGTGTTTATTTTGACTCCTTGACCATTCAGTAATACCATGCCCTTGATGAAGAGAGAGCTTTGCATCTGCAGATTACAGCTGCAAACTTTTTATTTTACTGTCTACCTTCACGTCTATTTTGCATATATTTTTAATTGCATTTTGCTACCTCTTTCTTTTCTTTTAATGCTAGTAACACTGTATTTGACATCCCACTGGCTCAGTGCTCTAATGCCCAGCTTAAAGTTAATAAATGTCCCATTTACTTTCAGGTTGACAGTCTATTTATCTTCTGGTGTAATGATGGGCAATACTGCCACAAAAAATTTGTCCAAGGAAATCATGCTGCAGTTAGCCTCTCTGCCTGTGCTGTGCATGCTTGACGGGTGCCTGCAAACTTTCATGCACTGATATGAACCACTGCATGTCTTTCATCTTTTTTCATCTGACAGATATTGTGCTATTTTTCGTAGTCTGTGCAAGTCTGTGGTCTCTTCCAAAGGGGCTTTGATTTTCTGCTATTGTGTCTTAGCTATCTTTCCCGTATTCTGGATTTTCAGTCTTATTTATACTTTAAGATATTGTCCATTTCCATAAGTGTTATTCTTGAGGGAGTGATTCCTGCTCTTGGCACATTCTGCTTATGGTATTGGGATAATTCTAGTCTCCCAGTTTTACCTGTTGCTACGTCTCTCCTAGTAGACAACATGGGGTTTGGGCATGGACCTGAAAGCTGCCCTCTTCTCAATCCTACTGTTTAACGGTGAGCACAGTCTCTGTCAGAGTTCTGCCCCATCTGTAGAAGAGTGAGTAACACAAGTCAAGGTCTGTTCTTGATAGGCAGGCTGCATGTGGCCAGTCGGCTTTGGGGATAAAGTAGAGAAGCTGTGTGAACGCAAGTCACGCCGTGCCAGTTGACCACAGGGCCAGAAAATGGTCCCTGGTCCATTCTAATTCCTGGCCTAAAACTAGCCTTTGAAGTCCTTTCTTCTCCCTTCTTTCCCTTGCCAGATTTTAATAACAAACAGGTCTTTATCAGGAACTGGGTTAGTTAAGATTGACAATGCTTGGATAAAGTGCAAATTCTTTGCAGTCTCTTTAGGTATCTTCAGATTTAATATATCCCCTCAGAAGACAAGGACAGTACTCACATTTTTGCAATGTAGTTTCATAGTTGACATCTTTTATCTGAGCTAGCTGAAAATTATCGAGCACATGAAATGCATTAAAACCTGCTGTTGTCAATAATCGGGTTATTTTCTGATGGTTGTCTTTGACATGGGCAATGGATATTGATTGCAAATGCAGAGTAAGGCAATTTGGCTCTCTTTGACAATTGTTTTGATTCAGTGACCTGTCAAAAACTGGACCTTCTTGACACACTTTTAACTCAGTAATAAGTATTCTCTTCTCTAGAAATATTTCAAACTGTGTATCAATTCTCCAGTTGTGTGTTCTTCCATTAGTATTTCCTCGTTTTGCAATTTCTATTTGCAATATGGTGCTCGACAAGGGTCTACAAGCACTGAGCATAGTAGTATGCAGTTACTAGTTACAAATAATTTGCACAACAAATTTCTCGGCTGAACTAGTTCCCAAACCATGCTACCGATCTAGAATGGTTTTTTTGGGGGGGATTTGTGTTTCAATCAGTGTAGCCGATATAATAATGGGGAGTATGCTACATTGTGTTGTCATCTTTCAAATCAGGAAGGCTGGGAAAAGAGATGGAAACTTTCCGTATGACTGCATCTGAACTGCAAATAGATCATGAGTTTTAATTCTCTACAAAATAAAATAGGAAAAATAGATTTAGCACAGATATTTCTTGCATGAGTTCTCTTTCAGCAGGTATATTTGAGAACTGAAATGATACGCTAAACCAAGATCTGCTTTAATTTGAAAAACTGTAAATACAGAATACTTCTGTCTTTAATACAAATGTTCCTAAGTTAGAAGCCTTGTTTGCCAAAGTTCACTCTATTGTCAACAGAGAGAGGCAGGCATTTCCTGAAGGGAATTAAGTACTCTAGCTAACCATGCCATTTTACTTCACCATCCCAAATCAAGCTGAGTATTATTCAACTCGAGCAGAGCTTGAGGAAAGGAGAGAAGACATCATCAAGTCCAGCCTTCCCAAGCATATCTGATTACAAGTGCTAAAGGAAGGGCAAGTGAGAAGATTCTACACTCATCTATTTCCTTGGCATTTCCTTTGGGACTAGGCTTAGTTTTAGACAGATGACAAGATCTCCTTGTCATTGATATGCTGGATAAACATTGTTTAGAGTTCCACATAGGCATTTCATTCTATATTGATTTCATTTTGTAGAATGTGAAAATTTATTCCTTACAGCACATTTTCTTCAGTAACAAAATCTAAATAACTACAGTGCATGCTAATCTTTTTGTGACATACCATATTAAAGACTGGGAGAGGCTAATGTTCTTGTTTATCCTGTCTGTGAGTTAGTCACAGCTCCTCCTGAAAATTTATGTTGTATTGGTCATTTAATGACTTACACTGTTTGTTTTCTAGATGTTTTCATTCACCTGTGTGAGGGAGCACTTGTTAAAAAAAGACAAACAAAAAACCTCAAGCATCCCCCCCCGCCCCTTATTATAGTGGAAGTCTCAAGAAACACATTAGAATATAATTGTTCTTGATGCATGAACTAAAGATGTGTGACTATAATTTCACTTCCCTGGAGAGGGTTGGTCAGTCCACTGAAGTATGGAAGATATGAGTGATTCATCACTCCTTGCCATCACGCATGTGTTGTTATCAAACCAAATAAAGTGGTATTGCTATCTGGGGAGCAAAAGTTAGGACACGTAGTTGCTAAGAGTTTGATATATGGTTATTTCTCTGTGATTCATCTGTAATTGTAAATATTTTAATGCTTTTCATCTCTTTTTAACTACAAATGATGTATTGTGAAGTAACAAAATGAGTTTAGTCAATTACTTTATTCAATAATAAATTTCCTTTCTGGGTTTTCTTTCATGGACAGTTGATTTTTCCAGTAGCATAAATGGATGTTTGAACTTTTTATTGATAACTGAATTATCATACACATTGTGATCCAGTTATTTTTGCTAATGCTGCAGCAACATCTGGTGGTATGGTGAAAGCTGATCAAGTGAAAGTTTTCTGTCTTCTGCATTTTGATAAGTTTTTGAAATGCCATCCTGCACCTCAGGAATGAGCTCTGCAGGGAGTTTTACAAAAGTTTTTCATTTTGCTCCTGCTGCTCTGCCATAGTCTAAAGTCATGTCTTAGTAAATATATTTGTGCTGTGTTTTTTGATTTGAATCAGTTCCTGTGTTTAGAGATGTTTACAGAGGTGGTTTGATAAACTATGGATAGCCCTGAGCCCTTTTCTCCCCCAGTGAACAAGTCATGTAGTCTTTATACAGTTTGAACTAGTATTATGAAGAAGCTCTTAAGGAAAAACAATTACACTGACATACCCGAGTTCTCTTCCTTGACATTTTACATGATCATACCTGTCTTTCAAAGCTGTGTGTGACTTCAGAGACTGCTGTGGCTCATCCTTTATGGTTAGTTAGGTTGAAAATGATTATACGTGATTGTATCCCAAAGTTGTCTAATGTTTGAGAGGTTTTGATAGCTCTTCTACATTGTTTAAACGTTCTTTTTTCGTTTTTAGGTTCCTCTTTTCTAGGAAAGCTAGGAATTTTTTTATGATAGTTAAAGATTTTAAAATGAAGTATCTAGACCAGTGCTGATTCTGGAGCTATGTATTTCTCTAATACAAAGCTTGTATGATTAAAATATATATTAAAATACTGAATGAGATAGTAAATGAAACATGATGAGTACAGCAGACAGTATAAAATCCTAACACGAAATGTTTTCATGATGATTTCTTATTATAAATTCAGGCTACCTTATTGTAGAAGATTCACACATAAAACATATTTTGAAGTCACTATATAACTGCCTCCAGTTTTTACACCAACAAAATTCACTGATTTTAATGGAATTACTCCTGGTTTATGCTGGTGTAATTGAAAGTGGAGTAAGTCTTATAGACTTCTAGTAGTAAAAGACATGAGGCACTAAATTGCATGTAGTAATTAGAAGAATAAATGAAAATGGTTTTAGCACATTGTAAACAATGCTGAGCATACTCAAGGCCTATAACTTTTTCAAGGGACTGATCCAATAGAGCCACTGCTTGATAAGCAAGGACTTAAAAAAGAACTTTTATCAAATCTGAAGGAAGTCAACCAATACTGTGAGACAAACAGGAGATGTACACATCGCCTACCTTGGGCTGCAGTTCTGCAAGCAGCTTGAGCAAGGCTAAAAGCTCTTGGCAGCAGGATCTTGCTTCCCTCATTTCCACGGCCTTTACTAGTGGCAAGGTGGCCCCTGACTCCTTTTTGGTGGTGAAAGCACTGGTGCTTGCTGAACCTTGAATTGAGGCAATTCAATTTACTAGCTCTAAAGACAACATCAGTTTTGTTTTGTTTCTGGTTTAGTTGCATTTATTTTAGTGAGTTGAATCAATTCCCTGAAAGGTCCAGTAGTCAGATGGTTGGTGGTATCTTGCTTCTGTGCAAAATTGCTTTCCCATTTCTGCAGGAGCTGGCTTTGGAATATGTTGCCTTATACAGAGCACCTTGGTTTGCTGTCTGTCTGTGAAGTGACAGCTTTTGCTGAGTTTTAGCTGATGGTAACCTGCTGCGCTCTAGTGATGAGAAGGTATCAGCAGAAGTGAGGAGCTTCTGTCTTTCTTAGAAGAACGATACCACTGATCAGCCGATGTGCCTCTTTATGGTATTAGCGCCTTACTCTTTGGCCATAAATACAAAGGTTTTCAGAGTTTTAAAGCTAGTTTTCCTGACTTCTTTTAAATAAATATTAAAAATAAGTAGGTAAATAAAGTGAGAGTAGACATGTAATAGCACAGTGGTTCCAACCTTCTGGTAGCCAGAAAACAGGCACTAGGCTATGCCCAGTAAGGCCAGTTCTTCACACTTTGGCCAGAAACACTTGCCATCCATCTCTGCTACCATCCTCCTGCCTTGGTAGGGCTGCAGGTCTGCCGCTGACTTCTCACTTTTTGCTCTCCCACTCATCAGAAAATTAAAAGGCCAGGCTAATAAACACCTGGCTGCAATGTATGCATTGTTACTTCTAAGAGCGTGGTGCCAGCACCTGGGCTGGCTCTTCCCAGGCTGGCAGAGTTTCTTTGCCTCGGCTCCATCCCACACAGTCTTTGTGCAGTCCTTCACTTCAGAACAAGGTGCACAGGGAGAACCATGAGATGTTGTACGGCTTCAGTGTGTTCAGTGGTTGCTTCAGGTTCAAGAGAAAAGTAGCGCTAAGATTTTCACACCTGGCTGAGGGAATTATGAGATTCAGAGAAGTTGAAAGGTTTTTAATATTGCACAATGACATAGTTTATTATGTATGCATGTGGTGCTACTTTGTTGTGCTTTATTTGTTATATGTTTTTGCACTTCGTGATGTGTGCGAGTATTCTTGATACCTTGCATGACATAAAATGTATTATGAGAAGGATACTGGTTACTGAGGTACAGAGATTCAAGAACTTGAAATTCCAATCCTGTCTGTGCTGCAGACTCAGTGCATGACCTTGAACAACTTATTCACTGTATGCCTTGGTTTTCATTTCTGAAAACAACATACCATTGTAGCAGAAATATCATATTTTTCAGTATTATGAAATGTGTTTTGTCCCCCCTGCAGATGTTAAGAATAGTCATAATAATAACAATTAATTATCAAACTAGGAAATCGATCGCATCTTCAGACTTCTGAGGAAGTTCATATGAAATAAAGATAGACAGAAATGTCTTACAGAACTGCATACATTGTCACTAATTTATTTTAGACAAAGGACTGTAATCCCATTTATTGGAGGTGTCAAAGAGGCATTAGCTATTAGCTGGCATGCAAAATACAGAAGCTGTACTAGAAACCCTGAGATATTTGAAAGTGGTCTGCATAATAGACTATTGTAAGGAGAATAATCAAAGCTTTCCTTTCTCTAGATCCTCCTTCAAATAGTAGTTGTGTGGAAAAACACAATGTTGAAGGAAAGGGTTTCTAGCATCAAAAAATTGGAACTCTGGATTATAATTAATATGTTATCAGTAGAACTTTGTGATACAGAGTAAGTATGCTTTTTCAAATAACCCTTGGACTTTAAATATTAATTTGTTGAAGTATTTGCCACTGTACTTTCAGTTCTACAGCAAATAACTTTCTTTTTTATTAATTTTGTCTTAATAGTTCTAATGCACTGCAACTATTAATTTTAAATACACTGTGGCCTGGTGTATTCTAGCTGATCTATCTGTAGCTGTAAAGAGGGAGCATTTGGCAGGGAGGTAGATTGTTTCAAAACTGTTGGATGAAATGCTTCCATGGTGCTGGAGATTTACTATGCCGTAATCAATAAATAATTATTCCTTTCTGATGTTGACAAGGTCTGATGGTAGTAGGATAGAACTGATTCATTGTCCCTTTTGAGGTTGCCAACAAACTATAGAAATATTAAGCATGATTTAATTGCTTAACATTTGAGAGGTGTCTCTAAGAGCATATTCAGGGCCTTCTGCAGACTGAGAGGAATAACAAACCAAGCGTGTGGTCCAATTAACACTGGAAAGTGTGTCGTAGTTGAAATTCATAGAAAGACTAGTTCTACTGTTCCTTAAAAGAGCATTGTAAATATATTCATCTAGCTTTTGAAGGTAAACTCATCTCAAAATAGAACTTCAGAGATCTCTGAGTTAGGAGAAAAATGCTTTTACTTTGAATTTTGTTTATTTTTGTATGGTATTTTTTTCCAGGGCTGCAGATAGCTGTATTGCACATGAATTGGAAGATATATGATGATGATTTTCACAGAGTAAGGGAAATTGGCTCACTTGGTCCAAGGAAAACAATTTAAGTAACATTCTTTCTGAAACGGCAGTGGTCTGTCTTCTCTCCATCTGTTTTTTTGACCCGTTTGTACTACTCTGCAGGCTGTGCTTTGCATACCAAAATATGTGCATTTTTGTCTGAGTCAGAAAAAGTTAGATGGCTTTTGTTCATTCATAAAAATAGAAGCTAACTAGCAAAGAACACACCTGTGTGATAAAGATTTTCATTTGGGAATTTTAGATTGGTGCTGCAGTGTGAGCTTATCTAGGAAGACAAAAACCTTTCCGTAAATCCAGGGGCAGATCCAAAAAAAGACAAAGAATTTAGATACCCAGCTCTAAAGTAAACTTCAATATCCAAGTCTAAAACTGAAAATATATTGTTAGCTGCTATCTAACCATGGGGTTAAATAGGAAGATGTAGGCTTCTTATTTGTGAAGTTAAAATTTCTTGGATGCATAGAATTGCACTTGTGAGATTTTGAGGACCATCTCAATCTCGACCATCCTGAACAGATGGGAATCTACACCAGGTACAAACCAGACTATGTCCAGAAACAATTGTTTTTAGTATAGAATTCTAAGAAACTCCATTAGTTGTTGGTCTCAGTGAGTGCCTCACACATGGTAACTGCAGTAGAATCCTATCAAAATGCAGCTATTGACTTAGTATCAGACTCCTAAAATAAGTCAGCAGAACAATTTACCTATTTATGGAATGACTATGTGTTTAATTATTTTTTTTCTTTAATATCTTAAAACTTGGGCTCAGTTTCTTCCTCTAGCTGAGCAGGTTCAAAACTACACTGTTCAAAATTGGTCTTGTGCTGTTACACGCAAGGCTGTTTTGGGTAGAAATCATGCTCTCCAGTTTTGCTCTTGAAACTCTGCCAAAATTGAGATTCTCTGTGTCAAAGGGAGAGAGACACCATAAGTCTGAGGAGGGAGAACATGGCAAGAAAGTTCAAGGCTCTGGACCCATACAGACAGAGGTCCTGCTTCAGTTCCTGAGTTAGGAGGCTGGGGAATACAGGTAAAGAGCTGGTCTTTAGCAGTTCTCAGAGTGCATTGTAGGCAGTTGTTTGTTGAATATAATTGTTTTAGGTCATTCGTGGCTCAGGGCTTCACTGTGTTCTTCTAAAATACCTGATTTTCCCCATGTACATTTAAGGAACCTGGGAACTGAAGAAGAGATTTAGATTTTTTATTTTACTCCGAGAATCAGAAACCTAAAAATTACCTTATTTTGGCAGCTAACTTTTAAACACCAAAATTTCTTCCTGGTCATGGCCTTGTTGCTGATGGATGGCATCAAACTTAAAAATACTGGAACGACAAATCTTTTTATTACGATTATATTTTTTTTCTTGGATGGTCAGAGAATCTGTTGAAAGAATACAGCAAAGACCCCAGGATTTAAATCCTGACCTGAATTTGTTTAAAGGCAAATCTTTAAATTAGCATGATCTTTGAAGAAAACAGTACTGCTCTGTTTGTACAATGCCTTACATACATAACATCCATAACTTGATGGTGCTTGTAGGTCACACAAACATCCAGAAAGCACTGCAGTACAATGTACCTGTGCTATTTATCCGTGAATTATTTAACCCGCAGCTCTTTAGTACAGTTTTTTTCTTGGCTTGTATTACCTGTGGCCTTTCCTGAGCAGAGGTTATTAATAATATTGAATGTAGCCCAACAATATGCTAGCACTGAAGTAGTGGTGGTTCCTTTCTGAGACTTTCTAGGACGGATATAGTGAGTTTATTTTATATCACAATTATTATTTTATGGTATTTTAACACACTATGTCAATTCTATGTAATTTATTAACTTGATAGAATGTATTGTTTTTTTGGAGTGCTATACGTGCACTGCATATTTCAACGTAGTGCCTACTTTTCTTTTTCCTTTTGTTGGGTCTAAAAATTGTGTATATCAGGTCTGATCCTGAACTAGTTCGCTGTTTGTTACCTGTCTGCAAGGGAAGAAGTGAGGGAGTGTTGTCACTTGCTTGTGGACATGACTTGAGTAAATGCAATAAGATCTTACAGAAATATTTATAAGGCCTAAATATTGTATTATTTACTTTTTTTTACAATCAATCAGCTATCATAGTTATAATACCCTTTTTTGTTTCTATCTGTAAAAGGGAATGAGAAGCAGTAATTAGTAAAGAAAGATTTAATAACAGGGGAAAAGCAAGATCAGAAGCAGCTTCCACAAGCAGGAGATGGTTTTCCTCCTTCACTTTCAAAGAATTTTCCAAGGAGATTGCTTTCATTAGGCAGGAATCACCTTGCATTGAGAAATATTGGTTGAGAAATGAAAAGACAGAAAATTAAACCTGCAAGTCACTGAAATCCTCAAAAGCAGACTATTAACAGCCCCCCCCAACTACACACACACACGCACACCTTACCTCCTACTAACTATTCTCACCAGCTCAATATTGCCTGGGAAGCTGTGGCTTGTGAGAAATGGCCACTCACAGGAGACAGGAACTCAATGCTACAAACCACGTGTTTTCCCTGGCTTTAATGGAGAGGGTAAATCCATTTGAACATATTCAGGTTGCTAAAAATCTCTCCTGGGAAACTTCTGTGAAGACTACTACATTGCTACAAAAATATTGTAGCATTTTAAAAGATAAAAGTTTCTTCTTGGGTCCACAGGAAAAGGAGACCTGCTCGGTTTGGGAGTATGATTTGGAGACAAGCTGTCACTGAGCATCAGACCATTAATATCAGAATGTTGCTTTAAAAGGTTTAAATGATTGCTTCAAATCAGGTCACAAGAAAAACTATAGTTCCACACAAGGGCCTTCAGCCACTAAATTATGCTGAGCCATTTGAAAAATTATTGTTCGATAAGTGCAGCAAACTTGCATGATCTATGAGGAGAGTTTATATAGTTTTAAGTAGTAATGCAAGGATACAGTACTTCCCTCTGCTGTTTCAGACTTGCCAATATGGCTATCGTTGCTGACAGCTTGACATGATGTTAGTTATTTTAAGTGTCAGATGAGAGTGGCTGATGCCATGGTACTGCAGTGCTCACATTTGTTGGAAAATTAGATGGTGATTTTTTTTAAAAAAGGCCTAAAACCCCCAAACAACCCAGCTGCTTAAGCCTCTGACTGCCTAGGTTTTTTCTGTGCTGGGTGTATAATTTGAGGAGCAGTAGTGAACATGCCTGAGGTGTTAAGAGAATGATGCGTTTTCTGTAGGCATGAATACTCTTAAATAAAACAGGAACACCTTCCTGTCATTTGTTGTCTTCCAGAAAGATTTTATAAAAGGAAACGGAAGCCAATTAGCCCGGAAGTTTAACCTCTTTTAGCTTAGCTTCTTTTATGGGAGCTTTTTAACCTTTTAAATAAATCATTTTCTTTCTTTTCTCCCCTCCCCTTTGAATCAGTTCCTAGCATTTCTCATGCTGGGCCCAAGGAGCAGGCTGCTTAAATTCAGGAATGATTTTGAGGGGATAAAGTGTACAAGATTTTGAATTCTTGCCATAAGTCCCTGGCAGACAGCCAGGAAACCTCAGAGGAATAGGGCTAATGAAGGGAGGGTAAAGGAGATCTGGAGAGTGTGGCTGGTAATGCAGTATTCATTTAATTGGGAGCAGGTATCGGTGCAAACTTCTCCATTTTAATTGGAAAGAGAAGGGGGATGTTAAGGAAGATGGAGAAAAATAAGAATGCATAAAGTTTTCAAGCTGAGGAGCCAAAGGCAGGCCTGTATATGGCAGAGAAAGAACTCAATTTAGGGCAATTTGCTCTGCAAGCTGGGCTGCAATCTCCCCTGGGGATAGGGATGAGGAAGAAAATGAAACCAAAAGAGAACTTGATAAAATCACCTAGCACAGACAATCTCAGTAGAATAGGTTTTACTGAGTTAAATCTGCCCCAATCAATGTGATTCTTTTCATATAAGTTACAAATAAAAAGCCACAAGATTACAATAAAAATCGAGGATGTACTGCTGCTGATGTAGCACATGGGAGTCTTAAGGACTTGTTGTGGAATACAGGTTTTTTGCAACCATCATGTTTGGTTTTTTCTTTTACCTAGCTAGGAGGGAAAAAACCCCTCATCTCTGCCTCCTCCCTAACCTTTTATTATCTTTAAACTAAGGTTAGTGGTAATGTGTGAACCTCACAGAGCATCATTTTCAATGCACTGCGAAGCTGAACATGCCTTAGTCCTGAAAGTTGCTAAACCTGAGCTCAACCTTGGTTTCATGTTAAAAGAACTGAGGCTTTTTCAGATACTCTTTTTGCCTTTATACATGACAGAAGGTGAAAAAAGGAAAAGATACTTCCCACCGCTTTCCACTCATTCTTACAGCTATACAGCATATACAACCTATATAAAGATGAGAGTAACTGCCTGCATTTTCATGCTGCATAGGAAAGGCATTGTTTTGTTGTTTTCTGTAGTAGATATACACAGTGTCTTCCTGAGTACAGATGCTAAAAGAGATGGTGTACCAAATGCTGAACAGCTGTTTGTTCTACATCAGAGGGCAAGCCCGAGTGTATTTTTCCTTTTGTCCTCAGTAGTGGGTTAACCTACATGTTTTGTGTTTAAGGACCTCCTTGGGAATGGTACCGGTATGAGCTGTGAGTGTCCGAGGTGGGCAGCTGCTCTTTTGTCTGCGCTGAGAAAGATGAAGTGGTTCCTACAGGGTCGTTAGTTGTGGAGGGAGGTTTGTACCAGCAGAGAGATAATGTGAGATACACAGCTCTGAGTGTTTGGAGGAAAGAGGAAGAATTGGGGTAGGAAAAATGCAGGACTGGGCAGCAGCAAGGTGATGACTCGCAGTTGCAAGGGATCTGGAGCTGAAATGAAGTGGTTTTCCTTGTTTCACTGCTGCAGCACTAATTTTCTCTGATAAACTCTCTTCTTGACGATGGTCTACACTGGTAAAGGGAAAGGCATGAACAAAGAGTATAAACAGGAACAGCGTTGCTACCTGAAATGTGCACAGTCCCTAGAATATGGGTATTCCTGCTTTTAGCTTTGTTTCCTAAGGATGCTTTCCACTAGCCCACTGCTAAATAGTCTGTCCAGCCAGTGGACATTTTGATGGAGGACCAGAAACCTTACAAGTTGGAGGTTTCTACAATTTTTGTGAAAACAGATGGCTAAGTAGAGAATAGAAACTCACCTAGCTTCTCTGTTGAGATGGTCACAGCTTACTCTTACTCCTCCAGCAGGAGCCAGTCAGTGGAAACTAACCCCTACACAGGCTGCGGCTCGACAGGCAGCAGGGCAGGACAAAGAAGAGGAACTGATAGCAAAGAGATGGCACCAGGCGGGAAAAGGCTGGGCTGGGAATTGCCCTCTGCCCCGAGAACAGGGATGTTAAGGAGACACTGGACACTCCCATATAGCTCATGAAAGTTTCTTAGTGCTATCACTGTGAAACTTCATGGACAAGGTCCTTAGCTGTCTTTGCCTAGAGCTGCCTCACACACAGATTTCCAAAGCCATCTTAGGCCAGGCTGTGTTTCTCTATCTGTAGGAATATGAGCACACATTTTTGAGCTGTGGCTGAATGGGATAAGGAGATTTTGGCATAGCAATGAAGAATGACAATGGAATTAAGGGGATTTTCAAAAGAAGAAACAAAACATTTTTGCAACTAATATATGTATATGGTTATGAAAACTTAAAAGATCAAATGGAAACAAAGCATTTATATCCTTCATGTTTGAATTTCATATAGGTCCATCCAAATGTACACAGAGAACTTAGGTGTAGAAATTTATATGATGGTGCATATAAAGCAGTATATTTCAGTACTAAAAAGGCTACGTTCTACCCAAGTGTAAAGTTCTTGGTAAAATGTCTGTACACAAGTATGTACATGTGTCAATAGCCTTTGTGTATATATATATTAATTTTATATAAAAAAATATATTGCATTGAGTATTCAAATATTATTTCCTTTCCATTTAAAAAAGTCTAAACTCTCAGGCAATACGAACACTCTAACTTTTGTATAGGCCTTTCAGCACTTGCATTATACTGTGACATTTACAGGGATATTTAAGGGAACTAATACATCATATGTAGCCAAAAAGATTATTTAAAGTTACAGTAAAAGAATGGGAAGGAAATCCGGTATTCTGTTCATGATGAGAGAAGTAACAGTGGAAGGGATTTTATTCCCTCCTGGTTGTATTACTTAAAAATTCACAATTAATCTGTGATAGCAGGCAAGATTCTGATTTTGTGTAAATGATTACAGCTCTGTCAGAGGTAACTATGTTGATATGATCTGACATGCTGTCTTTTTTTTTAAACACAGCACTTAATGAAAAGACTGGGAGCAAAATTCTTGTCTTGCAGACAGCAAAGAAACTTTACTCAAGTCTCATTTCACTGGTGTAAGTGAAAGGAAAATTCAACCCAAGGCTTACTAAGTAGTAATTATGGAAAATAATTTTGACATAAGCTAAAAGATAGTCATATAGCTGCGTTTCCCAACATATGTGGAAGGTTTTAAATCTAATTGCAATTTATTGAGAGAAAAATTCTGAAATTCCATCCATACCTTTCTTTTACATTAACGGACTATATAGTTCACTAACTGAAAACTTCCACCACAGATATTAATAAGAGGAAAATATTTTGTATCTGCAAAGTACCTGTGTAATACCTTTCAGTTCTGTGAACCCAAGAGTGACTTTGAAGATGAATTTGGTGTCCTGTTATGAAAAGAGATATCGGTAGTAAAAAAAATAACATTGGGGTTTTTTATTATTATTACTCAGCTCTCACTCTTTTTGCCTTGTTTTGTTTTGCTTTGCACATGTGCAGTTTAGTCTAACAGCACAAAATATTATCCATAATTACAGGAAGACCTTCCTCTGCTCTTTTTCTATTATATTGACATCTCTCTCAGCTGTAGAATCTCCCTCTAATTTGTTGCACTATTTATTGACTGTTCTCTCCTTCCAAATGAGGGAATTTAAGGACTTCCTTCTTTATTTGGACAGTATGCATTCTTTCTGATCTCTTAAGTCAATTTCTGAATTAGTCAAAATTGGTTCCTACTGAGTGTAAGGTACTTTATCAACGCGCATATCATTCCTATTGTTGATAGGAATTATACCACTTTTGGCTTAAGGCCACTGCCATCCAGAATGGGATTTGCTAGCCATATTTACAGGTCTATATAAGTTTGCTTTTTATATAACTGTACATACGATTGCATTGACATTCAAATGATTGCTTTTCCTGTGGGTGATTTTCCGTATGTGACTTCCTGTTGTGGGTGTGAATGAGCCTCTTTGCTTTTGCATTACCCATCTGGTGCCTCTATGCCCATGCCCATGCAATGGACAGAACACATGGTAAAAGGAGGAACACATGGTAAATGCAGCTTGGGTTTAAACCATGTCCTACTCTTTCTTGGCCTTGCATTTATCCTGTAAAGCTTTTTCTGGATTGTTTTAAATCTTCTTTTGCCTCTCTCTCTCTCTTTTTTTAAAACTTTCTATCCCTTTCGTGGTTTCCTTGATGGATTTCTCAGACTTCCTCATAAATGTTAGGAAGTTCTACCTTTATCAGATGGTAATACCAGAAGTCTTTATTGTCTCAGAGAGAAGCTCCTCTTTGGAAAATACTTATGGATCTAAATCCCATTAAGAGAGGCAGAAAAGGTAAATCTGTTAGATCTGTCTCAGATCTGAGTTGCTTTGAGCATTTACGTGGTGCCCAACCCTGCCTTTTTCTTCCAGCAAGAAAAAAAGGGTGTCTTACAGCTCAGTGACTAGGGTAAGAGATCAAGTCCCCATGCACAGTTCGCAAAAGCAGTTTTTCTAATGTCATCTTATTCTTTGCATTCTTTGAACTCCATCCTCAAGGGGATGAGAAGTACAGAGAGTCTCATGAAACCTACTTTTGAATTTCCTTCTGGCTGTGATACAATTTGATGAGAAGGCAGAGGACAAGAAAAGCTTGGGCCTCTTACTTCACCAAATAAGTGCTTAGTTCCTTTGAATTTTCAAAATACAACTTTTCTTTTGGATGGTCTTCCATTTCTATAGTACTCTCTGCTTCATATTAGGAACTGCTTATGTTGCATGGCGCCCTAGACATCTCTTCTGATTTGCCCCCAATTTTATCTGTGCATTCAGTCATGTTTAGCTGGCTGTGGGAAGTTACTCTGACAGCTTTGCCCACACCTTTATTGTTTCTGTTAAGATGTGTAAGTCTACATTTCACCTCTCTCCTGGAGTCCTAGGACTTAGGCAACTTACTAGCTGCTGGCAAACGAGGTACCAGAGCTCATACAAATTGCAATTTTCCTTTGATTGGTAGCAAGATCAGTAGCACAGACTGCTGTTCTTCCTCCTTCATATTTTGATCTGGCACTTCAGGCAGGATGTTTATCCATAGCTGTCCAGGTCACAAAGCAACCGGTCAGCTGAAGACACTTATCATTTGACATCTTCAATTGCTCTTTCTTTGCAGAATGAAACTCAGCAGGTCCCTCCAAATCTTGATCCAAGACTTCAGGGTTCTTTTTGGCATGTCAGATTCTATTTGTTCTCCTACTCTTAAATGCCTAGACAGAAATTAATTATAGTCATTGACAACTTCAGCGCAAATGAAATGCTACAACTCTAGCTTTTATTCGTTTGGTGCCTTCTAATCAGTACCTTTGAAGAGGTGCCAGAAGCTGTGACTCTGTCTTTTCTGACTCAGTTCCCTCTGTCCAAGTTTGGGAGTTATTTAGCAAAGCAAATGAGAAATTGTCAGGATGTTGGATACTGCCTGCCCTGAAGTTTTGTAATTGCTGACTTCTCAACATCTTAATCAGGGAAATGTACTCTGTCATAAGTATCTGCTGCAGCAGGTGGTGGCTTCCCTTTTATTTTTGAGAGGCAGAGAGACCTCACCACGTTTTGGGAGGGAAAAGGTTTTATTACAGCTACAAAAACATCATCAACAAAAAAAAAAGGAAGCTCTTCTGGGCCTTATGAAAGCTGAAAGTCTTAATTTGCTTGTTTGCCCATCTTGCATCAGGAGACAGTGAGTCGGAAGAAATGGTTTAAGTGGCACGACATTAGCTTATGAATGTTTTCTCTGCTAGAAGATCCACTCAGATGGATGGCTTAAACCATTTCAGCCAATTGGATCATGAGTGGGAAATTCAGGACTATATTCTTGAACTGTTTTTCTGCAATATTGGGTGATTCAGTGTTGTTCCTGCAATCAGGGGAAAAAAGTGCAAAAGACTTTAAGAAATTTTACCATCCAAAGCCAACCTATTTCTGTGTGTCTACTCCCAAAGAGTCTTATTAGATATCTTTTTGTACTAGGGCCTGCAGTTGTCACAGCCAAGATGAAAACACCTGCTGTGGTTTGGTCAAGCTCTCAAAGATTAACTCAAGAGCATCTTTGAGGGAAGTTCTCTCCTCTTTTGTTGTCCATAGAGGAGTTGTATGGACTTCTGGCTGTGACCTTTGGTTTGGACAGTTGCCCGTTCCTGTCTTTCCTTTTGTCTCAAAGTCTTCCTCTGATGATTTGTGGGAGTTACAAGATGCTGCGATATGACAGCAGGAATGTGCAAACTAACAATACTTTGCAGAAAAAGGCAATTGTGCTCCACAATAACTGGATATTCTTTGAGATATACTGCCCGAAGACGCATCAAAACCTATGCCCCTTTTTAACTGAAAGAAAACAGAGATCCATCCTACTCCTTTATTTCTCACGTACTATACACAGGAGCGGAGAGCAGGTGTGCTTATATGGTAATGCTCAGACTTAAAAATTAGGTGTATGTACTTTGAGCCACATGTTCATACAGGCAACATATGTTGCAAAATACCCCTTACTGTTCAGTAAGTTGTCGAAACAGTATTTGCATAAATGGTAAACTGTTAGATTTTAGGCTTATTCTGCTTTCAGAAGGCTTCTCCTAACCAGAGGGACTTCTAGAGTCATAATCCGTTCTTCTGCTATTAGAGACAACTGGAATATTTATATATCCTATGACTTTAAAAAGACTGGTCTTACTGGGAAACTGCTGTCAGAACTTCATTCCACGTGAGATTTTTTTCCCCAGCTTCCAACTTGACCTTATTCATGGTCAGTGTATTTTCCTCTGCTCTTGTAACTTCATCTTAGGTGCTACTTTGTCTTCTCAGGTATATTACTTCCTAATGAGACCAGTTATTTCCCTTCAGATTCTATCGTGCTACTTAAAAAAAGTCAGTCTCGTAGTTTTTTCTCATAAGGTCCGTACTATTCTGATCAAGGTAGTAGCTGTTCTCAGCAACTCTGTTATTTCAGACCCATCTTGCTTGAATATACATGACTAGAACTGAATGCTGAATTCAAGAACATGGTCCAGTTAACTCACTGGTGCCTTCTGGATATCAGGGTAGTGTTTGGTTTGTTGGTTTTTTGGTGTGTTTTTTTTTTTTTTTTCTTTCATAGACATGTTTTACTGCTCCTCATTGTTAAATTAGTTGTTCAAAAGATGACAATGTATTTTTCTTCCTATGTTGTTGCCATCTGATGAGCTCCAAATTTAATGCAAAAATTCTTATTCATCTGTTAGTGATTGACCTTGCACTCTGAACAGTTAAATGTCACCACATTTCCATTATTCCTATCCTAGGGATCTTCTCTTTTTTCTTGCATGGTATTATAATTCTTTGTATTGAAAAATACCTCCCAACATTGTCATCTGCATATTTCATCAAGCAGTTCTGATTTTTTTCTGATTAAACAAGATGGGTCTTAAGAATGAGCCATGAAAAATTTTAGCAGTAGCCTCCCAGACAGGGGATAAATCTGTAAATACAACCCATTTCTGTCTTGTGTAACTAGTTCTTTTTCCCCTGTACAGCTTTCCTTCTAATTCCCATCTTCTCAACTTCATCAGTAATTTTCTGTGGCACTCTGCCAATTCCTTCACTAGTCCGGATGAGAGAGAACTACTCTCCTTTTTTTTTTTTCCTCTGGAAAAATCAGATATCTTAACAAAGGTAGCTGTTGATTTAAAGCTGCATTAGCTACCCTTGGTCACTGGCTATATTTTATTCTATATTCCATTTTCAAAATTTCTTCTGATCCTTGTGTACTGTAGAGGTTTCCTTCTTAAACATGGAGGAGGGAGGCGAGGCGGGGAAATAATCCCAGCTGTGACTCAGGTCCTTTCAGGCCTCTCAGATAGATATTTTGCAATGTAAGTGTACTGAGTTCTTGGGAACAGAAGATCCCAACTGCATAAACTTCACTGTAATGTCTAAGTTAGAAGCCCAGTCAACCACGATGTCTTTAAGGCAATAGAGAGAAATAGATGGCTCCGGAACACAATTTCACTCTTTAAGCAGTAATGATTAAATCTCCATCAAGACAAGAGCCTGCTGTATTAAGTTTTGTATAAACTTGCTCTTTTGAGATTTTTCAGTAGTCTTGTCAAGAGTGGTTTTCAAGTACAAACTCAATTCCAGATTTATCAGTTCCAGGTGCTTATTTTAATCTTCTGGAAAGTCCTATGGCATTTTACTTTCCTAGCACACCTGTAAGCCATCTACCAATTACTAGGCATTTGGATGATTTTGACTTTTGATGTCAGCATCAGACAATAGAACGCCCTTTCCTGTAAATGGTTGGAAGGGACTTGTATTCTGTAATTTTAGGCCTTAAGATTTTTGAAATTTAGGGTAAAATAGTTATTGAGAGAGGACAATTCAATCCATTAGCTTAAACCCAGATAATGTTGTTTTGGGGAAGTGCTATTGACCGTATGGGGACTCTAGCAAGCATCTTACGTTTAGTACTATTCACAAGCTTAAGTTTGGGATAATTCTTGGCATTTGAGTTCAGAACTTCAATTCTGATAATCCATTGTCATTTAATTGTTCTTATCATACAGTCACTGAACGGACTTTGGAAACTGTCAACTGCAAGTGAACTTGCTTCAGTTGAGCCACACCTGACATGTCCCAAACATGTCCTTTTAACACCAAATAATTTCTGATATTTTTTTTTTTAAAGAAACTTCCAGTTTGTAAAATTTGTGAGTTTCACTTTTTTTTTTTTAACGTGATATTGCCAAGAAAGATGTCCAGAGAATTGTTTTATTGATTCACATTTAATAGTGGTATAGTAAACAATAACAATTTAACATAGTTTTCTCTATTTTTCAGTTAATTTTTTAAACAATTTTAGATCTTTCAGGTCACTTTAAGACTGAGAAAAGTTCCTACTTTAAAGGAGAAAATAATCTCTGATTAAACCACTGATTAATCTCTGCATTTAAATGAAGTTTCTTACAAATTATTCCAATGTGGAACATAAAATCATGCCATTTTATCAAAGTTAACACATTTTACTCCAAAGAAAATTTCAGTTAAGTTTTTTTTTGGGCTTTTAGCACTGGAGCTTTCTAGCAAACCAGTTTATTACAACCCAAAGCAAATTCCAAATTGGGAAGCAAGTCCTCTCCCAAACTGGGAAAAAATATTTTACCCTATAGGTAAAACTCATAAAAATTATGTGTCTAACCATTTTAATTTAGTAAGATTTTCCTGTAAGAGACTTTTCCCTGCCCAGATGCTGGCTGATATTAAGCCCAGAACTTTAGCAGGCTTTTCACAAGGTTAGACTTGAACAGAATTCTTAAAAAAGATATTAGCAGCAGTAACTGCTTGCTTGAGGGAGTAAAATAGATTATGCAGAAATTGTTCAGAATCTTGTAGCTTTTCCAAGGGGTTGGGAAAGAGAAGGATATTTGCTCTTTACTAATAGGACTACATGCTATGCGAGAATCCAGGCAGAGATTCAACCTTGGTTTCTCAGAAAATTTCTCTCATCTGTTCTTGTGACAGTTTCTGGTTAGTGAAGGGTATGTGCGGTAAGCGTGTGTTTTAAACTTTTTAAATATGGGAATCTGTGAATCAAATTCACTACCTTAGCAAGCACACACTCTGAAGCACGCTAGCATTCAAAACCCAGTATCACATGTAGTTCTCCAGACTGTGAGAGGAACAGGCAATACTGCCCAATTCAAAGTGTTACCAGAGTACTGTGGTAGGATCAACAGGTAGGAAAGGAAGTGTAGTGAGGGAAGAATGCTGAAGGGGAAGAGGAGACAGCATCAAGGTGAGAGACTATGAACTCGTCAACTGGAATTTTTTGCCTCGTGGAAAATAAGATGAATACCAGTAATGTATAATAAAGAAGTACCGTGTGTCTGGAAGGGGTCAAGAACAGAAAATTATCTGTGATGATGTTTACCATTTTATACTTCAGTACTGATATAAAATGAAAGAAATTTTAGGAGGGGAAAAATAATTTCGTCTCCATAAATTCTAACAGATAATGACTGAATTTATTAGGCACAGAAATATAGTTGTGGTCTTTTGGTTACTATGGTGTCATCCTGAGAATCCAAGCACTCAGTGCATTTGTTTGACAAAAGTTATATTGAATTTTGTGTCAGTCTTTCTCTGGCTTAAAAACCAGCAGAATGTAATCAGATTTTTTGTGGTGTATCTATGTGCAGCAGATACTACCCTCCTAACTGTTCATCCCTATCTTTTGCCTCCTTCTTTCCCTCTTCATCCCTTCACCTCCACTTCTCTCCCTTCCTCCCTTCGATGTACCACTGCATTAATGAATTGCTCCGTGGTTCCCATCTACTTCAGTGTAAAACCTGCTGGTTTATGTTAAACTGCTTCTCAAGGCGACTGGGTAACTGTGTCTGTACGTGTACAAATTGAGCAGTCCAACAAGCGTGGTGAAACACTGGCTGATCTCCAGCCCAGATTTCAGGTGATTTCCTTGGGATACGGGCACCCCAGTTTTGACAACTGATTTTGCCGCTGTCCAACTTCCATATAAATTCTTGGCCTGCTCCCAGCTTAGCTGTGCTGGTGGAAAAAATGCTGTATTTTCCAAAAAAAACCCCCCATGAACCCATAAATGTAATTTTATTAGCCTGAGACTGAGGGACCTGCTGATGCACAGAGCAGTGGAAGAAGGCAGTGTTAATCAGTAGCCGTTTCCAACTTCCAGTCCTGTGCTTTTATCATTAGACCTTTTATTTTTGCCTGACAATTATGTCTTAGTTTTGACCTTGGGTCACTGACATCGGTAGAAGATAGATGTCAGTATCTTAAGGCAAAATCAAGCCTTGATGGTTGTTCACTATTTTTCATCATTCTGTGGTCAGTTATATGAATCATGCCGAGAAAAAAGCGTTTCCCCTGTTCCCTGAGAAAAGTATGGGATGCAGGAAAAGATGGATTTTAAGATTGGTTGAAGCATTATAAGGATGTAAAATTTCAAAGCCAAGGCGGGCACTTCTGTTTATTAAATATTCTTCCTTTAACAAATGGATTCAGTTAAAATTTGCTGATATACTCTGCCATAATTGCTTAAATATGCTTCTGGTAAAAAGGTCTAAACTTTTGTCCTGTTCAGATTGTATTAAAGCCATCCTGCTGTCACTTAAAAGTATTGCTAAATTTCTACAACTCTGAAGTCCTCTTAAACTTTCCCTTGGCAGAAATGTGGCATGACACTTATAATTTATCTCTATGGTATAGGTTTATTATATTTAAGATACAGCATACAGGACAATATTAATAAATTACACAGAAGAAGAAAACAAGATATTGTCAGGTCAGGAAAGTGTGAACAGCAAAAGAGGACTGAAAGAATAAAACAGCAAGAAACAAATCAGTCCCCAGCCATGCCTCCCTAATAATCCTCTATAATATTTTAATGGAAAAGGGCTAAGTTCAAAGTACGCTTGGGAAAGCGTTGGAGACGCTGTGGAAGCTAAGACTGCACAGTAAAATAAATACATATCTGGGAAATCACAAATTGTTTTTAAAGTAGCGATTTATACTTTGGTTCTGTGAAACCGCAGAAAAGAGATACATAGCCCCCACTTCCTCACGCAGCTCCATAAATAGGCACTGTATCTTTTGTTGCAAATCCTCAGCTCTATACACTTGGGACAAGCCAGCGCCTAGTGGCAAACAGTGCAGAGAAACGGCACCGAGGAACTGAATGTGGTAATTGCTCTAAACTCATTGTTACCCACTTGATTTCATGTAGTCATGGCCAAATCTTCCATCTGTCTCTGCCCTCCAACAATGATTTCAGGACACTTGGAGCTGAAACCAAACTGTGGTTTTTTTCTTTTATTCTTTTTTTCTTTTTTTTCTTTTTGGTGTCTGGGCTCTCACCATCGCAGCGCTTGATTAAATGACAGGTTTTTGTTTTCATTGTCTTACCTTCTTTTCCCATTCAGTTCTTGACAGCCTTCCCTCTCAGCTGAATACTGTTATCACTTCTTTATTCTAATCCTCTCCCTAGCTGCCTATATTATCACCCCTCTGTTTCAGAACTTGGATACTTACCCTTTAATCCATTAATTGGCTTTTTACCCTCAGATCTCGTTGCCTCCTCTGAGTGCAACCTGACCCTCCCAGCCACCACACACCCCGACTGTTCTCTGCCCGTCTCTCCCTTTCACCTCCTGCCTCTCCCTACATTTTGGTGCTACTTTCTCTTCTTTCCAGATAATCTTGTGCTTTATTTCTTTTCACAAAGGAGGGCTGTCTAGTTCGATATCACTTTCAGTGTTGCTTCTGTTTCTTCCCTGTGTTTACATATCACCTTTCTTCACTGCTTCTTAACAAGGGTAGATGTATATAGCAGGAATAATCTCTGCAGCAGATATCCCTGTTGCCCCCAGAATACATCCATATCCTTATCAGGGTTCAAAAGTGTTGGGCAACTTAATAAAATATGGGTTGTTACACAGCAAATGTATTCACGTAAACGAGATTATCTTTTGATTGAGTTAGGTTTCTGTTGCTGTTTGCATGCAGTGGAAGTGTACTTTTCTTAACTTTCTTTTTTTTTAATCGTGTACTCTTTGTGTATAAAATCTGTTTGTATTAAAAGGAAATACTTTTTCTGGTGCCACTGTTTAGTCCAGGAATAATATTGCTATATTTTAAGAAATCCTGCCTACTTTCATTTCTTTTTTCTTAGTCAACATTTGAAAAAATAGGCTATGCTGCAAAGAAGCATGTAAGCCTTTTTGTTTTGTTATCTCTGATGTTTTCATTATATAGTATGTATGAATACACACATTTGATATTTAGCAAAATAGGGAAAATTATCCTGGTGCTAATGTACACAGAGCTATTACACCCAGTCATGGTTAATAGCACTAAATGGATTTAGAGTGAGGAGTCTAGACTGCAATCCTGTCAGCATCTGCCCCTTCCCCAGTAATTTATTTGGGTTTTGCACCTGCACATGCTGAACTGGGACTGAATTCATACAGAATTTTTTATTTGGATAGCAGGCACTGAAATAGTAACATTTAAGAAGAGCACTAAATAAAAGTGACTGTGTTACCATTAACTTTCCCTCCTTTGTTGTCAATATTGAAAACAATAGAATCCTGATTATCCAGGCTCTTACCATGAGGATCTCCTTCTCTAATTAACTCCCTAATCTATTGGCACCCTGATTATTAGACATATCTTGTGCTGCCTGGTGTGTCTCAATGGTTGGAAAGCTTTCATAAAATATTTCAGTTTTAGGCTTGTTCATTGGCACAGTGTGTCCTTAATATTCCATGCAAACATAGTGACAGCCCTTTCTTTCATGTGATGTAATCTCCATGCTGTGGAGCATTACAAGCCTTTCTGAAAGGGGTGGTAGATATTCAAAGGCTATGAGAACAGAAGAACTGGAAAAGTAATTGTGCAGAGGTTGGTAAAAGTCCTCTCTTTGCCTGCCTCTGTTACTATGCCCCATGCATGTGATAAGTCACAGCTGAAAATCACTTTTTCCTCCAGTTTTAAAGATGTGCATATATACTGGCAGGCATTTCCAAAGGTGAAGGGTTCTAGCCCGTTGTACCATCCAGCCATGGCATGGGAGTTTGGTTACAACTTGTAGAACAAAAAGGTTTTCCTTCAGAGCCTTGTACGTTCAGGCTTGTTTGTATGAGAAAGACTTGTGTGTCTCAAATTCTTCAGTCTCTAATATAGGAAAAATAAATTAAATTCTCCTCCCTCATAATAATTTCTTCAAAACCAGAAGACACCTAACTCAGAGAATCAAACCAACATACCCAGGCAGATCTTTTCCTTCTTTTTACATGGAAGAGCTCATCAGAAATCCTGCACCTAACTCCTGGCTGTCTACATTTCAAGTCTCAAACATACCCTATTACTTTCTTGAGTAATATTTCAACTTTGTTAAATGATTGACCGCTTATTGTCATTTTTTTTCCCGAAATGTTCTTGGTATTGGGCTATCCCCTTCCTTGCTTCGTTCTATGGAGTATCAGCATTTGAAGTTCCTTTATAAGAGCTGTCATCAACATATAATCTTGTTAAGATCTACCATGTGCCTCTTGTCCTACACCTAGAGATGTGCATTGGTGTGGTAGCTTTACAAGCACTTGGACATCAGGGTGTAGACTCTTTTCGATATGTTCAGCCTGGGTCTGTCATCCATGTGGGCATGTGTAGTTCACTAATGGAGGTGGTGGCCTTTTAGTGGTCTATGAAGTCTGTATTTTGTATGCTTGGAGCCTTGCCCTAATCCTGCTCATGTGTGAAGATAAAGGCATTGAATTCGTTTTCATATGTCTCTCTGCCGAGTCTCCCCCCAGTATTGACACGACAGGAATCTGTGTATTTTTAACATCAGAATGCAGAGCACCCTAAAAACTATGTACCAATCACGTAGTGCAAAGGAGCCAGCAAATCAGAAAAAGGTAAGAGAGATAGTAGAAATACATTTGTACAGTAGGAAACATTTCTCCACTGCATGCAATATTTTTATTCAATTCATAGTAACCTTAAGTTACCATTGAGGATGCTAGAAAGCTTTATAAAGACACAAGTGTTTTTTATTAAATGAATTTATAATCTTTGAAATATATAACCTTCTCCCCCACCCCACCCCTGGCTGCTCCCTGTAACAGCTTGTATAATTCAAGACAATTTTTTTACTTAGCTCTCCATAATGCTATTTATTTCACGTCCATTCTCTCCTTCTTTTGTAACTATTTCTGAATTTCATGGGCTTCTCATAAAACACTGTAATGCTAATGCTAAGGGTAATTTTTTAAAGGTGCTTCAAAAGTTTAGATGTTTAATATGCAGCTGCTCTTTAAAGGGGCAAAAGGTTTCTTTCTGCCAATTCTTTCAGATTCTGTACTAAAAATCTTTTTTTTTTTTTCCCTCAGCTGTCAATATTTAAGGAAGTACCCTTTCATGTTTTCTATAATCCTGTTAAAAATAGTAGGTATATTCTGTATCTGTGGCTAGACATACAGCTTGGTGCAAAATAATCTAAACACTCAGGGTTTGTTTGCAGATTTGCTCTAATGAAAAAGGCTCAAGATATATAATGAGACAGCCCCTCTGATACAGTTAATCAGTATCCACACAAGTTGATCCCTTGAATGCATTACATGATTCATAAGAAATTGCTTAGTACATAAGAAATTAAGATTGAATAATATTTGCTGATGTCTTATTTTTCGGCGAAGAAATCTAACACTTCTAAGGATAAAGAGGGGTAAGAGTTCCTCACTTACAGTCCTCTGATCTCTCAAAATCGGATAGTTTCAGACAGCCATACTGCAAAAAAAATTCCAGATACTGAGTAGAAAGGGTTCTGTCATTCAGTTGAAATCATAAGAGTATGGTACCATGCCTAAATTGTAAAAATATTTTTATTCCAAAATGTGTTTAATAGGTCACACTTTTACAATCCTAGCTTAGAGTTAATTACTATGTCTAGTCTCAAAACAAGTCTAGGGTAATAAGTGTCTCACTAAATCATTGTCTTCACTGTGTCCAAACTGTCAGGGTGGGGATTTTTAGAGGTGCCTAACTGATATATAAACACAAATCCTGTTAAAACTCTCCATGGCACTGGTGAACAGCTATGTGCTTTAGAAATCAGCTGTTCTTCAATCCAGGTCCTGTTTCATGTTGCATTGGAATAGATGGTGAAGGAAAGGAAAGAAAGGAGACCACGTCTGCAAGTGTACTTGCACGACGGTAGGTCAGGGTATCTTGCTAATGGGGATGAAAGATGCTCAGACCTTCACTGAGCGGCACAGGCAAATCCTTTTTCACGGGTAGTGGGTGTTTATTGCACAAGATGCGCTCCCTTCAGTGCCTGTCCTGCCAGGGTGGCTGTGCTAAGCGTCTTCAGCCAGAAATGATTGCTGTGCTCCATCATCGTAGCAAATTTCTAAAGCAGAAATTATCATGAGAAAATTTGGGGGGAGGGATGAAGATCATTTTGGTTTTCTGAAGGAATGAAATTTGGAAAAGGAAGAGTTAAAGAAGTTGCTGCTGCTGTAATATACATACCAGGCTCTTTTGGTCTTTTAAGTCTTCACAGCTCTCTTACAACAGGTTCTCTTCATGTCTCAAAAATGCAAATCTCTGGGCTCCTAAGAGCAACTGAATAGGGATATGTATTTCATCTTAAAACAAAGAGCAAAGGAAAAAAAAAAAGAAAAAGTTATTCAAAGGATTTTGGAAACAGGTGTTCTAAATCAACATTAATTGGATTTCAGTTAATTATTCCTTATACTTTAGGGATTATAGGGAAGGAATATAGGGGAAAAAAGCAAGAACAACTTCTCTGACACACTAATTGCTCTAATATTATTTAAGCTAAGCACCCCCCCATTCCTTTCACCCCCACCCCAAATAAATTGGCCTCCAGATGACTGTTACAGAGGTTAGGGAATAAGAATGAAGTGGAAAAGCAGGATGTAGTCTTTGAAAGCCACCTTTACTTGGGAGGGTGGTTACATATTTACTCTATTACGTATACTATCCTCTGCCTGTAACTACTAAGATAAAGGCAACGACTAAAAAGCTGTTATAGACTGATTTTGGATACCACATTTCTAATATGAAGATTACCTACATGATTCCCCTGACGTTATAACCCTGGCAGTGTATGATCTATGCACGTAGTTTAGGCTGGGTCAAGAACGTTTTTCCAGGGCTGGCAGGGGAAGGCTGGTTGAAAGACAGGATATTATTAAGGATTATATTTTGGCTTTTGGCTTTCTGTCCTAATTCCTATTGGAATGAATCCACTTTTTCCCCGGTATTGGAGTTGGTATAACATTTGACATGAAAAATTGTGTATGTAGAGTTTTCCTTTGCTTCTGAGAACTGACTGATTTCAAATTTTAGAAGAAGAGGAAGAGAGGGTGAGCGAGGCTCACTGTGCACATTCTCTGCGTGCTTGTAGAGCTGAGTCATGGGATTTCAGTGGAAAACTCTAACAAGATTTTCAAAATTATTATAAAATGAAGTGGTCTAAAGAAACCAGGTTTTAAAGTTGGACTGAAAGTAGGGTGGTTTGGCTTGTTTTTTTTGTTTTGGTTTGTTTTTTTGTTTGGGTTTAATCTTCAATTTTGTGCTAATTCCCCTTAGTTTTAAGTTGTTGAGAGTCAGCAACACTTGCTAGACTCCTCTCACTGTCCAGCCTAAGAGAAGTGAGTGATACCTGTGATAAAAGTAACAGATTTCCAAAGTTATTTTTTAAATTGAATATGATACAATAATTAGAGCTTCTAGTAACAACCAAGAAAATGTTTTACATGTTTTTTACCTTAACAATTTCTCTTTGAAGAACTCCCCCCCCCCCATATGTTTGAAGTATACATGAAATGTGTCGCTTTTGAACAGGAGATATTGTTAAGTTATATGTGAAATTATTTACACAGCAAATTTTAAACGATTACGGAAAGCCTAATGAACTTGCCTGAGGGCAGCAAGAATTTGCATTCCAGCCTCCTGCATGTGTGACAACTTGCTAAGCATCTCAGTTAAGAAAAAATTGGAAGGGGACTTCCCACATTCGGTAGTTCTCATCTGTAACTAAGGTATAATATTAACGAGATATTCCTTTGCCCACTATATGCGTCAGCAGATTTACCATCCTTACAAACAGATGTGAACATAATTACATCACATCTACACAGTCACCTATTTACCTGACTTCTGTGCATATTTGCATAAGGTCCTAACAGGGACTTTAAAGATCTGAGATTTTTACAGGTTTTATGAAATGATTATTTTTAATTTAACTGATCTGTTATAACCCAGATTTCCACCACACCTGGATAAAATTCTTTAGAATGGAGGCTTTAGTTGCTGCTGTGAAAGCACAGTAGAAAGTAATAGTGAAAAGAGCAAGATTTCACGTATTGGTAGCTTTCAGAGAATAGGCCGAATAGGTGTCAGTTTTGTTCTAGCTGCTCTTATTTATCTCCTTAACTCATAGCGTTTAGATGGCGTCATCAGACCATGGTACTGCATTCAGTAGGAAGAATGTCACTATTTCTAACTGACAACGAAGTGCAAAAGATAAATATCTTTAAAGTTTTGTTCAATAACTAAAAAAACAGTATTAAACATATTAAGGTAAATTATGAAAATACATATGGGATATATATGCATACATGTTTATTCTTGCTTGTACAGAGCATGATTTTACTTTGCAAACTTTTCCTTCTCATTAAAGGTTAAAAAAAAAGCCACTTCAAAATTCTGTTTCGCTCATTTTTTTCCAAATCAATTCCATCAGTATCAGCTTGCAGGAAAATATATTTCAAATTAAATTTTTAATTGATATCCTGGGTGTGTTTGATGCTCTCAGCACTTGTGGTGTTCTAATGCTCAGAGTTCTGTAGGTTTTTTATCCCTACCTCATGTTTTCCCTTTGCTCCCTCTTCTGACCTTTGCTCAAATCTTCACCGTGGTGTATAGGTGATAATTGACTGCCTTTTAAAAGATACTTTTTGTATCAGCCGAGTGCTTTCTTGTTTGAGATGTGAACATATTTTATGGACAGACTCAAAGCCTGCTTGTGCCCAGTCACATGTGCAAAAAAAAAATACATTGTTAGTCGTTTGTAATCCCCAGCCCATGGTGGTTCTCTCCAGTTTATATGTGGGGAGAGATGGGTTTATTTAATCACAGACCAGATGTGGGGCCTAAGGGCCTGACCCAAAGCCCATTGAAATCAGTTGGAATCCTACCGTAGATTTTAATGGCCCTACATGTTTAGGTAAGTATATCTGATTCATTTTTATGAAAAAAAAAAAAAAAAAAAAAGAAAAAAACCAGCTTATGTTTGCTCCCTTCACTCCTTTCCCATATTCCTTAGGAGGAAAATCCCCCCCCCCCTACTCTAAATGCAATGAAAACAATTTAAAAAAAAAACAGATGACAACTGTTCCATTAAAAAAGTGTTATAATTGGAAGCTGGACATGGCTTTATAGTACTGGGGTGGCTACAGTCCCTTTTTGCACTACGAACATTTTTTGGTAATTCTTTGCACAGAAAGGTTGACATGCTTGCGCAGAAAAACAGTTTATGTATGGTGTGGTCTTGGGGCTACACAGTAAAAATATCTGCGTAGTCAGTGTAGTCTATTTGTGAAATATAGCAGGGAAAAATATTTATGAGCACCACAGGACATGAAGCTCAAAGTGCAGTCATTTCTAAATGAAAATTATGTGACAGTTCATCAGTATTTAATGCTAACATTGCTTGATCTAGACATAAAGAATTTAGCAGCCATTTATCATAACATACAGTACTGTTCATTTCCTGATTTGCTTAGAATGCATTGGTGTTTTAATCTCAACACGAGCCACAGGTCTAATTTTAGATATTTAATGAAAGGAAAATCCAGGGAGAGACAGATTTTTCACATGGCTATTAGAAGCCTACTCCCACAACTTGAATTGGTTGGTCTTTTTAATGCGTGCTCCCAGAAGCCACTGCTTGGTCCCTGCACCAGATGCAGGTGTTCCCTTGTGCTGTCAGCCAGGAATGATTAATGAGGATTTGCCCCTACTGAAAGCAGTCTTTGGAGCATTGTTCAGGGCATCTGTGGAACTGTCGGGGGAGACAAGGACACAAGTGAACAACCAATTATTTGGCCATCACTGAGGCAGCATGAAAAAGACATCAAATTGGACAGAGAAGCAAAGCTTTTGTTTCATGATCATATTTTTAGGTGTTAATAGTAACAGAGGAATTCTACCTGGTTTGGTTTGCCTTTTTTTTTTTTCCTTTTTTTTTTTTTTCAGGGGAGAGGGGAAGGGCTCAGACACCACTTTAAAGCTAGGAAAGGATGGGCAAAAGAAAACAGAGACAGAAAACTGATCACGGTCCTTTAAAAGTGTAAAAGGGAGGAAAACACACAGAATTGATTTCTTGGCAGTTGCACTGTGTGTATAAAGATATACCGTTTTGCTCGGCTAACATTAGGGAATGAGGGCTAAGAATTTTGTGAGGAGGAGGATTTCACATGCAGGGAGCTTCTTAATTGCTGGCCAAATACAACGGTTCAGGAGCCGGGGCTTTAACATGTGATAGCACAGGGAAATGTTACATTAGGATTCTGAAAAAGAAAATGTGAGGGAGCAAAACCAGAAAACATTTGCAAGATTGCATTCAGCATTCAGCCTGCATCCCTCTTTCTGTCTCAAAGAAAATACTCGTAGGTGCAGAAGAGTGAGGGGAAAAAGAGGAACAGAACTAAAAACACTCTGCTCAGGCTTAGACTGCTGCATTTTTATATTTACCAAGACTTGTGATTATAAATACTAATTTGAAACCAGAGGGAAAGGATTATATTTTCAGAACAATCCAATTACAGAATGGATTGTTTGTAAAAGACATTTTATGCTGCATCCTGTCAAGCCTTTTTTTACCACAGTAATAAGAATTAAAAAGTTAATTATACAGCTTAATTCTAATGAGGAATATAATGTTTTATTGACTAATAACAAATATAGTATAATTTCTACTGAAGTAATGTAATTAATATTTGCAATGGCTAATTCCCTAACCTCTGAAGTTCCGCTGTCCCCATACATACGTGCAAGGAAAGGAGTTCAGATCCCGAAACAATTACGGATCATAATTCCAAACTATTCCGTAACAAAGGAGAAATATATATCTCTAAATTAACAGATTAGTTATATTTGACTACCTAGATTTAGGGTTTTTTTTCAAATCATTTATCCTTTAATGGCTGCATTTTATCAAGGAGGACTCTGCGTCTGCAAAATTATGTGAATAGTCTATACATGAAAGCCTGGTTCCTTACCCAGCTGGTTCGTAGGAAGTTTTAGCGAGCAAAAAGTTTCTACCTGCTTCATATTTAGAATGAGTTGCTTCAGGTAACAATTTAACTTATGATATCCAGATTTTCAGAATTTGTCATCTCAGTGTCAAACCTCTGAGTTTGAAACCTGAACAGTCAACTATTGTCTCTATTTACTATAGGATGGTCATCTTTTTAGAAAATAAACATTTTAAAATAATAATAAAAAAATTCTTGGAATTTAAGAACCACTTAATCGTAAAGAAAGAAACAAAACCAATACAGTGCACATGTAAATGGAATCTTTGTGTTTAAAGAATATCACAAATTTCTTTATACAACCCAAATGAAAGTCTTGATCAGAAGGAAATCACCAAGCCACCTAAGAATCTTTCGGATATTCCAGCATTTCTGATAGCTGTGTAAATTATAGTCTAGAATTTTACATGGGGAATAGCCTCAATACCAGCTCTTGAAGTGCAGTGTTGATGTGTTTAGTTCTGCAGGTCGGTCCTTTTCCAGCAGCGCAGCCGTTTGTTACTCTCTGCAAAGGACTCTGACATTTGAAACTGAGCTTTGTCCCCTCTCGCATTCGGTGTATGTGCTGGAACTCTAAATGACTTTATTAGAAGTTGTAAAATCAGTGTACAGACACACTCAACTCTGTTTCCTTCTTATCAGGAAGAGACAGTGGCATCAACAGCATGCCCCTGTGTCTGAAAGACATTACTCGATGGAAGAACGGTCTGTTAGACTCCTCCTGGGCATGATGGAAGCGATGCCGGTGAGGAAAGAAAATATTTCCAGGAACTGAAGGAATGGTTATAGCATCTCTAAAGAGGGCATTTGCCTGTGACTGTCAAAGTGCTGAACTGAGTTTCCTAATCCTAGATAAATAAATAGAAAGGAAGCTTTCTGCACCTGTAGGCTGTGCTGAAGACTGCACCTTCTCCTGTCAGGTATGGAATTTGCTACAGTAATTCAAGGCTTGTTGATCACTGCGCTGGATTACTTCTGGCTCTTCTACTTGGAGTTGTCAGCTGAAAAGCATAGAAACATCAAGTGTTAAAGCCTGATGAAATTTCTAAGTAGCATGAAGAAGAGCACAGCCTGTTATTTAGATGTGTCAGCAGCAAATAGCGTTGAAATATCTTCAAAGATGTGGTCATTCTCTACAGACCTCCTGGTGGGTGAGAACCTTTGGGACAGAGCCCCCGTGACCCCCCATGGATAATACTTTAACGCAAGGACTGAATCCTTTTAGTGGAGGTTCTTTGGCCTGAAAATAGGGATCAGATTTGCCAGCTAGTGCACGTAATGGGAATGCCCCTTTTTGCATACCACTTCCTCCAGTCCAGTGACATCTCTTCCATCCATTACATTCTTCTGCAATCCACATACTTTTCAAAAATAATTATGTTTCTACCAGCACTTATAATTAGGTTTAAGTATGGTATTTGATGCATGTTGTATTATGATATTTTCCCTGTAAATTCTTATGTATGCATTTATTTTCATGATACTTCAATAAAAACATCAAAATGGAAATTCAAAGCAAAACAAAAACAAATGGGCAAGAACATATGGAAAGGGATAAACCCATTAACAACTTTATTATGAGTGTTGTTTGCTAAAAACATCAGCTTTGATTTAGCTTTATGAGGTAAATCCACTGGAGATTTATTTTACAAAACTATAAAAAAATTCTGAAACTGTCACATGTTTTTACAAGGATCTCTAATACTCTACAGACTGCATAAGGCTATGAAGTAGTGGATTAGTTTGAGGGGGAGATGGTTACTACCTGTGAGATGACTTTCCTCCTATTCCACTATATATTTATGGTACTGTGCAGCTAAACAATAGATGTGTTCTATTCTAAGTCATGACATATTCTTATGGATCTTTGCAATTCTTTTTGATGAAAAATTGTTTCTTTGTCTGTAAATAGTATGGCTACTGTAACAAATCGCTAGAAAAAAAAAACAAAAAGAAAAATAATTAAAGTTCAAATAAATATTTTTGCAGGTTTTAATATGTAGTATTTAACTTCTCATGCTAGAAAGAATGAGGGTTATTAGAATCACATTATGATTAAGGGTGAGCATTTATTTTTCTTATTTATGGTAAGTAAAATCTAGCAACAACAAGCTGGAGAATTTCAGGAGCTGTCTTTTATAAAACTTTTGACCATCAGGATTTCTCTCTTTGTCCCTCCTCCCACCCCTGTATAAAGCCTGATGGTTCTGGTCACTGCAGCCAGTGTACGTCTGCTGATGGTGACCACGGCGAAACTCATAAGACTTTTGTGCCTCTGCTATTGCCTCCAGGCCTGAAATGAGGTGAGGCTGCAGGGAACTGGGCCAGAGCCATTAGTATCTCATCAAAACTGGTTCTTAATGAAGCATTTGATAAAGCAGAAGGAATTCTCTCTGCTGCTTGCACTGACAACAAGAATAAGGGCAAGGGAAAAGGTTTGGATGTAAAAATACTCCCCCTTGCAGGAACAGCATGAATCAGCTGCAGTTTGTTTTGTTAGCACGCACACGTTCTGGTATAGGGGTAGGCAGGGATTTTGCAGATGACATTTCTATATTGATTTTATATAATAACGCTGTACTTGCTTGGTCTGGGCTGCAAAATTTGCAGTGTGAACTACTTAAGTTCTGGCTCTTTGGCAGTAGAGAATTGTGAGGCTAAAATAAACTTCAGTTCCTTTACCCTTCATAGCTGATTTTTGCACCTGAAATCCCAGAGCTAGGAGTTCAGTAAGTTTGTGCGTACACATAGGTATGTATTTACTTATAAAATCTATTTTTTCTCCAATACCCTATCTTATATCCATAGAAAACTATCTACAGGTTTTATAAACAACCTTGCCTTATTCAGCTTTTGGTTTTCTTCTATGCTTTAGAGTAGGTCACACTTAGGACTGATGTGTGAGGCCAAAGGGCTTTTCTTTTTCTATAGCCCCCAGCCTGTTTTTTTACCAGCATAATTTCCCACCATTTCTGGATTTCGTTTTCTCCTTTCTAGTCCTTCTCATCTTCATGTGGGGTTTTTTTTTTTTGACTGTTAATACCATCTTGTACACATATTCTTTTCCCTTTGCCTCCCTCTCTCCCTCACATCCTTCATTCACACATCCCCTTTGCTTCCTGTTTCGGTTCATACACTTCTCTTTTCCTGGTCTCTTTTCCACACCTTTGTTTGATCTCCCTCCATTCATGCTGCAACTGGGAAAATAATGTTCTCCACACCAAGGGAAGCGGATTTTAATAATGATGGTGAAGTTTCACCATGTATATTCACATACTGGAAATAACAACATGGTTGCCTGTCACTGACTGTTTTTCTAGGAAGAGGATCTTTAAATTAAGAGGCTTTCATTAATGTTCTTTGTAATGTAAAATGATTTAGCTTCAAATTACTCTGTATCTGAATATGAGTTGGACAAAATACTTGTCAGTATTTGGCTGGATTATGAAGTCTCACCTTATATATCTTAATTGCTAGAATTTTCTTTGGATTGGATGAACTGTCAAGCTTTACAATTTGTGTGTATCTACTTCAGTATTAAATCAATTTATTTTATTGCCCTTCATGGGGCTACATTAATGGTAAGCATCACAACACCAGTTGCATATGTTTGTTTTAATGAAGAAATCATCGTATGATCATCATATAATCCTTATTTCAGCAAATTTTTGGAAGCTTTAAAAATGCAGATGATGTTCCAAATTCTGATTAGAAGTAAACAACAGATTATCAGAGCATTTTGGTCAAATAAGGAAATAGAATCCTTTACTGGAAAGAAAGAGACTTAACATCCACACTGGGGTGTTGATGGTTAGAAGAAGTGGTGGCCTATGAGCATTAACAGAAAATAAATAGCACAGAAATATTATTTCTTTTAAGCTATCAGAGCCTAGCATTTTTATAAACCATAATCTTGATTACAAGTCTTAAATAGTAATGAAATAATGATTGTGAGAATGCTAATATCAAAAATATTTGAAATAATAATTTGTGAGGTTTGTGTTGCCTCATTCCACCTAGCAGCCAACAGGAGCCAAAGGGTATTTTAAGAAAATTTTATTAAAATCCATTGCATTTGAAAAGACTTAGATCTACATTTCTACCATCAGAGGATGCTTGATGTTCTTCCCCTATGGATACAGATTATGTTTGTTTTCAGAATTGCTGAAGCCAGAAATATAGTCTGTGAGTTTGAGTGAACTTTCTTCACCTAATTTCAAATCTGCTTGAACTTAGTGACTTTGTATATTTGATTTAAGCTTCTTTGAGTTTGCATTTAATAAAGAAGAAGAGTGTAGGCGAAGGGAGAAGACACAGAAAATCCAATGCAGAAATATCAAGAAAAAAAAGTGTGATATACATGCCACATGTGAATTACTTGTTTCTCTTTTAGTATCTTGTATGTTTTGCAGCAGAGAAGCTTTCCTTGGCAAAAAAAAATAAATCAAGTTGCCAGGTTTGTTTTTCATTTAATCATGCACTAAGTGTTTTTACTTCATCAGCTGCAGCCTTATCAGACAAATAGATATTATGATTTATTTGTGTCCAGCTTTGTAACATATTATTCCAAAAGCAAATCACTGAATGCCAGAAGGCACATGAAATGGAGTGATCTATGTTGCTCTTCTCTTACTGTCTGCTCCAAAGTCTGTCCATCCCTGATTTTAATCACATCCACTTAGTGGTCAAGCTAATTCACCCTGCCAGCCAGATAATCTAGTTCAGTGTCCACTGCTGTTATTACAGACTGGAGGTCAAATCTTTTATCTGTTTTCTCCAAACTCAGTTGGACACTGTTTCTTGCTGGGAGTCTTTGAAAGAAGGAGATAAATCTTATTGCTAATATCCCAGGAGGTACTAACATGTCTTCCTACAGGCATATCTTCAGGATTTTTCCAGGCTCTGTGAGTTAAAACAAAAAATTTTGAAAATTCAGTGGGGTTTTTTTGGTTTTCTTTTGGGTTTTTATTTATTTATTTTTATCTCTGTACAAATACCTCTACTTACTCAAAACTGAATTGTGAATTGTCAACAGAGAGTCTTCTGAGAATTCGCCTTAATTTTTATGTCCGTAAACAGGAATATAATCGAATCCCGCTATCAATGTTATGACTGCCTGTGTGTACAGGTAGTCTTTTGCAGCATAACCAGTTGACATGGCTTGTTATAGTCTGGATATGTGCCAGAACCCCCTGAAATAGCGTGCACATAGATTTGGGGAATGCTGCACTACAGAGCATTCCTTTTGCCTACCAGTAATTCCTGGATGGTGAAGAGCAGGGATTTTCTACCTATGACCTATGGAGATCTGTACGTGACTTCTGAGTTGGCTGCAAAACACAACTTGAAAGAAGTTTTTATGTTACATCGTGGTTTATGTGAGATTTGGCATTTATGGGTCAAAAACAATAAAGCCACTTCTGTACAACTGTAAAATGGCTTATGCTTTGCTTTATCTCTAAGCGGTAATTTAAGACACAAGGTTGGCATTGCCTAGACCCTTTGTGGATACCATGAAAATCTGCTTAATTTTTTTTTGCTGTTATGGAGCTGGTAACCAGATTAAACATTTTTTCCCTCTCCTACTGCCCTAAATGCATCCTGGTCAAATGACATTATGTGGTTTTATAATAGAGGTAAGTTTATAACATAACTTATTATAATGTATTTATATTGTATATAAAATATATATAAAATTAATAATGTAAATTTATTCTAATAAAAAAGCATTGAAAGTGTAAAAATATTTTAAAAGAATGGTTTTATTGTGTAATTTTCATAGCGTTAGAAACCTGGGGATCCTGATGCAGGTCACAGTTGAGCCTGCCCACATAATGCTTATTGTACCGTGTAGACCAGCCCGCTCTAGTTAGCACTCTCTAATTCATTGCATTCAACTGTAGTGTTTTTCACAATCCTCAGCTCTGTAGTAATGTGTTTGGAGGGGGAGTGCTTTTCTGACACTGGTTATTGTGCAGTCAGTGCTGAAGGTCTTCCCAGTTTGCTCTGTTTTTTCTTGCCGCAAGTGTCGCATCTCCTTCTGCAAATGTCTGTGGATGTCTGTAGGTGTCACCTTCCCATTCTCCATACAGAGGCACCTCTTGCACTGGTTGCATTTTCCCTTTCTAGGGTCTCCTCTCCATCCACCAACACCACAAGAGCAAGAATTACATTTCAGCAGTCTGTCCACATTTGACAATTGACGATGAAAGAATCCTTTTCACAACCACCGCAGTATCCTTGGAATATCTTTTGAAGAAAGAAATGAGCTGGGGTTGCTATCATAATTCTTCGAGCTCAAACTTGAGGATAGGCATTGAGTTTGGCTGTAATCCCTTAAATGAAGGAATTTTTTCATGCCTTTTCTTTTGGCAAAAAGATTAGTTGGTGTAAAGTGACATATACTTTCCAAAAATGAAAAGGTAGCCAAGGTTCCACTTCCCCTCTGATGGGGAATCAGCCTGCCTGGTGGACAAGAGGCAATGCAGCTCAGCCGTCACTGCTCTCGTTGACACATTTTTTGAACTGACTCCAGAAAGGTCTTTTTTTTTCTTGACTCTGTTCCATAATTGAAAAGTGAAAAACAAATTGTCTCCCTGTCCTTCTTTCCAAAGGAGTCTGGAGTGCAGTGTGGAGAACACACACTGCACTGTATCCCAAGCAGCCGTTAGCTCTAAGAAAGAGCCATAACCGTGTTTCAGAGCATTGAAGAATACAAATGTTTTTTGTAAGTTATTCTTTGTTATGATACAATTTCTTACGTCATTTTGAATTTGCATTAGCATAAACTGAGAAACTTTGAATAGACTGCTGTACTGTGCATTGATTTTATTCTATGAATTCATGTTGAGACAAATATCAAAACATATTTAATACAAATACACATTTACTCAATGTATGTGTTCATATAAATGCTGAAAAACAAGTGTTCTCAAGCTGTTATATATTATAGACTGAAAAGGACTTGAAAGGATGCTTTGTGGAATACGGGCTCCTTTTTTCTCACCGGTCAAATGTTTTTGCATTATGTGAATTTTTTTTTATTTAATTTTTTTTTTAAATGAAGTTGATAGCAGTATGTTATGACTTTTAAAGGTGACTTTTTGACAATGGAAGCACAGGATCAAGTGTAATTCAAACCTTGGGTACGTTTTACCTGAGTTACTTTATGGCTTTAACTGCAATGGCCGTGAGAAAGGAGAGATGTCCCAGCTCTGCTGCAGACAGATTTTGTGACCTTGGTCAAACCACTTAAACTCTCTGAGTGAAATCCTACCCCCACTAAAGTCAAGAGGATTTTTGCCATTTATTTGAATGGGGCAAAGATATCACATTTGAATTCTGAATTGTTAATAAGAACAGGATAACATGTATCTAACTCTCACAGCTCCTGTGAAGCTAATTAATCAGCAGAGTACTTTGGGATCCTCAGAAGTATAATAGACGCTGCAAGTACTATTATTTATTTGTCATGTAATTGGAAACCAGCAAGGTAAAAAGTCATTGATAAAAATCCATATCACAAGGTCATTTCTTTCAATGTTGCAAATCTCTTCTTCAATCAAGAGCTTTGTAACTGATGAAAAGTACAGCCTAATCATAACATTATCAAGTCAATTTAATTGGTGCTCTGGCAGCACATGAGATCATAATGAAGTCATTTTTGCTAGTTACAGGCTTAAAAATATTTTTATAGCACCCTTCATCCTAGTGGAAACTTGAAAGACCTCACAGACAGGATTAAGCTCTTCTCCCTCCGTTATACAACTGCCTTTATGTGGCAGATACCAGCTGTTTTAATAGTGTCTAAAAATTTTACTGATAAGCGGGATATTACTGTGTTTATACCTGTCCTATATACCTATTACATAGTTTGCATCTTTAAAATTGATGTTCAGATACCTCAAGGTACCAAGATACCACTTTTGGGTTAGAGGGGTTCTGATGTTTTCGAGGATGAACAGTACTGTCACCGTTGCTAAACCACAGTTTTTCAATACACTGTGTCAGTGAAAATCCCGTTCTTGCCAACAGAAAGGTCTGCGGGGTTTTACACAGTAGTCTGTTTCACTTTGGCAGAAACTTAAAGCCCCAAAACTAAGGTTTGGGGTAAGAGCAGTTAGGTTTCTGTCAGCACGCCCTGTTACATTGAGTGGATTGCTTAATTTACTGTGGTGT